>NC_139515.1:31281540-32481540 GCF_947247035.1 Vipera ursinii
GGAACAGCATTCCCCCCCCAGTCTGCCTAGCAAGCCACACTGGAGACCACCCCACCCTGAGGATCCATCCCAGGGCCCACACAGAAGCCAGCAGCACAAGGCAATGCGAGACACAAGCTGTGAAGACTTCTCACCATGGCGAAGGTTGGAAAGCTCAAACAGTTTGACGTGACGCACCCAGAGAGATGGTCATTCTAAATTTCCTGCATAGAGAACTACCTGCATGCAAATCAAGTCAGCATAGATGAGCTGAAGGCCACAACCCTCCTCTGCACGTGTGGCCCAGCCACCTTTGATATTGCTGAGAACTTGGTCACCCTGGTGCTTCCAGAAACCGTCACGAATGCTGACCTCAAGAAGAAACTGTGTGACCATTTTGAGCCTAAGCTATCGGTGATAGCATGGAGGCATGCCTTCAAACAATGTGAACAACAACCCGGCGAGTCAGCAACAGAATTCATCGTAGTGCTTCACCAAGCATTGTGACCCTGAAATTTCTCCAACCTAGCAGAGCGACTAAGAGACCGCTTAGTCTGTGGACTCAGGAACAGAGAGCTCCAACAAAAAACTCTTTGCAAAGGAGACTCTTTCACTTCAAGAGGCCTTAAAGGGGGTCATGGTGGACAAAGCTGCTGGAGGGGCCATGAAGGCATAGCTGCCATCCAAAAGTGTGCCATCTACAGAAACCGTCTACCATGAGGATGCCGAATGATTGGAAGACACCGACTCTGACCATGAAATTGACAAGATTCAGCAGCACCACGAAAAAGGAATGAGGCCGGCTGACAAGGCAGTTCTGTTTCCAAGGTCCTTGGGCTGTGGAGGGCACCATCAACCCACAGATTGCCATTTAAGGACAGACACGTGCCGGCCATGTGGGAAACCAGGCCACATTGCTGCTGTCGAGATCGCCAGAGGGACCGCCAGCCAGACAAGACTTTCAGGAGAGGTACCGGGGCCCCAGGGCAACACCAAGTAGGGTTCTACTCCAGCCGCCAGAGCATTTTTTGCACCGGTGCCCACCGACCACTTAAACAGAAGTTGTGACTGCAGGTTGTACTTCAAGGGGTTCTATGTAAAATGGAACTGGACACAGGCTCTGCTGTGTCCATCATCTCCATTGGAACTTTTCGGCACATTTGCAGCCATAGTAACAGATGGGTCAAGCTACGACCATCTAATATTCTACGTACCAATTTCCAGAATTCCACGGTAGCTGTCAAGGGCAAGGCCACCCTTGCGGTGAAATTCAAGGGATTTTCAGGCCCACTAGACATTATTGTGGTAGATGGCCAGTGTACGAGCCTCATAGGGCTCGATTGGTTCGATGCATTGGGCATCCAAGTGACCGGCATTCACCAGACTCAAACGACAGATTTGTCTTCCATCTGCAAGGAATTTGCAGATGTCTTCAGCCCAAGTTTGGGAGAGTACAAGGGCCCTCCAATAGCTTTTAAACTTGATCCCCAGGTCATGCCAATTCAGGTTAAGCCCCGCCGTGTACCGTTTGCATTAAAGCATAAAATCGATGCAGACCTGGACAAGCTTGTTAGTCAAGGGGTTTTGCAGCCCGTGGAGAGTGGAAGGCCCCCATTGTAATGCCACTCAAGGCCAATGGAGAGGTACGAATATGTGCTGACTACAAGTGTACCATTAACCAGGCACTACAGCAGCATGCATACCTTGTCCCAATCGTCAGCCATATTCTGGCGTCATTGCTAGGAGGCCGCGTGTTCGCTAAATTACTTTTAGTGCATGCCTACCAACAGCTGCCGGTGGACAAGACCACGGCAGCTGCCCAAATGATAGTTACGCAGAGGGGGGCCTTCAAGGTCAAGTGCCTGCAGTTCGGGGTGAGTGTAGCCCCAGGGATTTTTCAGGGGATCATGGAGCACACACTCAAGGGTATTCTGGGGGTCTGCCCCACTTAAATGATGTACTCATGTCCAGGGAGTCCACAGAAGTTCTGGCTTAGAGCCATCCTTCAGTGGTTCCGCACTGCGAGACTTAGATTAAAGAGAGACAAATGCAAGATTGGGTTTCAAATCGATGCCAAGGGCATCCATCCTGCAGAGTCAAAGCTGAATGCGATTTAGCTGGCACCAAGCCCTAGGTCCAAGGGAGAGCTTCAAGCCTTCTTGGGCCTCCTAAACTTTTATCATTCATTACTCCCTAACAAGGGCACAGTGGCAGAGCCACTAAACCAGCTCTTAAACAAAAATACTCAATGGCAGTGGACCAAGCTCCACGAAAGGAGTTTCCAGGCACTCAAGGTGCTGTTGTCCTCGAACTCAGTGCTCACGCACTTTAACAAAAAGTTTGCATCGTGTGTGATGCATCCCCATATGGGATTGGAGCTGTGGTGAGTCACTTGGCAGATGGGAGACAGTCACCCATCACATATTACTTGAGGACCTTGTCCTCAGTGGAGCATAATTACGCACAAATTGACAAAGAAGCCTTGGCCATCGTGGCCAGGGTTAAGAAGTTATATGGGAGGCAGTTCACGGTCTTTACCAACCACAAGCCCTTGCTAGGCTTGTTCACAACGAACAAGCAGACACCTCAAATTCTGTCACCATGAATATTGAGGTGGTCTATCTTCCTTTCAGCCTACAACTACAGGCTGGTTCACAGACCCGGAAAAGAAATGGGCCATGTAGACAGCCTTAGAAGATTGCCCTTGCCACATGTGGAGCCCGATCCGGCTCCAGCTGCACGCATTTTAGCAATACAAGACTTGCTAGAGTTTCCCTTACATGCAGGAGATGTCGCTGCTGAAATGGCAGCCAACAAAATCCTAAGTCGCGTATTGGCTTGGCTTCATACAGGATGGCTTGAAAATAGTGGGCCCCCCGAGTTCCACAGTTTTTTCATTCAGAAAAATGAGCTTTCAGTGCATAAGGGGTGCATTCTTTGGGGCAGCAGGGTCATAGTCCCCAGTTCACTCAGACCCAGGGTTCTCCAGTCTCTGCACGAAGGCCATCTGGGCATCATCCGGATGAAGGCACTGACAAGGAGCTACCTCTGGTGACCAGGGCTAGATAAAGCTATTGAGGCCCAAGTACATGGTTGTTACACGTGTCAACAGTCCAGACCAGAGATGCCACAGGCCCCTGTCCACCGATGGGAGGAAACGCACACACCGTGGTCAAGAATCCACATCAATTTTGCCAGGCCCTTTCAGGGACAGTTGTTTTTAATAGTGGTCGATAGCCAATCTAAATGGTTGAAGGTGGTTCCAATTCCCAATATGACTACTGCAAGAACCATCCAGGTGTTGTGGTCACTGTTTGCAATGCATGGGCTTCCGAATGTCGTAGTCTCCGACAGCGGAGCTCAGTTCACCACATCAGAATTCCAGGCCTTTCTCAGGGCCAACCTTTTTTTTTTAATTGAAAAGTTTTAAAATACATTTTGAAAACATAAATTCCCAAACCCCCCCCTCCCCTGCTGTTGTTAGTCCATCTTGGGAAAAAGATGGTCTGTCTGTTGGGGTGATGAACAAGTTGTTCTGTTCCCCCCTCCCGGAGCACAGACAGACAAGCAGGCACAACTCGCAAGAGTTAATGCTACAGGCTTTAATTAATTGCCTACTGATAAGGTCTTGGCAGCAACATAAGCTCGTTGCCTCAAACTGCAGCTGAAATGAGATAACATCCAAGCAAAGAGTCCATTAGCAGAGGTACAGAAGTGTTGCCAAGCATTCAGACCAAGGTTTCAAACAAGAAGCAGAGTTCCAAAGACGTGACCTGAAGTTGTTGAAACTATTGTTCATCACAAAGTTCTGAGAGCAGCCACACACCCTTTATACCTTATGGGGTGTGGCTCAATGACTCAGCTACTCCCTGATCCTCCTACCCAACCTACGTTGCTGCAGACGCTTGGCCCTGTGTCTTTCTTGAGGGTCTAGCCATGACTCATCTTTGCTAGACTGCTGCAGCTGTTTGAGCACCGGCTGTTCCTCTCTGCCTCCCAATGGAGATGGAGGCCTTGCCAGAGAGGAGGGACCTGGAGAGGGAGGCCTTGCCAGTTCCTCCCCATCATCCTCAGAGTCCTCTTCCTTGGTTAGGACAGGCGCGGGGGTCAGGGCCATAACAGCTCCTTTTCACCCATCATTGAACAGGCAGGCAGAATGAATGGTTAGGACAACCAATAAGTCCCTCAAACACATTACTACAGGGGACTGGCACCACAGGCTGGCCGATTTCTTGTTGTGCCAGCATACTATGCCTTGCACAGCTACAGGCAAGAGCCACGCAGAGCTTCGCTGGGGCAAGAGGTTAATAACCAAACTGGACAGACTGCACCCCAATAGAGTAGCCTCCAACATGGCATGTCCGAAGGCACCTAGGAATTTACAGGTGGAGGAATGGGTTTGGACCCAGAACTACAGGCAAGAGCAAACATCCGAGGCATCAGCGTCCGCATTCCACCACCAGGCCAAGGTCACCATACCAGAGAGGCCGCAATACTCCAACTCCCCTCGCCACCAGCCATCTCAGACGCCAACCAGAGGACATCTCCACCACTCCAGCACTTCAACGCTGACGCTGCTCCAAGCCGTGATTCAAAGCGTCGACCATCAATCAGCCAGCACGCGGCTCCTCCAAGCAGCTGGAAGGCTCTCCCAAACGCCACCAAGCTCCACAAAGTTGTCCCGGGCTCCAAAGGTTCCGGAAGTGCCGCCAGGCTCCGCAGGCTCCACCAGGCCTCCCGCAGCACCATAACAGTGCCGACAGTCAGCTGGTCAGCGGAGCACAGGCCTCCGAGATCTTACGCCCAGCTCCAATGGGCTTTGCTAGGCTTCACAAAGCTCTCAAAACTCCCGCAGCACCGACAATCAGCTGGTCAGCGCTGCACAGAGCAGAGCTCCTCCGAGTTCATCTGGGTCTTTTTGAGCATTCCAGCAGCCTCCATCGGAGTTCGCCGAGCCCCTGCGGCACCTACAATCAGCTGGTCGGCGCCGCACAGCACGGGGCTCTGCTCAGCTCTTCCTCATCCACCAAGCCCTCCAAAAACTCCTCCGGGCTCAGCTGAGAGTCCTCAGAAAGTCCAGGGCTCACAGAGCCAATAGTAAACAGTACAGGCGTTCCAAAGACAGAAGCTCACCTCGTCCTCGTCCCAAATCCTTCACAGAAAGAAAGAATATTCCTGTAAGGCTCCCAAGAGTCGCCGAATTGCCAAAGCTCCACACGGAGCTCAGCTGAGCACGTCCGCCATCTTGGGCATGCTCAGTATAGATTGTATTCTCGGTTCCCCCGTCAGTTTGAGGATGATGCACGGATGAGAGGCAAATCTTGATATCCAACGCATGCATCAACTCCTGCCAGAAGCGGGCTGTAAACTGGGCTGAGAGAGTGATGCTGACTGTATAATGAAGGGGACCAAAGAAACTGCTTAGATGGGGGAAAAACATCTGGCCAGTGGTCAGGAAAGCCCTGGATGAGGCCAGGGAGGCTTATAATGCCCAAGATGATAAACGAAGGGTAGAACAGAAGCCATATCAAGTGGGAGACCAAGTGTTCCTTTCTACAAAGTATTTATAATCCCTGCAACCTTCAAAAAAAATAGGTCCTAAATTTATATGACCTTTCCCAGTTAACCGCATCATCAATCCTGTGACTCTTTTTTTTAAAAAATTTTTTATTAGTTTTTATAAGGTTAAAGAGGGGGGCACTGGGATGGGAATTTGGGATAGGGTACAGGAGAGGATGGGGGTGAGCTTTGGGGTTTCCCCCAATAACATTCAATACTTGGCAAACAGCATATTGTCTGGGTAAATATACATAAATAAAAGTAGTAAAGCTAATAATAACAATGATAGGTATAATAGATTATCATAAACAATACTAAGTTTTCAATGTATAGTATTTTTCTTACTCAAATAAATTCAAAATTGCATATCACATTCCTTTCTCTCTAACTCTCTTATCTAGCCATTGATAAAATTTATTCCAAGTTCTATAGTAAACTGAAAGTTCTTTCTCTTTAATCTCTAAAGTTAATCTATCCATTTCTGCACAGTCCAACATTTTCTTGATTAATGCTTCTTCAGTCAGTAACTTTTCATTTTTCCAATATTGGGCATACATAATTCTTGCTGCTGTCAATACATGTAACATTAAGTATCCGCTCTCCTTGTCATAGTTGGGGCCTATCATTCCTAACAGAAACAATTCTGGTTTAAATTCTATTAGTTTTTTAATCATCTTCTCCAACCATAGATGTATCTTAAGCCAAAACCTTTTTGCTTTAGGACATGACCACCATATATGGTAATAAGTACCTGGTCTTTGGTTACATTTCCAACAGACATTTGAAGTATTTTTAAACATTTTGGCTAGTCTCACTGGTGTCATGTGCCATCTATAAAACATTTTATACAAATTTTCTTTATATGGTACAGCTTTGGTTAATCTAATATTTCTGTCCCATAACTTTTCCCATTCTTCAAGCTCTATAGTATGTCCAACATTTTTGCCCATATTATCAGTGTTTCTTTAACTTGTTCCTCCTCCATCTTTAAGTTAAGCAGTAATTTATAAAGTTTTTTAATCAGCTTTTCATCTGTTTTTAGCAATGTAAGATCAAGTTCTGTATGTTCCTTATAGAGCCCCATCCTTTTCACGTCTTTTTCATCTCTTCATTGGATTTGAAGGTATGGCCACCATGATAGGTAAATACCTTGTTGTTGTAAGTCTTGTCTAGATTTTAATCTTCCTTCATTGTCCAATAAGTCTTTATATGTTACAAGTTTATCATAGTTAATTAAGTTTGGGTAAGCAAAGGCTTCCATTGTTGAAAGCCATTCAGGTATCTTAATATAATTTTTTTTCTTTTATTTTTTCCATTCTAAGAGAAGTGAGTTTCTTATAGCATGGTTCTGGAAATATCTATGAGCTTTATTCTTCCCGTACCACAAAAAGGCATGCCAGCCAATCTGCAGGTCATGTCCTTCTAGGTATAGTAATCTTTTGTCTCTAAGTGTTATCCATTCTTTAATCCACGTTAAAATAGCTGCTTAGTAATATAACTTCCAGTCTGGGAGTCCAAATCCTCCCCTTTCTCTATTGTTCTGTAGCAATTTCACTTTAATTTGTGCTTTTTTCCCTTGCCAAATAAATTTCAATATTATGGTATTCAGTTCATCAAAGAAGGCTGGATTTAAGATCAATATACAAAAAACTAAAATATTGTCTAAAAATATGACAGTATCACAAAAGGCTGTTTTAGAAGAGCTAACGGGATTTGAAATAGTTAAAAGGGTTAAATACTTGGGGATATATTTGTCAGCTTCAAATGTGAAGTTATATAAAAATAATTATGAAAAGTTATGGGGAAAAGTACAAAAAGAATTAGATAGTTGGAAAAAATTACAATTATCTTTACTGGGAAGAATCGCAGCAGTGAAAATGAATGTTTTGCCAAAATTTTTATTTTTATTTCAAATGATACCTATACTTAAAAAGGATTTAAACTTGGAGGAATGGCAAAAAGGAGTTAATAAATTTGTCTGGGCAGGGAAAAAGCCAAGAGTTAAATTTAAGATAATGCAAGATAAGCGTGAAAGAGGTGGTCTTAAAATGCCTAATTTCAAATTATATTATGAGGCTGCTCTTTTGTCAGCGATAAGCAACTGGTTTAATTTAACACAAGCAAGATTATTAAATCTTGAGGGTCATGATTTGTTATTTGGATGGCATGCATATTTATTGTATGATAAGAAGGTGGATAATGTGTTTAAGATACATATTTTAAGGTATGCTCTGTTGCGAGTTTGGAAAAAGTATAGACATAAGTTAAATTATAAGATACCTATTAGGGCAATACCTAAACACGCAATAGAAAATATAAATGTTGGATTTAAACATGATGTGACTACATATAAGGAAATTTTAAGTTTTGAGAGGAATGTATGGCAATTAAAGTCATATAACATTTTAAAAGAAGAGAAGATTGTACAAACCTGGTTTCAGTATGGGCAATTACAGGCTAGATGGAAAGAGGATCAGAAAACTGGTTTTTCAATGATTGATGAAAATTTGGTAAAGCAAATTAGAGATCAAGGTCAAGCACATATAAAAAGGATATATATTGCATTGATAGAAATTGATTCAGAGACGGAACTTGTTAAAGATTGTATGATAAACTGGGCTCAGAATTTTCAAGAAGTTATTACAATGGATACTTGGGAAAAGATCTGGGTTAGAAATGTAAAACTTACACAGGCCCAAAATTTAAGAGAGAATTTTTGTAAAATGTTGGCACTTAGGTGGCACTTAGATCCTAAAAAATTAGCAAGTATGTATCCGAGCTGCCAGCCCAAATGTTGGAGGTGTGGTTGTGAGGATGCAACGTAATTTCATATATGGTGGACTTGTAAAAAGGTTAAAGCTTTTTGGATTAAAATTTGGTGGAATATGCAAAAAATATTCAAGAAAAGGATAAAGTTTTGTCCGCAATTGTTTTTACTGGGCATTATTATAGATACTACTGTTGTGGACACTAAGTTGATGTTGAATTTAATTACGGCAGCGAGGCTTTTAGTAGCGCAATATTGGAAGAAGGAAGAACTGCTGACTATAGAAGAATGGACTTTAAAAGTTTCTAACTTGGCAGAAATGGCAAAGATCTCAGCGTATTTGAAAGACCAATCGCAACAGAGATACATTGTGGAGTGGAGAAGATGGATTGATTACATCCAGAATAAATATGGGACTAAAAAGTTTCACTGAGCATTTGAATAAGTAGCCAATATATATGATGTATAACTAGCTTGTAGTTATTTTACTAAGAGTTAAAGTGCGATAGAATTTAATATTTTATTGTTGTTTGCATATTTTAGATTATGTTTGTTTGTATTTTTATACCCTGTATTTTGCTCTGGGAAGTCGGGGAGGGGGGAGGGGAGGGGAGGGGTGGGGGGTGGGGAGAGGGGAGGGGGAGGGGGGGTTGTATTCAAAAATGTATTGTAAAACTTTTCAATAAAAAAAAGTTTTGGTAGTTTAAGTCTAATATTTTCTTATATAGTTCAAGATAAAATTGTTCTTGTTTATCATTAGGTGCATATATTCCAATTATTAATATCTGCTTTTGATCCATCATGATTTCAACCATTAGAATTCTCCCCTCATCATCTGCATAAATTTGTTTAGGCATCATCTTTTCTTTAATATAAAAGGCTACTCCTCTTTTCTTTTGAGATGATGATGCAAAGTAGAGTTTGCCAATTTTTGGTTGTTCTAAAATTTTGATATGTTGTCTCTTAATATGGGTTTCTTGAAGACAAATTATGTCCGTTTTTAATTTTTGTAAGCGTGTAAAAATTTTCCTCCTTTTTCAGGGGGAGTTTAAGCCGTTGATGTTTATTGATAAGATCCCAATTTCCTCCATCTTTTTCAATTTTGTCTAGGTCTTAATCTTCTAGTCGATCTTATCTGTCTCTGATCTCTTGGTCTTCTGCCCTCTTCTGAATAGCAGTATGTAGTTTTGATTTATTTAGTCTCTTCTCTTACTGTTTGGTCGGTCTCACCTTCTACTTGCACTTCATCTTATTTTTTGGGTTACGAACCATCTCTCTCCAGAAAGGCTCTGTGACTATCAAAGAATTCCAATGTTTTAAGCAGTGTATCCAGTCTGTATCTTTTTGTATCCCAGTAGATTAAGATCCTTTCTGGAATCAAATATCTAAAGTTCACTCCTTATTCAACAAGTTTCTTAGTTAGAAATTGGTAGTCTCTTCGAGCCTCTCTTATCTTTCTGGGGATTTGCTTAAGAACCACACTTTCTTTTTCTTTATATTTCAATGGTTCATCTCTTACTTTTCTCAGGATCTCGTCCCTTGTAGCTCTTTTTAAAAATCCGACATGCACTTCTCTGGGCACCTTGTTTCTTCTAGCATAAAAAGGTAAGGTAAAGGTTCCCCCGCACATGCGTGCTAGTCGTTTCTGACTCAAGGGGCCGGTGCTCATCTCCATTTCAAAGCCGAAGAGCCAGCGCTTGTCTGAGGAGGTCTCCGTGGTCATGTGGCCGGCATGACTAGATGCCAGAGGCGCACGGAACGCTGTTACCTTCCCACCGTAGTGGTCCCTATTTTTCTACTTGCATTTTTACGTGCTTTCAAACTGCTAGGTTGGCAGAAGCTGGGACGAGTAACAGGCGCTCACTCTGTTACGCGGCACTCGGGATTCGACCCGCCAAACTGCCGACCTTCTGATCGACAAGCTCAGCGTCCTAACCCACTGAGCCACCGCGTGGAGTTAATACAAAACACCTGATCAATCTCCCCTTCAATTTGTGACTGCCCCCATCCTAATACGTCTGCCAGAAACTCTGTTATCAATTTTAAGAGATCTTCTTCCTTGTCTTCTTGTATGTTTTTGAATCTTAAAAAGTATGATGCCCCCTCCATTTCTATGATCGCCAAAGAATCTTCAAGTTCTCCATTTATTTGCATCAGTTTTTGGTTTTCCTCTTTCAGGTCTTCCAGTTTCTGGTCAACCTCCGTTGACTTATGTTCCATTTTTTGGATTCTTTGTTGATTTGCTGCAATCATCTTTTTGAAGTTTTCCAGTTGGGAGTCTATATTATGAATTTTTTGGTAATTTTTGTCTAAGTCACTTTTCAACCCTTCATGATTTTTAGTTGCTGTAGCAGACAGGGCAGCATTAGCATCATAGATTGCTTGTAGAATTGCTTGGGTGTCCTTTTGTTGGGTATCACTCTTCTCCTGTTGTAACATTGTAGTAATTGGTTTCTGATAGACTGGGCTTGAAGAGGTTGAAGCAGGGGCAGAAGAGCCTTTTTTCCAAGTTTGGATAAGTTAGAGGTGCTCATCTTTGTCTTCAAGTCATATGGTGTCTCTGCCAAATGGCCAAATTTTGTAATCCAATAGGCTCCTAGTGATTAGGAGAGGAGAACCATCAAAGTAGTAAAAATAGTAGGAAATATGGGAATCCACAAAAATACAGATTCCCCTCCCCCAAAAAAATTGAAGGGGAGCAAAAAGAAAAGAAAAAAGAAAAAAAGGAGAGACCAGACAAAAGTAAAAGGAGCAAAATAGGAGGTATCTGGAAAAATAGTACGGTAAAAGAAAAAAGTTACCCCAAAAAGCATAAAAAAATGAGAAAAGAAAAAGAAAAAATGAAGAAGGCACACGAAAGAGTAAAAAGAAAAAATAAAAGACAAAAAATAGAGCTAAAAATGATAGAAGTAGGTGGTGGGAGTAAGTAAAATGTAATAAAAATAAGTAAAATTTTCAAAATTGTAATCCAGGAAATTATATTCAAAAACCAAATAATAAGAATTCCAAGCTTCTCTATATTTATAATCCAAGGGAGTCAAATATCTTCCAAGACAAACTTGTTTAGGCAATAGTCTATCTTAAGAAAAGTAGAAACACACCAGGAAGGCCAAAAGAACAACAGGGAGTCTTTTTTTTTTCTGAAACAAATTTTCCAAGGACCTTCAAAGGAATGTCTGGGCAAACAGCCAAGTTTCAAGCATAGATAACTCCGTTGGGGGGGGTGGGGTGGATGTAGTTTTCAGGTTTTGCCAGTAGATGGCATTAACTGTCCATTCCCACCCTTTTTGTCAGGAGAGAAGACAATATGCATATATATAACTTTCGATTTTAAAAGGTTTGGAAAATATAAGTAAAAATAGAAATAAAAGAAAGGTAAAAGAAAGGAAAAATATAAGTTATAAATGGCTTTCAGCAAAATAAAATAAAATAAAAACAAAAGCTTCCCAAACTTTTATGCCACAGACAGCCTTGTAATAAGGTGAAGTTTTCACTTAGCCAGAGGCTTAAACCACCGCTTGTAATTCGGGAGGGGGGGATGAAAGGAACAAATTCCACCCCCCTCCCTGATAGTAAGGTCTTCGCTTTCAAGGGCTGGAAAAGTGCTCTCCACTAAAGACCTTGGTTTGTAGGGAGAGTAAAAGGAATTTTCTCACCCAGCTCAGCTGATTGCTCTTTCAATTGCCGTTCTTTGTCTCTGCCAAACAGCTGCTAATGGCGGAACACAAGATGCAGTCCGCCTTTCTTCCTGCCGGTTCCATGGGCTCTGTTGGGACCAGCAGTCTGGCTCTTGCCTAACAGCAGTCCTCAGACATTCACCCATTGGGGGCCACCTCTACATGGCGGCATTCAGGCCATTCGGACCCACCACCTGGTAGAATTCGGACCCGGGGGAAGAGAGAAATAATTCCCGAGTCTGTCTTCAGCTGACGTCAGTGGAAACTCCCTCAATCCTGTGACTCTTGAGCTAGACTTGCCAAAGAATCTACGGAAAATCCACCCTGTTTTCCACTGCAGTTTGCTCAAACCAGAGGTTACCTCAAATCTCAGATCTCCTTTTTTTTAAAAAAAAAGTTTATATTCATTTTATTTTTCCATTTCTTCCACAAACAAGTCAACAAATATATTGCAATACATAGATACATACACATAAGTTTAGGTGCTGCTCATCCATTTCCCCTTTCACTGTATCCACCCTCCATCTCTCTCTTATCTCTTCTCTACTTTTTTCTCCCTTTCTCCTTTCTTTCCTACTTCCCTCTTCTTCCTCTCCTCTCCTTTTTCCCTCACCACTCCCTTCCCATTTTTCCCCACTTCTCCTCTTCTTTTCTTCTAACCTTCCTACTTCCTTCCCCCTCCTCTACTCTCTTCCCTCTCTCCTCTCCTTTCTTTCCTCCCACTCCTCTTCCAATACAATTCAGGTGTAATGTCCAAGCAACTCCTCTCCTTAGATTTTCAATATCTATATTAGGTATGATAACATTAATTTTCTATTACATCAATATTTCTATAAATCTGACCTTCTCGGTATATATTTCTATAAATTTTATACTACCTCTAGTTATGCAATACTGTGTCGCCTGGGTCTCCCTCCTTATCTCCTCATTTTTCTTCCATCTAAATTAGTGTTAGTCATCTTTTAAGCATATTCTCTTTTTCACCCACTCGTAAAATTTTCCCCAAATTTCATAATACTCTGACTCTGTCTTATCTTTAGTTGTCATTGTTAATCTATTCATTTCCACACATTCCATTATTTTCCTGATCACCTCTTCTTCTGGAGGAGCTTTCAGTGCCTTCCAGTTTTGTGCAAGCACAATCCTAGCGGTAGTGGTTATATGAATAATCAAATATGTGTTCTCTTTACTATATTTCTCTGGTAAAATACCCAACCGGAATATTTCTGGTCTTAGTTCTATACGTTGTTGTATCATCTTTTCTATCCATGATCTGATTATGTTCCAATAGGTTTTAGCTTCTGCACACTTCCACCACATATGATAGAAAGAGCCTGGTATTTGATGGCATTTCCGACATTTCATAGATCTGTCCTTAAACATTTTAGCTAGTCTTTCTGGAGACATATGCCATCTGTAGAACATCTTGTACATATTTTCTTTATACGCTGTCGCCATTGTCAGTTTATAGTTTCTTTCCCATAATTGCTGCCATCTATCTAATTCAATCGTATATCCAAAATTTCTTGACCATTTGATCATTGACTCCTTAACTTGCTCCTCCTCTAATTCCCTATATAATAAGTAGCTATACATTTTTTAATCCATTTTTCTTCAGTTCCCATAAGTATTTTTTTTTTTTTTTTTTTTTTTCCTGCTCCAAAGATGGCGGACGCGCTGGGGAGAGCTCCGTAGCCCCCAACGGTAAGGCGTCCCCCCAGGAGCCCCCCAGGGATGTCAGCGGACCCCTGGGGTGGGGCCAAAAATTCGGGCAGATGAGCTGGGCAATGGTGCCACCTGCTGCCTCCCGAAACAGCTGCTGGGGTGCCGGGACACCTCCGCCTCGTCACCTGGGCCGTTGGCAACCGTTATAAGCGGGGGCCAGCGCCTCTGCCCTGCCTCTACCAATGTTCATGCTGCCGGGCAGGGGCGGCGTCTCCGCGGATCAGCTGTGCGGCGGAGGCGCCCTCAGGCATCCAGGAGAGACCGGAGGCTCTGCTCTGCCCGGCCCCCTGATCGACTCCTGACTGGCTCCCGGGCGGCAACGGCGTCTCCGCAGATCAGCTGTGCGGCGGAGGCGCCTTCAGGCATCCAGGAGGGGCCGGAGGCTCTGCTCTGCCCCGGCCCCCTGATCGACTCCTGACCGGCTCCCGGGCGGCAACGGCGTCTCCGCAGATCAGCTGTGCGGCGGAGGCACCTTCAGGCATCCAGAAGGGGCCGGAGGCTCTGCTCTGCCCCGGCCCCCTGATCGACTCCTGACTGGCTCCCGGGCGGTGTCTCCGCAGATCAGCTGTGCGGCGGAGGCACCTTCAGGCATCCAGAAGGGGCCGGAGGCTCTGCTCTGCCCCGGCCCCCTGATCGACTCCTGACTGGCTCCCGGGCGGCAACGGCGTCTCCGCAGATCAGCTGTGCGGCGGAGGCGCCTTCAGGCATCCAGGAGGGGCCGGAGGCTCTGCTCTGCCCCGGCCCCCTGATCGACTCCTGACCGGCTCCCGGGCGGCAACGGCGTCTCCGCAGATCAGCTGTGCGGCGGAGGCACCTTCAGGCATCCAGAAGGGGCCGGAGGCTCTGCTCTGCCCCGGCCCCCTGATCGGCTCCTGACCGGCTCCCGGGCGGCAGCGGCGTCTCCGTGGGCCAGCTGTGCGGCGGAGGCGCCTTCAGGCATCCAGGAGGGGCCGGAGGCTCTGCTCTGCCCCGGCCCCCTGATCGACTCCTGACCGGCTCCCGGGCGGCAATCGGCGTCTCCGCAGATCAGCGGTGCGGCGGAGGCGCCTTCAGACATCCAGGAGGGGCCGGAGGCTCTGCTCTGCCCCGGCCCCCTGATCGGCTCCTGACCGGCTCCCGGGCGGCAGCGGCGTCTCTGCGGACCAGCTGTGCGGCGGAGGCGCCTTCAGCGGCGGTGGCAACGACTCCCAAGCCCCAGCTCGGTCGCCTATTCGGGGAGCCGGCAGCCACGATGGCAGTGGCGGCAGGGCTTCCCCAGGCCCGCCCCCTGGCCCTTGGCGGGCATCCAGGAGGGGCCGGAGGCTCTGCTCTGCCCCGGCCCCCTGACCGGCTTCCAGGCGACTGCGGCAACATCTCTGCCCTGCCCCAACCCCCGTACCTGTTCGACTCCGGCGGCTTCCCCAAGCGACCAACGGAGGCGCTGCAGACCACCTGGGTAGCGGAGGCGGCGGCATCGTCGGCAGCGGCGACGGCGAGTACCCCGTGGGGCCCTAGCCTTTCATCTCCCCACGGGCCCGAACACCGGCGGGGGCAGTGGCGATGGGGCGCCTCTAACCCGCCCCCGAGCCGCTGCAACTGCTGCAGCCATCCAGAGTGGGGCCGGTGCCTCCATCCTCGGCTCCCTATTATGCCTCCCTGGACAACAGCGACGTCAGGGATGTTCAGGAAAGACCCCGCGGATCAAATGGAGCAGCTAGGTGGCGGAAGAGACAGCCGCAGCAACCGGGACTGGAGTCGTTGCCCTGCTTCGACCTCCTGGCCTGCTCCTGATCAACGGCGGCTTCTCCCTGGGAACAAGGAGATGCCGCAGGCCGGCTGTACGGACCCGATCGACCACCACCGAGGGGCCTTTGACAGCGGCGCTAAACTTCTCCAGGCCCCGGTCACCCAATCTCACCGAAACCCCCTCGACGGCAGCACCACTAGATGCGGCGGGGCGTCCACGGCCCGCACCCTGGGTGCCGAAACAATCTCCGTGCCGATCAACACCCCTAAAGACGCCAGGATGCAGCTGATTGTTGGAGATGACGGCGACCAGACAACCGAGGCCATCAACATCTGGCCTCTTCCAGCTCCGAACCCCCCCCCTGCCCTCCCTCGCCCCACAGGACATGATGGGCCTGGGTGCAAGCCACGGTGGCAGAGTGGCCTGTCCTACACCTGCAGCCCCATAGAGGTGAGAGCTCTATGGGGTATGCTTCACCCAGAGTGGGTCCTGGACCACCCCCAGAAGCAGAATCACAACCCATCGTGAGAGGATGGGGGAGTGGCCTGCTTCTGCGGTTCACCCAGCCAAGTGGCAGTGGCTGGGTGACGGTCCAGATACCCACCTACCCGACTAGACCCTCCTTCTAATGCTCCACCCAGGGGACCGCCTTCCCAATGCTACCCGATGCTCCCTATGCATCTTCAATATTCTTGCATAGACCTTCTCGCCCTCAGGAGTTCCCCCCTCTCCTGGGTTCGTCCTGCCTTCATTACATCAAACCTCGATGACGGGCCCGACCTTTGGGCCTCTGAGAGATGGCCAGGCAGGGTCAGGGGCCTCCATTACAAGACCAACAAGAGGCCCCTGGTTAAGTTTCTTGTTAAGTTTTTTGTTGGGTTAGGGAGGGGGGCGGGAAAAGAGTATGGCTGCTCGGGAAAGGCAGGCCTTCCGAGTGCCATAACGCAGGCCAGGCTTGGTGAGAAACGAGGACCAGTCGCCGACAATATCCGAAGGTGCACTGACGAACATCCTATTCCCAGGATGGTGGGGAACGGCAGAAGGTGCACAAACAGAGGGCCGCATCATCACCGGGAGTGTCATCTCCGCTCTGTACAAGCGGTGAGACGCTCCGACCCTCTGTACTTCCCCGGAGGACCCGGGAGCGAAGGTGTGCAGCCTCCTATGCTGAGGCTGGTCTACCTGAATGCCAGGTCCGTAGCTAACAAGGCACATCTTGTTCGTGACCTAGTGGAGAGCGAGCACGCGGACCTGGCTTGCATCACGGAAACCTGGCTGGGCCAAGAGGGTGGTGTCCCTCTAGTTGACCTCTGCCCGCCAGGTTTCCAGGTGCTGCACCAGCCTCGGACCCACGGGAGGGGCGGGGGAGTGGCAGTTATCATCAGGGAATCCCTTAGCCCGCGAGAGATCACCGTCCCTCAGATGGTCGGGTGTGAGTCTCTCCTACTGAGATACGGCCCGGGAGCGCAGTTGGGCCTGCTGCTAGCATACCTACCACCTAATCGTGCAGCAGCAGCCCTGCCCGAGCTACTCGATGTCCTCTCAGGGTTGGTGGTTGAATTCCCAAGACTCATGGTCTTGGGCGACTTTAACCTACCGTCCCTGGGAGGATCGTCCGATCTGGCTCGGGAGTTCATGGCTTCCATGACGGCCATGGACCTGTCGCAAATAATTTCTGGACCGACTCATGAGAGAGGCCACACCCCAGACTTAGTGTTCTTGTCTGGACGGTGGCGCGATGATTTCGGTGGGGGTGCCACGACTGTTATGCCCCTGTCATGGACCGATCATCACCTCGTGCGGCTAGACTTCCCCTTTGCCACCCCCCGCCGTGGGTGCACGGTGCCAACCAGATGGTACCGCCCTAGGCGCCTAATGGACCCTGATAGGTTCCAGGCAGCGCTTGGGGACGCACATGCACTCCCTGCTCACAGCTCGGCGGATGCCTTAGTGGAAGCCTGGGAGAAGGCAGCCACGGAGGCTCTGGACCGAGTTGCACCCATGCGGCCTTTGACCCGGCGCAGATCCCAGCGAGCCCCATGGTTCACCGCGGAGCTCCGGGAAATGAAGCGTCGGAGACGGGGCCTAGAGAGCCGTTGGAGATCCAGTCGATCCGAATCCGACCGATTGCGATTAAGAAGCCTCACCAGGTCTTATCTCGCTGCGATAAGGGTGGCAAAATCCAACTACTTTTCCACCCTCATCGCGTCCGCAGATAATCGCCCGGCTGCCTTGTTCAGGGTGACTCGCTCCCTACTGAACCAAGAGGTGAGGGAGGAACCCTTGCAGGGTCGAGCCGAGGAATTCGGTCAATATCTGCTGGATAAAATTGCTCGGATCCGAACCGGCCTGGACTCCAACTGGGCTGAGTTGGAAGAACAAGACATGGACAGTCTTGTCGACGTCACCTGGGAGGAATTTGATCCTGTGACTCCCAAGGAAGTGGACAGGATTATGAGGAGGTTGAGCTCCTCCACATGCTTACTGGACCCGTGCCCTTCCTGGCTGGCATATGCAGCTCGAGAGGGGACACGAGGCTGGTTCCTGGCGGTCATCTCCGCTTCTCTGAGTGAGGGTCACTTCCCCACCGCCTTGAAGGAGGCGGTGGTGAGACCTCTCCTCAAGAAGCCCACCTTGGACCCATCCTCATTGAATAACTTTCGTCCAGTCTCCAATCTTCGCTTCCTTGCGAAGGTTGTTGAGAGCGTGGTGGCGCACCAACTCCCTCAGATCCTGGACGAAGCGGTTTATCTAGACCCGTACCAATCGGGCTTCAGGCCGGGGTACAGCACGGAGACGGCATTGGTCGCTCTGATAAATGATCTCTGGAGAGCCCGGGACAGGGGCCATTCCTCTGTCCTAGTCTTATTAGACCTCTCGGCGGCTTTCGATACCATCGACCATGGTATCTTGCTGCGACGCCTCAGGGGACTGGGAGTGGGAGGCACGGTTCTGCGCTGGTTCTCCTCCTTTCTCCAGGGTCGCTCGCAGTCGGTGTTGGCAGGAGGACAGAGGTCGACCCCGAGGCCTCTCGCTTGCGGAGTACCTCAGGGGTCGGTCCTCTCGCCTCTCCTGTTCAACATCTACATGAAACCGCTGGGCGAGATCATTCGCAGCTTTGGAGTAGGGTACCATCAGTATGCTGATGACACCCAGCTTTTCATCTCAACTCCAAACAACATCAGTGATGCCCTCGACGTGATGTCCCGCTGCCTGAAAGCGGTCCGGGAATGGATGGGGAGGAACAGGCTTCAACTGAACCCGGACAAGACTGAATGGCTGTACGTACCGGCTAGCCAGGATACTCAGAACATCCCATCCCTTAACATCGGGGACGAGTTACTACCCCCTGTTGATAGGGCCCGCAACCTGGGTGTCCTCCTTGACTCGCAGCTCTCCCTGGAAGATCACATAGGAGCTGTGACCAAGGGGGCCTTCTCCCGGGTTCGACTAGTTCGCCAATTACGGCCTTATCTGGACCTGGATGCCTTACGTACAGTCACCCATGCTCTTGTGACCTCTCGCCTAGACTACTGTAACGCTCTCTACTTGGGGCTGCCCTTGAGATCCACTCGGAAGCTTCAACTGGTGCAAAGTGCAGCGGCGCGGACACTCTTGGGAGCCTCCCGATACTCCCATATCACACCTCTCCTCCGTGCGCTGCACTGGCTTCCAGTTGCCTTCCGTGTGAAGTTCAAGGTGCTGACAATGACATACAAAGCCCTACATGGCATGGGTCCGGACTACCTGCGGGAGCACCTTCTGCCAATGTCAACGCCCCACCGTCCTGTGCGCTCCCACAGAGAGGGCCTCCTCAGGGTGCCACCGCTCAAGGAATGTCGGCTGGTGGCCCCCAGGGGGAGGGCATTCTCAGTGGGTGCGCCAGCCCTCTGGAACAGCTTGCCAACCGAAATCCGGATGGCCCCCGACCTCCGCACCTTCCGGCGCGAATTAAAAACTTACCTGTTCCAGCAGTCCGGCCTGGCCTGATAGCTCTTATTGGGGTCCCAATTTGTATTTTACTATTGTTTGTTTTTCACTACGGTTCATTCTGTATGCCTATCTTATTCTGTACACCGCCCTGAGTCCCTCGGGAGAAGGGCGGTTTATAAAAACAAATAAATAAATAAATAAATAAATAAATAAATTTCATCTAACTCTGTTCCCCCAAATTTAAAACCATCTATTTTAGCATCTTTTTCATATCTAGATTGTATTTCCATTCTCATGTACCAATCCATCTTTATTTCTTGTTCCTCTAGTTGTTGTTTGGTTTTCAGCTTCCCTGTGTCTGTTAGTAGGTCTTTATATCTTATAATGTTTCCCATGTTAAACATATTGGGGTGTATTAACGCTTCCATAGTTGAGAGCCAATCTGAAATCCTCAAGTAATGCTTCTTCTTTATATAATTCCTTATATAATGTCTCTGGAAATAGCTGTGTATTGTATTTTTCCCATACCATATGAACGCATACCATCCCAACTGTAAATCATGTCCCTCTAATGTCTATAATCTAGTGTTCCTCAGTAAAATCCATTCTCTCATCCATGACATTGCTGCAGCCTGGTAATATAATTCCCAATTAGGTAAGCTAAACCCACCTCTGAGTCTTGCATCCTGTAACATTTTTAAATTAATCCTTGCCTTTTCCCCCTGCCAAATATATTTCAAAATTATTTTATTTAGCCCCTCAAAATATTTTTTCCAATCTTATTGGTATTGTTGAAAACAAAAACAACAATCGTGGTAATATATTCATTTTAATTATTGCAATCCTACCCATTAATGATAGATGTACCTTTTTCCATTTATCCAAATCTACTTCGATTTCTCTTTTCAATTTGTAATAATTATCTTCTTTTAATTGTTATACATCTTGCTGTCAGATGAATCCCCAGATATTTTACCTTCTTTACAATCTGTATCTCTAACTTTCCCATCAATACTTTTTTTTGTTTTTCAGTAATATTTTTCACTAACATTTTTGTTTTATCTTTATTAAGCTTCAAACCTGCTACCTCACCATATTTTTCTATTTGTTCTATTAGAACAACTCCTGTCTCTACTGGCTCCTCCAAGATAAATACTAGATCATCTGCGAAAGCTTGTAGCTTATATTCTTTTCTCTTAACTTTCATACCTTTTATATCCTTATTCTGTCTTACAATTCTATTTAGTATCTCTAGTGTCAATGCAAACAATAATGGGGATAAAGGGCATCCCTGCCTTGTTCCCTTCATAATATTAATCTTTTCAGTCATATCTCCATTAATCATTATTTTGGCTATTTGCTTATTGTAGATTGCTTTAATTACATTTATAAATTTCTCCCCAAAATCCATAATCTGTAGTTGTCTTATTATGAATTGCCAATTCACATTATCGAATGCTTTCTGAGCATCCAAAAACATCAATGCCATCTGTTTTTCGGGATGTGTTTCATAGTATTCTAATGTGTTTAATATAATTCACATATTGTCTCTAATCTGTCTTTTGGGCAGAAACCCATTGTGATCCAAATGTATAAATTCATTTGGGAACTTTTTAAGTCTTTCAGTCATGATTGATGTGAATATTTTATAGTCCACATTCAGCAAGGAAATCTGTCTATAGTTCTTTATTTTCTGTATTTCTGTTTCTTCCTTTGGTATCAGGATAAAGTTTTCTCCGCAACTGTTTTTACTGGGTATTATCACAGATACCACCGTTGTGGACACTAAGTTGATGTTGAATTTAATTACGGCAGCAAGACTTTTAGTAGGGCAATACTGGAAGAAGGAAGAACTGTCGACTATAGAAGAATGGACTTTAAAAGTTTCCAACCTGGCGGAAATGGCAAAGATCTCAGCGTACTTGAAAGACCATTCGCAACAGAGATATATTGTGGAGTGGAAAAAATGGATTGATTACATCCAGAATAAATATGGGACTAAAAAGTTTCACTTACCATTTGAATAAGTATCAATGTGATATTTATATTGCTTATAGTTATTTTATAAGAGTTAAAGTGCGACAGATTTAATAGTTATTGTTCTTTGCATATGGTAGATTATGATTGTTTTTACTGTTATACCTTGTATTTAGCTCTGGGAAGTCGGGGAGGGGGAGGGGGAGGGAGGGAGGTGTTGGGGAGGGTTGGGAAGAGGGGAGGGGGTTGGGAGGGGTTTTGTTTTGTTAAAAATAAAATGTATTGTAAAACTTTCAATAAAAAAACAAATGTATAAATTCATTTAGGAACTTTTTAAGTCTTTCAGTCATGATTGATGCGAATATTTTATAGTCCACATTCAGCAAGGAAATCTGTCTATAGTTCTTTATTTTCTGTATTTCTGTTTCTTCCTTTGGTATCAGGGTAATAAGTGCTTCCAACCACGAATCTGGTATCTTAGCTTCAGAGAGGAGTTCATTCAGGGCTTTTTTTTCTCATAGAATGCTCAGAACGGAGTTCCGGCACCTTTTTTGGATGGAACCTTGTAGGGTAGGCAAGGTGGGTTGTATGACATGTGTGAGTTCCGGCACCTTTTTCTTTTACAAAAAAAGCACTGAGTTCATTATAGAGTTCCAGCATTACGTTGCCTAACAGTTCCTGCAATGTTCTATGCAGTTCCGCTGGTAGCCAATCTGGTCCTGGTGTTTTGCCATTCTTTTGTTTTTTAATTGCTTCTGTTAATTCCATCATTGTTATTTTCTCTTCTAGTAGCTTTTAAAATTTCTCTGGTACTTTAGGTATCTCTGTTTTTCCCAAGAATTGTTTTATCCTATCATCTGAAACTGCTTGTTGCTTATATAAATTCTCATAATATTCCCAAGCTATTTTTTCTTTTCTTCATTCCGGTGTTGTAAAGTCGCCTCGGCATCTTCCAGTTGTTTAATCCATCTCTTCTCTTTCTCCTTTTTAATTTTATATGTCAACCATCTCCCTGGTTTGTTTGCATGTTCAAAAAAGGTTTGTTTAGCTGCCTTTATTTTCATTGCCACTTCTTCATTTTCTATTAAGTTCATTTTATGCTTGTTCCTCTCCATTAATTTTTTTATCTTTTTGTTTTGTGTATCTTTCTGTAATTCTTTCTCAAGAGTCTTATATTCTTCCTCCAGTTTTTCCCTAATTTGTCTTTTCTGTTTATTCTTTTTCCCCATATAAGATATAGCAAGTCCTCTCATGTACGCTTTCGCCGTATCCCAGACATTTTGAAGTGAGGTAACTTCTGTTTTGTTTTCCTTGAAAAACTAAGTCATTACTTTTTCCATATATTGCTGGAAGTCTTTTTCATTCAATACAGTTTGATTTAATGTCCATTTTATTCTTTTTTTTTGTCCTTTCCATATAATTGTGACTGAGTTGTGGTCCGCCCATGTGTTTGTTTCTATGTTCATATTTTGTGTACTTGTAAATAAGTCTATTGATGTCCATATCATATCTATTCTCGACCAGGACAGGTGTCTGTTAGAATAGAATGTATATTTCCTCTTTTCCATACATTTTTCTCTCCAAACATCTAATATATTTAATTCGTCCACCATATTATGAAAAGATTTTGGAAGTGTTCTCCTTAGGGTCTTTTTTTTTTTGTCGTATTATAATCCAGCCCAGCCTTTATGATAACATTGAAATCTTCAATCATACATATGCTTTCGAATTCCAATTCTATTATTTTCTGGTGTAATTTTGAATAGAAATTTTCTTGGTTTCATTTGGGGCATAAATTGCTACCAATAAAGTTTTTTTGCAATTCATAATTACTTCCACCATTAAAATTCGCCCTTCTCCATCTGAACATATCAATGTAGTTTGTATTGCTTTTTGAATATATAATACCACACCTCTTTTACTCTGATCTGCAACTGAGGTATATAATTCTCCCAATTTTGGATATTCTAGAAGATTTTTATGTTGTTTCTTAATATGAACTTCTTGTAAGCAAATTATGTCTATTTTTAATTTCCCCAATTTATTTAGTATTCTTTTTCTTTTTATAGCCAAATTTAGTCCATTTACATTTATCGAAATTGCTTTTATCTCTTCTTCCATGATTGTTTATTTGAAGTTTTAGTTGCTCTCGGTATTCTCATCTCTCTTTGCTCTTTTGCCTCTTTTGCTCTTGTCCCTTCTCTCAACACCCTTTCCTCCTGTTCTATGCTATACTTACTCTGTTGCTTCTCTGTCTCGTCTCCTTGCTGTCTGATTACTCTTTCCCCTCTCAGCCTTTCTTCTTCTTGCTGCCCAAAGTATTGATCATAGAAAAGTTCTGCTTTCTCTAATGTGTCCAATCTATGTCTCTGTTCTTGCCAATTTATCATTACTCCTTCTGGTATTAACCATCTAAAATTTATCCCTTTTTTAATTAAGCATTTTGTCAGAAATTGATACTCCTTTCTCAGGTCTCTCACTCTTCTTGGGATCTGTTTTAGCATCACTATCTCTCTTCCTTTGTATTTTATTTTAACATTTCTCAGCTCCTCTAGTATATCTGCCCTTAATGTTTTTTTAGTAAATCTTATATGCACCTCTCTGGGGAGAGTATTTCTCACTGCATATCTAGTGTATATTCTAAATATCTCATCTATATCATTAATTATCTTTTCCTTGCTTTCCTCCAATGCTTCTGCTAATATTCCCGCCATTACATCTGCTAGGTTCTCTCCCTTTTCTTCTTCAACATTTTGGAATCTTAAATAATAATCAGCTCTATCCATCTCTAAAGCAATAATCATTTTCTCCTGGTTCCTGTCTGTTAATGTAAGTTGGTTATCAATCTCCTCTAGTCTCTTATCTGTTAATTCAATTCTTTCTTCCGCATGGTTGCAATCTTTGTTCATTTTTCTCCATCAGTTCTTTGACCTCTTTTAGGTCCTCTTCTAGTTTGCCAATCCCTTCTTTAAAGTCTGTGTGTAGAGCCAGTATCATATTTTTCAATTCCATGTTAGATCTATCTTGCTGCATTGTGTTGTCCAGTGATTTCTGTGCCACCGGACTCTGTGATATTAGGGCAGCTGTTGCTGGGTGTGTTGTGGTCTTCTTCATTTTCTCCAGTAGTTTGTAATCCAAATATTGATGGGGTATTATAATCCAAATGTGCTCCAAAAAAAAAGAATACAAAAAATTTTCAGCGACAAGAAAAGATGAGAACAAAGGGAAAAGGAAAGTAAAAGAGAAGGGAAAAGCCAAATATCCTTATATCTAAAAAAAATAAAAGTAAAAGAAAAGGAAAAAGAAAAAAAAGAAATTAATCCATACAGGTTATGCTCTTTGTTGATTTCAGAATCTCCGTGCCTTGGTCCAAAAGAAGAGAAAATCAAAAATATGGTCTCCAAAGTAAAAAACAATGCACCATTCTGCAAACTAAAAAACAGACTCTGTAAACTTCTTATCAGTAGGTCCAGCAGCTGTCATTCAAGGTCACTTACTCTCCCTTTTTTCCTAAGCTTCAAGAATATTCTCAGCTGAGATACTTGATTCATTGCCTTCTTTTGCCTTCCATTGTTATTCGCCGCTGCAGTTCCAGGAGAGGAGCAGTTTAAAAATCTGCTTCCCCCCCCCACTTCTCCATGGCTTCAAATTCTTCTTCTTTTCCCCCACAGTTTCCAGCATTTAAGGTTTCTCAATTGTCTCACCCAGGCAGTCCTCCAGACTTACTTTCAAGATCTTCCAAGTGGCCGCCCCGACTTGTGATGGCTCGCAATGGCTGTCTGACAGATGCTGGTCCAGGAAGCTTCCATCAGCTCTCCAGGAGGTTGAGATCACTCCTGTGCTGACAAAACTGTGCCACCCTTCTTCACCGTCCCTACAGGATGGCTCTGATCTGTCTGAAACTCAGACAGACCCTCCAAACAGCTGAAAAGTGACAATCCTTTGGGAACTTCCAAAGGATGTGTCGTTCCGCTGCGGCGCTGACCAATCTCAGATCTCCTGCACCCCGAGTGCCACCTCCTATCATGGTTGAGGGAGAACAACACTTTGAAATCAAAGATATTTTAGACTCTCGTACACACCTTTGGACTGCAAGGCGATCAAACCGGTCAGTCCTGGAAGAGATCAACCCTGACTGCTCTTTAGAAGGCCAGATCCTGAAGCTAAAACTCAAATACTTTGGCCACCTAATGAGAAGGAAGGACTCACTGAAGAAGAGCCTAATGCTGGGAAAGATTGCGGACAAGAGAAGAAGGGGACGACAGAGAATGAGGTGGCTGGATGGAGTCACTGAAGCAGTAGGCGTGAGCTTAAATGGACTCCAGCAGATGGTAGAGGACAGGAAGGCCTGGAGGAACGTTGTCCATAGGGTCGCGATGGGTCAGACACGACTTCGCAGCTGACAACACACACCATGGGGTGACACAGTACCTGATAGTTTGGAAAAACCTCCCTTCTGCCCAGAATGAGTGGGTGAATAGCAGATATGTTAGAGCCCCTAAGCCAGGGCTTTTCAACCAGTGGTATGGGTATAACCTGTGGTACATTGGCACCTGGCAGGTGGTACACGACCATCCTAGAAAAGTGGTAGTGGGGGAGGGGAATGAGCTGAACTGGTGCCAGCACCGCACAAGCCTGAGTGAGAGACGACTGGAGCTACAGGGCTATCAGGGCTCAGCAGAAGCACCAGGATCAGCACTTCTCAGGGGCTGGCTCAGTGGAAGCACCAGGATCAGTGCCAGGCTCCATCTGGAGCTCAGCGCTGATCCAGGTGCTTCTGCTGAGCCCAGAAGAAGCACTGATCAGCTGGAATGTTGCAGCATCCCCAGGGTCTTGTGATTTACATTCATATGCTTGGCAACTGATTCATATTTATGATGGTCACAGTGTCCCAGGGTCATGTGAAGTGACCAAAACCTGCTGCAACACCCAGCAGAGGGGGGGGGAATAAAAACCAACCCCCCATCCCCACTGCCAATCCTCAACACAAATGCTCACAACAATGAAAACCTTGGACAGGAGGAAGAGCGCTGCTGGGTGGGCAGGCAGGTATGTTGCTCGGCCATGGCTTGGAGGGCACTTTTTCAGTGACATTGTAACTTTGAACAGTCACAAAGCAAACTTTTGTAAGTCGAGGACTACCTGTACTTCATCACTTTTTTCCTCTTTTTTGGTCATCAAGTTTTTGACACCTTGCTAAGCAACTGGTGGTACTCGGATGTTGCCATATCCAGTGGTACAGTGGGTAAAAAGGTTGAAAAGCCCTGCCCTAAGCTTTTACAATGGTTCCATTCTAAATATCCCGATAAACCTCATTGTTTTTTGTGTTGTTGTTCTCTTTCCCTTTCAGTTTTCTAGGTGGATTTTCTGTTCTTCAGGGGGGGCATATGTCAGGTCCCCAACCCCCCTGCATATATATTCTACTTTTGGGGCCTGCCATTCTGCTGGGTGGAGGGGGAGCTTACTCTTTCTTGGGATAACTTTTGCTTTCTACTCTCTCCTCCTGCCTCTATCCTCTTGAGAAAGGAATGTGTCTCCCTTATCATGGAGATAGTTACTGTCAGAACCCATTCCAATCCACATCTTAGGAATAAAAAACTCTTGGAGACAAGAATGTCCAAGCAGGAACTTTTACTAAGACATAAATGACAGAGGATATAATAGACAGGATCTGAAAACTGTCTCACAGATCGATATTTTTAAAGTGTTCCTGAGCAAAACCCCACCCCTCAGTCCATTTGGTCAGTCCCGGATCAGTCAAGTCTCAGGTGTCAAACCCCTCATGGGAAAGGGAGAACCATCAGTCCATTCGCAACACAATTACTTCCTCCCCTTCACATTCCACCCGGAGATACAAACCAGAATTCCCCCCACCCCCTTTCTTGATTGCTTCTAGATCAGAGAGGGAGAGGATTCCTTTCATAGGCAACAGCCAGAATTCTCCCCTTCCCCTTTCTTAGTTGCTTGTAGATCAGAGGGAGAGGGTTCCTTTCATCGGTCTTTTTGTGATGGCCAACAGGCAGACTGAATAAACAAAAAGTTACATGTAAGGGAAAGAGATGGAGGCAATAAACTCCCCTGTCTATTCACTTTCCTCCTTGGGAATGGCAGAATCCAGAAAGAGGGGGTGAGATTTGGGTTTGCACAGAGAGGGAATTAGAAATGAGATATAGATGGATTCTAACAGTTACAGAGAAACAAAATTGGAGAAGACTTTGAGATGCGTGCCAACTGTGCCAGTTACCCACTCATCAGACCACCTGTGGATTGGCTGGATTTCAAATGAACATTATGACTTTGGTGGTAGGAGGAATATGGCTAGCTTAACTATATCGTTTGTGTGAGATTTTCCCCAGTTCTCACCTTCACTTCTCTACTGTCACTGACCCCTAATAAAAGTATCCTTTTGAGACAATGCCTGTTTCAAGAGTTCTGCTTTCTTGGGTGGTTAGTTGAAGTGGGTCCTTACAATCAGGCTAGAAACCAGGAGACTGAATTCTAGTGCAGTCTTAGGCACATAGTCACCTGGTGACTGGGCCAAGCACTTTCTCCCAACCCTAGGAAGGAAGCAATAGCAAAACATTTCTAAAAAAACTTGCCAGGAAAATTGCAGGCAGTTCAGTCAAACTCTGAGAATCAAATACTTGAATGATTTTTTTTTGCAGAACTATTTAAAAGTAGTTATATTCAGTGTGTTCTGCAATGGCTGCTTGCCTGCTAGGAAAGTGAATCTGATTCTTGCTATTGCATCACCTGTTTAAGAGCAATCAAGTGTTCAGCAATTGATTGCCCTTTCTTTAATCATCTTTGTGTATTGCAATGGAGAGGAAAGCAAACATAAACTGTGGGCTTTTGTGGGCAAGTATGTGTATCTAGTCTTAATATCTGTGATACCCAGAGTGTGCAAGAAAGGGGGGTGAGGGAGTGTATCAATCTATAACAAGAGTGTCAAATTTACTGCGTCACTCATGTGATATGTCATGACGTATCGTGAATTTTTTTGCATTGCTGGAGCTGGGGTGGGCGTGGTATATGTACGATGCAACTGGTCTGCAGGCCAGCAGTTTGACACCTCAATCTATAATTTTGCAGCTTTTCCTGTCTATTGTCAGAATTAATCCTTCCAATCAATAAAACCTTCCATATTATTGAATAACTTCTACTGAAGCAAAGAAGGAAGACTGAGATTTTTAGATTAATCTATTTATTTCACCAATAGGCTTCTTTGCATTCAAATAAAAGCCTCGTATTAAAGCTTGCTTCTTAAAAATTTCTTCCCAAAGCCGTGTTAGCCTAGGGCACTGAAGCCCCACCGAAAAAAGCAGAGTC
The DNA here is from genome assembly GCF_947247035.1 of Vipera ursinii. Lineage (NCBI taxonomy): Eukaryota > Metazoa > Chordata > Lepidosauria > Squamata > Viperidae > Vipera > Vipera ursinii. The sequence continues at coordinate 31,310,213 of NC_139515.1, forward strand.
CATGTGTGCATCTGCCTTGCCCATATCAGCCAGGCTCTCCATGGCGTGCTGCAGCTGATCAGAGGCAGCTGGCCAGGCACCAAAGCACCACCCAAAACAGCGGAGTCTGCATGTATGCTATGCGCTCACCTGTCAGCTGTGCTCTCCACACCTCGGATCAGCTGTAGTGCACTGAGGAGAGCAAGGCTGATGCAGGCTAGGCAGGCATGCACATAGACTCTGCTGTTTTCAATGGCGCTTTGGTGCCTGGCCAGCCAGCTCCAATCAGCTGCAGTGCACCATGGAGAGCCTGGCTGACACATAGTAAGCATGAGGCAGGCACGCACATGGACTCAGCTTTTTTTGGTGAGGCTTCGGTGCCTGGCTGGCTCGGCCAATTTCTCTCTTTTCTTCTTCCCGTTCCTCCTCCTCCTTTGACAGCAGTGGGGATGATCTATCCCTATTTGTGGCATGGCCAGCAACCAATCACCATGCTCTCCTCTCAGGAGGGCAACATCAGCTGCCAATGCAGCAGCAGGAAAGGCAGAACGCAATGCTGCTCACCAGACCAGCCTGGCAACACAGGAACTGCAGTTCCCCTCAGCTTCAGGAAGCCTGTGCAATGGAAACATGACAGTAGAGGCCATGGGGCGCTTGCTGAGGGAGCTGCTACCTGTAACGGAGCCAAGGAAATGGGCCAGATGGGGGGAACTGCCACTGCCACTGCCATGAGGCTTGGCAGATTCCCCCACAAACAGCCATGATCCCCCCTCCCTAGCCCGCCAGCCACCATCTTCTGACCTACTCTTTGCCTGGCCAGCCAGCTGGCACAAAACCTCACCACTCTTCTCCTACTACTACTCATCCCCACCCAAGCAGCTTGGGTGCCTCAGCTCCATCTGAGTTGAAAGTAGACGTGCAGCAGCAGGATTGCTCTCAAACAATAAGATTCAGGTGCGCTGGTCACTCATGTGCACCCCTTGATAGTAATCCCACTGCTGTGCCTTCACTTTTTTCAACTTGGACCAAGCCGAGGCACCCAAGCCGCTGTGGACCACTTGAGTGGGGAGGATGATGAGAAGAAGAGCAGTGCGGTTTTGTGCCAGCTGGCTGGCCAGGCAATGCAGTCTGGCAGTGAAAAAAAACCAGATCCCATGTAAGTTGGAGGATTTTTGCTGTCAAACTCTTTAACTTCTTTAAAGTTTATTTGACGCAGAATGCAGATCCTTCCCTTTCTGCATCAAGTTAAACAGTCTGGCAGTGAAAATCCAACAGTGGGGGGAAAATCCCAGTCTCGTGCATGGGGAATCTGCACTGCCCATCTCCCTCCCCCAAGCCTCAGGCCAGTGCCGCCAGCCAGATCCCCATCGTCACCATGGCGCCCCAATACCAGCCAGGATTGAGTGCCTCCCCACATCTCTGCTGGGCCTGGGTGGCCATGATGCCGATGGGGATACGGCTTTCGCTGCTCAAGGTGGCCTTTTGCTTGCTGGCCCTGGGTGTCCTCTACCACCTCTATGCAGGGCTTCCTAGCTGAGTGCTTCACCTCCTTTGTGCTGGGCAGGCCTGCAGTTCTGGGCAGCAGCCTAATGGACCTGCGTGAGCAGCTGGCAAGCTGCAGTAGGTACCGAGGTACGTGAGGGAATGCGTTCCACTCATGGGCCAAAGGCAAGACCCACGAGGGGGCTGAGGAGATGACCATTGGTGACCAGCTCTCCAACCAAAAAGAGATGGGATGGAGTAGGTGTGTCCAGCGGTCCATATCATGTGCTCTCCCAATTCCATGTGCTGCTGGTGCTGCTGCAGCACTGCTGCCGGAGGACCAACCCGATATTCACAGCGGGCTATGCAGCTCCTGCTGCCGGATGCTATTGGCCCCCGTGCACTCACCGCCTCCTGTGTATGCACCTTGGGGGCCCCCAGGCTGGATGGAACCTGGGCCAGGGTGGCAGGGGCAGTCGCTTGCCATCTCTGGGGCATCCCTGGGGGAGGGTCAGTACCGCTTGCTCACTCACTTCCTGCCCTGTTGCTTCCAAACACCATGTGCTTGCTACTCTGGCAAACTCTGCTGGGGTACGGCACATGTGCCCACAGAGAGGGCTCTGAGTGCCGCCTCTGGCATGTGTGTCATACATTCACTACCACTGTTCTAGTCATAGAATAATTGGTGCCGATGTATTTCTACTGATTACAGCTAGATTTTCTTGAAATGTAGATTAATATCTGAGCAAAACCACTTCACATGTTTGATGTTCATCTATACCAAAGTCTGCCTCTTTAGAAATATCAGAAAGCAGATTGATATTCATAGTTAGCAGGTTATTGAGAAGTAGGTGTCAGAACCCACCCAATCCACATCTTAGGAAAGAAGAACTCTTGGAGACAAGATTGTCCAAACAGGAACTTTTACTAAAACATGATTGACAGTGGATAATATAGACAGGATCTGAAGCTGTTTCACAGATCGATACTTTTAAAGTGTCCCCGAGTAATAACCCCACCCCTCAGTCCATTTGGTCAGTCCTGGATCAGTCAAGTCTCAGGTGTCAAACCCCTCATGGGGAAAAAAGAGAATCACCAGTACATTTGCAACATTATTACTTCCTCCCTTTCACATTCCATTCAGAGATGCAAACCAGAATTCCCTCCCCACTCCCTTTCTTTGTTGTTCAGTCTTTTGTGATGGCCACCAGGCAGGCTGAATAAACAAAAAGCCACATCCAAGGGAAAGAGATAGGGCAATAAACTCCCCTGTCTTCTCTTTCCTCCTTGGAATGGCAGAATCCAATAAGGGGGGTGACATATAGGTTTGCACAGATAGGGAGTTAGAAATGAAATATAAATGGATTCTGACATTCTGCCCTCCTTTTAAAAAAGAGAGCGGTCCACCTGTAGAGGAAACAAAAGATAAATGTTAGCCCGGTTTGTTAGGATAGTCTGTATGAAACTTCTTAACCAACTTGGGTGCTCTAATGTGATGTTTATTGACCCACTCATTTTCTGAGCAGGGGAGGTGTTTCCAAGCTACTAAGTATTCTGTTGCTCCATGGTGTTTCCTAGAATCCAGGATTTCTTTTACTTTGAAGTGTTGTTCTCCTTCCACCATGATAAGAGGTGGGGGGAGGGTTGTTTGTAGGGGTGACCCTTGTTCTCTTTTTAGTAAACTGCAGTGAAAAAATGGGTGTATCTGCCTAAGATTTTTGGGTAATTCTAATTCTACTGTTACTGGGTTTATGATTCTTTTAATTGGAAAAGGTCCGATATATTTTGGTCTGAGTTTTTTACAGGGTTGTACGGATTTTAGGTATTTTGTGGATAAATATACCATCTCTCCCACCCTGAATGATTTGGGATTGACTCTTTTTTTGTCTGCTTGTGCTTTGTATGCTTGTCTAGCTTTATCTAAAGCTTTCCTAACAATAGGCCAGATGTTTTGTAATTGTGCAATCCATTCCTTCAGTGTTAGGATTACTGGTTTGTTTGGGGTTAGTTCTGGCATGGGGTTGAAACTTTGACCATTAGCTACTTGAAAAGGAGTGTAACCTGTGCTGGAGTGGACTGCATTATTATATGCCACTTCTGTGAAGGGGAGTAGGTCTGTCCAATTTGTTTGCTGGAAATTAATAAAGCATCTTAAATATTGCTCAAGTATTGAGTTTGAACATTCAGCCGAACCTCCCAATTGAGGATGATGACTAGATGTCAGTCCTTGGGTGCCTCCTAAAAGGGATAAAAATTCTTTCCAAATTGCCAACATAAATTGCACCCGCCTATCAGATATGATGCGTTGTGGTGCCCCATGCAATCTGTAAATATGCTGCATGAAACGTTTCGCTAAGGCTTTTGCGGTGGGTATCCTTTGGCAAGGGATGAAGTGCACCTGTTTGGAAAACAAGTCTGTGACCATCCAGACTGCAGTGTTACCCTTGCTTTCTGGTAATTCCACTATAAAATCCATGGCTATCTCTTTCCATGGGGCTGAGGGGTTCACCACTAGTTGTAACAAACCTGGTGACTTCCCTTGCAGCCTCTTAGCCATTGCACAAGTTTGGCAGCTGGCCACGTAGCTTTCTATGTCCTTTTTCATACATGGCCACCAAAATTGCCTTTTAGTTAAAGGTAAAGTTTTTACAAATCCAAAATGTCCTGCTGATTTTGTATCATGGCACAACTGCATGAAATTGATCCTCTGGGTGGCAGGTATGTATAACTTCTCACCCACGCAGGGTAGTCTATCTTTGATTGTGCACATATGTCTATTTTTCTGGAACCATTCATCACTTTCCAAAGACTTTCGGAATTCTATTCCAGTTTGGCTATGCACCCACGGCTTCATTTTAGCTTTGGTCATGGTGGTGATTGGTGCTGCCAGTTGTTGCTCAGGCATAAGTGGTTTAGAGTCAGTGACCCGTGTGCTGTTATATTGGGGCATGTAAGATAATGCATCTGCCAAGAAATTCTCCCCCCCCCCCGGTAAGTGTTTGAGATTGAAACAGAATCGGTGAAAATGTTGGGACCAGCGGGCAAGCTTAGGAGTGAGTTTCCTGGGTGTTTTTAGTGCCTCCAAATTTTTGTGGTCTTTCCAGACCTGGAAGGCAATTTTATTTCCTTCAAGGAAATGGTGCCATGAAAGTAATGACCACCTCACAGCGTATACCTCCTTTTCCCACACGGGCCAACGTTGTTCTGTCTCCGTGAGTTTCTTGGACGTATATGCACATGGGTGCAACGCCCCTTCATCATTTTCCTGTAATAATACAGCTCCCACTGCCACATCGCTAGCATCTGCCTATATTACAAAAGGTTTATCGGGATCTGGGTGTCTCAGGACAGGTTTGGCAGAAAAACGTCTCTTTAGCTTCTCAAATGCTGCTTGACATTCCATTGTCCACTTCAGGGGCTGGCTGGGTTTCACTGGAGAGAACCCCTTCATTTTCAACAAGTTTGTAAGGGGCAGGGCTATTTGGGCAAACAAAGGGATGAATTAGCAGTAGAAGTTTGCAAATCCCAGGAAACTTTGCAATTGCTTCCTTGTGCAGGGGGGGGAGTGCTCATTCTAATACTGCCCTGAATTTCTCAGGATCCATTTTGATGCCCTGTGGGGATATGCAATACCCCAGGTAGTCTATTCTTTCCTGGTCGAATTCACATTTTGATAATTTTGCATATAGGTGGGTGGCCCACAATTTTTTCAGAACTGCTCTGACTAGATTAATATGCTCCTCTTTGGACTCAGTGAAGATAAGGATGTCATCTAGGTAAACCAGGATCCCCTTATATAGGTGCTCTCTTAGCATTTCATTAATTAATTGCATAAAAACTGTGGGGGCCCCTTGCACTCCAAATGGCAGTACTTTGAACTGGTAGCAACCCATTGGGTAATTGAACACAGTCTTCTATTCATCTCCTTCCTTAATCCTAATGTGCTAGTATGCTTCTCTCAGGTCTACTTTAGTAAAAATCCTTTCTTTTGATAAGTGGGATAGCATATCCTTCATTAGGGGTAAGGGATACAGATTACATTCACAAATTGTGTTAAGGGATCTGTAATCCACACACAAATGAAGAGTGCCATCCTTCTTCTCCCTGAACAGGACTGGGGCGGCCACTTTGGGTTTGGCAGGCTCAATAAATCCCCTTTCTAGGTTTTTTAATGAATCTTTTCATCTCCACCATTTCTTTTGGACTCATGGTGTACATCCTGGGCTTCAGGAGTTTTGCCTCAGGTTTGAATTCTATAGCACAATTTGTGGACCAATGAGGGGAAAGGTCATCTGCCCATTCCTCACTGAAAACTTCAGCAAGGTCCCTGTATTCCTCCGGTATTTCTGGTAACCCCTTCTCTTCCCCCACTGAGGCTGTCTCCTCACTTTGGGTTGGGGGGTGCTTTGGGGTTTTACATTCCTATGCTCCCCCTCTGGAAGTTGAGTTCTGCTGTCCTCCAATTTACCCAGGGGTTCCATTTCCTCAGCCATTCCAATCCTAAAATCATTGGGCATTCCATGCCTGGGGCCACTACAAACGTTATGTCTTCTTCATGAGTCCCCAGGGACAGGTGAATTAGTAAGGTGGCTAGGGTAGCTGGTACTCCCCTTGCTATTTACCCATCTAACTGGCCAAAGTAGATTGATTGTTTTAGTCTCTGTACTGGAATTCCCAAATTCCCCACCAGCGTCGGGCTGATGAGGCAGCGGGTTCAGCCAGAGTCTATTAGGGCTTTTACTTCGACCGCTTTGATTTTCTCCCAGACCTTACAATCAGCCAAAGGGTCCTCAAACCGTCTCCTCAAGGGTGACACGAATCGGTTGTAGTCGTTGAGTTCTGGAGTGTTGGAGTCATGCAGGTTCACCACCCAGTCTGCAGCTTGTCCGTCCAGGGCAGATTTCACGATGCAGATGTGGGCTTTGTCACTGGGGATGTCCCGTCCATATTCTTCCATGTAGCTGAGGACTTGGGTTAGTAAAAACCCCAAGCATGGTGGCTCTCCCCTGAATTTCGCTTCCAGGGGTGGTAGTCTTTGAATGGATGGGTGTCTGCACAGGGGGCGGTATTGCCCCCCATCCTGATCCCCATCTGTGGTTCAGCAGGCGGTGGGTGGTGCTGAGGTGGAAGCTCCTGATCCAGCGGACAGCCCTGGTGTTGCAGGTTCTGGATCCCCCCCCCACTGTCTCTCCAGTTGCGGGCCCAGGCACTGCTACGGCTGCGGTATTCAGGTTTCTCCTCTCTTAGTGAGCTAAGGGTTTTCTTCATCAGGTCAATAGCTTTCTCTAGGATCCACTACGCATGAGGTGCATAACTCCCGTCCTCTTCACTGATGGGCAGGGAGCTCTCCATCTCTTGCCTCCATTCAGGTTGGTGGCCACCCCGCCTCAGGGCCACTTCCCTCGATGCCTTTTCCCACTCGCTTTTCCTTCCAACGCCCATAGACCACTGCGGTTTGTGGTCGTGCATCTCTACCACCTCTTCCCTGGAGGAATATAACGCTTCAGCTTCCGATAGTTGATGGGGTTTTGGTCGGGGGGAAAGTTCCCTTTCCATGGGACTTTCCTGCTTCCTTGCCTCATCCTTAGACACTGTATTTTTTGCAAAGTCCCCTGGTAAGGTTCTTCCTTCCAGGTTGACTCTTAATGCAGATCCTGTCTAATGTCAGAACCCACTCCAATCCACATCTTAGGAAAGAAAAACTTGGAGACAAGATTGTCCAAGCAGGAACTTTTACTAAAACATAGATGACAGTGGAGATAATAGACAGCATCTGAACCTGTTTCACAGATTAATACTTTTAAAATGTCCCCAAGTAATAACCCCACCCCTCAGTCCATTTGGTCAGTCTCGGATCAGTCAAGTCTCAGGTGTCAAACCCCTCATGGGAAAAAGGAGAATCACCAGTACATTTGCAATGTTATTACTTCCTCCCTTTCACATTCCATTCAGAGATGTAAACCAGAATTCCCTCCCCACCCCCTTTGTTGTTTGGTCTTTTGTGATGGCCACCAGGCAGGCTGAATAAACAAACATTACATCTAAGGGATAGACAGGGGCAGTTAGCACCCCTGGCTTCTCTTTCCTCCTTGGAATGGCAGAATACAGTAGGGGGGGTGAGATTTAGGTTTGCACAGATAGGGAGTTAGAAATGAAATATAAATGGATTCTGACTGTAGGACTATGTTTAAAAACTATGTTCGTTGCATATGCTATCAATGAGACAGAACTCTTCAGTGTTTTAGGCTGCTAATTAAAGCCATTTATAACTGAACATTCTGGTTTTAAAGTGTATGCAATTACAGTGGTGAATTATTTCATAATACAACATTAGACAGTAAAGCAACTTACTGTATAATAAATTATATTCATTACAGCTTTCAATTTTTCTTCTATTTCCTTCAGTCCTGATGGCCAACCAACATAACTTCCACTTGAGCATGTGCAAGAGCTAAATTTGAGGTCAACAGGCATGCTTAATGCTACCCTAAGGTTTTCTTGTATATCATATGATTGAGACCTATAGCTGTGATTATTGCACAAGCGGACTTTCATTTGACACATTACATTCTAAACTAAAGTCATTTCTTGAACTTTGGACATCAGATGGATCTAGGCATGGTATATATTATACTACAGTGGACATTCTCACAGCTCTGGAGAGTGGGCACTAGCAGGTAAGCCTATAAAACTCCTAAAATCCCACAAAAATAGATGAAGTTAAAAAGATGGAGAGAGTGCACTCAAGCCACCAACCACCCCTGGTGTAGTGTGCCACTCTTGGATCCCTGTGCCAATATTCTTCTGGGATATTGTTTTTCTTTCATTTATACCACCCCAGCCACGCCCACTCAGTGGGCCACACTCATCCCCATCCCCCCCAAAGGGCACCACAATGCTGATGCAGCCTGGCACTTTGTGATAAATCAGCGGGTTTTGGGTTGCAGTTTGGGCACTCAGTCTCTAAAAGGTTTGCCATCACTGGTCTAGGGTTACCGATTGTGACATTTAAAAACCCAAAATCTGATACTCACAACTCGAAGACAAGTCTGGTTAACAAAGGCAAAGATTTATTGAAAACAAAATTGAAAATAATAAAGAAAATAAAAAAAGAAAGAAAGCATTTGCAAACACGGCCTATTAGACCCTTCCCAATTTGGATTGGGTTCAAAGAGCGCACTGAGCAAGTTTCAAACCAGGCATTTATACTTTCTTTTCTCAATACATGCCCCCCTAAGAAACTTAAGTTAGTCTTTGAAATCATTTACATTTCTAAAAGATCTTCTTTGAACTTTTACATCCAAAAGACTTATTGTAACAACTTCCTTACATCCGTCACTACATTATCTTGTTTTACTCACCACCTTGAGATGTTCCTATCCTTTTTAACATTTCAAAAGAACTTTGTTGATTACCATCTGTGAATTCTCTGTCTAAGCAGGAAATAGATAGCCCCACATCTTAGTGTTACATTTGATACAATTCATTGGTGTTACATTTTATACAATTTATAAAAGAATAACCTTTATTTATTTTCCTTTAATTCCACCCTTTTTCTCTTCTACCTGAATTATTCTTTTATACTTTTAGGAATTCATCATTCCCTAATTTTTCTTCAAATTCCTGTGGAAGCAAGTTATTATATTCTGAGTCTTCTTTCCCCAACCCTTGTTTTCCTACCTTTATTATTAACATTGTTTCTTTCTTCCCTTTTTCAATTGAAGTTGTTATTAAAGTCATACTTTTCATTGTTCGTCTTATTAGTATTTGTATAAGAGGAATCAAACATGGTAAAAACATAATAGCCAAGAATCCTAGTATTGCAAATTTTGCTAGTTCTTTCCAATTTGCAAACCACCCTCCGAACCAGTTATTTACCCCATCTAAGGTCAATCCCTTCCAGGTTTGGACTGGGACATGAGCTAATTTTATCATCTTGTCTGTAATTTCCTTTACTACCTTACCACTCTCATCTACTTCAATGCAGCAATTGCTCAAATTAAATTTTCCACACACATCTTCTTGAGCTAATAAGTAGTCTAAGGCTAATCGATTCTGCATGATGTAGGTTCGAGACTTTACACTTTCCTTAGCTAAATGTGTTAGAGTACTTACAGTGACATTGGTAATTACTTCAAGCACTGCTTGTTGCCTAATTACCCTATTTAGAATATAGATGGGCTCTCTGGCACCTAAAGTGCCATCTTCCGCCCGTGTAGCTGGTCCATAATAGTTGATGATCTTCTCTGGACTCCAATTATCTTTCCAGGTTCCAATTTTTATTTTTTGGACTTTATCATATACAGTTAGTCCCAGCAATTGTTTTTGTTTGATGGGGAGAAGGAAAAAGCTTGGCTTTATTATTCCTAAGATACAAGATCCATACCACCCCTTGGACAGATACCCATAGGCATATTTTCCACATATCCAATACATACCTTCCGGGGCTACCCAGTCCAGGGTGTCGTTTTCAGGATCTTTTAAATAAGCCATCTCAGTTATTTCAATGTCTCTTTCTTTGATATTCCACTTCCTCCCCACCAACTGTCATTGTTCAATACAGTCAAGCAAATCATGTCTCCTACTGCTACTTTCCTATTCTTTCTTTGTCTTTCATAACATACTTTCCCTACTAAATTTGTGGTTAATGCCCATGTTCCCTCTTTTTCTTTTGTGAACTTGAGAGTTTTATTTTTCCACATTTCCACCACAATGTCATGTTTTAATTCTTGAGCCTCCCATGGCCATTGTTCTCCCATATTTGTTCCTCCACAAACAAAGCAATTACTCACTGTTAGAGTCTTAGCAATTTCTTCAGCCAATTGTAGAAACATATTCACTGTTTTCTTAGGAAATTCAGGTAATTCTAATTTTTCGAATTCCTGATAATATGACCAAAAGATACTTTTGCGTATTGGTTTTACTTTAGTGGTTTCTATTTTTAATACTAGCCACTCCCCTTTTTTCTAGTGACTGATTTATATATATACACATTGGGTTACATTTTCAACGAGTGCAATCAGTCCTGGTACTCCCGATACTGATATTCACTTCCTAATATAATACTCTATCTTACACCCTGTACATAAAATGCAATCAATACAATGGTAGCAACAACACCCAAAAAGGCACTTACAAAACCAGCACCTCCGGGAGATATTGGATTTTCTCAATCTTGGCTTTCTCTGGTTGAAGTGGAAGCATCTAAAAAAATGCAATGTTTAGTCCTTATGCCTCTTTACCCCTCCTTCTGTCAAGAGTCCGTTAGGTCCTTCAAAACTTTAACTTCAGTGGATCTCCTTGGTGAGATACCACCTTCCACCTCTCTGGGGCTGGCACAGGCCCTTTCACTCGGGAGTAATGAGTCCAGCCTTTTTCAGATGTCTGGATGGCTGTTTCAGTAATTAACAAGACGATAAGAGGTCCTTCCCAAGTTGGAGTTAGTTTTTCATCTCTCCAGGCTTTTATCAACACCCACTGCCCTGCTTTGTATTGGTGTACTGCAAAGTCCAAGGGTGGAGTTTGAGCAAGAATGCCTTTCTGTCGCAAGAGAGAAAAACATCTGGACAGTTCAAGTACATATTTTCTTATTATTTTATCTTTCAGTTCAACTCGTGGCAATCCCTCCTTTCCCATATAAGGTACTCCAAACATGAGTTCAAATGATGACAATCCAATATCTTTATGTGGTTGTGTTTGTATCCTTAATAAGGCCAAGCGGAGGCATTTATTCCAGGGTAAATTTGTTTCCTCCATTAATTTAATCAAAGTTTGTTTTAATTTTTGATTCGAACATTCAGAAATCCCAGAACTACTGGGGTGCCAAGCTGTGTGATAAAGTCATTTAATTCCTACGGCCTCATTAATTAATTTTACTACCCTTGCCACAAAATGCGTCCCCTGGTCACTATCTATTACTTCAGGAAGACCATACCTGGGTATTATGTTTTCTAACAATATTCTGCCCGTGGAAAAGCTTCCACCCATCGAGTTAAATGATCCACTATGACAAGCAAAAACCTTATTTTTCCCGCTTTTGGTAATTCAGTATAGTCAATTTTAATTCTCTGAAAAGGTCGTATTGCCAACTCCCTTCCGCCCATTGGTTGTTTTCTTAGCGCTGCTTTATTTGTTTTTAGACAGACCATATATTTTCTAACCATTTGTAAGGCCAGGCTATATATTCCTTTACATCTGTGTATCAAATCTATTAAAGCCTGTGCCCCCCAGTGTGTCCCTTTACGTAACCTCTCAATCAAATTTCTCATGATCGGTTTATTTAATATCTTTCTCCCATCTGGCAATATCCACTTCTCACTTTCTTCTACTTCCCATGTTTCTCTCTTTCCGTATTTCTATAGTACATTCTTGTTCCTTCAGCATTCTAAGGCTTGTGTTAAGGCATACAATTCACATGTTTAGGATGACCCCGTTAGTGGCAATCCCCTTTTTTTCAACAATTTTAATGCATGCAATTCGCAAATCTGTGCAAACCAACTTAAAAACAACTTTTCTGTTTCTCCCTTCTATTATCCATTCATTCATTGCCCTTCTGCCACTCTGGCCTAATTTCTGTCTTTTCTGCTTCCACAGCTTCTATCAACTTTTGCATGAGCCAACTGTTTCCCTTAGCTATTAATCAATCCTCTACATTTCTCTTCTCCAAAAGTATTGAAGATTCCATAATCATATTTGGAGTATATGTTCCCCTTTTCCTTTATTAACAATCTCAGAGCCTGCTGTAAGGCATAAAATCCACAGGTTAGTGCTGATTAAGGGAGGGAAATTCTCCCAGCTTCCACTTCCATTTTCTTTCCACTTACTATCCCACCTTCATTGTGTCTTTTTTTTTGTCTTTTTCTTTTTTGTTTTCCCAACTACTTTGCTATGAGCAAGTGGATACCTCCTTTCGGCTTTCTGATTTAAAATTACCCACACTTAACAAGAAATGCTAATCACCAAGACTTCCCCAAATGTCAATTTTAGACAAAAATGCCACTGGCTGCCTCTTTCCCCCCACTTCTGGGTCAAAACCTCCTCCAAGCCATTTCTTTGCCTATATTTACAAACAAATTATCTAGTGAAGAGCCAACAAAGGAGCGCTCACCAAACTGTTAGAGCTTGTTAACATTAGGCTCCTTTTCTAACAGTTTTCAATACAAATCTTTAATCAAAACAGCATAGCTCATATATAATCCCCAAAATTTTCTCAACTCCTTTGTTTTAAACAAGGGTTGAATTACAATTCCTTCAATGCTCTTAGGTATTATTTTCTATCAGTGTGTCCTGCACACAGACATAAAAACATAAAAATAAAAACAACAACAAAAAGCAACTCTACAAAAATAAATAAATAAATAAACAAGCTTAATAAGATTTTCTGAGTTACTGAAATAGTCCTATACCAAACTTTAATATTGCTTTTAATATAAAGTTAGTCAAATTCCAATTTAATCCTATTCCAATCAGATGAAAACAAATTTCCATCAAGTAGGTTAAAACTTACAAATCTAAGCAAAACAATTCAAAGTAATCTCTTTTGGTTGATGAATATATATATATAGGTCTAATTAAAACTCAATTTCAAAAAAAGATTGTCTAACAATTAATCTCTCCTCTTTCAAGTAAAAAAATTGCAAGCTGAAACTGCAAGAGTGGGCATTAAATTTCACATCCACCCCTACTTCCTCAGACTGGAATTCTAAGCAGAGAAAAAAATGGTTAAAATGACCAGCCCCCCCCTCTTTTATCTCTCTCTCTTAAAGTAAGGAGGGGGGAATAGAAAGAGACAGGAGAAAAAGAGTAAAAGAAATTTTACAAAAATCTCACCAGTAAAAATTTTTTGCTCTCCTTCACATACATTTTCCATAAATTCTTTCACACATTGTCCATGAAACTTGTCTCATTGTTTTTTTTTTCATTTACTTTTACAACAATAAAATCTGCAATTTACTATTCCTTTCACAGCCTGGGACTGGTGGGGGTGAGTGATGTTTGAAGGCTAACACACACATTTACATATCAGCAAATTAACTCATTCACTTCCATTCTGACTGCTTGCATAAACAATTTCACATACAAAAATTTCATTTCATACTTTCTCCAGACAAACCATACATTGTTAAATAAGGTCTTTTTGTTTGGTGTTATCAGAGAGGATTTTGACCCTCTTCCAAGTCTTGGAAATAACACAGAACAACACAGACAGATATATATACTCAGATACTATTAAAACAACATTTATTTAGCCATATGGTTTGTCTTGCAAGACGTGAGAAAAATCATGAGGTGATTCTAACCGAACATGGTTTCTATAGGGCCCTTTCACCATCTCCTATTTTTCTCAACATTCCAAGTCCAAGCTTAATATTCCAAATGTCCAAATATATATATAACAAAACAAAACACAAATTTTAATAAATTAAATTAAATTAAATTAAATTAAATTAAAAAAATATCAATGTGGGGTTTTAGGCCAAAACAGGTCTCCCCTTTTAATTAAAAAGGGGGAAAACATTTATGGCTACCTCCAATTTATCCAACCAACTTCAAAAGACAGTGGGGAAAGATTAAAAGGAATTTTGAACCTGGAGTCTTTTGCAGGTGTAAACGGGGAGGGGAAAAGTAGCACCCTCCTCACCTCACCTTTGACAAAGGGAATTGAATAGTCCAAAGAGCTAGATTAAAAGAAAAAGATAGAAGAAAAACTTGCTTTTATTTCTCTGAATTTTCTTTTCTTTAGGTTTACAACAACAACTACAACAATTGCCCATGTTCTTTGAGAGTTTCCCTGATTATAGTTCCCTGAGGTTCTCGATTTTATGGCCACTCAAAATTTTCAACACCAGTTTGCTTCCCTACAGACTGTCCTTTCCCCTCGTGAGTCAACGAAATGCAACCTTTCAGGTCCACACTCGCTTTGGACTTACAAGTGTTCCCAGAACACAGCCCATCACACTCACACAGCCATTATTGCAGAAACCTCCCACAATCGCTCTCCTGACCACCCAGGTACAATTGCGTGTTTCCCTCCTTTGGGGCAAAAATTTCTTACCTGGGCCAGTGCACTGGGTTACCTGGTCCTGGGCCTCAGTTGTTGACTCTCTTCCTTTTTCCTATTCTTTGATTTTGTAGACCAGAATTGTTAATTTAGTTTGGCTTGGAGCCTGCAATGGGAAGCTAGATCTCAGACAATTCCAGGCAGTTGAAATCAACAGGTGCGCCCCTGGACTTTACTGAGAACAGCTCCTCCCTAGAGGCTCTTCAAGCCCCATGTTGGGTGCCACGATTGTGAGATTTAAAAACCCAAAATCTGACAGACATCTGGGTGGCAAGGCTCCGTCGATGGCGGCCGTTCCAGCCATCAGCCCCGTTGTTTTCTGTTGGAGCCGCTAAAACAGCGACGATCAGCTGTTTTGTGGCTCGGAAACCCTCTCCTCAGGAGAAGAGGGGGTGAGCGTTTAGGTAGGGGTAGAGCTTCCCTAGACCACCAGAGTTCAAATTCTGGGGGTTGAAGGGTGAGAGCCCCCCCGAAGCCTGAATTAGCTCCGGACTCAGGGACTCCTCTGCTCCAAGGATTTGGAGCAGAGCAGGACACTGCAACCATCCCTGCAATCAACAATTAACTTTGGATTACCTGGATGCAGGCATAGCTGTGCAGGAGAATATTGAAACAGCAAGTATTTGAACTTTAACTCTGTTTACTTTGAAAGAAAATGTTGCAAGCGGTGTGGAAAGTGAAAGTGCGCAACAGAAATTAACTGGGTGTTAAGATGGCTTCTAAACCAACTAAAGTTCCTAGAAGTGCTGGTGCCTCACCAGTTCAGCATTCTTCACTACAGGCTTTGGTGCCTCCTCCTGTGGCACCTGCACCCGCACCTGCATTAACAATAAAAGATTTACAAGATGCTTTAAAAATACAATCCCAGCAAATAGCTGAACTTATTGAGGAGAAGAATACTGAAATAAGAGCAGACATTTTAGCTGCATTTCAAGGGCTTGCAGTCTGTATTGAGCGTCTGGATGATCGTGTGGAAGAGCTCAATCAAAATAATTTGAGATTAGATGCTAAAATGTTGGAAGCTGAAAATGTGATGGAAAAGATTGATGATGATGTAGTCATGTTACAATATAGAGATATGGAGTTTGGTGTGAGGATTAGAGGAATGAAAGAAGACCCTAAGGAAAATCTGAAAGAGTTATTGGCACAACCTCTCGAACTGGTTTTGGAGCGTCAAGCAGAAGATATTATGGGGGATATAGATAAAATATTTCGTGTTAATTCTTGGATTGCAAGACAAAGAAAACTACCTAGAGATGTGGTGGTTTACTTTACAAAGAGATCAATTAGAAATGTGATTATCCAAGCCTTTTACAACAATAGATTTAAAGTTGCTGAGCAAGAAGTTCTAATTCTGAAAGAGATTCCTCCAAGAATTCTAAGGAGAAGAAAAGAATTTGCTTTTTTGGCAGATGAATTAAAGAAACGCCAACTTCAGTTTAGATGGGAGATTCCAGTAGGCTTGGTGGTGAATTATGCTAGCACGAGATATCGTCTTAATACAGTTTTGAAGGCACGAGATTTTTACTCTAACATATTGAAGGCAGGGTTTTCCGCCATCTTCAGAATTTAAAGGAAGGAAGGACGAAGGAGCACGTCAGCCTCGAGTGGAGAGTATACAAGGAGCTGAAGGAGTTACTTTGCAGAAGGATAAAGAATCTCAGCAAATTTCAGAAGTGGAGCCAGATGCCATTAGAAGAGGTTAGAGAACAAAGAATGACACGGGCTGCAATTAGACGAATGAGACAAAAACAAGAACAACAGAAAGCTACAATCATATCTCAAGAACCTACTTACAGTGAAGCAGTGGGAGGAGCAAAACCGAAGAGAGTGCAGGTGGTTTTGCAAGAGGCGCTCCGTAAGCTTCAGGTCACAAAAGATGGCGACAAAGTTTCTAACCTGGAATGTTAATGGCTTAAATTCCCCACACAAGAGAAAGAAAGTATTTCAGTATTTGAAACAATTTAGAAATGATGTTATTTGTTTACAGGAAACGCACATTCGAGCAGCTGATCAAAAAAATTTGATAAACTTTAGATTGGGTACACAGTTTAGTGCATCTGCTCCAGATAAGAAAAATGGAGTAGTCATTTACATCAAGAAGAATTTAACAGCTAATTTAATTGAAACAGACAAACAAGGAAGATATGTTATAATTGAATTGTTAATAGAAGGCAAGAAAATACTTTTGGTTGGATTATATGCTCCTAATCAACAGCAAGGAGAATTTTATAAACTTTTACACAGTAAGATAATTCAATGGGATTATAAATCGTGTATTTTGATGGGAGATTGGAATGGTGTCCTGGATGCACAAAAGGACAAAAAAGGTATTTTCAGAAGTATACCAAATCATGCTAGATTGCCTAAATCTTTTTTTGAGATGAAAGATGACCTGGAATTGAGAGATGTTTGGAGAGAAAGAAATATGCAAGAAAAAGATTTTACCTTTTTTCCGATAGACATCAATCCTTTTCTAGGATTGATTTTGTATTAACTACTAATGATTTTTTTTCTAGGATTAAGAAGATTAAGATATGTCCAAGAACTCTATCAGATCATAGTCCAGTATGGTTGGAACTGGAAAAAGAGAGTGGAGACAGGTAGTCTTGGAGAATGAATGAAAATTTGTTTAGATAAGAAAATGTGGAAGAATGTAAAAAACAGATGAAAGAATTTTTTAATACAAATATGCATAAGGGTACTTCTATTGAAATGGTTTGGGATGCAAGTAAAGCTTATATGAGAGGAGTGTTAATATATTTGAATAATAAACATAGGTGTAAACTGGAATATAAGCGAAAAGAATTAGAGGAGGAAATTAAGAGGAAAGAGAAGGCTCTAATTTTGAATCCATCTGATAAGAAGATTAAAGAGGTAATTACTTTGTTAAGAGATCAGTTTAATATGTTGATGGCAGATCAAGTGGCAACCAATTTACGGTATGTTAAACATAATACTTTTTGTAATGCTAATAAGCCGGGTAGGTGGTTAGCTTACTTGGTAAGGAAGAAACAAAGGTCACGTAATATAGATAGAATAGATTACAAGGGTAAAGAGGTGTTTCAGCAGAATCTTATTAAAAAGGCTTTTGTTGAATTTTATTCTAAGTTATACGTTAAGGATAAGATTCAAGATGTAGATATAGATACATATTTACAAGAAGTTAATATCCCTGTTATTACACAAGAGCAAAGGGAAGGGATGAATCAACTGATAAATGATGAAGAAATTATTTTAGCAATGAAACAATTAAAGGTGGGGAAAGCACCAGGAACAGATGGCTTGACTGCCATTTACTCTAAAGATTTACAGTTAGAAATGGTGGAGCCTTTAAAAGAATTATTTAGAACAATTCAATCTGGAGGAGAAGTTCCTCCATCGTGGAAAACAGCCTTTATATCGCTGATTCCGAAGGAAGATCAGGATCTTACCCAAACCAAAAATTATAGGCCAATATCGCTCTTAAATACTGATTATAAGATATTTACAAAAATTTTAGCAAATAGATTAATGAAGGTAATGCAGCAAATGATTCATAGTGACCAAACAGGATTTATAAGTGGTAGCCAAATGAAGAATAATGTGAGACATATTGTAGATTTATTGGAATTTTTAGAAAGAAATAACCAGGTCTCTGCAGTGCTGATTTTTTTGGATGCTGAAAAAGCTTTTGATCAATTGGACTGGCATTTTTTATTTAAGGTACTGGAGAAAATGGAGTTTGGGGATAATTTTTACAACCTATTAGGGCAATATATCAGAAGCAAACAGCTCACATAATAGTCAATGGTAGTTTGACAGAAACATGTAATATTAAAAAGGGTACAAGACAGGGGTGTCCATTTTCACCTTTGTTGTTTGTTTTAACATTGGAAATATTATTGATTAAGATACGAGCCTCAAATAAAATTAAGGGAATTAAAATAAGTGATCAAGATTATAGATTGAGAGCGTTTGCGGATGACTTGGTTATTACATTAAGTCAACTGACTTACTCAGTTGCAGAATTGATGGAGATAATAATGTCATATGGAAAAGTTTCTGGATTTAAGATAAATATGCAAAAAACTAAAATATTGTCTAAAAATATGACCATAGAACAAAAGGTTGTTTTAGAAGAGCTAACGGGATTTGAAATAGTTAAAAAGATTAAATATTTGGGGGTATATCTTTCAGCTTCAAATGTAAAATTATACAAAAATAATTATGAATTGTTATGGTTAAAAATACAAAAAGAATTAGATAGTTGGAAAAAATTACTATTATCCTTATTGGGAAGAATTGCAGCAGTAAAAATGAATGTTTTGCCAAAAAATTTATTTTTGTTTCAAATGATACCTACACTTAAAAAAGATTCAAATTTGGAGGAATGGCAGAAAGGTATTAATAAATTTGTTTGGGCAGGGAAAAGACCAAGAGTTAAATTTAAGATAATGCAAGATGTACGTGAAAGAGGTGGTCTTAAAATGCCCAATTTTAAATTATATTATGAGGCTGCTGCTTTATCATCAATTAGTGATTGGTTTAATTTAACACAAGGGAGATTATTGAATATTGAGGGTTATGATTTGTTATTTGGTTGGCATGCATATTTATTGTATGACAAGAAGGTGGATAATGTTTTTAAGTTGCATATATTAAGGTATGCTCTGTTGCGAGTTTGGAAAAAATATCGACATAAGTTAAATTATAAAATACAAATTTGGGCAATACCTAAACATGCAATAGAAAATATAAACATGGGATTTAAACATGATGTGATTACATACAAAGAAATTCTAAGGATAGAAAGGAATGTATGGCAATTAAAGCCATATAATATTTTAAAAGAAGGAAAGATAGTATAAACTTGGTTCCAGTATGGGCAGTTACAAGCAAGATGGAAAGAAGATCAGAAAGTTGGTATTTCGATAACTGATGGAAATTTGGTAAAACAAATTTATTTATTTTATTTATTTATTTAATTAAATTTCTATACCGCCCTATTCCCGAAGGACTCAGGGCAGTTTACAGGGCAGCATAAAATACAATATAAAAATAATATAGAATTAAAATACATTAAATTAATTAAGCCCAATTAAAACAATATTTAAAAAGCTAAAACCCCTTCAGTCCAGGTCTGATAGATCGAAAAACCAGGTTTTCAGGTCCCGGCGAAATGAACACAGATCGGGGGCGGTCCTAAGTTCCATGGGTAAACCATTCCAGAGGGCAGGCGCGCCCACAGAGAATGCTCTTCCCCTAGGAATAACCCGCCGGCATTCCTTAACCGGCGGTATCCTGAGAAGGCCCTCCGTGTGGGAGCGCAGGGGACGAAGGGAGCTTGATGCCGGCAGCAGGTGTTCCCTCATATAACCATTAAGGTTATCAAGCCATTAAGGGCTTTATTGGTCATCACCAGCACCTTGAATCTCACCGGGAGGGCAACCGGAAGCCAATGCAGCTCGCGGAGTAGAGGTGTTACATGGGAGTATCGGGAAGCCCCCATCACAACTCGCGCGGCCGCATTCTGCACTAGTTGAAGCCTCCGAGTGGTCCTCAAGGGCAGCCCCATGTAGACAGCATTGCAGTAGTCTAAACGAGAGGTCACGAATTAGAGATCAAGGTCAAGCACATATAAGAAGGATATATAATGCACTGATAGAAATTGACTCAGAAATGGAACTTGTTAAAGATTGTATGATAAAGTGGGCCCAGAACTTTCAGGAGGTTATAACGATGTATAGTTGGGGAAAGATTTGGGTCAGAAATGTAAAATTTACACAGGCTCAAAATTTAAGAGAGAATTTTTATAAAATGTTTTATAGATGGCATTTAGATCCTAAAAAATTAGCAAGTATGTATCCGAACTGCCAGCCCAAATGTTGGAGGTATGGTTGTGAGGATGCAACCTATTATCATATGTGGTGGACTTGTAAAAAAGTTAAAGCTTTTTGGATTAAAGTTTGGTGGAATATGCAAAAGATATTTAAGAAAAAGATCAGGTTTTTTCCACAGTTATTTCTGTTGGGTATTATTACAGATTGTACTGTCATAGATACTAAATTGATGTTGAATTTAATTACGGCAGCAAGACTTTAAGTAGCGCAATACTGGAAGAAGGAGGAACTGCCGACTATAGAAGAGTGGACTTTGAAAGTTTCAAACCTGGCGGAAATGGCAAAGATTTCAGCATATCTGAAAGAACAATTGCAACAGAGATATATTGTGGAATGGAGAAGATGGATTGAATATATTCAGAATAAATATGGGACTAAAAAATTTCATTTAGTATTTGAATAAGTATTAGTTTTACATGATGTATTATCAGTTATTCATTATTGGTTAGTAATTTAGTTATGTTTAAGGGGAGTTAAAGTGCAATAGAATTTAATATGTTTTTTTAGTTAGGTAGCATATTTTAGCTTAAGTTTGTAAAGTTAATACCCTGTATTCAGCTCTGGGAAGTGGGGGGGGGAGGGTTAGGGAGGGCAAGGGGGAGGGGAGGGGGAGGGAGGGAGTTTATGTTATTAAAAAATGTATTTTAAAACTCTTCAATAAAAAACCCCCAAAATCTGATACTCACAACTCGAAGACAAGTCTGGTTAACAAAGGCAAAGATTTATTGAAAACAAAATTGAAAATAAAAAAGAAAATAAAAAAGAAAGAAAGCGTTTGCAAACACGGCCTCTTAGACCCTTCCCAATTTGGATTGGGTTCAAACAGCGCACTGAGCAAGTTTCAAACCAGGCATTTATACTTTCTTTTCTCAATACATGCCCCCCTAAGAAACTTAAGTTAGTCTTTGAAATCATTTACATTTCTAAAAGATCCTTTGAACTTTTACATCCAAAAGACTTATTGTAACAACTTCCTTACATCCGTCACTACATTATCTTGTTTTACTCACCACCTTGAGATGTTCCTATCCTTTTTAACATTTCAAAAGAACTTTGTTGATTACCATCTGTGAATTCTCTGTCTAAGCAGGAAATAGATAGCCCCACATCTTAGTGTTACATTTGATACAATTCATTGGTGTTACATTTTATACAATTTATTGGTGTTACATTTTATACAATTTATAAAAGAATAACCTTTATTTATTTTCCTTTAATAAGAATCAGTCTGATAGCACCTTTTAAGATGCAGAAATTGTATTAAATGCATAAGCTTTTATCAGCTGTTTCTATTATAAGCAGGGTGATCATTTTTATTGAAAAAAATAAAAGATAAACCTGAAAAAGGGACAGAGGTTAAAGAACTTTGCTTTACAGAGGAAAATTCAAGAACAAAAATGATTACACAGAAGATTACATTAAATCTAAAGACAGTTTTCTGAAATAAAAGATGTGTGGTTGCTTTAATTCTTAAGGCAGATGCTTTCACAATCTCTGAAGTGAGCCGTAATTTACAACACCTTAAGCCTTGCAATGAATGGCGTTAATCTTAAAAGGCTCTACAAGACCTTTGGGTACAGCTGGTCCACTCTGAAACTTAGACTTAAAAAGGCAACAGCCGAAAAGGCTTTCAGACGTGAAGACTATATTTCCCAACAGGCACCGGGAACCTAGTGATCACATGACTCTTCCCATTCGCAAACCTAGCCTGCCGGCCGTGTCATAGAGACCACGGCCACCGCCCCCTTCTGGGGAAACGGAAGGAGGGGGGTTGCGGAGCGCTAGTTCTAACACCATGGAGGTTGAGTGTGGGACGCCTATCCTGTTTCTGCCTCAGCCCCGAGAACAAGAGCGGAAACTGCAGCAGGAGAAGCTCTCCGGGGTGGTGAAGAGCGTTCATCGGCGCCTGCGCAAGAAATACCGGGAAGGTAATAAGGTTCGGGTCTTAATTCGCCCCGCAGAGAAGTGGGTCTTCACCACGGGATGAGTAAGAACGGAGACCAGGGCCGGGTTCGCCCTCTTGCCGTGGCTCCATATCGCTTTGGAAGGGATTTGGGCCTGGGCACCGCCCGCCGCTTTCTTCTTTCAGTCCTGGGACCGAAGCCTAGGCAAAGGAGGAGGAGGAGGACGACGATGGGCCCTCAGCCTATGCGGGGGAGGAAGGGGCTGCGCCTCCTCCCGTGTAAATGTGGAAAACGGTAAAAGAAAAAATCCATTACCTTTGAAGGCAGGGACGACGTTATAGTTGAGAAATTTCCGGAAAACCAATCATTAGATCGGTCAGAATTTATCAAAGAAAAGGGCTTCACATTTCAAAGTTAGGTGATTTTCGGTCTATGAAGTGCCTTACTCTAAAGCACACATTTCCTTTTTTTGTAAAGAGTGGCATTAACCGCAATTGGTGAACTTTTAAAAAAAGAACTACCTGGCTAATTTTAGTAGGAGGTTCTTTTATAGGTTGCAAAATCAGAGTGCTGGTACTCTTTCTGAAAAGAAGCAGTGATGCAAAGGTCTGGAAAGAGATTTGTTCGGAATATAAAAACTTGATTCAAGAGCATGTATATAAGATTATTAGGTTTAAACATAGGGGTTCAGATTTCATTGTGACAATCCTCTGGTTTATTTTAGCTGTCAGTTGGATTGAGAGTGTAACACCTATCCTGTAAAAGTGTGACCAAGATTTGTTTTAAAAACAGCCATTTATCCCAGAATTTTATGGAATTTATGTTTATCTCAGAGTATTTCAGGCTGGGTACATGGGAATAATAGTGATTTAACTGTCAAATTAGGATAATCTTGAAAGCAAAACAAGAATATTGTAATGTCTACTCTTTCTTTGAACAGATACTATAAAAATGAAGTTTCTCATAGTTTCTAAAGCATTCTTTAACAAAACTGTTCACCATGACAGTAAAATGGCCAGGTATCTCTTCAGCTTTGAACCTTCAAAAAGTAACTAGAAATATTTAAGGGCAAAAAAGATAAAAAGATGAGGGACACTAGTACTGTGTAGGACCAGATCTTTGTTGTCCTATACAATTTTGTTCCCATACTGGAAGTCTTTCTTTTAAGCATTAAGCCATTGAAAGGCATTAATAGCAAGAGGGCATATCTACTTTGTAGATGTGTTCCATTTTTTGGGAAAAAAAGACTCTATTTGTAATCTCAAGGCTGAAGTGCATTTCCATTTCGTGGGACAGCCCCTTGGAAACACTCTGCAAATTGCCATTGGCTCAGAATGTGATACATTAAGTGGGGAGGAACTTCAATAATTGCACTGGTTAGCACTTGCTTTCTGAGCCCAATTTAAGGTAAGTATTAGAACAATCTGTGGTTTCTGCCACAAGTTCTAGGGTTTATATTATGGATTAATTGTCATGGAATGAGGCTGGCCTTAATGTTTAGGAGCCAATTTAAAACCACTTATTCAAGTTTTGAGGAATTTTTATATTGATATTTTAAATAGCTTTAATTAATTGCCTTGTTTTAATTGTAAATGCTTAGAGCCACTAGGGTTGCCAACAAGTACATGATTACATCAAATATCACATTTTTAAGATACCTTCAGAAACAACCTTGTGGTTTTAGTCTTAATTTATTGTCTCGTGTCATTGTCTTATATTCTTTTTGCTTCTTAGTTGTATGTTTTAAAAGAGAAAGGATAATACTGGGGTGGACATGATTTGTACTTGTGAATAATTTATTATAGTAGTTGTAAATCTGCTGAGTTGATTACTATTGTTCATAGTTACTCAAAGCCACACCTCATTTGATTCAGTAGCCATAATCCAAAATGAGTTTACAATTAGATCATTGAACTATCTATGTACATATAGAATATATTTAAGCTTAAATTATATGTAAACATTTAGCAACAAAAGTTTGTATACATATATCTGCTCTACACAGAAATATATATTGTTTTTACTTTGCTAAAATATGAGTATTAAACATGCAGTAGTTTTGTTAGCAAAGCAGACCTTTAAGGAATTATTATATGACTTCAATCTTGATTCCATTTTAACAATTCTGCTAATAGTTCATTATATAGAGGAAGTATTAACCCTAATAGGAATCCTAGTTCTGGAATTTCAAACTAAAATAAGATGCTGTTTGTTTTTCTTTCCCATGTTAGGAGCAGAAATCTAAATTTTAAAGATGGCTTTTGATTACTAGTTGAACTAAAGTATTCAGCACTTATTTTTATTTGATGGATTAAATGATGGCTGTAAATATAAGCAGAGTTGTTCAAGATTTAATAAATCTTAGGGTGGTGTAAGTATTACCAATTATGTTTTCCTTTGAATAACTGGAAATTCACTAAAGGGAGTGCTTAAAGCCTTCTTGTATCCACTGGCCAGAGTCTCTCTCCCCTCCCCCCCCAATCTTCCTTTCCCCATTGATAATCTGTAACAGCTGACTGTCAGCGTATATGGAGAAGCAAGGCTCAGGCAGTGTGGGTTCTGGCCAACTGATTTGCTACATGGATCTGTAGTGGTGAATAGGCTCTGGCCAGCTGAGTGCTGGTATACTTGAGATTTCTGACAGCCTGCTTGGCACTTCAGCCTTTCCTCCCTATATTCATTAATGGTTAGTTTGCCAGAACAGAGCCTGCTTGCCACCTCAGCATCTGCCTTAAATGGTAATTATATATTTAATTTTGTATTATATGCTTTGGTGAAAAATTTACATACAGAATTATTTATTCATTAAAACATGAACTTGATGAAAACATAGATGTTTATTTAATTTGATGTTCCCCATGCTTTTTGAACATTTTCAGAAAGTTTGACAAACATTGGGTGCTATAAATTATGTATACTGTTAAATGCAATATTTAATTTCTTAAATTAGCAATAATTACTACTTCAAGTAAGTATAAAGCATTTCCTTAGAATTAGTTCCTCATCTAATAAAATAAAATAAAATAAAATAAAATATACATTAGAGGAGTCTTCTGTGAACATTTAGGGTTTCCTAGCAATTGGTGTTCATGGGAAAAGCTTGCCATTTCTATCCAGCAATTCTGCAATTTTGTAAATTCTGGATATACTTTTTTTAGTGTCACTTCTTTGGAAATAAGAAGTTATACAATTTCATAGAATATTTTTCTTACAGATATTTTGCTGTAAAGTCAACCCAGTTATAGTCTGCTATACGCCTCTCTGATATTTATTATTGATCCTGAGATTCTAATGCAGGGCTACCATATGAGGACTGTAAAAATTGTGCTTTTGTCTGTATATTTGTTGTCATCTAGCAGTCACCTGGACTTTCTGCAGCTCAGATCTGGCAGCCCTATGCTAATGCAAAATAACTTAAACCAAAAAGAGAAGTTCTCTCATCTTGTTTTTGACAATACTCTACAAGGTGGAGGCAGAACTGAAAATGGAACATTTCAGTTCATTATATAGTTCCATAACTCATTAATGACCTGATCTTTTTAAGCAAGAGGAGGTGAATATAGCTTCTTAACTGCAGATTGCAGACATATCTTCTATTGATTGTATTAGGTCATTAATCAACTGAAATACTTTTTTTTCAATCATAACTATGAAGATGTTGAAGGAATGCACTCCATTTATGGCCTTTGAAAAGTAATAGTCAAAAGAAATTCTTGTGCCCTGGTCATCTCCTATATCAGACATGTCAAATTCAAGGCCCGCGGGCCGGATCCTGTGGGGGCTGCGGCATCCCCCATTGCTGTATGGGCTGGGTGGTCAGTAAGTGTGTCAATCCGGGGATTGTCCTGGCGATGGCTCAGGCTCTTATCTCGTCATTGATTTGGGCTTTTGGAGGGGCGATGATTGGAGCTGTCTATCTTCACGCGGCTGGAGGCCCTGGTAGGTGGTTTTGAGGATGGAGAGGCTGCCTGGTCTGCACAGGTGGGACTGAGGGTTCCCCTCATCAGGAGTTGGTTGCTGCCTCGCCGATCATCATGATCCTAGCGTATGGGGAACAGGAAGGTTGCTCTCCACTTCTCATCTCTAGCTCCTCGAATCTTTCCACCAACTTCTCCACTGGCTGACTGACTACAAGTTATGGACAGGTACTTCCACTCACCCGAATCCTCAGCGATTTTGTGGTTTTCCACCAATCTGGGGAATGTGATATGCAGGAATCCCCTCTTCGCAGTTCAATCTCATCCACCTTTGAAGCACTTTGTTGTAGCAAGGCCATCTCAAGGTGTCTGAAGTCTCTACTAGGTAAGGTCCACTCCGACGACCAGATTAGCTGTCCTCAGGGCTTGGGCTTTGCTCCCAACTGAGAGGCCTGGAAAAGCTTCTTCTCTGCCAGGCTGCTGGTGTCAGGCGCTCTTTCTTTCTCCATGCTGAAATCTTCCCCGAATCTTTGTCTATCCCTCAATTCTAGGGATAGTGACTGGGGCCCGGGACCCCAAGGTAGTTAGGTAAAAGTTGAGAGTTTTTGGCTTAATGTCATGGTTCCGACAGATGAAACTCTTCAAAAGAACTTTGAGGCATTGTTTACCTTAAAGCAGGGGTGTCAAACTCAATTTCACTGAGGGCCACATCAGCGTTATGGTTGCCCTCAGGGGGCCGGGTGGGTGTGGTCGGGTGGGCGTGGCCAAGTGGGCGTGACCGGGTGGGCGTTGCCAGCTCAATGTTGCTCACTCAGCGCAGCTTACTTGAAATGCCTGGGTCAGGAGAGAACAAGTTGCACCAGCTAATTTGATGTGGGGACATCTCATTACCCCACAAGTTCTTCACCTCCCCAAACATCTGCAGCCAAGCATGTGCAGAGGATGGAAAGGGCCTTCTTCCAAAGCCCAGGCATGATTGGTAGTTTGTTAGCTCAGATGTAGATAGCCTCCTAGTCTTCAAGCTTGGAGAGAGAGAGTGTGTGTGTGTGTGTGTGTGTTCCTTCTTCTGCCTTGACAGATCTCTGGAGAGCAAGAGGAGGCACGGAGAAGCACTTCCCAGTCCTGCATGAGGGAGGCTGGCCCTTCTTGAAAGGGAAACCCCATTTCCACTCATGCGTGGAAAGGATGCTGGCTTGTTGGAGCAGCCTTCCCTCATGCAGCTTCCCTGCCACCTTATGCTCCTCTCCAGAGATCTTCCCTCAGCAGCGGCCGGCAAAGTAGCTCGCACACGAAAGAATCCCGGCAGAGGAGCCCGTGTGTGAAATAAGCCCGGCAGAGAAACCGGAGCGGCTCCGCTGCTGGGGGCACATCTCAGCCGGGCCTTGCAGGATCCGGGTCGGGCGCCTCTGCTCACTCTCAGCAGCGCCCGGCAAAGGAGCCCGTGTGCAAAAGAAGCCCGGCAGAGGAGCCATCTGTGGCTCTTTCTCCGGCTACCTCAAGTCTGCCTTCCTGCCTGGGCATCACTCCCCCTCACCGGCTGGGTGTTGCTCGTCCTCCCCCCCCCCGTGTCCCACCTCACTCCCTCTTACCTCCTACCTCCTCCTCCTCCACTTTTTTTTTTGGAGCCGCAGGAGACTAACGAGATGCAAATGGTGCTGGGTTCCACCAGCCCACGTGCACTTGCCTCCTACTGAGCAAGTGCTCAGCCGGGCCGGCACCAAGGTGGTGGGGGCCGGACCTTTGTAATTTCTGGGAAAGTTGTGCGGGCCGGATTCAATCATGTGGCGGGCCGTTTGTGGCCCGCGGGCCTTGTGTTTGACATGTCTGCCTTAAAGGATCTTTTATTTGAGTAGCATAATATCGGCACTACATAATCAAAGCCCAAAACTGAATTCCCCTCCCTTGGGCATGTAGTATCAAAGCACAATTCCCTCCTCCAATTAACAGTCATAAATCACATTCCCCAATTATCTTGAAGTGCTGGCTTCCTCTCTGTTGTGATTCAGCGTCAGCCTGTGATACCAGCAGCTGAGTCTGATGATTCTGAAGAGGAGGAGGAGGAGTTTGGAGAGCCTTTGGTGTCAGAGGGAGGCTCTGATGCACTGCAGGACTCTCAGCCTGGCTCTTTCCATCATGTTCCTCATCAGACTCAGCTGTGTGAGCATGAGGTATTGGACGTAGGTGATTCACAGCTGGATCTATTCAGATATGCTAGGAGCAGGAGGCAATCCAGCAGAGTAGAATAGAGAAAGGCCATGAGGCAACTCGGTGAGAGTAGGAGAAGGCAATGAGAAGCCATGCCTTGGGACTGCTGATAAAAGGGGAAGGTGTGGGAGATGCTGGTTGCTGAAGGCAACCGTTTGAAGATCTTCTGCTAGAGTCCTGGTCTGTTATTCCTGTTTAACTCTTGTTTGAACTTTTGGCTTAACTCTTGTTTGAACTTTTGATTTCTTTGTAAATAAATTTGGTTGGGTTTTTCCAGCCTGTTGACTATAAAAAGGGGTTGTCCCTGACATTCAAACAGGGCCGGTCATAGGCTGGAACAGAACACTCTCCAGCTCTCCAGCCGGCCAATTCTTTATCAGCTCTGGGCTCAATAACCTTGATTCTCACGCTAGGTTTAGTGTTGTTATGTCTAGCTTGACTCATTCACATCCTCCCCTCCCAGCATTATCTAACTCTAAAAGCAAAAGGAAAAAAATGGTTACATTTCCATCTGTTGTCAATGCAAAAACATCCAATGTACAGGAGAGAGGCTGAAGTAGAAAAAATTACTTGAAGTGAGTCCTTGGTGAGAAAATGTGCTCACTTGGAAGTTCTTAGTCAAAGGAAACATCACTGGGGAAAAGGAGAGTATGAAACTGACAGCAAGGTTTTAAAAGGGGTGGGTTATTGTTACAGAGCCTTTGTTGCTCTGTAACTTTTCTGCATAACTTTTCTGCATAAACGCTGCTGGCCTGAGAACAGAGTAGTGGAGGCAGTCTTGACCGAGTTCGCCTGGGTCACATACTTGGTACAGGACTAGCATATACCAGAAGGAAGGGGAGTAGGGATTGCATTTATCTGATAGAATTCTCTCTCATCTTTCTGAGGTTTGGAGCTCTACTTCCCATCTTTCCGGTCAAAGGCAGTTATTGAAATGATCTTGGAAAAATTTAGTACAGTTTTTCTCCAAATTTTCATATCAACATTAAAGTTGACAACTAGTTTAGCTGTGTCATGACATCCATGGATTAAAGGGTAAAGGGAATAGGTGTCAGAATCCATTTATATTCCATTCCTAAACCGCTATCTGTGCAATCCTAAATCTCACCCCTTAATGGATTCTGCCATTCCCAAGGAGGAGAAGAGAAGATGTTAATTGGCCATCCCTATCCATTAGATGCAAGGTTGTTTATTCAGCCTGCCTGGGGGCCATCATAAAAGACCAGGGAAAGAACCTTTGAACTGAGAAGAACAAAGAAAGAGTGGGGGGGGGATTCTGGTTTGTATCTCCGATTTAGAATTTGAAGGGGAGGAAGCAAATGTTGTAAATGCATGAAGTTTCTCTTTTCCCATGAAGGGTTTTGACACATGAAACTTAACTGATCCGGGACTGACCAAATGGACTGAGGGGAGGGGTTTTTACTCGGGGACACTTTAAAAATATCAATCTGCAACACAGTTTCCAGATCCTGTCTAGATTATCCACTGTCAATCGTGTTTTAGTAAAAGTTCCTGCTTGGACAATCCTGTCTCCAAGAGTTCTTTCCTAAGATGTGGATTGGGGTGGGTCCTGACATTAGACAGGATCTGCATTAAGAGACAACCTGGAAGGAAAAACCTTACCAGGGGACTCTGCAAAAAATACAATGTCTAACGATGAAGCAAGGGAGGAGGAAAGCGCCATGGAAAGGGAGTTTTCCCCCGAACAAAACCCCACAAACGGTCGGAAGCTGAAGCATCATATTCCTCCGGGGAAGAGGTGGTGGAGACGCATGACCGCAAACCGTGGTGCTCCATGGGCGTTGGAAGGAAAAGTGAGTGGGAAAAGGCCTCAAGGAAAGTGATCCTGAGGCGGGGCGGCCACCAACCTGAATGGAGGCAAGAGATGGAGAGCTCCCTGCACATCAGTGAAGAGGAGTGGAACCTAGAGAAAGCTATTGACCTGATGAAGAAAACCCTTAGCTCACTAAGAGAGGAGAAAGCTGAATACCGCAGCCGCAGCAGCGCCTGGGACCGCAACTGGAGAGAAAGTGGGGATCCAGAACCTGCAACACCAGGGCCGTCTGCTGGACCAGGAGCTGCCACCTCAGTAGTTACCCCCCCAGAATCACACGGGGGTCAGGATGAGGGGCAATACCGCCCGCTGTGCAGACGATACATTCGAAGACTATCGCCCCTGGAAGCAAAATTCAGGGGAGAGCCACCATGCTTGTGGTTTTTCCTAATCCAAGTCCTCAGCTATATGGAAGAATAAGGACGGTACATCTCCAGTGACAAAGCCCGCATCCATATCGTGCAATCCGCCTTGGACCGGCTGCAGACTGGGTGGTGAACCTGCATGACTCCAACGCCCCAGAACTCAATGGCTTCAACTGATTCATGTCATCCTTGAGGCGGTTTGAGGACCCTTTCGATGATCATAAGGCCCGGGAGAGAATCAAAACAGTGAGGCAGGGCAGACGGCCGGTGGCTGAAAATACCCAAGAATTCCGAGCCATTGCCAACAAGCTGAACTGGCCGGAAGACATCCTCCTTAGCCATTTCAAAGATGGGCTAAACTACGACCTGTATGACACTTGCCTGCCTCGAGGAGACCCACACCATCTCGATGACTGGTATGTCCTTGCAGAGGAGGTGGAGACAGACCTACTAAAGAGGTACCACCAGAGAAAAACATGGCGCTGCCCACCGCCCGAGTAAACACGCGAGCCGGCGAAACCACTGGCTCGCCATGTCCTGGCAAAGGAGGCGGAGATACAGGGAGTGCAGAATTATTAGGCAAGTTGTATTTTTGAGGATTAATTTTATTATTGAACAACAACCATGTTCTCAATGAACCCAAAAAACTCATTAATATCAAAGCTGAATATTTTTGGAAGTAGTTTTTAGTTTGTTTTTAGTTATAGCTATTTTAGGGGGATATCTGTGTGTGCAGGTGACTATTACTGTGCATAATTATTAGGCAACTTAACAAAAAACAAATATATACCCATTTCAATTATTTATTTTTACCAGTGAAACCAATATAACATCTCAACATTCACAAATATACATTTCTGACATTCAAAAACATAACAAAAACAAATCAGTGACCAATATAGCCACCTTTCTTTGCAAGGACACTCAAAAGCCTGCCATCCATGGATTCTGTCAGTGTTTTGATCTGTTCACCATCAACATTGCGTGCAGCAGCAACCACAGCCTCCCAGACACTGTTCAGAGAGGTGTACTGTTTTCCCTCCTTGTAAATCTCACATTTGATGATGGACCACAGGTTCTCAATGGGGTTCAGATCAGGTGAACAAGGAGGCCATGTCATTAGATTTCCTTCTTTTATACCCTTTCTTGCCAGCCACGCTGTGGAGTACTTGGACGCGTGTGATGGAGCATTGTCCTGCATGAAAATCATGTTTTTCTTGAAGGATGCAGACTTCTTCCTGTACCACTGCTTGAAGAAGGTGTCTTCCAGAAACTGGCAGTAGGACTGGGAGTTGAGCTTGACTCCATCCTCAACCCGAAAAGGCCCCACAAGCTCATCTTTGATGATACCAGCCCAAACCAGTACTCCACCTCCACCTTGCTGGCGTCTGAGTCGGACTGGAGCTCTCTGCCCTTTACCAATCCAGCCACGGGCCCATCCATCTGGCCCATCAAGACTCACTCTCATTTCATCAGTCCATAAAACCTTAGAAAAATCAGTCTTGAGATATTTCTTGGCCCAGTCTTGACGTTTCAGCTTGTGTGTCTTGTTCAGTGGTGGTCGTCTTTCAGCCTTTCTTACCTTGGCCATGTCTCTGAGTATTGCACACCTTGTGCTTTTGGGCACTCCAGTGATGTTGCAGCTCTGAAATATGGCCAAACTGGTGGCAAGTGGCATCTTGGCAGCTGCACGCTTGACTTTTCTCAGTTCATGGGCAGTTATTTTGCGCCTTGGTTTCTCCACACGCTTCTTGCGACCCTGTTGACTATTTTGAATGAAACGCTTGATTGTTCGATGATCATGCTTCAGAAGCTTTGCAATTTTAAGAGTGCTGCATCCCTCTGCAAGATATCTCACTATTTTTGACTTTTCTGAGCCTGTCAAGTCCTTCTTTTGACCCATTTTGCCAAAGGAAAGGAAGTTGCCTAATAATTATGCACACCTGATACAGGGTGTTGATGTCATTAGACCACACCCCTTCTCATTACAGAGATGCACATCACCTAATATGCTTAATTGGTAGTAGGCTTTCGAGCCTATACAGCTTGGAGTAAGACAACATGCATAAAGAGGATGATGTGGTCAAAATACTCATTTGCCTAATAATTCTGCACTCCCTGTAGACCTCACTAAAAAGGGACCACAGGGGTCGCCTGCTGCCTGAGCAAACGCGAGGGGGGAAAACCGTCCACGGCTAAGAAACCAACAGGCTGTTTCAAATGCGGGAGAGAGGGCCACCATGCCGCAGAATACCACTCAAAAGCCCCTCAGCGTAAATCAAAGGCATCACCCTCCAGGAGACCATGGAAGTCCCAA
Organism: Vipera ursinii; assembly: GCF_947247035.1. Taxonomy (NCBI): domain Eukaryota; kingdom Metazoa; phylum Chordata; class Lepidosauria; order Squamata; family Viperidae; genus Vipera; species Vipera ursinii. The sequence continues at coordinate 31,343,158 of NC_139515.1, forward strand.
AGCAACCCAAAAGAACCCTCCATGAGGGGAACAGAGGCTGTAGAGTCCACAACCCCTGCCAAGGACAAGGATTGGATTCCGGCTTACACCACAGGGGCAGTGGACACCTTGGAAGACAGCTTGGAGGGAGAACCATTGGTAAGTGGATCCATTCCACCCATCCTTAAGACAGTGACTATATTAGCTTCCTCTATGCCTGAAGCCGTCAAAGTAAAAACCCTAATAGACTCTGGCTGCACCCGCTGCCTCATCAGCCCGACGCTGGTGGGGAATTTGGGCATCCCAGTGAGGAGACTAAAACAACCAGTCTCCTTTGGCCAGTTAGATGGGTCAATAGCAGGGGGGGTCCCAGCTACCCTAGCCACTTTACCAATTCACCTGTCCCTGGGGACTCATGAGGAAGACATAACGATTGTAGTGGCCTCAGGCATGGAATGCCCAATGATTTTAGGACTGGAATGGCTGTAGAAATGGAACCCCGGGATAAATTGGAGGCCAGCAGAACTCAACTTCCCAGAGGGGGAGCATAGGGGCTTAAAACCCCAAAGCACCCCCCAACCTGAAGATAGAAGTCAGCATCAGCGGGGGAAAAGAAGGGGTTACCAGAAATACCGGAAGAATACAGGGACCTTGCTGACGTTTTCAGTGAGGAACGGGCAGATGAGCTTTCCCCCCACTGCCCCACAGACTGTGCTATAGAATTCAAACCCAGGGCAAAATTCCTGAAGCCCAGAATGTATGCCATAAGCCCAAAGGAAACGGCGGAGATGGAAAGATTCATAAAGAAAAACTTAGAGGATTTATTGAGCCTGCCAAACCCAAAGTGGCCGCCCGGGTCCTGTTCAGGGAGAAGAAGGACGGCTCTCTTCGCTTATGTGTCAATTACCGAAATATAAACACAATTAATGAATGTAATCTGTATCTCCTACCACAAATGAAGGATATGCTATCCCACCTATCGAAAGGAAGGATTTTTACCAAACTAGACCTGAGAGAAGCATACTACTGCATTAGGATTAAGGAAGGGGATGAATGGAAGATTGCCCAATGGGTTGCTACCAGTTCAAAGTACTGCCATTTGGACTACAAGGGCCCCCCACAGTTTTTATGCAATTAATTAATGAAGTGCTAAGGGAGCACCTATATAAAGGGATCCTGGTTTACCCTGATGACATCCTTATCTTCACTGAGACCAAAGAGGAACATATTAACCTAGTCAGAGCAGTTCTGAAAAAGTTGCAGGCCGCCCACTTATATGCTAAACTATCGAAATGTGAATTCCAAGAACAGACTACCTGGGGTATCGCATATCCCCAGAGGGCATCGAAATGGACCCTGAGAAAGTCAGGGCAGTATTAGAATGGGCACCCCCCCACACACACACACAGAAGCAATTGCAAAGTTTCCTAGGGTTTGCAAACTTCTACCGCCAATTCATCCCTTCATTTGCCCAAATTGCCCTGCCACTCACAAACTTGTTGAAAACGAGGGGGGAGTCCCCAGTGAAACCCAGCCAGCCTCTGAAGTGGACAATGGAATGTCAAGCAGCATTTGAGAGGCTAAAGAGACTTTTTTCTGCCAAACCTGTACTGAGATACCCAGATCCCGATAAACCTTTTGTAATACAGGCAGACGTTAGTGATATAGCGGTGGGAGCCGTATTGTTACAGGAAAATGATGAGGGGGCATTGCAACCATGTGCATATACATCCAGAAAACTCACGGAAACAGAAGAAGGTTGGCCCATATGGGAAAAGGAGGCTTATTCTATAAGATGGGCATTAATTATATGGTGCCAGTTCCTAGAATGAAATAAAATCCCCTTCCAGGTCTGGACAGACCACAAAAACCTGGAAGCATTAAAAACACCCAGGAAAACTCACTCCTAAACAAGCCCACTGGTCCCAACATTTTCACCAATTCAATTTCACTCTCAAACACTTAACGGGGGGAGAATTTCCTGGCAGATGCATTATCTCGCATGCCCCAATATGACAGCACATGGACCACTGACTCTAAACCACTTGTGCCTGAACAACAACTGGCAGCACCAGTCACCACCAGGGCTCAAATAAAAATGAAGCCGAAGGTGGATAGCCAAACTGGAATAGAATTCTGAAAGTCTTTGGAAAGTGATGAATGGTTCCAGAAAAATAGACATGTGTGCACAATTAAAGATGGACTACCCTGGGTGGGTGAGAAGTTATACATACCTGCCACGCAGAGGATCAATTTCATGCAACTGTGCCATAATACAAAATCAGCAGGACATTTTTGGTTTGTAAAAACCTTACACTTAACTAAAAGGCAACTTTGGTGGCCATTTTTTGTGGCCATCCATGAAAAAGGACATAGAACGCTATGTGGGCAGCTGCCAAGTTTGTGTGACAGGTAAGAGGCTGCAAGAGAAATCGCCAGGACTGTTACAACCAGTGGTGAACCCCTCAGCCCCATGGAAAGAAATAGCCATGGATTTTATAGTGGAATTACCAGAAAGCAAGGGTAACACTGTAGTCTGGACAATCACAGACATATTTTCCAAACAGGTGCACTTCATCCCTTGCCAAAAGATCCCCACCGCAAAAGCCTTAGCAAACGTTTTCGTGCAGCATATTTACAGATTGCATGGGGCACCACAACGCATCATATCTGATGCAGGGGTGCATTTTACGTTGGCATTTTGAAAAGAATTTTTATCCCTTTTAGGAACCACCCAAGGACTGACATCTAGTCATCATCCTGAATTGAATGGTCAATGTGAAAAATCTAACTCAGTATTTGAGCAATATTTAAGATGCTTTATTAATTTCCAGCAAACAAATTGGATGGACCTACTGCCTTTTGCAGAAGTGGCATATAATAATGCAGTCCACTCCAGCACAGTTTACACTCCTTTTCAAGTAGCTACCGGTCAAAGTTTCAACCCCATGCCAGAACTAATCCCAAACGAACCGGTAATTGCCAAAGTGAAGGAATGGATTGCTCAATTACAAAACATCTGACCAATCATTAGGAAAGCTTTAGACAAAGCTACACAAGCATACAAGACACAGGCGGACAAAAAAAGAGTCAATCACAAACCATTCAGGGTGGGAGAGATGGTATATTTATCCACAAAATACCTTAAATCACTAAGGTAAAGGTAAAGCTTCCCCCGCACATGTGTGCTAGTCGTTTCCGACTCTAGGGGCCAGTGCTCATCTCCGTTTCAAAGCCGAAGAGCCAGCGCTTGTCTGAGGACGTCTCCGTGGTCATGTGGCTGGCATGACTAGACGCCAAAGGCGCACGGAACGCTGTTACCTTCCCACTGTAGTGGTCCCTATTTTTCTACTTGCATTTTTACGTGCTTTCGAACTGCTAGGTGGGCAGAAGCTGGGACGAGTAACAGGCGCTCACTCTGTTACGCAGCACTCGGGATTTGACCCGCCAAACTGCCTACCATTTGATCGACAAGCTCAGCGTCCTAACCCACTGAGCCACCATGTCCCATATATCACTACAACCCTGTAAAAAACTCGGAGCAAAATATATTGGACCTTTTCCAATTAAAAGAATCATAAACCCAGTAACAGTTGAATTAGGACTACCCAAAAATCTTAGGCAGATACACCCAATTTTTTATTGCAGTTTCCTAAAAAGAGAACAATAGTCACCCCTACGAACAACCACCACCACCACCACCTCCCATCATGGTGGAAGGAGAACAACACTTTGAGGTGAAGGAAATCCTGGATTCTAGGAAGCACCATGGAACAATTCAATATCTAGTAGCTTGGAAACACCTCCCCTCCTCAGAAAATGAGTGGGTCAATAAATATATTAGAGCACCAAAGTTGCTTAAGAAGTTTCATACAGAATATCCTAACAAACCAGGCTAACATTTATATTTTATTTCCTCTACAGATGGACCTATCTTTCTTTAAAAGTATCAATCTGCGACACAGTTTCCAGATGCTGTCTAGATTATCCACTGTCAATCATGTTTTAGTTAAAGTTCGTGCTTGGACAATCCTTTCTCCAAGAGTTCTTCTTTCCTAAGATTTGGATTGGGGTGGGTCCTGACAATAGGATTAGATTAGAAGTAAGTGGTTAATTCATTGCATGAAAAGATCATTACTGTTACAATTTGACCTGTCCAAGGACCAATTAAGATGGTTTACCCTTAGAGACAGATGGAATCTGAGGACTTAACGTTCTCAGATAACATGGTAGTTCACAGCACTGGAGTTTTTTTTTTATCCCATTTACATCCCGCCCTTCTCCAAAGACTCAGGGCGGCTTACAATCTGAGAAGCACAAATCAAGGTGCTTAGCAATAGCCTTCATTCTATGTATATGCCTGCTTATTAGGGCTTTTGCCCCCCCCCAGTGGCATTTTTACAAAGTCAGCTTATTGCCCCCAACAATCTGGGTCCTCATTTTACCTTCCTTGGAAGGATGGAAGGCTGAGTCAACCTTGAGCCTGGTGGGACTCGAACCTGCACTAATTGCAGGCAGCTGGTGTTACTTAAGGAGGCATTAGCCCACTGCTCCACCAAGGCTTACAGTGATACAGTAAGTAGAGGATGGGTATTGTCCTATTTTTCCTGAGTTCCTCTCCAATTACATACAGTCTAGAGTGCTCTTTTGGTTCTGAGGAACTGTGTGCAGTAAAGCAAAAATCATTAGATTGGTAGAACAAAGCTTGTAATAACTATGCCTAAGCACAAGCCAGAATACCTTAGTCTTTTAAGTTGCAGTGTTAGCAACAGAAAATGATTATTTCTTGCCATCATTACATTTTCAGAAAAGAACCCAGCAAAACTTTTTTGAGTGGTAGGTTGCTGTTCAAAGTTAGTCCTGAGGCAGATGCAGCGTGTCATTTAGCAGTCTATTGTAATAAATGTTGAAGATAAAGTCATCCATATATGCTCTAAATTGGCCCACATAATTGCTGCTCATAAATTTATGTGAGCACTAATTAATTTGTTACTGTGGCCAGATTGTTATTAGGGAGGATAGGCAAGCTACTTTTTCTCTAACAATTTGCCCAGTATGACTGTTAAGATCTAGCAGGGACAGTCTAACACGGCTGTGTTTCTTAAAACTGTCAAAAACAAGAGTGACAATCATTGATTTCTCTTTGGGTTCATTGTGCTTAGTGACAACCTCACAAGTTTTTTTGTTTTTTGTTTCTTCAGGATTTCCATAAAGCCACTTGGGTGTGGTAGTTCAGATATTTGATATCAGTATGCTTATCTCCTCTTTCCATTTTAATCAGGGGAGATTGTGCAGGTACATAACAGCTGTCTGAAGACCAAGAAAGTGGGTACAGCTTGGAAACTGAAGCTGAATTCATACAAAACACTATGAATAGGTAGTTATGAGGCATGGGAATTAAGCTGCTTTTACAGCTTTTGCAGTACCAGGCCTAATTTAAGTTATTAACTTTCATCTATAATCAGAGGCCCCCAACCTTTTGAGCACCAGGGACCGCTTCCACAGAGGGTGTTTTTTCATTGACCTTGGGTGGGTATGGTTTCATCCACTGCCTAGGTCCCACACATATGCGGATGGGGCTTTGTGCACTTGTATGGCCTGATTCTTGGCAGGCAGTGGGTTGGGGATTGGGGACCCCTGCTCTAAATGTTTGAGGAATAAAAAAAAATGCTCTCCCAATATCACCCAACTCCTGCATTAAGATCAAGTAGAGAAGCCCAGTTTGTTTTTCACTAAAGGGTTCAATTCACAGTGTGATGATAAAAGACCTTCAAGGTGGCAATTCCCAACTATGAAACTTGTTCCTATGTCTCCACACTGTTCTCTTAATCAATAGCTGAAGACATACCTATTCAGTTGTTTGTTTGTACTGAACAATTGCTTCAGCTTCTTAGATTTTTTTTAATGAACTTTAATTTTCATGCTTAACTTTTTAAAGAATGTTTTGTTTAATATTTTTTATTCTTTTGACTGCTGCATGGACCTCACTGGGGAAATAGAGAAAAATCTAAATAATACTTTCTTTCAAATAGACACCCTGTGTGTATGTATGTGTGTGTGTGATGATTCTCTCACACAGAGAGACACACACTGTTCAGTGGAACCAGTTACTTGGTGATGTTCCTCATTTGTTAAGTCAGCCAATTTTGATTGGTTGCAGGTGAAGACCAAATTGAGCTGTGATAAGTCTGCCATGTCAAGTTATTTCTGAACACCTTGAAATAACAAGCTCCTGATCACTGGCCTGAGCAATAGTACCTTAACTGAGATTTTGCACCATTGTTATACAATCTTCAGTGTCAATTGTGCCACTGTGATGAGAAGTTTCAAGAAATGGTGGTCGGAGTAATTGTGTTAATAATTGGGTAGTGCAGTTTTGCCTGTTAAGACAGCAAATCAAGTAAATGTTTTTGATTAGGGAATTACAAATCTTTTACCAAGCATGGGAAGGAAACTGAAGGAATGACTTCTATTTTTTAAAATTCTTCACTTCAGAAATCATGGCACAAAATGTTTCAGACATGAATACCATCACAGGGAATGTACTTTTTAGAACTGATGTCCTAATGGATATATTCATATCCTCAAGTAAGCCTGCGAAGGGGTAGGACTGTCTGGATCAGTTTTTTTGTAAGCTCACATTACACACTGGGTTTTGTTAAGTAGAAAATATATAGGAATATACTATAGCCTAATATTTGTCATGATTTCTTTCACAGTGAAGTTTCATATTATGTGTGTTTTTGTTTAGTGGGTGACTTTGATAAAATATGGCGTGAACATTGTGAGGATGAAGAAACTCTTTCTGAATATGCTGAGGCAATGAAAAACCTGGCAGATAATCACTGGACTAAAACTTGTGAAGGAGAAGGTCGCATTGAGTGGTGCTGCAGGTAAATCTTTATATGGTCTAATGAAAGAAAATGCTGTAGAATATTAAAAATGTTTCTCACAGCTTTATGGAAGATAGTGGGAATACTATACATTTCCAGTTTTGAAGGATGTGTTTTGCAGTCTGAGCATATGGTAAATGTGCTTGAAGAGCTCCAACTATCCACTTATACTCTTAATCTATGCCTATCTTGATTATTTCTAATCATGCTGCAAGGGATGGCTAATGGTTATCAGTGTCTAAAAGACAAAAATCTATCTGTAGTGAAGTAGAAATTTGTGACATAATCTTGAGAAAAGCTTCATTGGACCTAAACGTTATTAACAACTATCAACCGTGAATTTTCTGTTTTTAGCCTAAGTATAGCAACTAAATGATGATAATCCAGTTCCAGGTATTCTTGAATAAAATGTTATCTTTACCAGAAGTGAATTGTAAAAACTTGATGCCCGCTACCAGTTTTTTTAATTACATTGTCCCAATTCTTGGCTTTTGGTTGTACTTGCTTGAGAGTTGAAATTCTAAATATGTGGAGAGTTTCAGACTGCCTACTCCCGATCAAAACTCTATAATATGTATTAGGCTTAGGTTCTGCACAAAACAAAACTTAATATAAAGATCTCTAATCAGAGAAAGATTGGGTTATGTGATGAGAGCCAGTTTTATATAGTGGTTAAATCACTCAGCTAAAAAGAGGGAGGCTGAGTTCTAGTCTTGCCTTAGCCACAAAAGCCAGCTGGGTGACCTTGGGGCAGTCTTAGCCCAAATCACCCCCAAAGTTGTTGTAGAGAAAATAGGAGGAGGAAGGTGTGTTGTATATATTCACCACCTTAAGTTACTATAAAAATAAAAAGGGATCCAAATAATTAAACAATGTTGATTTTTTGTAACCTTTTGGCAGCTTTAAGTACCAATGACTATAATATCCTATTTACCTAGTTTTGTGGATTAGGACTGAAAGTCATGAGGATTCAGTTTTATTTGCAAATCTGGTTTCAAAAGTAATTTGGAGCTTGTGCATTACCCTGTGGCACTGAATCTATAATGGCCCTCAGAATCCCATACAGTATTTTCCTTCATGCTTTCTAATATATAAAGCCATTAGCAAAATTACTTTATGAGCTCTGTGGCATAGACACAGGAGTTCTGTACAGGTAGTTCTCAATTTACAACCACAATTGGGACCAGAACATCTGTTGCTAAGCAAGGTAGTTAAATAAGTTACGCCCAGTTTAATGATCTTTTTTGGCACAGTTGTTAAGCAAATAACCACAGTTGTTAAGTGACTCATGCAGCCTTTAAGGAAATCTGCCTTCCAGAATAGAATGGAATAGGAATAGGAATAAATAAGAATAAGAATTAAACCTTGGAGGTCTTCTAGTCCAGCCTCCTATTCAAGCAGGAGAACCTATACCATCTCAGACAAGTGACTGTCTAGTCTCTTTTTAAAAGCCTCCAGTGATAAACCACCCACGATTTCTGAAGGCAAGCTGTTCCACAGGTTAATTGTCCTCACTGTTAGGAAGTTTCTCCTTCATTCCAGGTTGCTTCTCTCTTTGGTCAGTTTCCAACCATTGTTTCTTGTCCTACCCCCCCCCCCCCGGTGCTTTGGAGAATAGTTTGATGCCCTCTTCTTTGTGGCAGCCCCTCAAATACTGGAACTCTGCTCACATATCACCTGTTCCGACTTTGTCAGAAGCTGGCTGGGAAGGTTGCAAATGGTGATCATATGACCCCAGGATGCTGCAATCATTGTAAATACATGCTGGTTGCCAGGTACCTGAACTGTGATCATTTGACTATGGGAATGCTGCGACAGTCGTAAGTGCAAGGCCCTGTCGTAAGTCACTTTTTTCAGTGCCAAAGTAATTTTGATCGCTAAACATATGGTTGTAAGATGAGGACTACCTGTAGTCTTTACTTGGAATGATATTAAAGAGTTCATTTCAGAACTGACAATTTAATCATTGTTTTTAATTCCTAGATAACTTAAGAAATATACTTTCTAGAAAAAGTAATTCGCTACAGAAGATGCATAGGGAAGAAAATAATGAAGGATAAAGTGAAAAAAGGGGAAATGGTGAGGTCCATGCAATTCTACAGTACTGCATGAACTGAAAGAATTGTGCAATACTGAACAGTTTCTGTGGTTATTTTAGCATTTAGCTTAAATCCAATTGTTAATTTTATATGCATTTTGATGTATAATTAGTTCAAATTACACTATCATAATATGCAATAATTACAGTGTTTTAAATCATGAGTGTAATAGAATACCACAGGAACATGTTTTGTTTTTTAAATCTATCTGCCTTTCTGCCTTAAGTGTGTCCCGGGAATATTTTCAAAATGGTGGAAAACGGAAAGCACTGGAAAAAGATGAGAAAAGAGCAGCTCTTGCTACTAAAAGCATTCAAGCTACCAGCATTCATCCAAGTTCAAAAATGGAAATTTCTACTGATAATTTAAGCCATAGTTCTATAATGGATGAGTAAGTGTCTAATTGTGATGTGATTATGAATAGGAAGATAATTTTTGTAATATCCTTTCAATTTATTAATTTAGATAGGACTTCTGAGCACTGCTGTGCTTAATGCATTAGTTAACTGTGCCATCTAGATTTCCTGTTTAAAACCAGTGTGATTTAAATGTTTAGCTTTGGTTGGTTTATATCTTCTTATAAAGCATACACAATACACTTACACAACCAGTGACTCTTTATTAGGAATAGCTTTTATGGCTCTCTAACAAGAATAAAAATATTACCATTGTCAAACTAAAGTTTTCAGGGTTCATTGGGAAAAGCATGACAATTAACCCTCTTTCATATAGTATGGCTACAATGCATTGTATAGAATTAAAATATTCTGAAGTAAGTAGCCAATTTAGATGAAAAATATAGAATAGGCTTTTTTTGTTAGAATTCATTGTATAATCACTATATAACGTATATACTTGAGTATAAGCCCAATTTTTCAGCCCACTTTTTGGGCTGAAAAATCCACTTCGGCTTATACTCCAGTGAACAAAAAAAAGAACTTCCACCCCCCAGTTTGGAGAGCTGCTGCTTTCATCAAACATGGACGAAGGCAGCAGCTCTCCAAACGGGCTGCGGCGGTTTGGAGAGTTGCGCGCGCAGCTCCGCCGCCACCTCTGCAAGCCTCCGCTGAGAGAATGGGGCGGTGGAAGCTTGCCACCCATTTTCTCGGCGAAGACTTCTTTCGGGGGATGCAGCCTCTGTCACCCCCTTCTCTCAGCTGGGCAGCTGAGAGAAAGGGGCGGCAGAAGCTGCATCCCCCGAAAGAAGTCTTCGCCGAGAAAATGGGCGCTGAGATTTTCTCAGCGAAGACTTCTTTCGGGGGATGCAGCTTCTGTTGCCCCCTTCTCTCAGCTGCCCAGCTGAGAGAAGGGGGTGACAGAGGCTGGATCCCCCGAAACAAGTCTCCGCTGAGACGAGAGAACGAGGCGTTGGAGCGCTCCGCGAAGTATGGGGCGGGGAAGCTTGCCGCCCATTCTCTCAGCGGCAAAGACTTCTTTCGGGGATCCAGCCTCTGTCGCCCCCTTCTCTCAGCTGCCCAGCTGAGAGAAGGGGGTGACAGAGGCTGGATCCCCCAAAACAAGTCTCCGCTGAGACGAGAGAACGAGGCGTTGGAGCGCTCCGCAAAGTATGGGGCGGGGAAGCTTGCCGCCCATTCTCTCAGCGGCGAAGACTTCTTTCGGGGGATCCAGCCTCTGCCGCCCCCTTCTCTCAGCTGCCCAGCTGAGAGAAGGGGGTGACAGAGGCTGGATCCCCCGAAAGAATTCTCCACCGAGATGAGAGAACAGGGTGGCAAGCCGCCGAGAGAATGGGGCAGTGGAGCGCTCCGCCAAGAGAATGGGGCGGCTTGCTGTTTTCTCGGTGCAGCACGGCAGAGGCTGGATCTCCCGAAAGACGTCTCTGCTGAGATGAGAAAACGGGGTGGCAAGCTGCCGAGAGAATGGGGCGGCTTGCTGTTTTCTCGGTGCAGCACAGCAGAGGCTGGATCTCCCGAAAGACGTCTCTGCTGAGATGAGAGAACGGGGTGGCAAGCTGCCGAGAGAATGGGGTGGCTTGCTGTTTTCTCAGTGCAGCACGGCAGAGGCTGGATCTCCCGAAAGACGTCTCTGCTGAGATGAGAGAATGGGGTGGCAAGCTGCCGAGAGAATGGGGCGGCTTGCTGTTTTCTCGGTGCAGCATGGCAGAGGCTGGATCTCCCGAAAGACGTCTCTGCTGAGATGAGAGAACGGGGTGGCAAGCTGCCGAGAGAATGGGGCAGTGGAGCGCTCCGCCGAGAGAATGGGGCGGCTTGCTGTTTTCTCGGTGCAGCACGGCAGAGGCTGGATCTCCCGAAAGACGTCTCTGCTGAGATGAGAGAACGGGGTGGCAAGCTGCCGAGAGAATGGGGCAGTGGAGCGCTCCGCTGAGAGAATGGGGTGGTGGAGGCTTGCCGCCCATTCTCTCGGCAGAGACTTCTTTCGCGAGATCCAGCCTCTGCCGTGCTGCACCGAGAGAACAGCAGGCCGCCCCATTCTCTCGGCGGCTTGCCACCCCGTTCTCTCATCTCAGCAGAGACGTCTTTCGGGGGATCCAGCCTCCAGCTGCTGCATTTCCCAGCCTCGGCTTATACTCGAGTCAATAACTTTTTTCAGTTTTTTGGGGTAAAATTAGGGGTCTCGGCTTATGCTCGAGTCAGCTTATACTCAAGTATATACGGGTAATCATAATGTGTATATATACAGCTAGGCAAATAGCTTGTTGTATTAGAACTTGAAAAAACAGATTTGTTACGTATATACAGTGAGGGGAAAAATTATTTTATCCCCTGCTGATTTTGTACCTTTGCACACTGACAAAGAAATCATCACTCTAAAATTTTAATGGTAGGTTTATATTAACAGTGAGAGACAGAATAACAACAACAAAAATCCAGAAAAATGCATTTCAGAAAAGTTATAAATTGATTTGCATTTTAATGAGTGAAATAAGTATTTGACCCCTTCGCAAAACATGACTTGGTACTTGGTGGCAAAACCCTTGGTGGCAATCACAGAGGTCAGATGTTTCTTGTAGTTGGCCACCAGGTTTGCACACATCTCAGGAGGCATTTTGTCTCACTCCTCTTTGCAGATCCTCTCCAAGGCATTAAGGTTTCAAGGCTGATGTTTGGCAGCTCAAACCTTCAGCTCCCTTCACAGATTCTCTATGGGATTAAGGTCTGGCTAGGCCACTCCAGGATCTTAATGTGCTTCTTCTTGAGCCACTCCTTTATTGCCTTGGCCATGTGTTTTGGGTCATTGCCATGCTGGAATACCTATCCACGACCCATTTTCAATGTCCTGGCTGAGGGAAGGAGGTTCTCACCCAAGATTTGACGGTACATGGCCCTGTCCATCATCCCTTTGATGCGTTGAAGTTGTCCTCTCCCCTTAGCAGAAACACACACCCCAAAGCATAATGTTTCCACCTCCATGTTTGATGGTGGGGATGGTGTTCTTGGGGTAATAGGCAGCAGTCCTCCTCCAAACACAGTGATTTGAGTTGATGCCAAAGAGCTCGATTTTGGTCTCTTCTGACCACAACACTTTCACCCAGTTCTCCTCTGAATCATTCAGATGTTCATTGGCAAACTTCAGATGGGCCTGTATATGTGCTTTCTTGAGCAGGGGGACCTTGCGGGTGCTGCAGGATTTCAGTCCTTCACGGTGAAGTATGTTACTAATTGTTTTCTTGGTGACTATGGTCCCAGCTGCCTTGAGATCATTGAAAAGATCCTCCCATGTAATTCTGGGCTGATTCCTCACCATTCTTATGACCACTGAAAGTCCACGAGGTGAGATCTTGCATGGAATCTCAGACCGAGGGAGATTGACAGTTATTTTGTGTTTCTTCCATTTGCGAATTATCAAACCAACCGTTGTCACTTCTCACCAACCTCCTTAGCGATAATCTTGTAGCCCATTCCAGGTCTACAATCTTGTCCCTGACATCCTTGGACAGCTTTTTGGTCTTGGCCATGGTGGAGAGTTTGGAATTTAACTGATTGATAGCTTCTGTGTCTTTTATAAAGGGAGTGCTCCTAATCTCAGCTCATTACCTGTATAAGACACCTGGGAGCCAGAAGTCTTGCTGATTGATAGGGGATCAAATACTTCACTTATTAAAATGCAAATCAATTTATAACTTGTTTGAAATGCGTTTTTCTTGATTTTTGTTGTTGTTATTCCGTCACTCATTGTCAAAATAAACCTACCATTAAAATTATAGACTGATCATTTCTTTGTCAGTGGGCATATGTACAAAATCAGCAGGGGATCAAATAATTTTTCCCCTCACTGTAGTTGCTAAATCTTGAATGTTCCATATCTCTCAAAATTTGACATGTTTAATCTGTTGTTTAAATAAAAACCTAGTTCAAACATTACCTCATTGATTACCTGAAAGATTAAAAAGAAAACTATTTCTATGCAAATCTCACTCATTAATTCTGAAACTGCAACATATTTACTATTTTAAATAGAATTTCCATGATTAAGATTCAGAGACATTTCAGGTTTTTTTTCTTCTACCTAGATTGTTACATCCTTCAGGAAAAATAAGATTACTTGATGTTGGCAGCTGTTTTAATCCATTTTTGAAGTTTGAACAGTTTCTGACTGTTGGTATTGATATTGTCCCAGCTGTTGAGGTATGAAATATTAATGCAAATCATAAAATGTATTACTTATACAATGGTTGCTAATTTTACAATTCCCTTTTGATTAACATCTGCTAGTATAGTTTTGAGGTTGAAAGTGAATATGTTAATAAATAGTTAAGCTCAAGGTATGGACAGATGACTGAAAACTTCAGCTTTACTGTGTATATCTAAAGCCATTGCTTAGGTTATAGTATGGTTAAAGCTTGAGTACTCAGTGATGTGCCACATAGTTGTATTTCACTACTGGAATTTGTAATATTTCCTGTATTATTTTCAATGTCATAGTTCATTGTTCTCATGCTTCACAAAACAGCATATATTTTGGAGGGAGAGTCAAGGTATCATAATAAAGCAGTCTTCTTACAAAACAAGACCTCCTGCTTTCCTTTTTTCCTCCCCCCCACCCCCAAATCTCTGCTTTGTAGAAACTTCAGATTTTGAGAATATAGCGGGCCTAAAGGAGAAATTCTGTACAAAAAAATAATAAAAAATATTCATAAGTACATATTTTATTACATATTCCCTTTTCATATAGGCAAAAACACACCTACATTACCTGAAACCAATGCCTGCCTAACTTAAAAAAGTTATACTCAGATAAAAATGTAATTAATTGATCAATGAAAAATTTTATTGCTGATTTTAAGAATTCTTTAACTGAGTTATCTTATTTACTTGTATTCCAAGTATATCATTGCATCTATATTTCCTCCCCCAGAGTGTCTACAAATGTGACTTTTTAAACCTTCAGATTCATCAGCCTCTTCAACTTGCACAGGATGCCATTGATGCTTTTTTGAAACAGTTGAAGAATCCTATTGATTCCCTGCCTGGAGAACTATTTCATGTTGTGGTCTTTTCCCTCCTCCTTTCTTATTTCCCTTCACCCTATCAGCGGTGGATATGTTGTAAAAAGGCCCATGAACTACTTGTATTAAATGGATTGCTCCTTATTATCACTCCTGACTCTTCCCATCAGAATCGGCATGCTATGATGATGAAAAGCTGGAAAATTGCTATAGAATCTTTAGGGTTTAAACGTTTCAAATACTCAAAATTTTCTCATATGCATTTGATGGCCTTTAGGAAAATCTCACTCAAAACAACAAGTGACTTGGTGAGCAGGAACTACCCAGGGATGCTATACATTCCACAGGATTTTAACACTGTGGAAGAGGAGGAATTTTCTAATAATTCCTGCTATATCCGATCAGATGTTGAAGATGAACAACTGGCTTTTAGCTTCATGGAGCTTCCAGATGCTCCTTATGATTCGGACTCCGGAGAAAGCCAGGCTAGCTCTATACCCTTCTATGAACTAGAAGACCCTATATTGCTTCTAAGTTAATGTAACAATTAAAATCTGCTTCGGAGTCCAAATTCTCTTTCCTGTAAAACTAATTTTGCAAAATTGACATCTGCTCTGCACATGAAGCATTTACAAAAAGGAAATGCTAAAGATTTTGAAAACTATTGCTATTTTTTGTACTTATAAATTTTAAAATGTATTCTTGTATTGAAAAATTAACATGTGCTTTATGAAGTATGACTCAACATATCATGAACAGGGTTTACTTAGTAATATTCTAGAAAGATACCATTCCCTTCCAGTGCTGTGAACTGTGATTATGCATACTATGCTGATGTGCCCTGGTTTGATACTTTTAATGCTTTTGATTGAGATTCATGATAGCATTTTTGAGGTTTGCACAAAATAGATGATATTCACTGTTAATTGTCTAAGAAATATGTTTAGAAAGCTTTGTTACCCTTGAACAAAGGTTTTGCTTGAGTTAATGTTGATCTGGCGAGTGAAAACAACTGCAAAATCACTTCACTTAAGTTGTATTTGCAACTGGAGTACTTTCACAAAATACAGATCCTGTTAATTGTGCAATTCAGTGAATACTATATAATATACATAAGCATAAACAGGTTTCTTTTAGTTAACTCACAACTTGTGTATTTGTGCCATTGTTTCAATTTCACTGCTTTATCAAGTTTTCTCAAATTAATATGTTTATCCTAAATATATATAAACATTTTAGGGAATGGGAGAAAATAGAAGATTGTTGCTTAATTCTCTGTCTAGATGTCAGGTTAGATAGCTAATCTGCATATGAAGACATTAAGTTAAAAAATTAAGATTATTTTCATTCATTCTAGTTAAAAATGAACGATAAAACATTTTAAGAACAACCCCAGCATTTCCATTCTTAGCTGTCCCAGAAATTTACAAATATCTAAAAATTATTTCCTGATTTAATGATTAAATAATTTATGTTTTATTTATTTTATTTATTTTATTATATTTATATACCGCCCTTTCCCGAAGGACTCAGGGCGGTTTACAGGGTGATTAAAACAAAAAATACAAAAGTTAAAAACAGATTGAATGAGGATGTAACCAATATATTTTGAAATAGACAAAAGATAAATCTAAAAAACAAAATAGTTTAACAGTTTCAGAAATGATAGTATTAATATTAACCATTCATTTCAAGAAGTCCACTGCTTAGTTTCCTTGAAAGTATTTATGAAAGGTATTTTTAAAACATTACAATGCTTTTACTACTAAATTTTTTGTACAAAAGTTTCACAACTGACTTTTAGTTTTGCTTTTTACCTTGTGTGTTCAGTAATTCATGGAATAAACCTTATCTAAATGCATTCACTGGTGACACCTGAACTAAATAAAAGACCACAATTTTTAGCTCCAAAATCAGATTGGCAAACCATTTACTCCACAGATAAAGCAAAATGGGGTGTGAATGAGCTATATATGTAAAAACGGTGCTAGAAAGTTTGCAGCCAACATGTTACATCCTCAGCAGCTTTTTTAAGTTGCATAACTATATGTTAGCCAGGCAAAAGTTTCCTACTTCTAATTAAAAATTCCTTTTAACTAGAATTTAAAAGCTTGCTCCTTTTATATTGTTGGACTAGTTTAAAAATCTGTTAGTTTTACCCTCTTCCCATAATATTGTTTCCTGTTTATGTATCCAGACTATGCATGATGCACTGTTTAATTAGCAAAAAGTTCTCAAAACTCCATAGTACAATGCATTTATGCTGTTTGTATATATGTGGTAATGTTGTTTTCCAACTCATTCTGATGCCTAATCCAGTTCAAGATATATGTAGATGAAATAGTTTCAAATTTGAAGGGTAGATATTGGCCAGTAATACCTGATGACTTTGTGAAAAATATTTTCTATTTCTTGAATGTTAGTGGATATGGTTTAAACTACTTGCTATATTTTACTCGATATATTTTCACTGGATGTACAAATTTCAAGACAGCTATGTAGATCTTGCAGACATTCCAAGAAAGGGGTTCTTGAAAACAACAAGAGGTTAACCTAGGACTAACAAGGAAGATATCCTTTTCAAGTATACAACAAAATGTCTCATTTTTTTATGTTCTCAGAGCACATCAGAAGAAAACATCAGTTTTCTGAATAGTGTTGATGTATACTATTTCATTCAATTTGCCTTTAATGATCAAGAAAGCAAAATGCCATTGTTACATTATTAATAGAGAATTTTAGAATATAAAATAATATTTTATAACAAAGCCATAATAATGCTTGGTTATATTTATACACAATCTTGTGAGCAACTGCTTATACAGATCAGTATTAATATAATCAATCAAATATTACCTTCAGTGGAAGACAGTTAACATTCTGTGGCTTGCTTTGTTGGTTGTACCCTGGTTTTTGATTTTTAAATATGTTTACAAACTAGTGTAATGTTGGCATCTAGCCAATAGTAGCTTATTCAACAACTGAAATTAAACTGGCTTGTTACACTATGTTGTACCTCCTTGGAAACGTGATTAACCTTCAGTTCTTTAGGATTTTCATATTTCTATGTTTAAAAAATATTAATATCAAGCATCAATTGCAATTCATTCAATCTGGTATATTTGCTCTTCATTAAAATGTTGAACTCTTATGTACTTCCAGCATCTATGAATAAGTCTGCCTTTTGTCATTAGACTAGTTTTTACTCCTTTTGTTTAAATAGTTAATACATTTTCAAGGCGAGAAATGACACTGATGTTTAAACAATTTATAAAGTGGTACATAGTCAAGGCTATGGTCTTCCCAGTTGCAATGTATGGCAGTGAAAGCTGGACCATAAGAAAGGCTGAGTGCCAAAGAATTGAAGCCTTTGAACTATGGTGCTGGAGAAGACTCCTGCGACTCCCTTGGACTGCAAGACGATCAAACCGGTCAGTCCTAGAGGAGATCAACCCTGACTGCTCTTTAGAAGGCCAGATCCTGAAGCTAAAACTCAAATACTTTGGCCACCTAATGAGAAGGAAGAGAAGAGCCTAATGCTGGGAAAGATTGAGGGCAATAGAAGAAGGGGACGACAGAGAATGAGGTGGCTGGATGGAGTCACTGAAGCAGTAGGCGTGAGCTTAAATGGACTCCAGAAGATGGTAGAGGACAGGAAGGCCTGGAGGAACATTGTCCATAGTTATTTGGTTACTCACCACCAGATTAGTTCCTGGCTGACTGGCCGTATTCAGCATGTGGTCCTCAATGGAACTGCATCTACATGGAGGGAAGTTTGTAGTGGGGTGCCCCAGGGCTCTGTTCTGGGCTCATTGCTCTTCAACATCTTCATTAATGATTTGGATGAGGGGAGAGATGGAGAACTCATCAAATTTGCAGACACTAAGCTGGCAGGAATAGCCAACTCTCCAGAAGATAGCCTTAAGATACAGAAGGATCTTGACAGACTTGAACATTGGGCATTATCTAATAAAATGAAATTCAATGGTGAAAATAGTAAGGTTCTACATTTATTTATTTATTTATTTATTTATTTATTTATTTATTTATTTATTTATTTATTTATTTGATTTATATACCGCCCTTCTCCTGAAGGACTCAGGGCGGTGTACAGGGCAATAAAAATAAGAATACAGGTTACAAGATTTAAAGTTAAATGATTCTGCCCAATGTTGTAGGTTAGTTAAAATAATGTTAAAACCCAAACCCATCAGGCCAGGCCGGCTTGTTCGAATAGATAAGTTTTTAGATCACGCCGGAAGGAGCGAAGGTCGGGGGCCATCCAGAGTTCAGCCGGTAAGCAGTTCCAAAGGATTGGTGCACCCACCAAGAATGCTCTCCCCCTGGGGGTCACCAGCCGACATTCTCTGACCGGTGGTACCCTGAGGAGGCCCTATCTGTGGGAACGTACAGGACGGAGGGAAGTTGACGCCGGCAGTAGGTGCTCCTGTAGGTAATCCGGACCCATGCCATGTAGGGCTTTGTATGTCATCACCAGCACCTTGAATTTCACCCGGAAGGCAACTGGAAGCCAGTGCAGCTCACGGAGCAGAGGTGTAATATGGGAGTATCGGGAGACCCCCAAAAGAACTCGTGCAGCTGCATTCTGTACCAGCTGAAGCTTCTGAGTGGTTCTCAAGGGCAGCCCCATGTAAAGAGCATTGCAGTAGTCTAGATGAGAGGTCACAAGTGCATGGGTGACTGTACGCAAGGCATCCAGGTCCAGATAGGGTCGCAACTGGCGCACCAGACGAACCTGGGTGAAGGCCCCTCTAGTCACAGCTTTTATATGATGATCTAAGGAGAGCTGTGAATCTAAGAGGACACCCAAATTGCGAGCCTTATCTATGGGGGGTAATAACTCACCCCAATATTAAGAGATGGAATAATCTGAATTTCCTGAAATGCCGGTATGCACAGCCATTCAGTCTTGTCCGGGTTGAGTTGAAGCCTGTTCCTCCCCATCCAGACCCGGACCGCTTCCAGGCAACAGGACATCACGTCGAGGGCATCACTGGGGTGGTTTGGGGTCGAGATGAAAAGCTGGGTATCATCAGCATACTGATGATATCCCACTCCAAAACCACGGATGATCTCACCCAGCGGCTACATATAGATGTTAAACAGGAGAGGCGAGAGGACCGACCCCTGAGGAACTCCATAAATGAGAGGTCTTGGGGTTGATCTCTGCCCACCCGCTAACACCGACTGTGAACGTTCCAGAAGGTAGGAGGAGAACCACTGAAGAACAGTGCCTCCCACTCCCAATCTCCTGAGATGCCGCAGTAAGATACCATGGTCGATGGTATCAAAAGCCGCTGAGAGGTCTAATAGGACCAGGACAGAGGAACAACCCCTGTCCCGAGCTCGCCAGAGATCATTCATCAGAGCGACCAATGCCGTCTCCGTGCTGTTTCCGGGCCTGAAACCCGATTGGTACGGGTCTAGATAATCAGTATCTTCAAGGAACAGAGGAAGCTGATGCGCCACTATGCTCTCAACAACCTTCGCAAGAAAGCGAAGGTTGGAGACCGGGCGAAAGTTGTTTAAAACAGCTGGGTCCAGGGAAGGCTTTTTGAGGAGGGGTCTCACCACCGCTTCTTTCAAGGCTGTGGGGAAACTGCCCTCTTTCAATGAAGCAGTTATCACTGCATGGATCCAGCCTCGTGTTCCATCCCGAGCCGCATAAACCAGCCAGGAGGGGCACGGGTCCAATAAGGACGTAGTGGAGCTCAGCTTCCTCATGATCTTGTCTACCTCGTCCAGAGTCACAGGATCAAACTCTTCCCAGATAACATCAACAAGACTGTCCATGTTCTCATCATCAGATTCTGCCCAGTCAGAATCCAGACCGGTCCGGATCCGAGTGATTTTGTCCAGCAGATGTTGGCTAAATTCCTCGGCACGACCCTGTAAGGGATCCTCCTTCACCTCTTGATTAGGGAGGGAGCAGGTCACCCTAAACAGGGCGGTCAGGCGATTATCTGTGGACACGATAAGGGTAGCAAAGTAATTAGACCTTGCCCTCCTCAACGCCGCGAGATAAGACCTCGTAAAGGACCTTAGTCGTGATCGGTCGGATTCGGATCGGCTGGATCTCCAACAGCTCTCTAGGCCCCGTCTCCGATGTTTCATCTCCCGGAGCTCCGTAGAAAACCATGAAGCCCACTGGGATCTGCACCGGGTCAGGGGCCGCATGGGTACAACTTGGTCGAGTGCTTCTGTGGCTGCCTTTTCCCAGGCTTCCACCATGGCATCGGCCGAGCTATGAGCAAAGGAGGCAGGTGGGGGCCCAAGCGCTGTTTGGAACCGCCTAGGGTCCATTAGCCATCTGGGGCAGTACCATTTCGTTGGTTCAGTAACCCCATGACGGGGAGTGGCAAAGCGGAAGGTCAGTCGCAGGAGATGATGATCTGTCCATGACAGGGGTGTAACAATTGGGGAACCCCCACCCAGATCATCTAACCACTGTCCAGATAGGAAAATCAAATCGAGCGTGTGACCTCCTACATGAGTCGGGCCCTGGATTACCTGCGTCAGGTCCACGGCCGTCATGGAAGCCATGAACTCCTGAGCCAACTCAGATGATCCCCCCAGGGATGGTAGGTTGAAGTCACCCAAGATCATAATTTTGGGGAACTCAACCACCAGTCCCGAGAGGATGACAAGAAGCTCGGCCAGGGCTGCCGCTACGCGACTAGGTGAAAGGTACACTAGCAGCAAGCCCAACTGAGCCTTAGGGCCACATCTTTGGAGGAGAGATTCACACCCGGCTATTTGGACAACAGTGGCCTCCCGCGGATATAGGTTCTCCCTCACCGCTACCGCCACTCCCCCGCCTCTTCCCTGAGCCCGAGGCCTGTGTAGCACCCGGAAACCTGGTGGGCAAAGATCCACCAAAGGGACACCACCCTCTGGTCCTAACCAGGTCTCCGTAATGCAAGCCAGATCCGCATATTCTCCCTCAACCAAATCTCGGATGAGAGGAGCTTTATTGGCTACGGATCTGACGTTAAGATATAGAAGCCTGAGCTCAGGTGGTTGTTTATCTTCGCTCCCGGAACCATGGGCCGAAACCAGAGGGTCGGAGCGCATCACCGCTTGAAGATAGCGGGGATGCACTCCCGGATGTTGATGCGGCCCTCTGTTCATACACCTACTGCCATTCCCTACCGTCGTGGGAATAGGTAATCCCACACCCCGCTTCGGGGCCCCGGGGGTAGCTAGTCCAAGCTCCATCTCAGCGTGATCAATCTCAGGCCTGGCCTGAATAGTGGTTGGTGGACACCCCCCAGTATCCAACTGAACCTGTAATCCCTCCCCTCTCCCTAACCCCACAAAAAAATTAGCTAAAAAATAAACCAGGGATCTCTTATTGGATTTGTATCGGAGGTCCCTGTCCCTGCCCAACCATCTCTCGGGGTCCCAATAATTGGGTCCGTCATCAAGAGGAGAAGTAGAGAAAGAGGCGGGTCGCACCCAGGAAGAGGTGGTACCCCTGAGAGCGAATAAGGCTGTGTTAGTATAGCAAAGGCAAGCCATAATTGTTCATAAGGTCCAGCAATAGGCGATTCCATGTTTGATCAGGAGGATTTAAAGTCAGAAAGTGGGCAGATATCCAGACCATCAAACCAGCTCCACTGCCACTCAAGCTGGTTAAATCTCCGGAGCAGGTCAGCCACCGTCCTCTCACGATGGTTATAGGCCTGATCCGGTAAGCGGCTTGGAATATACGCCCAGGGTAAGGCATACCCCCATAGGTCTCTCACCTCTAGGGGGGTAGCCGATGGAAAGTTTAAGCCACTCTCTCACAGTGACTTTATATCCGGGTCTTTCTGAGTCCTTTGGGGGAATGGCAGACAGAGGGATTGAGCAGCTATTGGTCAAAGGCAGAGCAGTCAGTTGAATAATAAAATGGAAAGGTCTTCCGGCTGCACATATTGTTTTCCGTATCAGGAGAGGGTTGGGTGATAAGTGTAACCAAAATCGGCTGGCTGAGCACCAACAGCTTCGAGTCCAGCATGCCCCATCATGATAAAGGAGCCATAAAACCAGAGCTCCCAGGTATAGTTGGCAGGACAGTGCTAGTTTAGATAGATTAAATGGACTAAACAGGTCCACATTCAGCTTGCCAAATCCTGTGACTCTGGATTTATTAGGGCAAGTAGGGAAAAAAATTAAAATCCCTGTAGATCTTCCATTTGGTCTAGCTGGCCTCACGGAGCGCGAATGATGGAGAGATGAGCTGTGTTGCCCAACAGTCTGCGGCTCAAACTGCCTGCATTCCATCACTGGGCTGTGGGTCTCAATGTCGGAGTGGCTGGGGCATTTCAGTTCTGCTCCCCGCCAGCCGGTCCAGACGTTGTCATTTTCCGGATATTTTGGTGTTTCAAGCATTGTTCTAAGCTGCAGCTCCATCAGCTCCGAAAATCAGCTGATCGGCGTTATGTGGATTGCAGCTCTTCCAGGCCTTCCAGGCTCTTTAGAGGCCGTTCCGAAGGTCGCCGGAAATCTCGGAGCTGATTTCTGATACGGAGGGCTCTGCCGCTGCTGAAAAAGTGGCAGCACAAAATCGTCTTCTGTCTGCGTGTTTTAACCCCAATACAGAAGGTAAAAACCTCTGTACGGCTCCTAGGATCGCCTAAATAGCTGGAGCTCTTCGTGGAGCTCAGCCAAGTACGTCCGCCATCTTGGGCATGCGCAAAGAATTTAGGCAAGAAAAACTAAATGCACAGGTATAATATAGGTACCTTGCTCAATAGTAGCAACTGTGAGAGGGATCTTGGAGTCCTAGTGGACAAGTCAACACAGTGCTAGGCTGCATTAACGGAGAGATAGAATCAAGATCATGTGAAGTGTTAATACCAATGCCTTGGTAAGGCCACACTTGGAATACTGCATCCAGTTTTGGTCACCACGATGTAAAAAAGATGTTGAGGCTCTAGCAGGGTAGGGCTGAGGAATTCGTACAGTATCTGCAGGACAAAATCGCTCAGATCCGGACTGGCTTGGACTCCGACTGGGCGGAATCCGGCGGAGTGGTGAGGGCAGGTATTGATCATACCATTTGGGGTGAGTTTGACCCTGTGACTCTGGAGGATGTGGACAGGATCATGCATAAACTGAGCACTACAAGTTGTTTATCTCTACCCCAAGCCAACCCAGTGATGCCCTAGACGTGATGTCCCGGTGCCTGGAGGCGGTGCAGGTCTGGATGGGAAGGAACAGGCTCAGGCTTAACCCCTCCAAGACCGAGTGGCTGTGGATAGTAGCATCTCGTATTGTCCAACAAGTTCCATCTCTTTCGATGGAGGGGGAGGTATTGCCCCCCTCAGAAAGGGCTCGCAACTTGGGTATCCTCCTGGATTCATGGCTTAATTTGGAAGATCATCTAACGGCCGTGACCAGGGGGTCCTTTGCACAGGTTCGCCTAGTGCGCCAGTTGTGCCCCTTTTTGGACTGAGATGCCCTATGCACAGTTACCCACGCCCTCGTCACTTCTCGCCTGGATTACTGCAATTCTCTTTACATGGGGCTGCCGTTTAAGAGCACCCGGAGGCTTCAACTGGTGCAGAATGTGGCCACGCGGGTGCTTATGGGAGTATCTTGGTACTACCATGTCACACCACTCCTGCGCGAGCTGCATTGGCTTCCAGTTACCCTCTGGGTGCGATTCAAGGTGCTAGTAATAACTTTTAAAGCCCTACATGGCTTAGGCCCGGGGTACTTGCAAGACCACCTGCTGCCATTGTCAACCTCCCACAGAGTCGGCCTCCTCAGGGTGCCGTCGGCCAGGCAATGCCAGCTGGCAACCCCAGGGGGAGAGCCTAATCTGTGGGCACACCTACCCTCTGGAATGAACTGCCCCCGGAGCTGCGGACGGCCCCTGACCTTCGGTCCTTCCGCTGTGACCTGAAGACCTGGTTGTTCCAACAAACGGGCCTGGACTGACTACGTTTTTTGAATTTTACTGGGTTAAATTGTCTCGTAATTATTGCACTTATTGTTTAATTCTTTTTTAAAAAAATTACTCTTATGTTTTTTGTTTTTTATTGTTGTGAGCCGCCCTGAGTCCTCAGGGAGAAGGGCAGCATATGAACTAATAAAATAAAATCAAATCAGAAAGAGTACAGAGAAGAGCAACAAAGAGGATCATGACTGGAGGCTAAAACATATAAGGAATGGTTGCTGCAATTGGGAATGTCTAGTCTAATGAAGCCCCTTTATGGATTAGTGCCTTGTCATGGCAAAGGGGCTTTTGTAACTCAATCAAGCTATGAGCTATGCTGGCTTCTGGTGGTGACGCTGTGCCGATGACGGCTTTCTTTTGGCCGCCTGTCCTGGGATTTTGTGAAAGCGCGCCAAGACAGCGAAAATCAGCTGTCCCGCTGCTTGAAAACCTCCCCCTTGCGAGAAGAGGGGGAGGAGAGTTTCCCTCGGGTAGAGGCAGAGCTCCCCTAGACCCCCTTAATTATTTGTGGGTCGGAGGGTGAGAGCTCCCTTGGAGCCCAAGGCTTTCTCCATACCCAGGACACCTTTGCTCCGAGCTTAGGAGTGATGCAAGACGCCGCTTCCACATCTGCTATTTAAAGTGACTTGTGAGTAATTTAAAAGCAGACAGAACTGACCAGGAGAAGTTAAAATTACAAGTGCTGGAAACTTTAACCCGGGGAGAATTAATCTTCTCTATATTTTAATTTGATTTAAAGGGGAAAAATGGCACCAGATTGCTGTTTCTTTGTGTGAAAGTACAGTGTCAAGAAAAAGATACATTTGGCAACAAAGTTTAAACAACGTATAGGACTTTGTGTATTCAAGAGTTTTTTCTTTTCTAAGAAATAATTCTCACAGAATATTTTTTTCTTTTTTCTGGGACTTTGTTTTTACTTTTTTTTTAACTGCTGATTTTGTTGAAGGGGAAGTGGATTTTTACAAGCAGAAAAATGGCTTCAAAGCGTTTGGGAATTTCTGCTGTTTCTAAAAGTACAATCTCCTCTCCTGTAACACAACCTGCAGTACAATCTACAGCTAAGCCTAAATCCCCTCCAACTTCTCCCCCACCACCAGCATTTATGCTTAAGGATATTCAAGATGCTTTGAAGCAAGCAACACAAGAAATAAAGGAGGAGATGGCTGATCTCCTTGACAGTAAAATGAAGGAGGAGATGGCTGACCTCCTTGAGAATAAAAATAGAGAGATGAGGGAAGACATACTGCTTGCACTTCAAGGATTGGCTACACATATTGAATGCTTGGATGACCGGGTGGATGAAGTTGTGGAAAATACTGAAAAATTAGAAAGCAGAGTTGTTAAAGTTGAAAATAAGATCGATAGAACAGAGGACAAAGTGACCATCTCACAATATAGAGACATGGAATTTACGTTGCAAATAAGAGGACTAGAGGAGGATCCACGAGAAGATTTCCAAGGGGAGGTGGCAAAAGCTATAGCTCCCATTTTGGGATATAAACCTGAGGAGTTATCAAGAGAGATGGATAAGATATTTAGGGTCAATTCTTGGATTGCGAGGCAGAAAAATTTATCCAGAGATGTGGTTATTTTTCTAGGAGATCACATCGAAATGCAATTATTCAGGCTTTTTACCAACAGAGATTCCAAATTGCAGATCAAAATATTATAATCTTAAAAGAAATACCTCCAAAAATTCTTAGAAAAAGAAAAGATTTTGCTTTTTTGTCTGAGGAGCTTAAAAATCGACAGGTCCAGTTTAGATGAGAGATACCTATTGGAATAGTGGTGAATTATGCAGGGACACGATATAGAATTAATACAATTTCAAAGGCAAATATATTAATGCAAGTTTTGAAACAAATGATTCATAGTGATCAGTCTGGATTTATAACTGGAAGTTATATAAAATATAATGTAAGACAAATTGTTAATTTAATTGAGTATTTGGAGAAGAACAACCAAGTCCCTGCGGCATTGATATTTTTGGATGCTGAAAAAGCTTTTGATCAGTTGAATTGGCATTTTTTATTGAGGGTTGTTGATAAAATGAATTTTGGGGATAAATTTTTACATTCTCTTAGGGCTATATTGTCAAGGTAAAAATCACCTTTGTAGAGGGCGACGGACCGTGCTTCAGAGAATGCATGATGTGCATGCAGGAAGGCAAGAAAAACACGACGCATAATCTTACTAAATACCTTTTACTTACAAAAATATAAAAACTAAATATATAGTATACAGAGAGCTGGCTAGCTACATCCTAACGTAACAGACAGTAACAGCAAAGAGAATAAAACAATAAACAATAACTCTGAGAACGTTTTCTAGACATGCGCACTAAACAGACTGAAACCATAACATAACTAGTCATATGGGATTCACTATGGTTACCAGATAAGTTATCACAACAGGTGCAGAGAACAGGGGAAATGTACAGTTAGAAATGAACTTTTCTGACGAACAAAAAAAACGTGCAGTGACATTCCCCTTCTTTCGTCAGAAAAGTGAAGACTCAAGTAAGGCACATCTTCTCACGCAGATACTCATGCTGGGCTGTAGGAAGTGGTTTGTTCAGCATATCAGCAATTTGATTACGTGTAGGCACATACTGTAATGTCACAAAACCTTGTTTAACCAGTTGCCTTATGTTTTGATATCGGATGTCAATGTGTCTGGACCTTGAACCTGTAAAACGTGTTTCAGAAATACAAACCACAGATTCATTATCTTCCATCTCTGTGATCGGTCAAATCGGATGTGTCCAGATATCTGTGACTAAAGCATCAAACCAGGTTAAAGAATTGCATGCATCAGACACACAAGCATACTCAGCTTCTGTAGAGGAACAAGAAACAAAATTCTGTTTACGCACATGCCAGTAAACAGGACATCCATTTAAGAACATCATGTAACCTGATGTACTTTTCCGTGACTTCTTATCACTCGCCCAATCTGAATCTGCAAAACAACATAACTCTGCATAGTCAGTATGTGTTGGTTCCAACAACAACTTCATGCCTTTGGTGTGTTTTAGATACCTCAATAACTTTTTAACACATGTCCAATGAAACTGTTTTGCCTTGCCTACGTGTCGTGATAAAAGATTAACACTAAGTGCAATGTCGGGTCTAGTCCAACTACTAATATACAGCAGCGACCCAATGACTGAGCGATATAGTGTTTGATCTTCGAACTCAGGACTTGGTTCATGTGCCAAAATGTGAAAGTCAGTTTGCATGGGTATACTCACAGGCTTAGCGTCCTCCATGTTACAGTGATGTAACAGTTGTTCAATCTTCTCTTCTTGTGTAAGACTGAACCCCTTCTGAGTTTTGGCAATTTGAACACCTAAATAAGTGTTAATACATCCTAAACACTTCAATGTGAAAAACGTTTGTAAAGCTTTAACAAAAACCTCACTCATCTGCTTATTTGGACCAATATAAACAATATCATCGACATAAACAAGAATTATCTCATACCTATTACCGGATCTTTTAGTAAACACGCATTCATCTGTTTCGGACTTAATAAAGCCCATTGAATTTAGTTTGTCAGAAAGACATAAGTACTACATTAAACCAGACTGTTTCAGACCATAAAGACTTTTGTGTAGAAACCAGGTATCCCCTTCTTGCTGTCTGAAACCTGGAGGACCTTTGACATAAATTTCTTCATCAAGATCAGCGTGTAGATAAGCCGTTTCAACATCGAACTGGAAAACTTCCAGGCCAAGGATAGTTGCAGTGGCTAAAGCAATTTTCACACTTTCAGTCCGCACTGTGGGTGAGTATGTATTTGTATAGTCCTCAGGATAACGTTGAGCGAAACCCTGGGCTACGAGTCTGGCTTTGTACAACGATTCACCATTCGGCTTCTTTTTGATCCTGTAGACCCATCGAGTACCAATAACTTTCTTGTTTGCTGGAGGGCTTGCAGGCGTAAACACTTGAAGTTTCTTTAGACTGTCCATTTCAGCCTGCATTGCCTCAAACCACTTATCTTGTTCTGATTCAGGAAGATGTTTGATCTGTGTGAACTTCTCAGGTGGAAGTGTAACATTACAAATCAAAGGTACAGGTGTTTTTGTTACTTGCCACGAATACCGTTTTGGAGGAATTCCCTTTGTGGACCTCTTGGAACGTCTCGGGCCAACCGTCCATTCTTCTTCCGTGTCGTCCTCGTCTTCATCATCGTCGCCAGCGGCAGCAACGGCGGCTTGCAAAGACGGAACAGTAGGTTGAGAAGAACTCGTGGAAGGAACATTCTCCTGTGAATCTTGATCATCAGGTTGCGTGGCATCAGCAACATCATCTCTAGGAAAATAAACTCCATGATCGTTAGAATGAATCCTGGACCAGTCAGCATCTTCCTCAAAAGTAGCAGATTGTGAAACCACAATAACATGATGAGAGTCAATGTATTTGCTCCATTTTGAATTATCATCAATGCCCATAAATCTCATCCTTTTTGCTGCAGGACCCCCTTTCTTTCTTTGGGCTAAAGGTATATTGACCATAGCATAGGAACCAAAAATATGGAGATGTGAGAGATCAGGCTTGTGTCCATACAACATGAAATAAGGGGTCTGATTTATCACACTACTCCAAGTACGGTTGATGATATGGTTAGCATATTTGATAGCTTCACCCCAGTATGGAAGACTGAGGTTAGCATCTTCAAGGAGGCAACGCATCATGGTTTGCAGAACTCCATTTCGGCATTCTGCCACTCCATTTTCAGCTGGAGTATAAGGAGCAGATGTCTGATGTACTATCCCATTCTCACGCATCCAGTCCTGGAAACGCTGAGACATGAATTCAGCACCGCGATCACTCTGGATTCTGGCAATGTTGACTTCGAATTGGGTATAGACAAGACTAGCAAAGTCTTTAAAGATCTGAAAGGTCTCAGATTTTTCTTTCATAGGATATCCATATCCATATCTAGAATAATTATCAATGATTGTCAAGAAATATCTTTTACCACCAAGTGTTGGTGCAAAAGGACCAACTATGTCAGTGTGTACCAAATCAAAAATGCGTGTTGAGAGGCGTGTAGCGCGTTTTGGAATTGCTGCCTTAGATTTGGCTTTCTTGCAGACAGCACAGTCCAAGAACACCTTACACCCCTTTAGATCCAAACCTCTTGCGAACTCTGGCATCTTCTTCAGAACACGGTAACTGGCATGACCCAATCTTCTGTGCCACTTATGGATACACCTGGAATGCAAAGGTTTACCTGTTAGTGAATTCTCAACATTAGCATTTTTATTAGGAACCCCAGGCTTGCTGTGAGCAACCTGTGTCTTTTTTGTATTTTTATCATTATTAGGAACCTTTGGAGTAGCAACAGGATCTCTCTCTGGGACGTCTCTCTCTGGGCCTGTGCTTTTTGGAACGTGTATACTTGCCTGCTCTTGCTGCTTAGACTTTGGTTTTAAGTAATAAACACCACCAATCAACATGGTTTCAGCAACAATATCTCCATCTTTGACTATATAACTTGCTTTTTCAAGATGGTGGACCTGAAAATGAGAAAACCTAGACAAATGACTCTGACTAAGCAAATTACTACTGGCAGACGGAACATAGTAAACGTCTGGAATGAGAGCACCAAGCTCTTCAATATAAACAGTTCCTTTTCCCATGACCTGAACAGGATGATTGGAAAAAGAGTAAAGTTCACGAAGTTCAGGTTCAGGCTCGTGCATCTCTGTGTAAAGCTCTTTTCTGTAGGTAACATGTAATGCTGCTCCGCTGTCCAAAGTCCAAAGAAGTCGTCTGTCGTACTCTGGTTGAGGCTGTGGATCGTTGGCCACAACCAATGTGACAAGTGGAGCTTGTGGATCACACCTGGAACCACGACCACGACCTTGTCGTCTGCCTCTACCTCTGCCTCCTCTGGAATCTGTTCCTCTGGGCTGGTATGTGACGGGTGCTGGAATTCGTTGGGGACAATCCCGGGTGGCATGTCCCACACGATTGCAGATGTAGCATCTTGGCGTCCTTGGAATGTAGGTCCTTCCACGGAAGGCACGCCTCGCTGAAGCTCTTGATGCAGGTGGTTCCCTTAAATGTGGCGCAGCTTGCATAAGTGCCTCTTCTTCGGCTAAGATTCTGCATACATGATCCACTGTGCATTGAGCAATAGGCACTTGATTGATCTTGGAAATAGCATCTTTCCACTCATGATTCAAAGAATTGATGATAATGCTGATCATTTGAAAATCATCAATAGGATAGCCTTTTTCACCCAGTTCTTTTCTAATATCTTTCATTTTAGTTAAGTGTTCTCCAATATGCTCTCCAGGTTTTAATCTGGAACCATGGAACTCAGACAAAAGTAAACATGTAGACTCAATTGATGTAGGCCGATAACATGTCTCTAACTGAGTCCAAATTTGTTGGGCAGTTGCATCTTGTGAAAACGTGAGCTGCAATTCAATGTCCATTGACATCAATAATGTTGTGCATGCTCTATTATCCAAGTCCCATATGTCAGGAGTCCATGGCTGGGCAGGAGGATTAAACACCATCATGTGAGTACCTTCTCTGTGTAGCAAAAGTCCAACCACACTGACCCATGCCCTGTAATTCTGTCCTGACTTCTTTAATTTTGAATCACCAGCCAGTGGTACAATGGAAGGTGTTTGATGAGGAATATACAATTGAGGTACTGGCTGTGCGGGTTGTGCAATCCGACCATAACCTGCAGGGGGCACCAGTGGCGTCTGTGCCTGGACATGCGGCAGTTGCATTGAAGCTGCCGGTAGTCTTGGTGCTGGCTGTGACTGTCTTTGAGCTGCTATTCTACCCTGGCCAGCAGGAGGCGCTGGCGCTGGGGCTGGTGCATTAGCATAATCTGCAGATGACACTGGCCTTCGCATATAAGAACCCGGTGGCAATTGCATGTGGGCTAAATATGGCTGTGCTCTGCCAGGTAGAGGGACTTGCATAGAAGCAATATTAACAGGAGAAGCAATAGTAACAGGAATCCTAGCACCATCAGGGGCCGGAGCCTCAGATAACGGCAGAAATCTTGTATCTCTGAGCAAAGACTCCTCCATAGACAATTGCGAGAGTGAGAGCTCCAATTCATGCCTTAATGCAGCTTCAACAGTAGATGGTGCTATAACATTTGCTTCAGGCATCACTGTGGCTCTGTATGGCTTTTGGGACAGCCCATAATCATGTGACATAGGAGCCTCCGGTTCCCATTCGTCTTGCATGGCACTCAATGATGGGCGTGACTTTGGCTTTGGGGAAGAAGGAGGCAATATGGCTTCTCCTTGTGGGTGTGGCAATATGGCCGGTTCATGCTCATAATTCCTCTCATATTGCTGAACCATTGACACATATTCCTTTGCCTGCTGCAAACGCCTTTCAAAAACCCCAATTTGTTCACAGTAGCCTTGCATAGCCCTATCTCGCATAGTTTGCTTGGGGCCTGAAGGAGCAGAAGGAATTTTCTTCGGCTGAACTTTAGGTTTCGCTCCAAGCCTTTGAAAATCATTTTGAGCCCCTGGAGTGTGAACATTTTCAAAAACAGCTGCCAGGGAGCTTGGAAAAATAGAAAAAAAGAGTGACTGACCTTGCATCGTCGACAGGAGCAGGTGCGTCTTCTCCAAGGCGTGTGGCCGAAGCTATCGGAGTTTTTAAAGTTGAAGGGAGCTGCCCCACAGAAAAACTCCTTTTCAGCCGTGGCTTCCTTCCTGACATGTTTCAGCAGTTAATCACCGCTGCCTCGCTAGCACTAACTAACTGATAACAGCCGCAGAAACATGCATCTCTAAAAACATAAATCAAACCATCCTCGATACCAAAATGTCAAGGTAAAAATCACCTTTGTAGAGGGCGACGGACCGTGCTTCAGAGAATGCATGATGTGCATGCAGGAAGGCAAGAAAAACACGACGCATAATCTTGCTATTAGAAGACAAGAACAACATTCACAGGTGTGGACACACATGGCCACACACAACCATGCCTTTAATCTAGCAGGGACTGAGGCAATTGACAGTGACAACACTAAAGGCGGCCGCTTGTTTAAGGAAGCTTGTTTTTCAAACCATTCCTCCATCAACCGGCATATAGACCTCCCCCCTGCATACCAGGCACTAAGAAATTGGGAAGAGCAACAACGTGCGTGACATGAAGACAAACAGCGCAAGAATTCACAAATTACCTCATTGCATCAAATCCAAGATTGCACCAGCACACAACCACTCTGCAATGTCGAACACAAAGAAGAAGAGCAACAACCATTTAAGATCCCTGGCATGAGAACACGGACAATGACCAGGGTTATGGCTACAACACATGGAGCTATAAACAATTCACTTTTAACAACAGATACCCAGAGACAAATACATCCCAAAAACGGATGCGCGACAACTAAAAGAAATACGGCAGACCTCAACAAACAGATCTGAGCGTGCTCCATGAGCAGAGTGCAGACACCAACAGTATAAACGGAATCTCCCCACCCCAGCATCTCCATCCTGATGACGTTGGCAGTTGGCCAACGAAAGCTTGATTTTTCAGCAATAAAAACTGTTTTAGTTTTTAATTCTATCCCAGTGTTCATTTGTTTGTTAATTTTAACATGCCTGGGATTCGTATTTTTAATCTTATCAAGGAATAATCTTACTAAATACCTTTTACTTACAAAAATATAAAAACTAAATATATAGTATACAGAGAGCTGGCTAGCTACATCCTAACGTAACAGACAGTAACAGCAAAGAGAATAAAACAATAAACAATAACTCAGAACTTTTTCTAGACATGCGCACTAAACAGACTGAAACCATAACATAACTAGTCATATGGGATTCACTATGGTTACCAGATAAGTTATCACAACAGGTGCAGAGAACAGGGGAAATGTACAGTTAGAAATGAACTTTTCTGACGAACAAAAAAAACGTGCAGTGACATATATATCAACAACGAACAGCACAAATTATAATTAATGGGGGATTATCAAAGGCATTTAAAATTGAAAAAGGCACAAGACAGGGATGCCCCCTATCACCATTGTTGTTTGTTTTAACATTGGATATTTTATTGATTAAAATTCGTGAATCAACTATAATAAGGGGAATAAAAATAAAACAGAATGATTATAGGTTAAGAGCTTTTGCGGATGACTTGGTTGTGACATTATCTCAACCGACTCAATCGGTTATAAACTTGATGGAAATTATAACTCAATATGGAAACGTTTCTGGTTTTAAGGTAAATAATAATAAGACTAAAATATTATCTAAAAATATGACTATGAATGAAAAGGAAACAGTAAAATTGACAGGTTATGAAATAGTGAAAAAGGTTAAATATTTGGGAGTATATATTACAGTCTCTAATGTGAAATTATATAAGAATAACATTATGGCTAAAAGTACAAAAGGATTTAAATAATTGGAAAAAACTACAATTATCTTTGCTGGGGAAAATTGCAGCTGTTAAAATGAATGTTTTACCAAAGTTTCTCTTTTTATTTCAAATGATACCTATATTGAAAAAGGATGCTAATTTGGATGAGTGGCAGAAGGATATTAATAAATTTATCTGGGCGGGAAAAAAACCAAGAGTTAAACTTAAGATTTTACGGGAAAGAGGAGGACTTAGGTGCCTAATTTGAAATTATACTATGATGCGGTGGTTTTGACACTGGTTAGTGATTGGCTTAACTTAACAAATAAAAGAATACTTTATCTTGAGGGATGGGACTTATTATATGGGTGGCATGCATATTTAAGGTTTAAGGTTTAAGGTTTATTAAATTTTTATACCGCCCTTCTCCCGAAGGACTCAGGGCGGTGAACAGGGCATATCATAAAACTACAAAAATACAAAAGTTAAAAAAGAATTAAATTATTGCCCACAGTAAAAACAATAGAAAATATATATAAATATTAAAACCCTAAATAACTCCCCATCAGGCCAGGCCATATTGTTCAAATAAATGGGTCTTTAACCCGCGCCAGAAGGAGCGGAGATCCGGTGCCATCCGGAGCTCAACCAGCAGCTGATTCCACAAAGCCGGAGCGCCCACAGAGAAGGCCCTCCCCCTGGGGGCCACCAGCCGACATTCTCTGACTGTGTTCTAAACCAGCCCTCTTCTCGCACCCCTAATCAAAGGAAGAGTCTGGAAAGCGTCCAAGATCAAAAGGCTTCTGCCAAGTTTTAATTACACTGTTACAAAAATACAAGAGCTTGACTTCTCAAAGAAAAAGTTGCTTTCAGCAACTAGCCCCTCCCCAAACACTTCTTTTATAGAGAGCTCAGGGCGTGGTCTCCCTGTGCCTCCTCCCGAGGAGTCCCATAGCCTTCCTTTGTTTGTCCCTGCTCGTCTGCCTCCTGCGTCGGGCGTCCTTGAACAGGGCCAGCTGTGGGTCATCATCCTCCGCACTCTCGGGCTCACACAGCTGAGAAGAGGTTCCCGGCTGAGGACTCTGCAAAGTCTCCAAATCATCATCAGCCGGTTCGTTTCCCTCCTCCCCCACATCTGAGTCCTCCGATACATCGGACCCGGCTGTCGGGCCCACAGGCTGGCCCTGAGTCACAACACTATCCCGCACCGCAGGGCCCTTCCCCCGGGTCTGCCGATCCGGATGCGGTCGGGATGGGAACTGTTCGTGAAAAGCAGTCACCAACGCAGGGGCATGAACGGCGGTCGCGTCTTCCCATGTGAAGTCCTCCGGCCCGTACCCTTTCCACTCGATCAGGTACTGGAAGCGACCTTTCAGCCAGCGGGAATCCCTGATGCTGGCGACCTCGTACTCGGGGGTGCTGTCGCCATCACGAGGTCCTGATGGGGGAGGTTCCGCTTGGCGAAGTGGACAAGCCGGTTGTTCGGGGACCAACAAGGACCGATGGAAGACGGGGTGCACGCGCAGGGAACGTGGCAGAGTTAAACGATAGGCGACCGGGTTGATGACGGCCTCGACTGGGAACGGTCCAAGGTAACGGTGGTCCAGCTTCCTCGCCGGCCGAGTGGATGGTAGGTTCCTGGTGGACAGCCAGACCCGATCCCCCACCGATAATGGAGGCGTATCCCTTCTCGACCGATCGGCGAACCTCTTGTAGTCGGCCTTGGCCTTCTCCAGCTGCCGTCGCACCAACCGATGGATCGCCTGTAACTCCGCCATGAATTCGTTCGCTGCCGGCTCCGGTGAGTCCACGGGAGAAAGGGGGAAAAACCGAGGGTGATAACCCACATTGGCCAAGAACGGTGTCATCTGCGTGGAGGTGTGCTGCGAGTTGTTAAAGGCAAACTCGGCTATGGCCAAATAGTCCACCCAATTGTCCTGCTGCAGGTTAACGTAGCAGCGCAGATACTGCTCCAAAATGCCGATGACCTTCTCGGTACCCCCGTCGGTCTGAGGATGATGCGCGGACGAGAGACAAACCTTAATGTCCAACGCCCGCATCAACTCCTGCCAGAAGCGGGCTGTAAACTGGGCCCCCCTATCGGAGACGACTCTATCGGGAAGGCCGTGCAGCCGGAACACCTGTTGGATGAACATGCGACTAGTGGCGCGAGCTGACGGTAAGCCGCGACAGGGGATGAAGTGCGCCATCTTGGTCAACATGTCCACCACCACAAACACTGTCGTGAAGCCGGAGGATGGGGGTAGATCCGTCAGAAAGTCCATGGACACAGCCCCCCAGGGTCTCTTGGGCGTTGGCAAAGGCTGCAGTAAACCAGGCGGGGCCCCTGTCGCTGACTTGGCCTGCCTGCATGGGACGCAGGAGGTGACATAAGACTGGACATCGTGTCGGACTCGGGGCCACCAGAATGTACGGGAGACCAGGTTCAGAGTCTTGAACAGGCCAAAATGCCCCGCAGCCGGGTTATCATGACATTGGCTGAGGACGAGTCCCCTGAGTGGCCCTCCTGGAACATAGAGCCGGTCACGATAATACAGGAGTCCATCCGTGACCGACCAAGGCGAATCTGGCCCCACCTCTTCCTTCCGCTGAGCCACCCACGCCTCCTGCTGCTGCGCCTCCCGGATCCGAGCCCGTATATCCACCGGCTCCCGCACCGCAGCAAAAGACTCGACGGGGATCACGGTCCTGGGCGGAAGCTTGTCTTCCACTCGGGTGTACTCGGGCTTCCTGGACAGAGCATCCGCTCTCTGGTTGTGCCCGCTTGGTATGTACCGCACCCGGAAGTCAAACCTCGCAAAGAAGAGGGACCACCGGATCTGGCGTTGGTTCAAATTCCGAGCGGTCTGCAGGCTTTCCAGATTCTTGTGGTCCGTCCGGACCTCGATTTGATGCCGCGCCCCCTCCAGATGATGCCTCCAAGCCTCGAACGCCGCCTTGATGGCCAGCAGCTCCTTCTCCCAGATGGTATAGTTGCGCTCCGAGGGATTCAATTTCCGTGAGTGATACGCGCAAGGGAAAAGGGTACCGTTGGGCGTCGCTGCCTGAAGTAACACGGCCCCAATGGCAATGTCGGAGGCGTCCGCCTCCACGACAAACGGCCGTTGCGGGTCAGGATGCTTCAAGATGGGCTCCTTCATGAAGGCGTCCTTCAGAGCTTGGAACGCCTGTTGTTCGGGGGCGTTCCACTGGAACCGAGTCTTCTTCTGCAGGAGCCGGGTGAGGGGGGCTGTCAAGGCAGCAAAGCCAGGGATGAATGTCCGATAGTAGTTGGCAAATCCAAGAAGTCGCTGAATATCCTTCACGCGACGCGGGGGTTGCCAACTCTGCAACGACTCAACTTTACTCAGTTCCATGGCGATGCCCTCAGGAGAAATGCGGTGACCCAAGAAATCAATGGTCACCTGGTAGAACTGGCACTTCTCCAACTTGGCAAACAGCCGATGATTCCGGAGGCGCTGCAGGACCTGACGGAGATGCTGATGATGCGCTTCACGCGACGGGGAGTAAATCAGGATGTCGTCCAGGTAAATCACAACAAACTGGTCCAACAGATCCCGAAAGACGTCATTCATAAAATGCTGAAACACAGCGGGGGCGTTGGTCAGGCCAAACGGCATCACCGTGTACTCGAAATGTCCATAGCGAGTACCAAACGCCGTCTTCCACTCATCACCCGGCCGAACCCTGACGAGGTTGTAAGCTCCACGCAGGTCCAGTTTCGTGAAGATCTTAGCCTCCCGGAGTCGGTCCAAGAGCTCGGGGATGAGGGGCAGCGGGTAGCGGTTACGCACCGTGATAGCGTTGAGTTTCCGGTAGTCACAGCAAAGCCGTAACTCGCCCGACTTCTTTTTGACGAAGAGCACGGGCGCAGACACTGGCGAGGACGAGGGCCGGATGAAACCACGAGCCAAGTTCTTCGTCAGGAAGTCCCGCAATGCAGCCAACTCGGGCTCCGACATGGAGTACAAACGCCCCACTGGGAGAGGCGCATCAGGGACTAGGTCAATGGAGCAGTCGTAGGGCCTGTGCGGGGGTAATTGGTCCGCCTCTGACTCGCTGAACACGTCAGCAAAGTCGGACAGTTCGGGAGGCAAGGAAACCCCTGAGGAACCCTCCACCTGGCCGGCACAGATATGGCGGGTGTGGTCCACGCACTGCAAACTTGGGAAGGTGACCAAGTTCTGAGACCAATAGATCTGTGGATCATGCGCCCGGAGCCACGCCAGTCCCAAGACCACGGGGAAGTGCAGATCCGAAGTGACGTAGAACTGAATGGCCTCCACATGGGTACTGATGGCCATACACACGGGTTGCGTGGCGGCCGTGATAGGCCCGGACAGGAGCACTCGACCATCGATGGTCTCCACAAGCATGGGCGGATCCACTGGACACTGGGGAACAGCCCATTTGGCCACAAAGGCCGAATCCATAAAGTTAGTGGTAGCCCCAGAGTCAATTAAGGCATGGACTGGAATCCCCTCTGACTTGCCAGGGAGGATCAGACGTGCCTCCAAAATCAAATGCCGTGGAGGTTCACAGGCACCGTCGGAACGGCGTCGCTCGGTGTGGATGTTGTGGGTCGCCCGATCTTTCACACCGTCTAGATCGGGCTCGGGCCATTTCCCGATAACAAAGCAGGGGACTTTCTCGGGGCAGGCTTGGTCACTGACGCCCGCTGACGCTTCTTCGGGCAAGAAGCAGCCAAATGTCCAGGGTCCCCACAGTAAAAACACAACCCCTCCGATCGTCGTCTGTCCATTTCCGTCACCGATAGACGGGACCTGGCGGCACCCAGCTCCATTGGCTCCTCCCTCTGGACCGGGGGCTCACGCACAACAGGGGCGGCAGGGGTCTGTGGGGTGGCACGGCGACTCTTACGCTGCTGCAGCCGGGCATCGATCCGCAGACAAAGATGGATCAGCCCATTCAGGTCTGAGGGAATGTCCACGCGGGCCAGCTCATCCAACATCTCCTCTGACAAGCCATCCTGAAAGGCATCCACGAGCGCAGCCTCATTCCAGGCGGAATCCTGGCTAAGCAGCCGGAAATCGCTGATATAGGCCTGTAGAGGGCGCTGACCCTGCCTCAAAGCTTTCAGGCGTCGGGTGGCCGTCTGTGCCTTAATCGGGTCCTCGTACATGAGGCGCATATGGTCACAAAACCCCCCAAAGTTATCCAACAAAGGGCTAGGCTGTGCCAACAGAGGCGTGCCCCAACGAGCTGCATCTCCCGACAGAAGGCTCAACACGAATCCCACCTTATCTCGGTCAGTGGGGAAATCAGCTGCTTTCACGCTGATATAAAGCTGGCATTGTCCCAGGAAGGCAGGAAACAGTTCTGGATTACCAGCGAATTTATCCGGCATAGCTATCTGACATTTCCTCCTGGGTGGGGGGGCAGCATGTACCTGAGCCTGCAGTTGTGCCACCTGAGTGGCCAGCAAGGTGAGTTGCTGGTTGAGCTGGACATTCTCGGCAAGAAGCTGCTCCATCGTAGTATTAAGGGGTGGGAGGCTGAAAGCAAACTGTTCTAAACCAGCCCTCTTCTCGCACCCCTAATCAAAGGAAGAGTCTGGAAAGCGTCCAAGATCAAAAGGCTTCTGCCAAGTTTTAATTACACTGTTACAAAAATACAAGAGCTTGACTTCTCAAAGAAAAAGTTGCTTTCAGCAACTAGCCCCTCCCCAAACACTTCTTTTATAGAGAGCTCAGGGCGTGGTCTCCCTGTGCCTCCTCCCGAGGAGTCCCATAGCCTTCCTTTGTTTGTCCCTGCTCGTCTGCCTCCTGCGTCGGGCGTCCTTGAACAGGGCCAGCTGTGGGTCATCATCCTCCGCACTCTCGGGCTCACACAGCTGAGAAGAGGTTCCCGGCTGAGGACTCTGCAAAGTCTCCAAATCATCATCAGCCGGTTCGTTTCCCTCCTCCCCCACATCTGAGTCCTCCGATACATCGGACCCGGCTGTCGGGCCCACAGGCTGGCCCTGAGTCACAACAGACTGGAGGCACCCTGAGGAGGCCCTCTCTGTGGGAACGCACGGGGTGGAGGGGAGTCGACACCGGCAGCAGGTGGTCCCCAAGGTATTCCGGACCCATGCCATGTAGGGACTTAAAAACCATCACTAAGACCTTGAACCTCACCCGGAAGACAACTGGTAACCAATGCAGCTCGCGGAGCAAAGGTGTAACATGGGAGTACCAGGAAACTCCCAAGACAACTCTCGCGGCCGCATTCTGTACCAGTTGGAGCCTCCGAGTGGTCTTCAAGAGAAGCCCCATGTAGAGAGCATTGCAATAGTCAAGACGAGAGGTCACGAGCGCATGAGTGACCATACACAGGGCATCCCGGTCTAGATAGGGCCGCAACTGACGCACCAGGCGAACCTGTGCGAAAGCCCCCCTAGTCACGGCTACTACATGATCTTCTAAGGTAAGCCGTGCATCTAGGAGAACTCCCAAGTTGCGAGCCCTATCTACGGGGGGTAAAGTGATGGAACATTTTGAATGTCCCAGGATGCCGGAATGTACAGCCACTCAGTCTTGTCAGGGTTGAGTTGAAG
This sequence comes from Vipera ursinii, assembly GCF_947247035.1. Taxonomy (NCBI): domain Eukaryota; kingdom Metazoa; phylum Chordata; class Lepidosauria; order Squamata; family Viperidae; genus Vipera; species Vipera ursinii. The sequence goes on from NC_139515.1 coordinate 31,383,487, forward strand.
TCTGTTCCTCCCCATCCAGACCCGAACCGCCTCCAGGCAACGGGACATCACAGCGAGGGCATCACTGGGGTGGTTTGGGGTCGAAATGAAAAGTTGGGTATCATCAGCATATTGATGATACCCAACTCCAAAACCACGAATGATCTCACCCAGCGGTTTCATGTAGATGTTGAACAGGAGAGGCGAGAGAACCGAATCCTGAGGAACTTCACAAACAATTTATGATAAAAAAGTTGACAAGGCTTTTAAATCTCATATTTTAAGAAGTGCTTTATTGCGTGTCTGGAAAAAGTATTATTATAAGTTAAATTATAAAATACCAATTTGGGGGATTCCTAGACACGCGATAGAGGGCGTATCTATGGGTGTGAGTTTGGATATGATTTCTTACAAGGAATTACTTAGATTGGTAGGGAATGATTGGCAATTAAAGTCGTTAGGTGAATTAAAACAAGAAAATATTGTACAGTCCTGGTTCCAGTATACGCAACCGGAACATTTGTTATCTCCAGGTTTTTTATGCCTGGCAATTGCTGCTCAAACCCCTCTTTCCCCTACGACCCCACTGGACTCAGAAGGTCCCGGAGTTGAGTCACTGTGAGAGGGTGGCTCAGTTATACCATCTGCTGCCTCCCTAGAGGTGAGAGATCTAGGGAGGTATGCTTCTCCCGGGTTTGTATCCTGTTCTGCTGCCGGATTGGCCTGGGCCCGCTGTGAGAGGGCGGTGCCCGATCTGTTTCGGTAGTTACCCAGAAGGTACCCAGCTCAAGTGGCAGAGGAGCTGGTGGACTGGATATTGCTGACCTTCCGTTTTAGATCCTCCTGACTGACTATGAGGCTGCCTTGCTGGACCTTTCTGGACATGCCTTATATTCGCTATACTAGCACGGACTTGTTCGCCCTCAGGGGTGCCCCCGCTCCTGGGTGCGACCCGCCTTTTTAGCCAACTATAATCTCGATGAAGGGCCCGATTGCTGGGACCCTGAGAGACAGCCGGGCAGGGGTAGGGGCCTCCGATATAAATTCAATAAGAGGCCCCTGGTTAGTTTCTTAGTTAAATTTTTTGTTGGGTTAGGGAGGGGGGAGGGAATTTCTTTTGGTCGTTTGGACATGGGGGCAGTCCAACAACCACTGTTCAGGCCAGGTCCAGGATTGATCGCAGGGGGGAGGAGCGGGGGGCGGTTGCCTCCGGGGCTCCAGGGCAGCTCGTGGGACTACCTATTCCCACGATGTTAGGGAATGGCAGCAGGTGTAGGAACAGAGGGTCGTATCGATCTCAGGGAAGGCCTCTCCGCTGCTTGCAAGCGGTGAGGCACTCCGACCCTCTGTCTCCGCCCCGAGGTCCCAGGAGCGAGGATGTGCAGCCCCCTGAGCTCCGGCTGGTGTACTTGAATGCCAGGTCTGTTGCTAATAAAGCTCCTCTTGTCCGTGATCTGGTTGAGGGTGAACAGGCGGACCTGGCTTGCATCACGGAGACTTGGTTGGGCCCAGAGGGTGGTATTCCTCTGGTTGAACTTTGCCCACCAGGTTTCCGGGTGCTACACTGGCCTCAGGCTCAGGGTAGGGGTGGGGGAGTGGCTGTTGTTATGAGGGAGACCTTGTGTCCGCGGGAGGCCACCGTTCCCCAGATAGTCGGGTGTGAGTCTCTCTTCCTGAGATGCGGCCCTGGTGCGCAGTTGGGCATGCTGCTGGTGTACCTTTCGCCTAGTCACGCAGCAGCAGCCCTGCCTGAGCTTCTCGATATCCTCTCTGGGTTGGTGATTGAGTTCCCGAAACTTATAGTTTTGGGGGACTTCAATCTACCATCTCTGGGAGGATCATCTGAGTTAGCTTGGGAGTTCATGGCTTCCATGACGGCCATGGACCTGACGCAAGTAATTTTGGGACCGACTCATGAGGGAGGCCACACCCTTGACCTAGTTTTCTTATCTGGACGGTGGTTAGATGATCTTGGTGGGGGCTCCCCAATTGTTATGCCCCTGTCATGGACCGATCATCATCTCCTGCGGCTGGTCTTCCGTTTTGCCACTCCCTGCCGTGGGTGCATGGAACCAATTAGATGGTACCGCCCCAGACGCTTAATGGATCCTGAGAGGTTCCAGGCAGCGCTGGGGTCCCCACCTGCCTTCTTCGCTTACAGCTCGGCAGATGCCTTAGTGGAAGCCTGGGAAAGGGCAGCCACTGAGGCTCTTGACCGAGTTGTACCCTTGCGGCCCCTGACCCGGTGCAGATCCCGTCGAGCTCCATGGTTCTCCGCGGAGCTCCGGGAGATGAAGCGTCGGAGACGGGGCCTAGAGAGCGGTTGGAGATCCAGCCGATCCGAATCCGACCGATTGCGACTAAGAGCCTATATTAGGTCTTATCTCGCTGCGATAAGGGTGGCGAGGTCTAATCACTTTGCTACCCTTATCGTGTCCGCAGATAATCGCCTGGCCGCCCTGTTTAGGGTGACTCGCTCCCTCCTTAATCAAGAGGTGAGGGAGGAACCCTTGCAGGGTCATGCCGAGGAGTTTAGCCAACATCTGTCAGACAAAATCGCTCGGATTCGGACCGGTCTGGACTCTGACTGGGCAGAGTCTGACGATCAGGACACGGGCGGTCTTGTCGATATTACCTGGGAGGAGTTTGATTCTGTGAGTCCAGAGGAAGTGGACAGGATCATGGGGAGGCTGAGCTCCACCACATGTTTATTGGACCCGTGCCCTTCCTGGCTGGTCTATGCAGCCCGGGAGAGGACACGCAGCTGGTTCCAGGCAGTTATATCGGCTTCTTTGAGTGAGGGTAGCTTCCCCGCCGTCTTGAAAGAGGCGGTGGTGAGGCCTCTCCTCAAGAAGCCTGCCCTGGACCCAGCTGTATTGAACAACTTTCATCCTGTCTCCAACCTTCGCTTTCTTGCGAAGGTTGTTGAGAGTGTGGTGGCGCATCAGCTCCCTCTGGTCCTGGATGAAGCAGATTATCTAGACCAATACCAATCGGGTTTCAGGCCTGGGTACAGCACGGAGACGGCATTGGTCGCGCTGGTGAATGATCTCTGGAGGCTCGGGACAGGGGACATTCCTCTGTTCTAGTCCTATTAGACCTCTCAGCGGCTTTCGATACCATCGACCATGGTATCTTGTTGCGGCGTCTCAGGGGATTGGGAGTGGGAGGCACGGTTTTCCAGTGGTTCTCCTCCTATCTCCAGGGACGTTCGCAGTCGGTGTTGACAGGAGGGCAGAGGTCGACCGCGAGGTCTCTCGTTTGTGGAGTTCCTCAGGGGTCGGTCCTCTCGCCTCTCCTGTTCAACATCTATATGAAACCGCTGGGTGAGATCATTCGTGGTTTTGGAGTTGGGTATCATCAGCTTTTTCTTTCGACCCCAAACCACCCCAGTGATGCCCTCAACGTGATGTCCCGTTGCCTGGAGGCGGTTCGGGTCTGGATGGGGAGGAACAGACTTCAACTCAACCCCGACAAGACTGAATGGCTTTGCATACCTTCATCCCGGGTCTATTCAGATATTCCATCTCTCTCTATAGGGGGTGAACTATTAACCCCCGTAGATAGGGCTCGCAACTTGGGAGTCCTCCTAGATTCACGGCTCACCTTGGAAGATCACATAGTGGCTGTGACTAGGGGGGCTTTCGCCCAGGTTCGCCTGGTGCGCCAGTTGCGGCCCTATCTAAGCCGGGATGATTTATACACGGTCACTCACGCGCTCGTGACCTCTCGTCTAGACTACTGCAATGCTCTTTACATGGGGCTGCCCTTGAGGACCACCCGGAGGCTCCAACTGGTACAGAATGCAGCCGCGAGAGTTGTGTTGGGAGTCTCCCGATACTCCCATGTTACACCTCTGCTCCGTGAGCTGCATTGGTTACCAGTTGTCTTCCGGGAGAGATTCAAGGTACTAGTAATGGTGTTCAAAGCCCTACATGGCAGGGGTCCGGAGTACCTTAGGGAACACCTGCTGCCGGCATCAACTTCCCTCCGCCCTGTGCGTTCCCACAGAGAGGGCCTCCTCAGGGTGCCACCGGTCAGAGAATGTTGATTGGTGGCCCCCAGGGGTAGATCCTTCTCTGTGGGTGCCCCGGAGCTATGGAATCAGTTACCAGTTGAGCTCCGGACGGCGCCCGATCTTCGCTCCTTTCACCGCGATCTAAAAACATACTTGTTCGAACAAGCCGGCCTGGCCTGATGGGGGATTGGTGGGGTTTTTTACTGTCATTTTATTGGGGTTTTACTATGTATTAATTGTTTTTAGTGGGCATGTATTTAATCATTTTTTAATTTTTGTAATTCTGTATTTTTATTCTTGCCCTGTTCACCACCCTGAGTCCTTCGGGAGAAGGGCGGTATAGAAATATTATTAAATTAAATTAATTAAATTGCAAGCTAGGTGGAAGTTAGATCAGAAGGTTGGCATTACATTAACGGATGAAAATTTGGTAAAACAGATCAAAGATCAAAACCGACCACATATAAAGAGAATTTATAATGCTTTAATAGAATTGGATTCGGAAATGGAATTAGTTAAAGATTGTATGGTAAAGTGGGCCCAAAATATTCAAGAACTGATTCCATTGGATATATGGGAGGTAATTTGGGTTAGAAATGTAAAATTTATCCAGGCCCAAAATTTAAGAGAAATTTTGTATAAAATGTTTTATAGATGGCATTTGGATCCTAAAAAGTTGTCTTGTATGTATCCTAATTTACAGCCCAAATGTTGGAGATGTGGCAGTTTGGATGCTACTTATTTTCATATGTGGTGGACTTGTAAAAATATAAAAGCTTTTTGGATTATAATTTGGTGGAATATTCAAAAGATTTTAAAGAGAAAGATAAAGTTTACTCCACAACTATTTTTATTGGGTGTTATTACAGATTGTGATAGTAAAGAAATTAATTTGATGTTGAATTTGATAACAGCTGCAAGGTTATTGGTAGGGCAATATTGGAAGAAGGATAGTTTGCAGGCAAGAATCCCTCAGAAGAAATGGAGTAGCCTTCATAGTCAATAAAAGTGTAGGAAAAGCAATACTGGGATACAACCCCCAAAATGACAGAATGATCTCAGTTCGAATCCAAGGCAAACCATTCAATATCACAGTAGTCCAAGTGTATGCCCCAACCACTGGTGGTGAAGAGGATGAAATTGACCAGTTCTATGAAGACCTACAGCACCTTATAGAATTAACACCAAAAATGATGTCCTTATCATCATGGGGGGTTGGAATGCTAAAGTAGGAAGCCAAAAGATAACTGGAATAACAGGCAGGTTTGGCCTTGGAGTACAAAATGAAACAGGCCACAGGCTGATAGAATTTTGTCAAGAGAATACGATGGCCATAGCAAACACTCTGTTCCAACAACCCAAGAGATGGCTCTACACATGGACATCACCAGACGGTCAACACAGAAATCAGATTGACTATGTGCTCTACAGCCAAAGATGGAGAAGCTCTATACAGTCAGTAAAAACAAGACCAGGTGCTCACTGTGGGTCAGATCATGAGCTTCTCGTTGCAAAATGTAGGCTTAAATTGAAGAAAGGGAAAAGCACTAGGCCACTCAGATATGAACTAAATCATATCCCTGACGAATATACAGTAGAGGTGACAAATAGATTTAAGGAATTAGAGAGGTGGCAAAGCTACATAGAAAAACTATACAACAACGAGCTTAACATCCCAGATAACCACGATTGCGTGGTCACTGACACCCGAGCCAGACTTCCTAGAATATGAAGTGAAATGGACCTTAGGAAATCTGAGCAACAACAAAGTTAGTGGAGGTGACAGTATTCCAGCTGAGCTATTCAAAGTCTTAAAAAACTATACAGTACAAGTTCTACACTCAATTTGCCAGGACATTTGGAAAACTCAACAGTGGCCACAGGATGGAAAAGGTCAGTTTACATTCCAATTCCAAAGAAACGCAATGCCAAAGAATGTTCAAACTATCGCACCATTGAACTCATTTCACATGCTAGTAAAGTTATGCTTAAAATCCTACAAGCTAGACTCCAGCAGTATGTGGATTGAGAACTACCAGAAGTACAGGCAGGATTTCGAAGAGGCAGAGGAACTAGAGATCAAATTGCCAACATACGCTGGATCATGGAGAAAGCTAGAGAGTTCCAGAAAAAAATCTTCTTCTGCTTCATTGACTATGCTAAAGCCTTTGATTGTATGGATCATAACAAATTGTGGCAAGTTCTTAAAAGAGATGGGAGTACCAGACCATCTTATTTGTCTCTTGATAAACCTATATCTGGGTCAAGAAGAAACAGTGAGAACTGGACATGGAACCACTGATTGGTTCAAAATTGGGAAAGGAGTCCGGCAAGGCTGTGTACTGTCACCCTGCCTATTTAACCTATATGCAGAGCACATCATGAGAAAGGCAGGGCTAGTTGAATCAAAAGTTGGAATTAAGATTGCCAGGAGAAATATCAACAACCTAAGATATGCAGATGATACCACTCTAATTGCAGAAAGTGAAGAGGAACTAAAGAGCCTCTTGATGTGGGTGAAGAAGGAGAGTACAAAAGTGAACTTGAAACTCAACATTAAGAAAACCAAGACTTCCGGTAGCGCTGCCGCGCCGAATGGCGGCGTTCTGAAGCCGCCCAATCCTGGGAAGCGTCAAAGCGCCCGGAGGCAGCGAAAATCAGCTGTCCCGCAGCGGTGGAGCTTCTCCCTCGGGAGAAGAGGGAGAGGCGAGCTGGACTGGGTAGAGGTAGAGCTCCCCTGCGATTCTCCCAAGTAGTTTGGGGGATAACAGGGTGAGCCCCCTCGGAGCCCAGGCTTTCTCCGCTCTCAGGACGTCTTCGCTCCAAAAGGAGTGGAACAAGACACAACAACTACACCTGCTGCTTAGAGGGGATTGTGAGTATTTTGTTCCTTTGAAAAGCAGGCAGAGCAAAGCAGGAAGATCTGAATTTTTAAATTGGATTTTAACTTTAACTCAGTTTCATTATCTTCTTCAAGTTTCAAGTTTGAAAGGGAGTAAAAATGGCGCTGGAATGTTTCTCTCCTGTGTGAAGTGACTGTGTTTGAAAATTGTTATATTTTGCTACAAAGCAAGAGATACAATTTGCAACTGACTTTATCCAGTATCGGATTTTGCTTATTTGAAAGCCTGTTCCCTTTTCTTCTTATTGAAGGTTAAGAACTTTGGGAGAATTGTTATTTTTTCTTCCCTTTTTTTTCCTGAACTTTGATTCTGCTGGGTGAAAGAGGAAATCGAAACCTAAGAGATGGCTGCGAGACGTGGGGGAGGGCCTCCACTTTCTAAGAATGTTATTTCCTCACCTATACCACAAGCTGCAGGGCAGACTTCGATGAAACCTACAGTACAACCACCCTCTCCCCCACCTCCTGCATTTACACTGACAGACATTCAGCAAGTTGTGATGCAGTCAACATAGGTTTTGCAGCAAGAAATACAGAAAACAAGGGAAGAATTTGTTAATCAAAACAACCAGATCAGGGAAGATATAGTGTTTGCACTCCAGGGTCTGGCTGCACATATAGAACGCCTGGATGTTCGTGTGGATTCAGTTATGGAATATGTGGAGAATTTGGAAAATAAAATTATTGATGCTGGACAGAAGATTGATAGAGCAGAGGCCAAGATTGACAGAACAGAAGACGAGGTTACTATATCAGAATACAAGAACATGGAGTTTGCTTTGCGTATCAGAGGCCTCAAAGAGAATCCTAAAGAAGATTTGGAATGGGAAATATCACGAGCAGTGGCTGTTTTGAAATGTGAATCTGAAGAACTACTTAAGGAAATGGATAAGACATTTAGGGTTAACTCCTGGATTGCTAGGCAAAAAAGTCTACCTAGAGACGTAGTGATTTATTTTTCCAGGAGATCAACCAGAAATTCTATTATCCAGGCTTTTTATCAGGAAAAATTTCAGATTGCAGGCCAAGATATTATGATTTTAAAGGAGATACCTTCAAAAATTCTTAGAAAGAGGAAAGACTTTGCCTTTTTGTCTGATGAGCTTAAGAAGTGACAAATCCAGTTCAGATGGAAAATACCTATTGGAATTGTGGTAAATTATGCAGGGACCAGATACAGATTGGATACAATTTTAAAAGCAAAAGATTTCTACACTAAGGTCCTGAAAGCAGGTTTACCACCGTCTCCCCGAATTAAAAGAACAGAAGCAAGACAAGATGATAAACAATTGAGTGAAGGGGCAATGTCATTGCCTCTTGAGGAGATGCAGAATGCGGAGGCCATGGAGCAGAGTTTGGCATTAAAGGAAGATCCAAAAGAACAGAGGATGACAAGAGCTGCATATAAGCGTATGGAAAAAGAGCAAAAACAAAAGCCTGTAACTGGTCCAGCTACGCAAGATGTGGCTGTCTCAGAGCCTGTGGGAGGAGCATGTCCTAAGAGAGCAACAGCTGATCTTCAGGCCTTGTTCCAAAGGTTCATGGTCACCAGAGATGGTGAAGTTCCTGACATGGAATGTTAATGGGTTAAATTCACCACAGAAAAGAAAGAAAGTATTTTTTTATCTGAAACAACATAAAAATGACATTGTTTGCTTACAAGAGACACATATTGCATTAAAAGATCAAAAATATCTGATTAATTCCCGATTGGGAACACATTTTGCATCTTTTGCTCCGGAAAAGAAGGCTGGAGTGGTTATTTACTTAAGAAAAGACTTCTCGGCAAGATTGATTGAATCGGATAAACAAAGAAGATATGTTAGTATTAAATTAATACTACAAGGAAAGAAAGTTCTTCTTATTGGATTATATGATCCAAATCAACAACAGCAATTTTTTTTTCAATTTTTACATCAGAGACTAATTGAACTGGATTACAAATCTGTTATTATGATGGGGGACTGGAATGGAGTTTTGGTGCCATCTGAAGACAAGAAGGGATCTTCTAAAAACTTCTTTAATTCGAAATTGCCTAAAGCTTTTTTTGATTTGAAGGAAGATCTGGAATTAAGAGATGTATGGCAGGAAAGGAATATGAGAGACAGAGATTTTACTTTTTTTTCGGATAGACATAAATCTTTTTCCAGGATTGACTTTATTTTGATTACTACTGATCTTTCTTCTTCGGTTAAGAACGTTAAGATTTTTCCTAGGACAATGTCTGACCATAGTCCTGTTTGGTTGGAGTTCTTTGCTGAAGATGCTAGTAGGAGATCCTGGAGGCTGAATGAGAATTTATTTACAAATGACTTGTTCTTGCAGAAATGTAGAGAACATATGAAAGATTTTTTTGTTACAAATATGCATAAAGGTACCTCGATGGAAATGGTTTGGGATGCTAGTAAAGCCTATACAGTATGAGAGGGGGTTTGATTTATATGAATAATGCTTATAGGCATAAGCAAATGCAAAAACGTTTAGATATTGAGGAAGAGATTAAAACTAAGGAGAAAAAGTTCATTTCGAATCCATTGGATAATAATTTAAGGATCTCAATACATTTATTGAAAGAACAATTTAATATGCTACTGGCTGATCAAGTAGCAACTAATTTGCGCTATGCCAAACACAATACTTTTTGTAACGCCAATAAGCCTGGTAGATGGTTGGCTTATCAATTAAGGAAAAAACAGAAATTATGTACTATAGATAAAATAGAATATAAAGGAAAAGAAGTCTACCAACAAAATTTGATTAAGAGGAGTTTTTTAGATTTTTACACGAAATTATATTCTAAAGAAAATATACAAGCTTTAGATATAGATAAGTATTTACAGGGAGCTCATTTTCCAAGACTTTCAAAAGAACAACAACTTGAGATGAACTGCCCAATTACCCGTATATACTTGAGTATAAGCCGACTCGAGTATAAGCCGAGACCCCCAATTTTACCCCAAAAAACTGGAAAAAGTTATTGACTCGAGTATAAGCCGAGTATAAGTATAAGCTTGGCCCCTTCTTAGCAACATATCTATATTCTGTGCCACGACGAGCTGCTCGTTGACTCCGCCGGCGGCTGTTTCTTGCCGCCTCTCAGCTGATGGAGCTGCGCGACCACCGGCAGCCGTCTCCAGCCTTCTCCGAGCCATCCCTGCCGGCACGTGTGCTCTGTGGCCGTTCATGGCCGCCCCCGTTTGCCCCCCCGACCGTGGGTGCGGCCGCGGGTCCGGCGTTCGCCCGCCGACAAGCTGATGGGCGCGGGCGTGGCCGGGCTGTCCCCGGAGCCGGGCGGGTTCCACCAGCATTGGCCCGCCGAACAGCTGATGGGCACGGGCATGGCCGGGCTCTCTCCGGAGCCGGGCGGGTTCCACCGGCTGGGCTCCCCACGGCTGCCTCAGCAGTTGGCGCGGCCGCGGGTCCGGCGTTCGCCCACCGAACAGCTGATGGGCACGGGCGTGGCCGGGCTGTCCCCAGAGCCGGGCGGCTTCCACCGGCGTTTGGCGTTCACCCGCCGAACAGCTGATGGGCGCGGGCGTGGCCGGGCTGTCTCCGGAACCGGGCGGGTTCCAACGGCTGGGCTCCCCATGGCTGCCTCAGCAGTTGGCGCAGCCGTGGGTCCGGCATTCGCCCACCGAACAGCTGATGGGCGCGGGCGTGGCCGGGCTGTACCCAGAGCCGGGCGGGTTCCACCGGCGTTCGCCCGCCGAACAGCTGATGGGTGCGGGCGTGGCCGGGCTGTCCCCAGAGCCGGGCGGGTTCCACCGGCTGGGCTCCCCACGGCTGCCTCAGCAGTTGGCGCGGCCGCGGGTCCGGCGTTTGCCCGCCAAACAGCTGATGGGCGCGGGCGTGGCCGGGCTGTCCCCAGAGCCGGGCGGGTTCCACCGGCGTTCGGCGTTCGCCCGCCAAACAGCTGATGGGCGCAAGCGTGGCCGGGCTGTCCCCAGAGCCGGGCGGGTTCCACCGGCGTTCAGCGTTCACCCGCCGAACAGCTGATGGGCGCGGGCGTGGCCGGGCTGTCCCCGGAGCCGGGCGGGTTCCACCGGCTGGGCTCCCCACGGCTGCCTCAGCAGTTGGCGCGGCCGTGGGTCCGGCGTTCGCCCGCCGAACAGCTGATGGGCGCGGGCGTGGCCGGGCTGTCCCCAGAGCAGGGCGGCTTCCACCGGCGTTCGGCGTTCACCAGCCGAACAGCTGATGGGCGCAGGCGTGGCCAGGCTGTCCCCAGAGCCGGGCGGTTTCCACCGGCGTTCGGTGTTCGCCCGCCGAACAGCTGATGGGCGCGGGCGTGACCGGGCTGTCCCCGGAGCCGGGCGGGTTCCACCGGCGTTCGGTGTTCGCCCGCCGAACAGCTGATGGGCGCGGGCGTGGCCGGGCTGTCCCCAGAGCCGGGCGGGTTCCACCGGCATTCGGCGTTCGCCTGCCGAACAGCTGATGGGCGCGGGTGTGGACGGGCTGTCCCCGGAGCCGGGCGGGTTCCACCGGCGTTGGCCCGCCGAACAGCTGATGGGCGCATGAGGGGGAGAAACAACACTGGACTGCCGCCACCTCTGCCAGCCCTGCAAGCCTCTGCCGGGGCGGAGGGCGACGGCGGCCACGGCGACCGGAGAAGGGAGCCAGAGGACTCGCAGCAGTCCTTAAGGCGTTGGTTGTTATGACTGGGCGAGAAGCGTGCACGCTGGAAGGGGCCTCGCATTCCTTTGTTCTGCGGAGGGGGCGGGGGGGGAATAAAGGCTGCAGGCAGTGCTCCAGTGAGGGGGAGGGGGAGAAGAGGAGAACGTAAGCCCTGCTGGCTCGGGCAGGAGTAAATAAAGCTGGATAATAGTTGTTTTGTATGGACGGAGCGAGAGCAGAACAAGCTGGCCGGAGGGAGGGATGCGTCTCCAGTCACGTAGCGTGTGTACTCGCGCTGTTCAACGCGGGGAATGAAAGGCGGGAGAGAGGGTGGGCGGAGAGCTCCTCCCTGCTTCCCTCTCCCGGCTCCTTTTTGCCTTGCAAAATGGAACTGGGTTAAGCCAGCCGAGAGCACGCGCTTTCCCCCTCCCCAGCTGGCCTGAGGGACCCCTGCCCCCTTTGTGCCTTTTGCCTTGCCGGAATGTCGCCAAGGCACTCGGCCGACTTGCCCTGCAGTCTGCGTCTCCTTGGAAGTCCAATACCTCTGTAAATCTCCACGTTGGAGAAGCGGCAGAGGCTTGCAGGGCTGGCAGAGGTGGCAGCAGTCCAGCGTTGTTTCTCCCCCTCGTGCGTGTGTGTGTCTGTGTGTGTGTCAGACCCACAGGAATGGCTAGTAAAGGTGGCGGCAGTCCGGCATTTGCGTTTCTCTGTGTGTCAAGCCCCGTGGGCCCGACACACAGGAGGGGGGGGACGCCGCTTCCTTGCCAGCCATTCCCGCGGGTCTGACACACACACACACACACAAACTCACGAGGAGGGAAACAACGCTTGACTGCCGCCTCCCTAGCAGACCTTCCCTGCGGGATGTGCTGCCAGGTGCCAAGCCCTACGGGCTCAACAACACAGTGGGGATCGGGGGAGCACGACCGGTGGCAACTACCCAGCATCAGAGAAGGCCCAGCTGCGCCCGCGCCCATCAGCTGTTCGGCGGGCGAACGCCGGACCCACGGCCGCGCCAACTGCTGAGGCAGCCGTGGGGAGCCCAGCCGGTGGAACCCGGCCGGCTCCGGAGACAGCCCGGCCATGCCTGCGCCCATCAGCTGTTCGGCGGGCGAATGCCGAACGCCAGTGGAACCCGCCCGGCTCTGGGGACAGCCCGGCCACGCCCGAGCCCATCAGCTGTTCGGCGGGCAAACTCCGGACTTGCGGCCGCGCCAACTGCTGAGGCAGCCATGGGGAGCCCAGCCGGTGGAACCCGCCCGGCTCCGGAGACAGCCCGGCCACGCCCGCGCCCATCAGCTGTTCGGCGGGCGAACGCCGAATGCCGGTGGAACCCGCCCGGCTCTGGGGACAGCCTGGCCATGCCCGCGCCCATCAGCTGTTCGGCGGGCGAACGCCGAACGCCGGTGGAACCCGCCCGGCTCTGGGGACAGCCCGGCCACGCCTGCGCCCATCAGCTGTTCGGCGGGCGAACGCCGAACACCGGTGGAACCCGCCCGGCTCTGGGGACAGCCCGGCCACGCCCGAGCCCATCAGCTGTTCGGCGGGCGAACTCCGGACTTGCGGCCGCGCCAACTGCTGAGGCAGCCGTGGGGAGCCTAGCCGGTGGAACCCGCCTGGCTCTGGAGACAGCCCGGCCACGCCCGCGCCCATCAGCTGTTCGGCGGGCGAACGCCAAACGCCGGTGGAACCCGCCCGGCTCTGGGGACAGCCTGGCCATGCCCGCACCCATCAGCTGTTCGGCGGGCGAACGCCGAACGCCGGTGGAACCCGCCTGGCTCTGGGGACAGCCCGGCCACACCTGCGCCTATCAGCTGTTCGGCGGGCGAACGCTGAATGCCAGTGGAACCCGCCCGGCTCTGGGGACAGCCCAGCCACGCCCGAGCCCATCAGCTGTTCGGCGGACAAACGCCGGACCCGCGGCCGCGCCAACTGCTGAGGCAGCCGTGGGGAGCCCAGCCGGTGGAACCCGTCCGGCTCCGGAGACAGCCCGGCCACGCCCACGCCCGTCAGCTGTTCGGCGGGCGAACGCCGAACGCCAGTGGAACCCGCCCGGCTCTGGGGACAGCCCGGCAACGCCCGCGCCCATCAGCTGTTCGGCGGGCGAACGCCAGACCCGCGGCCACGCCAACTGCTGAGGCAGCCATGGGGAGCCCAGCCCTCCCTTCTCTCAGCAGCCTGTTCCGAACGAAGTGACAGTTCTTTTTTTTGTTGACTGGAGTATAAGCCGAAGTGGATTTTTTCAGCCCAAAAAGTGGGCTGAAAAATTCGGCTTATACTCAAGTATATACGGTACATCAGAAGAAATTTCTTTAGTTATTAAACAGTTGAAATTGGGCAAGGCTTCGGGAACAGATGGATTAACAGCAATTTACTATAAAAAGTTGTTGCCTGAAATGATTGAACCCTTAAAGATTTTGTTTAATGAAATTCAGACTGGAGGTGTAGTTCCTCCATCATGGAGAACAGCTTTTGTATCGTTGATTCCAAAGGAGGATCAAGACCTTACTCAACCTAAAAATTATAGACCTATATCACTTTTAAATACAGATTATAAGATTTTTGCTAAAGTATTGGCTAATAGATTAATGCAAGTTTTGAAACAAATGATTCATAGTGATCAATCAGGATTTATATCTGGGAGGTATATGAAATATAATGTAAGATAAATTGTTAACTTGCTTGAATACTTGGATAAGAACAACCAAGTCCCCGCAGCATTGATATTTTTGGATGCAGAGAAAGCCTTTGACCAATTGAACTGGCAATTTTTATTAAGAGTTGTTGAGATGAATTTTGGAGAAGGTTTTCTACATGCTATTAACGTTATATATCAACAACAAACTGCACAAATTATAGTTAATGGGGGACTAACAGAGACCTTTAAAATTGAAAAAGGTACAAGACAGGGTTGCCCCCTATCACCATTATTGTTTGTTTTAACATTAGAGATTTTATTAATCAAAATTTGAGAGTCCTCTATGATAAAGGGAATTAAAATAAAACAGAATGATTATAGACTGAGAGCTTTTGCTGATGACTTGGTTGTGACAGTATCCCAACCGTTACAGTTGGTTATAGATTTGATGGAAATTATAACTCAGTATGGTAAGGTTTCTGGGTTTAAGGTGAATAGTAATAAGACTAAGATATTATCTAAGAACTTATCTATGAGTGAAAGGGATATGTTATCTAAATTAACAGGTTTTGAAATAGTGAAGGTTAAATATTTAGGAGTATATATTGCAGCCTCAAATGTAAAATTGTATAAGAATAATTATGAAACACTATGGTTGAAGGTACAAAGGGACTTAAATAATTGGAAAAAATCACAATTATCACTACTGGGAAGAATTGCAGTTGTTAAAATGAATGTTCTACCAAAGTTTCTCTTTTTGTTTCAAATGATACCTATATTGAAAAAGGATGCCAACCTTGATCAATGGCAGAAGGGTATTAACAAATTTATTTGGGCGGGGAAAAAACCAAGAGTCAAATTTAAGATTTTACAAGATGCCAGGGAAAGAGGGGGAGTCAAGGCGCCGAATTTGAAATTGTATTATGATGCGGTTGCCTTGACGTGGGTTAGTGATTGGCTTAATTTAACTAACAAGAGAATACTTCATCTTGAGGGATGGGATTTGGTATATGGATGGCATGCATATTTGCTTTACGATAAGAAGGTGGACAGGGCTTTTAAATCCCATATTCTTAGAAGTGCTTTATTGCGTGTCTGGAAAAAGTATTATTATAAGTTAAATTATAAAATACCGATTTGGGGAATTCCTGGACACGCGATAGAGGGCGTATCTATGGGAGTGAGTATGGATATGGTTTCTTATAAGGAACTACTTAGATTGCAAGGGACTGATTGGCAACTTAAATCATTAGAGGAGTTAAGACAAGAAAACATAAGTTACTCTTGGTTTCAATATACCCAATTGAAAGCTAGGTGGAAGTCAGATCAAAAGGTTGGCATCACAATTACAGATCAAAATTTAGTAAAACAAATTAGAGATTTAAATTGTGCACATATAAAGAGGATATATAATGCTTTAATTGAATTGGATTCGGAAACGGAACTGGTTAAAGACTGTATAATAAAGTGGGCACAAAATATTCAGGAAACAATTTCGTTGGACACCTGGGAGATAATTTGGGTCAGAAATGTTAAATTTACTCAGGCTCAAAACTTAAGAGAAAATTTTTATAAAATGTTTTATAGATGGCATCTGGATCCCAAGAAGTTGTCCAACATGTATCCTAATTTACAGTCTAAATGTTGGAGATGTGGTAGTTTAGAAGCTACCTATTTTCACATGTGGTGGACTTGTAGAAATATAAAAGCTTTTTGGATCAAAATTTGGTGGAACATTCAAAAGATTTTTAAGAGAAAGATAAAGTTTTCTTCGCAATTGTTTTTATTGGGTATTGTTGTAGATTGTGATGTTAAAGAAACTAACTTGATGTTGAACATGATAACAGCAGCACGGTTACTGGTGGGACAATATTGGAAGAAGGATAGTTTGCCCACTATAGAAGAATGGGTGTTTAAAGTTTCGAATCTTGCAGAAATGTCTAAGATTTCTGCTTATTTGAAAGATCATTCACAGGAAAGATATATTTCAGTTTGGAGGAGATGGATAAATTATATTCAGAACAAATATGGGACTAAAAAGTTCCATTTAGCTTATGAGTAGATTTTAGTGGGATATTGTTATTGGTACTTTGTTTGTAGTTATGTTAAAGGAGAGTTAAAGCACATTATGAATTTGGTTAATTGTATATTATGCATAATTTTTATTTAGAATATGATTATTGTAACTATAATCCTGTATTTAGCTCTGGGAAGTGGGGGGGGAAGTGGGCGGGTTTGGGGTGGAAGGGATTTGGTGATAATTTTGTTTTTGTAAAAGTCTTTAATAAAAAAAAAAAGAAAACCAAGATCATGGCATCCGGCCCTCTCAATTCCTGGCAAATAGATGGGGAAGAAATGGAGTTAGTGACAGATTTTATTTTCCTGGGTTCCAAGATCAGCGCAGATGGGGACCGCAGCCAAGAAATTAGGGAGGAAAGCCATGGGAAATCTAGACAGCATAATAAAAAGCAGAAACATTACCCAACAAAAGTGCATATAATCAAGGCCATGGTTTTCCCAGTTGCAATGTATGGCTGTGAATGTTGGACCACAAGAAAGGCTGAGCACCAAAGAATTGAGGCCTTTGAACTATGGTGCTGGATAAGACTCCTGCGAGTCCCTTGGACTGCAAAGCGATCAAACCGGTCAGTCCTAGAGGAGATCAACCCTAACTGCTCTATAGAACAGGGCTTTTAAACCGGTGGTATGTGAGCACCTGGCTGGTGGTACGCGGCATCGCCTTCCTCCCCCCCCACCTGCTCCACTTCTTCCCAGCTCGCTTGCGGGGAAGGCGGTGGCAACAGTTGTGTCGAGCCCTGTGGGCCCAACACAAAGGAGGGGAAAACCCTAGCGCCAGGCCGCCACCTCCCTCCCAGCCTCCTCACTGGCCGGAACCACCACCAGGAAGCCCATCGGGAGCTTTCTGTGGACTGGAGCCCATCGGCAGAGGTCGGGTCCAGACGTATGGAGTCAACTGAATGGCGATCCTGGATGTGGCCTCTCGGGCACACGGGGCCGACGCAGCAATGAGGGTGCATGGGCATGACTTTATTTCCTCCTGGATGACACTCCCCAGGGCCGAAGGAGCGACCATGGCGAAGTGGGACCATCGCATCTTCCCAGATGGAGCTGAGGGGGGGGGGGTTGCAGGGAAAGTGTGTCACGTTTCTGACGTTTGGGCTTTTCAAGTGACTCTGAGGCATTGTTTACCTTAAAACTCCTTTATTAGCCTAATACACCGGCAAATGCTTGCTCGAAGGAAGCTGGAATCTGAAATCTCCACCCCTTGCACAATATATTAAAGCATAATTCTCCACCTTTCTAATTTTGTCAATCATATTCTCCAATTAATTAAAAGAATCAGTTTCCCTTCCGTTAGAAGACCCACCAAAGCCTTATCTTCTTAGTTAGAGATGGCCTTGAAAAGTGCAATCCTACTCATCCCCCCTCCTAACCTTAAACTAAAACAATACACAAATCTTAAAGCAATACACATATGAAATAGCTACTTCTTCATCTCTTGTGAAGCAATAGCATTCAATGTTAGCAGCATTGAGACGTCCCCGCTTCGGTCTCCTCATCACAGGTGTGCCACTTCCCTTCATCTCGGGGGGCGGGAAGTATCAGGGGCCCACCCCCCTTTCCGTCAGTGGAGTTCCGTGTTCAACTGTGGCACCTTGAATGTGTGGAGAGGCTTTGGCACTGGCCTTGCTGAGTCAACCCCGTACACCCGGGAGGCTGCATCCGGTGAAGCGCAGACGTCTTTGCCTCTGCTTTGTTCTGCTGGAGAAATCCCTGTCTTTCAAGAGAGGCAGAAGTGATTGCCCTTTTGCAAGCGGGGCAAGCCAGGGAGTGTGTTTGGGGGGGAGGGAGGTCTGGTACGGGTCCAGAATACAGTCTTAGGAGTCAGATTTTTAATGGAATGTGGAATGATCTTGGGGAAACAGCAGGGATCAAATGTTGGTTAGGAAACAATCAGACAAAAGAAGCGGGTGCCCCCAATGGTTTAACTGTTAAAGAGAATTAGAAAGGACCCTGCCCCAATAGAACAAGCAGTTAAAAGTGATGGCAGGAATTTTTGTGCTAACATTAAGTTCTGTTAATTAGCCTTACAATAAAGCAGTTTAAGTTCATTTCCTGTCTGGTTTACCCAGAAGGTCTTATAGATATTGAAAAAGAATTGCAATATTGACCAATATTGATTAAAAGGAAAGGAGTATGACTATGTTCTGGATACACCTATGCATGCTGCAACTACTACTGTAGAAGCTATTCTACAAAACTACAAGATAGTGTGGGAAGAATCCAGAGACAGAAATATTTTGGGGAATATTAAAAAGGCAGAATATATTTCCCCAAAGGGATAATGGAGAAGATCTTTCAAAAAAGACAGAAACCAGCCCCCAGAAACCAGCCCCAGCCCCTCTCCCCCAAGCAGAAACTAGGCAGAGGCCAGCTTTTAGAGATGCAGATGTAATAATCCATTCAGGAAGGTTGGAGCCAGGAAGATATTAGGAAGACACCTGAAATCTACATACCCCCACCCAAATGCTAAGGACAGGAGACATAATAGGATTAACCCACCAATACCAAAAGGGCATATTCAGACTCAGGTCAAAGTACATGACACAGGAAATACAAAGCCTGAAACAGGAACAGGAAACAAACTCAAGAGTTTAAGTTTAAGTTTATTATATTTGTATACCGCCCTTCTCCCGAAGGACTCAGGGCGGTGAACAGGGCATATATAAAAATACAAATTACAAAAATTAAAAAGAGAATTAAACATGAGCCCAAACTAAAAACAGTAGAAAAATGTAAAAAATCCCCAATAAAAACCCCAACGCATCCCCCATCAGGCCAGGCCGGCCTGTTCAAACAGGTAGGTCTTCAAGTCGTGTCGGAAGGAGCGAATGTCAGGTGCCATCCGGAGCTCAACCGGCAGCTGATTCCATAAAGCCGGGGCGCCCACAGAGAAGGCCCTCCCCCTGGGGGCCACCAGCCGACATTCTCTGACCAGTGGCACCCTGAGGAGGCCCTCTCTGTGGGAACGCACAGGGCAGAGGGAAGTTGATGCCGGCAGCAGGTGGTCCCCGAGGTACTCCAGACCCATGCCATGTAGGGCTTTAAAAACCATTACCAAAACCTTGAACCTCACCCGGAAGACAACTGGCAGCCAATGCAGCTCGCGGAGCAAAGGTGTAACATGGGAGTACCGGGAGACTCCCAAGACAACTCTCGCGGATGCATTCTGTACCAGCTGGAGCCTCCAAGTGGTCTTCAAGGGAAGCCCCATGTAGAGAGCGTTGCAGTAGTCCAGACGAGAGGTCACGAGCGCATGAGTGACTGTACACAGGGCATCCCGGTCTAGATAGGGCCGCAACTGGCGCACCAGGCGAACCTGGGCGAAAGCCCCCCTAGTCACAGCCACTATATGATCTTCCATAGTGAGCCATGAATCTAGGAGGACTCCCAAGTTGCGAGCCCTATCTACGGGGGGTAAAAACTCACCCCCCATAGAAAGAAGTGGAATATTCTGACTATCCCGAGATGCTGGTATGCATAGCCACTCAGTCTTGTCGGGGTTGAGTTGAAGTCTGAGCCCCAGAAGGTATAAAAACCCACCACTCCCTGCTACGTGTGGTCAGCTTTCCCAAAGTCATGTTTCTGTCTGGCTCTCCTCTTCAATAAAATACAACCTTCTTTTTAAAGCGGTCTCCATTTTGATTATTCCCAGCTTGGACCAGATAGATCCTGATGAAGATTTTTCTTTCTACAATAGTATTTGTTTTATTTCCTTTGTTGCTGGCTCAGAGTCAGTTTAAGAAAACTGTTTACAGTAAGGTACACTAGGATAACCAGTTTTGTTAAATTCTGAGCTGGAAATTAATGTCATATATGGTCAAAGTGTAACATGGAGGTTTCTGGAACATACCGGTATAGATTTAAACTGCAAGTAGAAAGGGCCCTCTGTGCAAGGGATAATGTTAAAAGCTCCTTTGGATCATGCTAAGCCCCTCAGTGACTACAAAGATGGGCTAAAATCATATATTTATTTTATATCCCACCTTTATTTTTATATATAACTCAAGACAGTAAGCATATCCAACACATCTCCCTCCTATTTTTCTCCACAACAACCATGTGAGGTGAGTAGAATTTAAAGTGACTAGACCAAGTTCACCCAGGTGGCTTTCATGGCCAAGGCAGGACTTCATCTTACTGACTCTTGCTTTCTAACCCAGTACCTTAACCTCTAAATCAAAAGGGCCTTTTATTTACTTATTACCTACTTTTGAAATATGTGTTGTATTGTGAACTACACACCTAGTAATCTCATATCATTAAAGCATCAAATAAATGTGATCCCATCTGGGTTTCAAGCCAGGGGTCAATGCATTAAGTAGGCAATCATGGTAGGCAGCTCTGCCATGCATAGACTCCAGATTATAGTTAAAAGCTTTGTAAAGCATCTCTATTCCTTCCACAAGAGCTCTGTGGTTGGGTATTCAAGGCAATTTATTTTATCCATCATCTTGTGTTGGGGAATAATAAAAAGAGCCTTAAGCAAAAACCCCAATACCGTAGCTATTGAGTCCATTCTAGCATGAATTAATTTTCTGAACCTTTGCAATTTTAAGATGTGGACTTCAACTCCCAGAATTCCCACGCTTGGGAATTCTGGGAGTTGAAGTCCACACATCTTAAAGTTGTCAAAGTTGAGAAACACTGTGCTAATTTACTTGGTTTCGTTTGAAGGCCTTAGAGGAACTTCGCCTCCTCACCGATTTATCCCATAAATCCTGGATAAGTACACAGGCTAAGCGCAAACAAGATACCATGCGATGCCACTTGCAACAAAAGGCATCATGATTGAAAGGGGATTCAAATATCCCGCTTTGGAAGAATAAGGAGTTTCTCTTTGCATCGCTATCGGCTCGTAAGTCTCGGAGGGAAAAAACTCCCCTTAAAGCACTACGCTTTCATGCTACTGTTACTGTTTCCGCCTTTCCGCTCAGCCCTCCAGCTCTGGATAAAGAGCGCTACCACGCGCTCAGGGGGGAAGAGCGTCGCGCGATTTGAACCTTCGCTCTTTCCGTACCCACCTGGAACACTGTGGAGGAAGCGCTAAAATGGCGGCGGGAGGGGAAGTTTTGGGAGGAAGTGGCGGATGGTGAGTTTCGAGGGAACCCGGGATATTAATCACGCGGGCGCCACAATTTAATCTTCGATTAGGACAGAGGCGGACGCGGAGGCTGCTGAGGGTGTTCAACCACTGCCTCTTCCGGCTACCATAGTTGGAATGTGCCTTGTATATGATTGGGGGGGGGGTTAGGGTTAGTGGTGGTGATTGCCCCACCGGACGTTGGAAAAAGGCCGTCGATTTCCCCTCTCAGCCTCCTGTCTCATCTAGCGGTTGCGTGCCCGCTAGATGAGACAGGAGGCTGAGAGGGCAAATCGACGGCCTTTTTTCCAACGTTGCCAGACTGTTTACCAGTAACAAATGGTCGCTCTGCTGTCGAGCGATGAACCCGGGTTGCCTGTGAGCCGTTAAGATACGTGTCCTGCCCACCCGCCACCCTGTAGATCCCATGCTGCCGTAACCCCGTTTCACAAGCTCTCTTACTTCGTTAGGAAATCGAAGTTTTCCTCCTATAGCATTAAATAGGAAACACGTTTGGTCGTTCTCCTGAATATCTCGCGCTGCATGTTCAAAGTGGGATGAAACTGATATGTCTAAAACGCCCAAGGCTTTAACGTGAATTGCTGGATCATTTGTGTGTAGAAATAATTAGGTTAGTTTCTTAAACGAATTTTTACTATCATTTAGGGCTGCTGGGACAAAGGAGCAGCAACAGCAGTCTGTCGAGTTTTGAAAGTAAAATATTATTGAGTTCACTTCTCTTCCTAATAAACCAAAGTGTATGGCTATATTTTTGCGTAGGAATGAGCATTTTTCATATTCCAGTTTAGCAGTTTGATCAGTACTGGTAGATTATTTAAGAAATTTCAAACTAGTCAAATCGACAGTTTTTTCCAGATTAGCTTAAACTTAAAATAAATTCAAGATAAATGTAAGATTAGTATATTTCTAATATTTTGAGGATGACGATTATCTGTAATTTTGCACACATGTTTTAGGTAGTTGACAGTTAAACTATGCTTTATTCTTTAATGATTTGAATAAGGAGCTACCTGTTTATGCTGGAAAATTAAGAAAATAATAACATCTTCATTTGAAACTCTAGGTAATAATTTTACAATGGATTTAGATGTTCTCCAATAAATCTATCAATTCCCTTTTTCTAGCCTATACAAAATTAAAACAAAACTGAAAAATAGTAGAAAATTCAATTGAGTAAAATTGCATTTACTCAAAAGTTTTCTTCCTTCTTAGGAAAAAAAAACTCCTATGTTCATGCTTCAGATTTCTTATCCTGCCAATCTGTAGATGCCAATACCAACTAAAATGAAATCTGGTGACACCCCCACCTCCCCAATAAACATGAGCATCTGCCATACTTGTACTGTATATAGCCATGTTCTAAAAAGCACAAGCCCAGGGCAGTAAATTAACTAATTATATATTAAAATTGGGGAGAGAGGAGCCAAGATGGTGGACAGGCAGCAAAGGCTGTAAAGAGCTACTCCAAAAGTAAAAATTTTCTTTTATTTTTATTTTAACTTTTTAACCACTTTTAACACTGCATTTTAACCTACCCATTTTTAACCTATTTTTAACCTATTTTAAAATCTGTTTTAACCCTTGGTTGACTTTTTATAATAGTCAAAGACTTTATAAAGGATACATACTGGAGAGGCTTCCATTGTTTTATGTACATTTTAACAACTCTACAAGCCAGGATTACCAAGAATGGGGAAAAGGAAAAGAGACAGCGTGTTCACTCAGCAGTACAGAGTTCTTCCAAGCCACTGAAGCAGCAGAAAATGGAAGATTTCACTGCAAATAGACAGTCTACTTCAGTAAGTAACTCATCTGTATGTGACTCATTGGAATGGGATTTACAAACTGAACTTGAAAGCAAACAGCATATATAGAACTTTCTGTTTCTCTCACAGAAAATAGCTCCCCTTCCTGGAATTCAGCACCCACTTTTCCTGCACAGGATGGGATAGTACCAAACAGTAAGGGAGAATGAAACAGATCTTTCCAGACAATGTTTGCTCACAGTTCAATCTGTAAATTCAATCTACGAACTTTTATTATCAATTGTCACAAATAAGGTTGACTGCTTGAAAGAGTCTTTTACAAAGTTTATCAGCAGTCAAACAAACATTGCAGAAGGACCCAGGAGAACACATAATGATAGACATGGGATGGCTAATGCAGAAATGGAAACTAAAATAGGCCCCTCTCTCCCTTCTATAAATGAGAGGAAAGAATATCCACAAAGAAAACAACACTCAATTAGATAGTTCTAGAGGTGACCATTATAACCTCAGTTTACAGACCAACCAGGTTACCTTGCAAATCTACAACAACAGAAGGAATAGAGGATGTTGGAGTGATAGAAAAGCTGTTAGGCAGTCTGTGAGCCAGCTGCTCCACTG
The DNA here is from genome assembly GCF_947247035.1 of Vipera ursinii. NCBI lineage: Eukaryota > Metazoa > Chordata > Lepidosauria > Squamata > Viperidae > Vipera > Vipera ursinii. Next base: position 31,407,208 of record NC_139515.1, read on the forward strand.
CGAGTATACTCAGATTGATTTATTACATGCAGAGTGGCTGCCAGCAAGAAGGCAATGTATGCAGCTTTTGTTATCCTTCAAGCAGTCCATAATTCCCTCAATGCTTTTTAGAATGAAGCACTTCCTGAGCATTTTTCAGTATTTCCAATATGTGTCTTCCACTCAGGGAACCTGCACCCACTCCTAGTTCAGTCTCTCCATGAGGGAACTATTGCTTTAAATCCAAGCGGCAACAGACCTCATACTGATACGTTTGAAGCATGGGCAGCTGAATCAACCTTGAGAAAATAAGAGAAGTGATCCACAAACAGAGTACCCACAGTAATTGATTCTGCTGAGGGTGTGCCAGAAGAAATGTTGATAATATATTGCCAGAACCTGAGCTCGCTAATTACACAGACTGGATGATTTAAAAGAAGCATTGACAATAACTACTCAATATAATGCATCAAATAACAATTATTATAACTATCTTCCAACAAGTGCCCCTATGGAGAACTTGAACTGACTATATGAAGGCCAATGCAAGAAAAACACTTTAAACATCATGTCATGAAATGTAGCCAGGTGGTATCATTTCAGAGGCTTTAATCACTCTGATACTCTGAAAAGTAAGGATATTATATTGGTGCAAGAGACTTGGACTATTAATGATCTCCTGCTTAATGGCTATTATTCATATAAGCTGTAAGCAAGGCCAGGCAGAGGCCCTGGGAGACTGAAAGGAGGGCTGGGTATATTTATTTCTACCAACTTGCAAGCAGAGTTCACACTTATTACCCCTTTAAACCATTCAGCTATGGCCCTTCTCCTCAAGTGGGGCTCAGTCCTGCTACTGATAATGTTTATCTCCCTCCTTCACTAAAAAAGCTGAAACCACTGCTGTATGGCTGGAGTTGGAACACTACATTAATAAACATCTAATGGAACACCCAAATGCCAGAGTCCTACTACGAGAAGACTTTAATGCCAGATTGGGACCAGATGATTATACATTATTTATGAAACATAATCAATACCCATCACCGGAGGTCTCTGTACAAACCAACGCCCCCCCTCATACAACTTTCTAAAGACATTAGAGCTAACTATACTGGCCTCTGTCTTGCCAACTTGGCAAATGAATTTAACTTCATATCTAACGGCTCATGGCCTGGTGACTTATCGTTGCGAGTTTACATGCATGGCAGGGTCCAAAACTAGCACCATTGACTACATCTTAACTTCTATGGACTTAGTACATTATATAGAAAATTTTGAAGTCCTGCCTTACCTATAAAGTAATCATCTTCCTCTGTGTATATACATGAATCCCTTTATCAGGCAGATACCCTCCAAGGACCATTTTATCCCTGCAATCTCTACAGCTGGCCTAACAAGATGTCAGGTCAAATGGACCCAGCAACTTGATCAGAAGGTAAGGAGAGCCCTAACAGAGGATAATTTTCAAAAAAAGTCGTGCAGCCTCTACATCAGCCAACCCGACTCAAGATTTATTAGAACTATATAAAAGTTTAGTTTATGAGCTACAACCATTAGCACATGACTGAAATTTCTCAGTTAAGAGGTCCTGTACTACCTCCAAGCCATGGTTTGATAAGGATTGCGTAGAAGCCAAGAAAGCCCTTAACTTGGCATACAAGGAGTACAAAAGCAAGACTGGATATGGCAATAAAGCAATTCTTAAACAGTTACTTACACTTAAAAAACAATTCAAGCAATTGATTGCATTCAAGAAGAGAGAAGACACAAGGTCTTCCTGGGAACAGCTCATCGTGGCAGCAAAGCAAAAGAACTCCTTATTTTGGCGTCTAATAGCTTGCCACTGAAAGAGTCTATATCCCATTAGATTGTCATATATCTTCTATAACCTGGGAACTTCATTTTCAGAGAATGTATGAAGACCCCCTCCAGCAAGAGTACAAGGTCTATAATGAAGGATTTACCTGAGTGGTCTCCAGCTTCATAGTCTGAAATTAAATTCCTCATTAGCCAACTCAGGATCGGGAAGGCTCCAGGAGCTGACTTCATTTTGGCTGAATTACTAAAGAATAATATGGAGTGATGGATACCCATCCTGGCAGCGCTATTCACTTATATTGACTCCACCGGCCATGTCCCAGAGGATTGGGGGTTGGCAATTGTGGTCCCAATTTATAAAAAGGGAAAGAGAGACAACCCTGCCAACTACAGACCAATAAGTCTGCTAAATATAATCAGCAAACTATGCCAAACACCTTCGAGATAAACAAGTGGCTGGATCTTGAGAACCTGATTGCCGAAGAATAAGCCGGGTTTAGAGAGGGGAGAGGCACCATAGATCACTGCTTAGTTCATCATTTGATTGAAAAATATGCATCAGATAGACCTGTATCATTATACACTGCCTTTATGGATCTTAAGGCACCTTTTGTCATGGTTACAAGGACTAAGCTATGGGAGAAGCTGGAAGCTGCCTCAATTGATCACAGACTCCTCCATCTGTTACGTGCTTTACATACTAAAACATCCCTCAAGGTGAGGTGTAATATGCAAGGGTCTCTCGAGGTCAGTTGAAACTGAAAAGGGGGTTAAATAGGGGTGCATTTTGGCCCCCTTGCTCTTCAATTTTTACATAAATGATAAGGTAAAATGGCTAAATAATCCAAATTACCACCCCCAAAAAATAGGTGACTGAAGCACTGCTCTGCTGCTCTATGCAGATGACGCTGTGATTCTCTCCAGGATTCCAATTGGTCTTAAAAGAGCCTTGCAAGCCCTTGTCCAGTATTGTAAATATAATAAACTGGACATAAATTATGAGAAAACAAAGGTTATGGCTTTTGCAAAAAGGCCAAAATGGTACTCATGGTACCGTATTTTCCGGCGTATAAGACGACCCGGTGTATAAGACGACCCCTGACTTTTGAGAAGATTTTTAAGGTTTTTCGTCTTATACGCCGGAAAATACTTACATGCCAGTTGCCAAGTGTCCGACACAAGCCCGATTCAGATTCAGCCCCGTCTGATGCAAATGGTGCAAAGCCACGCACTCTTCCAGGCCAGACTCTGCAAACAGCACGCCAGAAGCTGCAACCTCCACGGGAACTCTGAGTCCCCGCCTTTCGGCAGCCTGCACGGCCAAGCGCATTTTGGCTTTGAGATAGCATTTGCAGACGGAGCAGCCGCCGCGTCTGGAGCCAAGCCCCGCCCAGGAGATGGTTGGCCAGGTGGGCCCGGAAGACGCGCTAGAGAGCTGGGCTTGGGGCGGCCATGCCGAGGCCGGCTGGCGAGGGCTGCTGCATGATCTGCGGGCAAGAGGGGCGCCAAGTACCGCTGTTCCGCACTCCGTGACCAGGCAAGCGATTCTTCCGGTCGGCGCAGGTCAGGTGGTGCCTCGGTAGGAGCAAAGGTGCTCCCTTCCTACTGTCTGTCACGGCCTATGGGCGCGACATTCAGCGGGTCCCCTCTTCGCAGCACGCCGCAGGGGCCTCACCCGTCTCCCCATGGACGTGCCTCCGTCGCTACAGGAGCCACCCCCGCCATCCCTGCACGCCACAGACGCAGGCCCACCTCGACTCATCGTGAGCCTGCCTTCCGTGTGTCGGCTGCTTCTTCCGACCGTCCAACGCCGCGTCTGTCCCTCCAGCGATCGCCGGCCTGGCTCGGAGGCAGGGGAGGCTTGCGAAGAGGCGGCTTCTCCCTCCCGTCCGAACCCCGCTGGCGACGGCGACAACGGCAGCTCAGCTCCATGCCGTTCCGTCCCCTCCCCCGATCCGATGAGTGATTGACACACCGACGCCTGGCAGCTGGCCAGCGCGCGCGCAGGACAACTCTGCCGGGTTTCGCCCGGTGCCAGTGGGCTCCGCGTCATCCTTGACCGGGACCGGACCCATCTGGGCTGCAGTGTCTAGACGTGGTGTGGGCTGGGAAGTTTGGCGGCGACATGCTGGCTGGGAGGCGGCTTCGGAGCGCGTTGCCGGGACCGCAGATCAGAGAGGTGAATAATATTTTCCGGCGTATAAGACGACCCCCCAACTTTTGAGACGATTTTCATGGGCTAAAAAGTCGTCTTATACGCTGGAAAATACGGTATTTAAATAGCCACAAAATAAAGCAGGTTTAAGTACCTTTAAGTACCTAGGGGTGGTCATCCATGCCACTGGCTCACAAAAAGCCCATGAAGAATACGCGGCTGCCTCTGGCCAACGATCAGCAAATGCCATTCTTAATTTTTTTCCACACAAAGGGAGGACACTATGCTCCAGCTGCAATTAAGCTCTTTCTGGCCAAGTCACTAGCACAGCTTCTCTACGGGACCTTGCTCGGAACCTCAGCTTTGTGTTTTACACCACTGGAAAGAGTTCAATCCAAATTTATCAGAACAATTCTCCAGATGCCGCACTGTGTCCCAAATGCACTTTTGCGTCTGGAGACAGGATTGATAAAGTCAAAGCAAGAATCTGTATAGCTTTCTTAAACATCTGGCTAAGGCTTAATTGCTTTCCGCAAGGCCTTGCTCCATTAATTCTCCAAAATAAATTCTCTTCATGGATCAAGGCAGTTGAGTCCAACCTTGCCAAACTAGGCTTTTTGTCAAGCTCAATTCTCAAATTGGACTACGACCAAGCAAAACAAACCTTGCGTCATAGGGTAGAGGACATCAAGAGGCAAGCCGACTTAGGTATAGCTCCACTGTTTCTGGCTCCAGACTCTATTAGATACGTGGTTACATCTGCCAGGTATCTTAGTCAGTTGGAGTCAGTAAACCACCGGAAAGCATTCTCGCTTGCACGGTGCCAAGTGTTTCCATTGGGCGTCCTGTACGGCAAGTATAAAAAGACACCACTGTCTGAAAAACTCTGCTCCTGTGGCTCAGGAGAGGTAAAGACCATTGGACACATACTCCTTTGGTGTTCCTTCTGCAGAGCCATTCAGAAAAACTATATCCTCCCCATAATTAAGAGGTATCCTGGTCATTCGGAAAGTTTATCTCCAGTGGCTGCTTAAGGATGAGCAGGCAGTGATCACGGCGCAGGTGGCTAGATTCTGTGCAGCAACATTGGGGATTTGCCAGAAACAATCATTTTAGATCTTTTTTAATAATCTTTTATAATTAATTTTATTACATGTTTTATCCAGTTTTAGACTATACTCAAATGTATTTTTATTGTCAGGTCAGTATGATTCAGTTTTTCTGAAGCTAGCTAGTTTTTGATAGCTAGTAAAACTAGCAGACCTTGGTCACCCATTGATTACACCATTAATTGTAATTTACTGCTATGTCCTCTTGTGATAGTTCTGTTTAGTTTTGTTTTATTGGCCTTTGGCTATAATAAATTGATTGATTGATTGATTGATTGATTGATTGATTGATATATAAAAATTAATTTGGCATAACAGGCATGTGCAATTTACAGAAGTCGGGACAGGTAGTTTCCAGAGTTGATTTTTAAGGTATAAGATGGATGTACAGAACAGGACTTAAAGGCCAGTTTACCTTTGAAAACCTTCATGCAATATTACTACAAGGTATAAGGCACCCAAAATTGCTCCACAAATTCCTTCCAAATATCGCAAAAACAATTTTAAAAATTTACCCTACATTTTTGGCTCTAATCAAGGGGCCTGGATGGTATAAAATTATGCTGATGAGCTACTGTATGATGCATATTTGCATCTTGTATTTTGTAAAATGAATTAATTTGCTATCAGTATACCTACTAATCATTTCTCATACATATGGAGTTACAAATACAGAGGTTTTTATTTTTCTGTGCTGCTTGACTTTACACTTTTGCAAGTTGGGTGGTCATATAAATACTTTAAATACGGTATATAAATAAATATCCCACACATTTTCTTGAGTGGAAATAAGACTAGGTTTGGGAAATGTATGGCAACTTTCCCATTTCATATATGGAAGAGTTTTTAAAAGAATAGCAAAACCAAAATAATGAGAGAAATGGCAAAATCAAAATATGAGGGAGAAAAATAGTAGAAATGAATGGAATCTCCAAATGTCCAGGAAAGACAAGGACCTAGCTTTGCCTGCTTCTAGTTCAACAACACTGCCTCTTTTCTTCAGTAAGAAATAAAAGTTGACTAATGAATCATGTCTACTTTGCAGAGTCAACATATAAAATAAATTCCCCTTTTGGATTCATATATTACTATATTAAGATTTTAATACTGCGTTGCCTACAATTATCTCTTATTGAAAAACAGTATGCAAGGATGCAGACTTAATGGATTTGTTTATGTGATACAATATATTATTAATGTGAAGTTATGTTTGTTTTTCAGACCTTCAGTAGTGACTGATAATTATAAATGAAACAATACTGCAAGACTGTTTTACATCATATTTCTTGGATGAAATTCAAACATATTCTGTAAAGTGGGTATAATCCCTACCAGTCTGCTTACATGTGTAGATCATTGCGTTACTGTGTTAGCCATTGTCTGTATGCAGCAATGACAAGTTTGGAAGAAGCAAATCGCGAAGTGAACATGCATTCCTCTGTCCGCTACCTCGGCTATTTGGCGAGAATGAATTTGTTAGCGGCGATATGTATGGGTCTTTATGTCAGGTGGGAAAAAACTGCAGATGCACTAATACTTATAATTTTTATCCTTGGATTATTTGTTCTTGGAATTGCAAGTATACTTTATTACTATTTTTCAATGGAAGCAGCAAGTTTAAGTCTCTCTAATCTTTGGTTTGGATTTTTACTTGGCCTTCTTTGTTTCCTGGATAATAATTCTTTTAAAAATGATGTAAAGGAAGAAGCAACAAAATATTTACTTCTTTCCTCCATAATTATAAGAATATTATATGCTTTGGTGCAGAGAATATGTGGCTGTGTTCATCATCAGCCCATTTTACTAACAACAGTGGAAGTACTTGAGCTGGTTGGATTTGCAATTGCCAGTACAACTATGCTGGTGGAGAAATCTATGAGTATTATTCTACTGATTGTGGCTTTAGCAATGCTGATTATTGATTTGAGGATGAAATCATTTTTGGCAATTCCAAATTTAGTAATTTTTGGAGTCCTTGCCTCTTTGTTATTTTTTCCATCCTTGCATATACCAACAAATCCATTTCCCTTGGGATATTTTTTTAGTTGCCTAATAGTTGATCCCCTTCTTGATGTTTACTTCAGCGGACTTTCAGTTACAGAACGTTGGAAACCTTATTTATATCGTGGTCGAATTTGCCGAAGATTCTCAGTCATTTTTGTTGGACTTATTGAACTGATTTATTTCATCCTCTCAGCACTTAAACTAGGTGATTTGGATCTCTGGTACTTTGTAATACCAGGATTTTCCATTTTTGGCATTTTCTGGATCATCTGTCACATCATTTTTCTTATAACTCTCTGGGGATTTCATACAAAACTTAATGACTGTCACAAAATATATTACACACACAGAGCAGAGAACAATAGCCTCGACAGAGTAATGGCATCTAAAGGAATGCGCCATTTTTGTTTAATTTCAGAGCAACTTGTCTTTTTCAGCCTCCTTGCAACAGCAGTTTTGGGTACAGTATGTTGGCAGGTAGGTTTTAATGTTTTTACAATCCTCTGTCAAACTTTTTTTAAAATATGTGTAGCAAAAGAGAGAGAAAACAATATAAAACAATTATCGTTAAGGCTTTTGACAAAAAATAAAAGCAGGATATAGTATTATGCCTTGAAATGGACCACCATACCCTGTTTATTTTATCTATTTGATTTTTATCTCACCTTTATTACTTTATAGGTAACTCAAGTTGGTAAACATGCTAAATACTCCTTTCTCCTGTTTTTCTTCACAAGATCTAAAATTTTCATTGGGCTAAAAAAAGGACAACCCTTTTTATTGTGAGGGCTGCATCTCATCATTTGACTGATGGGCAAGCAACAGATTTGGTGACATATAAAAGTGCTGAAACTTTTCAGCTGATGGAAAGGGATGTTCAGGGGATAGATTTAAAATTTTTATATTTACACCCATTTATTTTAATTTGTTCAGCTACATTTGTAGATGTACATTAATTATTATATTTGGTGCTAGTTCATGCCTGCAATAAGGATTGAGATGAGTTATTTAAGATGTAAATAAGTCTGTTTCATTTTCCATGTGCCTTTTATTCACTGGCATCATTAGTTGCTGCCCTAAAAGTAAAGAACATGGAGTTCATATATTGAGCTTTCATGGTATATTCACATTATGATTTACCTTACAAGTTCTTTTACAAAATACTGAATAACAGAGTTGGAAGGGACCTTGGAGGTCTTCTGGTCCAACCCCCTACTTAAGCAGGAGACCCTGTACCATTTTAGACAAATGGTTGTCCAATCCATTCTTAAAAGCCTCTAGTGTTGGAGCACCCACAATTTCTGAAGGCAAGCTGTTCCACTGGTTGATTGTTCTTACTATCAGGAAATTTCTCCTTAGTTCTAGGTTGCTTCTCTCTTTGTTCAGTTTCCATCCATTGCTTCTTGTCTTGTCTTCTGGTGCTTTGGAAGACAGGTTGACCCCCTCTTGTTTGTGGCAGCCCCTCAAATATTGGATTTTCCTAATCAGTTTTGAGAGAGAAAGAAACATTTAACAACAGCATTGTTGGAAGTGGTAGTAGAGGGGTATGTTATTCCTCTCTGAAGAGCTATTGCTACAAAATCTCCATGCTTAATTACAGAATGATCCTTTGTCACAAGATATGACCAAAGTCTGTCTTTTTTTTAAAGTAAGTTATTTTCATTTCTGTTTGTTTTTACATACCACCTGTGAATGTCACTGTTCTTGTCTTACCTCCTTTATTTTCCTCTAACAAGACAGGAAATACCTTTTAGTTCTATCAGTTTGTCTAACTGGGATAGTTGAAGTTATACTAATTTTAGTTTCTCCTTGAAAGATAGAAGATCTGTAAACCAAGTTGTCTTCAGAGCAAGCTTGATAGTTAATTCTTTCTCTAATTTAGGTTTCTCTGTTCTTTTCATCATAACCTGCCCCCCCTCAATTCGCTTTTAGTCACTAAATCGTAATTAAAACCATCTAACCATGGTTTCTATTAATTTCCTTATTTTTAGCATTACTTCATTATATTTATAAGGGCTAAGACAGGTGAGGCTGGCACTAATAGTTTTAAGCTAGGGAGAATTGTTATATAAATGTATTGCAGTTCCATCAAGAAACAGAACAAGCGTCAGTTAACTCAGCTGGGTGACAAGAAAAAAAAGAGTGTATGCTTCTTTCCACTTTTTCCACTGGAATTGTTCATTAATTAACTTAAATTATTATTTCATGAAAATGCATATTTATGTAAGAAATATTACTTTTAAAAATCAGAAATATAAAATATAGGGCTTATGTAAATATTTGGCTGAGTCTGTACATATACTGTATTTAATAAACATGTACAGCTATATTTTTGTTAACATTGTAGTGCATACTATTGAACACTTTAGGAGGTGAGGTTAGGATCAAATTCAGAATTAGCATTGTTAAGATTACAGTATATTGCATTTGAATCATGTTTAAAATATTGTGATTTTAAATGTTCTGTATTTTCATTCACCTTTGCAAACTGATAAACTGTAATCATATGCATTCAATTCTTACAACAAATTCATTTATTGTAGAAATCCAATGGAATCTTCATGAGTGTTTTTTTAATTGTCTTATCCCTTGAATCTATGGCTCATGGGTTGTTTCATGAACTAGGAAGTTGTTTGGGAGGCACATGTGTTGGCTATGCAGTTGTGATCCCTACCAGTTTTTGCAGGTAAGTGTTAATGCAAATACATGTTATTTAATACATAGTATTGCAGTAATCTAATTATGCTAATTTATCTGTTAGATTTGCATTTTTGTCTTTTACTTATCCTAATCTGAGAAGTTGCATATGTCATATTTAAGGAATCCATGGTAATGTGTTGATTTAAAACAGATGTTAATTGCTTTTTGTTCTGAATGAAATCCTTCCTAACAGCAAGTTTAATTCATATTTTTTATAAAAGAAACATCATTCTAAATGAAGTTCTATCACTATTATTTCTTTTTTTTGGAAAACATCTGCTCACACCAATTTGGTATTTACTTGCTTTCTACAATAGTTTTGGATCTGGAAAGTTTGTAACTGTCAGTCAGTGCTTCATGTGGCATCTCATCTGTTTGGGAGGTGAATGGGTTGGAGAGAAGTGATGAATGAGCCTAGATATACGGAAAAGATTCTAATAACCCCTTGAATTTTCTGTCAACTAAAAATTCTTCTAGAATTCTAAGTCATAGAATAATTGGTGCTCATGTATTTCTGCTGATTACAGCTAGATTTTCTTGAAATGTTTATTAATGTCTGAGCAAAACCATTTCACATGTTTGCATGTTCATCTTTACCAAGGTCTGCCTCTTTAGAAATATCAGAAAGCAGATTGATATTCATAGTTAGCATGTCATTGAGAAGTAGGACTATGTTTAAAAACTGTGTCCGTTGCATATGCTATCAATGAGACAGAACTCTTCAGTGGTTTAGGCTACTAATTTAAGCCATTTATAATTGAACATTCTTGTTTTAAAGTGTATGCAATTACAGTGGTGAATTATTTCATAATACATTAGACACTAAAGCAACTTATAATAAGTTATATTCATTACAGCTTTCAATTTTTCTTCTATTTCCTTCAGTCCTGATGGCCAACCAATATTGCTTCCACCTGAGCATGTGCAAGAGCTAAATTTGAGGTCAACAGGCATGCTTAATGCTATCCAAAGGTTTTTTGTGTATCATATGATTGAGACCTATGGCTGTGATTATTCCACAAGCGGACTTTCATTTGACACATTACATTCTAAACTAAAGTCATTTCTTGAACTTCGGACATCAGATGGACCTAGGCATGATACTTATATATTATACTACAGTGGACATTCTCACAGCTCTGGGGAGTGGGCACTAGCAGGTAAGTATTAAATATTTATCAAATTTATATATTGCCCATCTCACTGTTTAAGTGACTCTCAGCCGTTTATAAGTAAAAAAAACATACCGTATATACTTGAGTATAAGCCGAATTTTTCAGCCCACTTTTTGGGCTGAAAAATTCCACTTCGGCTTATACTCCAGTCAACAAAAAAAAACTTACCGAGGACTTGTGCGCGGCCGAGGCTTTGGTGCTTCCGGGATCGCCCGCACCTCTCCCAAGCCACCGCCGTCCGAGACCTGCCGAAGTTTGGGGAGGTTTGGGGAGGTGCGCGCGCACCTCCCCAAACTCCGCGCCTTGCCTGCCTGCTTCTTTCCGCAGCGGAAAGAAGCAGGCAGGCAGGGCGCGGAGGAACGGAGACTTGCCGACGTTTGGGGAGGTTTGGGCGTCTCCCCAAACCTCGGCAGGTCTCCGTTCCTCCGCGCAGACCTGCCGACGTTTGGGGAGGTTTGGGCGCCTCCCCAAACCTCCCCAAACCTCGGCAGGTCTCCGTTCCTCCTGCCGACCTTTGGGGAGGTTTGGGCGCCTCCCCAAACCTCCCCAAACCTCGGCAGGTCTCCGTTCCTCCTGCCGACCTTTGGGGAGGTTTGGGCGCCTCCCCAAACCTCCCCAAACCTCGGCAGGTCTCCGTTCCTCCTGCCGACCTTTGGGGAGGTTTGGGCGCCTCCCCAAACCTCGGCAGGTCTCCGTTCCTCCGCGCAGACCTGCCGACGTTTGGGAAGGTTTGGGCGCCTCCCCAAACCTCCCCAGGTCTCCGTTCCTGTTTGGGGAGGTTTGGGCGCCTCCCCAAACCTCCCCACACCTCGGCAGGTCTCCGTTCCTGTTTGGGGAGGTTTGGGCGCCTCCCCAAACCTCCCCAAACCTCGGCAGGTCTCCGTTCCTCCGCGCAGACCTGCCGACCTTTGGGGAGGTTTGGGCGCCTCCCCAAACGTCCCCAAACCTCGGCAGGTCTCCGTTCCTGTTTGGGGAGGTTTGGGCGCCTCCCCAAACCTCCCCAAACCTCGGCAGGTCTCCGTTCCTCCGCGCAGACCTGCCGACGTTTGGGGAGGTTTGGGCGCCTCCCCAAACGTCCCCAAACCTCGGCAGGTCTCCGTTCCTCCGCGCAGACCTGCCGACCTTTGGGGAGGTTTGGGCGCCTCCCCAAACGTCCCCAAACCTCGGCAGGTCTCCGTTCCTGTTTGGGGAGGTTTGGGCGCCTCCCCAAACGTCCCCAAACCTCGACAGGTCTCCGTTCCTCCGCGCAGACCTGCCGACCTTTGGGGAGGTTTGGGCGCCTCCCCAAACGTCCCCAAACCTCGGCAGGTCTCCGTTCCTGTTTGGGGAGGTTTGGGCGCCTCCCCAAACCTCCCCAAACCTCGGCAGGTCTCCGTTCCTCCGCGCAGACCTGCCGACCTTTGGGGAGGTTTGGGCGCCTCCCCAAACGTCCCCAAACCTCGGCAGGTCTCCGTTCCTGTTTGGGGAGGTTTGGGCGCCTCCCCAAACGTCCCCAAACCTCGGCAGGTCTCCGTTCCTCCGCGCAGACCTGCCGACCTTTGGGGAGGTTTGGGCGCCTCCCCAAAGGTCCCCAAACCTCGGCAGGTCTCCGTTCCTGTTTGGGGAGGTTTGGGCACCTCCCCAAACCTCCCCAAACCTCGGCAGGTCTCCGTTCCTCCGTGCAGACCTGCCGACCTTTGGGGAGGTTTGGGCGCCTCCCCAAACGTCCCCAAACCTCGGCAGGTCTCCGTTCCTGTTTGGGGAGGTTTGGGCGCCTCCCCAAACGTCCCCAAACGTCGGGAGGTCTCCGTTCTTCCGCGCAGACCTGCCGACCTTTGGGGAGGTTTGGGCGCCTCCCCAAACGTCCCCAAACCTCGGCAGGTCTCCGTTCCTGTTTGGGGAGGTTTGGGCGCCTCCCCAAACCTCCCCAAACCTCGGCAGGTCTCCGTTCCTGTTTGGGGAGGTTTGGGCGCCTCCCCAAACCTCGGCAGGTCTCCGTTCCTCCGCGCAGACCTGCCGACCTTTGGGGAGGTTTGGGCGCCTCCCCAAACGTCCCCAAACCTCGGCAGGTCTCCGTTCCTGTTTGGGGAGGTTTGGGCGCCTCCCCAAACGTCCCCAAACCTCGGCAGGTCTCCGTTCCTGTTTGGGGAGGTTTGGGCGCCTCCCCAAACGTCCCCAAACGTCGGGAGGTCTCCGTTCTTCCGCGCAGACCTGCCGACCTTTGGGGAGGTTTGGGCGCCTCCCCAAACGTCCCCAAACCTCGGCAGGTCTCCGTTCCTGTTTGGGGAGGTTTGGGCGCCTCCCCAAACCTCCCCAAACCTCGGCAGGTCTCCGTTCCTGTTTGGGGAGGTTTGGGCGCCTCCCCAAACCTCGGCAGGTCTCCGTTCCTCCGCGCAGACCTGCCGACCTTTGGGGAGGTTTGGGCGCCTCCCCAAACGTCCCCAAACCTCGGCAGGTCTCCGTTCCTGTTTGGGGAGGTTTGGGCGCCTCCCCAAACGTCCCCAAACCTCGGCAGGTCTCCGTTCCTCCGCGCAGACCTGCCGACCTTTGGGGAGGTTTGGGCGCCTCCCCAAACGTCCCCAAACCTCGGCAGGTCTCCGTTCCTGTTTGGGGAGGTTTGGGCGCCTCCCCAAACCTCCCCAAACCTCGGCAGGTCTCCGTTCCTCCGCGCAGACCTGCCGACGTTTGGGGAGGTTTGGGCGCCTCCCCAAACCTCCCCAAACCTCGGCAGGTCTCCGTTCCTGTTTGGGGAGGTTTGGGCGCCTCCCCAAACCTCCCCAAACCTCGGCAGGTCTCCGTTCTTCCTGCCGAACTTTGGGGAGGTTTGGGCGCCTCCCCAAACCTCCCCAAACCTCGGCAGGTCTGCGCGGAGGAACGGAGACCTGCCGAGGTTTGGGGACGTTTGGGGAGGCGCCCAAAAGTCCCCAAACAGGAACGGAGACTTGCCGAGGTTTGGGGACGTTTGGGGAGGCGCCCAAACCTCCCCAAAGGTCGGCAGGTCTGCGCGGAGGAACGGAGACCTGCCGAGGTTTGGGGACGTTTGGGGAGGCGCCCAAACCTCCCCAAACAGGAACGGAGACCTGCCGAGGTTTGGGGACGTTTGGGGAGGCGCCCAAACCTCCCCAAAGGTCGGCAGGTCTGCGCGGAGGAACGGAGACCTGCCGAGGTTTGGGGAGGTTTGGGGAGGCGCCCAAACCTCCCCAAACAGGAACGGAGACCTGCCGAGGTTTGGGGAGGTTTGGGGAGGCGCCCAAACCTCCCCAAACAGGAACGGAGACCTGCCGAGGTTTGGGGACGTTTGGGGAGGCGCCCAAACCTCCCCAAAGGTCGGCAGGTCTGCACGGAGGAACGGAGACCTGCCGAGGTTTGGGGAGGCGCCCAAACCTCCCCAAACAGGAACGGAGACCTGCCGAGGTTTGGGGACGTTTGGGGAGGCGCCCAAACCTCCCCAAAGGTCGGCAGGTCTGCGCGGAGGAACGGAGACCTGCCGAGGTTTGGGGACGTTTGGGGAGGCGCCCAAACCTCCCCAAACAGGAACGGAGACCTGCCGAGGTTTGGGGACGTTTGGGGAGGCGCCCAAACCTCCCCAAAGGTCGGCAGGTCTGCGCGGAGGAACGGAGACCTGCCGAGGTTTGGGGACGTTTGGGGAGGCGCCCAAACCTCCCCAAACAGGAACGGAGACCTGCCGAGGTTTGGGGACGTTTGGGGAGGCGCCCAAACCTCCCCAAAGGTCGGCAGGTCTGCGCGGAGGAACGGAGACCTGCCGAGGTTTGGGGAGGTTTGGGGAGGCGCCCAAACCTCCCCAAACAGGAACGGAGACCTGCCGAGGTTTGGGGACGTTTGGGGAGGCGCCCAAACCTCCCCAAACAGGAACGGAGACCTGCCGAGGTTTGGGGACGTTTGGGGAGGCGCCCAAACCTCCCCAAAGGTCGGCAGGTCTGCACGGAGGAACGGAGACCTGCCGAGGTTTGGGGAGGTTTGGGGAGGCGCCCAAACCTCCCCAAACAGGAACGGAGACCTGCCGAGGTTTGGGGACGTTTGGGGAGGCGCCCAAACCTCCCCAAAGGTCGGCAGGTCTGCGCGGAGGAACGGAGACCTGCCGAGGCTTGGGGAGGTTTGGGGAGGCGCCCAAACCTCCCCAAACAGGAATGGAGACCTGCCGAGGTTTGGGGAGGTTTGGGGAGGCGCCCAAACCTCCCCAAACAGGAACGGAGACCTGCCGAGGTTTGGGGACGTTTGGGGAGGCGCCCAAACCTCCCCAAAGGTCGGCAGGTCTGCGCGGAGGAACGGAGACCTGCCGAGGTTTGGGGACGTTTGGGGAGGCGCCCAAACCTCCCCAAACAGGAACGGAGACCTGCCGAGGTTTGGGGACGTTTGGGGAGGCGCCCAAACCTCCCCAAAGGTCGGCAGGTCTGCGCGGAGGAACGGAGACCTGCCGAGGTTTGGGGAGGTTTGGGGAGGCGCCCAAACCTCCCCAAAGGTCGGCAGGAGGAACGGAGACCTGCCGAGGTTTGGGGAGGTGCCCAAACCTCCCCAAAGGTCGGCAGGAGGAACGGAGACCTGCCGACGAGCCGCGGCTACACAGGGTATTCCTGTGTATTCAGGCTTGCAAAATGGCGGATCGAGCCTCTGCTGGCGGCAGAGGCTTGCAGAACGGTGGATCGGCTTATACTCGAGTCAATAACTTTTTCCAGTTTTGGGGGGTGAAATTGGGGGTCTCGGCTTATACTCGAGTCGGCTTATACTCAAGTATATACGGTAAAACCTGTAAAATCCCAACAGAAATAGATGAAGTTAAAAAGATGGGGAGAGTGCACTCAAGCCACCAACCACCCCTGGTGTTGTGTGCCACTCTTGGATCCCCATGCCAGTTGACAAAAGCCAGGTCTTAACATTCTTCTGGAATATTGTGTTTCTTTCATTTATACACGTTTACAGCTCATTTATGCTGTCACTTTCAAGGAAAATTTTAGTAATCTGTAGTAAGGCTAAACTATTTTTTAAAAATGCAGTATGTTGGAATATTATTTTCAAATTGGTAAAGCAGCCATGTTTTTGCCATAGTTCCACAAACTGTTTTAAAAGCTGCCCTGGCACACTCTGCAAGGATGTGCATAACATCTACTGGGGAACTTAAAAGCTACTTATAAAGTAGTGCATTCACACATATTTGGAAACTGCTGGAAGCAGTTTTGAAAACAGCCATGTGAAATATGGCAAAAGAATGCAGTGGTTTTAATGATTCAGAGGTGCTTCATTTGTACACTCATGCATTGTAAAGCCCCTATTCTTGGCAAGATATTTGGTAGTTTGCCTTTGTCTTCTTCTTAGAACTGAGAGAGAATGACTGGCCCAAAGTGACTCAGCTGGTTTCATGCCTAAGGCAGAACTAGAACTTACTAGCCTGATGCCTTAACCCAGGGGTGTTGCCAGCCCACAGGCCGGATGCATCATAGCAAAACTGTGCCCATCCCATTGTCAGCAATGCCAAAAAAAGTTGCGATACGTTGCAATACATCATGTGACATTGCAAGTTTGACACCCCCGCCTTAACCACTACACCAAACTGGCTTTTACTTATATAAAACTCATTGAAGCAGATTCATTTTTTCTCAGGATCATGCAGTTGCTCTCCATTGTTACAGCATAATCTTTGAAAAAGGCAAATATTTTCCTTGAACATCACAATATTTTTTTATTAAAGAAAATAAACAAGAACTACAATAAGAAAATAAATATTAGTGACATTGTTTGTGGGAACAGTTTTTTATCTTATATGGAAAAAACTAATAATGCAGTTCCCCAGCTTTTTTAATATAGCAGAACATAAGAGAATTTGATAAAAAAGGCATGCTTTCATTATCAGACATAACATGTCTGATATATTTTGGTTCTTAGCATTTAATAATCTTTTCTGTAAATTTGTCCAGCTTTGATCTCAGGCTGGTCTTCTTACAGGTTTTGACTATTCCGCTTCATACCTTCTGAAGGCCTTCTGAAATGTTTTCTTCACCACCATTCCCACTCAGGTTCAGGTTTCTTTTGTCAGACTATTGTGTAGGCTGTAGCGCTTCATCCTGTCTCCCAAGGTCATTGCCATATGCTGTTACATCCTTCCTATCTTATTTTCATGTCATGAGTCTTATCCTACATTAAAGGAACATTGTGAAATTGCACCCTCAACATACTGAAATTAAAATTATACTCATATGGACAGGTGGTACTAAGAGAGTTCTAACGTCTGAGTTTTCCATTATATTTACCTATATTTTACTTGGCAGTAATTCATTGTCTTGATTCTTCCTTTACCATAAACATTCTTATCTCTAATAATTACCTTAGTAATTAGCTGTGGAGTTTTGCGATTCTCTTCTGTGGATAAAATACCAATAAGATATGATAACAGTGAAAATCTAAATCTAGTTAGTATTCAAAATAATTCCATAACAGCAGTGTAATGCATTTGAGTAGTTTAATAATGTTGTTTCACTGTGGTAGATTGGTAGGTATACAGTAATATGAAAAATAAACAGCTAAGCAGTTATGTATAAGCCATGAGCTGCAAAATGGTTTGAAAAGTTGAACTTATTGGCTGAATAAACTCAAAGTTTAGATCACAAAACATTTTGGCAGTATTAGAAGTGTGTGCTGAACTGTTACATTTATGAATCTGCATATATGAAAAGATTAATATCCTCAAGTGGATAAAATGAAAGAAGCAAATAGAAATGTTCTTACATACATAGCTGTAAGGTCCTGCCTCAACAGTTCCCTCAAGAAAGCAGAACTCTTGAAACAAGCAGCATTTCAAAAGGAACTTTTATTAAGAGACAGTGAATGCAGAGAAAGCAAGCAGGATCTGAAATTCCCACACAAAAATGTTAGGTTAAATCCCACTCTTCAAAACCCCTCCCAACTGCCCAATCTACAGGGAGCCAATCCAGAGGTATGAATGTGTTATGAGAACTCCGAGCTGAGAAGGTGATAAGAGCTTGTTCTTAGACGCCTCAATCTCATTTCCCTGGAGCTGAGGGAAAACAGATGGCCCCAGGCTCATCGCTCCCCCTCTCATTCCCCAAAAGATACATCAAAGCAAAAGAGGAACAAAGCACAAATGGATACATCACAGGAAAATTCCAAGGTTTCCCCCTTCTGCCAGAATGGCAGCATCCCAATAGGCATCTATGGGGACCTGACATGCTGCCCCCCCTAAAAGAAGGAGAAATCCACCTGGAGCAAATACAAAACAATAAAGGAGAGAGAAGAGAGGGATATAGTTAGTTTATTTGGATAGAGAGCATGAAATCATTTAAGCAGTCTAGGCTCTACTCTTTTCTTATCTGCCTGTGCCTTGTAGTCTGCTGACTTTGTCTAAAGCTTTGTGAACCACTAGCCAAGTATTCTTTAATTGACCAATCCACTCCATTAGTGAGGGGTGGTGGGTGCTCTGGCTGGCAACTCAGGCATTTGAAAGTCTGTCCCATGGCAACTTGGAAAGGAGTGAAGCCAGTGCCGTTGTGTATAGTGTTATTAGAAGTGACTTCAGCAAATAGCAAGAGGTCAGTCCAGTTGTCTTGTTGGTAGTTAATAAAGCATCTGAAGTATTGTTCTAGTACTAAGTTCATTTGTTCTGTCCCCCCATTCGTTTGAGGATGGTGACTAGAACTCAGGGTCTGGTCTGTCCCCAAGAGGTCCAAAAATGCCCTCCAGAACTTTGAAGTTAATTGAACCCCTCTATCAGAGATTATGCAACTGGGGCCTTATGTAAGTGATATACATGGTGAAGGAACAGTTTTGCTAAAGCTTCGGCAGTAGGGATCTTCTGGCATGGGATAAAGTGGGCCTGTTTTGAAAATAGGTCACTAACCACCCAAATGACTGTGTTTCAAATGCTTTCTCGCAGTTCTATCATAAAATCAATAGAAACCTCTCTCCAGGGTGCTGAAGGCTCTGTCACTGGCTGCAGGAGGCTGGGCGTTTTCCCTTGCCTCTGTTTGGCTGCTGTGCAGGTAGGGCAGCTAGCTACATAGCTCTCGTTGTCTTTCTTTAGGAACGACTGCCAAAAGAGGTGCAGAGTCTTTACGAACCCAAAGTGCCCTGCCAGTTTCAAATCATGGCATGTTTGTACTGTTTTCAGTTTGGCTGGGACATATAGTTTTTCTCCTACCCAGGTTAACTGTTACTACATGGAGCAGAGGTTCTTGTGGTTGAGGAACCACTCATCTTTCTCTAGGGCTTGTTTGAAAGCCAGAGTAGCAGCATTATCTAGTGGCGATCCACCTTTTGCTTGCGCCCTCGTGTTTACTCGAGGTGCTAATTGCTGTGCTGGGAGCAAAGGCTTTACCACTTCTGATTTGGCACTGTTCTATTATGGAAGCTTTGACAGGGCATCAGCTAGGAAGTTTTTCCCCCCTGATATGTAACAGAGGGTGATTAAAATGTTGAAAGTGTTGGGCAACTGTGCTTGCTTAGGGGACAATTTTTGGGGGTTTTTCAGAATCTCTAGATTTTTGTGGTCATTCCAAACTTGGAAAGGGATTTTACTCCCTTTCAGAAAGTGCCACCAGTCGAGGAGGGCCCACCTAACTGCATAGGCCTCTTTTTCCCACACTTCCCAATGTTGCTCAGTTTCTGTTAATTTTTTCGTTTTGTAGGCACAAGGTTGCAGTTGCCCCTTCTCATTCTCTTGTAGCAGTACGGTCCCCATGGCTAGGTCGCTGGCATCAGCTTGTCCAGTCCTTTCAGGCTCTTGATGCCTTAGCACTGGTTCAGTGGACAAAAGTCTTTTTAGCTTTTTGAATGAGGCTTGGTATTCCATAATCCATTTTAATGGCTGACTAGGTTTCAGTTTATCCATCCCCTTTGTTTTCAGCAAGTTGGTGATGGGGAGTGCAATTTGCTCAAAGGATGGGATAAATTGCCTGTAAACATTTGCAAAGCCAAGGAAACTTTGCTGTTGCTTCCTGGTGTGAGAAGGTGCCCATTCTAGCATAGTCCACACTTTTTCCGGATCCATTTCCACCCCTTCGTGAGAAATCCAGTAGCCTAAGTAGTCAACTTTCTCTTTGTGAAATTCACACTTGGAAAGTTTAGCATACAGTTTGGCAGCACAGAGCTTTTTTTGGACCGCTGTGACCAATTTTATGTGCTCAGCTTTCATATCAGTGTGAATATATCGTCAAGGTACACCAATATATCGTCAAGGTACACCAAAACCCCCATGAATAGATCCTCATTTATCAGCTGCATGAACACTGCAGGGGTGCCATGCAGCCCAAAAGGGAGCACTTTGAATTGGAAGCACCCCAGGGGGCAGTTAAAAGCGGTCTTCCATTCATCTCCCTCCTTAATCCTGGCTCAGTAATAGGCTTCCCATAAGTACAATTTAGAGAATATTTTGCCTTTGAAAGGTGGGCCAGCATATCTTTCATGAGTGGGAGCGAGTACACATTTTCCACGCACACCGCGTTCAGACCCGTATAATCAACCCAGAGAGGAAGAGACCCATTTTTCTTCTCCTGGAACATAACTGGGGCTGCCACCCAGGGTCTGGCCAGCTGAATGAAACCACGGGCCAAATTTTTGTCTGTGAATTTGTGTAGTTTGTCTAACTCTCTTGGAATCATAGAATACGGCTTTGGCAACTTAGCCCCGGGGACAATCTCAGTGCACAGTCTGTGGGTCAGTGAGGAGTTTATCCATGCCCCCCTCACTAAACACCTCAACCAGGTCGTGGTATTCTTGGGGTATGCCTTGCAGCAACTCGCTCCTCAAAGCCGCTGCTACTTCTCTGTGGGGTTCCTTCTTCACTCCATGGCCGCTGTTGCCTGGGACTTGCTCTCTCTTTGGGAATTTCAGCAGTCCCTTTCTCCAATCTACCTGCGGGTTCCATTTTTTGAGCCAGTCCAGTCCTAATTCAAGAGGCCATTCTATTCCATTCCACTAAGTCTCAGAGTGGCTTCCCAGCGGCTGGGACGTCCCCTGCGATTGACCTGTCTAGTTGGCAAAAAGTGATTGGATTTTTTTAACCTCCTCAGGCAGAGGCGTTTTCCAGTCTTCCTACTAAGGTTGGGCTTATTAAGCACCTGGTGCACCCCAAGTCTAGTAGAGCCTTTAAGGCCACTTTCTTTCCCAAGCTTGGGATTAACAGTTCTATGAGCATGGTCACTGGTGCGATTGGCCCACTTACCAGGGAAGGTCCTGGTCTTCCAATGGGGTCGGAATTCTACTCCCCTGTTTTGGGCTGGGATGGAACTCAAACGACCTTTGTGGTTTTCAGGACCTTGTCTTTTGGGCGTTGTGAGGGCTTAACTGGTTTCCCCCTGGCATCCAGTCTCCCTTCTTCGCTGGAGTCTTGGCTCTGAAATCGGCCGCCTGGTGACCCTCCTTGCCACATTTGAAGCAGGCGGTGGATCATGGTGGAACTGCCTGGGGCTTGGTAGCCTTCCTCTTCCTCCTGGATTGATACTGGTTTCACGCTTGGCCAATTTCAGTTTCTTTGGCCAGGATGTAGCAGTTATGTAGGCAAGCTGGAGCCCCTCAGGCAATGCAGGCATAGTACAGGGGAGGGGAGTTCAACCCATTTATATTCATTGAAAAACTAACTTTCCTTCTTCCTCGACTTCTCTTCATTTCGTGTTTCCCAATTTCTAATGTTTCTTCTAAAAGCTCTATAATCTGTTCTATAAAGTCTTCTTCCTTATCTTCAGATATATTCTGAAATCTTGGGGGATGGTTTGCTTTTTCCATTTCCAGTATTGTCACTGAGTCTTCCAAGTTTTTTTTTTGCACCCGTCTGTGATTTTCTTCCTTTATATCCTCCTCCTTTGGATCAGCTTCCTCTGATTTGTCTTCTATTTTCTGAGTTCCTTGTTCATTCTTTATAGTCATTTTCCCTAAGGTTTTCTAATTGTGAGTTTAAGTTAAAATCTTGTTCA
Source organism: Vipera ursinii (assembly GCF_947247035.1). Taxonomy (NCBI): domain Eukaryota; kingdom Metazoa; phylum Chordata; class Lepidosauria; order Squamata; family Viperidae; genus Vipera; species Vipera ursinii. The sequence goes on from NC_139515.1 coordinate 31,429,067, forward strand.
TTTATCTTATCCAGATTGCCTTTAGTCTCATCATAGTTTCTTCTTGAATCTTCTTAATGTGAAACAATTACCTCTTGAATTAATTGCAGTTTAGATTGCATTTCCTTCTGAAAGTTGTTAGCTTTTTCTCTCTGATATACCAGGCTGGGGGTTTCGGAGGCAGATACTGAGGATGGTTTTTAACCACTTAGCTAGGTGTGGAGCACTCATTTTTGTTCCCACCCTTTATTATATTCCCCAAGTGCTGGCCTTATCTAACACGCCCAATCATATAGTCAATACAACAGTATACTATTTAAATTTAAAATCATTGTCATATAGTTCTTATAGTCTTTGTACATAGCCCTTATAGTCCAATAAGTTCCAAAATATAAGTTGACCAACAAAAGGAGCGTTTTGTAATAGTTCTTCTGTTAAGGAATCCAAAAATTATCCGTCAATTGATGTTTGTAATCCAAAATGTCCAACCATCCTTTGATCAGTCAATAAATCTTCCCCAGGCAAAAGTAACCAAGGCAAAAAGTTAAAAGTTCAAGAGGGTCAGCAAGTTTCAAAACAGTTATAACTCCCACCATGCAGAGAATAGCCCAGAATATTTTTCTCCTTTGCCAGCTGCTCTCTGTTGAACTAAGAGCTTCACTGAAGATCAAAGAGGCTAAGTAGTTATCTATATCTGGGCTTTGTGTCAAGTCCACTCTAGACACAACAAATTTGGTACTGTACCTCTATTCCACCACTACATGTGCTTACATATCCATTTTCCAGCACTTAAAGCAGGGTACTTCAAACTTGGCCCTTTTATGACTTGGGAATTTCAACTCCCGGAATTCCTCAGCCAGCGTATCTGGCTGAGGAATTCTGGGAGTTGAAGTCCACAAGTCATAACAGGGCCAAGTGTGAAGAACCCCGACTTAAAGCAAAGAATTATTTCAGCTTTAAAGTTTCTTAAAACTTCACCGCAATATTCTTTCAAAAAGAAAAATCTTACTTGTAATTTCCACCTTGGTTGTAATTTCCACCTTGGTTGTAATTTCCACCTTGGGCCGATGTTCCTGTCTTTCGGAAGCTTTGCTGATTATCATTTGTGAGTCACTGCCTGGGCAGGAAACAGCCCCATACATTGGTGTTACATTTTATACAATTCATTTACTAAAAATAACCTTTATTTTTTCCTTCAATTCCACCCTTTTTCTCTTCTACCTGGATATTCTTTTATACTTTTAAGAATTCACAATTCCCTAAATTTTCTTTAGGTTCCTGTGGAAGCAAGTTGTTATATTCTGAATTTTCTTTTCCCAACCCTGTTTTCCTACCTTCATTATTAACATTGTTCCTTTCTTCCCATTTTCTATTGAAGTTGTTATTAAAGTCATACTTTTCATTGTTCGTCTTATTAACATTTGTATGAGAGGAATCAAACATGGTAAAAACATAATAGCCAAAAATCCTAATATTGCAAATTTTGCTAATTCTCTCCAATTTCCAAACCATCCTCCAAACCAATTATTTACCCCATCTAAGGTTAATCCCTTCCAAGTTTGGACTGGGACATGAGCTAATTTTATAGTCTGTAATTTCCTTTAGTACCTTACCACTCTCATCTACTTCAATGCAGCAATTTCTCAAATTAAATTTTCCACACACACCTTCTTGGGCTGATACGTAGTCTAAGGCTAACCGATTCTGCATGATATAGGTTCAAGACTTTACACTTTCCTTAGCTAAATGTGTCAGGGTACTTACAGTGTCATTAGTAATTATTTTGAGCACTGCTTGCAGCCGAATTACCGTTTAGAATATATATGGGCTCTCTGGCACCTAAAGTGCCATCTTCCGCCCATGTAGCTGGTCCATAATAGTTGATGATCTTCTGTGGAGTCCAGTCATCATCCTTCCAGGTTCCAATTTTTATATCACTTGGCTGTATGGCTCTTTTTTCTCGGACAGCAATTGTTTCTGTTTGATGGGGAAAAGGAAAAAGCTTGGCTTTATTATTCCTAAGATACAAGATCCATACCACCCCTTGGACAGATACCCATAGGCATATTTTCCACATATCCAATACATACCTTCTGGGGCTACCCAGTCCAGGGTGTCGTTTTCAAGATCTTTTAAATAAGCCATCTGTTATTTCACTTAATGTCTCTTTCTTTGATATTCCACTTCCTCCCCACCAATTGTCATTGTTCCATACAGTCAAGCAAATCATGTCTCCTACTGCTACTTTCCTATTTTTTCTTTGTCTTTCATAACATACTTTCCCTACTAAATGTGTGGTTAATGCCCATGTTCCCTCTTTTTCTTTTGTGAACTTGAGAGTTTTATTTTTCCACATTTCCACCACAATGTCATGTTTCAATTCTTCAGTCTCCCATGGCCGCTGTTCTCCCATGTTTGTTCCTCCACATACAAAACAATTGCTCACTGTTAGAGTCTTAGCAATTTCTTCAGCTAATTGTACAAACATATTCACTGCTTTTTTAGGAAATTCAGGTAATTCTGATTTCTCAAATTCCTGATAATATGACCAAAATATACTTTTGTGTATTGGCTTTACCTTAGTTGTTTCTATTTTTAATACTAGCCACCCCCATGGGTCCTTTCCGGTTCCAACTATTCCTATTCCAAATTCTTTATATTGGATTCCTTTTTCCAGTGACTGATTTATATATATACAAATTGGGTTACATTTTCCTTGAGTGCAATCAGTCCTGGTACTCCCATAATGATGTTCATTTCCTTTGGTCCTATACTTTTCCCATTTGGGACTCTAGTGTACCAGTAATCATAGCTTGGAGCAAAGGCAACATGTCCTGTACTTAATGTAGATGCTCTCTGAAATAAATACTTCCTCTCTTTCATATAACTTCTTTCCCTTTCTACGTTTTCGCATCTCACCCCAACTGAGTTATCAGAGCCTGTCCGTTATTAATAGCTTGGCAAGCATCAAAAGACACACTAGTTCCACCCCTAGTTTCATTATGGGCTATATAACCTTGTCTGATTTGGCTTAATGAGAACATCTGAAATGCATTTCCCCACATTGCTTTTGGGTCATAACATTCTACCCCTGTGCTGGTGTTGCAATGCTTGTATTGTGTTTCATTCTGAATGCAGTCTGTTAAGTCAGTTTGTAAACATTCAGGAATCATAGTATGCTATATCATTGTGTTCTCAATTTTCTCTTCTCTCGTCATTTTTACGCATTGCATACACGGTTCTAATGGTTGGGCAGGTTTTAAAAGAGTGTAATAAGAAAACCCACACACACATACCAGCTCATAACATCCCAATACAATCTTCTATGATCTTAATATCACACTCTTACACCCTGTACACAAACCGCAATCAATACAGTGAGAGCAACAACAACAACACCCACTAAGGCAACCACAAAATCAGCACATCTAGCAGGTATTGGATTTGCTCACTCTTGGTTTTCCTTGGTTGAGGCAGAAGCATAAACAACCATTCAGTTCTAAATAAAAAATGCAACGTTTAGTCCTTATATCTCTATTACTCCTCCCCCTGTCAGGAAAATTGATTACTAGTCCGTTAAGTCCTTCAAAACTTTAACTTCAGTGAGCCTCCTTGGTGAGATTCCACCTTCCACCTCTCTGGGGCTGGCACAGGCCCTTTTACTCGAGAATAATGGCTCCAACCTTTTTCAGCTGTCTGGATGGCTGTCTCAGTAGTTAACAAGATGATGTAAGGTCCCTCCCAAATTGGAGTTAGTTTTTCATCTCTCCAGGCTTTTATTAACACCCACTGTCCTGCCTTGTATTGGTGTACTGCAAAGTCCAAGTGTGGAGTTTGAGCAAGAATGCCTTTCTGTCGCAAGAGAGAAAAACATCTGGACAGTTCGAGTACATATTTTCTAATTATTTTATCTTTCAATTTAATCCTTGGTAATCCCTCCTTCCCCATATAAGGTATTCCAAACATGAGTTCAAATGATGACACCCCAATATCTTTACGTGGTTGTGTTTGGATTCTTAATAAGGCCAAGGGGAGTCATTTGTTCCAGGGTAAATTTGTTTCCTCCATTAATTTAATCAAAGTTTGTTTTAATTTTTGATTTGAACGTTCAGCAATCCCAGAGCTACTGAGATGCCAAGCTGTGTGATAATCCCACTTAATTCCCACGGCCTCATTAATTAATTTGACTACCCTTGCAGTAAAATGCGTTCCCTGTTCACTATCTATTACTTCAAGAAGACCATACTTGGGTATTATACTTTCTAGCAATATTCTGCACGTGGTGCTAGTATTTGCATTCACACATGGAAAAGCTTCCACCCATTGAGTTAAATGATCCACCATGACAAGCAAAAATCTTATTTTTCCTGCTCTTGGTAATTCAGTATAGTCAATTTGGATTCTCTGAAAAGGTTGTATTGTGAACTCCCTTCCCCCTATTGGTTGTTTTCTTAGTGCTGCTTTGTTTGTTTTCAGACAGACCATACATTTTCTAACCATTTGTAAGGCCAGGCTATATATTCCTTAACATACATATTTTCTTTGTGTCAAATCTATTAAAGCTTGTGCCCCCCCAGTATGTCCCTTCATGTAGCCTCTCAATCAGATTTCTCAGGTTAATTTAACATCTTTCTCCCATCTGGCAATATCCACTCCATTTGAATTTTGAACTATCCTCTCTTTCCTCATTGCTTCTTCCTCTTCATTGGAGAACTTTGGTATCCCTTGTTCTTCTATTTCAGGTATCATATAAAAAATATTTTTCTTTTTCCATGAGTCCTGCTTCTTTAGCCCTTTCATCTGCTAAATTGTTGCCATAGATTTCAAACCTCTCCCCCTTCTGGTGCGCTTCTACATGTATTATAGCTAATGCCTGAAATATAGTTATTAAATTTAAAATGTCAATGACTAATTCTTCTTTTGATAATCCCTTCCCTTTACTATTCACCAACCCTCTTCTTTCCATATTTTTCCAAAAGTGTGCACTATTCCAAAAGCATACACAGAATCTGTGTATATATTACCACCTTCCTTTCCTAATTCCTTCAAAGCCATTTTTAATGCATATAATTCACAAGTCTGAGCAGACCACAGATTTGGTAATCTCTCAGCTAGCACAGTTTCCCATGTTTCCCATTCTACTATGGCATAGGCACTCCTTCGCTCCCCCTCTATCACCCTGGAGCTCCCATCTATAAACAAAGTTCTTAGTCCTCCTATTCGAGTTTCTTTCAAATCATCCCTCATCTTGGTCTGATAGTCAATTGCTTCTAAGCAATCATGTTCTATTTCTTGCGAATCTCTTTCTCCACTTAGAAACTGAGCTGGGTTTACATTAGCTTCAGTCATGATCACTAGACTTGGATCTTCTAGTAAAATGCTTTCATATTTCATCAGTCTAGAGTTTGTCATCCACTTTTGAGCTTGCTGATTCAAAATATTTCTTACTTGGTGTGGACTACTCAGTACAATTGCCCCTCCAAAACCTATCTTCCGGCTTTCTTGAACTAGCAAGGCGGTGGCTGCAATTGCTTGTACACAGATCGGCCATCCTTTTATTACTGGATCCATCGATTTTGATAAAAATGCTACAGGTTTCTTCAATCCTCCCCATTTCTGGGCTAGAACTCCTTTGGCTACTCCATTCTCTACAGCAACAAAAAGATGAAATGTTTTTTCTGAGTCTGGCAATGATAGAACAGGTGCCTTTTCTAATTTCTCCTTTAGTTCCTGGAATTTCCCTTTCTCTTCCTCCGACCATTTGATTACTCATGGTTAGGAGTCTTATCAGTTTTAAGTACAATGGTTTAGTTGTTTCTGCATAATTTACAATCCATTGTCTACAATACCCTACCAATCCCAAAAATTTTCTAAGGGCTTTTTTATCCTTTGGCAGTGTTTGTGTTATTATTCCTTCTATTCTAGAGGGAGTAATTTTTCTGCTGCCTTTACTTAACAAATGCCCTAAATATTTCACTTCCCTTTCTACATACTGGAGTTTGTTTTTAGATACTCTCAGCCCTTGAGATGCTAAATAATTTAGTAAGTCGTTAGTTCCTTTCTCGATATCTTGTTTCCTTTCTCCCAAGAGTAATAAATTGTCCACATATTGTATCAAAGATAATTTTGGATATTTTTAAAATTTTTTCCAGAATTTGTTCTAGGATTTGACTATAGGTTGTTCTTCTGCTCCCCCCTACTGCTCCTTGTTCATCTTCTAAGGCTGGAGCATTTGGTATTACTGGTGAAGGGTATTCTAAAGGATCACATCCCAGTTTTTCCTCCTTTAATTTAAAAATTCTGTCTTCCTCTGGTGGAACTGGTCCTTCCCAATTCACAAAATACCATGGTTTTACGTATGGTATTTCACTGCTTAGGGTAGGTCTTTTAAGAATATATTGCTCTAATTTCCCTATCCAATATTTATTTGGCTCTCCCAACCGGTCCCAACGATAATCAGGTGGACTAATTACATAACGAGGCCACTCCTTTAAACACAAAGTTATCATCCTCCGTTTTGTTGTTTTACAAGTCCATGCTTCCAAATCTTCATCATCCCACTGACTTAGTAATTGTCCTAATGGACTGTCAGAAGGAATTTCTATATCCCGATTAGTTAATTTTATAGTTATTTTCTTTTCTTTAGGTTTACAACAACAACAATTGACCATCTTCTTGAGTTGCCCTGATTATGGTTCCCTAAGGTTCTCGATTTTATGGCCACTCAAAATTTTCAACACCAGTTTGCTTCCCTTCAGGCTGTCCTTCCCCCTCTCGGGGTAAGGAAATGCAACCTTTCAGGTCCACACTCGCTTTGGACTTACAGTGTTCCCAGAACACAACCCATCACAGTCACACAGCCATTATTGCAGAAACCTCCCACAATCACTCTCCTGACCACCCAGGTACAATTGGGTGTTTCCCTTCTTCGGGGCAAATGTTTCTTACTTGGGCCCGTGCACTGGGTTACCTGGTCCTGGGCTTCAGTTGTTGACTCTCTTCCTCTTTCCTATTCTTTGATTTTTGTAGACCAGAGTTGTCAATTTAGTTTGGCTCGGAGCCTGCAAGGGGAAGCTAGATCTCAGATTACTCCAGGCAGTTGAAATCAACAGGTGCGCCCCTGGACTTTACTAAGAACTGCTCCACTTAGAGGCCCACATTGGGTCACCAAGATTGTGAGATGTAAAAACCCAAAATTTGATACAACTCAAAGACAAGTCTGGTTAACAAAGACAAAGATTTATTGAAAAGAAAATTGAAAATAAAAAAATAAAAGCATTTACAAACATGGCCTCTTAGACCCTTCCCAAATTGGATTGGGTTCAAGAGCACACTGAGCAAGTTTCAAAGTAGGCATTTTATAATCTTTCACGACACACGACACCCCTAAGAAGCTTAAGTCATTCCTTTGAAATTGTTTCTATTTCTGATCATTTCCGTCTATCCGTTATGATCTTATCCAGATCTTATCTTATTTACTTGTAAATTCCACCTTGGTTGTAATTTCCACCTTGGGCCGATGTTCCTGTCTTTTGGAAGCTTTGCTGATTACCATTTGTGAGTCACTGCCTGGGCAGGAAACAGTTAGCCTCATACATTGGTGTTACATTTTATACAATTCATTTATAAAAGAATAACCTTTATTTTTTCCTTGACTTCTTTTAGGGTTGTAATGGGAATTGTTTAACAGAAACAGGAAAGCCCCATAGGGGTGCAATTATTTTGCCCCATTTAGATGCACTGACTGTTGATTCAGGAAAAACATTTACTTTTTTTGCAAAAGCTGATAGTTCCAAAGCATGTTTATATTGTCCTGATTCATAAACAGAATGTGTAACTTTGATCTATATATAATCAGGTCCTGTTTTTTTTAAAGTATCTTAGCTCTGGTGCAATATGGTGTTTTTTTTTTAATTCCATTTATATCCCGCCCTTCTCCGAAGACTCAGGGCGGCTTACAAGCTTAGCAGTAGCCTTCATTCTATGTATATGCCTGCTTATTAGGGCTTTCACACACCCTCAAGCGGCATTATTACAAAGTCAGCTTAATTGCCCCCAACAATCTGGGTCCTCATTTTACCTACCTCGGAAGGATGGAAGGCTGAGTCAACCTTGAGCCTGGTGGGATGCGAACCTGCACTAATTGCAGGCAGCTGGTGTTACTTAAGGAGGCATTAGCCCACTGCTCCACCAAGGCTCTGTTGAATCTGAATTAAAAACTTGTACTTAAGAAACCATTATTGCAGAATTGTTATATACTGTTCTGGTTGTATTTCACATTTAAGCCCAGAATTGGAGATACAAAAGTCATGAGCCTTGTATTATTTCTATTATTTTCATATATTATATACTATTATATATGTGTGTGTGTGTGTGTGTGTGTGTGTGTGTGTGTGTGTGTGTGTTTGTGTCTCTGTGTGTGTGTAATATGTGTGTGTATATATATTTGTGTGTACAAACACACAAACAAAAACACACACTGTATATAGTCCAAAGACTGGTTGATTTAGTTTTTCATCTCCTGTGCATTTTTTGGTTAATAATAATAATTCGTGGTTAACATTAAGACATACTTTTCATTTTCATTTTAAGAGCATTTTGTCAGACAGATGATAGCATACTTTAATTGTTCCAAGTATGCCTAGTGGTTTAAGAAAAAGATGGGAGAAGACAAACTTCTAGATTCTACATTCCAAAGAAGTAGACAGTGTATTTTTAATTTATCAGAAGTATTTTTCCCCTCCATGTATTGGCTGCATGGAGCTTCAGCAGTGAATTTTTCATGGATAGGATTCCTGTAATGAACTTGATCTGAACAAAACAAAGTTGAGGGCATTCTTGCAGGTCGTACTAATCTAGTATTATTTAAAAATCATATGACAAACACGAGACTGGTATAAAACAGGAATTGTTCTTTTTGGTAATTATTGCATTTCTGGCTCTCTCATAGGTGGAGATTCATTACAGCTTGACACGCTTTTAGACTGGTGGAGAGACAAGAATGGCTCCTTTTGTTCACGGCTTATTATAGTTTTAGACTGTGAGAATGCTCAGCCTTGGGTTAAAGAAGTCAGAAAAGTCAGTGACTTGTATATCGCAGTGCAAGGAGCAGAACTGGCTAAAATAGTAGACATAGAAGAATCAGACCCTCCCCACCTTGGTGATTTCACCCAAGATTGGGTTGAATACAATTGTAATTCTAATCACAATATCAGCTGGTTTGAAAAGGGGCGTACTGTGAAAGCTGTGTATGGAGTGTCAAAAGGGTGGAGTGACTACACTTTACATTTGCCAACTGAAAATGATGTTGCCAAGCATTGGATGATGTATTTTCCCCGCATCACATACCCATTGGTTCATCTTGCAAGCTGGTTCTGTGGGCTTAATCTCTTTTGGATTTGCAAAATTTGTTTTAGGTGCTTAAAACGATTAAAAATGAGTTGGTTTCTTCCTACAGTATTGGATACAGGACAAGGCTTTAAACTCATCAGATCTTAACTAAGAACCAGATTTCAGAGCTCTTACAACTTGAAACAGGGTTGACTTATAACTTTTTATTTGTTACATTTTACTTTTTGAAGAAATGTTGTTATCCATGTAGCTATATTCCTTTTTGTATTTTCTTGAGCAAATACAAGATTTCAGAAAAATAAGAAACTCCATTTGAAAACAAAAACAGCATAAATGTTAAGTGAAATTTGTAACCAAATTGGATTTGAATTCCATAAGAGCCATTAAATGTGACCATGGACTTGAGAGACAGTTTTGTGTGCTTCTTTGCATTGCAGCTGTCTGATATAAATTTGCCAAATTTCACACTTACTAAACACTCTGTTCCATAGGGCAAATATATCTGTTTCAATCCTAGGTCATTGGAAGAGAGATCATGATTTCAAAACATAAAGCAGCAAAGAACTAAAATAAATCAAGTTATGCCAGCTAGATATCTGTAAATTAATTCATTTCATGTTGGCACTTTAATTCATGTTGAAATGAACTAAAGTGAATGTTACATTTTTCCATGAAATGTTCATGTGCATTTACATAGGAGTCTTCTATCCTAATCCTAGACAAACATACATGGGAGTAAGTATTACTGTAGCTTATTTTAGCATGTTTTGTCTTGGAAATGATGCTGAAATTAATTTTTGAATATTTCAAGCCTTAATTAACACATCATAAATAAGCTCAGCAAAGCTGAACTCAACAATGTTAAATTGATATTTTTCTCTGATTTTCAGTGGAGAAAGCAAAGCATTTTTTATTATATTTTTTCTTCACACTGAAACACATTGATTTTAATTTAAAAATACATTCTTAAGCTGCAGAATCTTTTTCTTTGTGGAGCTAGAAAATAATTGAGTAATAACTAAAATGCATATATGAAAAACAACATATTTTCAATTCATTTTTTTGCTGGTCAATTTTTAGTTGTAACTATTTACTGAATACTAATGATTCATGCAACAGTTTTAGAACTATAAAATTAAGATAAAGTATCCCCACAAACCAATTTAATTTTCTAATTATGGGATTTAAATGGCTTGTTTTCACCTCTCTTTTACCTTATAAAATGTACAGCACAATGAAAGCATATAGACTAAGATAAAGCTGGCAATATGTGATATAATCTGCATTCTTACTTTAACTTTTTAAATGGAAATCTGTTTTGTAATTATTGATTACAATATTTTACTCCATACTTTTGTCAAGCATTATAAAAATAGATTCACAATGCATATTTATCCAAATTACTATCAGTTACTACAGAATTTTAATTTAAAATGTGCATTAATAGTAACAATACAGCCAAAGCTTACCAATTGTATTTTTCCTACGTAAGCTACTTTTCTGTTTAACAGTTCATAGTTTGATAGATTCAGGAACTGGGAAAAATTCTTTCTCTTGCATTGCCTACTTCACTCAACAGCAGTGGTCTGCAAAGACCAATACCCCTAAAGAAACCACTTGCCAAACCAGTTTGACACCCCTGGTATAGGGTTACCTGCCAGAGCAGAGGGTTGAACTAGGAAGACCTCCAAGGTCCCTTCCAACTCTATTATTATTATTACTATATTATTTCATTTGTTCTCCTTTTTATGCACATTTCCTATAATGTGCAAGTACTGGTACATCCAAGTAATTTAGATCTAAGTGGAAAGTATATTATATCTACAAAAGTACTACGCCATTTTCTTGATTATATAGCTGCATTCTTTTCTCAGCATTATTTTATGTGGATTATTTGAGGTTTTAGTATGCTAAAATTGATTTAAGCCTGAATTTACTGTCAGCAATGAATAACACTTTTCTTGAAAAAAAATCCTTGTTATCAGGTTTTTTTTGAACTTATACTATAAAAGTATTGTTTATATATGACTCATTTGTATATTTTTACATTTTTGTCTTATTCTATATTCAGCCATTTAATTTTGTTATTTTTTGTTAAACTTAATTGGATTGTATAGAATGACATAAATTAATTTTCTCCATCTTTCAGTGAGCATGCACTAGGCAAAGGGAGATGTAATAATTTCTTGGTTATTTTCTTTTAATGAGATGTAGCCCTTTTATTTCATAAAATTTTCTTTAGCAAAACAGCTAGTTAAGAATTGTTCTAAAATCTAGTGAAATCTGTTTCTCTGTCAGTGGATTCAATTTTATCATTTAGGATGAGAAAACCTATATAAAATTAATACAGGTAATCCCCGAGTTACAAGTGTTCACTTTTAGCGCTCAATGTTACACTATAAGCGCCCTCTAGTGTTTACAAGCAAGGCCCAAAATTACAAATTTTGCAGCACCGTGGCAGTTGTTCGCCTTTATGAACAACTGCAGAAGCTCTGCAACATTCACCCTATTCCCCCCCGTGTTCCCCACAACTGCTTCTTCTTCCTATTCTGCCATGCCAGATTCACCTTGCAAAAATCCTTTCTGCTGCAATTTCTTTGCCTTTGAAGGAGAGGAGAGGAGAGTTGATGGAAGCTCCCAGGTGCCGTAATATCACGTGAGTTCAGGCACCCATCCCTCTTACAGAAAATGAGTGCCTGAACTCTTGAGAGATCATGGACCCCAGAAACTTTGATTTTCAGGGAGAAAAGTGTTTGGGATACCACCGCCAGAACATTTTTTAGCTTCATCTGCCTGCAAATGGGGCGCTTGGGAATGGAGCAAAATGCTTCATTTCAAAGCATCCCATTTATAGCCAGACGGAGCTTCCACTCTCCCCAAGGTCTCCATCTGGCTAAAAAGTGTTTGAGTGCCTATAGAGCACTTTGAAACAGAGCAGAGTGGAACATTTCAAAGTGCCCCATTTGCAGCCAGACGGAGCTTCCAGTCTCCCTAAGGTATCCATCTGGCTAAAAAGTGTTTGAACACCTATGGAGCACTTTGAATTGTTGCAAAACAGAGTGTTTCAAAGCACCCCATTTGCAGCCAGATGGAGCTTCCAGTCTCCCCCAGGTCTCCATCTGGGTAAAAAGTGCTCCGGCAGTGGTGGAAAGGTATTGGGTGGGGAGCAGGAGACAGACACTGGAAACACTTTTCGCCCCCAAAATCAGTTTCTGGGGTCCGTGTTCCAGCAAGAGTTCAGGCACCCATTCTCTGCAAAATAGGATCAGTGCCTGAACTTACATGATATTACGGCACCCAGCAGTTTCCATCAACTCTCCTCTCCCTCAAAGGCAGAAACCACTGCAGAGAGGATTTTTGCAAGATGAGTCTGGTGCAGCAGGAAGGGAAGGGGAAGGTTTAGGTTTCTAGTGGGTTGGGCAGGCCTTGGAGGCCTCTTCCATCACTAGCCCCCCCATGGCCTTCCCCACACTGAGATACCTTATGTGCACTTAACGAACTGTGCATTCACCCATGCATTCAATTAGCAAATGCGTGGGCGAACGGGAGTGATCTCTTTCAAGGTATGAGATTCACTCCCATGAATTCTCAAGTTACGAATGGAATGGGCAGGCTCCATTCCATTCGTAACTCAGTTACCTGTAACTGAATTTTTGCCATTAATGTGATTTTGTACCCATCTTTAATTTCTCTGTATTTCCTAATATAGCACTTAACCATATGGGAAATATTTTTAAATCAGCCAGTGAATAATCAACTTTTAAAACCTTAGCTGGGTTTTGAATACAAACTTGATTCAGTCATTATTATTTTTATTAAATTCAGAATTGCAATTAAGCCTCTTAATATATATGTTTATATATTTATTCAATAACATTTAGTGCAGGATTCAGCATACTGAATATATCCAGAATGAGAACAAAACACTAGAATGTTACAATGTTCAGGGCATTAAGAATGTTTTGGCAAAATATAATTTTCTCACTGTGAATCTGACAAAAATAAATTAGTGGAAATGCAGTAAATTAATTGTAGAGTGCAATTTAATAGGTGGATCTTTTTGAACTGTACTATACAAGATAGAAAACAGCTGCTTGAATAGAATATTGGTGCTGGAGAAATATTATTCCTATTTTGGTTATAAACAGAAAAAACTAGGTACTGGAAAATAAACTTTTGTAAAGAAAATCATAACATGATTTTTTAAAATCCATTCAGTGCAATAATTATTGGAAGTCCTATGCTTAGAAAATATGTCATATAGACTCACAGTACAAATTACAAACCTCCATCAGCATAACTTACTACATTAATTAAAATTAGTCTAGTAGCCAAATTTGCAGCCAGCAAAAGTGTATGCTTCTTTAAAAACGTGTTAGTCAAAAAAGGGGCCAACAGACAATTTCTGATTTTTTTTTGCCACCATAGACAACCCAACTCTTCTACAATGCCTCTAGAACACAAAACCAATTATAAGTCCCAAGAAAACAAATCAAACAATGAGATAGGGAGTGATGAGAGAAAAAAACTCAAACAAAAAGTAAAGAGGTGCAGGAAACATACCCATGGACAGACATAACATGATTTTTTAAAATCCATTCAGTGCAATAATTATTGGAAGTCCTATGCTTAGAAAATATGTCATATAGACTCACAGTACAAATTACAAACCTCCTTCAGCATAACTTACTACATTAATTAAAATTAGTCTAGTAGCCAAATTTGCAGCCAGCAAAAGTGTATGCTTCTTTAAAAACGTGTTAGTCAAAAAAGGGGCCAACAGACAATTTCTGATTTTTTTTTGCCACCATAGACAACCCAACTCTTCTACAATGCCTCTAGAACACAAAACCAATTATAAGTCCCAAGAAAACAAATCAAACAATGAGATAGGGAGTGATGAGAGAAAAAAACTCAAACAAAAAGTAAAGAGGTGCAGGAAACATACCCATGGACAGACATAAAAGTCTTAAATGCTTATGTGCAAATGCTAAAAGCTTGGGGAACAAATAGGATGAACTAGAAGCAATAGTACATGAGGGCAGGTATGATATAATTGCCATTACAGAGACCTGGTGGGATAAAACCCATGACTGGAATGTACTGATGGATAGATACAAATTGTTCAAAAGAAACATCTACAAAAAGAGGAGGTGGAGTTGCACTGTATGTAAGAGATCATTACATATTTACAGAAATTCACATGATCAAAGATAAAGCCCCTCTAGAATCCATATGAGTCAATATAAAAGGAAAAAAGTGATATTGCCTAGGGATGTATTACAGGCCACCCAACCAATCTGAAGAAATAGGTGAACATTTTGCCAACCAGTTAACAAATGTATGTAGGTGTCACTGCATGTTTTTTTTTAGTTCGTCTGAAAAGCTCAATTCTAATTGTACACTTCCTTCGTTCTGCACCTGTGTTGATAACCTATCTTGTAACCATAGTGAATGTCATGTGGTCTAGCTATGTTATAAGTTAGCTTTGCTGTGTGCGCAAGTGTAAAATGTTTTTCTAGTCTTTGTCTTTACTTTTTCCTGTTACTGTCTTATGAGAGAGGATGTAGTCGGTTAGCTTTCTTTGTTCATATATATTTTTCTTTTGTGATTAAAGTTTTTTTAATAGAATATGCGTCTGGCTTTATTTCCTTCACCCACACGCATTATGCATCATCTGAAGCACGGTCCATCGCCCTCTGATAGGAAGAATTATTCCTTGACATTGGTTGCCGAGGATGGTTTGATTTATGTTTTAGACCAGGGGTCAGCAACCTGAAACAGTGAAAGAGCCACTCGGAACCAGTTCCCTCACAAAAGGAAAAACTGGGAGCCGCAAAAAATGTTTTCACATACGCGTACATGTGCGCATGCGCAGAACAGGGTTTGACTGGAGCCAAGGCGAGATATGCACCTACCCTGCATATTTGAATTGATTGGTTGAATTTTTTTAGTCCCACTTTTTTTTTTTGGACTGCACATGGCAGAGGACTGGGAGCCGCAGGAGCCGCGGGTTGCAGACCTATGTTTTAGACGATGCATGTTTCTGAGACTGTTATCAGTTAGTTCTGGCGATGAGAAAGCTGTGATTAACTGCTGAAACATGTTGGGAAGGAAGGCACGGATAAAAAGGGAGGCTCAGAGCCTGTCTCTGGGGCATCTTCCTTTCAGTTTACAGACTCTGCTCACTTCAGCCACACGCCTTGGAGAAGACGCACCTGCTCCTGTCGACGATGCAAGGTCAGTCACTCTTTTTTCTGCTTTTCCAAGCTCCCTGGCAGCTGCCCTTGAAAATGTTCATACTCCAGGGGCTCATGATGAATTCCAAAGGCTTGGAGCGAAACCTAAAGTCAGGCTGGAGAACGTTCCTCATGCTCCTCCAAGCCCTGAGCCAACTATGCGAGAGAGGGCTGTGCAAGGCTACTGTGAACAAATTGGTGTTTTTGAAAAGCGATTGCAGCAGGCAAAAGAATATGTATCGATTCAGCAGCATGAGAGGGGCTCTGCTGTGATTCAAAGGCCAGTGTCGGCCATGTTGCCTTCACCTCCTCCTCCAAAGCCAAAGTCACACCCACCATTGTCACGTCAGACGAATGGGAACTGGAAGCTCCTATGTTACAGTCACATGACTATGGGCAGTCTCGAATGTCTACACACAGAGTCACAATGATGCCTGGATCTAAAATTAGAGCACCATCTGCTGGTGAAGCCGCATTAAGACATGAGTTGCAAAGCCTGGAGCTCTCACTCTCACAAATGTCCATGCAGGAATCATTGCTCAGACGCAAAGTTTCTACAGTTACCTGAGGCTCCAGCCCCTGATGGTGCTAGTATTCCTGTTAATATTGCTTCTATGCAAGTCCCTCTACCTGGAAGAGCACATCCATATTTAGCCCACACGCAATTGCCACTGGGTTCTCAATTGCGAAGGCCAGTGCCATCAACAGGTCATGCTAATGCACCAGCCCCAGCGCCTCCTGCTGGCCAGGGTGGACTGGCAGCTCAAATACAGTCACAGCCAGCACCTGTACCACCGGCAGCTCCAATGCAACTGCCACATGTCCGGGCACAGGCACAGATGCCACTGATGCCCCCTGCAGGTTATGGTTGGATTACACAACCTGCACAGCATGTACCTCAACTGCATGTTCCTCAACAGACACCCACTATTGTACCACTGGCTGGTGACCTAAAATTAAAGCGGTCAGGACAGAATTACAGGGCATGGGTCAGTGAAGTTGGCCTATTGCTACGCAGAGAAGGTACTCACATGATGGTGTTTAATCCTCCTGCCCAGCCATGGACTCCTGACATATGGGACTTGGATAATAAAGCATGTACAACATTATTGATGTCAATGGACACTGAGGTGCAGCTCACATTTTCACAAGATGCAACTGCCCAACAAATTTGGACTCAATTAGAGACTTGTTATCGGCCTACGTCAATTGAGTCAACATGTTTACTTTTGTCTGAGTTCCATGGTTCCCGATTAAAACCTGATGAACGTATCGGAGAACATTTGACTAAAATGAAAGGAACTAGAAAGGAACTGGGTGAAAAAGGTTATCCTATTGATGATTTTCAAATGATCAGCATTATCATCAATTCACTGAATTACGAGTGGAAAGATGCTATTACTAAAATTAATCAAGTGCCTATTGCTCAACGCACAGTGGATCATGTATGCAGGATTTTAACTGAAGAAGAGGCACTTATGGAAGCCACGCCACATTTACGGGAACCACCTGCATTAAAAGCTCCAGCGAGGCGTCCCTTTTGTGGAAGGGGCTACGTTCCAAGGGTGCCAAGATGCTATATCTGCAATCATGTGGGACATGCCACCCGGGATTGTCCCCAATGATTTCCAGCACCCGTCACATACCAGCCCAGAGGAACAGATTCCAGAGGAGGCAGAGGTAGAGGCGGACGACGTGGTCATGGTCCCAGGTGTGATCCGCAAGCTCCACTTGCCATATTGGTTGTAACCAACGATCCACAGCCTCAACCAGAGTACGACAGACGACTACTTTGGACTTTGGACAGTGGAGCAGCATTACATGTTACCTACAGAAAAGAGCTGTACACAGAGATGCATGAGCCTGAACCTGAATTTCGTGAACTTTACTCTTTTTCAAATCATCCTGTTCAGGTCATGGGAAAAGGAACTGTTTATATTGAAGAGCTCGGTGCATCCATTCCCGACGTTTACTACATTCCATCTGCCAATAGTAATTTGCTTAGTCAGAGTCATTTGTCTAGGGTTTCTAAATTTCAGGTCCATCACCTTGAAAAAGAGAGTTATGTAGTTAAAGATGTTGATATTGTTGCTGAAACCATGTTAATTGGTGGTGTTTGTTACTTAAAGCCAAAGTCTAAGCCACAAGAGCAGGCAAGTATACAAGCTCCAAAAAGGGAGAGCACAGGCCCAGTCAGAGACGTCCCAGTGAGAGATCCTGTTGCTACTCCAAAGGCTCCTAAAGCTAACAGGAGAACAAATAAGACACAGGTTGCTCATGGCAAGCCTGGGGTTCCTAATAAACATGCTAATGTTGAGAATTCACTAACAGGTAAACCTTTGCATTCCAGGTGTATCCATAAGTGGCATAGAAGATTGGGTCATGCCAGTTTCCGTGTTCTGAAGAAGATGCCAGAGTTCGCAAGAGTTTTGGATCTAAAGGGGTCTAAGGTGTTCATTAATGAATGCCGGCGGGTTATTCCCAGGGGAAGGGCGTTCTCTGTGGGTGCGCCTGCCCTATGGAACCAACTACCCACAGAACTTAGGACTGCCCCCGACCTTCGCTCATTTCGCTGGGACCTGAAAACTTGGCTCTTCGATCTGTTTAGTCCAGACTGTGGGGTTGTTAATTTAACTGGGTTTTAGATTTACTCTTGGGGCTTGAATTTAATTTAATTGTTTTAATTGATTTTAATTTTTGTATTTCATAGTTTTAACTGCCCTGTAAACCGCCCTGAGTCCTACAGGAATAGGGGGTATACAAATCCAATAAAATAAAATAAATAAATAAATATTCCCGAAGGACTCAGGATATTGTTTATATTGGGCCAAATAAGCAGATGAGTGAGATTTTTGCTAATGCTTTACAGCAGTTTTTCACATTGAAGTCTTTAAGACACATTAACACTTATTTGGGTGTTCAAGTTGTCAAAACCCAGAAGGGGTTTAGTCTCACACAAGAAGATTGAACAACTATTGCATCACTGCAACATGGAGGATGCTAAACCAGTGAGTACACCCATGCAAACCGATTTTCACAACTTGACACATGAACCGAGTCCTGAGTTCGAAGATCAAACAATTTATCGCTCAGTCATTGGGTCGCTACTGTATATCAGTTGTTGGACTAGACCCAACATTGCACTTAGTGTTAATCTCCTATCACAACACATAGGCAAAGCAAAACAATTTCATTGGACATGTGTTAAGAAATTATTGAGATACACAAAAGACATGAAGTTATTGTTAGAGCCTACACATACTGACTATGCAGAGTTATGTTGTTATGCAGATTCTGATTGGGCAAGTGATAAGAAATCACGGAAAAGCACTTCAGGTTAAACGGATGTCCTGTTTACTGGCATGTGCGTAAACAGAATTTTGTTTCTTGTTCCTCTACAGAAGCTGAGTATGCTTGTGTTTCTGACGCATGCAATTCCTTAACCTGGTTTGATGCTTTAATCACAGATATCTGGACACATCCGTTTCGACTGGTCACTGTGATGGAAGACAACGAATCTGTGGTTTACATATTACATATCCAAGAATCGATTTACAGGATTGAACTCCCCCGTTGCTCCCAGCTGGCCGGCGTGTCTGCTCTGAACTTTCTGGAGCGGAGCCAGGCGTCTGCGAACCATCCCTGCCTGAAGAAAGGACTATGATTTAAAGGAGCAGGCAGAGCGGTACAAGAGATAAAGGTGAAGAGGCTTATTTTAATATACTCTCTAACTACTTGAACTTTTTAAACTCTAAGTGAAAGTGCGTCATATTTGAGGATTAAAAGATGGCGGCGAAACCTCCCCCTAAAACTCTTCGGAGTGGTGGATCCTCGCCAGTGCAACAATCATCTTTACAGGCGTTGCACCCTTCTGAAGCGCTGACAGCGAAGGAGTTTCGAGATGCTGTGGATAAACTTTTGGACTCAATTAATCAATCAATGGCTGATAAATTTGCGCAGATGGAGGAGAAATTGGAGAAACTGGAGGAGAGAATGGAAGAGAGGATGGAACAGAAGCTCAGCGTGATGAAGGTAGACATTTTGTCTTCAGTGCATAAAGTGGCGGAATGTGTGGAAGAATTAGATGAAAAGATGGATGATTTGGATCAAAGGAATGCTATATTAGAAGTCAAAGTAAGAGAGAATGAAAATGTAAGAGATAAACTGGAGAAGGACTTAAGTTTAGCCCAATTTTACCAGATGCAGTTTGCTGTCAGAATCAGAGGTTTAAAAGAGGATACTAAAGAAGACTTGAAGCAGCTGATCTCTGAGGCTTTTGAAGAAGTATTAAACCTGCCAGCATCTGAAATAAGAGCAGCTATGGATAAAGTGTTTCGGGTGAATTCATGGATTGCCAGACAGAGGAAGTTGCCTAGAGATGTGGTGGTTTATTTTGCAAAAAGAGAGATCAGAGATCAAATTATACAAGCTGCCTATGATGTTAAAGTGGTGATTGCTGAACAAGAAGTTTTGGTTTTAAAAGAAATTCCTCCAAGGATTTTAAGGGGAAGGAAGGATTATACATTCCTCGTGCATGAGCTCAAGCAAAGAGATATAAGGTTCAGATGGGAGATTCCTCAGGGGCTGATGGTGATGCATGAAGGTAAAAGGTACCGGTTGATTACTGTGAAGCAAGCGCGTGATTTTTACAACAATGTTTTAAAAGCAACTCCATTAACGCTCCTGGAAGCTGGGAAAGGATCTGGAGAAGAAGAACAACAAGAGGAGGAAACGGAGGAAAGTGGAGTGGGAGGAGATCAAGTTACAACTTCTTTGGATGATCCTAGAGAGCAAAGAGTGACGCGTGCTGCTTTAAAACGAGCAAAGAAAATAATAGAACAAGATCAACAAAAGTCTTCAGTTTCTTCGCAACGTACATACAGTCAAGCTGTGGGAGGAGCTCGGCCTAAAGAAGTTAGTCCTATCAAGGCTGTGGTCCATGGGCTTCTGGAGAATATTCATGGCAACTAAATTCTTAACTTGGAATGTTAATGGACTGAATTCACCGCAGAAGAGGAAGAAAGTTTTTCAATATTTAAAGCAATTTAAGATAGACGTTATATGTTTGCAAGAAACGCATATTAGAGTTTTGGATCAAAAGTATTTATTGAACGCGAGACTGGGTACGCATTTTGTTGCCTCTGCAGAGAATAAGAAAAATGGAGTAGTTGTTTATGTTAAAAGTGCTCTAACAGCAGATTTAATTGAAGCAGATAAGCATGGAAGATATGTTATGATTGAGCTGCTGTTAGAAGGTAAAAAGATGCTTCTAGTTGGACTATATGCACCTAACCAACAACAAGCTGATTTTTTTAGCTTACTTCATACAAAGCTTACCCAGTTGGATTATAAATCTTTTATTTTTATGGGAGATTGGAATGGTGTTCTGGATGTACACTTGGATAAAGCTGGAGCTTTTAAGCGTGTTCCAAGCCACGCCAGATTGCCTAAAGCTTTTTTTGAATTGAAGGATGATTTGGAATTGCGAGATATCTGGCGTGAGAGGCACCTGCAGGAGAAGGATTATACTTTTTACTCTGACAGACACCAATCTTTCTCAAGGATTGATTTTATTTTGTTGACTAATGACTTCTTTTTGAGAACTAAAAAAGTGAAGATATGTGCAAGAACTATTTCAGACCACAGTCCAGTTTGGTTGGAGATTGATAAGGAGAAAAGAGATAGGCGCTCGTGGCGCCTAAATGAGAACTTGTTTAGAGATCAGAAAAATGTGGAAGAATGTAAACAGCGGATGAAGGATTTTTTCGAGATTAATATGAATAAGGGTACCTCGATGGATATGGTTTGGGATGCTAGTAAGGCCTATATGAGAGGGGTGTTGATATATATGAATAATAGACGTAGACGTGTAATGGAAACTAGAAGGAAAGAACTGGAGAATGAAATAAAGGAAAAAGAAAGGGTTTTGATTTTGAATCCAGGGGACGTGAAGATTAAAGAGGCTATTAGGCTGTTAAGAGGACAATTTGATAAATTAATGGCAGACCAAGTGGCAACCAATCTGCGGTTTGCTAGGCATAATACTTTTTGCAACGCTAATAAACCAGGCAGATGGTTAGCCTATAGACTGAGGAAGAAACAAAGGGCCTCTAACATAGACAAGATTGAATATAAAGGAAGGGTTGTGTTTCAACAGAATCTAATTAAGGATGCTTTTGTGGATTTTTATTCGAAATTATATACCAAAGAGGAAATTGAGGTAAAAGACATTGATAAATATTTGGAGAATGCTAATATTCCGGTCCTTACGCAAGCACAAAGAGAGGGGATTAACCAACTGATTACAGAAGAAGAAATCCTTACAGCAATTAAGGATTTGAAGGTTGATAAGGCGCCCGGTACGGATGGCTTGTCTGCGGCCTTTTATAAAAATTTACAATTTGAGATGATAAAACCGTTAAAGGAACTGTTCCAGACAATCCAGAGGGGGGGAAAGGTGCCACCGTCTTGGAGAACAGCTTTTATCTCATTGATTCCGAAGGAAGATCAGGATGCTACTCAAGTTAAAAATTACAGACCGATTTCGCTTTTAAATACAGATTATAAGATATTTGCTAAGGTTTTGGCTAATAGACTGATGAGGGTTCTGCAACAGGTGATTCATGGGGATCAAACGGGGTTTATTAGTGGTAGGCAAATGAAAAATAATGTTAGACATATAGTTGATGTGTTAGAGTTTTTGGAAAGACACAACCAGATCTCTGCAGCGCTAATCTTTTTAGATGCTGAAAAGGCTTTTGATCAATTGAATTGGCAATTTCTGTTGAGAATGTTAGATAAAATGGATTTTGGGGAAAATTTCTTGCAGCCGATTAGGGCATTATATCAAAAGCAAACTGCCCGAATCATAGTTAACAATAGCTTGACGGCAGTATGTAATATTGAGAAGGGTACAAGGCAAGGATGTCCGTTATCGCCCTTGCTATTTGTATTAACTTTAGAGATATTATTGAACAAGATTCGGAATTCGGAAAAAATTAAGGGGATACAAGTTGGAGATCAAGATTATAGATTGAGAGCATTTGCAGATGATCTGGTTGTTACAGTGACCCAGCCAGAGAATTCTGTTGTGGACCTGATAGAGATAATAACACAATATGGGAAGGTTTCTGGATTTAAAGTAAATGTACAGAAAACTAAAATTTTGGCTAGAAACATGACAGTTTCACAGAAGGCCTTCTTGGAAGGATTAACTGGATTTGAGATTGTTAAAAGGGTTAAATATTTGGGGGTAATTTTGTCGCCCTCGAATACAAAGTTATATAAAAATAATTACGAAAAATTGTGGGGGAAAATTCAAAAAGAATTGGAGAGTTGGCAAAAATTGCAATTGACTTTGTTGGGACGGATTGCAGCAGTGAAAATGAATGTCCTGCCCAAATTTTTATTTTTATTTCAAATGATACCGATTCTTAAGAAAGATTCTAACTTGGAGGAATGGCAGCGTGGTATCAATAAATTTGTGTGGGCAGGGAAAAAGCCACGAGTTAAACTTAAGATTATGCAGGATATTCGTGAGAGAGGTGGCCTTAAATTGCCTAATTTTAAATTATATTATGAAGCTGCTGCATTAGTAGGAATAAGTGATTGGATTAACTTGACGCAATCGAGGTTATTAAATCTTGAGGGCCATGATTTGTTGTTTGGCTGGCATGCATATTTGTTGTATGATAAGAAGGTAGGTACCGTGTTTAGGACGCATATTCTAAGACAGGCATTGCTGAGAGTTTGGAAGAAGTATAGACATAAGCTAAGTTGTAAGATACCATTGTGGGCAATTCCAAAACACGCAATAGAAAATATACATGCTGGTTTCAAACACGATGAGACTACCTACAAGGAAATTTTAAGTTTAGAAAGGAATGTTTGGTGTTTGAAATCATATAGCTTCTTGCGAGAAGAGAAGGTTGTACAAACATGGTTTCAATATACTCAGCTACGGGCCAGGTGGAAAGAAGACCAGAAAATTGGATTTGCAACGATTGATGAAAATTTGATAAAGCAAATTAGACATCAGGGACCTGCACACATTAAACGGATATATCTTGCACTGATTGAGATTGATTCAGAAACAGAGCTTGTTAAGGACTGTATGATAAAATGGGCCCAAAATATCCAGGAAGTTATTACTATGGATATGTGGGAGAAGATTTGGGTGAGGAATGTGAAATTTACTCAAGCTCAAAACTTAAGAGAGAATTTTTATAAGATGTTTTATAGATGGCATTTAGATCCTAAAAAACTTGCAAGTATGTACCCGAATTATCAGCCTAAGTGTTGGAGGTGCGGGGCTGAAGATGCAACATATTTTCACATATGGTGGACATGTAAAAAGGTTAAGGCCTTTTGGATTAAAATCTGGTGGAATATACAGAAGATTTTTAAAAGAAGGATAAAGTTTTGTCCGCAATTTTTTTTGTTGGGAATAATTGTTGATGCTACAGTGGTGGACTCTAAGTTGATGCTGAATTTAATTACGGCAGCAAGACTTTTGATAGGACAATATTGGAAGAAAGAGGAGCCGCCGACCATAGAAGAATGGACTTTAAAGGTTTCCGACCTGGCAGAGATGGCGAAGATATCGGCTTATTTGAAAGATCACTCGCAAGAACGTTATATTATGGAATGGAGAAAGTGGATTGAGTTTATCCAGAATAAGTATAGGGTTAAGAAGTTTTATCTAGCATTTGAATAAGTCTTCTTTCGTGTTTTTTCTTTTCTTTTCCAATTTTCTTTTTTATACATATTTAATAATGTTAAGTTTTGTTTGTTCTTATACAAGTTAGAGGGTGATGGATTTTAGAATTTATGGTTGTTAGTATATGGTTGCTTATGATTGTTTTTATATATATATACCTTGTATTTAGCTCTGGGAAGTCCGGGGGGGGGAGGAGGGTGGGGGGGAGGTACGGGGAGGGAAGAGGGAGGGGGGAAGGGGGGAGGCAAGGGAGGGAAGAGGGAGGGGGGAGCTGGGGAGGGGAGGGTCGGGGGGGATGGGGGTTTTTAATGGAAAATTGTATTGTAAAACTTTTCAATAAAAAAAAAAAAAAAGAATCGATTTACAGGTTCCAGGTCCAGACACATTGACATCAGTTATCAAAACATAAGACAAGTAGTTACACAAGGTTTTGTGAAACTGCAGTATGTGCCTACACATGATCAAATTGCTGATATGTTAAACCACTACCTGCAGCCCAACACGAGTATCTGTGTGAGAAGATGTGCCTTACCTGAATCTTCACTTTGCTGACGAAAGAAGGGGATGTCGCTGCACTTTTTTTTTTAGTTCGTCCGAAAAGCTCAATTCTAATTGTACATTTCCTTCTGTTCTGCACCTGTGTTGATAACCTATCTGGTAACCATAGTGAATGTCATGTGGTCTAGCTATGTTATGAGTTAGCTTTGCTGTGTGCGCAAGCATAAAAAGTTTTTCTAGTCTTTGTCTTTACTTTTTCCTGTTACTGTCTTATGAGAGAGGATGTAGTCGGTTAGCTTTCTTTGTTCATATATATTTTTCTTTTGTGATTAAAGTTTTTTTAATAGAATATGCGTCGGGCTTTATTTCCTTCACTCACACGCATTATGCATCATCTGAAGCACAGTCCATCGCCCTCTGATAGGAAGAATTATTCCTTGACAGTAGGAACCATATCACAGTAGTAATGGGTGACTTCAACTAACCAGATGTCAACTGGGAGACAAACTTTGCAGTGAGCGAGAGATCAAACAGATTCCTAACCAACCTAGCCGACAACTTTGTCACCCAAAAGGTGGAGGAGGGAACTAGACATAAAGCTATACTGAACTTAATCCTTACAAATAGAGAAGAAGTGATAGAATTGAAATTGCCCGAACCTTGGGGGTAAGTGACCACATCATACTGGAATTTAATATAATGTAAATAGTAGCAATAGAAAACAATCCAACCAATGTTTTAAACTTCAAAAGAGCCAATTTTAACAAACTCAGAAAGAACCTAGGAAACATCCCATGGATGAAAATCCTAAAAAGAAAAACAACCCAAGAAGCATGGGAAACCCTGAAAAATCCAATCACAAAAGCCCAGACCACCACAATACCCTTGAGAAAGAAAAATAAGAAATCCAAGAAGAAACCAGCATAGCTGCACAAACTGAAAGACAAAAAGGACAAATACAAAAAATGGAAAGAGGGTCATATAACCAAGGCCGATTATCAACAGACAGCCAAAACATGCAAAGATGAAGTCAGGAAAACAAAGGCTCATAATGAACAAAAGACTTGCAACAGAAATCAAGTTCAATAAAGTTTCTTCCGACATATTAATAACAAGAAATAAGGAAATTGTAGGCCCACTAAAGAGAGAAAAGGGCAAAGAAATTACAAGCAACGGAGAAAGCAGAGTTGCTTAATCATACTTTGCATCAGTCTTGCATCCAGTTTTGGTCACCACATTACAAAAAAGATGTTGAGACTTTGGAAAAAGTGCAAAGAAGAGCAGCTAAGATGATTAAAGGCCTAGAGACTAAAACATATTAAGAACAGTTGCAGTTTGGGTTTGGCTAGTCTAGACAAAAGAAGGATTAGGGGGGATATGATAGCAGTATTCCAGTATTTGAGGGGCTGCCACAAATAGAAGGGGGTCAACTAATTTTCCAGAGCACCAGATGGCAGAAGAAGAAACAATGGTTGGAAACTAATCAAGGAGAGAAGCAACCTGGAATTAAAGAGAAACTTCCTAACAATGAGGACAATTAACCAGTGGAACAGCTTGCCATCAGAAGTTGTAGGTGCTTCATCACTGGAGGTTTTTAAGAAGAGATTGGACAGTCACTTGTCTGAAATGATATAGTTTTCTGCTTGAGCAGGGGATTGGATTAGAACAGGGATTCCCAACCCTCTGGTGCGTGGACCAGTATCAGGCCGCAGCATACCAGCAACTGGGCCACACAAACAAGCAAAGCCCCATCCGCGAGATACAGGCACACACAAAACCACACACCCTCTCTCCACGGAACCAGCCAGTCCCTGCTGCCCAAAAGGTTGGAGACCTAGAAGACCTCCAAGGTCCTTTTCAGCTCTATTCTGATTGATTACTAATATGCAGTCTATAAGATGTATATGAAAGAAGTAGTATCAATTCAAGAAACAAGAATTAAACCACTAATTGTCACTATCATTTCAAAAGAGAAGTCTTGAAATAATTAGAAATGTCTCAGATCTATTCTTCCATGCAGTGATTTATTTTGGTTTATGATTATATAGGTTCTTCGTGTGTCTCGTCGCATTGTGAGAAGCAGTAAGATGCACATGATGTAAATATTATAAAAAGTTTGCTGTCAACACAGATTGTATTCTGTTTCTCTATTAATATAGTTGACCAAATACTTGATGATGCTGATTTTTCTTTTTCTTGTAAACAAGTTTCTTTGTGCCCACAAACAGCTGTTTATACCTCTATGAATTTATACCTTTATTATGTTGACATTACATTTTGAAAGAGCACTGCACAAATCCTAAGAATTCTTCTAACATCTGGCAAAAAGAAAACATATTTTAGGAACAAAATTATAACCCTAATATATTCTGAAACTGTCAAAGGAATTTTAGTGGATTTACTTTTTTAGAATTTCATCTATTCTTTTTAACCTTCACTAAAAATACTAGAAAAAAGATAAAAGTAGAGTCAGGGAGATTGAATGGAGCTGAGCATTTACTAGCCGAATGCCCTTCCTGATCCCTACACGGAATTTGCTGCAGATATTTTCTCTTTGCATCCTGAGAGGGAAACATTTGTGGCTGACGAGGATTTAACTCTCAACCTTACAAGTGGGAGGCAAGCGTCGTCATCACTAGGCCATCACACCACTCAATAATCTTTCTAGACAATTGACCCAATTTTATTTTGAAAAAGAAATTCCAGAATCTTTCCAATACTATTTTTAGCTTCATAAATAATCATCTTCACGTCTCTTTGAAAAACAGCTATTCCAATTCCATCTTCTCCCTCCCAACATATATTATACCCAAAGGAATTTGAAAGCCTTCTTAGGGGTTGTCATGCATTATGAAAACAGGAATCCAGACATTGCACTAGAGGAGTGAGCTAGTGATTTATACATTGACAATGCCAATTTCGAAGGAATGATAGCCTGTATCAATTCAAAAGATTGCTTTTACATCCCTTCACTGGACTCACATTCTACACATTCTTGTTTTATATTATACCTTTCTTTACCCCAAGTGACCATCTTACCATGAAACTCGATTCATTCTTTACAAAACCCAGTCTACTGGCTTTGAAGGTTTCTTTGAATATTTCCTGGTTCCATTTGCTTCGTAAGTCTTTGGTTCTTCATCTTCTACAGAGAAAGGACATTTGGTCTAGTCAGCACATTTTTATATCTAAGCATCCTTTGAACTATCTCAAAATTAATTGATTTCTATATTTGTTTCAAAATAAGTGATCTTATATGCTGGATTAACTGCACATAAATTTCAATTTGCCTTTTGATATATGGATTCCCACCATGTGCTGATCTGGCTTGCCTGTAATGTAAAATGTATAATGTATGTATAATAAATGTGGTGCACATTCTTGTGTTCCTTCTGCAAGGTATAACTAGCTAATATAAGACAAATTCTGCAAATTATTTTAAAGTTGATGATCATAACAAAAGGAAGAGAATAAGAAGGAAGAGCCAAAGAAACAATCATAATATTGCTACATTATGAAAGATTTTTTAAAAAAAGTTGTAAGAAAAAATAATTACCAAATCCCCATGTTAATGATGAACTCAAGTCTTTCTTCCCTAAGCACAGATTCAGATATAAAGAGTAAATGTTACGATGTATTAGCAAAGCAATGACAAATAGAATAACACTTTTATACTTATTTATGAAATAACTTTATATATTACACCTTTCCAATTAGCATGTACCCAGGGAAATAAAATTAAAATTAAAGGGAAAAATTCTTATATAGAGAAATTTGGAAGTGGCTCTCAAACTGAGGAACAATAATACATATAAAATAATATAGTCTTTCTTCCATTCTAAAACAATATAGGGAACTAATCCCCCATCCCTGGGGAGGAAATTCCACAATTAGCATGCTAGTATTTCAAATAATGCCTTCATGGATTACTGCCTTGTGGCAAAGGGACTTGCATAATTCTATGAAGTTGCTGTGCAGGGCCACCCAAGATGGACAGATCATAGCAGAGAGTTCTGACAAAATGTGATCCACTGGAGAAGGAAATGGCAACCCACTCCAGTATCTGCCATGAAAACCCCATGGACAGTACCAAAAGGCAAAATGATATGACACTGGAAGATGAGCCCCTTAGGTCGGAAGGTGTCCAATATGCTACTGGGGAAGAGCAGAGGGCTAGTACTAGTAGCGCCAGAAAGAATGAAGCAACTGGGCCAAAGCCAAAAGGATGCTCAGCTGAAAGGAAAGTCCAAAGCTGTAAAGATTTTTTCTCCATAGGAAACTGGAATGTAGGATCCATGAATCAAGGAAAGCTGGACGTGGCCAAACAAGAGATGACAAGACTGAACATCAACGTCTTAGGTATCAGTGAACTAAAATGGACAGGAATGGGTGAATTTAATTCAGATGACCATCAGGTATACTACTGTGGGCAAGAATCCCTCAGAAGAAATGGAGTAGCCTTCATAGTCAATAAAAGAGTAGGAAAAGCAATACTGGGATACAATCCTCAAAATGACAGAATGATCTCAGTTCAAATCCAAGGCAAACCATTCAATATCACAGTAGTCCAAGTCTATGCCCCAACCACCAGTGCTGAAGAGGATGAAATTGACCAATTCTATGAAGCTCTACAACACCTTATAGAACTAACACCAAAAATGATGTTCTTATCATCATGGGGGATTGGAATGCTAAAGTAGGAAGCCAAAAGATAACCGGAATAACAGGCAAGTTTGGCCTTGGAATGCAAAATGAAGCAGGGCACAGGCTGATAGAATTCTGTCAAGAGAATACAGTACGATGGTCATAGCAAACACTCTTTTCCAACAACCCAAGAGACGGCTCTGCACATGGACATCACCAGACGGTCAACACAGAAATCAGATTGACTATATGCTCTGCAGCCAAAGATGGAGAAGCTCTATACAGTCAATAAAAACAAGACCAGGAGCTGACTGTGGCTCAGATCATGAGCTTCTCCTTGCAAAGTTTAGGCTTAAACTGAAGAAAGTAGGGAAAAGCACTAGGCCACTCAGGTATGAATTAAACCATATCCCTGTTGAATATACAGTAGAGGTGACAAATAGATTTAAGGAATTAGATCTGATACAGAGTGCCTGAAGAACTACGGACAGAGGTTCGTGACATTGTACAACAGGTAGCAACCAAAACCATCCCAATGTAAAAGAAATGCAAGAAAGCAAAATGGGTGTCTGAGGAAGTTTTGCAAATAGCTGAGGAAAGGAGGGAAGCGAAAAGCAAGGGAGAAAAAGAAAGATACGATCAATTGAATGCAGAATTCCAGAGAATAGCTAAAAGAGATAAGAATGCCTTCTTAAATGAACAGTGCAAAGAAACAGAAGAAAACAATAGAATAGGGAGGACCAGAGATCTTTTCAAGAAAATTGGAGAGATGAAGGGAACGTTTAATGCAAAAATGGGCATGATAAAGGACCAAAATGGCAGGGACCTAACAGAGGCAGAAGAGATTAAGAAGAGGTGGCAAAATTACACAGAACAACTATACAAGAATGAGCTTAATGTCCCTGATAACCACAATGAGGTGGTCACTGACCTCGAGCCAGACATCCTAGAATGTGAAGTGAAGTGGGCCCTAGGAAAGCTGAGCAACAATAAAGCTAGTGGAGGTGACACAATTCCAGCTGAACTATTCAAAATCTTAAAAGATGATGCAGTAAAAGTGCTACACTCAATTTGCCAGCAAATTTGGAAAACTCAACAGTGGCCACAGGACTGGAAAAGGTCAGTTTACATTCCAATTCCAAAGAAAGGCAGTGCCAAAGAATGTTCAAACTATCGCACCATTGCACTCATTTCACATGCTAGTAAAGTTATGCTTAAAATCCTACAAGCTAGACTCCAGCAGTATGTGGATCGAGAACTACCAGAAGTACAGGGAGGATTTTGAAGAGGCAGAGGAACTAGAGATCAAATTGCCAACATACGCTGGATCATGGAGAAAGCTAGGGAGTTCCAGAAAAACATCTACTTCTGCTTCATTGACTATGCTAAAGCCTTTGATTGTGTGGATCATAACAAACTGTGGCAAGTTCTTACAGAGATGGGAGTACCAGACCATCTTATTTGTCTCTTGAGGAACCTATATGTGGGTCAAGAAGCAACACTGAGAACTGGACATGGAACCACTGATTGGTTCAAAATTGGGAAAGGAGTCCGGCAAGGCTGTATACTGTCGCCCTGCCTATTTAACTTATATGCAGAGCACATCATGAGAAAGGCAGCGTTAGATGAATCAAAAGTTGGAATTAAGATTGCTGGAAGAAATATCAACAACCTAAGATATGCAGATGATACTGGCAGAAAGTGAAGATATCAACAACCTAAGATATGCAGATGATAATGGCAGAAAGTGAAGAAGAACTAAAGAGCCTCTTGTTGCAGGTGAAGAAGGAGAGTGCAAAACTTGGGTTGAAACTTAACATTAAGAAAACCAAGATCATGGCATCCGGCCCTCTCAATTCCTGGCAAATAGATGGGGAAGAAATGGAGGTAGTGACAGATTTTATTTTCCTGGGCTCCAAGATCACTGCAGATGGAGACTGTAGGCAAGAAATTAAAAGACGCTTGCTCCTGCGGAGGAAAGCCATGGCAAATCTAGACAGCACACTAAAAAGCAGAGACATCACCCTGTCAACAAAAGTGCGTATAGTCAAGGCTATGGTATTCCCAGTTGCAATGTATGGCAGTGAAAGTTGGACCATAAGAAAGGCTGAGCGCCAAAGAATTGAAGCCTTTGAACTATGGTGCTGGAGAAGACTCCTGCAAGTCCCTTGGACTGCAAGGCGATCAAACCGGTCAGTCCTAGAGGAGATCAATCATGACTGCTCTTTAGAAGGCCAGATCCTGAAGCTAAAACTCAAATACTGTGGCCACCTAATGAGAAGGAAGGACTCACTGGAGAAGAGCCTAATGCTGGGAAAGATTGAGGGCAATAGAAGAAGGGGACGACAGAGAATGAGGTGGCTGGATGGAGTCACTGAAGCAGTAGGCGTGAGCTTTAATGGACTCCAGAAGATGGTAGAGGACAGGAAGGCCTGGAGGAATGTTGTCCATAGGGTCGCGATGGGTCAGACACGACTTCACAGCTAACAACAACATGAAGCCCTACAGCACCTTATAGAACTAACACCAAAAAATGATGTCCTTATCATCATGGGGGATTGGAATGCTAAAGTAGGAAGCCAAAAGATAATTGGAATAACAGGCAAGTTTGGTCTTAGAGTACAAAATGAAGCAGGGCATAGGCTAACAGAATTCTGTCAAGAGAATATGATGGTCATAGCAAACACTCTTTTTTCAATAACCCAAGAGACGGCTCTACACATGGACATCACCAGACGGTCAACACAGAAATCAGATTGACTATGTGCTCTGCAGCCAAAGATGGAGAAGCTCTATACAGTCAGTAAAAACAAGCGGCTCAGACCATAAGCTTCTCATTGCAAAATTTAGGCTTAAATTGAAGAAAGAGGGAAAAGCACTAGGCCACTCAGGTATGAAATAATTCATATTCCTGATGAATATACAGTAAAGGTGACAAATAGATTTAAGGAATTAGATCTGATAGACAGAGTGCCTGAAGAACTATGGACGGAGGTTCACAACATTGTACAAGAGGTAGCAACAAAAACCAACCCATAGAAAAAGAAATGCAAGAAAGCAAAATGGCTGTCTGAAGAAGCTTTGCAAATAGCTGAGGAAAGGAGGGAAGCAAAAGGCAAGGGAGAAAAAGAAAGATACACCCAACTGAATGCAGAATTCCAGAGAATAGCTAGAAGGGATAAGAAGCCATCTTAAATGAACAGTGTAAAGAAATAGAAGAAAACAATAGAATAGGGAGGACCAGAGATCTCTTCAACAACATTGGAGAGATGAAGAGAATGTTTCATGCAAAACTGGGCATGATAAAGGACCAAAATGGCAGACACCAAACAGAGGCAGAAGAGATTAAGAAGGGGTGGCAAAATTACAGAGAAGAACTATACAAGAACAAGCTTAACATCCCTGATAACCACGATGAGGTGGTCACTGACCTTGAGCCAGACATCCTAGAATGTGAAGTGAAGTGGGCCCTAGGAAAGCTGAGCAACAATAAAGCTAGTGGAGGTGACACTATTCCAGCTGAACTATTCAAAATCTTAAAAGATGATGCAGTAAAAGTGCTACACTCAATTTGCCAGCAAATTTGGAAAACTCAACAGTGGCCACAGGACTGGAAAAGATCAGTTTACATTCCAATTCCAAAGAAAGGCAGTGCCAAAGAATGTTCAAACTATCGCACCATTGCACTCATTTCACATGCTAGTAAAGTTATGCTTAAAATTCTACAAGCTAGACTCCAGCAGTATGTGGATCGAGAACTACCAGAAGTACAGGGAGGATTTTGAAGAGGCAGAGGAACTAGAGATCAAATTGCCAACATATGCTGGATCATGGAGAAAGCTAGGGAGTTCCAGAAAAACATCTACTTCTGCTTCATTGACTATGCTAAAGCCTTTGATTGTGTGGATCACAACAAACTGTGGCAAGTTCTTAAAGAGATGGGCGTACCAGACCATCTTATTTGTCTCTTGAGAAACCTATATGTGGGTCAAGAAGCAAAAGTGAGAACTGGACACAGAACCATTGATTGGTTCAAAATTGGGAAAGGAGTCCGGCAAGGCTGTATACTGTCACCCTGCCTATTTAACTTATATGCAGAGCACATCATGAGAAAGGCAGGGCTAGATGAATTAAAAGTTGGAATTAAGATTGCCGGAAGAAATATCAACAACCTAAGATACGCAGATGATACCACTCTAATGGCAGAAAGTGAAGAGGAACTAAAGAGCCTCTTGTTGCGGGTAAAGAAGGAAACTGCAAAAATTGGCTTAAAACTTAACATTAAGAAAACCAAGATCATGGCATCCGACCCTCTCAATTCCTGGCAAATAGACAGGGAAGAAATGGAGGCAGTGACAGGTTTTATTTTCC
Source organism: Vipera ursinii (assembly GCF_947247035.1). Classification (NCBI taxonomy): domain Eukaryota; kingdom Metazoa; phylum Chordata; class Lepidosauria; order Squamata; family Viperidae; genus Vipera; species Vipera ursinii. The sequence goes on from NC_139515.1 coordinate 31,462,868, forward strand.
TGAGCTCAAAGATCACCGCAGATGGGGACTGCAGCCAAGAAATTAAAAGATGCTTGCTCTTGGGGAGGAAAACCATGGCAAATTTAGACAGCACATTAAAAAGCAGAGACATCACCCTGCCAACAAAAGTGCATATACTCAAGGCTATGGTCTTCCCAGTTGCAATGTATGGCTGTGAAAGGTGGACCATAAGAAAGGCTGAGCGCCAAAGAATTGAGGTCTTTGAACTATGGTGCTGGAGAAGACTCCTGCGAGTCCCTTGGATTGCAAGGCAATCAAACTGGTCAGTCCTAGAGGAGATCAACCCTGACTGCTCTTTAGAAGGCCAGATCCTGAAGCTAAAACTCAAATACTTTGGCCACCTAATGAGAAGGAAGGACTCACTGGAGAAGAGCCTAATGCTGGGAAATATTGAGGGCAATAGAAGAATGGGACAACAGAGAATGAGGTGGCTGGACGGAGTCACTGAAGCAGTAGATGTGATCTTAATTGGACTCCAGATGATGGTAGAGGACAGGAAGGCCTGGAGGAACGTTGTCCATGGGGTCACAATGAGTTGGACACGACTTCACAACTAACAACAACTTCAAATAAATATATAAGTAAATATATATGTAGTCCTCAACTTACAACAGTTTATTTAATGACCATTCAAAGTTACAAAGGCAGTGAAAAAGTGATTTATGACCATTTTTTATACTTACAACTATTGCAGCATCCCTATGGTCACATGATCAAAATTCAGACACTTAGCAACTGACTCATATTTATGATGGTTAAAGCGTCTTTGGGTCATGTGATCACCTTTTGTGACCATCTGACAAGCAAAATCAATGGGAAAGTCACATTCACTTAACCATGTTATTAACATAATTGCAGTGATTCACTTAACAACTGTCAAGAAAGGTCATAAACAAATATCTCACCAACAGAAATTTTGGGCTCAATTGTGGTTGTAAGACGAGGACTACCTGTAAAATACTTATATATGTGTGCGTCTGTATATGTGTGTAAATGTGTAAGTCTCATTTACACTGAAGAATGGCTCCCACACCTAAGAAACAGAGATGCCACCTAGAGTCAGAAAGACTGGGCAGAGGAAACCTTAACCTTTCTTTATACTCTTGATAAAAGAGATCTAAATATTTTAATCATTTAAAAATATATCCAATCATTTAATTTAATTTAATTTGCCTATTTCTTAGAAAGAATTGTTTTTGGTAGGAGAAAGAATAACCCCTCTAATATTTGTTTCATACATACATACAGTACATACATACATACATTAGCAATAGCACTTGAGACTTATATACTGCTTCACAGTGCTTTACAGCCCTCTCTAAGTGGTTTACACAGTCAGCATATTGCCCCCAACAATCTGGGTCCTCATTTTACTGACCTCAGAAGGATGGAAGGCTGAATCAAATGAATAAATACAAAAACTCTAGATTTCCCATAGATTAATTTCCCTACTCTTGCATACACCTAAGATAATGTTTACTGTAAATCATAAATGAATTATTTTTTATTCCAAATAATTGTTCTTATGAGGATTTTTATTGGTGGCTTCCTTAAAATTTAAGTGATACATTCATTATAGTCTTCAACATGTGATAAATTCAATAGAACTTCTGACCATGCAATAATCTAGTCAAATGTATGAGAAACTGTAGACTGTGTGCTGTGTAGTGGGATTGATTAAACTATAAGTAGTCTTTGATGTATGTCAATCACTAGCAACCATTTGAAGTTATGATGGACCTACCAAAAACTATTTACAACCAGAGTCCACAATTCCAAATAGCTTGGCCATTTTGCGGTCATGCGACCACACTTTGAGCACTGAGCAACTGTCTCACATTTACAGCCATTTGCAGCATCCTGCAGTCACATCAGCAAGATTTATGACATTTTTTCCCAGAAACCGGAGTTTACTTCCTGTTTCCAGTAAAAGCCACCATAGTGAATAATGGGTTTGCTTAATGAGAATGGTGTTCACTTAATGATCATGCTAGTCGGTTTAACAACTGTAGCAGTCATTTAACAAACACCACAAATAAAGGTTGTAAAATCAGGTTGGTCATGTGATGACCCGCTTGTGGCCCTCATGACTTTGACCATAGCTCCAGGTTTGATTACAGTTGTAAGTGGAGGAATGCCTGTATGCATTATGTGGGAATTCACCACATTCTCAGGTTTCCTTTCTAAGTTTCTGTTAAATCTTTCAAATATGTTGAATATGTTAAATTTGAAGGCTTATTATAACTAACAAGATTAGTCACTAACAAAAGCAGTACTATTAATAATAATAGTAATAATTACCAGATCCCCGTGTTATTGATGAAAATGAACTTGAGTCTTTCTTCACTAGAATACCAGGCCAGGGTTCAAGCATATTTTAAAAAGACAGAGCAATAAGTAGGGGGAAAAGAGTAAATAATCTATCTTGTATAATCTTTCTGCTGCTTAAATAAGCATGCTTACATTGGGGTAGCTGAACACTTATTTAAAGCCATAAAGCTTTTCATGTGATGTGAATAAAGATGTGACCTAATATAAGCTGAAAGAACACAGAATCAATTGGAATTCTGCTACACATCCATCTTCCTGGATACATTGGAACTTTAAGAACATCCTGGCCCTAGAGCACGGGGGTCAAACTCACCATGTCACGTGACATGTTGTGACATATTGCAACTTTTTTTTGCATTGCTGGAGCTGGAGTGAGCGTGGCCTCTGTATGATGCAACCAGCCAACAGGCCAGCAGTTTGACACCCCTGCCCTAGAGGGTTTTGCCCTTCCATAAAATAGCTGACATTTAGGCCACTGCTGAACTATTTGTATCTAAACATGAAATAAAAGTAATTGTAATTTTGATATTCCTGGGTGCTTCAGATTTTTGACCTATATATAATGCATTTTGAGTTTTCCTTTACTTATCTTTGACATTAATTAAAGTTGATTTGATTCTTCTATTATTCTAACAGCTTCTGTAATTGGCTAGTCACAAATATATCCACAGTTCAATGAATAGAAAATTCACAGTAAAATAGTTGAATAGGGCAAGATTGTGAGAAATTAAGTGTCTCTGTAGCAGTGGTGCTTGCTATAAATCATCATCATCATCAAATTCCCATTTGACAAAGACAGCTTGGAAGCGTACAATCCTAACTACATTATTATATAGTATAGGAAGACAATATCTAGAAAAAAGATTATGCCCTCTTACTCTTAATCTGTTCAAAAACCTTTGCAGTATTTACCATTAAGTCCTATAGCTGATTGCCTGACTGCTTCTGTATATACTTTTCTTCTTTCTAAGGATGTATTGTCAGAATATGTTGCAAGAGATCCACATCTAAATGATTTCTTTGATTGTCCCACGTCTCTGGTTATGTTTGCTGCCAATTCAGAAATGCAACAAACAAATGCATTAATGAGTTAAATAATTAAAGAACAAAAAATGAGTTATGTTAATTAACTAATTCGTATTAAAAAAGAAATAAACCTTATATGAACAGCTTTCACTGTTAAACTTGTACCCTGGAGAATATAGGGAATAATTTTCAAAGGGGCTGTATTTTATACACTTTTCTACATCCAATCAAAGTAAGTGCAAAATCCAACTTTTACAAGATAGTGAAGAAATCAAAGTAAGATCTAAGAAACTCATCTATAGCAGGAAAAAATATGTTTATTATTATTTTTTCTGAGACTAAAACTACTAATCAGGGTTATATAACCAAGGATAGGCTGAATAATGCAATTAAAGTAAAGGACACTCACAAAAGGAAACAAAGTGGCATTATATACATTCACTCATTCTTACAATTGGCTGCATATGTAGCTCCATCAAAGAGGTTGATTTCTGTTATGGTGTGAAAAGCATTTAGAGACCACAAGAATCTGTAAAACAATTACTTACAGCTTTACTATCTTTTTGCACAGTTATAATAAATATGGTATTAATTCACTACATCCCTGTCTTTCTTCATTTTTCCCTGTCAAAATTTTAAAAGGTCACACCATCTGAAACAGATACAATTCTGATAAAAAAATAGGTTGCATCTGCAAATAAGTGATACATGTAGACGGTATTATTCTGCACATGGAAAGGGAGCCTGCAAACACATCCACACAGAAGACATGGTGAGTTGGGCACTCCAGTTCCCTCAAAAGAGGGGGGAATGTCTTGAAGCCCATCCTTTACTATCTCTACTACACATTCCATACTTCCAGGGCAACTATTCAGTGAATGTTGCCTCTAGCAACTTTTTCTACCGAAATCCTCTATCATGTTGAATTACTCAGGAGCAAGCAAAGTGGCAACCTCTTCTCATTCATTCCATCTTATCATAACTTCCTTGTGCTAAGATTATTTTTAGAATGAAAGACAGATTCAATATGAATTAAAGTCTATCGTATGTATGCATACTAAGTAAACAGGAACTGAGAAAACAAAAGATAGGGGGGAAATGAACTGCTTCCACTCATGACTGAAATACACACACACAAACTAAGTTCTACAGATACATTCCAATGTATATCTGATTTAAATTAGTTTATTATTGCATTTTTCCTGAATCTCAATCCCACTGCCAAGTCAGGGCTCTGCTTACATGCCGAGTGATCCATCTGAAAAGAGTCAATTGCTCTTTCCATAAAGGAAAAAAACCAAAGACAAAACAGGAGTTGTCATCTTCTTTTTGGAAACCACTTGAGAGAACAATATTCCTGTTCCTTGCTGACACTAGCATTTATCTTCCTGGGCACTGACTTTGTCCATTAACTATCTGGATTGACAAGATTAAGTTTGATTGGCAGGTCAGATTAAGATTTTTTTTAACTCTTTCATGTGTGAATCTATTTGGATGGAAGGTCTCCCTATTCACTATGATATATAACAACAATATTCATTATGGTATATAACAGCAATTTCCCTGATGGTTATACTCACTTATCATAGAAAGCGAGCATTTTAGGATGATAAAAGTCTTCCACATCACAAAAATCCTTACTGTCCCAAGAGAGAGCCAAGGCCTAATGGAAAACAGACACGATTATATATTTCATAGCTGGATAACTACAGTACTATTTGGAAAATATAATTAGATATTTGAAATGTAAGATTTGAAAAATTCTCATTGAAGTTGAGCTTGATTTCTGAGGTCTTCATTCACATAGCTGTCTTGGCAACAGTTCAGAACTTGTCTATTACTGGTTTCTTTCAGGATGTGGCTTTGATTTCCTAATCTAGCCTATACTCTTGATAACACCTGGTGATTTCCCATTAAAGTGCTATCCATGTCTGATCCTGTTTAGCTGTTCAAGTTCAGCTAAGTGCAGTCATCTGGCAGGATTTGAAAAATATAAAATGTTTTAGAAGTGTAAAATGTTGTCTCTTTATTAAAGGTAAAGATTTCTCTTTAAAGGTAAAAAGGTAAAGAGAATTTCCCTGAGGATGGACTCCAGCATGAATCTGAAAGCTTGGAAGACAAAACCTCTGGCCTTGGTGACCGACCAGATTGGATCCTGCAACATTATCCTGAAACACATGGAGCCAGTTTGTCTGAAGACACTTCCATGGTCATGTGGCTGGCTTGACTATATACCAATGCTCATCAAATGGGAACTTATTTATGTACTTGGATTTGCATGCTTTTGAACTGACAAGTTGACAGGAGCTAGGGCAAGAATGGAAGCTCACCCCATTACATGGTACTTGGATCTCGAACTGAGACCCCTCCAGTTGATGAGCTAAAGTCTTAACCATTTGGCCACAGTGGAGAATTACATTTTGGTAACAGGATAAAGAATCTTGGTCAGGTTTTCCCATCCTGGTATTCTCCAGGTAGTTTGACTTCAATACTGAGAAACAGTAGCCAATACAACAAACTACATTATGTGAAGCTTAGCAGTCTGGAAAAGGTTCTAATGCTGAGAAAGGTGGAAGGAAAGAGAAGACCAGCAGCAAGATCAGTCAGTTACAACAGGGATGTCAAACTTGCAACATCACATGACGTGGCACGATGTATCACAACTTTTTTTCCATTGCCGGCAATGGGGTGGGCGGGGCTTTGGCATGATGCATCCGGCCCACGGGCCAGCAGTTTAACACCCCTGAGTTACAGTGATGATGAGTGCACCATAGGCAGATTTGAAAAAACAGATTAGGGATCTAACCTGTTAGATCATGGAGAAAATCTGTGTGGCACCAGGAATTGAAAATGACTTGTTGGCATATAATTAGTCAATCCTTTTCATTATGTGTGGAAAAAATAAGAATAAAACCATATAGATTTTATTCTGATGAAATAATATATATATATATATATATATTATTCCATTATGTTGTGCAGATATATTTGCAGACTGTTTTGTAGGCATATAATTGTACAAACATATGGAGGAAAGAAGGAAATTTAAAAATGGGTTATACTCATTTTACAGCTTGACATTGGAAAGAAAATTTGAAAGAATTAAAACGCATAATTGAAATTACTTGCTTTTGCAAAATTAGTATGAAATAAAAATCTATTTGAGTTTTTCCTATCAGAAAATAACATCCCAATCTAATTATGCAATAGGCTGCTAGCTGTAAGCATCTGTGCTTTAGTTCATTTAGTTCATGGGTTGGCAACCCACAACTCTGGAGCCGCATGTGGCTCTTTCTGCCTTCTCCTGCGGCTCCAAGTCGTCCTCCGCCATTTGCAGAGAGACAGAGAGACAGAGAGAGGCACTTGCGCTTCCTCTTTCTATCTCTCTCCCCCCCCCCGTGTATGTGTGTGTGTGTGTGTGTGTGTGTAAGAGCTTATTGGGCGGGGCTCCTGCCTTTGCTGTGTCCCTGCAGGAAGCAGCAGAAAGCAGAACCACTTTCTCTCTCTCTCTCTCTCTCTCTCTCTCTCTCTCTCTCTCTCTCTCTCTCTCTCACACACACACACACACACACACACACACACACACACACACACACACACACACACACATTGAGTGGGGGAATAGGACTGGCAGACCAAGGGCAGGAGAGCCAGCCCAATAAGAATGTGTGTCAGCTTGTCGGAGAACAGCGTGAAGCCAGCTTGCCATGTGAGCAGAAGATTGGAGAGAGGGAGAGGGGGGAGAGAGAGAGGGAGGGAAAGCCAGGGACACAGAGAGGGAGGGAGGGAGAGAGAGAGAGAGCTCACTCACAGCAGCCTCAATTTCTTTTTAATTAAACTCTTCAATCAAGCTCCCCCCTCATGTGCGCACAAGTTTTGCGGCTCCCAGTGTTTTCTCTGGGAAACGGGTCCCAGTGTCTCTTTGAGTGTTTAAGATTGCCGACCCCTGATTTAGTTCATTCACTGTCAGATCAGGAATATTGTCATATAGAGAGAATGCAAGAAACTACACTTCTGTACTACTAAATCTTGAAAAATTCATGAATGACTTCCAAAACTCACACATGCATTTTACAAGTGCTTAATATTTTTCTCTAATTTCTGTCACTATAGTGATATTTCATTTTGCTAAATTAATTTATCAGATGAAATTTTCAATGTGAAAATTGCTAAGTTGGCTATAACCTTATCAATCATTTATGGCAAGGAACTTCTAGCTGCTCAGGAGTTGCTGTATTTCATCTACCACTCAGCAACCATTGTCAATGGCCATACCAATTAGAGCTAATAAAACTTCAAGTTCAGCAACAGCTAAAGCACTACAATTCTCTACCTCAGTCAGAGAAGTAGTCACATAATACAGTTAGTTCCAGGAGGTGAGAATAATAAATTATTCTGTAACAAATAGGCATAAAAGCTAAGAATGGAAATCATTTTAATAGCTCTATTTGTATTGCATCACACTTGTATCAGAAGCACTTAGGTGCTTCCAGGTTGAAAGGATTAGCTGGTGACATCACCCAGTTGGGGGCTCCTTTCATGTCCCTGATGGAGCTGGAGTGAAGGATGGGAGCTCATTCTACCGCAGGGCAGCAGTCGGGTGTTGAACACAGGTTTGCTAACCTCTAACCCAGCGTCCTAACCACTTGAACCATTGTACTTTATTTGTATTATAAAAAGGTAAAGGTTTCCCCTGTTGAGTTGTGTCTGACTCTAGGGGGCAGTGTTCATCTCCATTTCCTAGCCGGGAGCCATCATTGTCCAAAGATGCTTCCATGATTATGTGGCTGCCATGACTATATGCTGAGGCGCATAGAACCTTCCCACCAAAGTGGTATCTATTTATCTACTTGCATTTGCATGGTTTTGAACTGCTGGGTGGCAGGAGCTGGGGCAGGAATGGAAACTTACCCTGTCACATGGTGCCTGGGTCATGAACTGCCAACCTTTTGGTTGACAAGCCCAGTTCTTAATCGCTATAACTTCCATCATGCCCCCTATATTTTTATAATACAACACTCATTTTTAGAAATGTTTGGTGTATGAATCTCTTCGCCCGATCTTCGCTCCTTTCGCCGTGATCTGAAAACATACCTGTTCGAACAAGCCGGCCTGGCCTGAGGGTGGGATTGCTGGGGTTTTTATTATCATTTTATTGGGGGTTTTATTAATGTATTTATTGTTTTTATGGGCATGTATTTAATTACTTTTTAATTTTTGTAACTTATGTTTTATTCTTGCCCTGTACACCGCCCTGAGTCCTTCGGGAGAAGGGCGGTATAGAAATATTAATAAATTAAAAATTAAATTAAATTAAATTAAATTAAATTGCTGTCTCAGATTACAAAACATTACTGAAAAACTGATTGACTATTGAGAAAATTCAGACATTTTAAAGATCTCTGCTATCATTACTGCATCCCTGCCCTAATAGACATTATTGGTATTATTCTTGGTTATAGGTTCAAAATGCTTTAATATTCCATGAATGGTCCAACTTTATTACATTAATAGACCTTATTTTATAAGATATCATCAAGTCTGTTTTCCTAGGTAAACTTAGAAATCTCATTTTAAAAAACAACTATAAAAGAAACCAGAGGCATTCTTTTTAAGGACTGCTGGACACAGCTTAAAAGAATATTTGGAACTTTGTTATTATATAAATTGACAGTAGAAGAATCAAGTATACATAAAAATAGAAAGACATATCAATTCCCACAGTGGAATGGATGGAAAAGTGATGACATTGGTGCAGATGGCAAAGCTGACTGTTTTAATTAAAGAGAAGAGCTTACCCAGTTTTGTTTTCACTTGGAAACTAGTTTTGGACTTTATGCTTGAAACAAAAAAATGAAATTTTGATCTTAGGTTTTGATGGCTAGATCAACTTTGCTATTGTAGAAATGGCTTGTATCTACTAGAAATGTAAAGCCAAAAGCTGAGGCTGTAACTGTGTTTTGTATTCTATTGCATCGTAAAGAGTTGGAAGTCACTGCTTTCTTTTTCTTTCTCTTTTTTCATTACACTCTTTTCCCCTGTCTGATCTTTATTACATTTGCATTTTATATGATAAACTTTAACACAAAAAATTCTTTAAAAAGAAATATTATTTTCCTCACTGGATTTAAGAGCAAGTGGAATATAAATAATTGTTCATAGCATTGCCAGTAGTTGTGTCCATATATATGAGAGTAAACCATTCCTTGTACTAACAAAATACAGTATATATTTCTATTAAGATTATTGTCTCACTAATTTGCAGTTTTAAAAAAATACTCAAACCATAAGTTCTAGGAGAATGGGATTACCTTTTCATGATCTTTATTTTTCTCTGAAGGCAGGCTACCCAAAGAGCTTAAAATAGCTCCCCTTAATATCAAAGTACAAACATGAGATGAATTCAGTTTGAAACTAGTATTCAAGTCAACCAGGGCTCTCCTTTTTTCTTTTGCTGAGCTCCATACAAGAGCTCTGATACAGTATACATCCTAGAAAACGGAAAACATAATTTCAGCTCAAACTAAAAATGACCTCAGTATTTTAACAGGGTACTAGTTAAAGCAGGACACAAAAGATCTGAGTTAAATCCCCAGCCAGCCCTGAAATTTAATTTGTCCCAGTTGATAGCTCTCAGGCCAATCATATTTCACCCATTGTCAAATAATTCATCATAAGCAGGATAAAAACTTAGAAAATACTGCTTTATTTCTTGAGCAGTATTGTGTGTGCATAAAAGCAATCATAAAAGCAGCAAAAATTTTAATCCCAGAAGCAGATGGATTTAATAAACCAACTTTTAAAAAGCATTTAAAGTGCATAGCGACCTTATTTAAAGCAAATGATGATGGGGTATTGCAGACCTATCCAAGGAAGATATTTACAAATGGTGTCCTTGTGGTCCCTTGAGGGACAACATCCACTGATCACTACTACATGTTTAATTTGATGATATCAGGTGTCAGAATAAAGTCAGAGAAATTAAGTCTGTGGGACATTAGAGTGAGAAACGTCACTCAAATTGTGATCTCTTTGATTCCCCCCAGCATCACCACCAAACAAAGGTTATGAAACTAATCAAAATTAGTGGATAAGAATTAAGGAGATAGAGCCTTTTATATACCTGGCTCTAGGCCAGGGGTGTCCAACCTTGGCAATTTAAGGCTTGTGGACTTCAACTTCTGCAAGTTGGTGGAGTTAAAGTCCACCAGTCTTAAAGTTGCCAAACTTGGACATTCCTGGTCCAGATATTTCAATCAGCACCTTAAAGTGCATCAGGAAATCAATTTGAAGCTGATGCAGCTCCATCAGTACAAGATAATATGCAAATTGCAGTGTGGTTTTGACTGTTGCATTTTGAACTAACAAAAATTAAAGTCCTGTCAGAATCCATTTATATTTCATTTCTAACTCCCTCTCTGTGCAAGCCCAAATCTCACCACCACCCCTTACTGGATTCTGCCATTCCCAGGGAGGAAAGAGAAGACAGGGGAGTTTATTACCCCATCTCTTTCCCTTGGATGTGGCTTTTTGTTTATTCAGCCTGCCTGTTGGCCATCACAAAAAGACTAATGAAAGGAACCCTCTCCCTCTGAACTACAAACAACTAAGAAAGGGGGTGGGGAGAATTCTGGCTCTTGCCGAATCCTTTCCCTCTCTGATTTACGAGCAAACAAGAAAGGTAGTGGGGGGAATTCTGGCTTGTATCTCTGGATAGAATGTGAAGGGGAGGAAGTAATTGTGTTGCAAATGGACTGATGGTTCTTCCTTTCACACAAGGGGTTTGATACTTGAGACTTGACTGATCCAGGACTGACCAAATGGACTGAGGGGTGGGGTTTTGCTCAGGAACACTTTAAAAAATTGATCTGTGAGACAGTTTTCAGATCCTGTCTATTATATCCTCTGTCATCTATGTCTTAGTAAAAGTTCCTGTTTAGACAATCTTATGGAAACAGTTAAAATTGAGAAAGTCACATAAGAGCTAAGACCAAGGGGATGGATGGCATGGTAGTGAGGTCTTCTTATCCCATAAATATCTCCAGTAAGGAACACTCCTATTAGGGCCCCAAGCCAAACAGCAAAACCAGGTTTTTAGGCCCATCTGGAAGGCCAGGAGGGTGGGAGCAGATCTCACCTCTGATGATACAGTGTTCCACAGGGCAAGGGCCATAGCAGAAAACACTTTTCTCCTCAACCCTGCCAGCCAAAATTCCTTAGCAAATAGGGGCCTCAGTAAGGCCCTTCCACTGGAGCAAGTGGGGTGGGCTAATCCCACTGGGATGAGATTGCTTCTCAGATGTTATGGCATAACATCATCTTGCTTCTTTTGACCTCAACTCACCTTCTGCTGCAGACATCACTGGATATAGGACTTGAGAGACACTTCTAATCTGAACATATCAACTGCTTGAATGCAGGTAGAGCAATTAATTCTATGGCACTTCATCTAATTTGAGAACCAATTTTCCTGAGATGACTTTCATATAAGCAAATGAAATAAACTGTTGTCAATCCTAATGCTTCACTAAAATTTTTCAAAAATGCATGGCTCCAAGTTCAGTTTACTATTTCATTTCTTTAGAGAGGGGTTATATAAGAATTTTTCATTCTTTCATTTGTCCAACAGGTACCTTAACCTTTCTTGTTTCTATAAAAACAGAAGATCTAAAAATTGCCACAGAAATGAAATTGTATAATTGTTGTTTCTTTACTAAATACTTCTTCATAATTTTATATAAACCCTATCTATCACAAGTGAGAGGAACAACCCATTTGAGAAGACCTTCAATCGCTGGAGAAAAACATATAGCTAGAATATACAAATTTCTTCATTATTACTCACAGGATTTGAAGAATCTAAATTAACAGCTCTTGTGGAATCACGTATAGCTTCTTTAATCTTGCCTGGAAATAGAAACAGCAGTGAGAGACACAGATAATGGCTCGCTCATCATAACATCAAACAAGCTTTACTGGTAGAAAAAGGAGGTTTATTTTCACCTTACGCATTTTTGTCAAATCAGCAAAATGACCTTTTGGGCCTCAAATATATAAATAACATCTACTAGGTGTCAGGACCCACCCCAATCCACATCTTAGGAAAGAAGGACTCTTGGAGACAGATTTGTCCAAGCAGGAACTTTTACTAAAACATGGTTGACAGTGGATAATCTAGACAGGATCTGGAAACTGTGTCGCAGATTGATACTTTTAAAGTATCCCCGAGTAAAAACCCCTCCCCTCAATCCATTTGGTCAGTCCCAGATCAGTTAACTTTCATGTGTCAAAACCCTTCATGGGAAAAGAGAACTTCCATGCATTTACAACACCGTTGCTTCCTCCCCTTCAAATTCCAATCTAAGATACAAACCAGAATCCTCCCCACCCCTCTTCTTTGTTCTCAGTTCAAAGGTTCTTCCCCTGGTCTTTGATGATAGCCTCCAGGCAGGCTGAATAAACAACCTTGTGTCTAATGGATAGGGATGGCCAATTAACATCTTCTCTTCCCCTCCTTGGGAATGGCAGAATCCAGTAAGGGGGTGAGATTTAGGTTTGCACAGATAGAGAGTTAGGAATGGAATATAAATGGATTCTGACACTAGGTCTGGTTCATATGCAACATTAAGAATCATACAAACTAAAACTGAACCTTGATTAAGTCCCTGTCACTACAATATAGGAGAGAGAAATGGAAAGCACAGGTCAGAAGTTTGACAGGAACTCATCCATACAGCATTCAGCTATTATTTTGATTATGCTATGAACATATAATTTCTTCTGAAACTGGCTATGTTCAGCAATGGAATATAAAAATGATATGTAGAAAGGGTAAAAGCAAAGTAAACCAAAGGTTCCAAAAAGGATTTGAATACCATTATATCTGAAAACAAGTTATCATACTTCAAAATTAAAAAATATAGAAACAGGTTACACCAAAATCAAATATAGTTACATTGCACTTTAAGTCCAAATGCTATATGCACTAATCTGATTGCAAATCAACCCAAAATTGTCATATACCCCATTTTGAGTCCTCAACGTGTGTGTACAAAAAACACCCCACCTAATGACATTTTCAGTTATACACAGATGAGCTTTTCTCCTACAGTTGTACTGAATGAAAAACAGACTTTCTTCCTACAGTTGATCAAATAGTTTATAATAGAATAATAGAGTTGGAAGGGATTTTGGAGACCCCTGCTCAAGCAGGAGACCCTATCATTCCAGACAAGTGGCTGTCCAGTCTCTTCTTAAAAGCCTCCAGTGATGAAACACCCACAACTTCTGAAGGCGCGCTATTCCACTGATTAATTGTTTTCATGGTTAAGAAATTTCTCCTTAGTTCTAGGTTTACTTGTAAGTTTGGCTTTTCTTGCCTAAGTGTAAAACCTTACTTTTCTCTACACTGAATTTTATTTTGTTACAACATTTGTCCCATTCTAGCAGGCAGTAAAACTCAAGCAAAGTTTTTTCAGCTTGGGATTTTCCACATGCATGGCCTTTATGTTCTTGTGCTATTCCTGCAAAATGTAAATATTCTTACTGCACAGAAATTTAAGTTTATTGCTCACTATACAGAGCCTAAATGAATACATATTGAACAAATATAGGATATATTCAGGCCTTCAGTTATATGCTCAGAAATTGTGAGTGTGGATGTTAGTCCACATTCTTTGTGTTGATTTTCACTGAATTTCAAACCAGATCTCTGTAAGATTTAAAATCGTAACACAATTGTGACTTATTCCCTATTCCTGTTCTTCTACAGTGCCAGTGCAAATATCTATATCTATCTATATCTCAATTTTATTGTTTATCTCACTACTAAAACAAGAGTTGAGTTGAAGTACAATTCTTTTTTAAAACATACCACATTTCACATATGAATAAGCTCTCCTTGCTAGAACAGGTATCTGATAGAAAGACCCAGAAGCACAACCAACTTGACAGACATTCTGGCAAAAAGAAAACATCATGTGAACTGAAATAGGTAACAAAGTTTTCAGTATAGTGCACTACTATGTCATTATATATATTGTCACTGCAAATCTAATGGAATTTTTGAGTAGTTTGCCTTAGCCCTACTGCTCTTTTATTTATTTCACATTATAGACATTATTTGCACCAGCAGGGTTCTATCAGGTTACTCCCTGAACTATTCAGACTATTACAGGGATGATTTATAGCATTACTTGAGTTTCCATAATTATATCAATTTTGAAAAACATAAGAACCCAAGAGATTAGACAAGCAAAAATACAATAACATTATATATGTTATCATATACTGTATTTGCTTTCATTCTTTCAAAAGAGAATGTTCTGTAGAAATGATTTAATTACATTACACTAGAGCTATAAAAGATAATACAACACTTACAATAATTTCTATTTCATCTGTAATATAAACAGATCACAAGAATACATATATACACAAAAAATATCATGTTATTTCCTATTGGGGAAAGCATTATTATGAAAAATGCAGAAATAGTACAGAACATAAAGGCATGATATAAGAAAAAAAAGTAAAAGGAAATATATGTAAATCCACTTTTCACGAATTCCATTCACTATATCCCTCAATACTTTTAGTTTTGCAAACCAGCCTTAGTTTTGTTATCTCTATACATTGTTTTAAATACTGACTTCTGTTCTTCTCACTTGTCTTTTTAAGATCTCATCAACTCTACCCAATCACAAATTTCTAGGATTACCCCTTCTACTCAACCAAGTCACTCTTCTACATATACTTGTTCTAGAATTTGACACTATTCATTCTCTCCATTCATCCATTCTTAACCACACCTGTTCTTTTTAAAATAACACACATTTCTTAAGTAAGTCATTTTTACTTTATTCAATTTATTTCTATTTTATTTTATTTTATATTAATTATTTTAATTTTATTTTATTATTTCATTTCATTTTATTTTATTTTAATCCTCATCTCACTGTCTAAGTGACTCAAGTTTCAGTTTTCTCCCACCATATCTAACTCTCATATAACAAAGTGTACAGAATCACACTTCCATACACAGGCATTTTTCTTCTTTTGTTACATGCTCATTCCTTACAACATACCATATACTACTACTTCTTCCTATCAGCATTAATACACCTTCAAATTTTTCTGTGCATTTTCCTATTTTTAGAAAGCATTCTACTTAGGTATACAAATTCATCTATTTGCTGATTTTTTAACTGTTTTTGCATTACTTGCTATCATTCACTCCATTTTTCCTTTCAAATACAGCTATCTTGGTTTTTGATAAATTTATTTTCAGATCTTCACTCTGCATCATACAGACTAACATTTGCTGCAAACTATTTCAATTATAAGGAAACAGCAGAGAATTGTCTGCTTACAAAAGAACATTTACCTGGCCCATTCATAGCCTTCCATTTTCACTAACACATTCTTTTCATCAACATACTAATAATATATATCATATATACAGTATTCTTGTCTTGCATCCTGTTGGGTTTGGACTTGTAGTATACTGGGCAAAATATGCCCAAACTTAGTACTTACTGTTCTTGTTGTTAGAACAATACAGTATGCTGTTTATAGTGTCAACACTGCAACTTCATTTTCGGTTGCCACATTGGGGAGGGGGGATGTGTGCTTTTAAGGGTAGACATAACAATAAGTTGTCCTGTGGAAACCAAGGTCATTGCTGCTTGGGTTTTGGTGGGCTGAGCTTTCCATTAGAAAGCCCGCTAAAGTAGTTTGTTGGGGAATGTGATTTATAACATACTACTGGGGTGGGAAGTTCAACTTTGTAACTTTGTAACAGTTGGGAGGGAATTTCAGTCTTGGTTTCACTTTTGATCATGCTGATATATTCTTTAAGGAAACCTTTTGCCTTGGAGTTCTGTTTTTACTGGTCTCATCTATTGGAACCATGACATTAAACCAAAACTCCAATTCATTTTAAAACATGGGATCCTGAACCCTAGTTGCCTACCTAAACTTTTGGGAGGACAACAAAGATTCAGGGAAGCCATCAAGATGGAGAAGAAGGGGGAATCAGCCGCTAACCTCGGCGTGACAGCGGTGGTTGAAATGCAGGCTACAGACCAGGTGGACAGCGCAGTCCCTGCAGAGTGAGACCAAAAGCACGGGAGATCCCACCAGAGAGGTTGGTGCAGCAGGAAGGAGCACTCACCCTCGGAGGGACTTGGTGAATGGATGCTGCCCTGCCATGGAGAAGCACCGTTAAGGCTGCGGAAGCTGAGTTCTCATTGATCTTGTCCCACAGATCTCATTTGCTGGTGCTGAGAAAGGCAAAGTGGTCAGCTGCTTGGGATGAATCAGGAGAATGGAGGTACCTGACTGCCATCCACAGATATTCTGTCAAATGCTTGAGAGAAAAGTTTGATCGACTTGAGAAGTGGAGCCAATTACCTATCAGGTGATCTCCAGTGGGCGAGAGGACAGGTGTCCCCAAGACTGTCCACCACCATGGCAAAGCCCCAGTCCCATAGCGATGGCTCATGCTGCCTCCCCATTACCTAGACCAGCTTTAACAAGCCCAGTGTGCTGGCAGAAACCTGATCATTATCAATGCCCTGCCAGCCCTGATTGTTATTGATGTCCTGCCAGTCTAGGACCCCAACCAAGAGCTTTCCAAGGATGGGATCTTCAGCAACCCCAACCCCAGAGGCCAGGCATACAGCAAGCTTACTGGGGGCAGTGACCTTTAGACCCGCCCCCAATCAAGCCCACATTTGACGGGAATCCCAAGAAGCTGTCCTTTTTCCTGAATCAAGTGTGGGCTCACATTAATTGTTATGCCCATGCTTACCCAGACAGGGCCAGAATGATTGACACTGTGGCAGCAAATTTAGAAGGGGAAACAGTCGAGTGGGTGACTGGCCTGCACGATGAGAAGGCACTAGAACTATGGGACTTCAATCTGTTTATGTGCAGGCTGAGAGCCAGATTTGAAGATGAATCCCAAGCCCTACAAGCTGAAAAGGACATCCACAATTTGAAGCAGAGGGGCCGGCCAGTGAAAGAATACGTAAGGGAATTCCGAAGGGTGGCTGGATGGATCAGGCAGTGGCCTGAACGATCACTGATTCACCACTTTGGACCACAATTTAACAAGAAGAAGGAGAAGGAGAAGGAGAAGGAGAAGGAGAAGAAGAAGAAGAAGAAGAAGAAGAAGAAGAAGAAGAAGAAGAAGAAGAAGAAGAAGAAGAAGAAGAAGAAGAAGAAGAAGAAGAAGTAGTAGTTGGAAGGTACTTTGGAGGTCATCTAGTCCAACCCCCTGCTCAGGCAGGAAACCCTATACCATTTCAGACAAATGGCTGGGAAGTCTCTTCTTAAAAACTTCCAGTGTTGGAGCATTCACCACTTCTGGAGGCAGGTTGTTCCACTGGTTAATTGTTCTAACTGTCAGGAAGTTTCTCCATAGTTCTAGGTTGCTTGACTAGTTTCCATCCGTTGCTTCTTGTCTGTTGTGATTCAGGGTCAGCCTGTGGGTTCGGCAGTTGGGTCGGACGAATCAGAGGAGGAGGGGGGTGTTGAAGACTTTGCTGAGGGGGTTGAAGATCTTGCTGATGATAGCCCTCAGGCAGGCCCCTCCCACTTGGTCACCATGGAGACCCAGCTGTGTGAGCCTGACAGTATGGATGAAGATGAACCACAGCTGGCCCTGTTCAAGGACGCCCGACGCAGGAGGCAGTCAAGTAGGAGTAAACAGAGGAAGGCTGTGGGGCTTCTCAGAAGGAGGCAGAGAGAGGCCACGCCCTGAACTCTTTATAAAGGGAATGTTTGGGGAGGGCTGGTTTGCTGAAAGCAACCGCTCAGATAGTGTTTCAAAGCTCCTGTATCTTGGTTCGTGTCTTGTTTGTTTTTTGTAGTAATAAATTTGGCAGACGTCATTCCAGCCTCTTGCCGTTTATAAAGGGGTTGCCTTTTCTGCAGGGCCGGTAGCAGGCTGGTACAGAACATTGTCCTGGTTTCAGGTGCTTTGGAGAATAGCTTGACTCCCTCTTCTTTGTGGCAGCCCCTGAGATATTGGAACACTGCTATCATGTCACCCCTCACCCTTCTCTTCATTAAACTACACATACCCAATTCTAGCAACCGTTCCCTATATGTTTTATCCTCCAGTCCCCCAATCATTTATTCCAAGCACGCACCTATAGAGGGATTCCTGACCAGCTTCATGAATGCTGCCGCCTGGCTATAAACTTAGACATCAAACTGAACCTTTACCAAATACCCACAGCATCAGAATCCAGACCAAGGTGAGACCAAGTGAAATGTCAGGTGTCCCAACACCCCCCACCTGCCATGGCCACTGGGTTCCCTAGAGTACCTACTGGACCCCCTGTCAAATGCTTTAGATGTGGACAACCTGGACACCAAGCAACTTTTCCTCCAACTAAGAGTGCACCCACTGCTTCTACAAAACCTAAGAGAAGATCCCGAGCAGTACATGAGAAGTTGAATTGGGCCACCACCAGCAAGCTGCACAAGTTACCTCTCCTCCCCAGGGGAAACATGAGACTCCGGCTGAACACTTGCCTACACCTGCCCCTTGTGACAGTGACAACGAAGGAGAAGATGACCCGATGATGAGTCAGCCTGTCCCACCTTTTGCCTTATCTGCAAAGCTCTTAGTCCCTAAGAC
Organism: Vipera ursinii; assembly: GCF_947247035.1. Lineage (NCBI taxonomy): Eukaryota > Metazoa > Chordata > Lepidosauria > Squamata > Viperidae > Vipera > Vipera ursinii. The sequence goes on from NC_139515.1 coordinate 31,481,898, forward strand.
AGGAGCCCAAATAGATTTAATTGACTCATGCTTTAATTGACTCAGGCTGCACCTGATGCTTGATCAACCTCCCTACAGTGCTTAAGCTAAGCATTTGTGCCAAATTGTTGCCCATACCCATGAGATTCGAGTAGAAAGATGGATCCCTTATAGGAGGGGCTCTGGTCACTCACTTGACCAAACCAGTATGTCTAGAGGTGGGAGAACATTGGGAACTCATCCGTTTCGTAGTAGTCCCAAAAATGACTGAGGGAGTAATTTTGGGATTAGCCTGGCTTGATAAGTGGCAGCCCATGATCTGGTGGGGAAAACAGAGTGAGGACTTTAAGATTAGAGATGGGACCTTTACCTCCTATCCCGCCACAGCACAAGTGAAAGCCAGGGGCAGTCCCTTAAGACCCTGAAATCGCAAACTCCCTACCTAAGATGGTGCCCATCCCAAGCGAATATCGAAACTTAGCTGAGGCATTCAGCAAGACGGAGTGTGACATTTTGCCTCCCCACAGAATGACTGACTGTGCTATTGAGATTTTGCTAGGAGCCAAACTGCCCAAGCCAAAAGTGTACTCAATGACCGCCCGCAAATTGAGAGAGCTGAGGGAGTACATTGATAAGAACTTGGGCAGAGGGTTCATTCAGCCAGCAAAATCCTGAGTAGCTGCCCATGTATTTTTTAAAGAAAAGAAAGATGGGTCGCTGAGGCTCTGTGTTGATTTTAAAGGGTTAAACACAGTCAGTGTGGAGAATATGTACCCTCTCCCTTTAATGAAAGACATGTTAGCCCATTTGGCAAAAGGCAAGTTTTTTACCAAGTTAGACCTAAGAGAACCATACTATCGAGTGAGAGTCAAAAAAGGAGACGAGTAGAAGACTGCTTTTAACAGTCCCCTGGGAAGTTTTCAGTTCAAAGTTATGCCATTTGGTCTGCAGGGGGGCCCTGTTGTATTCATGCAATTGATCAATCAAGTTCTGCATGATCATCTGTACAAGAGGGTTTTAGTCTATCTTGATGACATCATTTACACAGAGACCATGGCAGTGCATATTAAATTAGTGCATGAAGGGCTGAACACTAAATTGTATGCAAAGCTGTCAAAAATGTGCATTCCACTGAACATCCCTGGACTATCTAGGATATAGAATTTCCAGTGAAGGCATTGAGATGAATCCAGCCAAGGTTAAAGCTATAACAGAATGGCAACCCTCACAGACCCACAAACAACTCCAAAGTTTTTTGGGATTCACAAATTTCTACCGGCAATTCATCCCCTTTTGCTGAGATTGCTTTGCTAATTACTGAACTGTTAAAGACTGGGAAAAATGGGGAGAAGCCATGACCCTGTCAGCCCCTGCCATGGTCTATAGAATGCCAAACTGCTTTTGAGAACTTAAAGAGACTGTTTGTGACTAAGCCTGTTCTTAAACACCCCAACCCTGAGGAGCAATTCATTATCCAAGCTGACACTAACAATGTACCTGTGGGGGCAGTCCTTTTGAAAAGAAACAAAAAGGGAGACTTGCAACCCTGGGCCTACACCTCCAAAAAATTAACAGACACTGAATGAAGGTAGGCTGTTTGGGAGAAGGAAGCTTTTGTGGTGAGGTGGGCCCTGCTAACTTGGCATCATTTCCTCGAGGGAGGCAAGGTGCTTTTTGAAGTATGGACTGATATAAAAATTTAGAGGCACTGAAAACCCCCCGTAAGTTATCTCCCAAACAGGTCCACAGGGTGCAGTATTTTAACTATTTTGATTTTGCACTAAAGTATATCTCAGGGGGAAAAAATTTCTTGACTGATGCCCTGTCCAGGATGTTCCAGTATAAGAGTCGCTGTGAAGAGATTGTGGACTCCATCATTCCACAATCTCTCAGATAACCCCGGGTGGCCAAATGCAGGGAAAACCACCTGAACCAGATAGCCCATTAACTAAAAAGCTTAAAGAGGAATTGAAAACTGACTCCTGGTTTCAGGAAAACAAAACACTACTAACTTATTGAGATAGGCTAGCCTGGAAGGGATCAAAATTGTGTTTACCAGAAACACTTAAGAATTCAAGCCCTTCAGCGGAGCCATGATACCAAACAAACTGGTCATTTTGGATACCTAAAGACTTTACATTTGATTAGGAGGCAATTTTGGTGGCCAGGTTTAAAAAAAGGATGTTGAAAACTATGTGAAAAGCTGTGCAATGTGTGCAACTATGAAGAAACGTCCCGGTAAGCCTTCTGGATTATTACAAGTTGCAGACCCTTCCCAACCCTGGGAACAGATTACCATGGACTTTATTATGGAATTACCAGAAAGTAGGGGAAATATAGTAATATGGACTGTTATTAACCTTTTTTTTCAAAGCAGGCTCACTTCATAGCCTGCTCTAGTCTCCCCTCCACAAAGAAGTTAGCCAGAATGTTTCTTAAATTTATATACTGGCTCCATGGAGCACCAAAATGAATTATTTTGGATACGGAAGTCCAATTTACTGCGAGAGTTTGGAGGAACTTCCTTAAACTGATTGAATCTGTGCAAGGACTATCGTCAGCTTTTCATCTGTCTACAAATGGAGTGGCTGAAAAAGTGAATATAGTGGTGGAATAATACATTAGGTGTTATGTGGATTACCAGCAGACGACCTGGGCTGACCTCCTCCCTTTTGCCAAGATAGCTTATAATAACACAGTATACAACAGCACTGGACTCAACCCTTTTAAAATAGCTACAGGTAGATAATTCATTCCTGTGCCTGAATACCTGCAGGACCCTCCTGCTTCTCAAACCTTAGATCAGTGGGTGACCTTCTGGAAAGCTGTTTGGGACAATACAAAAAAAGATTTAGCGAAAGCTTCAAAAATTTACAAAGAGCAGGCTGACAAAAAAAGGACTCATCAGAAGTCATTTTGAGTGGAGGGGAAGTCTATCTTCCTACGAAGTATTTAAGACTCAAATTGCCAAGTAAAAAATTAGGACCAAAATTCCTTGGACTTTCCCCCATAATTCAAATTATAAATCCTGTCACAGTAGAGTTAAAACTCCTTCATCTTTTGGGGAAAATCCACCCTGTTTCTCACTGCAGCCTCTTGAAACCTTTCAGGGAGTCCTCTTTAAGACCTCCTCCAAGACAGGCACCTGGTCCCCTTACAGTGGAGGGAGAGACCCATTATGAAATAAAACGAATCCTTGACTCTAGGTTATACAAAGGAAAATTACAGTATTTGGTACAGTGGAAAAGTACCAACTGTCAGAGGCCACTTGGGTGAAAAGTATAGAGGTTAAAGCAGATAGAGTGATATGTAAAAAATTTTATAAGCACCCTCATAAGCCTCGGGGAGATTTCTAACTCTAATTATTCTTCATTTTACAGGATTTCTCTTTACTCTAGAGCAGGCATGTCAATCTATCAGGACTTTTTCCCCATTGCCTGCAATGGGATGGGCGCGGTTTCACCATGAAGCATCCGGCTCATGGGCCAGCATTTTGACATGCCTGCTCTGTCTAGAGGATCCAACTGTCAATGCTGCAACTTTGTTTTCGGTTGCCACAATTGGGAGGGGGGAAATATGTGCTTTTAAGGTTAAACATAATAAGTTGTCTTGTGGGAACCAAGTTCATTGCTGCTTGGGTTTTGGCGGGCTGAGCCTTCTGTTAGAAAGCCCGCTAAAATAGTTTATTGGAGAATGTCTTTAATTTAACAGGGACCGAGGCAATTGCCAGTGACAACACTAAAGGCAGCCGTTTGTTTAAGGAACCTTGGTTTTCAAACCGCTCCTCTATCAACCGGCACATAGACCTCCCCCGTGCATACCAGGCACTAAGGAATTGGGAAGAGGAACGATATGCATGATATAGAGGCAAACAGCGCAAGCACTTACAGAGTGCCTCACTGTATCAAAATCAAGATTGCACAAACATACAATCACCCTGTATTGTAAAACACAGGGAAGAAGAGAAACAACTATTTAGAACCTCTGGTATAAGAACATGGGCAATGACTAGAGCTATGGCTATAACACACGGAACTGTCAACAATCCACTCTTGATAACAGACACCCAGAGACAAATACATCTCCCCAAAACGGATGCGAGACGACTCAAAGGAATATGGCCGGCCTCAATGAACAGACCGGTGATGCGCTCCATCAGCGGAGCGCAGAGACACTAACAGTATAAATGCGATCTCCCCACCCCAGCATTTCCATCCTGATGACGTTGACAGTTAGCCAATGAAAGCATGACCTTTTAACAATAAAAACTGTTTTAGTTTTTCTTATTCCATCCCAGTGTTCATTTAGTTTGTTAATGTATGTGTGTGTGTGTATGTTGTGTGTGTGTGTGTATTATAAAGTTTTTCTAAACTATGCCTCCTGCTCATTTTGAATGTGTGCTTATTTGGGGGCTTATTTTTGTGCTGAAAGCTGTAAAACTCTAACAGGTTATGGGCCCAGATCCCACCCAGCCAGCCTTTGCACACAGTTCAGACTGAAGAAAAAGATTGAGGCTCAACACAGAGCTGTAATTAAGCTGAAGTATTGTCTGAGTTAAATAAGAAAGAAAAATGCTGCTCAGCTGAAGCCTTGCAGGATGGCTGATTTAAATGAGAGTTCTCTGCCTCGATTGGGACAAAAGAATTATCTTATTTGGACTGCAAAAATGGAATGCTTCCTGAAGGCTAAGGAGCTCTGGGATATTGTGGTTAATCCACCCCAGGGGCAATAAGCAACTGCAGATCAAGGGAGGCATGATAAGGCACTGGCTTACATCTTAAATGTGGAAGATGAACAATTCTTAAATGTAGCTGACTTAAAAACTGCAAAAGTTTGGTTGAAGTTGAAAAGGGTGCATGTGAGTGAGTCAGCATGCAATATAGTGCAATTATTGAGGCAATTGTACAGAACCTGACTGCTGCCACATGAGAGCATAGAAGAGCATTTGTTCCACATGCAGAAACTGTTTGTTGAATTAGAACAGCGGGGAATGCAGATTCCTGAATCTCAGAAGGTGCTGTTGGTATTAAATAGTCTTGATGAAACATGGGCTATCGTTTGAACAGGAATTAAGTATGGAGGAACCTAAAGCCTGTTTGATTTCAGAAGAACAGAAATGCCATTTTAGAAGAAGCCAGGAGGAGAAATTCCTGAGGTGGGGGTCCAAGGAGCAGAGAGAGCAAAGCAGCAGACCGACTGTACAGAGATTGGATTATATCTCAGCAAAGAATTCCCAAGAAGAAAGAACAGGAGAAAAAGAAATATTTTATCTGTGGGGCTGAAACTCATTTCAAGAAAGACTGTTTACAAGGAAGAACAACAGCAGATGGATGAGCTTCTGTTACAATAGCTATTGTAAAAGCAGAGACAAATGGTTAATAGACAGTGGGGCTAGTCAAACAATTGTTAATAATTCTAAGTTGTTTTCCAGATTGAATTCAACTGGAAGAGATGCAAAATTCATGGGGAAAGGCAGTGTGCTGATTCCATGTCTGGAGGGAAGGTTTAATAATGTATTATGTGTGCCTGAAATGGAGCATAATTTACTGTCTCCAGTCTTGGCAAACAAGGGTTTGAGACCACACTTGTAAATGGGAAATGTCTCATAAAAAGAAATGGGAATGTATGTGCACAGGGCATAAAACAGGATAATCTTTATCTGTTGCAGGCACAAAAGATTCAATGTGCCCAAACATTTGGTAATGTGGCACAATATGATTCATGTATTCATCTCTTGCACAGAAAGCTTGGCCATGGCAGCTTCAGAGTGTTGTATAAGATGCCAGAGTTTGCAGAGGGATTAGCCTTAAAAGAGTGTAAGGCATACTTAGACTGTGCAGCATGTAAATCATTGAAATCTAAGGTATTCCCAGTGAGCAAGAAGAGCACAAGGCAGACAGCAAGGCTTCCTGAGCTGGTACATGTAGATTTAGTAGGACCAATGCAAGCCAGCTTGGGAGGAGCAAGGTATGCGCTGGTCATTGATGACCACAGCAGATCAGAAGTGCTGCAAATCAGAAGTGCTGCAGAAGTTCAAGCAATGGGTGACCTTCGCAGAAAGAAGATATAGGCAACAGGTATGCCAGCTTCAAACTGACGGGTTTAGAAGTCATGTCAGCAAGTTTACAACAGTGGTTGAGGCAGTTAGGAATAAGACATAGACACCCAAATCCGTACACAGCAGCTGAGAATGGCATGGCTGAAAGATGGAATGGAGTCTTGCAGACCATGAAAGACTCATTTCTGGAGGATTCTGGTCTGAGCAGGTTATATTGGGGCAAAGCCATGTTGACTGCTAATTATTTGGTCAATAGACTGTGGAGTTCCTCTATAAATGATACTCCATATGCTGTGCTATATGGGAGAAAACCATCTCTAGCACATTTAAGGGTGTTTGGAAGCAATACATGGGTGCATATTACAAAGGCAATCAGGAGAAAAGGACAACAAAAGGCTAGAAAGCTCAGATTTGTAGGCTATAAGCCTGGCTCAAAGTGCTATCGCTTTAGAGATAGAAGCAGAAGTATAGTAATTTCTAGATCTGTTAGCTTTGCAGAGCAGAATTGGGGCAGAATTGAAGTGGGGATGATCCACTTAGTGACAGTGACTCACTTAGTGATGGTCAGCATTCAGGGAGGAGAAGTTAAAAAAGAGCAAGAAAAGGAGTCAGAAGAAGATAGTGACTTTGATGTGAAGCAGAAAAGGATTGACAGTCAAGAGCAGTCAATGCCACGCAGGTCAGAGCGATGGAACAAGTGGATTCCACCTGACAGGTATTCTGCTGGGAAAGTAAAAGGGTGTAATGTGTGGTATGAGGCAAGAAACTATCAGGAAATATTGGCACTACCTAAAGTGGAGCAAGTAAAGTGGAAAGAGGCCATGGACAAAGAAATGAAATCCATGGATGAACATAAAGTGTTCACCTCTATGGCTTTGCCACAAGGTTACAAAGCTGTAGGATGTAAATGGGTATACAAAAAGAAAGTGTTACCCAACAATGAAGTCCAATATAAGGCAAGATTAGTAGCACAGGAGTTTTCGCAGAAGAAAAATGTACACTATGATGAAGTATTTGCACCAACGGTAAAAAGTGAAACTATAAGGTTGGCACTAGTGTTGGCAACAGCACATGGTTATAAAATTCAGCACTTTGATATAACCACAGCATTCCTCAATGCAGAGTTGGAGGAAGAAATTTACATGGTTCAAGCACCAGGTTATGAAAGTAAAAAGCCTAGCACTGTATATAAACTGAACAAGGCCATTTATGGGCTGAAGCAGACATCCAGAAACTGGAACATCTGTTTAGATGTGGCACTGAAAAATCTTGAGTTCAAGAGTTGTAAGGCTGATGGCTGCATATATATAGCAAGGTTCCATGGTGGGGATTGCCTATTAGCATACAAAATGCAAAACTATCTTGGTGTAGAGATACAAAAAAAACTGAGAAAGGTGGCTATGTTCTCAGTCAAAGAAGGAAAATTGAACAGCTGTTGGAGAGATACAATATGAGAGATTGTAATTCTGGTCCAACACCTATGAGCATAGATTTTCACAACACTTTAGGTGAGGACAAAAGTGAAGCCTGTGATCAGGAGATTTATCAGTCAGCAATAGGGAGCGTGTTATATCTGTCACAGTGGTACAGACCAGACACAGCTTGTGCAGTATGCATCTTAAGTCACTTTACTGTCCCACCAATGCAGTTGCGTTGGATGAGTGTGAAGAAAATTCTCAGGTATTTGAAGGGAACTGTGAATTTGGGTCTTCAATACAGGTCTCTGAAGAGTTAAAGTTAAAATGTTATGTTGCCAGTGATTGTGCCAATGATGTGGAAAGCAGAAAGTCCAATTCTGGGTTTGTGATATTATTTGGAGGGACTTTGATTGGATGGAAGTCCAGAAAACAAACAACTGCAGCTATTTCTACTGTGGAGGCAGAATTTATTGCTCTGTCTGAACTTTATTCAGAGGTAACCTGATATGTACAGCTGTTAAAGGATTTAAGTATAGAAGTTAAAGAAACTGTTAACAGTATGTAGTGGGGCTGGCTGAAAGGCTTTGCAGAAGCCTGCCCAGGGACAGGGAAGCTCAGACAGCTGCTGCTGGTTTTGGGCACAGCGGGCGTGGATCTGGTGGAAGGAAAGAAAATGGACGAAAGAAAGGGGGTGGGGGTGGTTGCAGTGGCTGTTGTCAGAGAGAGACCAGGTGAAGTCAGAGCGGGATTTGAGGTTTTAGCTGATCCCTTTCTGTTAAGAAGAGGGAAGGAGAGAATGAGAGAGAGTGAGAAGGTGGAATTTTACTGCTTTTTTTCGCAGGGGGATATCCTGAGCAGAGGCAAGAGAAAGAGTGAGGAGAGAGAAAGTTGCTGAGGTTGCTAAATTCAGATTTTAACAATAAAGGAAAGGGGGAGGGATTTTGACACTGAGACCGGAGACTGCGAGCAACAACAGAAGAGAAGGAGAGGCTGATCGTTACTGTTTTGGAGACTAGCGGCCATCCGAACTTTGATTATTGTTACCTGTGCAAGTTATAGACATTGTGGGGAGTTGTCCTTGTGGGGTGAGTGTTACTGCAGAACGCTGACTACCTTTGTTCGTGTTTCTATCGCTGCCTGGAGCCGGGGTTTTCCCCACCGCACTTGTTTCCAAACGGTCGCTGTGAAATCATTGACTATTACTGCCATGACTGCCTGGGGCTGTTAAACACCATCACACATTGACTATAGGGGCTAGGCGCTGGTCATATTTGTTCCTGAAAGTCCCCCCTTTGATGACAAGAGCCTGCCACCTTCTCCCTTTCTGTGAGCTTCTGCTAGAAAAGACACTTCACTAACACCTTGAGAGTGCAGCTGCAGAGTGCGATGGAGGGGAGGGCCTGGGGCTGGGAGGGCCTGGGCTTTGGCGGCCTCTGAGGGGGTAACACTACAAGTATTTGAAGATAATGCTGCTTGCATTAAAATGGCAACAGGTGACAGAGTGAAAAGTAGAAGCAAGCATGTGAACATTAAGTACTGTAACGTCAGAGAAGCCATAAAAAGTAATCTAATTCACTTGCTTCATGTTCTTCAGATGACAATCTGGCAGATGAAATGACCAAGCCATTAGGTGGAGTACACCATGGGAAGAGTATTAAATTATTTGGTTTTATGTCTATTCCAGTCATAAAGGGAGGAGTGTCAGTGTGTAAGAATTTAGGAACTGGAATACCCATAGCAACAAACCAGCCAATGAGAACTGTTTTTGATTAAGACACAGTATTGGCTGCGTGAGGCATATGATCCAGCCTAGGTCTGGGCGTGTCTTAGACTTCTCTATGTTGTTGTTTTTTCTGATCTCCAAGTTAACAGTTGTTGATGTTCCCCAGAGCTGAATGAAACTATCATCTTTATATATATTTTATAAAGTTTTTCTAAACTATGCCTCCTGCTCATTTTGAATATGTGCTTATTTGGGGGGCTTATTTTTGCACTGGAAAGCTGTAAAACTCTAACATTTATGTCAACCATTTGAAGATCAATGTAAAATAATAACTTCAAATTTATGAAAAGTAGTATTTCATATGCATGGTCCTTTGATTCAACAGTTTCCAAAATATAGACATTTAATTTACCATTACAGTTCATGAATGCAACATGACTATTTCTCCATTTGACAAAATTGTAGTTTAATGCACTGTATACATACATGGCATAAATTTTAATTCCATACCTTGGGAATATGTGCAGTTTCTAATGCAAAAGAAAACTCTTCCAAAGCTTCTTGATGGTTATGCATACTTTGGAAAGCTACACCTATATGATAATATGTTTCAAATACCTGGAATGAAAGAATTAGGATATCAATTTAGTTAATAAGTCTTTCCAACTAATTTAAATTTCAAACATTAAAACTGAGATAACCACCCATTATTAATGATGAAATTTCCATGTTCTAAAAATAAACACTAGAATCAATATTCTAATATTGAATAACATGGATTCTATTTGAATTTTTAAAAAAATAATAAACCAAATACAGAATCCTCAAGAAACAGGGTACTGAACAGCCTGTATTTAATCCAGTAATCTTGGGTGCTGCAATTTTATCTCCTTAACCTTACTCTCATAACAATGTTGTTAGTGCATAATCTATGCTAACATATTCTTTCCTCATCTGATTTTCTTTAGCATCTTTTGTAACAAAATTTAGAAAGTTAAAAACTTGCCTATAATTCCATTGCATTTGGTTAGCATTAATACTTTCCCATGTTGTCTTCTGATCTTCTTCTACAAAGACATACCTCCTGAATAAACAAATCGGCCAGAAATATATGAACTCCCTCATACAACATGTTTAGCAGTTGTGCTGGGAGGCTCTCCAAACAACTATACTGATTTATAAGTGTCTAAATAATAGGCCAGATTATAAATGTACTACATAATGAGCCAGGGATGAGACCAAGAGCACAATTCATCACTTGACTAATATATGCTGAGGTAGAAACCCTTTCAATGAGAATTTAAAGTAACAGAAAAGCATAGCATTGTATGCAGGGATTTTTAAAGGCATTTTAAATATCCATGGTGAAGTGCTTTATCAATTAACAGGTATATCACAGTGTACATTTTGTGGATTAAACTCCACTTGAAATTATAGAAAATTAAATTTGTCTGTTGGAATAAAACTGACAGAATTTTGTTGCATCTTAAAGACCACCACTTCTTCCACTCTGTATTGTTACAGACTATACATTAAAAGATAAATTGAAAGTTTGTTGGAGACGGACACACATAATAGAACAATGTGGCAAAAAGCCAGAGGTGTTAGAATGCAACTTCCTATACTGCATATCTAATCTAGTTTAAGAGAGAGAGAAAAAAAATGCAGAAGGAAGCCGAATACAAGGAGTTAAAAGAAAGGAACAGTGAGTTTGCTTTGAGTAAGTTTAGTATCTAAATTTAGTGTCTAAAGTTAGACTGCTTCCACCCACACTTCATAAACAAATCAGCAGTTATGTAGAGTTTCAAGTTAATATTCTATATAGAAATTTTTCAGGTTTAAATTACCAACAATTTACAGGTAGGACCAGGAACATATTGTATAGGAAAATTCCTTTGCCTCAAGCAGTTTAGCAGTCTTCTATAATACTCTATTGCCTGAAAACAATTTAATAAAAATGTATGAGAACTGGGAGCAAATTTTAGAATCTCTATATGTGTGAAGAAATGTAGACCTCGCCTTGGGTAAGGAATGAGGGAACCATTAAAAGCAGGGATTCAGAAAAGATTACTCAATCCTGAGAAAGAGGAAAGTGTAAGAAACTCAAAATAAGCTCAAGTTGATTCTCTTTCATGTAAGGTAGGGCATAAATACAAACTGGAACAGATTGTCAAGATTTTGTTATTCTATCCTACAATAATAAAAAGCATACCTGGAATTGCTACCATGCCTACCTCAGAGGGCCAGCAACAATCTTAAAAGCCTGTCAGAGTTTCTCTCTATCCCATCCTAGATCAAACAGAGCTATTTTGACTTTCTTTCTCATTCTTTCCCTTTTCTTTGGGACTGAGTAATTGATTCTGAAAGTTGCCTCTTAACAGTTCACATATTCCTTTTTCCATTCCCAAGTCTACAGTCCTTCACAATATGGCAAGAAGTATATATTTTTTACTTCAATCCAAGAAAAACAAAACAACAGACAAATCAGTCCCTGCCCCTCCCCCGCTTTCTGCAAATACATGTTTTCTGTGATCTCATAAACCTTATGATTTGCTAATCATAGCAACCAAGTCCACCATTCCTTGGAATGCTGTGTGTATGAAGCCATAATTTGTGAAGTCATAATATGCTTTGTTTGGGTATAGCATATTATATAAACCCAGTAGGGCCTTTAGTTTAGCATGTAAGCAGAATATAGCCAAATATTCACCATACAAACAATATTTTTTTAAAAAAACAAAGATACAGAAACTAAAAAAAATGCCAATGCCAAAGACACAAAGGGAAGAATTCTGAAAAGTAAAAGTAACTCAGAATTCCATATATTTGCATACTACCATTGCAAGCAAGTCCTGGCTATTCATCTGGCAAACAGAAAACACAGTGACTAATTGCATGGAAATCAGGGTTCCCATTTCTACTCTTCTTCATGGTGCACAGGTTCTCCACCAGAAGATACGCTTTCCCCTGAATCTGACATCTAAGAAAAACGAATCCTCATTCCTTCAACTTTAAAGGTCACAAAACCCTTGAAAGCACAGAAACTTCTGCTCTGAATAGAGGAAAGGAAAAAAAACAGTTTGAAGTAAAAGCCAGTGCCTCGCTCATTTCAAGTTACCCTCCGCGGAAGCAGTTTTCCAAACTTGTTTTGAACCGCAACTCTCCAAAATGTCCTGCCAAAGTCCAGACTGGTTTGCTGTTTTGGAATTTGCAACGAAGACAGCTCAGCGGGCGTCCAGCACCAGCCTCATTACTGCCTAAAGTGGCGCAATTACACCCGGAGCGCAAATCTATCCAGAATTCGCTCGCCGCGAGGACCGCTCCGCTAGATCCAATAGCCCAGTTACCTTAGGCCAGAGCTTAGCTCGCTCGCTGGCTATAGCGGCTCGCAAGAGTGTCTGCGCTCGCGCTTGAATCTGCGCGACCGCCGTCATGAATATGAGGGGAATGGTGGAATTGGCTTCTCTGGCTGGCGATGGGGAATTAGGGAAGGAGATCTGCCCGCTGTGGCTGCTAGCCAGGGAAGGGGGCAGCCGCGCGTCCTTCAGGTCTGACCCAGCCAGACGGCGCGAGGTGACGCTCTGCGGGGCCGCCATCCGCGGTGTTCATCCTCCCCTGCTGAGGATAAAAGCCATTGCCATGGTAGCGGGAGAACCAAGGGCCGCGCCCCCGCGCTCCTGGAGCTACGGCAACCCTAGGCGACCCTAGGCATAAGTCCTGGCTGCGTTTTCCCTGCAAGTTTCCCGCTTTGATTTCGGAGCTCCGTTTTCACCAGTCGAAGCTCACCCGACGCTGCGCGAGTCACTGGAGCAGCTTTCAGTTAAGCTTTGGCTCGCTGAAAGGTAAGCGAGGGTGGAAGTAGCCACTTACATACCTGGACATTTGTGGTCTTTTGATCAGACATCTTTGCTTTCTTTCCATGTTTTCAGAACGCAGCTGGAGACCCGCAGCCGAATTGCTTGCATGGTGAGCAGAGAAACAAAGCGGTGGACCAGTCTGGTCCTCTCCGGCCTCTGGTTTTGGCAATCGCAGCTTCAAGATTCCCTTTCAAGAGTTAGAAACTGCACTGACCAGGTCCTGAGGGCATCAATTTAGGCTCATTTTATAGGATTCAAAGTAATCTTTCCTGTAAATAATCAGTAATTATAGTACTACAGTAAAGGGTTTGATCATGGCTTATGTCCAAAATGATGAGAATAACTGAAAACAGTGGGGCTAAAGGAATCATAATTAGCATAAATTTAGATTTCAAGGAGACTATCCTAGTAAATTAATTATGGATCTATTTTATTTATTCAGAAGCAAGTTCCATTGTCCACATGAGGCTGGTTGCATTGCTGTGTACTTGTACTGTCCATCTTTTGTGGACAATTAACTTTTATCATTTCATTGTCACCACTGGAATCTTCTAAAATACTTCTGTGCAGGGAAATTTCAATCTTTTTTTCAATGTATTGGTTCTTCTCCCCCACCCCCACCCCCAACCTTTTAGTGACATGGCTGCAATTCTATGCATACTTAGTTGGGGGTGATTCTCATTCAACACAGTTAATATCATGATCACAGAGTTAAAAATGAATCTCTGCATAGAGACTTAGGGAATGAATGGATTTATGTATGTAAATGAAATCCCTTCATTTTTTCTAAAAGGAACATAGCAATTAAATAATTTGCATTTATGTCAAAGTCAAAATTAATAATTCTGATGGCCTCTTCAGGAGTCAGGTAACTAATTTTTATTGATAGATACAGGTAGTCCTCAACTTACAAGCATTCATTTAGTGACCGGTTGAAATTGTAGCAACACTGAAAAAAGTGACTTATGACCATTTTTCACATGACCATTGCAGCATTCCCAAGTCATGTGCTCCAAATTTGGATGCTTGCTGACTGGCATGTACAGTATTTATGTCCATTGCAGTGTCCTATGGTCATGTTAATCCCTTTGCAAACTTCTGACAGTAAAGTCAAGGGGGAAGCCAGATTCACTTCATAACTGCTTTACTAACTAATAACTGCTTAAGTGCAGTGATTTACTTAACAACTATGGCAAGGAAGGTCATAAAATGGGACAAAACTCACCAACTGTTTTGCATTGCAACAAAAAATTTGGGTTTAGTTGTAATCGTAAATCGAGGACTACCTGTACTAAGCTAATATTGAAGCTCCTGGAGAAAATCTATATGTATTTTTGGAGAAAAATAAGGTATTTAAGTGGTCACTAAGAGTGGATGCTGACATAATATATTAAAAGAATATTCGTTTTATTCACCTATCTTTCATAATAAAATAAACGTTACATACAACCTATTTTTCTGATGACAAATTTCTACCACTTAGTGGATAAAAACTGAAACTTAAATCCTCTTTTAGAGCTGCTTAGAACATAATTACATCATATAATGTAATTATATAATGAAAGATCTTCCTATAAATTCCATAAGGACATGGAAACACCACAAATAAACTTATTCAGGGAAAAACTAACACAAAAAGTGGTTTACTAACTATTTTGTTAGGAATAGAATGGAATAGAATAGAACAGAACAGAACAGAACAGAACAGAGCTGGAAGGGACCTTGGAGGTCTTCTAGTCCAACCCCCCACTCAAGCAGGAAAACCTACCATCTCAGACAAGTGACTGTCCAGTCTCTTCTTAAAAACCTCCAGTTATGGAACGCCCATGATTTCTGAAGGCAAGCTGTTCCACTGATTAATTGTCCTCACTTTTAGGATTTTTCTCCTTAATTCCAGGTTGCTTCTCTCTTTGATCATTTTAGGTTTAGGTTTTAGGTTTAGGTTTAAGTTTTATTAAATTTTTATACCGCCCTTCTCCCGAAGGACTCAGGGCGGTGAACAGGGCATATCATAAAACTACAAAAATACAAAAGTTAAAAAAGAATTAAATTATTGCCCACAGTAAAAACAATAGAAAATATATATAAATATTAAAACCCTAAGTAACTCCCCATCAGGCCAGGCCAGCTTGTTCAAATAAATGGGTCTTTAACCCGCACCGGAAGGAGCGGAGATCCGGTGCCATCCGGAGCTCAACCGGCAGCTGATTCCACAAAGCCGGAGTGCCCACAGAGAAGGCCCTCCCCCTGGGGGCCACCAGGTTCCAAACATTGTTTCTTGTCCTGCCCCCTGGTGCTTTGGAGAATAATTTGACCCTCTCTTCTTTGTGGCAGCCTCTCAAATACTGGAATATTGCTATCATGTCACCCCTGTTTCTTCTTTTCTTTAAACTAACCAAACCTAAGTCCTGCAGCCATTCTTCATATGTTTTAGTCTCCAGGCCTTGGATCATTTAGTTGTTTTTCTCTGAACTTTTTCCAAGGTCTCAACATCTTTTTTTGTACTATGGTGACCAAAATTGGTTGCAGTATTCCAGGTGTGGTCTCACTAGGGTTTTATAAAGACGTACTAATACTTTGTGTGATCTTGATTCTATTCAAACAGCACATTTCAAAGAACATATTTATTTATAAGTAAGAGTCATTTCTTCAAAAAAAGACGCGGGGGAACAGAATTTTTTAAAAAGTAAATATAACTGTAAGGATCTGTCTCAACTAGGTCTCCCAAGAAAACAGAACTCTTGAAACAGGCATTGTTTCAAAAGGAACTTTTATTGAGAGTTAGTGATAGAACTAGAGCAAGGCAAGGTCTGGAGAATTTGCACATGAAAGCTTACATCATAATGCCCATTCACGACTCCTTCCCCACCCGTGCCCAACCATTTGGTTGAAATCCAGCCAATCCATAGGTGCTAGGTTGTTTTGAGAACCTGGTGATTTAGTGCCCATCTCAAGGTCTCTCTCACTTTAGTTTCCCAACAGTCCCAGGTTCCATTGTCTGGAGATAAGGCAGATATTTTCATGCCACATTCCTTTCTCATGAAGGGAGGACATTTCAAAGAGGACAGAGCACAGCAAAGCAAATACATTCCCCAGGCAAGCAGCCCCCCTCCCACCAGAATGGCAGACCCCAAAAACTATATAGGCAAGAAAGAAATAATATGGAGGCAAATACATTGGGGTCTGACATATGCCCCCCCCAATAGAACAACAAATCCATCTGCAAAACAAAAGTGGGCAAAGGAGAGAGAGGGAAAACAGACACATCAATCAGGTTTATAAGGATAGCAAGCATGAAAGCACTTGAGCAACTTAGGAGCTTTAACATGTTTCTTATAGACCCATTCATTCTCTGAAGCAGTGAGATTTTTCCAGGCAACTAAATACCAAGTAGATACTTGCAACAGTCTAAAATGTCCTCAAAATACTGTTCATCCGCCACCATGATGGGTAGTGGAGGAGGAACAGTGGAATGCCTTAATGGGGATGTGACCTCAGGTTTCACCAGATGGTCCCTCATGAAGGGCAGAGGATACACATTCTCCATAGACACCACATTTAAACACTTATAATCCACACAGAGACAAAGAGACCCGTCCTTTTTCTCTCAGAAAACAACAGGCTGCCACACAGGGTCTGGCCAGTTGAATAAACCCCCGGGCTAAGTTTTTGTCAATGAACTTTTGTAGCTCATTTAACTCCCTGGGGGAGGTCATAGAATACAACTTCAGCTTTGGTAGCTTAGTTCCTGGAATGATTTTGATTGCACAGTCCATACCTCAGTGAGGTGGGGGGGAGCTCATCCGACCTCTTCTCATTGAAAACCTTGGGCAGATCACAGTATTCTCTTGGAATGCTCTGCAACTCCTGCTCTCACTTCAAGCTCCCTACTTTATAATCATGCACACCCTGGGGAAGAGCTCTCTTCTTAGGGAACTTTAGTCACCCCTCTCTCTCGGGTTCCACTTCTTTAACCAGGTTAGCTCCAGAACAAACTTCTTTTGTTATTTGGATTTTTAGGGGAGTTGTGCACATTAAGATTACGCTAAAGTGAGGCATGATGGCAAAAAGTTTAGGTTTCAATGTTGTTAATTGATTTTGAATAACTCTGAATTTATCACCAGGTGTTCTTTTTCCCTTAAGTAGTGCACATTACAATAGAGTTTCCTAGTGCCATGGAAAAGTACCTTTCCTTTCTATAAAGAGACTTTTCTGTTCCCATTTTTTTCAGGCATCAACAGAATTATAAAAATAGGATTTTTTAACATTAAAGCATGATCTGGAATATTATGCACAATGTTCAAAAGTATGTGTTCTGGAATATTATGCACAATGTTCAAAAGTATATGTTGAGTTTAGAATAGATTAGATTAGATTAGATTAGATTAGAATAGAATAGAATAGAATAGAATAGAATAGAATAGAATAGAATAGAATAGAATAGAATAGAATAGAATAGAATAGAGCTGGGAGGGACCTTGGAGGTCTTCTAGTCCAGCTCCTTACTCAAGCATGAGAACTTATACCATCTCAGACAAGTGACTGTCTAGCCTCTTAAATATCTCCAGTGATGAAGCACCAACAACAAGCTGTTCCACTCATTAGGAACTTTCTACTTTAGTGGTGGTGAACCTATGGCATGGGTGCCAGAGGCGGCACTCAGAGCCCTCTCTGTGGGCACCCACGCCATGCCCCGGAGGTGGCAACTGTCCTTCTTCAACCAGCTGCCTGCTAATTCACTGAAGTCCCACATGGCTGAATGCATCCCAGCACGGCTGGTTTCCCTCCCCCCATTCTTTCCCTCCTGGCCTTGCATGCTCTCCTTTTCCAAGGCACGACCCACTGCATCACCTCCTCAGCTGTTGGCCAACCATCCATCTTAGAGGCAGCTTCTTTGAACTGCTGGTGATGGGCTGCAGAGTCCCAGAGTGCACCTGGTGAGGGGCTGGCAGGCTGTGGCTACCGACAGACACCGTTGGCCCCCATGCGCTCGCTGGCCTCTGTGTGCGGGGGCCGATAGTGTCAGGCAGCAGCTGCCCCACCCCTTGCCTTGCCCCATGGCAATGGCACCCCCACCCTGCCTCACCTCAAGCCATAGGATGAGTCTCCTGCTTACTATCTCACCTGCCAGAGACCTCATGGAGCTCCCCCAACCCTTCCCACCCCCACAGATGTCCCTCCCCATGAGCAACATTGAGGTGACCACACCCACCCAATCTTCCATGACCACCACAGCCACACCCATCCAGTGGGCCATGCCCACCTGGCACCCAGCGATAAATAAGTGGGTTTTGGGTTGCTGTTTGGGCACTTGGTCTCTAAAAGGTTCATCACCACTGTTCTAATTAATTACAGGTTGCTTCTCTCTTTGTTCAGTTTCCAATCATTGTTTCTTGTCCTGCCCTCAGGTGCTTTGGTGACTAACATGACCCCCTCTTCTTTGGTGACTAACATGTAGCCCCTCAAGCACTACAATACTGCTATCATGTCTCCCCTATTTCTTCTTTTCTTTAGATTAGCCAGACCCAAGTCCTGCAACCGTTCTTCGTATGTTTTAGTCTCCAGACCTTTGCTCATCTTAGTTGCTCTTCTCTGATTTTTTTCCAAACTCACAAAATCTTTTTTGTGATATGGTGACCAAAATTGGCCGCAGTATTCCAGGTGTGGTCTTACTAGGGTTTTATAAAGCGGTACTAATACTTCGTGTGATCTTGATTCTATGCCTCTGTTTATACAACCCAGGATAGTATTAGCTTTTTTGGCTGTTGCTGCACACTGCTGGCTCATGATCAAGTGATCATCCACTAGGACTCCAAGGTCCCTGTCACAATTACTGTTTTTAAGCCAGGACTCGCCCAATCAGTATTTGTACCTTTGATTTTTCCTGCCTAAATGTAAAACTTTGCTTTTCTCCACATTGAAACTCATTTTGTTGGACAGGGCCCAACAAAAGTTTGTCAAGATCATTTTGGATCCTGAGTTTGTCTTCTGGGATGTTGGCTACTCCTGACAGTTTGGTGTTGTCTGCAGATTTAATGAGTTCCCCTTCAATTCCCTCATCTAAGTCATTTATGAAGATATTGAAGAGCACTGGGCCTAAGACAGAACCTTGTGATACCCCACGCTTACTTCTCTCCATGTAGATGTAGTGCCATTGAGGACTACTCATTGAGTACAGTTTGCCAGCCAGCTACAGATCCATCTGGTGGTGATGTTGTCTATTCCACCTTTTTCTAGCTTACCTAGGAGTAGGTTGTAGTCTACTTTATCAAATGCCTTACTGAAATCTAAGTATACTACATCCACAGTATTTCGCTGGTCTATTAGTTTAGTCACTTTACCAAAGAATGAAATAAGATTGGTTTGGCATAATCTGTTTTTAATAAACCCATGCTGGCTACTAGTTATAACTTCGTTTGTTACTAGTTGTTCGTAGATCTGTTTTTTAATTATCTTTTCCAGGATCTTCCCAGGTATTGATTTTAGACTGATTGGTCTGTAGTTTCCTGGGTCTGTTTTTTCCCCTTTCTTGAAGATGGGAACCACATCAGCCCTTTTCCAATCCTCAGATATTTCCCCAGTGCTTCAGGATTTTTGAAAGATATGGTCCAGTGGTTCTCCTTCAGAACTCTGGGATGTAATCTGTTGGGTCCCGATGATTTATATTTGTCAAGGTCGGATTGGTGTTCTCTTACCATTTTCTTGCTTATTTCAATTTTTGTTTCTAGTTTGTCTTTTGCAGTGGTTGTTTTGGTATGTTGGGCTATAGTTTCTTTTTGTGTGAAGACTGATGCAAAGAATGAGTTAAGCAGTTTTGCTTTCTCCCTGTTTCCTGTTATTTCCTTGCCATCTTCTCTCTTTAGTGGACCTATAGTTTCCTTGACTTTTGTCTTGTTGTTAATATGTTGGAAGAATTTTTTTTATTATCCATGATTTCTAATGCAAGTCTTTGTTCGTTCTTAGATTTTGCTTTCCTGACTTCATCTTTGCATGTTCTGGCTGTCTGCTGATAATTGGCCCTAGTTATGTACCCTTCTTTCCATTTTTTCTATTTATCCTTTTTGTCTTTCAGTTTGTCAGAGAGATCTTTGTGCAGCCATGCTGGTTTCTTCTTTAATTTCTTGTCTGTCAGTGGTATTGTGCTGGCTTGGGCTTTTATGATCGCATTTTTCAGTTTCCCATGCTTTTTGGGTTGTTTTCCCCTTTAGGATTTTCATCCATGGGATCTTTCCTAGGTTCTCTCTGAGTTTGTTGAAGTCAGCTCTTTTGATGTTTAAGACCCTGGTTGGATTGTTTTCTGTTTGCTAGTGTTTGTATTATATTAAATTCCAGTATGACATGGTCACTTTCACCCAAGATTCTGGTAACTTCAACTCCCTCTATCACTTCTTCTCTATTGGTAAGGATAAAGTCCGCTATGGCTTTACGTCTAGTTCCCTCCTCCATCTTTTGGATGACAAAGTTGTCAGCTAGGTTGGTTAGGAATCTGTTTGATTCCCGCTTGCTGCAGAGTTTCTCTCCCAGTTGATTGACCTCTCCCAGTTGATTGAAGTTGGTTGATGTCTCCCATTACTATTGCGGTATATTTACTATATACATTTGTTAACTAGTTAGCAAAGAGTTCATCTATTTCTTCTGATTGGTTGGGTGGTTGTAATATACACCTATTGTAATGTCACTTTTTTTTCTCTTTTATATTGACCCATATGCATTCTGGAGAGATTTTATTTTTGATCATGTGCATTTCTGTAGATATGTAGTGTTCTCTTACATATAGTACAACTCCCCCTCCTCTTTTTGTAAACCTGTTTCTTTTGAACAATTTGTATCCATCAATCGGTCCATTCCATTCATAGGTTTCGTCCCACCAGGTTTCTGTAATGCCAACTATGTCATACCCTTCCTTGTGTACTATTGCTTTTAGTTTGCCTAGTTTGTTTTCCAAGCTTTCAGCATTTATATATAAGGTAAGCATTTCTGAGCTTAAATGGACTCCAGAAGATGGTAGAGGACAGGAAAGCCTGGAGGAACATTGTCCATAGGGTCGCGATGGGTCGGACACGACTTCGCAACTAACAACAACAACAACAACAAGCATTTGAGCCTTTTACACCTGTTCATGGGTATGTTTCCTGCATCTCCTGAATGTTGTTTGAGTTTTTCTTTTTTCACATCTCTGCCCACCTCATTGTTTGATTTGTTTTCTTGGGATTTATGATTGGTTTTGGGTTCTAGAGATTCTAAAGATTGGTCACCCTCCCCCCTCAATTTTAGTTTAAAGCCCTCCTGATGAGTTGGGCTAGTCTTTTTCTGAGTACATTTTTCCTTGTTTTTGTGAGATGTAGCCTATCCCTTGCCAAGAATCTTTCGTGAAGGAAATGCAGTCCAAGATCTAGGACAGGGTGTTTCAACCAGTGGTACGGGTACCACCTGTGGTACATTGGCACCTGGCAGGTGGTACACAACCATCCTAGAAAAGTGGTAGCAGGGGAGGGGAATGAGCTGAACTGGTGGCAGCACTGCACAGGCCTGAGCAAGAGATGGCTGAAGCTGCAGGGCTGTCAGGGCTCAGTGGAAGCACCAGGATCAGTGCTTCTTCAGGGCTGTCAGGGCTCAGTGGAAGCACCAGGATCAGCACCAGGCTCCAGCTGGATCTCAGCACTGATCCTGGTGCTTCTGCTGAGCCCAGAAGAAACACTGATCAGCTGGAATGTTGCAACATCTCCAGGGTCTTGTGATTTACATTCAGATGCTTGGCAACTGATTCATATTTATGATGGTCACAGTATCCCAGGGTCATGTGAAGTGACCAAAACCTGCTGCAACCACCCAGCAGACAGGGAGAATAAAAACCAAACACCCCCCCCCACTCCACCCCCATTGCCAATCCTTAACAGAAATGCTCACAACAATGACAACCTCGGACAGGAGGAAGAGCACCGCTGGGTGGGCAGGCAGGTGTCTTGCTCGGCTGTGGGTTGTGCCATTGTAACTTATAACAGTCACTAAGAGAACTGTTGTAAAGTCGATGACTACCTATACTTCATCAGTTTTCTCCTTTTTTGTCATCAAGTTTTTGACACCTTGCTAGGCGACTGGTGGTACTTGGATATTGCCATATCCTAAAAGTGGTACAATGGGTGAAAAGGTTGAAAAGCTCTGATTTAGATTCTAGGAAACCAAAGTTTTCTTGGTGACATCAACCCTTTAGCCAATGGTTTATTTGTAGAATTCTTTTTTCCTTCAGTGGGTGTTGGCCTTTCATTGGGAGTACTGATGAGAACACTACTTGTGCTCCTAGCTTCTTAACTTTATTGCCTAGTTGCTTGTAGTCTCTCACTATTGTACTCAGGTTCTTTGTTGTGTCATTCCTCCCAATATTGAGGAGGAGGAAGGGATAGTAATCTGTAGACCTAATTATTTTGGTAGGTTCTCAGCCACATCTTTGATTTTTGCTCTAGGGTGATAACATACCTCCCTGGATTGTATGTCCGGTCTGCAGATGGATGATTCTGTTCCTTTAAGGACATAATTTCCTATACCAACACTCACCTTCTTTTGGCAGGGGGGCTGCAGTCTGGGGTGCTTTTCTGTTTATCTCTGGTGTGTTTGTTGATGTGACTTTTTTAGGGATGTTTGAAGTGATTTTTAAAGGGATATTTGAAGTTGTTCCCTTGCTAAGTGTCTGCATGTTTTTTTGAAGGGAAGGTTGTGGGTCTACATGTTTCCATCTAAGGGGAGAAATCGATTGCTCAGTTTTAATAGTAAGGTGACCAACTTTTTTACAATGAGAAGGAGGACACAAATTGAAGAAAAAAATATCGTAAATAAAAGAAACATTTTATTCATTGCAACAATAATACAGAATACACTATAATATGATAAATGCGTAATAAAAACATTTGTAACAATAAAATTTTATATTGTAATTATGCTTACATGCCTATTAATTATTATTTAAATGAGTACTTTTCCATTGAATGAATATTTTTGTCAATATATCATCTTCTAACAATATATTGGAAATATCTGAACAAAAAATATCCTTCATATTGAATTTTACGGCAAGTGCTGCAGCTAGAGTATCAACATTCAATCTCAATTTCTCACTTTTCCAAAAATCATTAGCAATTGAAAAAAAAAACCCTTTCTACTGCTGCATTAGTTCCAGGGCAGCACAACATAAATTGAACAGGAATAAATAAATTTTAACATGTTCATTTTTAAAATGGCTGAATATTTCCACCTATCTTTTATCAATTTCAACGTGTTTATTTTCCCATTGTATTATTTTTTCAGAATTTAAAAATACATTCAGTCTTCTAATTTCTTCAGAGACAATTGTCGTCTATTTTAATGTCTGGCATTTCTCCAGATATCTGTGACTAAGGCATCAAACCACATTAGAGAATTACATGCATCTGAAACACAAGCATACTCAGCTTCTGTTGAGGAACAAGAAACAAAATTCTGTTTACGCACATGCCAGTAAACAGGACATCCATTCAAAAACATCATATAACCTGAAGTGCTTTTACGTGATTTCTTATCACTTGCCCAATCAGAATCTGCATAACAACATAACTCTGCATAGTCAGTATGTGTGGGTTCTAACAATAACTTCATGTCTTTTGTGTGTTTTAGGTATCTCAATAATTTCTTAACACATGTCCAATGAAACTGTTTTGCCTTGCCTACGTGTCGTGATAGGAGATTAACACTAAGTGCAATGTCAGGTCTAGTCCAACTACTAATATATAGCAGCGATCCAATGACTGAGCGATAAATTGTTTGATCCTTGAACTCAGGACTTGGTTCATGTGTCAAGTTGTGAAAGTCAATTTGCATGGGTATACTCACTGGTTTAGCGTCCTTCATGTTGCAGTGATGCAATAGTTGTTCAATCTTATCTTCCTGTCTAAGACTGAACCCCTTCTGAGTTTTGGTAACTTGAACACCTAAATAAGTGAACGATGCAAGCACATTCACTATGAATAAATAAAATTAATTATTAAAACTGAAACAATAACATAAGTGAATAAACTTGTAAATAAAATCATACATATTTGGAAATTATTAAATAGATAATGAATTAATGAATTAATAAAAGATGAATTATTGTGCTTACCTGTGTATGATTGAATATTCACTGAGAAAAAAGTGAGTTTAATGCATGCGTGTTTGCCATGTCGTTTTTCGGTAAGAAGTAAACAAAGCCACTTGTGCGTGGCGCATTCTTGCGTGTGGCGCACTCTTGCATGTGACACACACTCTCAAAACAATTCTCCTGTGTGGAGCACATGTGTCTCATAATTGCGTCTCGCCACACTGGACTGAGCCTTGACGAATCGTCATGTCAAATACAAATACGTCTCATCATACGCAACAGATCGGCTCGGCATCGATCGAATATGGAGATTTACAGATTAGTCTTCAAATATTGAAAAGGAGGACATGTAGGAGGACACTTTTTGAGAGAGGACAGAACTTAGAAAAGAAGGACTGTCCTCCCTAAAGGAGGACGATTGGTTACCTTATTAATGGGGCTGCTTCTGGTTGGGTAGGATTGGGCAGAAGGGGTTTGTTAGTTGTATGCTGCTTCTTCCTTTAAGTATTGTTTTTCCTTCTTTGTGTGACATACCCCCATTTGTCTTCCTCCAAGGGTTTATCAGTAGGGTCAAATCCTCTGGGAGTTATTTGTTCGATAATTGTTTCTGTTTGGGTAGAGCTTTCTTTTGTTCATTGGGGTTTGGCTAGAGTTGGCTCTAAGTTCCTTACTTTTTCCTTCTAGCAGTTCACAGTTTACATATAATACATGTATAGTTTGGGTGTTCTTTGGACATGAGCACACACATGGAACATGTATTGCATACCACAATGAAGTCAGTCATCTGTTCCATTAGTTTGTTGTTTGAAAATCCCTCTTTTTTGTTGGTGGATGTGCTTTTCTGTTAGTCTTGTTTCTAACTTCTCTGTTCTGGGTAATTATGCCTATTTTTTCTGTCTTTTTTTCTGCCTGTTTGTGTTTGTTTTTCTGCCTCGCTATTTTGGTTTAGATAAGTACATGGTAGTATGCCCTTTGGTTTTAAAAGAAAAAAAAAATGCAGTTTATATTTAAGTTAAGACTTAGTGTTTGAATAGGGCTATTTAACACAGGGAAGGGCTGCTTTCTCCTCCACAAGGAATTTGCTTTTAGCTTTCTTCCCTATCCTTTTTTTTATTGAAACATTTTACAGTACATTTTAAGTATACTCCATCCCTCCCCCTCCCTCCCCCCACATCCCCCCTCCCCCCCTCCCCCCCCACTTCCCAGAGCTGAAAGCAGGGTATTGCCTCTAACAAGCTTAAACTAAAATATGCTAACCAACTATGAATACACTTTAAATCCTATCGCACTTTAACTCCCCTTATACATAGATAAATAATAGTATATCTTATAATTCTAATATTCATTCATATGCTAGGTGAAATTTTTTAGTCCCATATTTATTCTGAATATATTCAATCCATCTTCTCCATTCTGAAATATATATCTGCTGCGATTATTCTTTCAGGTATGCTGAAATTTTTGCCATTTCTGCCAAGTTTGAAACTTTTAAAGTCCACTCTTCTATAGTAGGCAGTTCCTCCTTCTTCCAATATTGCGAAACCAAAAGTCTTGCTGCCGTTATTAAATTCAACATCCATTTAGTTTCTATAACTGTACAATCAGTAATAATACCCAATAAAAATAACTGGGGTAAACCTTATCTTTTTCTTAAATATCTTCTGCATATTCCACCAAATTTTGATCCAAAAAACTTTAACTTTTTTACAAGTCCACCACATATGATAATAGGTTGCATCCTCACAACCACACCTCCAGCATTTAGGCTGATAATTTGGATACATACATGCTAATTTTTTAGGATCTAAGTGCCACCTATAAAACATTGTATAAAAATTCTCTCTTAAATTTTAAGCCTGAGTAAATTTTACATTTCTGACCCAAATTTTTCCCCAAACATAATAATAAAAGGTTCCAAGTGGAAAATCAAGAAGTTTTGATATTGAAAGAAATTCCTCCAAAAATTTTAAGAAAAAGGAAAGAGTTTGCTTTTCTGGTAAATGAATTGAAAAAAAGGCAGCATCAGTTCAGATGGGATATACCAGCTGGAATAGTGGTCAACTACTTAGGTACTAGATATCGTCTTAATATAATAGGGAAAGCAAAAGAATTTTATTTTAATGTACTGAAAGCAGATTTGCCACTATTTCCTGAAAAAAAAGTGAAGGAGAGAAAAAACAGGCTCAAATGGAAGAGAAGTTACTTTTAGAGACAGAAAATCTAGGTGGTTTGGAAGCCATTTTAACACCCCATTAACTTTCGTTTCTCACTTTCACTTTTCCGCACTAATTGCAACTTTGTTGCTTCACTGTCAAATAGCTAAGTCTCTTAAATCACCTTTGAACCAACTTCAAATGTTTTAAACAAAGTCTTTTACAACTTTTAAAAATCCACTTTCTGTCTTTCCCCTTGCTTTTATTTTATTTTCCTTGTTCTTTTGTACTTCACACTTTCTCTCAGAAGTTATTCCGGCGCCATCTTCCTCCCCTTCTTTTAAGTTATACCGGAGTTAAAGATCATATACTTGCTGTTTCTGTATTCTCCCGCTGAGCCCTGCCTGCGTCCAAGTAATCCAAAATACAATGTTGAAAGCAGGGATGGTTGCCTTGAAACAGAAGAATCCCGAGTCCGGAGTTAATTCAGGCTCTGAGGGAGCTCTCACCCTTCAACCCCCGGATTAAGTTCTTGGGGTCTAGGGGAGCTCTACCTCTTGCCTGAATACTCAGCCCCCCCTCTTCTCCTGAAGGGGGGATTCCCAAACAGTGAAACAGCTGATCGTCGCTGCTTTCGCGGTTTAAACAGAACAGCGGGGCTGACGGTCAGAAATGACTGCCATCGATGGAGACTTTCCACCCGGAAGTCCACCCTTGTTCTGTTCCAGCCTACTACTGTCCCTGTAGAAATGTCAGGGACAACCCCTTTTCAAAAGTCAATAGGCTGGAAGTAAGCCCACCAAATTTATTTACACAAAACAGATCCAAAACAGAGCAAACAGAGCAAAACAAATATGAACCACTAAATCAGAAGCTGTTCAAATGGTTGCCTTCAGCAACCAGCACCTCCCACACCTCCCCTTTTAAACAGTTTCAAGGTGTGGCTTCTCTGCCTCCTCCTGAGGTGCCCCATTGCCTTCCTTTGTTTAGTCCTGCTTGTCTGCCTCCTGCTTCGGGCGTCCTTGAACAAGGCCAGCTGTGAGTCATCTTCATCCAAGCTGTCAGGCTCACACAGCTGGGTCTGAACCAGATGGGCCTGGCTGAGAGCTCTGCGATGCCTCAGAACTGTCCTCTGCAGGCTCTCCAAACCCCTCCTCCTCATCGTCCTCAGAATTGTCCGATTCAACTGCTGAACCCACAGGCTGACACTGAATCACAACAACCCTATCCTTTTCTTAATTTGCTCCTGATTTATCTCTGTCTTCTCTGCCTTGGTTTTTGACTGCCTTTCTGTGCTCAGCCAGTCTTTCTAGCTGTCCTCAGTTGTCTCCAGCCATTTCTGATGAGCAGATTTAGTTGCTGGGTTTTCTCCACTGGGCCTTGCTACCAACTGCCTCCATCCATCACTCCATTGCTCCATCTCAGTCCGTTGCTCTGTCTCCAACATTCAGCCAGGTTCTCTCAAGCTGCCAGTTGGGTCCTCTGCTGCTCTGCCACCTCTGTCATGCTGCCTCGCCACCACCTGTAGGCCTCCTGGTCTGCCGCTGCCGTTGCCCGCCACCTCTGCACTGCTCCCCACCACCTCACTGGTCTGTGGCTTTGTGCTGCTGCCACCTGCTGCCTCTGCACTGTCCCCAGCCATCTCACCAGTCAGTGGCTCACATTGCCACTGGCCACCTCTTCTTCACTGCTCGAGCTGCCAATGCACCAGGTTGCCCAGTTTGCTATGCCAGTCTCTGCTTCGTTGGGCTGGGTTGGGTCGC
The DNA here is from genome assembly GCF_947247035.1 of Vipera ursinii. NCBI lineage: Eukaryota > Metazoa > Chordata > Lepidosauria > Squamata > Viperidae > Vipera > Vipera ursinii. The sequence goes on from NC_139515.1 coordinate 31,509,956, forward strand.
TGGGCCACCTGGCCTTTCATCTAGGCCTCCATAGGCCTAGAGGTCCTCCAACAACCCCTTTGTGATCCTGCACAGCCATTACATAGATCAGGCATAATATTTCTACATTTGAAATATACTGGAAATAAAGCCTACACTGCAGAATATCCTCCAACTTGAGAACCAGCAGGATCCATTCTGAATAATATGGATGGAATTGTACTGCTTGTTACATCCAAGTATCATGTCGGGCCACATGAAACATTCCGAGGACACTGCCATTCAGTTGGGATGGGGGAGGCTTTGACCTGTTGGGAGGGGGGATGTTGTGGGCTCTGGGATGTGTTTCCTTCACTTTGTTCTTTCAAACTTTGATGTATCTTTTTGGGTGTGAAAGGGGGGAGGAATGTACCTGGGGCCATCTACCTTATCTCTACTTTGCTGGGAAGAAGATGCAATGCCTGGGAACAGCACTTTATCACTCTTTCACCTTCCAGTTCCTACAACAACTTTACACCTCTGTAAAGCTGGAAATGGATTGGGCAGCTGGGCACTTGGAGGGGTTTGAAGGCTGGAGTTTTAATATAATGGTTCACATGGGAAATATTCAGATCTTGCCTTGCTTCTCTGCTTTCACTACCTCGCAATATAAGTTCCTTTTGAAAAGATACCAGTTTTAAGAGTTCTGCTTTCTTGGCAGTGTTAGCTGATGCAGGACCTTACATTAAGCAAGATCTGCAAAATGGTCAACCCAGAGGGATCACAGTCCTACTGTGGGGACCATGCACATGATGCCCCACCATGGCAGTGAACAGGAGGAGGCAGAATGCTGGGTGGAAACCTCCACAAAGACTCACCGTGAGGAGAGCACCTCCAAGTGGATAGAGGAAGCTGCCACCATGAGGGACCCTCGGAGGCCAAGATGGTCCTTTGGCATGGGGGAAAAGGATGACTGGGAAGGGAGGACCCAGAAGGTCACCCTCACCCAGACTGTAAGCATGAGATGGAGCTACTCTACACCAATGATGTGGGCAAAAAGCCGAGCCAAGCTGACTGGTTCCTGAAACATGTCATACACTTGATGGTGGAAGCCTTCCAGAAACCTGAAGGGGCAAGAAGCTGGTGACTGCAGGGAAAAGAGCAAGGAACAAGTGGAGGAACCCGCCTGTGAGTCACCTGCCCTAGGAACCTTGGCAGACACTGAGATTTCTGCAGAAAGGGCAATGACTACCCTGGCCATGCCATTTTGGGTCATTCCAGCTGGGGTGAATGCCCAGGGAGTGGGCAGAAGGGGAGTCCCATGGCCGGAGTGAAAGACACATCCTCTGGGTGTTAGGTTTGATGGGGACCCTCAACAATTTTGATCCTTCCTCACCCACATCCTCATATACATGCAGGAATACAGGCAGGAGCTCCCCAGCGAAGAAGCCAGGGTTAGGGTCATCAACTTAGCCCTGGAACATGCCATGGCCAGATGAATGGTGACCCTGCACAATGCCAATGTGCCGGAGAACAAGAACACATCCGGGATCGCCGATCAGTTGACTCCATACGTCTGGACCCGACCTCTGCCGATGGGCTCCAGTCCACAGAGAGCTCCCGATGGGTCAACGGCTTCCTGGTGGTGGTTCCGGCCGGTGAGGAGGCTGGGAGGGAGGTGGCGGCCTGGTGCTAGGGTTTCCCCCTCCTTTGTGTCGGGCCCACAGGGCTCAACACAGCCGTTGCCACCGCCTTCCCCGCAAGCGAGCTGGGAAGAAGTGGAGCAGGTGGGGGGGAAGAAGGCGATGCTGCGTACCACCAGCCAGGTGCTCACGTACCACCGGTTTAAAAGCCCTGTTCTATAGAGCAGTTAGGGTTGATCTCCTCTAGGACTGACCGGTTTGATCGCTTTGCAGTCCAAGGGACTCGCAGGAGTCTTCTCCAGCACCATAGTTCAAAGGCCTCAATTCTTTGGTGCTCAGCCTTTCTTGTGGTCCAACATTCACAGCCATACATTGCAACTGGGAAAACCATGGCCTTGATTATATGCACTTTTGTTGGCAGGGTAATGTCTCTGCTTTTTATTATGCTGTCTAGATTTGCCATGGCTTTCCTCCCGAGGAGCAAGCGACTTTTAATTTCTTGGCTGCAGTCCCCATCCGTGCTGATCTTGGAGCCCAGGAAAATAAAATCTGTCACTAACTCCATTTCTTCCCCATCTATTTGCCAGGAATTGAGAGGGCCGGATGCCATGATCTTGGTTTTCTTAATGTTGAGTTTCAAGTTCACTTTTGCACTCTCCTTCTTCACCCACATCAAGAGGCTCTTTTATTCCTCTTCACTTCCTGCAATTAGAGTGGTATCATCTGCATATCTTAGGTTGTTGATATTTCTTCTGACAATCTTAATTCCAACTTTTGATTCATCTAGCCCTGCCTTTCTCATGATGTGCTCTGCATATAAGTTAAATAGGCAGGGCGACAGTATACAGCCTTGCCAGACTCCTTTCCCAATTTTGAACCAATCAGTGGTTCCGTGTCCAGTTCTCACTGTTGCTTCTTAGCCCGCATATAGGTTTCTCAAGAGACAGATAAGATGGTCTGGTATGCCCATCCCTTTAAGAACTTGCCAGAGTTTGTTATGATCCACACAATCAAAGGCTTTAGCATAGTCAATGAAGCAGATGTTTTTCTGGAACTCTCTAGCTTTCTCCATGATCCAGCGTATGCTGGCAATTTGATCTCTAGTTCCTCTGCCTCTTCGAAATCCTGCCTGTACTTCTGGTAGTTCTCGATCCACATACTGCTGGAGTCTAGCTTGTAGGATTTTAAGCATAACTTTACTAGCATGAGAAATGAGTGCAATGGTGCGATAGTTTGAACATTCTTTGGCACTGCCTTTCTTTGGAATTGGAATGTAAACTGATCTTTTCCAATCCTGTGGCCACTGTTGAGTTTTCCAAATTTGCTGGCAAATTGAGTGTAGCACTTTTACTGCATCGTCTTTTAAGATTTTGAATAGCTCAGCTGGAATACTGTCACCTCCACTAGCTTTGTTGTTGCTCAGCTTTTCTAAGGCCCACTTCACTTCACATTCTAGGATGTCTGGCTCCAGGTCAGTGACCACCTCATTGTGATTATCAGGGACGTTAAGCTCATTCTTGTATAGTTCTTCTGTGTAATGTTGCCACCTCTTCTTAATCTCTTCTGCCTCTATTAGGTCCCTGCCATTTTGGTCCTTTTGGTCCTTTATCATGCCCATTTTTGCATTAAACGTTCCCTTCATCTCTCCAATTTTCTTGAAAAGATCTCTGGTCCTCCCTATTCTATTGTTTTCTTCTATTTCTTTGCACTGTTCATTTAAGAAGGCATTCTTATCTCTTCTAGCTATTCTCTGGAATTCTGCATTAAATTGGGCGTATCTTTCTTTTTCTCTCTTGCCTTTCACTTCCCTCCTTTCCTCAGCTATTTGCAAAGCTTCCTCAGACAGCCATTTTGCTTTCTTGCATTTCTTTTTCTTTGGGATGGTTTTGGTTGCTACCTGTTGTACAATGTTGTGAACCTCTGTCCATAGTTCTTCAGGCACTCTGTCTATCAGATCTAATTCCTTAAATCTATTTGTCACCTCTACTGTATATTCAACAGGGATATAATTTAATTCATACCTGAGTGGCCTAGTGCTTTTCCCTACTTTCTTCAGTTTAAGCCTAAACGTTGCAATGAGAAGCTCATCATCTGAGCCACAGTCAGCTCCTGGTCTTGTTTTTACTGATTGTATAGAGCTTCTCCATCTTTGGCTGCAGAGCATATAGTCAATCTGATTTCTGTGTGATTTCCATGTGTAGAGCCGTCTCTTGGGTTGTTGGAAAAGAGTGTTTGCTATGACCATTGTATTCTCTTGACAAAATTCTGTCAGCCTGTGCCCTGCTTCATTTTGTACTCCAAGGCCAAACTTGCTTGTTATTCCGGTTATCTTTTGCCTTCCTACTTTAGCATTCCAATCCCCCATGATGATAAGGACATCATTTTTTGGTGTTAATTCTATAAGGTGCTATAGGGCTTCATAGAACCGGTCAATTTCATCCTCTTCAGCACTGGCAGTTGGGGCATAGGCCTGGACTACTGTGATATTGAATGGTTTGCCTTGGATTCAACTGAGATCATTCTGTCATTTTGAGGATTGTATCTGTTCTGCACCAGCCCTCTTCTAGCAAACCCCTATTCAAAAAGAAGAGACTGGAGAGCGTCCAAGGCTAAAAGGCTTCTGCCAAGATTTAATTACGCAGTTAACAAAAACACTAGAGCTTGTCTTCTCAAGCGGAAAAGTTGCTTTCAGCAACCAGCCCCTCCCCAAACACTCCTTTTATAGAGAGCTCAGGGCGTGGTCTCCCTGTGCCTCCTCCCGAGGAGTCTCACAGCCTTTCTTTGTTTGTTCCTGCTCGACTGCCTCCTGCGTCGGGCGTCCTTGAACAGGGCCAGCTGTGGGTCATCTTCCTCCGCACTCTCGGGCTCACGCAGCTGAGAAGAGGTCCCCGGCTGAGGACTCTGCAAAGCCTCCAAATCATCATCAGCCGGTTCGTTTCCCTCCTCCCCCACATCTGAGTCCTCCGATACATCGGAGCCGGCTGTCGGACCCACAGGCTGGCCCTGAGTCACAACACTATCCCGCACCGCAGGGCCCTTCCCCCGGGTCTGCTGATCCGGATGCGGTCGGGATGGGAACTGTTCATGAAAAGCAGTCACCAACGCAGGGGCATGAACGGCGGTCGCGTCTTCCCATGTGAAGTCCTCCGGCCCGTACCCTTTCCACTCGATCAGGTACTGGAAGCGACCTTTCAGCCAGCGGGAATCCCTGATGCTGGCGACCTCGTACTCGGGGGTGCTGTCGCCATCACGAGGTCCTGATGGGGGAGGTTCCGCTTGGCGAAGTGGACAAGCCGGTTGTTCGGGGACCAACAAGGACCGATGGAAGACGGGGTGCACGCGCAGGGAACGTGGCAGAGTTAAACGATAGGCGACCGGGTTGATGACGGCCTCGACTGGGAACGGTCCAAGGTAACGGTGGTCCAGCTTCCTCGCCGGCCGAGTGGATGGTAGGTTCCTGGTGGACAGCCAGACCCGATCCCCCACCGATAATGGAGGCGTATCCCTTCTCGACCGATCGGCGAACCTCTTGTAGTCGGCCTTGGCCTTCTCCAGCTGCCGTCGCACCAACCGATGGATCGCCTGTAACTCCGCCATGAATTCGTTCGCTGCCGGCTCCGGTGAGTCCACGGGAGAAAGGGGGAAAAACCGGGGGTGATAACCCACGTTGGCCAAGAACGGTGTCATCTGCGTGGAGGTGTGCTGCGAGTTGTTAAAGGCAAACTCGGCTATGGCCAAATAGTCCACCCAATTGTCCTGCTGCAGGTTAACGTAGCAGCGCAGATACTGCTCTAAGATGCCGATGACCTTCTCAGTACCCCCGTCGGTCTGAGGATGATGCGCGGACGAGAGGCAAACCTTAATGTCCAACGCCCGCATCAACTCCTGCCAGAAGCGGGCTGTAAACTGGGCCCCCCTATCGGAGACGACTCTATCGGGAAGGCCGTGCAGCCGGAACACCTGTTGGATGAACATGCGACTAGTGGCGCGAGCTGACGGTAAGCCGCGACAGGGGATGAAGTGCGCCATCTTGGTCAACATGTCCACCACCACAAACACTGTCGTGAAGCTGGAGGATGGGGGTAGATCCGTCAGAAAGTCCATGGACACAGCCCCCCAGGGTCTCTTGGGCGTTGGCAAAGGCTGCAGTAAACCAGGCGGGGCCCCTGTCGCTGACTTGGCCTGCCTGCATGGGACGCAGGAGGTGACATAAGACTGGACATCGTGTCGGACTCGGGGCCACCAGAATGTACGGGAGACCAGGTTCAGAGTCTTGAACAGGCCAAAATGCCCCGCAGCCGGGTTATCATGACATTGGCTGAGGACGAGTCCCCTGAGTGGCCCTCCTGGAACATAGAGCCGGTCACGATAATACAGGAGTCCATCCGTGACCGACCAAGGCGAATCTGGCCCCACCTCTTCCTTCCGCTGAGCCACCCACGCCTCCTGCTGCTGCGCCTCCCGGATCCGAGCCCGTATATCCACCGGCTCCCGCACCGCAGCAAAAGACTCGACGGGGATCACTGTCCTGGGCGGAAGCTTGTCTTCCACTCGGGTTTACTCGGGCTTCCTGGACAGAGCATCCGCTCTCTGGTTGTGCCCGCTTGGTATGTACCGCACCCGGAAGTCAAACCTCGCAAAGAAGAGGGACCACCGGATCTGGCGTTGGTTCAAATTCCGAGCGGTCTGCAGGCTTTCCAGATTCTTGTGGTCCGTCCGGACCTCGATTTGATGCCGCGCCCCCTCCAGATGATGCCTCCAAGCCTCGAACGCCGCCTTGATGGCCAGCAGCTCCTTCTCCCAGATGGTATAGTTGCGCTCCGAGGGATTCAATTTCCGAGAGTGATACGCGCAAGGGAAATGGGTACCGTTGGGCGTCGCTGCCTGGAGTAACACGGCCCCAATGGCAATGTCGGAGGCGTCCGCCTCCACGACAAACGGCCGTTGCGGGTCAGGATGCTTCAAGATGGGCTCCTTCATGAAGGCGTCCTTCAAAGCTTGGAACGCCTGTTGTTCGGGGGCGTTCCACTGGAACCGAGTCTTCTTCTGCAGGAGCTGGGTGAGGGGGGCTGTCAAGGCAGCAAAGCCAGGGATGAATGTCCGATAGTAGTTGGCAAATCCTAGAAGTCGCTGAACATCCTTCACGCGACGCGGGGGTTGCCAACTCTGCAACGACTCAACTTTACTCGGTTCCATGGCGATGCCCTCAGGAGAAATGCGGTGGCCCAAGAAATCAATGGTCACCTGGTAGAACTGGCACTTCTCCAACTTGGCAAACAGCCGATGTTTCCGGAGGCGCTGCAGGACCTGACGGAGATGCTGATGATGCGCTTCACGCGACGGGGAGTAAATCAGGATGTCGTCCAGGTAAATCACAACAAACTGGTCCAACAGATCCCGAAAGATGTCATTCATAAAATGCTGAAACACAGCGGGAGCGTTGGTCAGGCCAAACGGCATCACCGTGTACTCGAAATGTCCATAGCGAGTACCAAACGCCGTCTTCCACTCATCACCCGGCCGAACCCTGACGAGGTTGTAAGCTCCACGCAGGTCCAGTTTCGTGAAGATCTTAGCCTCCCGGAGTCGGTCCAAGAGCTCGGGGATGAGGGGCAGCGGGTAGCGGTTACGCACCGTGATAGCGTTGAGTTTCCGGTAGTCACAGCAAAGCCGTAACTCGCCCGACTTCTTTTTGACGAAGAGCACGGGCGCAGACACTGGCGAGGACGAGGGCCGGATGAAACCACGAGCCAAGTTCTTTGTCAGGAAGTCCCGCAATGCAGCCAACTCGGGCTCCGACATGGAGTACAAGCGCCCCACTGGGAGAGGCGCATCAGGGACTAGGTCAATGGAGCAGTCGTAGGGCCTGTGCGGGGGTAATTGGTCCGCCTCTGACTCGCTGAACATGTCAGCAAAGTCGGACAGTTCGGGAGGCAAAGAAACCCCTGGGGAACCCTCCACCTGGCCGGCACAGATATGGCGGGTGTGGTCCACGCACTGCAAACTTGGGAAGGTGACCAAGTTCTGAGACCAATAGATCTGTGGATCATGCGCCCGGAGCCACGCCAGTCCCAAGACCACGGGGAAGTGCAGTTCCGAAGTGACGTAGAACTGAATGGCCTCCACATGGGTACTGATGGCCATACACACGGGTTGCGTGGCGGCCGTAATAGGCCCGGACAGGAGCACTCGACCATCGATGGTCTCCACAAGCATGGGCGGATCCACTGGACACTGGGGAACAGCCCATTTGGCCACAAAGGCCGAATCCATAAAGTTAGTGGTAGCCCCAGAGTCAATTAAGGCATGGACCGGAATCCCCTCTGGCTTGCCAGGAAGGATCAGACGTGCCTCCAAAATCAAATGCCGTGAAGGTTCACAGGCACCGTCGGAACGGCATCGCTCGGCGTGGTCGTTGTGGGTCGCCCGATCTTTCACACCGTCTAGATCGGGCTCGGGCCGTTTCCCGACAGCAAAGCAGGGGACTTTCTCAGGGCCGGCTTGGTCACTGATGCCCGCTGACGCTTCTTTGGACAAGAAGCAGCCAAATGTCCAGGGTCCCCACAGTAAAAACACAACCCCTCCGATCGTCGTCTGTCCATTTCCGTCACCGATAGACGGGACCTGGCGGCACCCAGCTCCATTGGCTCCTCCCTCTGGACTGGGGGCTCACGCACAACAGGGGCGGCAGGGGTCTGTGGGGTGGCACGGCGACTCTTTCGCTGCTGCAACCGGGCATCGATCCGCAGACAAAGATGGATCAGCCCATTCAGATCTGAGGGAATGTCCACGCGGGCCAGCTCATCCAACATCTCCTCTGACAAGCCATCCTGAAAGGCATCCACGAGCGCAGCCTCATTCCAGGCGGAATCCTGGCTAAGCAGCCGGAAATCGCTGATATAGGCCTGTAGAGGGCGCTGACCCTGCCTCAAAACTTTCAGGCGTCGGGTGGCAGTCTGCGCCTTAATCGGGTCCTCGTACATGAGGCGCATATGGTCACAAAACCCCCCAAAGTTATCCAACAAAGGGCTAGGCTGTGCCAACAGAGGCGTGCCCCAACGAGCTGCATCTCCCGATAGAAGGCTCAACACGAATCCCACCTTATCTCGGTCAGTGGGGAAATCAACTGCTCTCACGCTGATAAAAAGCTGGCATTGTCCCAGGAAGGCAGGAAACAGTTCTGGATTACCAGCAAATTTATCCGGCATAGCTATCTGACATTTCCTCCTGGGTGGGGGTGCAGCATGTACCTGAGCTTGCAGTTGAGCCACCTGAGCTGCCAGCAAAGTAAGTTGCTGAGTGAGCTGGGCATTCTCGGCAAGAAGCTGCTCCATCGTAGTAATAAGGGGTGGGGGCTGAAAGCAAACTGTTCTGAACCAGCCCTCTTCTAGCAAACCCCTATTCAAAAAGAAGAGACTGGAGAGCGTCCAAGGCTAAAAGGCTTCTGCCAAGATTTAATTACGCAGTTAACAAAAACACTAGAGCTTGTCTTCTCAAGCGGAAAAGTTGCTTTCAGCAACCAGCCCCTCCCCAAACACTCCTTTTATAGAGAGCTCAGGGCGTGATCTCCCTGTGCCTCCTCCCGAGGAGTCTCACAGCCTTTCTTTGTTTGTTCCTGCTCGACTGCCTCCTGCGTCGGGCGTCCTTGAACAGGGCCAGCTGTGGGTCATCTTCCTCCGCACTCTCGGGCTCACGCAGCTGAGAAGAGGTCCCCGGCTGAGGACTCTGCAAAGCCTCCAAATCATCATCAGCCGGTTCGTTTCCCTCCTCCCCCACATCTGAGTCATCCGATACATCGGAGCCGGCTGTCGGACCCACAGGCTGGCCCTGAGTCACAACAGTATCCCAGTATTGCTTTTCCTACTCTTTTATTTACTATGAAGGCTACTCCATTTCTTCTGAGGGATTCTTGCCCGCAGTAGTATACCTGATGGTCATCTGAATTAAATTCACCCATTCTTGTCCACTTTAGTTCGCTGATACCTAAGATGTCGATGTTCAGTCTTGTCATCTCTTGTTTGACCACGTCTAGCTTTTCTTGATTCATGGATCTTACATTCCAGGTTCCTATGGAGAAAAAAATCTTTACAGCATTGGACTTTCCTTTCACCACAAGACACATCCACAGCTAAGCGTCCTTTCGGCTTTGGCCCAGTTGCTTCATTCTTTGTGGCGCTACTAGTAGTAGCCCTCTGCTCTTCCCCAGTAGCATATTGGACGCCTTCCGACCTGAGGGGCTCATCTTCCAGTGTCATATCGTTTTGCCTTTTGGTACTGTCCATAGGGTTTTCATGGCAAAGATACTGGAGTGGGTTGCCATTTCCTTCTTCAGTGGATCACATTTTGTCAGAACTCTCTGCTATGACCTGTCCAACTTGGGTGGCCCTGCACGGCATAGCTCATAGCTTCATTGAATTACGCAAGCCCCTTCACCACGACAAGGCAGTAATCCATGAAAGGGTATCTTAATTGACACCAAGACAAACGTCGAGCACTTAAAACTGGTCAGAGCAGTCCTAAACAAACTCTGTACTAGCAAGAGCAAAGCTTTCAAAGTCCGAATTCCACAAAGAGAAAATTGACTACCTAGGCTACTGAATCTCGTATGAGGGGGTGGAAATGGATCCAGAGAAGGTGCGCACCATTTTAAAATGGGAAACCCTATGCACAGGAAGCAATTGCAGAACTTTTTCGCTTTTGCCAATTTCTATAGATAGTTCATTCCCTCCATCACACAGATTGCATTCCCCAAGGGAGGAGATAAACAAAGCCTACCCAGTCACTAAAGTGGACTATGGAATGCTAAGCTGCATTCAAAAAATTTGAAAAGACTTTTTTCCACGGAGCTGGTACTAAGTCACCCAGACTCAGAGAGACAATTTGTCATTCAGGCTGATGCTAATGATGTCGCCATAGGTACAGTAGGAAAATGAGAAGGAGCAATTACAGCCCTGCACTTACACTTCAAAAAAATTGACTGAGACAGAGCAGTGCTGGGAGGTATGGGAGCAGGAAGCCTACACTGTGAGATGGGCCCTTCTTACCTGGAGGCATTTCCTAGAAGGGAGCAAAATCCCTTTCCAAGTTTGGACTGACCACAAAAACCGAGAAGCATTGAAATCCCCAAGAAAGCTGTCCTCAAAGCAGGCATGGTTAGCCCAATACTTCCAGTGCTTCAACTTTGCCCTTCACTATTTACCAGGGGGGAGAAATTTCCTGCAAGATGCCCTATCCAGGCTGCCATAATACAACAGTATAAAAGCCAAGATAGTCAAATCTTTAGTCCTGGTGCAGCAACTAGCAGCACCAGTAACCACAAGGGTGCAATTACAAGAGCCTTGGTGGAGCAGTGGGCTAATGCCTCCTTAAGTAACACCAGCTGCCTGCAATTAGTGCAGGTTCGCATCCCACCAGGCTCAAGGTTGACTCAGCCTTCCATCCTTCCGAGGTAGGTAAAATGAGGACCCAGATTGTTGGGGGCAATAAGCTGACTTTGTAATAATGCCGCTTGGGGTGTGTGTGAAAGCCCTAATAAGCAGGCATATACATAGAATGAAGGCTACTGCTAAGCTTGTAAGCCGCCCTGAGTCTTCGGAGAAGGGCGGGATATAAATGGAATTAAATAAATAAATAAATTAAAAGGCACCTCACCATTATACAATGCCATCACCCTGGTTTTTAAACAAACCCTGAAAAAGACGAATGGTTCCTTTGTCAAAAAAAATCTTTGCTCCATGAGGGAGGTGCTGGCAAGGGTAGGAGGGAAGATATATGTCCTAGCCAGCCAGAGACTAAAGACTATGCAGACCTGCCACAACTCAAAGGTGGCAGGGCACTTTGGGTTTGTAAAGACCCTGCATTTGTTAAAGAGACCATTTTGGTGGCCTTCTATCAAAAAGGACATCAAGAGCTATGTGGCCAGCTACCCTACATGTGCTGCAGCAAAACAGAGGCAGGGGAAAACACCTGGTCTTCTGCAGCCAATTGCAAATCCTGGAGAGAGATTTCTATGGACTTTATCATAGAATTGCCAGAAAGCACGGGAAACACCATTATTTGGGTCATGACTGACCTGTTTTCAAAGCAGGTCCATTTCATTCCTTGTCCAAAGATCCCAACAGCAAAAACTAGCAAAATTATTCCTCCAGCATGTCTATCGCCTACATGGGGCCTCATGTCACATAATTTTGGCCAGAGGGGTCCAATTTTCTTCTAAGTTCTGGAGGGCATTTTTGGACCTCCTAGGAATGGACCAAGGCCTGAGATCTAGTCATCATCCTCAAACAAATGGGGGGACAGAACAAACAGACTCAGTATTGGAACAGTACCTGTGATGCTTCAACTACCAGCAGAACATTTGGACTGACTTCCTGCCATTCACTGAAGTGGCCTATAACAATGCTGTTCACTCTAGTACTGGGTTCACCCCTTTTCTTTTTTTTAATACTTTATTAAATTTATTATTTAAAACATTGGACACGGTACAAACGGGCTGACATACCTTCTTGTCTACAATATTCATATATATATATATGTACACATAAAATACACTTAAGATACAAATCAATTAAATATAATACAATACTTAGAACAATCAACCAATCTATAAGTTCTAATAGAGACCTTCCTTTTGTTCCCGCCAAAGATAAAATTTATTCCAAATTTTGTAGTAACCTGATTGGTCTTTATTTTTAATTTCCAAAGTTAATTTATCCATTTCTGCGCATTCCCAAATTTTCCTTATTACCTCTTTTTCTACTGGGATTTCACTCCTTTTCCAATTCTGGGCAAATGACATTCTTGCTGCTGTAATAATGTGAATCATCAGATACAACTCGTCTTTAGGGTATTTCTCTTTTGTTATGCCCAATAGGAAAAATTCTGGACTGAACTCAACTTCTTGTCTTAATATTTCTTATAGCCATGCCCAAATCATTTGCCAAAATCTTTGTGACTTGCTACAGGACCACCACGTATGAAAGTATGTACCTAATTCTTCGGAGCATTTCCAACATTTGGGAGATACTGTCTTATACATTTTGGCTAAACGTGCTGGAGGAAGATGCCATCAGTAGAACATTTTGAATAGGTTTTCTTTGTAAGATGAAGCTAATGATATTCTTTTATTTCTGTCCCAGAGCGTTTGCCATGTATCAAGGTCAATGCCATGTCCCAGATTTTTAGCCCAAGTCAACATAGGGTCCTTCACTTGTTCCTCGAACAACTTGTATCCCAGAAGCAGATTATATAATTTCTTTATCTGTTTATTATCTGGGCCCAATAATATTTTGTCCAAGGCCATTTCCTGGGTATTTATCCCCCATTCTTTTTTATCCTTCCCGAATCTTGATTGAATATGTAAATAGGCCCACCAATCTAGTTTTATTCCTTGTAAATCTAATTCATTTCTAGACTTCAATTCCCCCTCATCATTCATGATATCCTTATATGAAATTATGTTGCCCAAATCAAATAAATTTGGATAAACAATCGCTTCGAGAGTGGATAGCCAGACTGGTACTTTAGTATAATTGTGAGTTCTAATTTTGTTGCAAATGTTAAATAATGCTTGCCTAATCCGATGTTTTTGAAAGTGTGAAAATAATCCTTGTTTCTCAGTCCATAAAAAGGCGTGCCAACCAAATTGTAAATCATGACCTTCTAAAGTCAGTAATCTTCTATTTTTTAAAATTATCCATTCTCTAATCCAATTTAACGCCGCGGCTTGGTAATATAACTCCCAGTCTGGCAATCCAAAACCCCTGTTTTCCTTTGTATCCTGCAAGTATTTCATTTTGATTCTTGGTTTTTTCCCTTGCCAAACAATATTTAGTGATAGTTTGTTCAGATTTCGGAAGAATTTGGAGTCAAGTTGTATTGGAATATTTTGGAACAAGAACAAGATTTTGGGCAGGACATTCATCTTGATAACCGCAATTCTCCCCAGTAATGAAAGGTTCAGGTTTCCCCATCTTTCCAAATCACCTTTTATTTGTTTCACTATTTTATCATAGTTATCTTCTTTAAGTGAGGTGCATCTAGCCGTGATATTGATTCCTAGGTATTTTATTTTTTTGACTATTTCTATGTCCATAATTCCAGCCAATTTTTCTTTTTGCTTATTAGTCATATTTTTAACAATCATCTTAGTCTTATGTCTATTTATTCTCAATCCAGCAACTTCACCATATTTAATTAATTCTTCCAGTAATTTTGGTCCTGTGTGGTATGGGTCCTCCATGATAAAGACCAGATCATCCACAAATGCTTGGAGTTTAAAAGTTTCCTTTTTAATAGCTAATCCTTTTATCTTTGGATCATTTCTAATTGTTCTCGTTAGGACTTCTAGTGTCAGTATGAACAGCAGTGGAGATAAAAGGCAACCTTGCCGTGTTCCCTTTTGTATTTGAAATTTCCTAGATGTTTCCCCATTAATAATTACTTTTGCTTCCTGGTTAGTATAAATTGCCCTAATTATGTTTATAAATTTTTCACCCATATCCATAAAATTAAGTTGTTGATATAAAAATGACCATTTTACATTATCAAAAGCCTTCTGGGCATCTAGGAATAGTAACGCCATCTGTTGTCCGCTGTGTAGTTCGTAATACTCTAACGTATCCAGTATTACTCTAATATTATGTTTAGTTTGCCTCTTAGCAAGGAAGCCATTCTGGTCTACATGTATAAAGTCATTCAGGAATCTTTTAAGTCGTTCAGCTATGATTGTTGTGAATATCTTATAATCCGAATTGAGTAGCGATATAGGTCTATAATTTTGAATTGATGTATGATCAGTATTGTCTTTCGGGATGAGAACTATATTTGCCTCAGACCAAGATTTAGGCGTTCTTGCATCTTCTAATACCGCATTAAACACCTCCTTGTGCTAAAATATTTTGTTGTTCCTTATAAATTTCTATCGGGAGACCGTCAGGACCTGATGCTTTATTGTTTTTTTGTTCATTAATGGCCTTTATCACCTCGGACAACCTAATTTCTTCATTCAGCATATTTCTGATTTCCTCTGCAACCTTAGGTAATTTAGCTTTTTGGAAACATTCCTCCACTTTCTCCACGTTTACCTGACTATCTTCTTTGTATAATTGCTCATAAAATTCCTGGGCTATAGTTTTTTTCTCCTCTTCCTGATAGTGTATTCTCCCTTTGTCATCACATAGTTTACTAATCCAACTTTTCTCCTATTGTTTTTTCAATTTATATGCGAGCCATCGGCCCGGTTTGTTTGCATTTTCAAAATAGTTTTGTTTTATGCCTCTCATTTGTTGTGCTAGTTTCTCTTTATCTAGAATATTAAGCTTATGTTTAATCAAATCCATTGATTGTCTGATATTCTTTTTTTGTGGATCTTGTTGGAGTATTGTTTCTAAACTTTTATATTCCCCTTCTAACCTTTTCCGTTGTTGTTTTTTCCCCTTGTTCTTATTTATCATATATGCCATTGCTACCCCTCTCATTATTGCCTTGGCTGTGTCCCAGTTATTTTGTACAGAGGTGTCTTCAACTTTATTTTCCTTGAGGAAGAGATCTAATTCTCTCTCCATCTTTGATTTGAAATCATCTTCTTTTAAGATTGATCTTTGTAAGGTCTATCTAGATATTTCTTTTGAACCTTTCCAGCTAAATTTCATGGGGTTATGGTCTGCCCAAGTACCTGTCTCAATACACACCTCTTCAACTTCGGAGTTGATTTCTTTTGTCATCCATACCATATCAATTCTAGACCATGAATTATGCTGATTAGAGTAATATGTATATTGTCTTGCCTTGTGGTTTCTCTCCCTCCAAACATCCTGAATGTTTAAGTCTCTAGCCAAATTAAAAAAAGATCTCGGCAATGTTCTTCTTTTCTTTTTCCTAATCATCTTGCCCATATAGTCCAGATTCATATCTAAAATAGCATTAAAGTCTCCTAGCAAGCAGATCTCATCATGATCTATGCTACATATCTTATTATGTAGTGTTTTGAAGAACTGTTCTTGATTGCGATTTGGGGCATATATCTCTACCATCATCACTTTCCTATAATTTATTTCAACCTCAACTATCAATATTCTACCCTCTTTGTCATTATAAATTTGTTTGGCTGCCAATTTCTGATTTACATATAGTGCCACCCCTCTCTTTTTCTTTTGTCGGTCTAATGAAACGAATAAGTTCCCTAATTTTGGTTGGGCTAGCAAATGTTTTTGTTGTTCCTTTATATGGACTTCCTGGATTGCAACGATATCTAGTTGTTGGCTAATGAGCTTATTAAAAAATTTCCGCCTTTTCACTGGCGAGTTTAATCCGTTAATGTTTAAAGACAAAATTCTACACTCATCTCCCTTTGTTTTACTTATTTCTAGTTTTTGTAGATCTCGTAATCTGGGGCACTCTTGCATCCTTATCTCTGTCTCCATGTGACTCTGTGGACTCTGCAGGTTTATTCCTTCTATCCTCTACTCCTAAAGCTTTCCCTTCCATAACTATCCGTCTTGTGTCTCTTTCTCTTACCTCCCTTCCGTCTTGGTCTTCTACTTCTACTTCATCCTGGTTATTAAAGTGGAGTTTATAAAAATCTTCTGCCTTCTCTATCGAATCCAATCTGTACCTTCTATCCTGCCATGTAACTAAAATACCTTCTGGAGTTAGCCATCTAAAGTTCACATTGTCACTAATCAGTTTCGATGTTAAAAATTGATAGCCGCATCTCAAATCCCTCATTCTTCTAGGTATCTGTTTAAGAATAGTTATTTGTTGTCCTCGAAATTCTAATGGCTCCTCTCTTGATCTATGCAGAAGTTCATCCCGGATCGATTTTTTAACCAGTCTTACACGTACTTTTTTAGGGAGGTTGTGTCTCCTCGCATAATTAGTTTGAACCCTGTATGTTTCGTCAATTTCCGCCAACATTTCCTCCTTCCCTAAACCAAGTGCCTTTGCCATTAATTCTGCCATCATATCCAGCAAATCTTCCCCTCTTTTTTCTTGAACATTTTGGAAACGTAAGTAATGAGCAGCCTTTTCCGCTTCCAGGAAAATAACTGTTGTCTCTAACTCCTTATTTGCCTGAAGTAGTGCTTCATTTAGATCCTCAACTCTCTTCTCCTCTTTTTCCATTCTAGCTTCCATATCTTGTAACCTTTGTTCATTTTTAATTAATTGTTGTTGAATCCCTTCAAATTTATCATCTATCATTTGAATTTTCCCCTTAAGTTCACCAGTATCGTTTCTTATTTGACCTATTTCTTTCTTCATCTCCTCATGATTTTTGGTCATTGCCTCATGCATATTTTGTAAGAGGGCATGTAAATCTTTAAAAGAATTTGAATTTGATCTTTCCCTTTGCAACATGTCCTCTATGGACTTCTGACTAGAAGGGCTTGAGGACATCCCTTGCCCCTGTGTTGTCGCCTTCTTACCTGCGCTAGTCTTAGTTAGACTCGGAATACTTGTCATATTTAACCAGATTGCTTAATCACAAATGCGCTTTACAAATATTTAGTTCCTTTAACCTTATATAAACCTTTAACTATATAACAAAGGGTTATGTATAACAATTACAGCCAGATACTTAATACCAACTAAACAGATTATCTAATAAAATTATATAATATATTTATCTAGATATGTTCAAAATCACGTTCCTATTTCATTTCCAGCTCTGAAATTGGCACCTTTTATGTCTTTCTCTGCCACCAAAGACCAGTAGGTGTCTCACTATCCAGACTTCAGTTACTAAATTGCTATGTCACTTACTCCATCTTAGGTCCATTAACCACCCGTGGCAAGTAGAGCAAAGTTTCAAAAGTTCAAAATTTACCAAGACAGTCCAAACAGTTCACTTTCCATGCCCAATTTTTCAAAGGCTCAGTCTCCGAGGCTCCAAAGGTAATCTTTGCCCTGTTGCTTTCCTGTCATTTCGTCTAATTTCACGGCTAGTTTACAGTTTACAGCAGTTTCCACAGCTAGTTTACAGTCTAATAACTTCCTGGCTTCCTCTTCTTGTCACTCTCGCCTAACGCCTTCTCTCAGCGCTTCTATCGCTGCTTGTTCCCTCTCCGTGAGGCACCCACTTCAAGCCAGTGTCTTTCCCAAGCGCTTCCTAATATTTTCAGATATAAATATTTGGATATACGTTCCGTCAGCTCCGTTCTACCGTTGTACCGCTAAGTCAGTGCTAGCTCCGTCCCTCTGTCAGGTCTTCATGTCGGCCATTACTGGCCTCCTTCTCCCCAGTTTGCTCGCATCAGGCTTTCTCCGGATCTCCGACACGAGCCGCCGCACATGTAGGTTCTCCGGGACGCCTGCAACTTCGGCTGTCCCTAAAGGACCTCCTAGGGCTCCGAAAAACCCCCACGAACACTGGGTGGGTTCACCCCTTTTCAAGTGGCCACAGGACTAGAGTTCAACACAATGCCCGAACTGCCAACAAACGAACTCACAATCCTTTCCCTTAAGGAATGGATGAATCAGCTGCAGAGTACTTGGCTTGTTGTCAGAAAAGCCCTAGATGGGGCTAGAGTAGCCTATAAGGTTGAGGCAGATAAAAAGAGAATGGAACCTAAACCATTCCACATTGGGGACAGAGTATACTTGTCCATTAGATTCCTGCAATCCCTACGGCCCTCCAAAAAGCTGGGCCCAAAATTTGTGGGACCCTTCCCCATCAAATGCATCATAAATCCGGTTACAGTGGAGTTGGAACTCCTCAAGGCTTTAAGGGAAATCCACCCTGTATTCCATTGTAGTCTGTTAAAATCTGAAATAACCTCACCTTTATGGTCAGTGATGACCCAAGCACCACAACCCATTATGGTAAAGGGTGAACAACATTTTGAAATTAAGGAAATCCTAGACTCACACAAACCCTGCCATTCAGTTGGGAGGGGGGAAGCTTTGCTCTGTTGGCGGGGGGGGGGAGTTGTGAGCTCTGAGATGTATTTCCTCCCCTTAGTTCTTTCAAACTTTGATGTAACTCTTTTAGTGTGAAAGGGAGAGGAATGTGCCTGGGGCCATCTGCCTTATTACTTTGCTGAGAAGAAGATGCAATGCCTGGGAACAGCACTTTATCGCTCTTTCACCTTCCAGTTCCCATAACAACTTCACACCTGTGGATTGGCTGGAAATGGACTGGGCAGCTAGGCACTTGGGAGGGGTTTGAAGACTATTGTTTTAATGTAACGGTTCAAGCGGGAAATATTCAGATCTTGTCTTGCTTTTCTGTTTTCACTACCTCTCAATAAAAGTTCCTTTTGAAATGATGCCAGTTTCAAGAGTTCTGCTTTCTTGGAAGTGTTGGCTGAGGCAGGACCTTACATATTATTTAAAATGATTTAGGTTACAGTCCTATAAGTTCTGTGATTGTGTACATGGACCAGGGGATGTTCTTGGTCTACTTTTCTTAGATTGGAGATTGTTTACCCTAATCTGTGCATCTTTAGTTTTTGCTGGATGGATTCTAAAGACCCAGAATACCAAAGGAGATTCCAGGAAGAAAATTTATTAAAAAATTGTCCCTGAATGTACTCACAGTAGCAAGGGTCCATTCTTAATCTGTCAAGTGAATTCAAATGGCAAGGATGCAAGGACAGTCTCTTGAACCAAAGAGGTTTGAATCACCCAAGGAACTACTTTTGTTGGGCACGTTTGATAGCCTTGCAACCACTCTTTCCCCTCCTTACAGTTGCTTAGTTTAGACATCAGCAAAGGAAGGTTAGATTTTAAAGATGATAAATACAACCATTTAAGGAAATTATTAATTTTTTTGTAAATATTTTATTAGAATTTTTTAACATACCGGTAACATAAATCATTATAAAACAGAATGTTGTCTGGGTAACATTTATAAGACAGTCCTTAACAATTAATTTCTATAATCTATATTCCATATGTTAATTATTTGATTTCCCCTTTCCCCAACGTATCTTTCTTTGCAAAACATTACATTAAGACAATTTTATTTGCTTAACAACAGTTCAATATATAGTTTCAATAATCCTGTATATCATTTTAGTTGCCTTATCATGAATCCTGTCACCATGTTTATTTCAGCTTATTTCTCCCCTTTTTAAAACTTAACTCTATTTACCTTGGTGGATTTCATTCTGTTTTTTTTCATACCCTCTCATATTTTTACATTTCCCAATCAATAAGTAAAAAAAAGAAAAAGAAAATGAACAAAAAAGAAAGAAAAGCAGCTTATTTCTCCCTCCAAATTCTAAATGTTCTTACAAATAACAATCAGTTCAACATTCAACTATATTTACATTAGTGGATTTAAGTACTAAACTACAAAAAATAACATATGAAAATATGTATTTCTCCTAATTTAATATATATTTATTCCCTCAATTTCTCATTCTTTTTGACCATAGCTAAGAATGTATTTAGTCTATTTAAACTTTGAACATTCCATTCAATAGTTCTAATCATCTAATCCTTTAAATCTCATTCAAAACACATTTTTTATATTTTTCTTATCATCACATTTAAGTAGCTAAAACATTTGCTGTTGTTTAAATCAATTCAACTCAGAAGAATAGGGAAAAAAACAAAAAAACAAAAAAAACCACAATTATATTGATTTGGAGGAAGAAAAAGAAGAAAAAATTTCCCTCTAAGAGTAGTATATTTCAGAATTTTCCCATTTCTTAGCCATATTCAAACAAATGTTTCTTTTTGAAGTATTCTTTCTAAAATATTCCATTTTTTCCTGATTTCATCATCATTTGTTTCCCTAAAGGGAATTTTTTCTCATTCTTTTCCTTATCTTCAAAGTTGTTTAGACATATTAAAATATTTCCCAATTGAATTAAATCATATTTTTTATTTTATATGATTCCATCTTCAAGTCTCTATCCTCAAAATTATATTTAATCATCTCCGCTATATTTTCCTGAGAGAGTTCTTGAAGTGAAATTAAGTTGAGAATAAGTTGATTCATGCTCTCAAAGTTCTTTTGCATTTTCTTGTAATTTAAGGTCATTGTCCTTTGAAATTTTTGCTGCTTATCATATACTTCCTTTTTTGAAATGAGTGTTTTATAAGGTTCCTTCTTTGAGTCTCTGTCTTCAGAATCTTGTTCAGTCATCTCTACTGTATTTTCCTGAGGAATTTCTTGGAGTGAAATTAAGTTGAAAATGAGTTGATTCATACTCTCAAAGTTATTCTGGATTTCTACGTAAAGTCATTGTCCTTTGAAATTGTTGTCGCTCATCACATGTTTCCTTTTGTAAAGTATTCATTGCTTCAGCTGTGTTATCTTTGTTTAAACAAGTGCATTAAAGCTTAAAAGTTCAAAGGGAAAAAAATCCTCATCCACCAGCAGGTGTCAGCATTTGCTCATTTTTCATGTCTTTCTAGTTGTGACTCGTGGACTTCAACTCCCAGAATTCTTGTTTTCTTTCTCTAAAGGGTAAATGTTGCCGCCCAACTGAAAGGAAGGGAGCGAAGTCCCCCTCCCCCTTTCCTTCTTCGGAGATCTCTTATTTGGGGGATTTTCTTCTTCAGGAAAGTAGGTAGGATAGAGAAAATCAGTATTCTTACTTAGATTCAAGCATGCTGTTTATTATTTCGCTTAGTTTAATTGCTTATGACTTCCGTTGCTTCAGCTATGATTGGACATGGCATTAGCCAGCCTTTTCTTCCGTTGGTTTCTGGGAGGCTTCTCCTGGACTGTTCGGAGAGACCGCCATCTCTCCTAAGTCCCTGGGATTTCCTTCCTTCATTCCACCCCTTCAGGGTGGATTCTGGCCCCTTAGGGTCCCCAACAAAAAGAAATTTCAGCCGGAGGATCTGACGTTTTGAATTCTCCAATTGCTCCGCTGAGAAACAGGAACCGGAAGTCCATAAAAGGAAATTATTATCTGATTAGGGTTAGAGGTGAAAGTTTGTTATCTCACAATTTGCAAGAGTAAATAGGAAGAGGTAACTTGTCTAAGTAGCCTCTTTTCCAGGTGTTAATTGAAAAAAGCAGATCAATCAAATGACAGAGATAAAGCTTCAACTTGAATGTGGAAAATCCAGTACCAGCTTTTGTTGTTGAGTAGTTGTTACTAAATGGCAGTTCAGAAAGGGCTTTGGGCAATGGTGGGATTCAACTATGTGAATAACCAGTTCTCTGCAGGGATGCGGTTTCCGGAAGTCCGTTCTGGGCCTGGGCATCCTAGGCCTAGAATGGACTTCCTGAAGCAGCGTCCACACACTTACGGCAGGCTGTTCTGGGCCCTGGAGACCTCCTCTGGGCTCCCAAGGCCCAGAACAGATTTCTGGAAGCAGCTTCCATGTACTTCCAGCGAGCCGTTCTGGACCTGGGAGACTGTCTCCGAGGCCCAGAATGCACAACTGGAAGCAGCGTCTACTCTTTTCTGGCAAGCACTTCTGGCCTGGGAGGCCTCCTCTGGGTCTCCAAGGCCCAGAACAGATTTCCAGAAGCAGTATCCATGGACTTCCAGAGGGTCGTTCTGGGCCTTGTGAGAAAGGGCTAGGGCTTCAATGGGCACCATCCAGTGGTGTGATTCAGCTAGTTCACCAAACTCAACAAAAAATTAGCTACCAGTTCTACCAAACTGATGTGAACCAGCTGAATCTCACCACTGGCTTTGGGTCCAAAAGATTCAGCCTCCAACCCACAAATGGAGAAATGTCAACCAATATTCAATATAGTGTAAAATTATTCCCTCACATTATTTACAAGGGCAGGAAAAAAAGAACAAAAATAGGGAACTGCTAATCTCTCTCTTTTTCCAGTTCAGCTGGTTGTTGTGCATCCAGCAGGTCATTTGGCTTCTTATAGTGCTGTCATAGCAAAGTGTTTTGGTTTTAAAAAATGATTTTCAGCCTGTTGCAATGAATACACTAGTAATTTCATTGAGGCTGAAGCATGACTCTTTCTACATTTGTGCCATAATATTCAATTTGATATGCCTTTTCATGTATTTTTTTCAAATGGCTTTTTCAGGCAATAGAGATGTATTTCACCCTTTGAAAGGATGGACATAGAATGAAGGGCAGCATGTTTTTTGCTTTCTTAAGTAATCAACACTGTCAGAATTGACAATCTAATTATCTATATATATCCTTGCTACATTTATTAATAAATACGATAACATCTAGACTATATTAGACTAGATGCTAACATAGATAGTCCTTGACTTAACAACAGTTTGTTTAGTGTTCATTCAGTTATCATGGCACTGAAAACAGTGACTTATGACCAGTATTCATACTTACAACCATTATAGCATCCCCATGATCATGTGATCAAAATTCAGATGCTTAGCAATTGACTCATATTTATGATGGTTGCAATGTCCCAGGGTCACATGATCATCTTTTGCGACCTTCTGACAAGGCAAGTCAATGGGGAAGCCAGATTCACTTAACAGCACTTTGGGTAATTTAACAACCACAGTGATTCACTTAACAACTGTGACAAGAAAGGTCGTAAAATGGGTAAACACTTAAATGTTTCACATAAAAACATTTTGGGCTCAGTTATGATTATACGTTGAGGACTACTTATATATTAAATATTACTACTGTGGTTGATTGATCTCTTTTTGTAGAGCTGGTTGCTGTCCACTGCAAATGTTTTTTTAGTGGAAGCTAATTACCATAAAGCAGTTCGAAAGCACATAAAAAATGCAAGTAGAAAAATAGGGACCACTACGGTGGGAAGGTAACAGCGCTCCGTGCACCTTTGGCGTCTAGTCATGCCGGCCACATGACCACGAAGACGTCCTCGGACAAGCGCTGGCTCTTCAGCTTTGAAATGGAGATGAGAACTGGCCCCTAGAGTCGGAAATGACTAGCACGCATGTGCGGGGGAACCTTTACCTTTACTAATTACCAGAAATAGTTTTCTTATGCTGGAAATACTCATCAGAACTGAGAGAGAAGAAGCACAGCACAGGAAATGTGAGAAAGAAATATAATTTGTCCAACTGGCAAAGAAGCAGTGCAAAGAAACTGAACTTCTGAGTCCCAGGCTATTAGATAACTGTACCTTATCTGATGGTCAGTGGTATGGTGCTAAGAATAAAGTAGAGTAGAGTAGAGTAGAGTAGA
The DNA here is from genome assembly GCF_947247035.1 of Vipera ursinii. Classification (NCBI taxonomy): domain Eukaryota; kingdom Metazoa; phylum Chordata; class Lepidosauria; order Squamata; family Viperidae; genus Vipera; species Vipera ursinii. The sequence goes on from NC_139515.1 coordinate 31,533,631, forward strand.
GTAGAGTAGAGTAGAGTAGAGTATAGAATAGAGTAGAATAGAATAATAGAATAGAGTAGAATAGAATAGAATAGAATAGAATAGAATAGAATAGAATAGAATAGAATAGAATAGAATAGAATAGAATAGAATAGTTGGAAGGAACTTGGATGTCTTCTAGTCCAACCCCCTGCTTTGGCAGGAAACCCTATATCATTTCAGACAAATAGTTGTCCAATCTCTTCTTAAAAACCTACATGTTGGAGCATTCACAACTTCTGGAGGCAAGTTCCACTAATTATTTTAACTGTCAGGAAATTTCTTCTTAGTTCTAGGTTGCTTCTCTCCTTGATTGGTTTCCATCCATTGCTTCTTGTCCTGCCCTTAGGTGCTTTGGAGAATAGCTTGACTCCCTCTTCTTTGTGGCAACTCCTGAGATATTAGAATATTGCTATCATGTCACCCCTAGTCCTTCTTTTCATTAAACTAAAAGGTAAAGGTTCCCCCGCACATGCGTGCTAGTCGTTTCCGACTCTAGGGGCCGGTGCTCATCTCTGTTTCAAAGCCGAAGAGCCAGCGCTTGTCCAAGGACGTCTCCGTGGTCATGTGGCCGGCATGACTAGACGCCAAAGGCGCACGGAACGCTGTTACCTTCCCACCATAGTGGTCCCTATTTTTCTACTTGCATTTTTACGTGCTTTCAAACTGCTAGGTTGGCAGAAGCTGGGACGAGTAACAGGCGCTCACTCTGTTACGCGGCACTCAGGATTTGACCTGCCAAACTGCTAACCTTCTGATCGACAAGCTCAGCGTCCTAACCCACTGAGCCACCGCGTCCCTACTTCATTAAACTAGACATACCCAATTCCAGCAACTGTTCTTCATATGTTTTAGCCTCCAGTCCCCGTTCATCTTTGTTGGTCTTCTCTGTACTCTTTCTAGAGTCTCAACATCTTTTTTACATTGTGGTGACCAAAACTAGATGCAATATTCCAAGTGTGGCCTTACCAAGGCATTATAAAGTGGTATTAACACTTCACATAATCTTGATTCTATCCCTCTGTTAATGTATCCTAGAACTGTGTTGGCTTTTTTGGCAACTACAGCACACTACTGGCTCATATTTGAGTGATTGTCCACTAGGACATTGAGATCCCTCTCACAGTTACTACTATTGAGTGAGGTACCACCTATACTGTACCTGTGCATTTGGATTTTCTTGCCTAAATGTGGAACCTTACTTTTTTCACCATTGAATTTCATTTTGTTAGTGCCCAATGTTCAAGTCTGTCAAGATACTTCTATATCTTAAGCCTATCTTCTGGAGTGTTGGATATTCCTGCCAGCTTGGTATCATCTGCAAATTTGATGAGTTCCCCATCTATTCCCTCATCCAAATAATTGATGAAGACGTTGAAGAATACTGGCCCTAAAACAGAACCTTGGGATACCCTGCTGCATACTTCCCTCCAGTTATGAATCCATCTGGTGGTGATGCTGTCTAACCCATATTTTTCTGTCTTATCTAGTAGTAGGTTGGGGTCTACTTTATCAAATGCCTTACTGAAGTCCAACTAAATTATATCCACAGCATTCCTCTGGTCCACTAATTTTGTCACCTTTTCAAAGAATGCAATAAGATTTGTTTGGCATGATTTGTTTTTGACAAACTCATGTTAACTTTTGGAGCATGTCTTTGTTTTCAATATGCTATTTTTTAAATATGCTATTTTTACATAACAGCAATATCTTTAATATTCTTCATGCAAAGAAAGCTAAATATGATGCTCTTTAGATTCTTGTTTTGTTTTTAAAAAAAAATCAGTTGAATGAAAGTATCAGGAACATCAATAGCAATTTTTTTGAGAGGACAAAAGTCAGCCCTTACCTGAGAAAATGCTTCAGCCATTTTGTTATGCTTGCCCTGCTTTCTGTAAAGTCATCCTGCCCCAATCACGTTCCCCTTCTCCCAAACAATAAATGGGAAGTTTTGGATAGACCGAATTAGGGAGTCTTTCCGGATAGTAACTCCTTCTCAGCCCTTTTGGTGTGGATAGGTGACAATTAATGCCATTTTCACTTTATTGTCAATTTTTACTGTTAAAGATTCTTTCTTTCTTTTTTTTAAACTACTAGAACTTGAAAAAGTTTCAAATATCCTGGTTTAGCCAGTTCATAAATTATCATAAATCCTGAGAAAAAGTGTTTCTTGTTTCTTTAACCCACTATTTAAATATTCTGCTACAGCAACCTGCAAGAAAACCCCCTATATTCTGCAATATATAAAAAAGAATAGTAGGTTGAAAAGGAAATTACACCAGTGGCAAACCAAAGAAACCATAATTATGTTCCATCAATTTGCAAATTGGATTTGTTTTAGAATTAGAAGTGAGATTGCTGTTTCAAGAATGAACTCATTGCCATTCAATACTTCAAATGAGCATAATGTGAAATAAAAGGCACACGGGAAGACTTTCCATAAATCTGTTATGAGATATAAATTCTTCAGCTGATTCTGTAGTTGTTTACAGTTTCTTTCTTTATATGAATCTTTTGTGGTAATCTCAAACTCTGGAAATCAGATAATACATGTAAACTTCTGCTTTTTATTCTCCTTTGGCTGGAGGCACAAACTGCAGTGATGCCAGACAACTGGAACCTAAGTAATAGCTCGTTTTTTTGAATACTGAGCAGCCTGATTCCAAAGTGCTTCTTTTCAAATTAACAATGCATTCTCCTTTCTTTCTATCTCATGATGCAAGTTTATTTAATATATATACTAATCTAAAAAATGTGAACAAAACACAATTCCCATTTGGTAGTCCAGATGTTGTCATGGCTATAGTACTTGTCATAAGCTCATCCGTCTAAGTCAGAGGTCCCCAACCTTTGGGCACCAGGGACTGGTTACATGGAGGGTGTATGGTTTTGTGTGCTGCCTGCATCCCGGAGATGGGGCTTTGCTTGTTTGTGTGGCCCAGTTGCTGGCATGCTGCAGCCCGGTACCAGTCCATGGACCAGGGGTTGGGGCCCCATGATCTAAGTGATAATAACCACATGAGTGAGCATGGACTTAGAAAAATCAATGCTACAGAAAATCCATCATTAAAAAACAGCTTGATTTTGCCAAGCTTTACCTGAATATTATAGAATGATTAATAGAAATCTTTGTTAAATAGAATATATCCAACATTTGATAAGCAACTTGAGAGTGAATTTCATAGCAGAGGGACCTCCTGTCATTAGTAGCCTGAAAAGTCAGGCCTCAATTGTCCTTCTTGAGCATTGTGCTGAAATTTCCTATAATCTCTATTGTTTCTGTCTGGTTAAAGTATTGTAATATCATGTCATTTAATTTCTTGAGATCATCAATACTTCTCCTTTGTAGTATTATTTTTCTTGAAACTTCATCCATCTTCTCTCCAGTGTGTACTGTTACAAAAAAAAGAAACAAAGAGAAAGAAATGATTATGTTTAAACAAATCTTACTGTGTCAAACTCCATGATTATTGTTACAAAGCTATTAAATCCCATTTTAAACACAAGTCTAAGTGTAATTGAAATGCAATATATAATGTTTTATAACAAGTTGCTCTGTTGCTAGTATACTGTATGTTCAGTGGCAATCATGCTAACTTAGCATAGTTAAAATCCTAACTACAGAATGTTGGGCAAATGGCCCAACATTCACTACTTTCCATCAGTCCATAGTAAAATATAAAGGATAGATTGAGACAGTATGGCTTCTCAACTCAGTATCTGAAGAAATGTAATGGCATAGCTTTTTTCAGTTTATCTAGTTTTTAACACAAGACATATGCTGATATAATCCAGAAACCATTATAATTTCTCAGCTACTTTACTGTAAACTCTGTGCTGAAGGCTGCCATCGAAGACCCTTCACAAGCTGGAATTAGTCCAAAATTAGTCCAACTGCTGGAACTCTAGTTGGAATTAGAAAAATAGGAAGCATCACACCATTTTTATTTCAATTATATATGAATCTTTTTCTAGGTGCAATTCAAGATAATTCATATGACTGAAAGCTGTAAGCAGCTTGGGATCAAAGAACCAAATTGACTATCAGCTTCATCATAAATGTTCCCATTTATTAAGATGTGTTAGAGAGTTATGGTTGCTGCTTCTCTCTTTTAGAGAAGTACTGCTTCTTCCTGAAACCAAACCAGCATCCACATGGAACTGGGATTTTCCTACATTATAGAATTCTGTACTATTCAAGGTTTGGTCAATAATTCATTATAGCTTTCAAATGTAATGATAAGCTAGTTTAACAAGCTCCTAATCTTTCATGTCTTTTAAATTGTTTTAAATTATTGTAACTGCTTGAATATTTTTTGTTAAACACTTTAAATGACTTATGGTAGAAAATCAGGATTTTTTTAAAAAACACAAAATTTAATAAATAAATAAAACAATACCAGAAGGAAGGTTAATAAAGTTATTGTATATTACCACGATTCTATCACTCCAACTGTAAAACAAGTCAATGCTGAGTCAGTAAAAGAGTTTAAATTTCTGTTGCTCTAAAGCTCCTGAATATACAACCACTGTTAAAGGGCTTTCATACAATCAGCATACAATATGCATTCATTTGTTCATATTTTGTTTATGAAGAGAACATGCTATAAAGCATAAAACATGATATTAACATCTAGCTTAGTCATCCATTACAATCAATATCCTAAAAATTAAGGTGTATTTACTTACCTATTAAGATTATTACAAAGGAAACAAGTGCCAGGCTGACAATTAAAATTATGATTAATGTGACAAAGTAGCAGCTTTGACATCTTACGCCCCTTTGCATTATTGGACACTCATTACTATATATGTTGTCTTCGCAGACCACTATGGAAAAAAAATCTAAGATAAAATCTTATAATGAACATTAAGAATAAATATTATAAATTGTTTTAATTCCATGGAATAAATAAATCATATTTGTTGATCTTAATCCAATTATTCCCCTTACAAGAATATCAGCCAAATAAACTAAATTACATCTTGTAACATTTTATAAATATTAAAATTCTACACCAGAACTTGTTTATTTCACAATTAATTATATAAAATACATAGGGACAGAAAATGTTTGCCACTATTGCAGATAGAAAATGTGTCTTTAAAAACATGGTCATAGGTTAACAATAATAGCCTTGTACACAGAAAAGACTAATAGAAAAAATAATCTGCCCCATAACAAATTTACAGCTAATATAAGCACTCTCTCTCTCCCTCACTACCTCCCCCCCGTCAGAATCCATTTATATTTCATTTTTAACTCTCTTTTCTGTGCAAACCCAAATCTCCCACACACACACACCTTGGATTCTGTGATTCCCAAGGAGGAGAGGGAATAAACATGGGGGTTTATTGCTTTCACTTCCTTTCCTTAGATGTAACTTTTTGTTTATTTTGCCTGCCTGTTATCCATCACAATAAGGTCAATGAGAGGCATTTTCCCTCTCATCTTACAGGCAACTAAGAAAGGGGCTGGGGGAAAAAACCCTCCAGAATCTGGTTTGTTTCTCCAGATGGAATGTGAAAGGGTGGGATTGATTCTGCTATGAATGGACTGATGTTTCTCCTTTTCTCACGAGGGGCTTACCACCTGGAACATGGCTGATCCGGAACTGACCAAATGAACTGTGGGGTGGAGCTTGCTTGGGGACATTTAAAAATATTGAGCTGTGAAGGGATTTCTCAGATCCTGCCTATTATACCCTTTATCTTCTATATCTTAATAAAAGTTCCTGCTTGGATAACCTTGTCTCCAAGAGTGTTTCTTTCTTAAGATGTGGATTGAAGTGGGTTCTGACATTAGACAGGATCTTCATTCAGAGTCAACCTGGAAGGAAGAAACTTACTAAGGGACTTTGCAAAAAATAAAATGTCCAACGATGAGGCAGGGAAGGAGGGAAGCCCCATGGAAAGGGAACTTTCCCCCTGACTGACATCAACTATTGGAAGCAGAAGCAGCATATTCCTCTGGGGAAGAGGTGGTGGAGACGCGTGACTGCAAACCAGGGTGATTGATGGGTGTTGGAAGGAAAAGCGAGTGGGAAAAGGCATCGAGAAAAGTTACCCTGAGGCGGGGCGGCCATCAACCCAAATAGAAGCAAGAGATGGAGAGCTCCCTGCACGTCAGTGAAGAGGACGGGAGTTATGCACCACATGCAGACTGGATCCTCGAGAAAGCTATCGACCTGATGAAAAAAACCCTGGGCTCACTAAGGGAGGAGAAACCTGAGTCCCGCAGTCACACCAGCGCCTGGAGCTACAGATGAAGAAACAGTGGGGGAGATCTGGAACCTGTAGCACTGGGGGCGTCCGCTGAACCTGGAGCTACCACCTCAGCAGCATCCACCCTCCGCCGACCCACAGACGGGAATCAGGATGGGGGGCAATACCACCAGTGGCGTAGGCACTGATCCATTCAAAGATTCCCACCTCTGAAAGTAAAATTCAAGGGGGAGCCACCACGCTTGGGGTTTTTCCTAACTCAAGTCCTCAGTTATATGGAAGAATATGAATATATATATATATAAAATATCCCCAGAGACAAAGCCCGCATCCACATTGTGCAATCTGCCCTGGACAGACCGGCTGCAGACTGGGTGGTGAACCTGCATGACTCCAATGCCCCAGAACTCAATGACTTCAACCGATTCATGTCATCCTTGAGGAGGCAATTTGAGGACCCTTTGGCTGATCATAAGGCCCGGGAGAGAATAAAAATGGTGAGGCAGGGCAGACGGTGGGTGGCTGAATATACACAAGAATTCCAGGCCATTGCCAACAAGCTGAACTGGCCAGAAGACATCCTCCTTAGCCATTTCAAAGACGGGCTAAACTACGACCTGTATGATGCTTGCCTGCCTTGAGGAGACCCACACCACCTCGATGACTGGTACGTCCTGGCAGAGATAGACCTACTGAAGAGGCACTGCCGAGGGAAACCATGGGCCTGCCTGCCACCCGAGCAAACACGCGAGCCAGAGAAACCACCAGCTACAGCTAAGAAATCAACGGGCTGATTCAAATGCTGATTCAAGGGCCACCACACTGCAGAATGCCGCTCGAAAGCCCCTCAGCACAAATCAGACTCATTACCAGACAGGAGATCAGGGAAGTCCCCAGCCAAACCAAAGGAACCCGCCATGTGGGGGATAGAGGCTGCAGAATCCAAAAGCACTGCAAAGGAATGGGAGAGAACTCTGGCCTACACCGTAGGGGTGGTGGACACCTCAGAGGACAGCTCGGAGGGCGAAACCCTGGTCAGTGGATCCATTCCACCCATCCTCAAGACAGTGACTATATTAGCTCCCTCCATGCCAGAAACTGTCAAAGTGAAAGACTCAATAGATTCTGGCTGCACCCGCTGCCTCATTAGCCCGATGCTTGTGGGGAATTTGGGTATTTTGGTGAGGAGACTAAAGCAACCAATATCCTTTGGCCAGTTATTTAGGTCCATAGCAGGAGGGGTACCAGCTACCCTAGCCACCTTACCAGTTCACCTGTCCCTGGGGACCCACGAGGAAGACATAACATTCGTAGTGGCCCCAGGCATAGAATACCTCTTGGCCATCGTGCAAATTTGACAGCTGCCCACATATCTTTCTATGTCCTTTTTCATGGATGGCCACCAAAATTGCCTTTTAGTTAAGTGTAGGGTTTTTACAAATCCAAAATGTCCTGCTGATTTTGTATCATGAAACAGCTGCATGAAATTGATCCTCTGCGTGGCAGGTATGTATAGCTTCTCACCCACCCAGGGTAGTCCATCTTTAATTGTGCACATATGTCTATTTTTCTGGAACCATTCATCAGTTTCCAAAGACTTTCGGAATTCTATTCCAGTTTGGCTATCCACCCGCGGCTTCATTTTTGCTTGGGTCCTGGTGGTGACTGGTGCTGCCAGTTGTTGTTTGGGCATGAGTGGTTTAGAATCAGTAACCCGTGTGCTATTATATTGGGGCATGTGAGATAATGTATCCACCAAAAAATTCTTTCCCCCCCCCCCCCGGTAAATGTTTGAGAGTGAAACAGAATCAGTGAAAATGTTGGGACCAGCCGGCTTGCTTAGGAGTGAGTTTCCTGGGTGTTTTTAGTGCCTCCAAATTTTTGTGGTCTGTCCAGACCTGGAAGGGGATTTTATTTCATTCAAGGAACTGGCGCCATGTAAGTAATGACCATCGCACAGAATATGCCTCCTTTTCCCATATGGGCCAATGTTGTTCTGTCTCCATGAGTTTCCTGGATGTATATGCACATGGTTGCAATGCCCCCTTATTCATTTTCCTGTAATAATACAGCTCCCACCACCACATCATTTGTGTCTGCCTGTATTACAAAAGGTTTATCGGGATCTGGATGTCTCATGACAGGTTTGGCAGAAAAATGCCTCTTTAGCCTCTCAAATGCTGCTTGACATTCCATTGTCCACTTCAGGGGCTGGCTGGGTTTCAATGGGGACCCCCCTTGTTTTCAACAGGTTTGTGAGCAGCAGGGCTATTTGGGCAAACAAAGGGATGAATTGGTGGTAGAAGTTTGCAAACCCTAGGAAGCTTTGCAATTGCTTCCATGTGTGTGGGGGGGTGCCCATTCTAATACTGCCCTGACTTTCGCAGGGTCGATTTCAATGCCCTGCAGGGATATGTGATACCCCAGGTAGTCTATTCTTTCCTGCTGGAATTCACATTTCGATAGTTTAGCATATAGGTGGGCGGCCCACAACTTTTTCAGAACTGCTCTGACTAAGTTAATATGTTCCTCTTTGGTCTCAGTGAAGATAATTATGTCATCTAAGTAAACCAGGACCCCCTTATATAGGTGCTCTCTTAGCACATCATTAATTAATTGCATAAAAACTGTGGGGGGCCCTTGCAGTCCAAATGGCAGGACTTTGAACTGGTAGCAACCCATTAGGCAATTGAATGCAGTCTTCCATTCATCTCCTTCCCTAATCCTAATGTGGTAGTATGCTTCTCTTAGGTCTAATTTGGTAAAAATCCTTCCTTTTAATAGGTGGGATAGCATATCCTTCATTGGGGTAGGGGATACAGGTTATATTCACTAATTGTGTTAAGGGAGCGGTAATCGACACACAAGCGAAGCGAGCCATCCTTCTTCTCCCTGAACAGGACCAGGGCAGCCACTTTGGGTTTGGCAAGCTCAATAACCCCCCTTTCTAAGTTTTTATTTATGAATCTTTCCATCTCCACCGTTTCTTTTGGGCTGAAGGCATACATCCTGGGCTTCAGGAGTTTTGCCCCGGGTTTGAATTCTATAGCACAGTCTGTGGGCTGGTGAGGGGGAAGCTCATCTGTCCGCTCCTCACTGAAAGCTTCAGCAAGGTCCCTGTATTCTTCCGGTATTTCTGGTAACCCCTTCTCTTCCCCCACTGATGCTGTATCCTCTTTTCGGGTTAGGGCGGTGCTTTGGGGTTTTAAGTTCCTATGCTCTACCTCTGGGAAGTTGAGTTCTGCTGTCCTCCAATTTACCCAGGGATTCCATTTCTTTAAGCATTCCAGTCCTAAAATCATTGGGCATTCCATGCCTGGGGCCACTACAAACGTTATGTCTTCCTCATGAGTCTCCAGGAACAGGTGAATTGGTAAGGTGGCTAGGGTAGCTGGGACCCTCCACTGCTATTGACCCATCTAACTGGCCAAAGGAGATTGTTTGTTTTAGTCTCCTCATTGGGATGCCCAAATTCCCCACTAGTGGGTGCAGCAAGATTCTATTAGGACTTTTACTTTGACAGCTTCGGGCATGGAGGAAGCTAATATAGTCACTGTCTTAAGGATGGGTGGAATGGATCCACTTACCAATGGTTCTCCCTCCGAGCTGTCTTCTGAGGTGTCCACTGCCCCTGTGCTGTAGGCCAGAATCCCCTCCCAGTTCTTGGCATGGGATGGGGACTCAACAGCCTCTGTCCCCCTCATGGCAGGTTCTTTTGGGTTGCCTTGGGACTTCCCCGGTCTCCTGGAGGGTGATGTCTCTGATTTGCAATGAGGGGCTTTTGAGCAGCATTCTGCAGCGTGGTGGCCCTCTCTCCCACATTTGAAACAACCTGTTGATTTCTTAGCCATGCTTGCTTGTTTGCTCGGGTGGTGGCCGGCCCCATGGTTTTTCCCAGTGGTGCCTCTTTAGTAGGTCTATACCAGGACATACCAGTCATTGAGATGGTGTGCGTCTCCTCGAGGCAGGTAAGTGTTATACAGGTCATAGTTTAGTCCATCTTTGAAATGGCTGATGTCTTCCAGCCAGTTCAGCTTGCTGGCAATGGCTCGTAAATTTTGGGTATATTCAGCCACCCGCCGTCTGCCCTGCCTCACTGTTTTGATTCTCTCCCGGGCCTTACGATCAGCCAAAGGATCCTCAAACTGCCTCCCCAAGGATGACATGAATCGGTTGAAATCGTTGAGTTCTGGGGTGTTGGAGTCATGCAGGTTCACCACCCAGTCTGCAGTCAGTCCGTCTAAGGCAGATTGCACGATACGGATGCGGGCTTTGTCACTGGGGATGTCTCGTCCATATTCTTCCATATAGCTGAGGACTTCATTTTGGAAAAACCCCAAGCGTTGTGACTCTCCCCTGAATTTTGCTTCCAGGGGTGGTAGTCTTTGAATGGATCATTGTGCAGCAGGCAGTATTGCCCCTCATCCTGATGGTTCTGTGGAGGGCGGGTGCTGCTCAGGCGGCAGCTCCTGGTCCAGCGGACGGCCGCAGTGTTGCAGATTCTGGATCCCCTCACTGTCTCTCCAATTGTGGCCCCAGGCGCTGCTGCGGCTGCAGTATTCAGGTTTCTTCTCTCTTAGTGAGCTAAGGGTTTTCTTCATCAGGTCAATAGCTCTCTCTAGGTTCCACTCCTCTTCACTGATGTGCAGGGAGCTGGCCATCTCTTGCCTTCATTTGGTTTGGTGACCGTCCCGTCTCAGGGTCACTTTGTTCGATGCTTTTTCCCACTTGCTTTTCCTTCCAATGCCCATCAACCACTGTGGTTTGCGGTTGTGCGTCTCCTCCACCTCTTCCCCGGAGGAATATGATGCTTCAGCTTTCGATTGTTGATGGGGTTTCGTTTGGGGGAAAAACTCCCTTTCCATGGGGCTTTCCTCATCCCTTGCTTCGTTGTTAGACATTGTATTTTTTGCAACGTCCCCCGGTAAGGTGTTTCCTTCCAGGTTGACTCTTAATGCAGATCCTGTCTAATGTCAGGACCCACCCCAATCCACATCTTAGGAAGGAAGGACTCTTGGAGACAGGATTGTCCGAATAGGAACTTTTACTAAAACATGGTTGACAATGAATAATCTAGACAGGATCTGGAAACTGTGTTCCAGATGGATACTTTTAAAGTATCTCTGAGTAAAAACCCCTCCTCTCAGTCCATTTGGTCAGTCCCGGATCAGTTAGGTTTCATGTGTCAAAACCCTTCATGGGAAAAGAGAAACTTCATGCATTTACAACGTTGCTTCCTCCCCTTCAAATTCCAAATCGGAGATACAAACCAGAATCCCCCCTCTTTCTTTGTTCTTCTCAGTTCAAAGGTTCTTTCCCTGGTCTTTGATGATAGCCCCCAGGCAGGCTGAATAAACAACCTTGCATCTAATGGATAAAAGGTAAAGGTAAAGGTTCCCCCTTACATGCGTGCTAGTCGTTTCCAACTCTAGGGGGCCGGTGCTCATCTCTGTTTCAAAGCTGAAAAGCCAGCACTTGTCCGAGGACATTTCCATGGTCATGTGGCCAGCATAACTAGATGCCAAAGGTGCACGGAACGCTGTTACCTTCCCACCGTAGTGGTCCCTATTTTTCTACTTGCATTATTATATACTTTCAAACTGCTAGTTTGGCAGAAGCTGGGATGAGTAACAGGTGCTCAATCTGTTGCGCGGCACTCGGGATTCGACCCGCCAAACTGCCAATCTTCTGATCGACAAGCTCAGCATCCTAACCCACTGAGCCACCGCGTCCCTTATCTAAAGGATAGGGATGGCCAATTAACATCTTCTCTTCCCCTCTGTTGTGATTCAGGGTCAGCCTGTGTTGGGTCGGACGGCTCAGAGGAGAAGGAAGGGGTGTTGGAGAGGTTGCTGAGGGGGTTGGAGAGCTTCCTGATGAGAGCCCTCAGCCAGGCCCCTCCCACCTGGTCACGACGCAGACCCAGCTGTGTGAGCCTGACAGCGTGGATGAACATGACCCACAGCTGGCCCTGTTCAAGGACGCCCGATGCAGGAGGCAGTCAATCAGGAGTAAACAGAGGAAGGCAATGGGGCACCTCAGAAGGAGGCAGAGAGAAGCCACGCCCTGAACTGTATAAAAGGGGAATGCGTGGTTTGCTGAAGGCAACCGTTTGAATAGTTCCTGTTTCATGGTTCGTGTTTGCTCTCTTTGCTCTGTTTATGTTTTTATGTTAATAAATTTGGCAGGCTTAGTTCCAGCCTCTTGCCTTCTTGTAAAAGGGGTTGTCCCTGCCTTATCTGCAGGGCCAGTAGCAGGTTGGTACAGAACAGTTTGCCTTCAGCCTCCCACCCCTTACTATTATTATGGAGCAGCTACGTGCTGAGAATGCCCAGCTCGCCCAGCAACTCACTTTGTTGGCAGCTCAGGTGGCTCAATTGCAAGCTCAGGTCCATGCTGCACCCCCACCATCACCCCCACCCAGGAGAAAATGCCAAGTTGCGATGCCGGATAAATTTACTGGCAATCCAGAACTGTTTCCTGCTTTCCTGGGACAATGCCAGCTCTTTATCAGCGTGAGAGCAGCTGATTTCCCCACTGACCGGGATAAGGTGGCGTTTGTGTTAAGCCTTCTTTCGGGTGATGCAGCTCATTGGGGCATGCCTCTGCTGGCTCAACCTAGTCCATTGTTGGACAACTTTGTGGGGTTTTGTGATCATATGCGTCTGATGTATGAGGACCCTATAAAGACACAGACTGCTACTCGATGCCTGAAAGCTCTGAGGCAGGGTCAACGCCCCCTACAGGGCTATATCAGCGATTTTCGGCTGCTTAGCCAGGATTCCACCTGGAACGAGGCTGCGCTTAGGATGGATTGTCAGAGGAGATGTTGGATGAGCTGGCCCGTGTGGATATTCCCTCAGACCTGAATGGTCTGATCCATCTCTGCCTGCAGATCGATGCTCGGTTGCAGCAGCGAAGGAGTCGCCGTGCCACCCCACAGACCCCTGCAGCCCCTGTTGTGCGTGAGACCCCAGGTCAAAAGGAGGAGCCAATGGAGCTGGGTGCCGCCAGGTCTCGTCTATCGGTGACTGAAATGAACAGACAACTATCGGAGGGGTTGTGTTTTTACTGCGGGGACCCTGCGCATTTGGCTGCTTTTTGCCCAAAGAAGTGACAGCGGGCATCAGTGACCGAGTCTGCCCTGAGAAAGTCCCCTAATTTTCTGTCGGGAAATGCCCCGAGCCCGATCTAGACGGTGTGATAGATCGGGCGTCCCACAACAACACTGAGCGACGTCTTTCCGATGCTGCCTGTGGCCCTCCACAGCATCTGATATTGGAGGCACATCTGATCCTTCCTGGCAAGCCAGAGGGGATTCCAGTCCATGCCTTAATTGACTCTGGGGCCACTACAAATTTTATGGACTCAGCATTTGTGGCCAAATGGGCTGTTCCCCAGTGCCCAGTGGATCCGCCCATGTTAGTGGAGACTATCGATGGTCGAGTGCTCCTGTCTGGGCCAATTACGGCCGCCACGCAACCATTATGTATGGCCATCAGTTCCCATGTGGAGGCCATCCAGTTCTATATCACCTCAGATCTGCATTTCCCTGTGGTCTTGGGAGTGGCGTGGCTCCGGGCGCATGACCCACAGATCTATTGGTCACAGAACTTGGTCACCTTCCCAAGCTTGCAGTGCGTGGACCACTCCCGCCATATCTGTGCCGGCCAGGTGGAGGGTACCCCAGGGGTTTCCTTGCCTCCTGAACTGTCCAACTTTGCTGATGTGTTCAGTGAGACAGAGGCGGATCAACTACCCCCGCACAGGCCCTATGACTGCCCCATTGATTTAGTCCCTGATGCGCCTCTCCCAGTGGGCCGTTTGTACTCCATGTTGGACCCCGAGTTGGCTGCATTGCAGGACTTTCTGGAGAAGAATTTGGCTCGCGGTTTCATCCGGCCCTCGTCCTCGCCAGTGTCTGCACCCGTGCTCTTCATCAAAAAGAAGTCGGGCGAATTGTGGCTTTGCTGCGATTATAGGAAACTCAATGCCATCACGGTGCGCAATCATTACCCACTGCCCCTCATCCCCGAACTCTTGGACCAACTCCGGGAAGCTAAGATCTTCACGAAACTGGACCTGTGTGGAGCTTACAACCTCGTCAGGGTTCGGCCAGGTGATGAGTGGAAGACAGCATTTGGTACTCGTTATGGACATTTTGAGTACATGGTGATGCCGTTTGGCCTGACCAATGCCCCCGCCGTGTTTTAGCATTTCATGAACGACATTTTCCGGGATTTGTTGGATCAGTTTGTCGTGATCTACTTGGACGACATCCTGATCTACTCCCCATCGCGTGAAGTGCAACATCAACATCTCCATCAGGTCCTGCAGCGCTTCCGAGAACATCGGCTGTTTGCCAAGTTGGAGAAGTGCCAGTTCTACTGGGTGACCATTGATTTCCTGGGTCACCACATTTCTCCTGAGGGCATCGCCATGGAGCCGAGAAAGGTTGAGTCTTTGCAGAGTTGTCAACCCCCGCGTCGCGTGAAGGATGTTCAGTGACTTCTTGGTTTTGCCAACTATTACCGAGCTTTCATCCCTGGGTTTGCTGCCTTGACAGCCCCCCTCACCCGGCTCCTGCAGAAGAAGACTCGGTTCCAGTGGAACGCTCCAGAACAACGGGCTTTCCAGACTTTGAAGGAAGCCTTCATGAAGGAGCCCATCTTGAAGCATCCTGACCCGCAACGGCCATTTGTCGTGGAGGCAGATGCCTCCGACATTGCCATTGGGGCGGTGTTACTCCAGGCAACGACGCCCAGCGGTACCCTCTTCCCTTGCGCGTACCATTCACGAAAACTGAACCCTTCGGAGCGCAATTATACAATCTGGGAGAAGGAGCTGCTGGCCATCAAAGTGGCATTCGAGGCCTGGAGGCATCATCTGGAGGGAGCGCTGCATCAAATCGAGGTCCAGACGGACCATAAGAATTTGGAAAGCCTGCAGACTCCTCGGAATTTGATCCAATGCCAGACCCGGTGGTCTCTTTTCTTTGCAAGGTTCGACTTCTGAGTTCAGTACATACCTAGCGGGCACAATCAAAGAGCGGATGCTCTGTCCAGGAAGCCCAAATATTCCCGAGTGGAAGACAAGCTTCTGCCCAGGACAGTGATCCCCGTTGAGTCTTTTGCTGCGGTGCGGGAGCCGGTTGATATACGGGCTCGGATCAGGGATGCACAGCAGCAGGAGGTGTGGGTGGCTTAGCGGAAGGAGGAGGTGGGGCCAGATTCTCCTTGGACAGTCGCAGATGGACTCTTGTATTATCGTGACCGGCTCTACATTCCGGGAGGGCCACTCAGGGGACTCATCCTCAGCCAGTGTCACGATAACCTGGCGGCGGGGCATTTTGGCCTGTTCAAGACCCTGAACCTGGTCTCCCGTACCTTCTGGTGGCCCCGAGTCCGACACAGCATCCAGTCCTATGTCACTTCCTGCATCCCATGCAGGCAGGCCAAGTCAGCGACAGGGGCCCCGCCTGGATTACTGCAGCCCTTGCCGACACCCAAAAGACCCTGGGGGGCTGTGTCCATGGACTTTCTGACGGATTTACCCCCATCCTCTGGTTTTACGACAGTGTATGTGGTGATGGACATGCTGACCAAGATGGTGCACTTCATCCCCTGTCGCGGCTTACCATCAGCCTGCACCACTAGTCGTATGTTCATTCAGCAGGTGTTTCGGCTGCACGGCCTCCCTGATAGAGTCGTCTCTGATAGGAGGGCCCAGTTTACAGCCCGTTTCTGGCAGGAGTTGATGCATGCGTTGGATATCAAGATTTGCCTCTCGTCCACGCATCATCCTCAAATTGACGGGGGAACCGAGAAGGTCATCGGTATCCTGGAACAATATCTGCGCTGCTACGTGTCAATCTGCAGCAAAACAATTGGGTGGACTATCTGGCCATAGCTGAGTTTGCATTTAGAAATTCGCAGCACACCTCCACACAGATGACACCGTTCTTGGCCAATGTGGGATATTACCCCCGGTTTTTCCCCCTTTCTCCCGTGGACTCACCGGAGCTGGCAGCGAATGACTTCATGGCACAGTTACAGGCGATCCATCGATTGGTGCGACGTCAGTTAGAGAAGGCCAAGGCCGATTACAAAAGGTTTGCTGATCAGTCAAGACGGGATATGCCTCCACTATCGGTGGGAGATCGGGTCTGGTTGTCCACCAGGAACCTACCATCAACACGGCTGGTGAGAAAGTTAGATCACCGATATTTATGACCCTTCCCAGTCGAGGCTGTCATCAATCCGGTCGCCTATCGCTTAACTCTGCCACGTTCCCTGCGCATGCACCCAGTCTTTCATCGGTCTCTGATGGTCCCCGAGCAACCGGCCTGTCCACTCCGCTGAGCGGAACCTCCCCCATCAGGACCTCATGATGGAGACAGCACCCCCAGGTATGAGGTCACCAGCATCAGGGACTCCCGTTGGCTGAAAGGTCGTTTCCAGTACCTGATTGAATGGAAAGGTTACGGACCAGAAGACTTCATCTGGGAAGATGCGACCGCCGTTCATGCCCCTGCGTTGGTGACTGCTTTTCATGAACAATTTCCATCCCAACCGCATCCGGATCGGCAGACCCGGGGGAAGGGCCCTGCGGTGCAGGATAGTGTTGTGATTCAGGGTCAGCCTGTGGGTTTGGCAGTTGGGTCGGATGACTCAGAGGAGGAGGAGGGGGGTGTTGGAGAGGTTGCTGAGGGGGTTGGAGAGCTTGCTAATGAGAGCCCTCAGCCAGGCCCCTCCCACCTGGTCACGATGCAGACCCAGCTGTGTGAGCCTGACAGCGTGGATGAAGATGACCCACAGCTGGCCCTGTTCAAGGACGCCCGACGCAGGAGGCAGTCAATCAGGAGTAAACAGAGGAAGGCAATGGGGCACCTCGGAAGGAGGCAGAGAGAAGCCACGCCCTGAACTGTTTAAAAGGGGAATGCGTGGGATGGCTGGTTTGCTGAAGTCAACCGTTTGAATAGCTCCTGTTTCATGGTTCGTGTCTTGTTTTTGCTCTGTTTGCTTTTGTGTCCATAAATTTGGCAGGCTAAGTTCCAGCCTCTTGCCTTCTTGTAAAAGGGGTTGTCCCTGCCTTATCTGCAGGGCCGGTAGTAGGCTGGTACAGAACAGAACTGTAATGCGTGTAGCCAAGAGAAAAGCAAGGTAACCCCTGCAAACAGAACTAATGGTTTTAAGACCACTGTACCTTTAGAGGTAGTGTTTGCAGATATCATTGGCCCTATGAAACCAAGTTTTGATGGAGCCTGCTATATCCTGAGTATCATGGATCATTATTCACGTTATGGTTTCTGTTACTTAATGAAAACCAAAGCAGAAACATTCCAGTATTTTGCAAACTGGCTGAAGTTTGCTGAAAGGAAAGTGAAACGTAAAGTTCTTTGCCTTATAACGGACAATGGTACTGGGTTTACCAATAAACGTTTTGTAGCTCTGTTACAGAAGGCTGGCATTGAACATAGGCGTTCAGCCTCTTACAGACCGCAACACAATGCGTTTATCAAGCGACAAGGGCAAACGCTGCAGGCTATGGCTAGAACAATGTTGTCTGATTCTGGGTTACCCGAAAAACTTTGGGGAGAGGCGACAATGTATGCTAACCACATCTTAAACATTGTGGTTAATTCCACAACCGGTGAATTACCATATACACGCTGGCATGGTAGGAAACCTGATTTGGGTTACTTACACACATTTGGAGTCCCAGCATGGGTTCATATTCCATCGCCACTGAGGCGAAAGGGACAACATAGAGCAAAGAAAATGTTTTTTGTTGGCTATGAGTCCAACCATAGGTCATTTAGGTTTTGGGAACAAGGTACCACTAGTGTGTACTGTAGTGCTAGTGCTAGGTTTCTAGAACACGTTGGTTGGAGCAAACTGGAGCAGGAAAGTGTTGGTTTTGATCCTATCATTTTTAGTGATACCCCTGATACTGAAAAAAGAAGTGAGGATAAACCTTCTGTAACCGTTAAAGAGGAGGAATCAATAGGGGAGGTAGAGGAGGTAGAAGAGGAGAGTCCAACACCAAGTCCTAGACGCTCGACTCGTGATAGGCGTCCACCTGATAGATACAAGGCTAGTATTGTGTGTCAGGTGAATATTAAACCTTCTAACTTTGATGAGATTAAACTGTATCCTGCAAAGGATCAGAGTGCATGGAAGGCAGCAATGGATAAAGAGTTAAAATCCTTGCAGGATCTAGATGTATATGAAAACGTTACACTTCCACCAGGACAGCGTGCAATTGGTTGCAAGTGGGTCTACAAACTGAAGAGGGGTGTAGATGGGACTGTTACCCATAAGGCACGTTTAGTTGCTCAAGGATTTACTCAGTCAGACAAGGACTATGATGAAGTGTTTGCACCTAGTCTGAGACCTACTACGTTGAGAGCAGCATTAGTTTGGGCAGCTAAGAATTGGTACAAAATGAACCATGTAGATGTAGAAACAGCATACTGTATCTGCATGCGCCTTTACAACACACTATCTATATAACAAAAACACTAGGTGTAAAAACAGACCGGAAAACTGATTGTTGGAAACTAAAGAAGAGTCTTTATGGCTTGAAACAATCAGGATATGAATGGAACAAGTGTATTGTAAATGGGTTAGCTGCAATGGGCTTTGTTGCCAGCATCGCAGATCCATGTTTGTTTAAGAAGGAAGATAATGGTGTAATTTCTTTGTTGTTGCTGTTTACTGATGACATAGCAATTATTACTAAGACTGAACAGGATGCAACTAACATTGTTTCTCAACTGCAAAAGAAGTTCAGGATTAGAAATCTAGGTGAGATCAATCACTATTTGGGTATGGATATTGTAAAGACCAATAAAGGTTACAAGATATCGCAAGCTGGAAAAATAAGCCAACTGCTGAAGCGATACAACATGGAACTCTGTAAGCCTGCAAAGACTCCAATGACACAGGATTTTAAACATGCTAATATAAAAAAAAGGGATGCGGTGGCTCAGTGGGTTAGGACACTGAGCTTGTCAATTAGAAGGTCGGCAGTTTGGCGGGTCGAATCCCGAGTGCCACGTAACAGAGTGAGCGCCTGTTACTCGTCCCAGCTTCTGCCAACCTAGCAGTTCGAAAGCACGTAAAAATGCAAGTAGAAAAATAGGGACCACTACAGTGGGAAGGTAACAGCATTCTGTGTGCCTTTGGCGTCTAGTCATGCCGGCCACATGACCACAGAGACATCCTCGGACAAGTGCTGGCTCTTCAGCTTTGAAATGGAGATGAACACCGGCCCCTAGAGTCGGAAATGACTAGCACGCATGTGCGGGGGAACCTTTACCTTTACCTTTAATATAAAAAATCCTGCATTTGACAAAACTGTGTATCAGTCTTTGATTGGTAGTCTTTCATATCTAGGTAATTGGTCTAGGCCAGATATTTCGTATAGCGTTAACCAATTAGCTAGATATAATGCCGAACCTACTGTTAGGCACTGGCAGGCAGCGAAGCGGGTATTAAGATATCTAAAACAAACAATACATTACTCGTTATATTTAGAACCTAATCGTGATCTGGTTTTAACTGCTTATGCGGATGCGAGTTTTGCTACTGATGTAACTACTTGGAAATCTACATCAGGTTTGGTGATAATGTTACTTAATTCACTAATAGGATGGAAATCCATTAGGCAGAAACATATCAGTCTGTCCACAATGGAAGCTGAATTTTCCTGTTTGTCTGTTTTGTGTACTGAACTACTATGTTATAAACAAGTATTAATGGATATAAATAAATAAATAAATAATAAATAAACCTTTATTGTCAAAGTACAACATGTGTTAGGGAATTTATTGTGCAGGGTCTCCTTGTGCTACCAAAGAGTTGCACAGACAAGGAAGGGTACTGAGAGTAGTAAAAGTCACACACAGGAGTACACTGAGTTCTAAAAGCAAAAAGTATTTTACTTTGAGGTGGTGTAAAAACAAAAATGCACAGTCAAAAATAAACAGTCCAGATCATAAACAATAGCAACAGTCCAAAGAGTAATCCAAACTACAAAATCTTCTTACCGGTCCAGAGGTCAATACACAGTTCAGGTTTACAACAGTAGTAAACCAACAACAGAGCAAAAACAGTAACAGTAGAGATCAGTGAATTCAGAGAGAGAGAGAAGCTACATTCCTAGCTTCCTCTTATGGCCATGAGAACACTTACACACCCATTGGCCAATTAACTTCTTAAAGACATAGCATTATGGTTAATATATTTTCAACCCAACATTGTAGGCTAACACCATATGCCTAACATTCTCCCCTTTGGGTAGAATAATATATAACTCTTACAATCTTATGCAAATTTTTTCACAATTAGCATTGTGTTTCACAGCACTTTGTACCTTCGTAAAATGGTCTGCAATATTTACATCAGATGAACAATACTCTAGCTGTATTAATTTATCTTTGACACATTGTCTGACATTTAAATAACGAAGATCAGTATATTTAGATCTTGTTCTTACTGCAGCATTATTTGCCATCTTTATCGCAGCTTGATTGTCCTCATACACAATAAATGGATCATTTACATTTAAACCCATATCTAACAATAATTGTTTGTACACTAGCAGTTCTGTACATAACACTGATAGACATGAAAATTCAGCCTCCATTGTAGATAAGCTTATGTGTTTTTGTCTAATAGATTTCCATCCAATCAAAGAATCACCCAACATTATAGCCAACCCTGAGGTAGATTTACGAGTGCTTGTATCAGAGGCAAAACTCGCATCTGCATATGCTGTGAGGATTAACTCACGATTTGGCTCTAAATATAACGAGTAGTGAATAGTTTGCTTCAGATACCTTAATACTCGTTTAGCTGATTGCCAGTGTCTAACGGTAGGATTATTGTTGTACCTGGCTAATTGGTTTACACAGTAAGAAATATCAGGTCTAGACCAATTACTCAGATACATAAGACTTCCTATCAAAGATTGGTACATAGTCTTATCAAATACAGGACTCTCAACATTAGTGTCCTTAAAATCCATAGCCATCGGAGTTTTTGCTGGTTTACACATTTCCATATTGTATCTCTTTAATAACTGAGAAATTTTACTGGCTTGCGAAATCTTAAAACCCCTATTCGTTTTCACAATATCTAACCCCAAATAGTGGCTAATTTCTCCAAGATATCTAATTGTGAATTTATTTTGCAATCTAGAAATGATAGTTTGTGCTTCTAACTCAGTTTTTGTTATTATTGCAATATCATCTGTGAATAATAAGAGAAAAGATAATGCTCCGTTGTGTTCTCTTCTAAACAAACAAGGATCAGCATTACTGGCTACAAAACCTAATGCACTTAACTCATTAACTATACATTTCTTCCACTCATAGCCTGATTGTTTCAATCCATAGAGGCTTTTCTTTAATTCCCAACAATCATGGTCTCTATCATTGGTCAATCCTGGTGGTATTCTTAAATAAATAGTATGTTGCAATGGAGCATGTAAATATGCAGTTTCAACATCTACATGGTTAACTATATATTGGTTTTTAGCCGCCCATACTAAAGTTGCTCTTAAAGTAGTTGTCCTTAGACTGGGTGCAAACACCTCGTCATAATCCTCAGTAGTTTGGGCAAAACCTTGTGCAACCAAACGTGCCTTATGGGTTATAGTTCCATCTACTCCTTTCTTTATCTTATATATCCATTTGCAACCTATAGCTTGCTCACCAGGTGGCAGTTTTGCTTCCACATAAACTTTAAGATCCTGCAAAGACTTCAACTCCCTGTTCATTGCAGCTTTCCATGATGCCTGTTCCTTTTCAGGATACATCCTGATCTCATCATAGTTAGAAGGCTCTGAACTAACCTGACATATTACATTAGCTTCATAGCGATCAGGTGGATGTCTGATACGCGTTGAACGCCAAGGAATTACAGGGCTTTGAATTTCTGACTCCTTTCCTTCCTCTGGTTCATTTATTATCTCCCCTATCTCTTTTTCATCTTTTATATTTACAGGAGATGTATTATCATTACTAGTTACATTATCAGAGGAGTCCTCAAACACTAGAGGATCAGTATTAACAGTTACTTGCTCTAACCTATCCCAACCAACGTGCTCAAGGAATTTTGCACTCGCACTGTTATATACATTAGTTGTGCCTCGTTCCCAGAAACGATAGGATCTATGGTTAGCTTCGTAACCTACGAAGTATAATTGCCTAGCCCTATGTTGACCTTTACTCCTGAGTTGTGCAGGAATGTGGACCCAAGCTGGGGTGCCAAACGTGTGTAGGTAATTAAGGTTTGGTCTTCTACCATGCCATATTGTATATGGTATTTTACCAGTAGAAGTATTAACAACTAAATTCAGAACATGGTTTGCACATTTTGCTGCCTCCCCCCACAGTCTATCTGTTAAGCCAGAATCTCTTAACATAGTTCTCATCATGGCTTGTAATGTTTGCCCACGTCTCTCAACAAATGCATTATGTTGAGGCCTATAAGGGGCTGAACGTTTATGCTCAATGCCAGCAGATTCTAACATATCAACAAAACGCTTATTTGTAAATTCAGTACCATTATCAGTAATAATGCACTGAACCTTTCTCTTTGTTTTTCTCTCCACGAACTTCAGCCAGTTTGCAAATTGTTGGAAAGTGTCTGCCTTTGACTTAAGCAGATAACAAAAACCATAACGAGAGTAGTGGTCAAGGATACTTAAAATATAACATGACCCTCCTAAACTTGGTTTCATGGGTCCCATTAAATCAGCAAACACAACTTCCAAAGGTACAGTTGTTTTGAAACCATTTAACCTGTTTGCAGGAGTTACCTTACTTTTTTCCTGATTACAGGCATTGCAATTCAAATACTTACTACATGGTTTCAGTTTAATTCCGTCTACTAACTCAACTGTTTTACATAGTGAGTTAAAGTTTACATGCCCTAACCGCCTATGCAATAAATGTATACATTCATCATGTGGCTTCTTATTCTCACATATTGAGTTAGCTTTAACTGTACTAACCTGGTTACTTGTGAGAAAGAATAAACCATTTTTCAAATTAGCAGTTACACAGGTTCCATTCCTCTCAATAGTGCATTGCTCCCCTCTGAATGTTACCACAAACCCAACTTTAACCAATTCCCTTACAGATAACAGGTTGAATCTCAGTTTAGGTATATATAACATAGGTAACTGTTCATCAATGCATGGACAATAGGAATTACCTTCACCAGAGGCCTTCATCTTCCAACCGTTGGCTAGTGAAACATATTGGTTGCTGTTTTTCATATTAACAAACCTCTTTTTCTCTTTAGTAATGCATTGTGAAGCCCCACTATCAACAACCCACAATTCATTGTTTCTGGATGTTGATTCATCAGAAACAGCCAAACCAATGCTCTTCTTAGCCTTCCCACTGCTATTTACATTCTGTTTTCTTCCCTTTCTACAGAATTTGGCTATATGCCCTCTAGCCCCACAAGAATAACATTTCTTGACGTTGTAAGCAGTGGTGAATGGCTGCTCCTCTTGTGGCTGTGTCTCTCTCAGCTGGTCTCTGTCACGCCTCCTTCTGGACTCTTCCAGCAGTCTCCCAGTAATGTTAGTCAATGTCAGTTCCTCTCTGGTCAGGACTTCCAAAGAAGAAACATACCCATCATAACTCTCATCCAAAGATGACAGAATAATGTAGACCTGATGCAACTCTGAAAAAATCAGCTCCTTTTCATGAAGCTCTTGAAAAGTTGCCTTCATGTAATTTAAATGGGTCAGCATATCTCCATTCTTCTGCAGACGAGCTCTAAACAGCTTACGTGTAAGGTGTATCTGTGCACCCACACTGTCACGAACATAAAGCCTTCGCAAAATGCCCCAACACCTAGCAGCAGACTCCTCACCACAAATATGGACAAGCTGCTGGTCATTCAGTGTTAACCCAATAATGCAAAGAGCTTTCTCATTGTTTCGTTTAAAGTTGTCTAACTTCTTTGCATCCTCTTCGTCATCTGGATCCCAAGCAGTAGTATCTGGTGGGTTATTTACAACAGTCCATAGTCCTTCCTTGCGCAAAAGCAAGCAGCATTTCATGGACCAGGAAACATAGTTTGTCCCATCCAACCGGGTTATCCAGGAGATGCCTGACAACAGTTCCTGTGCCATTTTACACCAAAACAACTAACACAAACTCAGCTAGGAAAACTGTGTGAACTTACTCTCAGTACGGGCCTGGGCCCATAACCAGTGTTAAGGAATTTATTTATTTTTATTTTTTTTTTATTGAAAAGTTTTATAAAATACAATTTTCCTTTAAAAAAAACCCCCCTTCCCCATCCCTCCTCCCCTCCCTACCTCCCCCCTATCTCCCCCCCTCCCCCTCCCCCTCCTCCCTCCCCTACCTCCCCCCCTCCACTTCCCCTCCTCCCCCCTCCCCCCCCCCGACTTCCCAGAGCAAAATACAAGGTATATATCTAAAAGGCAATCATAAACAATCATATACTAACAATTATAAACTCTAAAATCCATCACTCTCTAGCTTGTATATAGTAAACCAATCCTTAATAATACTAAATATATATAAAAAACTAAAATAAAAGAAAACTAGCATCATTCCCATCTATGTTCTTCCACAATTCACTATTACCTTAACATATTCTCATTTACACATTAATAAATAGTTCTTACACAAATTAACCCACATTAACCCACAAAACTTTCTTCCTCTTCCTCTGTAGTAAGTTGTCCATTAATTCCAAATTTAAAAAAAAAAAATTCTATTACCATACATAGCATCCCAAAACTTTTTTTTTTTAAAAAAAAAACACAACTACCACTTAACTATAAATACTTTGTGGAAGTTCCATAGATTTCTACTGGTCTTATTTTTTTTTCTTTTTTGAGCGTTTTAAGGCAGCACGCGTCACCCTCTGTTCTCTAAGATCATCCAAAAGAATTGCAGCTTGAACTCCTCCTGTACCCTTCTCGTCTATCTGTGCATCTTCATCCTCTTGATGTTCTCCTTCTCCAGATCCCTCTGCAGCTTCCAGAAGTGTTGATGGGGTTACTTTCAAAACATTATTATAAAAATCATGCGCTTGCTTCACATTACTCAAACAGTACCTTTTGCCATCATACATGAAGCTCAACCCAGCTGGGATCTCCCATCTGAACCTTATATCTCTTTGCTTGAGCTCTTGCACAAGAAATATAAAATCCTTCCTTCTCTTTAAAATCTTTGGAGGAATTTCTTTTAGAACCAAAACTTGTTGACCAGCAATCACAACTTTGGTATCGTAGGCAGCTTGTATAACTTCATCTCTAATTTCCCTTTTTACAAAATAAACCACCACATCTCTAGGCAACTTTCTCTGTTTAGCAATCCACGAATTCACACGAAACACTTTGTCCATACCTTGTTTTAATTCAGATGCTGGATGGTTCAATACTCCCTCAAAAGCCTCAGAAACCAGCTGCTTTAAATCTTCCTTAATATTCTCTTTTAGGCCTCTAATTCTCACAGCAAACTGCATCTGGTAAAATTGGGCCAAGCTCTGTTCACTGTCGATTTTGTCTTTTAAATCTTCAATTTCCAATACTTTTGCTTCTAATAAAGCATTCTTTTGAATCAAGTCTTGCACTTGATCATCCAGCACCTCCACACATTTAGCAACTTTTTGCACTGAGGACAAAATGTCTACCTTCATTTCTCTAAGTTTCTGTTCCATCCTTTCTTCCATTCTCTGCTCCAATTTCTCCAATTTCTCCTCCATCTGTAGAAATTTAACACCCATTGACTCCAAAATTAACTGGGTATGTTTTTCAAGATCCTTCGATGTCAATACATCAGGAGAATGCAACGCCTGCAGCAATGATTGTTGTTGCACCGGAGAATTTCCAGCACTCCGAAAAGTTCTAGGGGGAGGTTTAGCCGCCATCTTTTACTTACAATTGTGACGCACTTTCACTTTAAGTTTTAAGCAAAGTCCATCAAGCTTGAGAGTAAAATAAAATCTTCTTCATCTCTTCATCTTTCCCTCTTGTACTGCTCTGCCTGCTCTTTCCCTTTCATAGTCTCTCCTTCAAGCAGGGATGGTCGCAGACGCCTGGCTCTGCTCCATAAAGTCCGGAGCAGAGACGCTGGTCAGCTGGGAGCAGCCCAGGCTACGGGGGAGTTCAATCCTTCAGCCGCCCAAGCTCCAAGCTCAGGCGGCCCCGGAGAACTCAACCCCCACCTGGGGGCTCACCCCCTCCTCTTCTCCCGAGGAGGGGGCTTCAGATTCGCCCGAACAGCTGATCGGCGCTGTTTCGGGTGAAAAAACACCAGCTGAGCCGCGGGCAGCCCGGGAAGGCTCCCTCCGTCGCCGCGGAGCCACCGGAAGTCCAGTGTTAAGGAATTTATTGTGCAGGGTCTCCTTGTGCTACCAAAGAGTTGCACAGACAAGGAAGGGTACTGAGAGTAGTAAAAGTCACACACAGGAGTACACTGAGTTCTAAAAGCAAAAAGTATTTTACTTTGAGGTGGTGTAAAAACAAAAATGCACAGTCAAAAATAAACAGTCCAGATCATAAACAATAGCAACAGTCCAAAGAGTAATCCAAACTACAAAATCTTCTTACCGGTCCAGAGGTCAATACACAGTTCAGGTTTACAACAGTAGTAAACCAACAACAGAGCAAAAACAGTAACAGTAGAGATCAGTGAATTCAGAGAGAGAGAGAAGCTACATTCCTAGCTTCCTCTTATGGCCATGAGAACACTTACACACCCATTGGCCAATTAACTTCTTAAAGACATAGCATTATGGTTAATATATTTTCAACCCAACATTGTAGGCTAACACCATATGCCTAACAACATGTGTACATTGAGATTAGCTGAGCCTCCCCCCGTGCTCTCTCCCCCCAACACACAGTGACAACAAACCCTCCATCCTACCACACCATGTGAACCAACTACACCACACACCGGCCTCCCAAGTCAATTCTGCATAGGTTCACAGAGATTATATCCTATTTAAAAGCCTAACAGCCCACGGATAAAAGCTATTTTTCAGCCTGTTGGTACGGCTGGCTATATTCCTATATCTCCTACCGGATGGTAGGAGAGTAAAGAGATACCATCCAGGGTGTGAGTCATCCCTGAGAATCTTCTTCACTCTTCCAAGGCAACGAGCCCTGGCGATGTCATCCAGTGGTGTCAGGGAACAGCCCACAATGTCTTGTGCTGTGCTCACTACCCTCTGTAATACTTTCCTGTCCGTGGCTGTCAGACCAGCATACCAAACCACAATACCATACGAGAGGACGCTCTCTATAGTAGACCGGTAAAAGAGGGTCATTAGCCGTTGTTCTACCCTGTTCTTCCGCAAGACCCTAAGAAAGTGAAGCCTCTGTTGGGTTGGCAATATATATGAACTACGATTGTATCATTGTTATAGAACTGTAACGTATCACTTTAACTATGTAATGTATTGCATTATAACTTCTAATGATTGGCCAGCGTTGTGTCCTACAGCCATAAGAGGGAGCTAGAGACATAGCTTCTCTCTCTCTGTTACGTTCACTCTCACTTGCTGTTACTTGCTGTTTATCGTGGTTTGTGGGTTTGCTACTGTTTTGCTAAACCTGTAGAACTGTGTTTGACTTACGGACTGGTAAGAAGACTCTGTATCGGATAATCCTTGGACTGTTGTTGTCTGCTATCTTTTTTCATTACCCGTGTATGACCTGGACTGTTTTTTCCCTGGACTGTGCTATTGTCTTATCCCACAAGTAAAACTTTTTTGTACACACCTCAGTGTATCTGTGTGGTTGCTGTGTAAACTTAACTACTATCAGTATCCTCTTTTTTGTGCAAGCTCTTTCACTCAAGAGTTGCTCTGCTCATCCTTGTCAGCTTTATTTAGTGTGCATTTATAGTCAGCACAAATGCGAATTTCCCATTGGCTTTAAGTGGAGTGACTATAGGAGTTTCCCACTCCCCACCATCAACAGGCTGTAACATGCCCTGTTCTACCAGCTTATCAATTTTGGAATCAATTTTATGTTTTAAGGCAAAGGGGACCCTATGACGCTTAACCCTGATTGGAACTAAGTTGGGATCTAGCTTAAATGAGATAGGCAGGCCTGTGTATGTTCCAAGGGTTGAATCAAAAATATCCTCATATTCCTCGCACACTGACGCAAGGTCTGCAGTTTGTGTCCAGTTTATGCTAGTAATCTGAATACCTAAGGCATCAAATCAATCGAGTCCAATAAGACTCGTTCTCTGGCCCCCTACTACTATTACATCCAGGTGCCCTAAAAACCCTTTAAACTTTACCAAAAAAGTGGCTTCTCCCTTAACTTTAACGTGGGCATTTTGAAAATCTATTAGGATAAATATGATGGTCATTCCTCCAGGTGTTTCACCTCGAATTCTTGCAGTTTTCCGAACTTCGGCATTCTTTCTTTCTGGTTCCTGCATTCTTCCGGATCCTGCTTCCAGGCTCAGGGAATGAGTCCACTGAGCATGAGGTCACTAGTGTAGCTTGCTAGCTGACCTTGAGAGAGGGTGGGGAAATGCCTCTTCCCTCTGGCGTGTGCTGCCTTTCCCTCAGCTCTTTATTCAGTGAAGCAGGATCCCACCCTCGTCGCCACTGTTAAATAGTGGGTTCTTTGACTCAGGAATGAAGATGCGAAGCAGAGTACAGGGTAACTCATTGTTTATTCGTGCTGTGACTGTACTGGAGGAAATGGCTGCAACCAGCCACAATATATAGTTTAGCCCCTAGGTGGCAGCCAATAGGTTTGAATCAACCATTGCTGCCTGAAGATAGCCAATTGCAGCACAGGAGACTTGTAGTCTGGGTTGCTGGAGAGCCGTTAGCTGCTCCAGCAACCCACGTGGTATTCCCTCAAAAAGCCCAGTACATAGCACTTACAATGTGCATTTTAGGGCTATGCAAATCCTTCAAAAGTGATGCTTCACAATGCTTCATAGCAAAGAAGCTGCCCTTGATTCATTAAGGCAGCCACATCTTCCAAACTTCTGCAATTGCTTTGTAAGCTGCTTCCTACAGTCACAGTAAAGTAGAACAAATTCCCATGCTGGCAGAGACAGCCAGAACAGCTTTTGTAATAGCTACATGACTCTGGAAAAGGATGTGGCTGCCTTAATGAATCAGAAAAATACTTCATATGTGTTTCCACTTATTTTGAAGCCCCTCTTTCCCAGCCCTAGTGCTTATCCATAGCAAGACCATGATATTTTTAAAAGATCTGCCTAGCTTCTGAACAGTATTCTCCTTAAAGAACAAATAGAAACCTAAGGAATTGCCTTAAACTGGCTATTTAATATGGTATTTTTAATACTGTTGTATAAAGCATTACAGCATGTGGTGGCTCAGTGGGTTAGGACGCTGAGCTTGTTGATCAGAAGGTCGGCAATTTGGTGGGTTGAATCCTGAGTGCTGCATAACAGAGTGAGTGCCTGTTACTCGTCCCCGCTTCTGCCAACCTAGCAGTTCAAAAGCACGTAAAAATGCAAGTAGAAAAATAGGGACCACTACGGTGGGAAGGTAACAGCGTTCCGTGCACGTTTGGCGTCTAGTCATGACCATGGAGATGTCCTCAGACAAGCGCTGGCTCTTCGGCTTTGAAACGGAGATGAGCACCGGCCCCTAGAGTCAGAAACGACTAGCACGCATGTGCGGGGGAACCTTTACCTTTACCTAAGATTTCAGAGACAGTTTTTTACAGCCCTCTGAAGATGCCAGGGATTAAAGCTGGAATTTTTACATGGAATAAATGTGCACTATCACATGTAAAATACTCTATGCTACAGCCTAATCACTGAAACAGTTTATCAAAAAGTTCGAAAGGAATCAGACAATCTGTATTGAGAAGAACATAGACTACCTACCAGCCAGTGTTTATAAAAATCACTCTTAACCACTGCTGCAAATCGCATCCATGAATAGCAGCATATATGATTATCCCAATAGAAAAGTGAATCTCATCAAGAATATGAATTCCAGCATGCTAGACATTATTTCAATCTTGAGTTTACCTTTGATTTCTAAATCTCATCTTCCAACCACAGGACCTTTGTACTTGTATCATTAGATAATTGGATTCATACATCTTGCTGCTCATACTCCCTGACCCTTCTGCCAGTGCCCAAGCAGACCAGGTTGTTTGTCCCATGAATTTGTCTTTGCTATACAGTATTGGGCTCTATATTACAGATAAAAAGATCCTAAACCAAAGACAATAATTGATTAACTGCTAGCGGAAAGTATAGGACTGTATGCACTCAAGGAATTAAACTCAAAACTTCTACCTCTTTTGAATGAATGTGCATACTTTACACAGAGTTGGTATCACCAAAGCTAAGTGATTGTTATGTTTACATAATAGCCCAGTGGTGGCGAACCTTTTAGAGACCAAGTGCCCAAACTGCAACCCCAAACCCACTTTTTTATCGCTGGGCGCCAGGTGGGCATGGCCCACTGGATGGGTATGGCTGTGGTGGTCATGGAAGATTGGGTGGGTGTGGCCAAGGTGGGTGTGGTCACCTCAATGTTGCTCGTGGGGAGGGACACCTGTGGGGGGTGGGCAGGGTTCGGGGATCTCCAGGAGGTCTCTGGAAGGTGGGGCGGTAAGCAGGAGACTCATCCTGTGGCTTGAGGCGAGGCAGGTTGGGGGTGCCATTGCCATGGGGCAAGGCAAGGGCTGGGGCAGCTGCTGCCTGACACTATCAGCCCCCGCACACAGAGGCCAGTGAGCGCATGGAGGTCAAGGGTGTCTGTCAGTAGCCACAGCCTGCCGGCCCCTTGCCAGCAGCCCATCGCCAGCAGTTCAAAGAAGCTGCCTCCGAGATGGATGGTCGGCCAACAGCTGAGGAGGTGATGCAGTGGGTCGTGCCTGGGAAAAGGAGAGTATGCGAGGCTAGGTGGGACAGAATCGGGGGGGAGGGAAACCAGCCGTGCCGGGATGCTTTCAGCCACGTGGAACCTCGGCAAATTAGCACGCGGCTGGTTGAAGAGGGACAGTTGCCACCTCCGGGGCATGGCACAGGTGCCCACAGAGAGGGCTCTGAGTGCTGCCTCTGGCACCCGTGCCATAGGTTCGCCACCACTGTAATAGCCCCTCTGACCTGGACTCCATTTGGTTCCTGCCTCAGGCCTTATACTGTGTACCTGCTGGAATATTTTTCACAAATTCCAAAACATTTTATGTTTTCCACAGAGATAGCAGTGTTCAACTGTTCCAAGCACTCCAGGGCAAATCACTATGACCAGAGCTTTGCAGCAGGTTTTGAAAATTGGGCAGAGTGGATTGGTGTTATAAATAATTTTGGAACTATTCAGAAAATACCTAGGTTAAATAAGTAAAAATGAGTTTTGAATTGTTGTAACTCAGGTAGCTTTAGGCTCCCCTAGGAATACATTCTCAGATAGCCTTCTTTTAATTTCCCTCAGTGCTCAAGATTAACACTAAATAAGCTGCATTCAAGAGAATGCCAGGCTTTCTCATAGCTTCAGATTTAATCAGGTAAGTTCTATCTATTGAGGCTCATAATAAAATAATATACAGTAGGTAGTCCTCAACATATGTGGCCTGGATGACGGTCAGTTGGATGACGGTCCAGATATCCACCTACCCGACTCGACCCTCCTTCCAATGCTCCACCCAGGGGACCGCCTTCCCAATGCTTCCCAATGCTCCCTATGCTTCTTCAATATTCTAGCATAGATCTACTCACCCTCAGGAGTTCCCCCCTCTCCTGGGTTCGTCCTGCCTTCAATACATCGAACCTTGATGACGGGCCCGACCATTGGGCCTCTGAGAGATGGCCAGGCAGGGTCAGGGGCCTGCATCACAAGACCAACAAGAGGCCCCTGGTTAAGTTTCTACTCAAGTTTTTTGTCGGGTTAGGGAGGGGGGCGGAAAAAGACTATGGTTGCTCGGGAAAGGCAGGCCTTCCAGCTACCATATCGCAGGCCAGGCCTACGACCATTCGCGATGGTGAAAAACGAGGAACAGTCGCCGACAAAACGCAGTGGCGAACTGACGAACAACCTATTCCCAGGATGGTGGGGAACGGCAGAAGGTGCACAAACAGAGGGCTGTATCGTCACCGGGAGTGTCATCTCCGCTCTGTGCAAGCGGTGAGACGCTCCGACCCTCTGTACTTCCCCGGAGGACCCGGGAGCGAAGGTGTGCAGCCTCCTATGCTAAGGCTGGTCTACCTGAATGCCAGGTCCGTAGCTAACAAGGCTCACCTCGTTCGTGACCTAGTGGAGAGCGAGCACGCGGACCTGGCTTGCATCACGGAAACCTGGCTGGGCCCAGAGGGTGGTTTCCCCCTGGTTGACCTCTGCCCGCCAGGTTTCCAGGTGCTGCACCAGCCTCGGACCCATGGGAGGGGCGGGGGAGTGGCAGTTATCATCAGGGAGTCCCTTAGCCCGCGAGAGACCACCGTCCCTCAGATGATCGGGTGTGAGTCTCTCCTTCTGAGATATGGCCCGGGGGCGCAGTTGGGCCTGCTGCTGGCATACCTACCACCTAATCGTGCAGCGGCAGCCCTGCCTGAGCTACTCGATGTCCTCTCAGGGTTGGTGGTTGAATTCCCAAAACTCATGGTCTTGGGCGACTTTAACCTACCGTCCCTGGGAGGATTGTCCGAACTGGCTCGGGAGTTCATGGCTTCCATGGCGGCCATGGACCTGTCGCAAATAATTTCTGGACCAACTCATGAGGGAGGCCACAACCCAGACTTGGTGTTCTTGTCTGGACGGTGGCGTGATGATATCGGTGGGGGTGCCACGACTGTTACCCCTGTCATGGACCGATCATCACCTTCTACGGCTAGACTTCCCCTTTGCCACTTCCCGCCATGGGTGCACGGTGCCAACCAGATGGTACCGCCCTAGGCGCCTAATGGACCCTGATAGGTTCCAGGCAGCGCTTGGGGACGCACATGCACTCCCTGCTCACAGCTCGGCGGATGCCTTAGTGGAAGCCTGGGAAAAGGCAGCCACGGAGGCTCTGGACCGAGTTGTACCCATGCGGCCTCTGACCCGGCGCAGATCCCAGCGAGCCCCATGGTTCACCGCGGAGCTACGGGAGATGAAGCGTCGGAGACGGGGCCTAGAGAGCCGTTGGAGATCCAGTCGATCCGAATCCGACCGATTGCGATTAAGAATCCTCACCAGGTCTTATCTCGCTGCGATAAGAGTGGCAAAATCCAACTACTTTTCCACCCTCATCGCGTCCGCAGATAATCGCCCGGCTGCCTTGTTCAGGGTGACTCGCTCCCTACTGAACCAAGAGGTGAGGGAGGAACCCTTGCAGGGCCGAGCCGAGGAATTCGGTCAATATCTGCTGGATAAAAATGCTCGGATTCGAACCGGCCTGGACTCCAACTGGGCTGAGTTGGAAGAACAAGACATGGACAGTCTTGTCGACGTCATCTGGGAGGAATTTGATCCTGTGACTCCTAAGGAAGTGGACAGGATTATGAGGAGGTTGAGCTCCTCCACATGCTTACTGGACCCATGCCCTTCCTGGCTGGCTTATGCGGCTCGAGAGGGGACACGAGGCTGGTTCCTGGCGGTCATCTCTGCTTCTCTGAGTGAGGGTCACTTCCCCACCGCCTTGAAGGAGGCGGTGGTGAGACCTCTCCTCAAGAAGCCCACCTTGGACCCATCCTCATTGAATAACTTTCGTCCAGTCTCCAATCTTCGCTTCCTTGTGAAGGTTGTTGAGAGCGTGGTGGCGCACCAACTTCCTCAGGTCCTGGATGAAGCGGTTTATCTAGACCCGTGCCAATCGGGCTTCAGGCCGGGCTACAGCACAGAGACGGCATTGGTCGCTCTGATGAATGATCTCTGGAGAGCCCGGGACAGGGGCCATTCCTCTGTCCTAGTCTTATTAGACCTTTTGGCGGCTTTCGATACCATCGACCATGGTATCTTGCTGCGGCGCCTCAGGGGACTGGGAGTGGGAGGCACGGTTCTGCGTTGGTTCTCCTCCTTTCTCCAGGGTCGCTCGCAGTCGGTGCTGGCAGGGGGACAGAGGTCGACCCCGAGGCCACTCGTTTGCGGAGTCCCTCAGGGGTCGGTCCTCTCGCCTCTCCTGTTCAACATCTACATGAAACCGCTGGGTGAGATCATTCGTAGCTTTGGAGTAGGGTACCATCAGTATGCTGATGACACCCAGCTTTTCATCTCAACTTCAAACAACATCAGTGATGCCCTCGACGTGATGTCCCGCTGCCTGAAAGCGGTCCGGGAATGGATGGGGAGGAACAGGCTTCAACTGAACCCGGACAAGACTGAATGGCTGTACGTACCAGCAAGCCAGGTTACTCAGAGCATCCCATCCCTTAACATCGGGGATGAGTTACTACTCCCTGTTGATAGGGCCCGCAACCTGGGTGTCCTCCTAGACTCGCAGCTCTCCCTGGAAGATCACATAGGAGCTGTGACCAAGGGGGCCTTCTCCCGGGTTCGACTGGTGCGCCAACTACGGCCTTATCTGGACCTGGATGCCTTACGTACAGTCACCCATGCCCTTGTGACCTCTCGCCTAGACTACTGTAACGCTCTCTACATGGGGCTGCCCTTGAGATCCACTCGGAAGCTTCAACTGGTGCAAAGTGCAGTGGCACGGACACTTTTGGGAGCTTCCCGATACTCCCATATCACACCTCTCCTCCGTGCGCTGCACTGGCTTCCAGTTGCCTTCCGGGTGAAGTTCAAGGTGCTAACAATGACATACAAAGCCCTACATGGCATGGGTCCCGACTACCTACGGGAGCACCTTCTGCCAATGTCAACACCCCACCGCCCTGTGCGCTCCCACAGAGAGGGCCTCCTCAGGGTGCCACCGCTCAAGGAATGTTGGCTGGTGGCCCCCAGGGGGAGGGCATTCTCAGTGGGTGCGCCAGCCCTCTGGAACTGCTTACCAACTGAAATCCGGATGGCCCCCGACCTCCGCACCTTCCGGCGCGACTTGAAGACTCACCTATTCTAGCAGTCCGGCCTGGCCTGATAGCTCTAATTGGGGTCCCAGTTTGTTTTGTTTTGTTTATTGTTTTTCAGTACTGCTCATTATGTTTGCCTACCTTACTCTGTACACCGCCCCGAGTCCCTCGGGAGAAGGGCGGTTTATAAAAACAAATAAATAAATAAATAAATAAATAAATAAATAAATAAATAAATAAATAAATATAATAGTTCATTTAGTGGCTGTTTGAAGTTACAATGGCACTGAAAAAATGACTTATGACAGTTTTTCACACTTACAACTGTTGCCGCATCCCCATGTCATGTGATCAAAATTCAGATGCTTGGCAACTGACTCATATTTATGACGGTTGCAGTGTCCTGGAGTCAAGTGATCACCAGTCAATGGGAAAGCCAGATTCACTTAACTAACATAACAACTGGAGTGATTCACTTAACAACTGTGACAAAAAAGTTTGTAAAATGGGGAAAAACTGTCTTAACAACTGTTTCACTTAACACAGAAATTTTGGGCTCAATTGTGGTTGTATGCTGAGGACTATCTGGACAGAGTCATCTTTTAAACTTAAAATCTTAGACCAAACAGCCTTACTGACTACTGCTTTGATACCCTGCTCAATGACTATATTGGACAACAATGCTTCCTGAATATCTTGGATATATCTTATATATCTTGACTGCTAATCATGAAAATAATCTGTAATTTAACCTATCACATACTATTTTATAGAAATATTCTATTTTTACACAGTGGCAATGTGCATCCTTCAGTACGTGTTAGCTATGTTGCACACATGAAAGAAACAAATGAAAATATTCAACAGTTACTGAAGCACATCCAGTACACCAAGTACAACTGAAATATCCTTAGAGATACAAAGATCATGGCTCTGCTGCTTGCACTGCAACTTGGATACACCAAGTACTGTTACATATGCAAATTGGACAGCCATGCAAGAGATAAATATACAAATTAAAGGTCATTTGACTTATAGTAAAAAAAAGAATAATAGTTTCCAGATAGGATTAAAAATACCGTATATACTTGAGTATAAGCCGAATTTTTCAGCCCACTTTCTGGGCTGAAAAATTCCACTTCGGCTTATACTCCAGTCAACAAAAAAACTTACCGAGGACTTGTGCGCGGCCGAGGCTTTGGAGCTTCCGGGATCGCGCTCACCTCTCCCAAGCCACCGCCGTCCGGAGACCTGCCGAAGTTTGGGGAGGTTTGGGGAGGTGCGCGCGCACCTCCCCAAACCTCCCCAAACGAAGCCGGGTCTCCGTTCCTCTGCACCCTGCCTGCCTGCTTCTTTCCACAGCGGAAAGAAGCAGGCAGGCATGGCTCGGAGGAACGGAGACCCGGCGACGTTTGGGGAGGTTTGGGCGCCTCCCCAAACGTCGCCGGGTCTCCGTTCCTCTACGCCCTGCCTGCCTGCTTCTTTCCACAGCGGAAAGAAGCAGGCAGGCAGGGGGCGGAGGAACGGAGACCCGGCGACGTTTGGGGAGGTTTGGGCGCCTCTCCAAATATCCCCAAACGTCGCCGGGTCTCCGTTCCTCTGTGCCCTGCCTGCCTGCTTCTTTCCACAGCGGAAAGAAGCAGGCAGGCAGGGGGCGGAGGAACGGAGACCCGGCGACGTTTGGGGAGGTTTGGGCGCCTCTCCAAATATCCCCAAACGTCGCCGGGTCTCCGTTCCTCTGTGCCCTGCCTGCCTGCTTCTTTCCACAGCGGAAAGAAGCAGGCAGGCAGGGGGCAGAGGAACGGAGACCCGGCGACGTTTGGGGAGGTTTGGGCGCCTCTCCAAATATCCCCAAACGTCGTCGGGTCTCCGTTCCTCTGTGCCCTGCCTGCCTGCTTCTTTCCACAGCAGAAAGAAGCAGGCAGGCAGGGGGCGGAGGAACGGAGACCCGGCGACTTTGGGGAGGTTTGGGCGCCTCTCCAAATATCCCCAAACGTCGCCGGGTCTCCGTTCCTCTGTGCCCTGCCTGCCTGCTTCTTTCCACAGCAGAAAGAAGCAGGCAGGCAGGGGGCGGAGGAACGGAGACCCGGCGACGTTTGGGGAGGTTTGGGCGCCTCTCCAAATATCCCCAAACATCGCCGGGTCTCCGTTCCTCTGTGCCCTGCCTGCCTGCTTCTTTCCACAGCGGAAAGAAGCAGGCAGGCAGGGGGCGGAGGAACGGAGACCCGGCGACGTTTGGGGAGGTTTGGGCGCCTCTCCAAATATCCCCAAACGTCGCCGGGTCTCCGTTCCTCTGTGCCCTGCCTGCCTGCTTCTTTCCGCTGTGGAAAGAAGCAGGCAGGCAGGGGGCGGAGGAACGGAGACCCGGCGACGTTTGGGGAGGTTTGGGCGCCTCTCCAAATATCCCCAAACGTCGCCGGGTCTCCGTTCCTCTGTGCCCTGCCTGCCTGCTTCTTTCCACAGCGGAAAGAAGCAGGCAGGCAGGGGGCGGAGGAACGGAGACCCGGCGACGTTTGGGGAGGTTTGGGCGCCTCTCCAAATATCCCCAAACGTCGCCGGGTCTCCGTTCCTCCGCCCCCTGCCTGCCTGCTTCTTTCCGCTGTGGAAAGAAGCAGGCAGGCAGGGCACAGAGGAACGGAGACCCGGCGACGTTTGGGGATATTTGGAGAGGCGCCCAAACCTCCCCAAACGTCGCCGGGTCTCCGTTCCTCCGCCCCCTGCCTGCCTGCTTCTTTCCGCTGTGGAAAGAAGCAGGCAGGCAGGGCACAGAGGAACGGAGACCCGGCGACGTTTGGGGATATTTGGAGAGGCGCCCAAACCTCCCCAAACGTCGCCGGGTCTCCGTTCCTCCGCCCCCTGCCTGCCTGCTTCTTTCCGCTGTGGAACGAAGCAGCATGAACGAAGCAGGCTGCTTCTTTCCACTGCGGAACGAAGCAGCCTGCCTGCTTCTTTCCGCTGTGGAACGAAGCAGCCGGCGGCAGAGGCTTGCAGAACGGCGGATCGGCTTATACTCAAGTCACCAACTTTTTCCAGTTTTTGGGGGTGAAATTGGGGGTCTCGGCTTATACTCGAGTCGGCTTATACTCAAGTATATACGGTACATGTATAACATAAATGCTAACCAATCATTTAAAACACGTTTATACAGCATTACTTTTACTCCATTAACAATTGTTTAAAAATTATACTCTTTACTTCTGTAGCCTAAAAGATTTAGCCGTAGATTACTATAAACTTTGAATTAAACATTTTTAAACTATGAAAAATTCATATTGATCATATTTACATTATACTTTCTCCTCTATGAACTACTGCTAGTTTGTTTTAATTCAGTAAACCCAAATCTGTTTTACTCTTCAAAATGGGAAATGGTTCTCCAGAAATTACGGTATTAACCCACAATTTCCAGCAGCTCTGACCTACATGGTCAATGGTACTATTGGAAATTCTAATTGAGCAGTATTGAGGGCCAGGAGTTTCTTGTGCCTGTTTAATTATTTATTTTATTCATTTTTCTAAGGGAACATTCATGAGAAGGACTTTATTGGTGAATTAAATAATACTTTCCTGGTTCCCATCCTAGAAAAAAACTTTGAGCACATGATAGCAACATTGTTTTGTAGGTCAGTGAGAACCTGTTCAGATGCACCACTTAATGTGTTATTGTGTGTTGTCTAAACCATTCAGAGAACATATTTATCTTGTTAAATGCCACCAAGTAAGCAGCATACTGTACATAAATCTGAAAAACTGTTAAGAAAATATTGTGTAGCATACATACTTGAGGGCTGAGTTTGAGCTGCAGAAGTATGTTCATTTAAGTTGTTCAATGAATCAACAGCATAAAGTTTCCCTTCTTCATGTGAATTTTTAAAGACACTTTCAGAAGAACTCTCCATGATACCTATGAGATGACAACAGATTTTATTTAAAATGAAAAAAAGGATTGTTGGAATTTTTTTAAGGAGTTGTACCTAAGTATGCCCGAGATAAGGGAAAGGTATATGTGCTAGTCATGCAGCATATGCTATATGTAAATATGCACATTTGAATGATTATATATAAACTCTCTGAATGGCCAGAATTCCTTAAAGCGATCTTTTCCTCTCATCTACACTGCTCAGCTGCAAAATTGCATTGAGTTACACTGCTTACTCAGCCTATGCTTTGTTGTTGTTAGTTGCAAAGTCGTGTCTGACCCATCGCGACCCCATGGGCAATGTTCCTCCAGGCCTTCCTGTCCTCTCCCATCTTCTGAAGTCTATTTAGGCTCACGCCTACTGCCTCAGTGACTCTATCCAGCCACCTCATTCTCTGTCGTCCCATTCTTCTCTTGCCCTCAATCTTTCCCAGCATTAGGCTCTTCTCTAGTGAGTCCTTCCTTCTCAAAGTATTTGAGTTTCAACTTCAGGATCTGGCCTTCTAAAGAGTAGTCAGGGTCGATCTACTCTAGGACTGACCAGTTTGATCGCCTTGCAGTCCAAAGGACTCGCAGGAGTCTTCTCCAGCACCATAGTTCAAAGGCCTCAATTCTTTGGCATTCAGCCTTTCTTATGGTCCAACTTTCACAGCCATACATTGCAACTGGGAAGACCATAGCCTTGACCATATGCACTTTTGTTGGCAGGGTGATGTCTCTGCTGTTTAGTGTGCTATCTAGATTTGCCATGGCTTTCCTTCCCAGGAGCAAGCGTCTTTTAATTTCTTGGCTGCAGTCCCCATCTGCGGTGATCTTGGAGCCCAGGAAAATAAAATCTGTCACTACCTCCATTTCTTCCCTGTCTATTTGCCAGGAATTGAGAGGGCCGGATGCCATGATCTTGGTTTTCTTAATGTTAAGTTTCAACCCAACTTTTGCACTCTCCTTCTTCACCCACAACAAGAGGCTCTTTAGTTCCTCTGAGCCTATGCTACATAAATACTATATATGAATTTTGTTTACTGCTACTTCTTGGTTCATTGATTGCTTATATTCTGTCAATCTTAGAACTTAAACACAGATCACTTTTTTAATGTAAATTTTATTGCTTTTTATAAGGGTGGGGAGGAAAATGAAGGGATAGGGTTGGGATAGCAGGAAAGTTGGGGGAGGGATTGGGGTTTCCCCAATTACATTCAATATTTAGCAAATAGCATATTGTCTGGGTTGATATATATCAATAGAAGTAGTAAGAATAATGATTGATAACAATAATAGATATAGCAAATTCTAGTAAACAATGTTAAATTTTCAATCTATAATATTTTTCTTATTAGAATAGGGTCAAAAATAAGTATCAACATTCCTTTCTCTCTAATTCGTTTGTTTAGCCATTGATAAAATTTATTCCAGGTTCTATAGTAGACTAAATGCTCTTTTTCTTTAATCTCTAAAGTTAATCTATCCATTTTTGCACAGTCTAATATTTTCTTGATTAGCATTTCTTCAGTTGGTAAACTCATTTTTCCAATATTGGGCATACATAATTCTCACTCTTTATCATAATTGGGATCTGTCATTCCTAACAAGAACAATTCTGGTTTAAATTCTATTTGTTTTTTAACCATCTCCTCCAACCATAAATGTACCCAGAACCTTTTAGCTTTAGAACATGCCCACCAGAGATAATAGGTACCTGGTCTTTGGCTGCATTTCCAACAAACATTTGAAGTATTTTTTAGAGATTTTCACTAGTCTCACTGGTGTCATGTGCCATCTATAAAACATTTTATACAAATTTTCTTTATATGATAAATATTAGTTAATCTAATATTTCTATCCCATAACTTTTCCCATTCTTCAAGTTCTATAGTGTGACCAACATTTTTTGCCCAAATTATCATTGTTTCTTTAACTTGTTCTTCCTCCATCCTTAGATTAAGCAGAAACCTGTAAAGTTTTTAAATCAGCTTCTCATCTGTTTTTAACAATATACGATCGGGTTCTGTCTGTTCCTTGTGGATCCCCGTTGTTTTCAAGTCTTTTTCATATCTTGTTTGAATTTGTAAGTATGGCCACCATGCTAAATCAATACTATTAT
This sequence comes from Vipera ursinii, assembly GCF_947247035.1. Taxonomy (NCBI): domain Eukaryota; kingdom Metazoa; phylum Chordata; class Lepidosauria; order Squamata; family Viperidae; genus Vipera; species Vipera ursinii. The sequence continues at coordinate 31,574,866 of NC_139515.1, forward strand.
GTATTGGGTTCTTATGCGTAGAGAAGATGCCAAGCAGATGAGTACAAACAAACTGTTACTTTATTAACGATCCTATCAATACTGAGGGGTTAGGGGTACAAGCAAGCTTATATACTTCATGCAACCAATCAGATTGAACCTAACAATCCCGACACTAAAACTCCCGCCAGAACTGTTAGGGTTCAAACATGTGAATAGCTGTTTTCCCAAACCCTAATACACAACACTCCTTTCCCCTTCTGAGAAACAGACAGTATACTCTCATAACATTCTAGTTTTACATCTTCTAATACATAGTTGACTGATTGACTCTATTCAAGGTTATAAAACTCACTCCCAACCACCAACATTACTTCTGAGTGATTGACCCCACTCAAGGTAATATCTTTATCACCCATTTTCAGGGATTATGTGCTACCCCAATATTAGTTAAGTGATTGACTTCACTCAAGGTAGTAGTTTGTCCAATGCGACCTTCTCAGACGTGAACTTGTGGGTTGCTGCCAGTCAGATCACAGACAGACCCTTCTAATGTTCTGCCAGTATCCCTGTAGTGATAAGTAGTACACAATGACCAAGTATGTGTCTATGAATAGACTTCTCCTATAAGTTCCCTTACAAATGAAATGCACACATAAATTAACAAAACCCAAAAACAAGAGGCATGCCTTTCTACTAGTAATTGTTTACATACTTCTTCCTCTTAACTCACCACATAATCAGCGAGGTGTGCAGGTGGCCTATGAGGGCATGAGGAGCGTCTCAGTGGTACCCTCACCTCATAGTCTACCAACTTATTTGGCATGCCCCATGGACCAGTATCCCTCTCAGTTGGAGACTCTGAAGAATTGCTCTGCCTGTCCTTGTCCGGTAGGCCCACCCCAGAGTCAGATCCTGAAATAGGATTAGCACAGTGGTCACTGGTGATGGGTTGATCCGATTGTTGCAGAGGTTCCTATTGCACCTCTGTGTCCTCTGGATCCTCCTCAGACTGGAACTCTACTGACTGCTGAAATTGCTGGTAGGGTGAATAGGAGCTAACCTGTGTGTCAGCTTGAGAGCTATGGGAGGGAATGTCCCCTTCACTTACACTTAGTTTAAGTTTATTATATTTAAGTTTAAGTGACTTAAACTTAGTGACCGTTCTGGAAATCTTTTCCTTAATTGATCTATGTGACGTCTTACTAGACGCCCTCCCTCCACCCCTACTGTGTAAGATAGGGGCCCAGATTTGTCAACCACCTTCCCAGGAACCCACAAGTGTCCTGGTACATAGTTCCTGGCCCAGACCATGTCACCAGGTTGAAGTTCCCTCAGGGGCTTGGGTTGAGCAGCATCAGATGCCACTCTGTCAGGGTGCAGTCTGTCCAGTTTCGTGATGAGGCATTTACCCCAGCGCAGCTCCGCAGGGCTTTTCCCCATGGAAGTACAAGGCTGTGGAGTGCTGGCAAAGTAAGCAGTCTGCAAGTCTGTGATGCCAGTCACCTGTGATGATGCGCTTGAGTGAGACTTTGGTTGTTCTCACCATCCATTCTGCTTGTCTGTTAGACGATGGGTGGAAGGGCGCAGATGAGGCGTGTCTAATCATGTTTGCTCTCAGGAAGGCTTGAAATTCAGCAGCGGTAAATTGAGTCCCATTATCAGAAACTATGACATCATGAAGCCCATGAGTGGCAAAAAGTTTCCTCAGTACCTGGATTGTTTTGGCTAAAGTCATGCTAGAGACTGTAATAACTTCCAACCATTTTGAATGACTATCTACTACAATTAGAAAAAGCTGCCCTTGAAATGGGCCAGCGTAATCGATATGGACCCTGGACCAGGGCGTGTGAGTTGGCTCCCATCTGTGAACAGGTGCCTGAGGCATCTTGGGTCTAGACCTTTGGCAAATATAACACCCCATGTACCTGCTCTTCAACAGCCTTGTCTAACCTAGGCCACCATAAATAGCTCCTGGCTAACACTTTCATGTGCACTATGCCAGGGTGTCCCTCATGTAGAGACTGTAGTACCCTATCTCTCAAGGTGAAGGGTATGATAACCCTATTTCCCCATAATAAACACCCTTTGTGAGCCGATAACTCGTGCCTTCTTTAAATTATTTTAAAGCTATAGGCAGATAAGAATATGGACCACCTAAGCATCCTTGGTGAAAGTATGTGAGGGTTTTGCTTGTCAGTTGTGAATAAACCTAAGAGAGGCTTAAACAGTGAAATTCCTACCATACAGGTAATCGTGGAATTTCTTGACCCCAGCAACAATAGCCAAAGCTTCCTTGTCTATCTGTGCATAATTCCTCTCAGCCTTTGATAGGGTTCTTGAGTAATAAGTGATGGGGACTTGCTCCCCATTCCTTCCCAAATGGCTTAAAACAGCTCCCACTCCATAGGGGGAAGCATCACAGGCGATGCAGAGAGGCTTGGATTCGATATAGTGGGAGACAGTGGATTTGTCAGATAGTAGACTCTTAGGTTTTTGAAAACTTTTCTCCACTTCCATACAACTTTTTTATCTAGCAGTCTGTGAAGTGGCTCAGTTATTTCAGCTTTGTTAGGCAAAAATGAGTGCTAGAAATTTAATAACCCTAAAAATGCCTGAAGCTCTGCCTTATTTTTTGGGGTGGGGGCCATTTTAATCGCCTTGACCTTAGACTCTGCAGGGTGGATTCCACTGGCATCAATTTTAAATCCTGTAGAAGTGACCCCAATGTTACATTTATGTCTTTTCAGCCTGAGACCTGCAGAGCGAAACCTGTTTAACACAGCTCTGAGTCTATTTGCTAAGACTTCCTCAGTTTCCCCTGCAATTAAAACATCGTCAAAATAAAGGCAGATGCCCAGAATGCCCTTTAAAGTACGTTCCATTACCTCTTGAAAAATCCAGGTGCCACACTCACGCCAAACTGTAGACAGTTGACTCTAAATGCTCCCTTGCGTGTTACTATGATCTGTGCTGCTGCTGTAGCCTCGCTAACAGGCAGCTGCTGGCACGAGATCGAGTTTCACAAAAATGGTGCCACCTTGCGGGGAAGCAAGCACATCCTGCTCCGCAAGCTCAGATGGGTTGTTCTGAGCATGAGGCCGCTAGCGTGCTGAACTAGCCAGCTGATAGAGAGAGGGGGAGGGAAAGATGCCTCTTTCCTCCAGCATGTGAAGCTGTCCCCTCGTGACTTCAGCTCTCAAACAAAGCAGGATCCCATCCTGATCGCCACTATTATGTATTGGGTTCTGATGCATAGAGAAGATGCCAGGCAGATGAGTACAAACAAACTGTTAATTTATTAATGATCATATTTGTACTGGATTATCGGCAGGAAGGACAAGGGAGACGCGTCTTCATTAACAGGTTGTTTATTCAGTTAGCCCGGACAACAGAACAGGGAAAAACATGCCTTATATAGGCAGCTGTCAAACGGGACAGCAAATCAGCTGGGCGCGTTTTCCCGCCAAGAACAGGGGGCCAATCGGTCAGCTGTTAGGGCAGAATCTCCCCAGAGACAACGCTAGTGCGTTAGCCAGGCAGGGGATCCCGTCAGCTGGTTTTGGCGCACGGCCGGCGTTTTGACAGCTCGCTGCCGCTACTGCGCATGCGCTAACTTTGACAGCTTGCGGCGGCCGCCGGGGGCTTGCCGCGGTTTTGACAGTTCAAGTGGTAATGCGCATGCGCGCCGTTTGACAGCTGTCAAACGGCCGCGTGTGCTTGTAGGCCGCGTGGGCGGTTGCGCATGCGTAGTCCTTTGACAGATGTCAGTGCGGCCGCGTAAAAGCGGCCTATGACAGCTGTCATTATGTTTTGAATATAATGCACCCCTTTCCCCCCCCCTTGAACTGAACACATAACTTGGAATAACTTTCAACTGGTGTTGGAACTGTTCGGCGAACTTCCGGCCCATTCAAACTCCGCTAAGTATGCTGGCGGCCTCTTCTGACGAGTGGATCTGTGGGGTGCAGGTGCTTCTATGGTTTCGGGGGTCTCTACAGGGTAAATGGGTGGAGGGTCTATGTGGCACGGGGTTTCTTCCGGGTAGTTGGTGCTGGGGGGTTCTAAGTTTTCTGCCGCCACTTCTGGCGTGGTGGAGTTGGGGGGTGACCGGGGGCGAAGCTGGTCTGCGTGCCTCCTAAATGTGAGTCCCCCGCCCACGTTAATGGTGTATGACAGGGGGCCGGTTTGGTCGAGAACCACCCCCTGGGTCCATTTATCCCTTCCCCCATAATTTCGGGCCCAGACATTTTGTCCCTTAGAAAATGTTTTGTGTGGCAAGTTGTTGGTTTTTTCGGCCGCTGGCCTGTCTGGGTGCAGTCTGTCAAGTCGAGTGACCAGTCGGCGACCCCATCTTAGTTCTGCTGGAGATTTTCCGGTGGTGGACACGGGAGTGGTGTGGTGTGCGAGGAGGAAGTGGGCGAGTCGACGGTGCCAGTTTCCGACGATCATTCTGCGCAGAGAGTCTTTGGTGGTCTTCACCATGACCTCTGCGAGGCCATTACTGGACGGGTGGAACGGGGCCGATGTTGCGTGTCTAATACAGTTCCTCCTCGTGAAGATCTGGAAGTCACGGGAGGTAAATTGAGGCCCGTTGTCAGTGATTATGACATCTGGAAGACCGTGGGTGGCAAAAACTCCCCTTAATGCTTGAATGGTGGCCTCTGATGTGGTGCTTGAAACCGGGAGAACCTCCAGCCATTTAGAGTAACTATCTACAATGATTAAAAAGGTTTGTCCCTGGAATGGTCCTGTGTAATCGAGATGGATGCGGGACCAAGGATTGGAAGTGGTTTCCCATTTGTGAACTGGGGCGTGCGGAGGGGAGGGTCTGGTTTGCTGGCAGAGATAGCAGCCGGCTACATGCTGCTCAATGTCCCTGTCTAAGGATGGCCACCAGACATAACTGCGTGCCAGGGCCTTCATTTTTGAAATGCCAGGGTGGCCCTCATGTAGTGTTTGGAGAACCCTTGCCCTGTGGCATGAAGGGATGATTACTCTGCACCCCCAGAGGATGCAGCCTAAATGTGTTGAAAGCTCGTGTCGTTTTGCAAAATAAGGTTGGATGGGGGAAGAGGGGCAGGATGATTGCCATCCTGATGTGACCCATGAGAGTACCCTGCTGAGGGTGGGGTCCCTGGTTGTGGCGTGTGCGATGTCTTTTGCTGTTACTGGGCATTCTGTGAGTTCTTGTATGGCCAGGACTTGGCCAGCTGGGGCTGGGTCAGGGTCTATTTGAGGCAGTGGGAGCCTGCTGAGGCCGTCTGCATGGGACATTTCCTTTCCAGGCTTGTAGATTAATTGATAAGAGTAAGCAGATAGGAATGTCGTCCAGCGAAGCATTCGCGGGGATAAAATTTGCGGGGTCTGGCGGTCCCATGTGAATATGCCCAGGAGGGGTTTGTGATCTGTATACATTGTAAAAGGTCTGCCATAGAGGTAATCGTGGAATTTCTTAATTCCAGCTACTATAGCCAGGGCTTCCTTATCTATTTGCGCGTAGTTGCGCTCGGTTTTTGAAAGTGTCCTAGAGTAGTATGCGATTGGGGCTTGCGTGCCATCGTTAAGGGAGTGGCTGAGGACTGCCCCGATGCCATAAGGTGAAGCATCGCAGGTGATGCATAGAGGTTTGGTTTCGTTGTAGTGCGATATGGTTGTATCGCTGGAAAGTAATTGTTTTAGCTGTTTGAAGCTGTCATTATGAAGTGGGGTCCACTGCCAGGGAGCCCCTTTGTCCAGGAGTCTATGAAGAGGTTCTGCTATTGTGGCTTTTCCGGGCAAAAATGAATGGTAAAAATTTAGGAGCCCTAGGAATGCCTGGAGCTCCGTTTTATTTTTTGGGGGGGGGTGCGGCTTGTATTGCTTGTATTTTTGCATTGGTGGGGTGAATGCCTTTGCCGTCTATTTTGTACCCCACGAACTCTGCGGAGGGTACTCCGATTGAGCACTTCTCACGTTTTAATTTTAAGCCAGCTGCGCGGAATCTTGAGAGGACTTCGTGCAGCCTGGTTGCTAGGGAGTGGGAGGATTCGCCCGCGATGAGGACGTCATCAAAATACGGGCAGACTCCAGGGATGCCTTTGAGAGTTCGTTCCATGACTTCCTGGAATATTCCAGGTGCCACGGAGATGCCAAATTGGAGGCGGTTCACTTTGAACGCCCCTCTATGCGTCACTATGGTTTGGGCTTCTGCGGTTTCCCTGGTTACAGGGAGTTGCAGGAAGGCATGTGCCAAGTCTAATTTGGCAAAAATGGAGCCGGACCCTATTTCTGAAAGAACATCTCTAACTGATGGGACTGGGTACGCATGCGGATTGAGTGCGCGGTTGAGGGTTGCTTTATAGTCCGCGCAGATTCTCACTTCACCATTGGGTTTGACAGGTGTCACTATGGGGGTTTCCCAAGTTCCGCTGTCAGTGGGTTCTAGGACTCCTAGTTTGAGCAAGCGGTCTAATTCCCTGTCTATTTTTGGTTTCAGGGCGAAGGGAACTTTCCTTGCTTTTATTCTAATTGGTCCGACCTCCGGTTTGAACTTGAGGTCGATGGGGGGGCCGTTGTATTTGCCCAGTGAGCCGTCAAACACATCCGCAAATTTTTTGCAGATATTTTCTAAGGAATTGGTTTGGATGCGGTTTGTCCCTTCGAGGCGAATGCCTAATGCCTCAAACCAATCTAATCCTATTAAGCTAGTTCTTGGTTGCTTTGTTATTTGGGCTGTTAAGTGGCCTGAGAATTTTTTAAATTTGACTTCCAGGACGGCTTGTCCCTTTAAATCTATCTGCGCCCCTTGAAAATCTGCCAGCATGACCCTGGAGGGTTGGATAGGAATGCGGTGCTTTGTTTTGTTGGCTATTTTCTGGAGGGTGTCCCCTGACAGGATGGAAACGGAGGATCCTGAGTCGACCTCCATTTCACAGGGGATTCCCTGTATTTTGACCCACGTTCTAACCTTGGCTCTGGGGATGTTGTTAGCGAGAGTTTTTGTTAGGGAGCATACGGACCCTACAACCCTTGGGGGAGGGCGGGGAGGGGCGGTCCTACCTGCGGGGATCTTGTCAAGGTCGTGGAGGGTCTCCCGGTTTAGGCTGCGACAAGCTGATCGGATGTGGCCGGTCTTGCCACAGCCGTGGCACTTCGCGTTCCTAAACCGGCAGGTGGCTCTGGCATGGCTTCCGCCGCAGCTTGCACACTTCGCCCTGGCGTTGGACTGTGGTTTCTTCGTGTTGGGGCCCGTCTGTCGGTCTTGGTTGCGGTTCCTTTCCCGGCCGGCGGTCATCCGGTTGAAGCGAGAGAGGATCGCATCGACCCCGGATTCGGGCTCCGGCGGCCCTTGGTTGAGCTCCCTGGCCTGATGGACAGAGTTGCCTGAGTTTTTGCCAAACGTCTCGGTTTCGTCGCGGTGGCTGTCTTCGAACGCCATTATCTCCAGCGTGAGCTCTGCGAGGTCCATTGTGGGCTTTGCCACAAGCTTCCTCTGCAGACGCGCGTTCTGGAGACCGGCGATAACTTGATCGCGGATCCGGTCCTCCAGGTCGGGGAAATGGCACTTGCGGGCGGCGTGCCTGACGGTTGCGATGAAAGCGGTGGAGGTTTCACCAGGCTGCTGCTTCCGTCGGGCGAAATAGAGCCGCCAATACAGTTCTGACCGCCTTGGCATGAAGTGTTTGCTGAGGCGGTCTGTGAGCTCGGCGTACGGAATGGTGGCGACCGGGTCCGGGCTGCAGAGGCCAACGGCGACATCGTATACCGCTGGCCCGCTCAGGCATAGGAGCGCGGCGGCCTTGTGGCGGTCCTCCATGATTTTATTCACAAGGAGGTACCCCTCGACCTGGCCTAAATGCGACTCCCATCCTTCGGGGTGCCGGACGTCGAACTCCCTTATGTGTCCTAGGGTTGCCATTCCGGGTCCGCGGTACTTCGGGCACCGGGGAGGTTGGCTTGTCCGGTCGGTGACTTAGCTAGTGACTTCAGCGGTTGACCGGACAGCAACGCTCCTGGCCCGTGACTTCAGCTAGTACCGGGATCCCATCCTCGTCGCCAGGTGGATTATCGGCAGGAAGGACAAGGGAGACGCGTCTTCATTAACAGGTTGTTTATTCAGTTAGCCCGGACAACAGAACAGGGAAAAACATGCCTTATATAGGCAGCTGTCAAACGGGACAGCAAATCAGCTGGGCGCGTTTTCCCGCCAAGAACAGGGGGCCAATCGGTCAGCTGTTAGGGCAGAATCTCCCCAGAGACAACGCTAGTGCGTTAGCCAGGCAGGGGATCCCGTCAGCTGGTTTTGGCGCGCGGCCGGCGTTTTGACAGCTCGCCGCCGCTACTGCGCATGCGCTAACTTTGACAGCTTGCGGCGGCCGCCGGGAGCTTGCCGCGGTTTTGACAGTTCAAGTGGTAATGCGCATGCGCGCCGTTTGACAGCTGTCAAATGGCCGCGTGTGCTTGTAGGCCGCGTGGGCGGTTGCGCATGCGTAGTCCTTTGACAGCTGTCAGTGTGGCCGCGTAAAAGCGGCCTATGACAGCTGTCATTATGTTTCGAATATAATGCATGTACTGAGGGGTTAGGGTGTACAAGCAAGCTTATATACTTCATACAACCAGTCAGATTGAAACTAACAATCCCGCCACTAAAACTCCCGCCAGAACTGTTAGGGTTCAAACATGTGAATAGCTGTTTTCTCAAACCCTAATACACAACAAATACCTTGCTGATATAGATCTTGTCTAGATTTCAATCTTCCTTCATTATCCAATAAGTCCTTATATGTTACAAGTTTATCATAATTAATTAAGTTTGGGTAAGCAAAAGCTTCCATTAATGTAAGTTTTTCCCTTTATTTTTTCCCATTCTAAGAGAAGTGCGTTTCTTATGGTATGATTCTGAAAATATCTATGGGCTTTATTCTTCCCATACCATAAGAAGGCATGCCAGCCAATCTGCAGGTCATGCCCCTCAAGATATAATAATCTTTTATCTCTTGAGTGTTATCCATTCTTTAATCCACATTAGAATAGCTGCTTGGTAATATAACTTCCAATCTGGGAGTCCCAGTCCTCCCCTTTCTCTAATGTCTTGTAACATTTTCACTTTAATTTGTGTTGGGTTTTTTTGAGTGCCAGTGCCATGGCGGGACGACATCCTTTGGAAGTTCCCGAAGGCGTGTCGCTTTTCAGCTTTTTCAGGAATCTATCTGAGTTTCAGACAGATCAGAGCTGTCCTATAGGGATGGTGAAGAAAGAAGGCATAGTTTTGGCAGCACAGGAGAGATCGCAACCTCCTGGAGAGCTGACAGAAGCTTCCTGGACCAGCAGCTATCAGACGGCCATTGCGAGCCATCACAAGCCGGGGCGGCCACTTGGAAGATCTTGAAAGTAAGTTTGGAGGATTGCCTGGGTGAGAAGATTGAGAATCCTTAAATGCTGGAAACTGGGGCGGGGGGGAATAAGAAGAATGTGAAGCCGTGGAGAAGTGGGGGGGAGTGGATTTTTAAACTGCTCCTCTCCTGGAACTGCAGCGGCGGACAACAATGTAAGGCAAAAGAAGGCAATGAATTAAGTATCTCAGCTGAGAATACCCTTGAACCTTAAGAAAAAAAGGGAGAGTAAGTGACCTTGAATGACAGCTGCTGAACTCACTGATAAGAAGTTTACAAAGTCTGTTTTGTTTTGTTTTTTAGTTTGCGGAATGGTGGATTGTTTTTTACTTTGGTTTTTTTTCCCTTTTGGACTAAGACACAGAGACTCTGAAATGAACAAAGAGCATAACCTGTATGGATTAATTTCTTTTTCTTTTTCTTTTTTTTAAATATAAGGATATTTGGCTTTTTCCTTCTCTTTCTTTCCTTTTCCCTTTGTACTCACCTTTACTTGTCGCTGAACTTTTTTGTACTCTTTTTTCTTGTAGAGTACATTTGGATTATAATACCCCATCAACATTTGGATTGCAAACTACTGGAGAAAATGAAGAAGACCACAACACACCCAGCAACAGCTGCCCTAATACCACAGAGTCCGGTGGCACAGAAATCACTGGACAACACAACGCAGCAAGATAGATCCATTATGGAATTGAAAAATATGATACTGGCTCTACACACAGACTTTAAAGAAGGGATTGGCAAACTAGAAGAGGACCTAAAAGAGGTCAAAGAACTGATGGAGAAAAATGAACAAAGATTGCAACAAGCAGAAGAAAGAATTGAATTAACAGATAAGAGACTAGAGGAGATTGATAACCAACTTACATTAACAGACAGGAACCAGGAGAAAATGATTATTGCTTTAGAGATGGATAGAGCTGATTATTATTTAAGATTCCAAAATGTTGAAGAAGAAAAGGGAGAGAACCTAGCAGATGTAATGGCGGGAATATTAGCAGAAGCATTGGAGGAAAGCAAGGAAAAGATAATTAATGATATAGATGAGATATTTAGAATATACACTAGATATGCAATGAGAAATACTCTCCCCAGAGAGGTGCATATAAGATTTACTAAAAAAGCATTAAGGGTAGATATACAACAGAAGCTGAGAAATGTTAAAATAAAATATAAAGGAAGAGAGAGAGTGATGTTAAAACAGATCCCAAGAAGAGTGAGAGACCTGAGAAAGGAGTATCAATTTCTGACAAAATGCTTAATTAAAAAAGGGAAAAATTTTAGATGGTTAATACCAGAAGGAGTAATGATAAATCGGCAAGAACAGAGACATAGACTGGACACAATAGAGAAAGCAGAACTTTTCTATGATCAATACTTTGGGCAGCAAGAAGAAGAAAGGCTGAGAGGGGAAAGAGTAACCAGACAGCAAGGAGACGAGACAGAGAAGCAACGCAGTAAGTATAGCATAGAACAGGAGGAAAGGGTGTTGACAGAAGGGACAAGAGCAAAAGAGCCAAAAGAGCAAAGAGAGATGAGAATAACAAGAGCAACTAAAACTTCAAATAAATAATCATGGAAGAAGAAATAAAAGAAATTTCGATAAACATAAATGGTCTGAATTCGGCTATAAAAAGAAAAAGAACACTAAATTGGGGAAATTAAAAATGGATATAATTTGTTTACAAGACGTTCATATTAAGAAACAACATAAAAATCTACTAGAATATCCAAAATTGGGAGAATTATATACCTCACTTGCAGATCAGAGTAAAAGAGGTGTGGTATTATATATTCAAAAAACAATACAAACTACATTGTTATATTCAGATGAAGATGGGCGAATTTTAATGGTGGAAGTAATTATGAATTGTAAAAAAACTTTATTGGTAGCGATTTATGCCCCAAATGAAAACCAAGAAATTTCTATTCAAAATTACACCAGAAAATAATAGAATTGGAATCCGAAAGCATATGTATGATTGGAGATTTCAATGCTATTGTAAAGGCCGGGCTGGATTATAATACAACAACAACAACAAAAAAGACTGTTAAGGAATTTGGTTGAGTAGAGGTCTCCTTGGGCTACCAAAGAGTTGCACAGACAAGGAAGGGTACTGAGAGCAGTAAAAGTCACACAAGAATACACTGAGTTATAAAAGTAAAAAGTAGTTTACTTTTGAGGTGGTGTAAGAACAAAAATGCACAGTCAAAAAATAAACAGTCCAGGTCATAAATAATAGCAACAGTCCAAACTACAAAGTCTTCTTACCAGTCCAGAGGTCAATACACAATTCAGGTTTACAACAGTAGTAAACCAACAGCAGAGCAAAAACAGTAACAGTAATAGTAGAGATCAGTGAATTCAGAGAGAGAGAGAAGCTACGTTCCTAGCTTCCTCTTATGGCCATGAGAACACTTACACACCCATTGGCCAATTAACATCTTAAAGACATAGCATTATGGTTAATATATTTTCAACCCAACATTGTAGGCTAGCACCATATGCCTAACATTCTCCCCTTTGGGTAGAATAATATATAACTCTTACAATCTTATGCACATTCTTTCACAATTAGCATTGTGTTTCACAGCACTTTGTACCTTCGTAAAATGGTCTGCAATATTTACATCAGATGAACAATACTCTAGCTGTATTAATTTATCCTTGACACATTGTCTGACATTTAAATAACGAAGATCAGTATGTTTAGATCTTGTTCTTACTGCAGCATTATTTGCCATCTTTATTGCAGCTTGATTGTCCTCATACACAATAAATAGATCATTTACATTTAAACCCATATCTAACAATAATTGTTTGTACACTAGCAGTTCTGTACATAACACTGATAGACATGAAAATTCAGCCTCCATTGTAGATAGGCTTATATGCTTTTGTCTAATGGACTTCCATCCAATCAAAGAATCACCCAACATTATAGCCAACCCTGAAGTAGATTTACGAGTGTTTGTATCAGAGGCAAAACTCGCATCTGCATATGCTGTGAGGATTAACTCACGATTTGGCTCTAAATATAATGAGTAGTGAATAGTTTGCTTCAGATACCTTAATACTCGTTTAGCTGATTGCCAGTGTCTAACAGTTGGATTATTGTTGTACCTAGCCAATTGGTTTACACAGTAAGAAATATCAGGTCTAGTCCAATTACTAAGATACATAAGACTTCCTATCAAAGATTGGTACATAGTCTTATCAAATACAGGACTCTCAACATTAGTGTCCTTGAAATCCATAGCCATCGGAGTTTTTGCTGGTTTACACATTTCCATATTGTATCTCTTTAATAACTGAGATATCTTACTGGCTTGTGAAATCTTAAAACCCCTATTCGTTTTCACAATATCTAACCCCAAATAGTGGCTAATTTTCCCAAGATTTCTAATTGTGAATTTATTTTCCAATCTTGAAATGATAGTTTGTGCTTCTAACTCAGTTTTTGTTATTATTGCAATATCATCTGTGAATAATAAAAGAAAAGATAATGCTCCATTGTGTTCTCTTCTAAACAAACAAGGATCAGCATTACTGGCTACAAAACCTATTGCACTTAACTCATTAACTATACATTTGTTCCACTCATAACCTGATTGTTTCAGTACATAGAGGCTTTTCTTTAATTCCCAACAATCATGGTCTCTATCACTGGTCAATCCTGGTGGTATTCTTAAATAAATAGTATGTTGCAATGGAGCATGTAAATATGCAGTTTCAACATCTACATGGTTAACCATATATTGGTTTTTAGCCGCCCATACTAAAGCTGCTCTTAAAGTAGTTGCCCTCAGACTGGGTGCAAACACTTCGTCATAATCCTCAGTAGTTTGGGCAAAACCTTGTGCAACCAAATGTGCCTTATGGGTTATAGTTCCATCTACACCCTTCTTTATTTTATATATCCATTTGCAACCTATAGCTTGCTCACCAGGTGGCAGTTTTGCTTTCTCATAGACCTTAAGATCCTGCAAAGACTTCAACTCCCTGTTCATTGCAGCTTTCCATGATGCCTGTTCCTTTTCAGGATACATCCTGATCTCATCATAGTTAGAAGGTACTGAACTAACTTGACATATTATACTAGCTTCATAGCGATCAGGTGGATGTCTGATGCGCGTTGAACGCCAAGGAATTACAGGGCTTTGAATTTCTGACTCCTTTCCTTCCTCTGATTCATCTATTATCTCCCCTATCTCTTTTTCATCTTTTATATTTACAGGAGATGTATTATCATTACTAGTTACGTTATCATGGGAGTCCTCAAACACTAGAGGATCAGTATTAACAGTACCTTGCTCTAACCTATCCCAACCAACGTGCTCAAGGAATTTTGCATTAGAACTATTATATACATTAGTTGTGTCTCGTTCCCAGAAACGATAGGATCTATGGTTAGCTTCATAACCTATAAAGTATAATTGCCTAGCCCTATGTTGGCCTTTACTCCTGAGTTGTGCAGGAATGTGGACCCAAGCTGGGGTGCCAAATGTGTGCAGGTAATCAAGGTTTGGTCTTCTACCATGCCATATAGTATATGGTATTTTACCAGTAGAAGTATTAACAACTAAATTCAGAACATGGTTTGCATATTTTGCTGCCTCCCCCCACAGTCTATCTGTTAAGCCAGAATCTTTTAACATGGTTCTCATCATGGCTTCAGTTTAATTCCTTCTACTAACTCAACTGTTTTACGTAGTGAGTTAAAGTTCACATGCCCTAAGTGCCTATGCAATAAATGTATACATTCATCATGTGGCTTCTTGTTCTCACATATCGAGTTAGCTTTAACTGTACTAACCTGGTTACTTGTGAGAACAAATAAACCATTTTTCAAATCAGCAGTTACACAGGTTCCATTCCTCTGAATAGTGCATTGCTCCCCTCTGAATGTTACCACAAACCCAACTTTAACCAATTCCCTTACAGATAACAGGTTGAATCTCAGTTTAGGTATATATAACATAGGTAACTGTTCATCAATGCATGGACAATAGGAATTACCTTCACCAGAGGCTTTCATCCTCCAACCGTTGGCTAGTGAAACATATTGGTTGCTGTTTTTCATATTAATAAACCTCTTTTTCACTTTAGTAATGCATTGTGAAGCCCCACTATCAACAACCCACAATTCATTATTTCTGGATGTTGATTCATCAGAAACAGCCAAACCAATGCTCTTCTTAGCCTTCCCACTGCTATTTACATTCTGTTTTCTTCCCTTTCTACAGAATTTGGCTATATGCCCTCTAGCCCCACAAGAATAACATTTCTTGACGTTGTAAGCAGTGGTGAATGGCTGCTCCTCTTGTGGCTGTGTCTCTCTCAGCTGGTCTCTGTCACGCCTCCTTCTGGACTCTTCCAGCAGTCTCCCAGTAATGTTAGTCAATGTCAGTTCCTCTCTGGTCAGGGCTTCCAAAGAAGAAACATACCCATCATAACTCTCATCCAAAGATGACAGAATAATGTAGACCTGATGCAACTCTGAAAAAATCAGCTCCTTTTCATGAAGCTCTTGAAAAGTTGCCTTCATGTAATTTAAATGGGTCAGTATATCTCCATTCTTCTGCAAACGAGCCCTAAACAGCTTACGTGTAAGGTGTATATGTGCACCCACACTGTCCCGAACATAAAGCCTTCGCAAAACGCCCCAACACCTAGCAGCAGACTCCTCACCACAAATATGGACAAGCTGCTGGTCATTCAGTGTTAACCCAATAATGCAAAGAGCTTTCTCATTGCTACGTTTAAAGTTGTCTAACTTCTTTGCATCCTCTTCATCATCTGGATCCCAAGCAGTAGTATCTGGTGGGTTATTTACAACAGTCCATAGTCCTTCCTTGCGCAAAAGCAAGCAGCTTTTTGTGGACCAGGAAACATAGTTTGTCCCATCCAACCGGGTTATCCAGGAGATGCCTGACAACAGTTCCTGTGCCATTTTACACCAAATAGCTAACACAAACTCAGCTAGGAATACTGTGTGTACTAACTCTCAGTACAGGCCTGGGCCCATAACCAGTGTTAAGGAATTTGGTTGAGTAGAGGTCTCCTTGGGCTACCAAAGAGTTGCACAGACAAGGAAGGGTACTGAGAGCAGTAAAAGTCACACAAGAATACACTGAGTTATAAAAGTAAAAAGTAGTTTACTTTTGAGGTGGTGTAAGAACAAAAATGCACACTCAAAAAATAAACAGTCCAGGTCATAAACAATAGCAACAGTCCAAACTACAAAGTCTTCTTACCGGTCCAGAGGTCAATACACAATTCAGGTTTACAACAGTAGTAAACCAACAGCAGAGCAAAAACAGTAACAGTAATAGTAGAGATCAGTGAATTCAGAGAGAGAGAGAAGCTACGTTCCTAGCTTCCTCTTATGGCCATGAGAACACTTACACACCCATTGGCCAATTAACATCTTAAAGACATAGCATTATGGTTAATATATTTTCAACCCAACATTGTAGGCTAGCACCATATGCCTAACAAAGACCCTAAGGAGAACACTTCCAAAATCTTTTCATAATATGGTGGACGAATTAAATATACTAGATGTTTGGAGAGAAAAATATCCGGAAAAGAAGCAATATACATTCTATTCTAACAGACACCTTTCCTGGTCAATAGATATGATATGGACATCAATAGACTTATTTACAAGTACACAAAATATAAACATAGAAACAAGCACATGGGTGGACCACAACCCAGTCACAATTACATACAAAGGACAAAAAAAAGAACAGGATGGACATTAAATCAAACTGTATTGAATGAAAAAGACTTCCAGCAATATATAGAAAAAGAAATGACTTTCTTCTTTAAGGAAAACAAAACAGAAGATACCTCACTTCAAAATGTCTGGGATACAGTGAAACCGTACATGAGAGGACTTGCTATATCTTATATGGGGAAAAAGAATAAACAGAAAAGACAAATTAGGGAAAAATTGGAGGAAGAATATAAGACTCTTGAGAAAGAATTACAGAAAGATACACAAAACAAAAACATAAAAAAATTAATGGAATTGAACAAGCATAAAATGAACTTAATAGAAAATGAAGAGGTGGCAAGGAAAATAAAGGCAGCTAAACAACCCTTTTTCAAACATGCAAACAAACCAGGGAGATGGTTGACATATAAAATTAAAAAGGAGAAAGAGAAGAGACGGATTAAACAACTGGAAGATGCCGAGGGGACTTTACAACATCGAAATGAAGAAAAGAAAAAAAAATAGCTTGGGAATATTATGAGAATTTATATAAGCAACAAGTAGTTTCAGATGATAGGATAAAACAATTCTTGGAAAAAACAGAGATACCTAAAGTACCAGAGAAATTTTAAAAGCTACTAGAAGAGAAAATAATAATGATGGAATTAACAGAAGCAATTAAAAAACAAAAGAATGGCAAAACACCAGGACTAGATGGGCTACCAGTGGAACTATATAGAACATTGCAGGAACTGTTAGGCAATGTAATGCTGGAACTCTATAATGAACTCCTCTCTGAAGCTAAGACACCAGATTCGTGGTCAGAAGCACTTATTACCCTGATACCAAAGGAAGAAATGGAAATACAGAAAATAAAGAATTATAGACCGATTTCCTTGCTGAATGTGGACTATAAAATATTCACATCAATCATGGCCAAAAGGCTCAAAAAGTTCCTAAATGAATTTATACATATGGATTAAAATGGGTTCCTGCCCAAAAGACAGATTAGAGACAATATGCGAATTATATTAAACACATTAGAATATTATGAAACACATCCCGAAAAACAGATGGTATTGATGTTTTTGGATGCGCAGAAAGCATTCGACAATGTGAATTGGCAATTCATGATAAGACAACTACAGATTATGGATTTTGGGGAGAAAATTATAAATGTAATTAAAGCAATTTACAATAAGCAAATAGCCAAAATAATGATAAATGCAGATATGACTGAAAAGATTAACATTATGAAGGGAACAAGGCAGGGATGCCCTTTATCCCCATTATTGTTTGTATTGACACTAGAGATACTAACTAGAACTATAAGACAGAATAAGGATATAAAAGGTATGAAAGTTAAGAGAGAAGAATATAAGCTACAAGCTTTCACAGATGATTTAGTATTTATATTGAAGGAGCCACTAGAGACAGGACCTGTATTAATAGAACAAATAGAAAAATATGGTGATGTAGCAGGTTTGAAGATTAATAAAGATAAAACAGAAATGTTAGTGAAAAATATTACTGAACAAAAAAAAGAATTGATGGGAAAGTTAGAGATACAGATTATAAAGAAGGTAAAATATCTGGGGATTCACCTGACAGCAAGATGTACAACAATTAAAGAAGATAACTATTACAAATTGAAAAGACAAATTGAAGTAGATTTGGATAAATGGAAAAAGGTACAACTATAATTAATGGGCAGGATTGCAATAATCAAAATGAATATATTACCACAATTGTTGTTTTTGTTTTCAACAATACCAATAAGATTGGAAAAGAAATATTTTGAGGGGCTAAATAAAATAATTTTTAAATATATTTGGCAGGGGAAAAAAGGCAAGGATTAATTTAAAAATGTTACAGGATGCAAGACTCAGAGGTGGGTTTAGCTTACCTAATTGGGAATTATATTACCAGGCTGCAGTAATATGGATGAGAGAATGGAATTTACTGAGGAATACTAGATTATTGACATTAGAGGGACTTGATTTACAGTTGGGATGACATTCGTTCATATGGTATGGGAAAAATAGAAAACACAGCTATTTCCAGAGACATTATATCAGGAATTCTTTATTGATGGTTTGGGAGAAAATAAAGAGGAAGCATTACTTGAGGATTCCAGATTGGCTGTCAATGATGGAAGCGTTAATAACACCCAAATATGTTTAACATGGGAAACATTATAAGTAACAGACATGGGGAAGCTGAAAACCAAACAACAACTAGAAGAACAAGAAATAAAGATGGATTGGTATATGAGAATGCAAATACAATCTAGATATGAAAAAGATGCTAAAATAGATGGTTTTAATTTGGGGAGAATAGAGTTAGATGAAATACGGGAACTGAAGAAAAATGGATTAAAAAATGTATAGCTACTTATTATATAGGGAATTAGAGGAGGAGCAAGTTAAGGAGTCAATGATAAAATGGTCAAGAAATTTGGATATACGACTTCCGGGTGGCAAGGCTCCGTTGACAGCAGCCATTTTGGCTGTCAGCCCCGTTGTCTCCGTAGAGCCGCCAAAAACAGCGACGATCAGCTGTTTGGCGGCTCGGAAACCCACTCCTCGGGGTAGAGCTCCCCTAGACCGCCAGAGTTTAAACTCTGGTGGTTGAAGGGTGTGAGCCCCCCCGAAGCCTGAGTTTGCTCCGGACTCCGGGACGCCTCTGCTCCAAGGCTTTGGAGCAGAGCAGGATGCTGCAACCATCCCTGCCATCGAGAGAGAATTTGGGATTACTTGGATGCAGGCAGAGCTGTGCAGGAGAATGCTGTAATAGCAAGTATTTGAACTTTAACTCAGACTACTTTGTGGAAAAGTTGCAAACGGTGTGGAAAGTGAAAGTGCACAATAGAACTAAGTGGTGCCAAAATGGCTACCAAACCAACTAAAGTTCCTAGAAGTGTGGGGGCCTCGCCAGTTCAGCAATCTTCATTACAGGCTTTGATGCCTCCTCCCCCGGCACCCACACCCGCAGCAGCTTTAACAATAAAAGATTTGCAGGATGCTTTGCAAGAGGCTTTGAAAAAACAATCTCAACAAATAGCTGAGCTTATTGAGGAGAAGAATACAGAAATAAGGGCAGATATTTTGGTTGTATTTCAAGGGCTCGCTGTTTGCATTGAACGTTTGGATGAGAGAGTGGAAGAACTTAGCCAAAATAATATGAGATTAGATGCCAAAATGATGGATGCTTAAACTGTGATGGATAAGATTGATGATGATTTAACATTGGTGCAGTACCGCGAGATGGAGTTCGCTGTGAGAATCAGAGGTTTGAAAGAAGATCCTAAGGAAAATTTGAAAAAAATACTCTCAGAAGCTCTTGAACAGATTCTGGGGCGTTCAGCAGCAGATATTATGGTGGATATAGATAAAATATTCTGTGTTAATTCCTGGATTGCAAGACAAAGGAAGCTACCTAGAGATGTGGTGGTTTATTTTATGAAAAGAGCAATTAGAAATGAGGTTATTCAAGCTTTTTATAATAACAAATTTACAGTTGCAGAGCAAGAAGTTTTAATTTTGAAAGAGATTCCTCCAAGAATTTTAAGGAGAAGGAAAGAATTTGCTTTTTTGGCAGAAGAATTAAGGAAACGGGATATCCAGTTCAGATGGGAGATTCCAGTAGGTATGGTGGTGATGCACGCAGGCACGAGATACCGCCTTAACACAGTTTTGCAGGCACGAGATTTTTATGCTAATATTTTGAAGGCAGGCCCCCCACCATCCACAGAATTTAAAAGGAGGAATGGTGAAGGAGAGCATCAGCTACGAAGGGAGAGTATACAAGGTGCTGAAAGAGCTACGCAGGTGAAAGATGGAGAATCCCAGCAAACTACAGGAGTGGATCAGATTTCAGTACCAATGGAAGAGGTCAGAGACCAAAGAATGACACGTGCTGCAGCCAGACGAATGAGACAAGAGCAAGAACAACAGAGAGTCATGACTACATCTCAAAAACTTACTTATAGTGAAGCAGTGGGAGGAGCGAAGTTGAAGAGAGTGCAGGTGATTTTGGAAGAGGTGCTCCAAAAGCTTCAGGTCACAAAAGATGGCGACAAAGCTTCTAACCTGTAATGTTAATGGCTTAAATTCACCACATAAAAGAAAGAAAGTATTTCAATATCTAAAGCAATTTAAAAATGATGTTATTTGCTTACAGGAAACACATATTCAAGCAGCTGATCAAAAGTACCTGACAAACTTTAGGTTGGGTACACAGTTTATTGCCTCTGCTCCTGACAAGAAAAACGGAGTTGTTATTTACGTTAAGAATACTTTAACAGCTACTTTACTTGAAGCAGATAAACAAGGAAGATATGTTATAATTGAACTATTAACAGAAGGCAAGAAAATACTTTTGTTTGGATTATATGCTCCTAACCAACAGCAAGGAGATTTTTACAAATTATTACACAGTAAGATTATCCAGTGGGATTACAAATCTTGTATTTTTATGGAGATTGGAATGGCAGTTTGGATGTACAAATGGACAAAAGAGGCCTTTTTAGAAGTACACCAAGTCATGCTAGACTGCCTAAATCATTTTTTGAGATGAAGGATGACTTGGAATTGAGAGATGTGTGGAGAGAAAGGAACTTGCAAGAAAAAGACTTTACTTTTTTCTCTGATAGGCATCAATCTTTTTCAAGGATTGACTTTGTATTAATTACTAATGATTTTTTTCTAGGATTAAGAAGATCAAGATTTGTCCAAGAACTATATCTGATTATAGTCCAGTATGGTTGGAGATAGAAAAAGATAATGGAGACAGACGGTCTTGGTGATTAAATGAAAACTTGTTTAGATATCAGGAAAATGTGGAAGAGTGTAAAAAACAGATGAAAGAATTTTTTAAAATTAATATGCATAAAGGTACTCCTATGGAGATGGTTTGGGATGCAAGTAAAGCTTATATGAGAGGAGTGTCAATATATTTGAACAATAAACAGAGACGTAAATTGGAATTTAGGAGGAAAGAATTAGAGGAGGAAATTAAGAAAAAAGAAAAGGCTTTAATTCTGAATCCATCTGATGGGAAGACTAAAGAGGTAATTACTTTACTAAGAGGTCAGTTTGATATGTTGATGGCAGATCAAGTGGCAACTAACTTACGGTATGCTAGACATAATACTTTTTGTAATGCTAATAAACCAGGTAGGTGGTTAGCTTATTTGTTAAGGAAGAAACAGAGAGCATGCAATATAGATAGAATAGAATACAAGGGTAAAGTAGTGTACCAGCAGAATCTTATTAAAAAGGCTTTTGTTGATTTTTATTCTAAGTTGTATGTTAGAGATAAGATTCGAGATGCAGACATAGATGAATATTTGCAGGAAGCTAATATCCCTGTTCTTACACAAGAACAAAAGGAAGGGTTGAATCAATTGATAAGTGATGAAGAATTTTTTTTAGCAATTAAGCAATTAAAGGTGGGTAAGGCACCGGGAACTGAAGGTTTGACTACCATCTATTATAAAAATTTACAGTCAGAAATGGTGGAACCTTTAAGAGAATTGTTTAGGACAATTCAATTGGGAGGAGAAGTGCCTCCATCGTGGAAAACAGCTTTTATTTCGTTGATTCTGAAGGAAGATCAAGATGTTACCCAAGCCAAAAGCTATAGACCAATATCGCTTTTAAATACTGATTATAAGATATTTGCAAAAAATTTAGCTAATAGATTAATGAAGGTAATGCAGCAAGTGATTCATAGTGATCAAACTGGATTTATAAGCAGTAGACAAATGAAGAATAATGTGAGACATATTGTAGATTTACTGGAATTCTTGGAAAGGAATGATCAGGTCTCCGCAGCGCTGATTTTTTTGGATGCTGAAAAAGCCTTTGATCAATTGGACTGGAAATTTTTGGTGAAGGTATTGGAGAAAATGGAGTTTGGGGAAAAATTCTTACAACCTATTAGGGCAATATATCAGAAGCAAACAGCTCGTATAATAGTTAATAGTAGTTTGATAGAAACATGTAATATTGAAAAGGGTACAAGACAGGGGTGTCCATTATCACCCTTACTGTTTGTGTTAACATTGGAAATATTATTGATTAAAATACGAGATTCAAATAAAATTAAGGGAATTAAAATAAGAGATCAGGATTATAGATTGAGAGCGTTTGCGGACGACCTGGTTATTACAGTAAGTCAACCGACTTACTCAGTTGTAGAGTTGATGGAGATAATAATGTTATATGGGAAAGTTTCTGGATTTAAGATAAATACACAAAAAAATGTCTAAGAACATGACTATAGAACAAAAGGTTGTTCTAGAAGAGTTAACGGGATTTGAAATAGTTAAAAAGACTAAATATTTGGGGGTTTATTTGTCAGCTTCAAATGTGAAGTTATATAAGAATAATTATGAACTGTTGTGGACAAAAACACAAAAAGAATTAGATAATTGGAAAAAACTACAATTATCTTTACTGGGAAGA
The DNA here is from genome assembly GCF_947247035.1 of Vipera ursinii. NCBI lineage: Eukaryota > Metazoa > Chordata > Lepidosauria > Squamata > Viperidae > Vipera > Vipera ursinii. Next base: position 31,597,417 of record NC_139515.1, read on the forward strand.
ATCACAGCAGTGAAAATGAATGTTTTGCCAAAGTTTTTATTTTTGTTTCAAATGATACCTATACTTAAAAAGGATTTAAATTTGGAGGAATGGCAAAAAGGCATTAATAAATTTGTTTGGGCAGGGAAAAAGCCATGAGTTAAATTTAAGATAATGCAAGACATGCGCGAAAGAGGTGGTCTTAAAATGCCTAATTTTAAATTATATTATGAGGCATCGATTGATTGGTTTAATTTAACACAAGGGAGATTATTAAATCTTGAGGGTTATGACTTGTTATTTGGCTGGCATGCATATCTATTGTATGACAAGAAGGTGGATAATGTGTTTAAGATACATATATTAAGGTATGCTCTGTTGCGAGTTTGGAAAAAATATAGACATAAGTTAAATTATAAGATACCAATTTGGACAATACCTAAACATGCAATAGAAAATATAAACGTTGGATTTAAACATGATGAGACTACGTATAAGGAAATTTTAAGGTTAGAAAGGAATGTGTGGCAATTAAAGCCATATAATATTTTAAAAGAAGAAAAGATTGTACAAACTTGGTTCCAGTATGGGCAGTTACAGGCAAGATGAAAAGAGGATCAGAAAGTTGGTTTCTCGATAACCGATGAAAATTTGGTAAAACAAATTCGAGATCAAGGTCACGCACATATAAGAAGGATATACAACGCATTGATAGAAATTGACTCAGAAACAGAACTTGTTAAAGATTGTATGATAAAGTGGGCCCAGAATTTTCAGGAGGTTATAACAATGGATACTTGGGAAAAGATTTGGGTTAGAAATGTAAAATTTACACAGGCCAAAAATTTAAGAGAGAATTTTTATAAAATGTTTTATAGGTGGCATTTAGATCCTAAAAAACTAGCAAGTATGTACCCGAATTGTCAGCCCAAATGCTGGAGGTGTGGTTGTGAGGACACAACGTATTTTCATATATGGTGGACTTGTAAAAAAGTCAAAGCTTTTTGGATTAAAATTTGGTGGAATATGCAAAAGATATTTAAGAAAAGGATAAAGTTTTCTCAGCAGTTGTTTTTGTTGGGCATTATTACAGATACTACTGTTATAGACACTAAATTGATGTTGAATCTAATAACGGCAGCGAGACTTTTAGTAGCGCAATATTGGAAGAAGGAGGAACTGCCGACTATAGAAGAGTGGACTTTGAAAGTTTCTAACTTGGCGGAAATGGCAAAGATTTCAGCATATTTGAAAGAACAATCGCAACAGAGATATATTGTGGAATGGAGAAGATGGATTGAATATATTCAGAATAAATATGGGACTAAAAAGTTTCATTTAGCATTTGAATAAGTAGTGGTTTTATATGATGTATAATTAGTTATTTGTTATTTGTTAGCAATATGATGACTATGGAGAGTTAAAGTGCGACAGAATTTATTTTTTTATTTTTGGGTTGTTAGCATATTTTAGCTTCTGTTTTTAATACTATACCCTGTATTCAGCTCTGGGAAGTTGGGGAGGGGTGAGGGTTGGGTAGGGGTGGGTTGGGGAGAGGGGAGGGAGAGGAGGGTTTTTTTCTTTTTTTTTGTTTCTTTTTTATCTTAAAATGTATTGTAAAACTTAATAAAAAAAGAAATTTGGATATACGATTGAATTAGATAGATGGCAGCAATTGTGCGAAAAAACTATAAACTGACAATGGTGACAGCGTATAAAGAAAATATGTACAAGATGTTCAACAGATGGCATATGTCTCCAGAAAAAACTAGCTAAAATGTTTAAGGACAGATCTATGAAATGTTGGAAATGCCATCAAATACCAGGCTCTTTCTATCATATGTGGTGGACGTGTGCGAAAGCTAAAACCTATTGGAACATAATCAAATCATGGATAGAAAAGATGATACAACAATGTATAGAATTAAGTCCAGAAATATTCCTGTTGGGTATTTTACCAGAGAAATATAGCAAAGAGAACACATATTTGATTATTCATATAACCACTGCAGCTAGGATTGTGTTTGCACAAAACTGGAAGGCACTGAAAGCTCCTCCAGAAGAAGAGGTGATCAGGAAAATAATAGAATGTGCAGAAATGAATAGATTAAGAATGACAATTAAAGATAAGACAGAGTCAGAGTATTATGAAATTTGGGGAAAATTTTATGAGTGGGTGAAAAAGAGAATATGCTTAAAAGACAGCTAACACTAATTTAGATGGAAGAAAAATGAGGAGATAAGGATATTATCATACCTAATATAGACTTTAAAAATCCAAGGAGAGGAGCTGCTCCGATATCACCCCTGAATTGTATCAGAAGAGGAATGGGAGGGAAGAAAGGAGAGGAGAGAGAGGGAAGAGAGTAGAGGAGGGGGAAGGAAATAGGAAGGTCGGAGGGAAAGAGGAGGACAAGTGGGGAGAAACAGGAGGGGAGTGGTGAGGGAAAGAGGAGAGGAGAGGAAGAAGAGAGAAGTAGGAAAGAAAGGAGAAAGGGAGAAAGAAAGTAGAGAAGAGGGAAGAGAGAGAAGGAGGGTGGATACAGTGAAAGGGGAAATGGACGAGCAGCACCCAAACTTACGTGTATGTATTTATGTATGGTGATATATTTGTTGATTTGTTTGTGGGTGAAATGGGAAAATAAAATTGAATTTTAATAATAATATATAAATTCAATAAGAGGCCCCTGGTTAGTTTCTTAGTTAATTTTTTTGTGGGGTTAGGGAGGGGGGTGGGAATTTCTTGTGGTTGTTTGGAAATGGGGGGTAGTCCAACAACCGTTGTTCAGGCCAGGTCCGGGATTGATCGTGTGGGGGGGAGCGGGGGTCAGTTGCCCCCGGAGCTCCAGAGCGGGTCGTGGGATTACCTATTCCCACGACGTTAGGGAATGGCAGCAGGTGTATGAACAGAGGGCCGTATCGATATCCGGGAGGGCCTCTCCACTGTTTACAAGCGGTGAGGCACTCCGACTCTCTGCTTCTACCCCGAGGTCCCGGGAGCGAGGATGTGCAGCCACCTGAGCTCCGGTTGGTGTACTTGAATGCCAGGTCCGTTGTTAATAAGGCTCCTCTTGTCCGGGATCTGGTCGAGGGTGAGCATGCGGACCTGGCTTGCATCACGGAGACCTGGCTGGGCCCAGAGGGTGGCATTCCTCTGGTTGAACTTTGCCCACCAGGTTTCCGGGTGCTACACCGGCCTCGGGCTCAGGGTAGGGGCGGGGGAGTGGCGGTTGTTATGAGGGAGACCTTGTGTCCGCGGGAGGCCACCATTCCCCAGATTGTCGGTTGTGAGTCTCTCTTCCTGAGATTTGGTCCTGGGGCGCAGTTGGGCTTGCTGCTGGTGTACCTTTCGCCTAGTCACGCAGCAGCAGCCCTGCCTGAGCTTCTCGACATCCTCTCGGGGTTGGTGATTGAGTTCCCCAAACTTATAGTTTTGGGTGACTTCAATCTACCATCCCTGGGAGGATCATCTGAGTTAGCTCGGGAGTTCATGGCTTCCATGACGGCCACGGACCTGACGCAAGTAATTTATGGACCGACTCATGTGGGAGGCCACACCCTTGACTTGGTTTTCTTATCTGGATGGTGGTTAGATGATCTTGGTGGGGGCTCCCCAATTGTTATGCCCCTGTCATGGACCGATCATCATCTCCTGTGGCTGGTCTTCCGTTTTGCCATTCCCCGCCGTGGGTGTGTGGAGCCTATTAGATGGTACTGGCCCAGGTGCTTAATGGACCCTGATAGGTTCCAGACAGCGCTGGGGCCCCCACCTGCCTCCTTAGCTCACAACTCGGCGGATGCCTTAGTGGAAGCCTGGGAAAGGGCAGCCACGGAGGCTCTTGACCGAGTTGTACCCTTGCGGCCCCTGACCTGGTGCAGATCCCAGCGAGCTCCATGGTTTTCCGCAGAGCTTCGGGAGATGAAGCGTCGGAGACGGGGCCTAGAGAGCTGTTGGAGGTCCAGCCGATCCGAATCCGATTGCGACTAAGAATCTATATTAGGTCTTATCTCGCAGCGATAAGGGCGGCAAGGTCTAATCACTTTGCTACCCTTATCGCGTCCGCAGATAACCGCCCGGCCGCCCTGTTTAGGGTGACCCGCTCCCTCCTTAACCAGGAGGTGAGGGTGGAACCTTTGCAGGGTCGTGCCGAGGAGTTTAGTCAACATCTGTCGGACAAAATCGCTCGGATTCGGACCGGTCTGGACTCTGACTAGGCAGAGTCTGACGATCAGGACGCGGGCGGTCTTGTCGATATTACCTGGGAGGAGTTTGATTCTGTGACTCTGGAGGAAGTGGACAGGATTATGGGGAGGCTGAGCTCCACCACATGTTTATTGGACCCGTGCCCCTCCTGGCTGGTTTATGCGGCTCGGGAGGGGACACGAGGCTGGTTCCAGGTGGTCATATCTGCTTCTTTGAGTGAGGGTAGTTTCCCCGCCGTCTTGAAGGAGGCGGTGGTGAGACCTCTCCTCAAGAAGCCTGCCTTGGACCCAGCTGTGTTAAATAACTTTTGTCCGGTCTCCAACATTCGCTTCCTTGCGAAGGTTGTTGAGAGTGTGGTGGCGCATCAGCTCCCTTTGGTCCTGGATGAAGCGGATTATCTAGACCCGTACCAATCGGGTTTCAGGCCCAGGTACAGCACAGAGACAGCATTGGTCGCTCTGGTGAATGATCTCTGGAGGGCCCGGGACAGGGGACATTCCTCTGTCCTAGTCCTATTAGACCTCTCAGTGGCGTTCGATACCATCGACCATGGTATCCTGCTGCGGCGTCTCATGAGATTGGGAGTGGGAGGCAGTTTTCCAGTGGTTCTCCTCCTACCTCCTGGGACGTTCGCAGTCGGTGTTGGCAGGGGGGCAGAGGTCGACCTCGAGGCCTCTCGCTTGTGGAGTTCCTCAGGGGTCGGTGCTCTCGTCTCTCCTGTTTAACATCTACATGAAACCGCTGGGTGAGATCATTCGTGGTTTTGGAGTTGGGTATCATCAGTATGCTGATGATACCCAGCTTTTTATTTCGACCCCAAACCACCCCAGTGATGCCCTCAACGTGATGTCCCGTTGCCTGGAAGCGGTTCGGGTCTGGATGGGGAGGAACAGACTTCAACTCAACCCCGACAAGACTGAGTGGCTGTGCATACCGGCATACTGGGATATTCAGAATATTCCATCTCTTTCTATGGGGGGTGAGTTATTACCCCCCGTAGATAGGACTCGCAACTTGGGAGTCGTCCTAGATTCACGGCTTACTTTGGAAGATCACATGGTGGCCGTGACTAGGGGGGCCTTCGCCCAGGTTCGCCTGATGCACCAGTTGCGGCCCTATCTAGACCGGGATGCCCTGTGTACGGTCACTCATGCGCTCGTGACCTCTCGTTTGGACTACTGCAACGCTCTCTACATGGGGCTGCCCTTGAGGACCACTCGGAGGCTCCAACTGGTACAGAATGCAGCCGCGAGAGTCGTGTTGGGAGTCTCCTGATACTCCCATGTTACACCTCTACTCCGTGAGCTGCATTGGCTCCCAGTTGTCTTCCGAGTGAGATTCAAGGTACTGGTAATGGTGTTCAAGGCCCTACATAGCATGGGTCCGGAGTACCTTAGGGAGCACCTGCTGCCGGCATCAACTTCCCTCCGCCCTGTGCATTCCCACACAGAGGGCCTCCTCAGGGTGCCACCGATCAGAGAATGTCGATTGGTGGCCCCCAGGGGGAGGTCCTTCTCTGTGGGTGCCCCGGAGCTATGGAATCGGTTGCCGGTTGAGCTCTGGATGGCGCCCGACCTCCGCTCCTTCCGACGCGATCTGAAAATGCATTTATTTGAACAAGCCGGCTTCGCCTGATGGGGGGTGGTTTGGGTTTTTTATTGTTCTTAATATTTGTATTTATTGTTTTTTACCTTGGGCATTATGTTTAATTCCTTTTAACTTTTGTATTTTTTGTATTTTATACATTTGCCCTGTTCACTGCCCTGAGTCCTTCGGGAGAAGGGCGGTATATAAATAATAATAATAATAATAATAATAATAATAATAATAATAATAATAATAATAATAATAATAATAATAATAATAATAACTATTATTATTATTATTATTATTATTATTATTATTATTATTATTATTATTATTATTATTATTATTAGTGCTTTTTTCCCTTGCCAAATAAATTTCAGTTCGTCAAAGAAAGCTTTTTCTAATTTTACGGGAATGGTTTGCAATAGAAAGAGTATTTTTGGTAAAATGTTCATTTTAATTGTAGGTATTCTCCCCAGCATTGAAAGTTGGAGGTTTTTCCAGTTTTCTAAGTCCAGTTTTATTTTAGTAATTTTACATAGTTATCCTCTTTTATTGTTGCACATCTTGCTCTTAAGTAAATTCCCAAATACTTAACTTTTTTGACTATTTGAAGGTTTGTTTTTTTTAAGTTGCATTTTCTGTTTTTCTGTTAAGTTCTTTGTCAAAACTTTAGTTTTTTCTCTATTTATTATCAAACCTGCTACATCACCATATTGTTCTATTATATCCAACAATTTTGTGCTCGTTTCCAAAGGTTCTTCCAATATAAAAACCAAGTCAAACACAGATCACTTTTAAGTTCAATTAAATGTTCAATTCTTTAGGGAAAACTGTGGAAACATGATACTTTCAAATATTATGACATCATAAAACCCAGAAAACTTCATTCTGTTCCAACTATTGAGGGCTGCAATGAAAATATATAATTATAAAGAATGGGTCATGTTGATTAGAAAAATATATATGCAACACTGATTGAATTCAGAACAGATGGGTTATTGTTCCTTTGGGAAAATATCATTTGTTGGAAAGGAATAACATCCAACAGCCCTGTCATTATTGCTATTTTGGGATTGTCCCTTTGTAAGCCATTCAGGATAAGTTCAACAACTAGATCAGACAACATTTAAAAACATGTTCTGCAATTCTCTGAATCTATACCACCAGTATTGAGGTTGTTTGATATTTTGAAGGTGGGTGCTCTATTTTTCCCTAGAGGCAAGAAGCAAAAATTAGGACACAGGATGCTAATTAAATCTAGCTCGAATATATTTATCTAATATATATGGTGATTGATTTTAAATATAATCAGAAATATGTAAAGCTTGCTATCCCATTATACATTTATGATTCTTGAACAATTAAAACTATAATGCCATATCCATTTTTTACTTTCAGACTGACTAGAGGTAGAAAATGGCAACTTTCTTTACCAAGTACTCAGGACTAATTCTTTAAGTTACCACTATCATCTGTCATATGAATAACTAACATGCAGAGACTATAAATAAATAAATACTTCAGTCCATGAAAGAATGAATTCTTAACACATTTAAAGGCTTAGAGAACTGAATATTACTCACATCTAAACCATCCCCAACTAATATATTTTCTTTCACAATAAAATGCTGGAAATATGCCTATATCAGCAATGTTATTCCTTTGTCTTCTCCAAATCCACGTGAATGTGTTAATGAGAGCCACAAGCTCAGCCCTGAAGCAGAGTGTTGTTGCCATCTATATTTAGTATTCGTTTCAGTAAAGTTGTCAGGTTTCAAATACTTGATTGGACACAGTAAATTAAAAGCCAACATGTAGACAGCACTGTTAATTTTACATTTACAAATGTGCTGATGATCTTTGCTTTATATTATCTTCTTCTTCATTATAGTCAGGTTTCTGAAAACCAGCAGAACATTATCAGGGTGGGAACTAAATGGGTTTCTAGGGGGAAACCTTTTCAGAGGGCAGGTATGCAACACAGAAGAAGGTCTCCTAAATCCCAATAGATGGCATTATTTCATCAAAGGCACTTGAAACATGCCAACTCTTCCTGAACTTATTAAATAGTCAGGGAGATAGGCGGTCCCTCTAATAAAGAGCATCCCAAAATAATTGTTTCCCTTAAAACAGTTCTGTATTTTTTGTGTGCCTTATTTTAAAGATTTTTTGCTTATTCAGTGTCCACCACCTTCCACTCTTTCTGTTGAGAAATTAGTCTGAGTACAAATGCAATTAAGATAAGTTTTATTTTTTTATTTTTTTTTATTTTAATTCCATTTATATCCCGCCCTTCTCCGAAGACTCAGGGCGACTTACAGGCTTAGCAGTAGCCTTCATTCTATGTATATGCCTGCTTATTAGGGCTTTCACACACACACCAAGCGGCATTATTACAAAGTCAGCTTAATTGCCCCCAACAATCTGGGTCCTCATTTTACCTACCTCGGAAGGATGGAAGGCTGAGTCAACCTTGAGCCTGGTGGGATGCGAACCTGCACTAATTGCAGGCAGCTAGTATTACTTAAGGAGGCATTAGCCCACTGCTCCACCAAGGCTCTTATCTATCTTTATTTATTTTAAACTGATATCATTGATACTATTAGAAAACTGTAATAAATACTGATATTCAACTGTATATCTATTAATAACAATTAGAATTATATTTGCTTAATGTGGAAAAATGTTTATTACCGGAAGAAGAGAGGAGGTATTGGATGGTGCAATATTGGATTTAGTTTGAAGAAGCTTATATGTACCGTGGAATTACTAATGGTCCCATTCAACACATTATTTATTAAGCACTTGTTTGTAAAAATAGAAAATATAAAAGAGCCTTTTAATCATTAAGCTTTCATCAACCTCCTGTTGACACTATCAAGGTAAGGGCTAAAGGTCAAAAGAAAGTACATATATACCCAGGGCTTTTTTTCTCATAGAACGCTCAGAACGGCGTTCCAGCACCTTTTTTTACACACACGCACACACACGTGCACACACACACACGTGCACACACACACACATGCACACACACAGCTTTTGCACAAGCTATGCTACTCCATCCAAACTCGTGCGTCCTACTTTCCTCGCTCGTCTTCCAAAACTCCAAACTAGGACGCACGAGTTTGGAGTTGGAGAAGGCGAGTGAGAAAAGTAGGACATGTGAATTTGGAGTTTGGGAAGGCGGGCATCCGATGGCGACTGCCGGTTCGGCACTGTCAGCAAGAGTTTGCATGGGAGCAGGCCGGTGAGGAGCACATGGCAAGGCTACTGCTCCCTCTGCTATCAGCCAGCCCTTAGCAGGCGCTGAGCAGAGAACAAACTTGCAGCATGACAAACCCCCATGGCCTCAACAAGGTGCTGAAGATGTCTCTGCAGAGGAAGACCAAGGTTCAGTCAGCAGCTGGTTTGTGTGTGTGTGTGTGTGTGTGTGTGTGCGCGCGTGTGTGCATGCATTCTGTGTTTCACAGCCTACTTCCCTCGCTTGCCTTCTCCGAACTCCAAACTTGGAAGACGAGCGTAGGACACGCGAGTTTGGAGTTGGAGAAGGCAAGCGAGGGAAGTAGGATGCGCAAGTTTGGAGTTTGGGAAGGTGAGGAGATTTGGAATTTCTCTCAGGCTAGTTTAGCTGTTGGAATTGCTCACAAGATTGGAAGCTCTCTCTCTCTGTGTGTGTGTGTGTGTGTGTGTGTGTGTGTTTCCTTTCTGTGTTTCACAGCCTCATGAGTTTAATGAGATTTATTTCTAGATATACAGTAGATGTGCAGGACTGCCATCTTAAAAATAGCTATCCTCTCAGTGCACACATATTTGAAATGTTGGGTAGCGTTGGATAGATTAGATTTTTCCTTGTTGTTAAGGATGGCTTCAAGCGGGAATGAGGCAAGGAGCCCAATAATCTTCCCTCCTTTCTCTATTTTTGAAAGCAGAACCAGCCTTTTATGTTAAGGCCCTGCACACTTTCCCAAACTCGCACGTTCTAGGGCTGCAGAGTGATTTCACTTTCCTGCCTCTCCCCCCGCCGATCTGAGCAGCAGAAGCATTTTCGAAACTTTTGGAGCTCACATCCATGGCCATGAGGTGATTTTATGATGCTCCAGCAGCCCAATCTGGGCGTCGGAGGCCTGCAAAATGCCTCTGCTGCCCAGATCTAGGGCTGCAGAGCAATTTCGCTTCCCCCCCACACACACACATGGCTGATTTAGGCAGCAGAAGCATTTTACAGGCCTCCGACGCCCGGATCGGGCCGCTGGAGCATCACCAAATCACCCCACGGCCATTGATGCTAGCTCCAGAGGCTTCAAAAATGCTTCTGCTGCCCAGATCAGCTGTGGGTGGGGAGCGAAATTGCTCTGCAGCTGTAGATCTGGGTGGCAGAGAGAAAGAGAGATTGAGCCAGTAGGGAAGCAAAAGTGTGGGGAAAGGAAAGCATTGCAAAGTAAGCAAACTTACAAAAACAAAATCTCTCTTTCTCTCACACACGCTGTCTTCCCCCACCCCCTTTAATATCATGTCTTCCCCCACCCCCTTTAATATCATGTCTTCCCCCACTCCCTTTAATATCATGTCTTCCCCCACCCCCTTTAATATGTGTTCCCCCACCCCCTTTAATATCAGGTCTTCCCCCACCCCCTTTAATATCATGTCTTCCGCCAGACCCTTTAATATCATGTCTTCCCCCACCCCCTTTAATATCATGTCTTCCCCCACCCCCTTTAATATCATGTCTTCCCCCACCCACTTTAATATCTGTGAGGCTCCTCCAATGGACCATGACCCAGCGTTTGCCCCGGTCCCATCCCCCCTCTGCCAGAGACCCTCAGATTTGCCCCAGTAATGCCCAGCTCCGAACAAGTGCCCCTGACGCAAGTGATGTTGAGCTGGCCACGCCCACACAGTAGGCCACGCCCATGCCAGATTAACAAGATGAGAGTTCCGGCACCTTTTTTTTTTTAAAAAAAAGCACTGTATATACCTATGTGGCCATGAGCACGTATTAGCTGTCAGATGACAGGAACAACGTTCCCAGGTATAGGCACACATAGATGAGAATGACCACACTTTTGATTTTGCCAGGGCTGAGGTCATCGCCCATGATTCCACTAAAGGTGGCCATTCACTAAAAGAGGCTTGGCTGTCTGGTTGCCATTCAGTGGAGTTACTGCTGCCATACCAAACATTGAGGAGGCATGAACAATGGCACAGGTTAACTGAACTAGTTAACCTTTTACCATCTTCACACTGGATGAATAAAAATATGAAAGAGCTGACACACTTACCCATCAAACGACATAAGGGCACAATGGCATGGGCCCGGATTATTTACGGGAGTAACTTTTGCCGGTGTTAAGTTCCCATTGTCCTGTGCGCTCCCATAGAGAGAGCCTCCTCAGGGTGCCATCAGTCAGGGAATGTCGACTGGCGCCCCCAGGGGAGAGCATTCTCTGTGGGCACGCCTGCCCTCTGGAACCAGCTTCCTGTTGAGCTCCGGATGGTTCCCAACCTTCGCTCTTTTCGCTGTGACCCAAGACTTGGTTATTTGAACTTGCCAGCCTGGACTGAGGGACTGGGGTTTTAGATTTTAAATTTTAAATTTTAAATTTTAGAACGTGTTTTATTGTTTAGGGCTACTTGGTTTAATTTATTTTAATTTTTGTATATTATGTGTTGTATATAGTGTTTTAATTGCCCTGTACACCGCCCCGAGTCCTTCGGGAGAGGGGCAGTATATAAATCCAAATAATAAATAAATAAATAAATAATAAATAAATAAATAAATAAATAAATAAACAAACAAACAAACAAACAGGTGGAGTGATGAAAATACAAGCAGAGCCTGTTGTTAAGCCAAAGGAGAGAGTATGTGTATATATATATACACATACTACATACATACTACATACATCCTACATACATCCTACATACATCCTACATACATACATACATACATACATACACACACACACACACACACACACACACACACACACACACACACACATATATATATATATATATATATATATATATATATATATATATATATGTTTTCTGAGGTTTTCGTTTCGAGCTTCCATTCCATTAAACTGCCAGAGGGGGTGTGTGCTGTGGGTGGAGGTGTGCTCTGATTGGGTGGGGCAGTTTAAAAAAGAGACAGTTTAAAAAGAGGAACAAACAGCCACTACCACATGCTTCTGCTAAGGAATTTATTGTGCAGAGGTCTCCTTGTGCTACCAAAGAGTTGCACAGACAAGGAAGGGCACCGAGAGCAGTAAAAGTCACACAAGAATACACTGAGTTATAAAAACAAAAAGTAGTTTACTTTTGAGGTGGTATAAGAACAAAAATGCACAGTCAAAAATAAACAGTCCAGGTCATAAACAATAGCAACAGTCCAAGGAGTAGTCCAAACTACAAAGTCTTCTTACCAGTCCAGAGGTCAATACACAGTTCAGGTTTACAACAGTAGTAAACCAACAGCAGAGCAAAAACAGTAACAGTAGAGATCAGTGAATTCAGAGAGAGAGAGAAGCTATGTTCCTAGCTTCCTCTTATGGCCATGAGAACACTTACACACCCATTGGCCAATTAACTTCTTAAAGTCATAACATTATGGTTAATATATTTTCAACCCAACATTGTAGGCTAGCACCATATGCCTAACAGCTTCTCCCAGAAGAAGGAAGCTGAAGCCACCAGCCTGAGGATGATGGATGGGATTCCATCAAAACGTTGCCCCTACACCTTCAATTCTATGTGGGGAAAAACCCGAATGACCAAAGATCCACATACAAACACCCGCGAAAACCTCAGAAAACAAATATCTTACCTCTACGGGGAGGAAATCCACCAGCTAACTAGGACCTACGAAGAGCTTCCATTCTGTGTGACCTCACATTCCTACCCAACTGCCGAGATCAAAATTTAATCCCCACATCCTTCCAATTGAAATTCCACTCCAACTCTGCAGCCATCAAACGCATCCTGATAAGAACTGAACTGGCCCTAATCAGAAATGAACTCCACACAAAAAGATTCCTCCTGGACCGAATCAACAGAGACCTCCTCACACTTCACCTCAAACTCAGCAACAAGATCCACCCCACACTTTGGGACAAATTCAAACAAATTGCTGTCTGGAGAGCTGAAACAGAGACTGCCTACAAAACAGACACACACACCAATAAACTCCGAAGACTAAAGGAACGCCAGAAACAAACCCCTCCTCTCTCACAGCAACACATGAAACAAACTGTGCACAACATCTCAGATAGGATTCTCACCAAAGCCGAAACCAACGTCCTGTCTAAAGGATTTAATTTTGCAGTTGCTCCCAAACACATTCCCACGGAAACCATTATATGCGGAATCGAATCCAGCCTGACCAAAATTAACCCTGATGACGCCAACAAAATCAGACTCAACATCCAACATACTCTGCACCAGCAAACCACCCAAAAGCAACTTACCCAAAGAGGAGCAGACAGCACTCCTTAACCTAAAAAAAGACACCAGCATAATCATTCTGCCAGCAGACAAAGGCAACGCCACGGTGGTAATGAACTCATCTGACTACCATACCAAATTATCCAACCTACTCCGAGACTCCACATACAAACTCCTCAAGACAGATCCCACCAGCTACCTGGAAAAAACCACAAAATCCAAAATAAAAGCCACCCCCATCAGTGAAGAGATCCAGCAAACAATCATTCCCAGAGAAAAATCATCCAGATGTCCTAAGCTCTATGGTCTGCCCAAGATACACAAAGAAGGAACCCCACTCAGACCCATAGTCAGCACCATAGGCTCACCTCTACAAAATCTAGCCAAATTTCTTGCCAAACAACTACAGCCTTACGCAAATTCCATCACCTCACATGTACAAAACTCATTCCAATTCATAGAGATCATAAGTAAACTAAACTTACAGCCCTGTGACCTACTTGTGAGCTTTGATGTCGTATCCCTCTTCACCCAAGTGCCAATCAAACAAGCCTTGACAGCTATCCTAAATAAATAAAACCCCCCAAACACATCCTAGATCTGACCAACCAGTGCCTATCTAACACATACTTCATCTACAATGGACAAAGATACAAACAAATGGAAGGAGCATCCATGGGATCACCCCTTTCACCTGTCATCGCAAACCTCTACATGGAACACTTTGAAACCCTCGCTCTAGAAAAATCCAACCACAAACCCAAACTCTGGATCAGATACGTAGATGACACCTTCGTAATCTGGCCACACGGCAAAGAAAAACTGGATGACTTCCTCACACACCTCAATAGCCTACACCCCAAAATACAATTCAAAATTGAACATTTTAACAACAGAATAATCAGAGAAGCCATTGAGATAGAAAAACGCCCCCACAGCATAAACAAACGAGATGATACCTCTCGCCTACCAACCATTTGGAAACCCGCCTTGATTGACAGACGAGTCCCAACCACCAAGAATGATAGACCCAAAGTCATGATAACACCACATGACATCACCACCACACAACCATTCAAAAAGCAAATCCGAACCCACAATGATAACGAGGCACAACCACAAAACAGAAACCTAACTACAGCTGCAACATCAGCCACTTTAAACCCCTCCAAACCACACAATAAGCAAACTGACACCCACTATAAAAACATGGCACCACCACAAACACGAAGCCAAACAAAAGCAGCACAACTCACCAGCTCAGGTCTAAGGTAGTTTATTTTATTTATTTATTTATTTATTTATTTTATTTTTATTACATTTATATCCCGCCCTTCTCCGAAGACTCAGGGCGGCTTACAAGCTTAGCAGTAGCCTTCATTCTATGTATATGCTTGCTTGTTAGGGCTTTCACACACACCCCAAGCGGCATTATTACAAAGTCAGCTTATTGCCCCCAACAATCTGGGTCCTCATTTTACCTACCTCGGAAGGATGGAAGGCTGAGTCAACCTTGAGCCTGGTGGGATGCGAACCTGCACTAATTGCAGGCAGCTGGTGTTACTTAAAGAGGCATTAGCCCACGGCTCCACCAAGGCTCTTAGTTAGGTTTCTGTTTTGTGGTTGTGCGTCATTATCGTTGTGGGTTCGGATTTGCTTTTTGAATGGTTGTGTGGTGGTGATGTCATGTGATGTTATCATGAGTTTGGGTCTGGTATCATTCTTGGTGGTTGGGACTCGTCTGTCAATCAAGGCGGGTTTCCAAATGACTGGTAGGCGATAGGTATCATCTCGTTTGTTCATGCTGTGGGGGCGTTTTTCTATCTCAATGGCTTCTCTGATTATTCTGTTGTTAAAATGTTCAATTTTGGCGATAGTTTTGGGTTTTTTTTAAATCAATTTCATGTCCCGTGGCTTCAAAGTGTTGGACCAGGGATGAAGTTTGTTCTCCCTTTCTGAGTGAGTTTTTGTGCTCTTCAATGAGTGCACTTATTCTTCTGTTGGTCTGTCCGATGTATGTGGTGGGGCAGGTGGTGCATGGGATTTCGTATACTCCTTGGTTTTCTAAGCCAATTATGTCTTTGGGGTTTCTTAGGATGGTGGATATTTTTCTGTCTGTGTAGAATGCTGTTTTGATGTTGTGTTTTTGGAGGATCTTGCTGATTCTGTCTGTGGTCCCTTTTAAGTATGGGAGGAGGGCTTTGCCATTTTCTTGTTCTCTGTCTTGGGTTTTTGTGGGTGTCTCTCTTCGGATTAAGTTGGTAATCGTGTTTCTTTGGAATCCATTGGCTGTTAGTACATTAGTGAGAATGTGTAGTTCGGTTTTTTGGTGTTGTTCGTCAGCTAGGTGTTTTGTTCTGGAGATGAGTGTCTTGGCTACGGAGTTGATCTGTGCTGGGTGGTGGTGTGAGAGTGTGTTCAGGTAGCGGTTTGTGTGTGTTTTTTTATGGTAGATAGTGTGTCCTAGGGAGCCGTTGGATTTCTTGTAGACTAAGACATCAAGGAAGGGAAGTTGATTGTTAGCTTCTGTTTCCATGGTGAATTGTATTTTGGGGTGTAGGCTATTGAGGTGTGTGAAGAAGTCATCCAGTTTTTCTTTGCCGTGTGGCCAGATTACGAAACACATCCTAGATCTGACCAACCACTGCCTATCTAACACATACTTCATCTACAATGGACAAAGATACAAACAAATGGAAGGAGCACCCATGGGATCACCCCTTTCACCTGTCATCGCAAACCTCTACATGGAACACTTTGAAACCCTCGCTCTAGAAAAATCCAACCACAAACCCAAACTCTGGCTCAGATACGTAGATGACACCTTCATAATCTGGCCACACAGCAAAGAAAAACTGGATGACTTCCTCACACACCTCAATAGCCTACACCCCAAAATACAATTCACCAAGGAACAAGATATATTTCCCCAGATATTTGTGACTACAGCATCAAACCATGTTAGAGAATTACATGCATCTGAAACACAAGCATATTCAGCTTCAGTAGATGAACAAGAAACAAAATTCTGTTTACGCACATGCCAGTAACCTGAAGTACTTTTACGTGATTTCTTATCGCTCGCCCAATCAGAATCTGCATAACAACATAACTCTGCATAGTCAGTATGTGTCAGTTCTAATAATAACTTCATCATTTTTAGTGTGTTTCAGGTATCTCAATAATTTTTAACACATGTCCAATGAAACTGTTTTGCCTTGCCTACGTGTCGTGATAGGAGATTAACACTAAGTGCAATGTCGGGTCTAGTCCAACTACTAATATACAGCAACGACCCAATGACTGAGCGATAAAGTGTTTGATCTTCGAAATCAGGACTTGGTTCATGTGCCAAGTTGTGAAAATCGGTTTGCATGGGTATACTCACTCTCCTAGCATCCTTCATGTTGCAGTGATGCAATAGTTGTTCAATTTTATCTTCTTGTGTGAGACTAAACCCCTTCTGAGGTTTGACAACTTGAACACCCAAATAAGTGTTAATGTATCCTAAAGACATCAATGTGAAATACTTTTGTAAAGCTTTAGCAAAATTCTCACTCATCTGCTTATTTGGACCAATATAAACAATATCATCAACACAAACAAGAACTACCTCATGCCTATTATCAGATCTTTTAGTAAACACGCTGGAGCTCTTGATGCAGGTGGGCCTCTCAAATGTGGTGCGGCTTGCATAAGTGCCTCTTCTTCGGTTAAAATTCTGCATACATGATCCACTGTGCGTTGAGCAATGGGCACTTGATTAATCTTGGTAATAGCATCTTTCCATTCATAGTTCAATGAGTTAATAATAATGCTGATCATTTGAAAGTCATCAATAGGATAGCCTTTTTCAGCCAGTTCTTTTCTTATTCGTTTCATTTTAGTTAAGTGTTCTCCAATATGTTCACCAGGTTTTAATCTAGAGCCATGGAACTCGGACAAAAGCAAACATGTAGACTTGATTGATGTAGGCTGATAACATGCTTCTAATTGAGTCCAAATTTGTTGAGCAGTTACATCTTGTGAAAACATAAGCTGCAATTCAGTGTTCATTGACATCAATAATGTTGTGCATGCTTTATTATTCAAGTCCCATATATCAGGAGTCCATGGCTGGTTAGGAGGATTAAATACCATGCAATGGGTACCTTCTCTGTGGAGCAAAAGTCCAACTTCACTGACCCATGCCCTGTAATTTTGTCCTGACCACTTCGATTTTGAGTCGCCAACCAGTGGTATAATAGAAGATGCCTGCTGAGGAACATGCATTCGAGGTACTGGCTGTGCAGGTTGTGCAATCTGGACTTGACCTGCAGGAGGCACTGGTGGCCCGTGTGCCAAGAATTGCGGAAGATGCATTGGAACTGCCACTGGTACCGGTGCTGGCTGTAGCTGTACTTGAGCCGCAATTCCACCCTGGCCAGCAGGAGGCGCTGGCACTTGAGCTGCTACATTAAGTTGGCCTGCAGTTGGCACTGGCCTTTGTATTCGAGAACCCAGTGGAGGCTGCACTTGGGCTGAAGGCTGCTGTGCTCCATCTGGGACAGGAACCTGGATAGTAGCAGTATTAATAGGAGTTCTAGCACCATCAGGGACTGGAGCTCCTGATGAATAGATCGGTGTTGCAGCTTGAAGCAATGACTGATGAAGAGACATCTGTGAAAATGAGTACTGCATTCTTTGAATTTTCTCATGTAATAGTAACTCATATAGTAATTTATCTTCACCAGCAGATGGTGTTATAACATTAGATTCAGGCATCACTGTAGCCTTGTGTGTCATTAGATCCTGCTCTACATCATGTGACTGTGACGCAGGTGCTTTCTGTTCCCCTTCGTCTAACATAACACCCACTGGTAGGAGTGGCTTTGACTTGGAAGAAGAAGGCAATATGGCCGAATCTGGGATTTGAATAACAGCAAAGTCCCTCTCATGCTGCTTAATCATTGAGGCATATGCTTTTGCCTGTTGCAGCCCTTTTTCAAAAAACTCTGATCAAAATAACTTTGCACAGCATTCTCATGCGGAGTTTGTTCAGGGCTAGGAGGAGAATAATAAATTACATCCTTCCCTAGTGAAACTTTAGGTCTGGCACCGAGCCACCCATATTCAGCATGAGCCCCTTGAGTGTAAACTCTTTCTGGGGCAACTGCCTGAGAGCTTGAAACATCAGAAAATGGTGTAACTGACCTGAAAACATCTGCTGCAGCTTCTTCTCCAAGACGCGTGGCAGAAGCAAGTGGAGTCTGTAAACTTGAAGGAAGATGCCTCAGTGAAGTGACCTTCTCCTCTTCGTCAGACTGATAACGAGCTGCCTTTTTCCTCCTGCTCTTTTTCTTTGGCATATTTCAGCAATTAATCACAGCGTTCCTCAGTCGCTGAACTAGCTAACTGACCAATAACCTATACACTTATCAGCATCCTTTTAAAGTAAAAAATGAACCATCCTCTGCTACCACGTCAGGGAGAAAATCAAAAACTCCCTATCAGAGGGCGATGAACCATGGTTCATTTGATGCATGATGAACATCAGGTAAAAAATAAAGAAACCCCGAAACATATATTCTACTGTAAAAAAACTTTAATCAGAAAATGAAAGAAAGACTCTTAACTGACTACATGCTCTCTCTCACAAGACAGCACAAAGAAAAGGAGAGAAGTAAACTTTGTGTCTGGACATGCGAACATCATAGTAGATCCAGACATGAAACCAAAATGTGGCTGGACATGTGACAATCACCTTGGTTACAATGATAAGAGTACAATTTGTTGTTGTTGTTAGTTGCGAAGTCGTGTCCGACCCATCGCGACCCTATGGACAATGTTCCTCCAGGCTTTCCTGTCCTCTACCATCTTCTGGAGTCCATTTAAGCTCACGCCTACTGCTTCAGTGACTCCATCCAGCCACCTCATTCTCTGTCGTCCCATTCTTCTATTGCCCTCAATCTTTCCCAGCATTAGGCTCTTCTCCAGTGAGTCCTTCCTCCTCATTAGGTGGCCAAAGTATTTGAGTTTTAGCTTCAGGATCTGGCCTTCTAAAGAGCAGTCAGGGTTGATCTCCTCTAGGACTGACCGGTTTGATCGCCTTGCAGTCCAAGGGACTCGCAGGAGTCTTCTCCAGCACCACAGTTCAAAGGCCTCAATTCTTTGGCGCTCAGCCTTTCTTATGGTCCAACTTTCACTGCCATACATTGCAACTGGGAAGACCATAGCCTTGACTATACGCACTTTTGTTGACAGGGTGATGTCTCTGCTTTTTAGTGTGCTGTCTAGATTTGCCATGGCTTTCCTCCCGAGGAGCAAGCGTCTTTTAATTTCTTGACTACAGTCCCCATCTGCAGTGATCTTGGAGCCCAGGAAAATAAAATCTGTCACTACCTCCACTTCTTCCCCATCTATTTGCCAGGAATTGAGAGGGCCGGATGCCATGATCTTGGTTTTCTTAATGTTTAGTTTCAACCCAACTTTTGCACTCTCCTTCTTCACGCGCAACAAGAGACTCTTCAGTTCCTCTTCACTTTCTGCCATTAGAGTGGTATCATCTGCATATCTTAGGTTGTTGATATTTCTTCCAGCAATCTTAATTCCAACTTTTGACTCCTCTAGCCCTGCCTTTCTCATGATGTGCTCTGCATATAAGTTAAATAGGCAAGGCGACAGTATACAGCCTTGCCGGACACCTTTCCCAATTTGGAACCAATCAGTGGTTCCGTGTCCAGTTCTCACTGTTGCTTCTTGGCCTGCATATAGGTTTCTCAAGAGACAAATAAGATGTTCTGGTACTCCCATCTCTTTAAGAACTTGCCACAGTTTGTTATGATCCACACAATCAAAGGCTTTAGCATAGTCAATGAAGCAGAAGTAGATGTTTTTCTGGAACTCTCTAGCTTTCTCCATGATCCAGCGTATGTTGGCTATTTGATCTCTGGTTCCTCTGCCTCTTTGAAATCCTGCCTGTACTTCTGGTAGTTCTCGATCCACATACTGCTGGAGTCTAGCTTGTAGGATTTTAAGCATAACTTTACTAGCATGAGAAATGAGTGCAATGGTGCGATAGTTTGAACATTCTTTGGCACTGCCTTTCTTTGGAATTGGAATGTAAACTGATCTTTTCCAATCCTGTGGCCACTGTTGAGTTTTCCAAATTTGCTGGCAAATTGAGTGTAGCACTTTTACTGCATCGTCTTTTAAGATTTTGAATAGCTCAGCTGGAATACTGTCACCTCCACTAGCTTTGTTGTTGCTCAGCTTTTCTAAGGCCCACTTCACTTCACATTCTAGGATGTCTGGCTCAAGGTCAGTGACCACCTCAGTGTGATTATCAGGGACGTTAAGCTCATTCTTCTATAGTTCTTCTGTGTAATTTTGCCATCTCTTCTTAATCTCTTCTGCCTCTGTTAGGTCCCTGCCATTTTGGTCCTTTATCATGCCCATTTTTGCATTGAACGTTCCCTTCATCTCTCCAATTTTCTTGAAAATATCTCTGGTCCTCCCTATTCTATTGTTTTCTTCTATTTCTTTGCACTGTTCATTTAAGAAGGCATTCTTATCTCTTCTAGCTATTCTCTGGAATTCTGCATTCAATTGGGCGTATCTTTCTTTTTCTCCCTTGCCTTTTGCTTCCCTCCTTTCCTCAGCTATTTGCAAAGCTTCCTCAGACAGCCATTTTGCTTTCTTGCATTTCTATTCCTTTGGGATGGTTTTAGTTGCTACCTGTTGTACAATGTTGCGAACCTCTGTCCATAGTTCTTCAGGCACCCTGTCTATCAGATCTAATTCCTTAAATCTATTTGTCACCTCTACTGTATATTCCATGGGGATATGATTTAATTCATATCTGACTGGCCTGGTGCTTTTCCCTACTTTCTTCAGTTTAAGCCTAAACTTTGCAACAAGAAGCTCATGGTCTGAGCCACAGTCAGCTCCTGGTCTTGTTTTTACTGACTGTATAGAGCTTCTCTATCTTTGGCTGCAGAGCATATAGTCAATCTGATTTCTGTGTTGACCGTCTGGTGATGTCCATGTGTAGAGCCGTCTCTTGGGTTGTTGGAAAAGAGTGTTTGCTATGACCATCGTATTCTCTTGACAAAATTCTATCAGCCTGTGCCCTGCTTCATTTTGTACTCCAAGGCCAAACTTGCCTGTTATTCCGGTTATCTTTTGGCTTCCTACTTTAGCATTCCAATCCCCCATGATGATAAGGACATCATTTTTTGGTGTTAGTTCTATAAGGTGCTGTAGGGCTTCATAGAACCGGTCAATTTCATCCTCTTCAGCACCGGTGGTTGGGGCATAGACTTGGACTACTGTGATATTGAATGGTTTGCCTTGGATTCGAACTGAGATCATTCTGTCATTTTGAGGATTGTATCCCAGTATTGCTTTTCCTACTCTTTTATTGACTATGAAGGCTACTCCATTTCTTCTGAGGGATTCTTGCCCACAGTAGTATACCTGATGGTCATCTGAATTAAATTCACCCATTCCTGTCCATTTTAGTTCACTGATACCTAAGACGTTGATGTTCAGTCTTGTCATCTCTTGTTTGGCCATGTCCAGCTTTCCTTGATTCATGGATCCTACATTCCAGTTTCCTATGGAGAAAAAATCTTTACAGCTTTGGACTTTCCTTTCAGCTGAGCATCCTTTTGGCTTTGGCCCAGTTGCTTCATTCTTTCTGGCGCTACTAGTACTAGCCCTCTGCTCTTCCCCAGTAGCATATTGGACGCCTTCCGACCTGAGGGGCTCATCTTCCAGCGTCATATCGTTTTGCCTTTTGGTACTGTCCATAGGGTTTTCATGGCAAAGATACTGGAGTGGGTTGCCATTTCCTTCTCCAGTGGATCACGTTTTGTCAGAACTCTCTGCTATGACCTGTCCGTCTTGGGTGGCCCTGCACGGCATAGCTCATAGCTTCATTGAATTACACAAGCCCCTTCACCACGACAAGGCAGTAATCCATGAAGGGGAAGAGTACAATACAGCTGGCAAAAAAACAGAGTGAGATGTGCTGAGCTGACAAAAACAGAAAAAACGCAGTGACAAGACATGCCTCCAATATCAGATGAGGTGGAGGTCCACAGGTAGCATTGGAAAGACGTTGCTCAGTGTTGTGGGACACCCGACCTAACACACCTTTTAGATCAGGGTCAGGGCATTTCCTGACAGAGGAGTAAGGGCCTTTCTCTGGGCAGACTCGGTCACTGACGCCTGTCATTGCTTCTTTGGGCAGAAGGCAGCCAAATGACCAGGGCCCCCACAGTAAAAACACAACCCCCAAACGTCACCTGTTCATTTCTGCCACTGATAGACAAGGCCTGGCAGCACCTAGCTCCATTGGCTCCTCCCTCTGAACTGGGGTCTCACGCACAACAGGGGCTGCAGGAGTCTCTGGGGTGGCACAGTGACTCGTTTGCTGCTGCAGCCGAGCATCAATCCGCAGACAGAGATGGATCAGCCCATTGAGGTCTGGGGGAATATCAACACAGGACATCTCATCCAACATCTCCTCCGACAAGCCATCCTGGAAAGTGTCCACGAGCGCAGCCTCATTCCAGGCTGAATCCTGGCTAAGCAGCCGAAAATCACTGATATTGCCCTGTAGTGGGCATCGACTTTGCCTCAGCATTAAGGCATCAGGTAGCAGTCTGCGTCTTTTTGGGGTCCTCATACATCAGATGCATATGATTACAAAACCCCACAAAGTCCAACAATGGACTAGGTTGGGCTAGCAGGGGTGTGCCCTGAGGTGCATCTCCAGAGAGAAGGCTTAACACAAACCCCACCTTATCCCAGTCAGTGAGGAAATCAGCTGCTCTCACACTGATATACAAATGGCATTGTCCCAGAAAAGCAGGAAACATATCTGGATTGCCATCAAATTTGTCCGGCATCACAACGTGGCATTTTCTCCTGGGTGGTGGTGGTGGTGGTGGTGGTGGTGGTGCAGCAGCAGCAGCAGGGACCTGTGCCTATAATTGAGCCACCTGAGCTGCCAACAAAGCGAGCTGCTGGGAGAGCTGGGCATTCTCAGCATGTAGCTGCTCCATAATAGTAAGGGGTGGGAAGCTGAAGGCAAACTGTTCTGTTCCAGCCTACGACCGGCCCTGTTTGTGTGTCAGAGACAACCCCTTTTTCCTTTTTACAGTCAATAGACTGAAAAAAAATAACCCAAATTTATTTACAGGTCAAACAAAAAAGCAATAGAATATTTCCTTCAATAACCGAATCAAAATATCAAACGAGTCAACAAACAAGAGTTAAAACAGAAGTATCAAGAACAGACCAGTATTCTCTTAAATGTCTCTAAACGGTTGCCTTCAGCAACCAGCCCTTCCCACACCTTCCCCTTTTATTATCAGAAGGCTTCTCACTGAGTTGCCTCATCGATTTTCTCTGCTCTGCTCTGCTGGATTGCCTTCTGCTTCTAGAGTCTCTGAACAGATTCAACTGTGACTCCCCTAAATCCAACATCTCATACTCACACAGCTGAGCCTCATGAGGAACATGACTGGAGGGGCCAGGCTGAGAGTCCTGCAGTGCATCAGAGCCTCCCTCTGACACCAAAGGCTCTCCAAACCCCTACTCCTCCTCCTCAGATTCATCAGACTCAGCTGCTGGGAGCACAGGCTGACACTGAATCACAACAAATTTTTGACCTTTCCAGCCAGCTTCTGACAAGCAAAGTTAATGGGAAGCCAGCAGGGAAGGTTGCAAGTTGCAGTCATATGATGTCTCACTCAACAACCCCAGTGATTCACTTAATGACCATGGAGAAAGATAATACAATCAGGTGTGGTCATGTGATATCAAATTTAATGACCACACCACTTAACAATGAATTTTCCAGGCCCTATTGTGGTCATACATTGCAGACTACCTGTAAACTAGGTTACCAGCATGAATCAATTTGTTAATAGTAAACATTTTAATAAACACTTATTTCAAAATAGTAGAAATATTGTAATCTAAATAAATATTTACCATAAAATCACATACTATTATGTTTATAGTTTGTACGTACAATATGTATAAAGCAAAGCAAAAACCCCCATATTTCTCCATGGTTAAGGGTTTATAATTATGGGATGCTTTTATGGAACCCTGAAGGTTTTAAAAAAGTCCAAGTCAGGAACCAAGTCAAAGCCAAATTTATTTCAATGGAACACAATGCTTTTGCGTTATGTGTTCTTCTAGTACTTTGAAAACAACATTATCATGAGGAAACAAAATGCCAGTTTTCAAAAAACCTTTTCAGGAAAGATGTTGTAAACAATAATGTGAGGAATAAAAATTCAAAATTGTTTTGTTGGAAAACAAAACAAGTTTTATTAAAGCTTTTGCAAATGCTGGTGGAACTCTTGGTAATGGCAAATCCCAGAGTCCACATGTGAATCAATTTTTGCATAGGTTTTTATACCTTGTCCCATGCTTCATGCAACATCCTTCCAACTGAAACCCAGTTGATAGGTTTCAATTGGTCACATGCTTTCCGACCGCCTAGCAACCATTACAATTACCAGACCCTCCAATTATTAGATCAAATGCCCCTTTTGTTCCTGTCTTATCTTCACTCCCTTTTCTGCGACATGATTTGTAGCATCCTACTAACTTGGAGTATAGCTTAATATTGCCACCCATACTGAATAATTGTAATTATAAAACATTTATGTCTTCCCTTGTTTATCTATAAGAGTGTCTGCTTTTCATCTAGAAGCTATATATGTAACAGAGTTCATGCTTCAGTTAAACATGGTTGCACTTTGGTTCATAGGTATACTTTAAAGTACTAGCTCTAAGCAGTTTTTGTAAAGAATAAGCCTTATATAAATTGAATAATATGTTATTCATAAGCTATATAATGTTCTACAATAGTGTGCACTATTCTAAAAGTATCCTTTGGGTCAGTATATATAATTCCTCTCTATTCCTTCAGCTTATTATATATCCTTTCCTAAAAGTATCTTACCATAAGTGCTTCTATATGCCTATTCCTTTAACAGAAATGTCAACTGTTGCTTCCTATCTGTGCCAGAATAGGTTATCTCATTGTTGAACCATTCTTTGGAAAGTTTCATACCCATTTTTGTCTCAACTCCAAGAGTTCTAACTTTTCTACAAGGCGTACAGCCAAGTTTCATGTTACAAACACAAAGCCATTCATTCTTCAAGCAAAAATCTTTTTTTTTCCTCATAGGTCCAGTAGTCTGGCCAGTCATTTGTGCTTTGGCTTTGCTTCTCAAGATCAGATTAGAAATATTAACAGGCATTGTTATTTCTGTGTATTCTGTCATTGTGTCTGTTAATATGCTGGCCTTTTTATTAGCAATACAGGTGGTTGAGAAGTAATTAGTGATTTTTTTTCATCTTTAAATTTGGGGCCACACTTTTACACTAAAAATAAAAAAGTAAAAAAATCAATCAGTTCTGCAATTATGGTTTTTTACAGTTTCCTAGTCTTTTTAGTGGTATAAATTTAAATTGAAGGAATGCATGGAAGCTGAAATTCATTTTTTACATATAACTTAAGTTATATTTCCAGTGCCTCTGCCAAGGGTTCCATTGTTTCTTTGAAAATATAATTTTAAAGGGCTTGCCACTGTAATAGAAGATTGCTACCACTGCTCCAGGGTTTGGCTAACATAAATATGCATAGCATAGTTAGATTTATTATTGCTGATAATCATATCTTACAAAACATGAATGTACTTTTAAATGTTTAAAACTGCTTAGTTTGGGGAAATACCTATTACCTTTTCCATTTGAAATAACCAGTGTTTTGGCAGAGATGTATTTGATTTACTATCAAGTCTTCCTGCTAGAATAAGAACACTGAATTTATTGCAGATGGTTTGTAATTTCACCCTTGGGACATTCTTACTAATGTTGCATCTTTAAGATTTGAGCCAAGTTTAATTCATAATTGCCTTTAGTTTTTTTCATCTGTTTTTGGCTTAGATGAAGTAATGCATCTTTCAGGCATTCATGAAATAAACTAGAATTTGTTGTGAGCATCTCCTTAAATACAAACAGCTCATAAGCCGGACCTACCTATATTAGCAACCACATTATTGATGGCTTGTACATGCTATTTTAAAGATATGATCACATTGGTTCAAGTGAATGAGATGCTCCTATAACCCAAAATGCATGCTATTAATTCATCCGTGCCAAAATAGTTGGTTATTTTCATCAGACTTACTTCATGATATTTTATCAAATTAATCATGAAGACAGCATAGTAGGCTGCCATAGGGGTGAAAAATTGTGGGATAGCTCCCCCATGTTTATATACTGCAGGTGGGTATAGTAAAGATGGATTTTTTTTGTCTACTTGGAAAATGATGTGTTGCACTTTAATAGAGGAGACAACTTTTGCATATATAGTATTGACACTGCCGTTTTTTAAAATTTTGTCAGCAGCTCGTTTCTGTCTATACATTTTTCCTCTGCTCTCTGCACCTGTGTTATTATCTTATCATGTAACCATAGTGAATCTCATATGTCCAGCTATGTAATGGTTTTAGACTGTTTTGTGCGCATGCCTAGAAAAAGTTTCTCACAGTTACTTCTTACTTTTCTCTTCTGCCTGATAAGAAAATGTAGTCAGTTTAGGTCTTTTGTTTTCTCATTAAAAGTTTTACAATAGAATATGCCACGGGTTTTCTTTTTTTGATATTCACCATGCAAATGAACCACGGTCCATCCACCTCTGGTTGGACTGTTAATTATTCCGCAACAAGTATGACATATATTGAGTTCCTTTTGAAAGGACTAGCAGTGGGAGATAATAGATGTCTCTATGCTGCCTTCAACATATGTGTTTAATTGATGGGAGTTGTGTTACTGACAAGATAATGAATTGCAAAGAAGTTGTTATAGTTAAAAAATTTTGTTTATATTTCAATTGCTGATAAAAAATGGCCTAGCTATGTTCAAATTATACACACAAGAGAACAAGCTTAGGTGAGGGTGAAAGTGTTACAATTCAATCTTTTTGTGAATATGAATGACATTCCATAATTGCCCAGTGTATTTTAACAATGTTCTCAGGCGGTAGCGGTGCAGGTGCAGCAGTGGGTAGGCCACCAGCTGGCCCAGCCCATGTAAGGTCAGCCACCCACCATGCCCCACGTGCGCCACCTCCAAGCCCAGCGCCCGCAGCCGCCCCACCAAAACTGCTTCCTCCCACCCCGCACAGCTCCACCATGTAGAGAGGGGCCCACGGCTCCCAAAGTGGTCAATGTATGATGATGCTTGCTGTCACCGAGCCAGGCACAGTGCAGGGTGGAGAGAGGGTGCAGGCTGTCGGCAGGCCGAGGCAGCAGCAGGTGTTGAGAGCCAGGCACTCCAGGGCACCCGTGTAAGGTCAGCTGCCTGCCACACCCCACGTGCGCCACCTCCAAGCCCAGTGCCCACAGCTGCCCCACCAGAGCTGCCTCCTCCCACCCCATGCATCCCTGGCATGTGGAGCAGGGCCTGCGGCTCCCAAAGCCATCAATGCACAACAATGCTTGCTGTCGCCAAGCCAGAGGCCAATGCAGGGCAGAGGGAGGGTGCGGGCGGCAGGCAGGCCAAGGCACCAGCAGGCATTGAGGGCCAGGCACTCTAGGGTGCCCGTGTAAGGTCAGCTGCTCACCGCGCCCCATGTGCGCCATCTCTGAGCCCAGTGCCTGCAGCTGCCCCACCAGTGCCACCGCCTCCTGTCACATGCAGCCCTGCCGTGTACAGCAGGGCTTGCAGCTCCCAAAGCCATCAATGCATAATGATGCTTGCTGTCACCGAGGCAGATGCCGATGCAGAGTGGAGGGAGGGCATGGGTGGCGAGCAGGCTGAGACAGCAGCAGGCATTGAGGGCCAGGTGCTCCAGGGCAGCCACATAGGTGTGCAGGACAAGGTAGCAGCGGTGGTGCAGGTCCAGCACTGGGTAGGCCACCAGCCTGGCTGACACGGGTGAGCACAAGGAAGGAGTGCACATGGACTCTGCAGAACCCACCTTCCACTCCTTGTCCTCTCTTACTTACCTAGTTGAGATGGCGTAGTTGGGCAGCAGGGAGGGGTAACAAAGTTCCTGCCAACTCGCCTTCACTGCAGACAACTTGCCTGTGCAACATTTGATGGCCGGGTCTTTTGGCCCACTCAACAGCAATTCCTATTATCTTTCGAAAGTACAGCTTGTGCAAAAGCTTTTTGTGTGTGTGCAAAAAAGGTGCCAGAATGCCGTTCTGAGGGTTCTATGAGAAAAAAGCCCTGAATTTATCCATTCTATATCCAACTATCTCCCAATATAACTGAAGATAGGTCATGTTGTGTTTCTGCTGTTTCAGTTTCAATTTCCCCTATAATTGGGTATGTGGGATAAAGAGTCTCTTTTGGTATCAGACCTTTACACATTTATAACCAATCCTTCAATATTAGTATGTCACAAGGTTCTTCACAGGGTCAAACTGGTCCACAATCACAACAGTGATAACAACAGCATTCAGTGATACAATTGCAATCACATCACCAACACATTATTTAGAAGTTTGTAGAATGTGGAGGTCCACAGCTTCCTCTAGAATCCTTTGGATGGTACAGCATAGGCCACCACTCAGATCAAAAAAACCAGAAAGCTGCTACTTCTGCAATGAGAAAAATCATAAACAGAACCTAGGCTATTATTTCTTCATCCCACAATGATCACATCAGTTTTTGGTAATTTTTTTTATTCACAGCAGGTCTTCTCCAGAAATTATTTTCCACTCTTTTGGCTCCACCCTTTTTATTTCTTTTGAACTGCTGTTTCATTTGTTAGGAGGACTTGGTAGGGACCATCCTAGGCTGGACTAAGTTTTTTTTCACGCCAGCTTTTTATCAGGATCCAATCACCAGCCTGCAACTTGTAAATTCCAAACTCCAATGGAGGTATCTGGGCTAGCAATCCTTGCTTCCTGATAAAAGACAAAGCAGAAAACAGCCCCAGTATCTAATCCTTTATAAACATGTCATTAGTTTCATATTGTGGAATTGCCTCCACTTGAGGTAATTTAAAATCAACTTGAATGCATTGAAATAGCCTCACCACTAGATGTTATAGAGCTTTTTATTTACTTATTTACATGTCATATATTAACCAACCATTAACCATAGAAAAGTGTGATGACCCAGGGCCTTGCACAGAAGCAAAGCAGTCGGCTGGCAAGAGAAACAATCCTTTAATAACTGCCAATGTTCCCCAAAAGCTCCCACATATCCTGGCGTTTGTTAACATAAGCTCTTTTTATAATAGTTTTGCATACAAATTTTTAATCAAAACAACATAGCTATTTATAATCTCAAAAATTTCCTTAATTCCTTCTTCGTTTTAGGCAAAGATTGAATTACAATTCCTTCAATTCTCTTAGGTATTATTTTCTATCAGTGTGTCCTGCACACGGACATAAAAACATAAAAGAAACAAAACAAAATGCCTTAAAACAGAGAATGCTACTAAATGGGCTACAACAATCCACTCATCTACTACTGAATGGATGTCAGCCTTCAATGCATTCTCCAATCTTTGTAACATACTGAAGAAACACCTAACAACTAAACCTGCTACAAAAAGAGCCCAAGTGGGTAGACCTCGCTGGTTTGATCCTGATTGCCAGCGACTGAAAAAGAAATTGAAGGCAGCCATGAGGCTTGCCCAGAGGAATCCTACTGCCCATATACAAGCTAAGATGCTGCACGCAAGAAGGGAATATAAAAAAACTATAACATTAAAGAAAAAAAGTTTTGCCATTTCAATCTGGTCAGAACTTGAGTTGGCTGCCAGAAGTCATAACTCAGTATTATTTTGGCACTCTGTAGCAGGTATCCTGAACGAACGAAGATTTGCATTCGACGTACCAATCTCTGCTGAGGACTGGGAGAATTATTATCAGTGCTTGTTTGCTCCCACCAAACTGGTAAAGAAACTATCTACAAACAGTGATTTAGTAAACCCTAGAACTCCCCTCCCCCTTGGCCACCAGTCTCAGAAAAGGAGATAGAGTCATCATTAAAAGCTTAAAGAGCAATAAAGCCCCAGGTGAGGATTTTTTACCAGCAGAATTATTCAAGAAATTTCCCAATTGGTGGGGCCCTGTATTGGCAGGTCTTTTTATACACATAAATAACACCTGCCATATACCAGATGGGTGGAAGATGACAATAGTTGTCCCCATATATAAAAAAGGGAATAAAAAAGGATCCTAGTAATTACAGGCCCATCAGCCTGATTGACATTGTAGCAAAAATATATGCTAGGTACTTTTTGAACAGAATTGAAATCTGGGTAGAGGAAAACAACATCCTCACAGAAGAACAAGCAGGTTTTAGACAAAACAGATCTACTATTGATAACTGCTTTGTCTTGAACCACCTAATTGCCAAATATGCCTATAAGAGGAGACCCCTGTTTGCTGCTTTCATAGACCTTACAGCAGCATTTGATGTGGTAAATAGAGAAGTACTATGGAGTAAATTGACATCTCTTAAAATAGAACCCAGACTCCTGGCTTTGATTAAAACCCTTTACACAAGTACCTGTTTGAGGTTGCGGTATGGGGTTAATGGGACATCAATGACTTGCCAGGGTTAATGAAGGTACACATGCCGATGATCCTAAATACTTACTGTAACAGCTTGCTTTATGCTGATGATATGATTTTATTGTCATACTCACAACTAGGATTATGTAGGCTATTAAGAAGATTCAGCTCTTATTGCCAGGATAACTCCCTAATCATTAGCAAATCCAAATCGAAAATAATGGTGTTTGGAAGAAACCATCAGAGACATAAGTGGCAATTAGATGGTGAACCAATTGAGCAGGTTAATACCTTTGTATATTTGGGAGTAACTTTTTCCAAGACTGGATCTTGGGCCTGCCATCATCAACGGAGTACATTTAGAGCAAAACCCCATTTGAATTTATTGCTCAAACTAAAAAACCATAGTTACCCAGGGTCTCTAGCCCCATTAATCAAGGTTTATAAGGCTAAGGTTACCACAATGCTCTTGTATGGAGCAGAAATTTGGGGTCTTTACTCAACCACAGTCATAGAACAAACACAGTCCCAGCATTTGAGATGTATTTTGGGTGTAGATCAAAGAACATCTGCTACAGCAGTTAATGCCTGAATTCATACAATTCAGGCATTATCTAAAATTAGAGCTTATAACTACTGGTGCAAAGTTAATGAAATGGAGACTGATAGACTCCCCAAATTATGCCTACTAGAGCAAATAAAACTACAATTACAAATCACCTGGATCACCAAACTAACAAATTTTGTAAGAAGCTGTGGCCTTCCTGACTCTTGTGTAACAGGAGAACAATCTAAAAAAAGAGTTGCCCAAAGAATTAAGGATATAGAACCACAAACTGATATAGCTATCCTTAGTAAGGTGGGTAACTTGAAATGGCTGAGTAAATACAAACATACTTTTCAAGTAGACAGTTATTTGAAGTTACAACTCCCAAAACATCTTAGGGAGATATTTACGAGAGCGAGATTTGAACAGCTTGACACAATGGTCAGATATGGGAGATTTTATGCTATACCGTACAATGAGTGTCTATGCATTTGTGGAGCGGCAGAGGTAGAGGACCTGGCTCACATTCTATTTGACTGTTGCCTGTATAAGAGGCTGAGAGACAAGTATCTTGGTCTATATACCAAATGAATGACCCATTGGGATCCCCATATCAAAATAACTTACCTTATGTCTGGCCAGAACTTGAAAATAACATTTAACGTAGCACAGTACTTAAACAAAATGATCCGGTTGAGATCTGCATATGTGGGACTGATTGGGGTAGATTGCAAGGGCGACTCCGAAATATAAAGTTATCATATTTTATCGATACCTTAAATTATTGTACATTATTACAATTTCATTTTAGATTGTATTTTATTACTATTTCATCTTACATTGTATTTTATTTTAATTTCATTTTAAATTGCCTTTATCAAATTTTAGTAACAATTTTTTGCTGGAACTTTGCACTTTGATATGGCCCAAGGGCTAATCAATAAAGACATTATTATTATTATTATTATTATTATTATTATTATTATTATTATTATTATTATTATTATTATTATTATTATTACAAATTACTTAGTGAAGAGCCAACAAAGGAGTGCTCACCAAACTGCTTGCGTTTGTTAACATAAGCTCTTTTTCTAACAGTTTTGCATACAAACCTTTAATCAAAACAACATAGCTATTTACAGTATAATCCGCAAAATTTCCTTAATTCCTTCTTCGTTTTAGGCAAAGATTGAATTACAATTCCTTCAATTCTCTTAGGTATTATTTTCTATCAGTGTGTCCTGCACACGGACATAAAAACATAAAAGAAACAAAACAAAAAAAGCAACTCCACAAAAAATAATAAACAAACTTAATGAGATCTTCTGAGTTACTGAAATAGTTTTATATCAAACTCTAGTATTGCTTTTAATATAAAGTTAGTCAAATTCCAATTTAATCAGATTCCATTCAGATGGAAGCAAATTCCCATTAAGTAGGTTAAAACATTTACAAATCTAAGCAAAACAATCCAGAGTCATTTCTTTTGATTGATGAATATATAGGTGTATTCAAGTTCTCATGTTTCATTTGTTTAAAAAAATAACCTTATTTCTTGTTCAACTAAAACTTCCTTTGTTCAACAACTACTGCCTCCTCTTTTGAGTAAAAAATTTGCAAGCTGAAACTGCAAAAGTGGGCATTAAATTTCACATCCACCCTGCCTTCCTCAGACCAAAATTCTAAGCAGAAAAAAAAAGTTAAAACAAGCAGCCCGCCCTTTTCCTTTCTGTCTCTCTCATTCTTAAAGCAACACAGCCAGAGAAAAAGGAGGCAGGAAAAAGAAGAAGAAATTACACAAACATTTCACCACCAACAAAATAATGTTCTCTCCTTCACATACATATTTTTCCACATCCTCATGCAAACACTTGCTATTGCCTTTCCATTTCATTTTTACAGCAACAAAAAATCTGCAGTTTACTGTTTCTTTCACAGGCTGGGTTGGGGAGAAACTCACACACACACATACACACAGGGTCACCATACCCACACATTTACTTCCATTCAAACTGCTTGAATCAAAATTCCATATACAGATATTTTCTTTCATGCTTTCTCCAGGCAAACCAATCACTATTGTGAGATTTAAAAACCCAAAATTTGATACTCAGAACTCAAAGACAAGTCTGGTTAACAAAAACAAAGATTTATTGAAAAGAAATTGAAAAGAACAAAGAAATTAATAAAGAAAGAAAAGACGTTTACAAACGTGGCCTCTTAGACCCTTCCCAAGTTGGATTGGGTTCGAAGAGCGCGCTGAGCAAGTTTCAAAGCAAGTATTTATACTTTCTTTTCTCGATACATGCCCCCCTTTTAAGAAACTTAAGCCAGTCTTTGAAGTCAAAAAGATCTTCTTTGAACCTTTACTTCCAAAAGACTCATTGTAACAACTTCCTTACATCCATCACTATACTATCTTGTTTTACTCACCTTCTTGAGGTGAGTACCCTTTTTAACATTTCAAAAGAGCTTTGTTGATTACCATGTGTGAATTCTCTGTCTAAGCAGGAAATAGATCTTAGTGTTACATTTGATACAATTCATTGTTGTTACATTTGGTGTTACATTTGGTACCATTTATAAAAGAATAACCTTTTTTCCCTTTAATTCCACCCTTTTTCTCTTCTACCTGAATTATTCTTTTATACTTTTAGGAATTCATCATTTCCTAATTTGTGTGGAAGCAAGTTATTGTATTCTGAATCTTCTTTCCCCAACCCTTGTTTTCCTACCTTCATTATTAACATTGTTTCTTTTTTCCCATTTTCAACTGAAGATGTTATTAAGGTCATACTTTTCATTGTTCGTCTTATTAGTATTTGTATGAGAGGAATCAAACATGGTAAAAACATAATAGCCAAGAATCCTAGTATTGCAAATTTTGCTAGTTCTTTCCAATTTGCAAACCACCCTCCAAACCAATTATTTACCCCATCTAAGGTCAACCCCTTCCAGGTTTGGACTGGGACATGAGCTAATTTTATCATTTTGTCTGTAATTTCCTTTACTACCATACCACTCTCATCTACTTCAATACAGCAATTGCTCAGATTAAATTTTCCACACACACCTCCTTCTTGAGCTAATAAGTAGTCTAAGGCTAACCGATTCTGCATAATGTAAGTTCGAGACTTTACACTTTCCTTAGCTAAATGCGTTAGAGTACTTACAGTGTCATTTGTAATTATTTCAAGCACTGCTTGTAGCCTAATTACCCTATTTAGAATATAGATGGGCTCTCTGGCACTTAAAGTGCCATCTTCCGCCCATGTAGCTGGTCCATAATAGTTGATGATCTTCTCTGGAGTCCAATCATCATCTTTCCAGGTTCCAATTTTCATATTGCTTGGTTGTATGGCTCTTTTCTTTCGGACTTTATCTGATAAATCATCATATACAGTTAGTCCCAGCTATTGTTTTTGTTCGATGGGAAGGAGGAAAAAACTTGGCTTTATTATTCCTAAGATACAAGATCCATACCACCCCTTGGGTAGATACCCATAGGCATATTTTCCACATATCCAATACATACCTTCCGGGGCTACCCAGTCCAGGGTGTCGTTTTCAGGATCTTTTAAATAAGCCATCTCAGTTATTTCACTTAATGTCTCTTTCTTTGATATTCCACTTCCTCCCCACCAACTGTCATTGTTCCATACAGCCAAGCAAATCATGTCTCCTACTGCGACTTTCCTATTCTTTCTTTGTCTCTCATAACATACTTTCCCTACTAAATTTGTGGTTAATGCCCATGTTCCCTCTTTTCCTTTTGTGAACTTGAGAGTTTTATTTTTCCACATTTCCACCACAATGTCATGTTTTAATTCTTGAGCCTCCCATGGCCATTGTTCTCCTATATTTGTTCCTCCACAAACAAAACAATTTCTTACTGTTAGAGTTTTAGCAATTTCTTCAGCCAATTGTACAAACATATTCACTGTTTTCTTAGGAAATTCAGGTAATTCTAATTTTTCGAATTCCTGATAATATGACCAAAAGATACTCTTGCGTATTGGTTTTATTTTAGTTGTTTCTATTTTTAATACTAGCCACCCCCACGGGTCTTTTCCGGTTCCATCTATTCCTATTCCAAAGTCCTTATATTGAATTCCTTTTTCTAATGACTGATTTATATGTATACACATTGGGTTACATTTTCCTTGAGTGCAATCAGTCCTGGTACTTCCAATACCAATATTCACTTCCTTTGGACCTATACTTCTCTCATTTGGGACCGTAGTAGTATACCAATAATCATAGCTTGGAGTAAAGGCAACAGGTATTACACTTGATATGTGCACTTTGTGAAATAAATACTTCCTTTCTTTTATATAATTTCTTTCCCACTCTAAGTTTTCACATCTCACCCCAAATGAGTTATGAGATCCTTGTCCATTATTAATAGCTTGGCAAGCATCAAAGCACACCCCCACACTAGTTCCGCCTCTGGTTTCATTATGGGCTATGTAACCTCGTCTGATTTGACTTAATGAGAACATCTGAATTGCACCTACCCCTCCCTTATAAGCATACACCCACATTTTTGCAGTTACTGGTCCTATTGCTTTTGGGTCATAACATTCTACTCCTATGTTGGTGTGACAACGCTTATATTGTGTGTCATTTTGAATGCAGTCTGTTAAGTTAGTTTGTAAACATTCAGGAATCATAGTATGGTATATCATTGTTTTCTCAATTTTCCCTTCCCTTTTTGTCATTTTTACACATTGCATACATGGTTCTAGTGGTTGGACAGGTTTTAAGAGTATAATAAGAAGAACTCCCAAGTACCACCCAGTAACGTTCCAATACATCCTCTATGCTCTTAATATCACACTCTATCTTACACCCCGTACATAAAATGCAATCAATATAATAGGAGCAACAACAACATCCACAAAGGCACTTACAAAACCAGCACCTCCTGGAGATATGGAGATATTGGATTTTTCCCAATCTTGGCTTTTCTCTGTGAGTGGAAGCATAAAAAAATGCAATGTTTAGTCCTTATGTCTCTTCACCCCTCCTTCTGTCAAGGTCCTTCGAAGCTTTAACTTCAGTGGATCTCCTTGGTGAGATTCCACCTTCCACCTCTCTGGGGCTGGCACGGGCCCTTTCACTCGGGAGTAATGAGTCCAACCTCTTTCAGATGTCCGGATGGCTGTTTCAGTAGTTAACAAGATGATGTAAGGTCCCTCCCAAGTTGGAGTTAGTTTTTCATCTTTCCAGGCTTTTATCAACACCCACTGCCCTGCTTTGTATCGGTGTACTGCAAAGTCCAAGGGTGGAGTTTGAGCAAGAATGCCTTTCTGTCGCAAGAGAGAAAAACATCTGGACAGTTCAAGTACATATTCTCTTATTATTTTATCTTTCAGTTCAACTCGTGGCTATCCCTCCTTCCCCATATAAGGTACTCCAAACATGAGTTCAAATGATGACAATCCAATATCTTTACGTGGTTGTGTTCATATCCTTAATAAGGCCAAGGGGAGGCATTTATTCCAGGGTAAATTTGTTTCCTCCATTAATTTAATCAAAATTTGTTTTAATTTTTGATTAGCATGTTCAGAAATCCCAGAACTACTGGGGTGCCAAGCTGTGTGATAATCCCATTTTATTCCCACGGCCTCATTAATTAATTTTACTACCCTTGCCGTAAAATGCGTCCCCTGGTCACTGTGTATTACTTCAGGAAGACCATACCTGGGTATTATGTTTTCTAACAATATTCTACCCGTGGTGCTAGCATTTGCATTCACACATGGAAAAGCTTCTACCCATCGAGTTAAATGATCCACTATGACAAGCAAAAACCTTATTTTTCCTGCTTTTGGTTATTCAGTATAGTCAATTTGAATTCGCTGAAAAGGTCGTATTGCCAACTCTCTTCCCCCCATTGGTTGTTTTCTTAGTGCTGCTTTATTTGTTTTTAGACAGACCATACATTTTCTAACCATTTGTAAGGCCAGGCTATATATCCCTTTACATACATATTTTCTGTGTATCAAATCTATTAAAGCCTGTGCCCCCCAGTGTGTCCCTTCATGTAACCTCTCAATCAGATTTCTCATGATAGGTTTGTTTAACATCTTTCTCCCATCTGGCAATATCCACTCCCCATCTGCATTTTGAACTATCCCCTCTTTTTCCATTTTTTCCTCCTCTTCCTTGGAAAACTTTGGTACCCTTTGTTCTTCTATTTCAGGTACCATTATGAAAACTTTTTCCTTTTCCATGAGTCCTGCTTCTTTAGCTCTTTCATCTGCTAAATTGTTGCCATAGACTTCAAATCTCTCTCCCTTTTGGTGTGCTTCTACATGTATTATGGCTAATGCCTGAGGTATAGTTATTAAATTTAAAATGTCAATGACTAACTCTTCCTTTGCTAATCTCTTCCCCTTACTATTCACCAATCCTCTTTCTTTCCATATTTTTCCAAAAGTGTGCGCTATTCCAAAAGTATACATAGAATCTGTGTATATGTTACCACCTTCCTTTCCCAGTTCCTTCAGAGCCATTTTTAATGCATATAATTCACAAGTCTGAGCAGACCACTGACTTGGTAATCTCTCGGCTAGCACAGTTTTCCATGTTTCCCCTTCAACTATGGCATAGGCACTTCTTCGCTCCCCCTCTATTACTCTGGAGCTTCCATCTATAAACAAAGTCCTTAATCCTCCTATTCGACTTTCTTTTAGATCATCCCTCACTTTGGTCTGATAATCAATTGCTTCTAGACAATCATGTTCTATTTCTTGTGAATCTCTCTCTCCACTTAGAAACTGAGCTGGGTTTACATTAGCTTCAGTCACGATCACTAAGCTTGGATCTTCTAATAAAATGCTTTCATATTTCATTAACCTAGAATTTGTCATCCACTTTTGAGCTTGCTGATTCAAAATATTCCTTACTTGGTGTGGACTACTCACCACAATTGCCCCTCCAAAACCTATCTTCCTGCTTTCTTGAACTAGCAAGGCAGTAGCTGCAATTGCTTGTACACAGACCGGCCACCCCTTTATTACTGGATCCATCAGTTTTGATAAAAATGCCACAGGTTTCTTCAGTCCTCCCCATTTCTGGGCTAGAACCCCTTTGGCTACTCCATTCTCTACAGCGACAAAAAGATGAAATGTTTTTTCTAAGTCTGGTAACGATAAAACAGGTGCCTTTTCTAATTTCTCCTTTAGTTCCTGAAATTTCCCTTTCTCTTCCTCCGACCATTGGATTTCCCATGGTTCGGAATCTATCAGTTTTGAGTACAATGGTTTAGTTGTTTCTGCATAATTTACAATCCATTGTCTACAATACCCTACTAATCCCAAAAATTTCCTAAGGGCTTTTTTATCCTTTGGCAGTGGTTGTGTTATTATTCCTTCTATTCTAGAGGGAGTAAGTTTTCTGCTGCCTTTACTTATCAAGTGCCCTAAATATTTCACTTCCCTTTCTACATACTGGAGTTTGTTTTTAGATACTCTCAACCCTTGAGATGCTAAATAATTTAGCAAGTCGTTAGTTCCTTTCTCTACATCCTGTTTCTTTTCCCCTGAGAGCAATAAGTCTGTTGTGACTCAGGGCCAGCCTGTGGTTTCGGCAGCTGGCTCAGATGTGTCGGATGACTCAGATGAGGGGGAGGAGGACCGTGTGGGAGACGAACCGGTTGATGATGGCATGGAGGCTTGGCAGAGTTCCCAGCCGGGGCCCTCTTCTCAGCTGCGTGAGCCCGATAGTGCGGAAGATGATGACCCACAGCTGGCCCTGTTCAAGGACGCCCGACGCAGGAGGCAGTCGAGCAGGAACAAACAAAGAAAGAATGTGGGACTCCTTGGGAGGAGGCACAGGGAGACCACGCCCTGAGCTCTCTATAAAAGGAGTGTTTGGGGAGGGGCTGGTTGCTGAAAGCAACTTTTCCGCTTGAGAAGACAAGCTCTTGTGTTTTTGTTAACTGCGTAATTAAATCTTGGCAGATGCCTTTTAGCCTTGGAAGCTCTCCAGTCTCTTCTTCCTAAATAGGGGTTTGCCTTTACAAGGCCAGAAGAGGGCTGGTTCAGAACAGTTTGCTTTCAGCCACCCACCCCTTATTACTACGATGGAGCAGCTTCTTGCCGAGAATGCCCAGCTCACCCAGCAACTCACTTTGCTGGCAGCTCAGGTGGCACAACTGCAAGCTCAGGTACATGCTGCACCCCCACCCAGGAGGAAATGTCAGATAGCTATGCCGGATAAATTTGCTGGTAAACCAGAACTGTTTCCTGCCTTCCTGGGACAATGCCAGCTTTATATCAGCGTGAGAGCAGCTGATTTCCCCACTGACCGAGATAAGGTGGGATTCATGTTGAGCCTTCTGTCGGGAGATGCAGCTCGTTGGGGCACGCCTCTGTTGGCACAGCCTAGCCCTTTGTTGGATAACTTTGGGGGGTTTTGTGACCATATGCGCCTCATGAACGAGGACCCGATTAAGGCGCAGACTGCCACCCGACGCCTGAAAGCTTTGAGGCAGGGTCAGCGCCCTCTACAGGCCTATATCAGCGATTTCCGGCTGCTTAGCCAGGATTCCGCCTGGAATGAGGCTGCGCTCGTGAATGCCTTTCAGGATGGCTTGTCAGAGGAGATGTTGGATGAGCTGGCCCGCGTGGACATTCCCTCAGACCTGAATGGGCTGATCCATCTTTGTCTGCGGATCGATGCCCGGCTGCAGCAGCGTAAGAGTCGCCGTGCCACCCCACAGACCCCTGCCGCCCCTGTTGTGCGTGAGCCCCCAGTCCAGAGGGAGGAGCCAATGGAGCTGGGTGCCGCCAGGTCCCGTCTATCGGTGATGGAAATGGACAGACGACGATCGGAGGGGTTGTGTTTTTACTGTGGGGACCCTGGACATTTGGCTGCTTCTTGCCCGAAGAAGCGTCAGCGGGCGTCAGTGACCAAGCCTGCCCCGAGAAAGTCCCCTGCTTTGCTATCGGGAAACGGCCCGAGCCCGATCTAGACGGTGTGAAAGATCGGGCGACCCACAACGACCACGCCGAGCGACGCCGTTCCGACGGTGCCTGTGAACCTCCACGGCATATGATTTTGGAGGCACGACTGATCCTTCCTGGCAAGCCAGAGGGGATTCCGGTCCATGCCTTAATTGACTCTGGGGCTACCACTAACTTTATGGATTCGGCCTTTGTGGCCAAATGGGCTGTTCCCCAGTGTCCAGTGGATCCGCCCATGCTTGTGGAGACCATCGATGGTCGAGTGCTCCTGTCCGGGCCTATCACGGCCGCCACGCAACCCGTGTGTATGGCCATCAGTACCCATGTGGAGGCCATTCAGTTTTACGTCACTTTGGATCTGCAGCAGGACAATTGGGTGGACTATTTGGCCATAGCCGAGTTTGCCTTTAACAACTCGCAGCACACCTCCACGCAGATGACACCGTTCTTGGCCAACGTGGGTTATCACCCCCGGTTTTTCCCCCTTTCTCCCGTGGACTCATCGGAGCCGGCAGCGAACGAATTTATGGCGGAGTTACAGGCGATCCATTGGTTGGTGCGACGGCAGCTGGAGAAGGCCAAGGCCGACTACAAGAGGTTCGCCGATCGGT
The DNA here is from genome assembly GCF_947247035.1 of Vipera ursinii. Taxonomy (NCBI): domain Eukaryota; kingdom Metazoa; phylum Chordata; class Lepidosauria; order Squamata; family Viperidae; genus Vipera; species Vipera ursinii. The sequence continues at coordinate 31,638,330 of NC_139515.1, forward strand.
CGAGAAGGGATACGCCTCCACTATCGGTGGGGGATCGGGTCTGGCTGTCCACCAGGAACCTACCATCCACTCGGCCGGCGAGGAAGCTGGACCACCGTTACCTTGGACCGTTCCCAGTCGAGGCCGTCATCAATCCGGTCGCCTATCGTTTAACTCTGCCACGTTCCCTGCGCGTGCACCCCGTCTTCCATCGGTCCTTGTTGGTCCCCGAACAACCGGCCTGTCCACTTCGCCAAGCGGAACCTCCCCCATCAGGAACTCGTGATGGAGGCAGCACCCCCGAGTACGAGGTCGCCAGCATCAGGGATTCCCGCTGGCTGAAAGGTCGCTTCCAGTACCTAATCGAGTGGAAAGGGTACGGGCCGGAGAACTTCACATGGGAAGACGCGACCGCCGTTCATGCCCCTGCGTTGGTGACTGCGTTTCACGAACAGTTCCCATCCCGACCGCATCCGGATCGGCAGACCCGGGGGAAGGGCCCTGCGGTGCGGGATAGTGTTGTGACTCAGGGCCAGCCTGTGGTTTTGGCAGCCGGCTCAGATGTGTCGGATGACTCAGATGAGGGGGAGGAGGACCGTGTGGGAGACGAACCGGTTGATGATGGCGTGGAGGCTTGGCAGAGTTCCCAGCCGGGGCCCTCTTCTCAGCTGCGTGAGCCCGATAATGCGGAAGATGATGACCCACAGCTGGCCCTGTTCAAGGACGCCCGACGCAGGAGGCAGTCGAGCAGGAACAAACAAAGAAAGAATGTGGGACTCCTTGGGAGGAGGCACAGGGAGACCACGCCCTGAGCTCTCTATAAAAGGAGTGTTTGGGGAGGGGCTGGTTGCTGAAAGCAACTTTTCCGCTTGAGAAGACAAGCTCTTGTGTTTTTGTTAACTGCGTAATTAAATCTTGGCAGATGCCTTTTAGCCTTGGAAGCTCTCCAGTCTCTTCTTCCTAAATAGGGGTTTGCCTTTACAAGGCCAGAAGAGGGCTGGTTCAGAACAAAGTCATCCACATATTGTATCAAAGATAATTTTGGATCTTTTTCAAATTTTTCCAGAATTTGTTCTAGGATTTGGCCGAATAAGTTAGGGCTTTCAGTATACCCTTGGGGCAACACTGTCCATCTGAGTTGGCTTTTTCTTCCTGTATCTGGATCTTCCCACTCAAATGCAAACACATCCCGAGATTCAGGATCCAGTGGACAAGCCCAAAAAGCATCCTTTAAATCAATTACACTAAACAATTGATGCTCTGGAGGGATTCTACTCAATAATGTGTAGGGATTAGCAACTACAGGGTGTCGAGATACAATTATCTTATTGATTTTTCTCAAGTCTACCACCAAGCGAAAATTTCCATCAGGTTTTTGAACTGCTAAGATAGGAGAATTATATGGAGACATGGCTGGTTCCAACAATCCGTCTTGTATTAATTCTTCTATTACTGGTTTTAACCCTCTTCTTCCTTCCAAACTAATCTCATATTGCTTCTGCCTTATGGGCTCTGTGTTTTTAAGAGTAATCTTTATAGGAGTTATTTGCAATCCCTTTGTGGCCCAAACTATTGGAGTTATTTCTTCCTCATTTTGTTCAGTCAATATTAACATCTGTTTCCTAAGTATTTGTATTCCCCACTCCCAACATTTGAGTACGTCTCTTCCTAACAAATTTACTCCAGCCACTGGGACATATAATGGTTGAATCTTGGTTTCATAGTTTTTCCATTTAAGAGTTATTTCTTCTATTTGAGGGACTTCAAAAGATTGTCTGGCTACCCCCGAAATTCTTATTGTACTATTAATTAAATGGCAGCCTTGGGGTATATTTGTCAGAGATGTCCTAGAAGCCCCGGTATCTATTAGGAACACTAATTCCTGTTTTTCGGGTCCCACTTGTATGTTTATCAAGGGCTCTTGGTGGAACCTTAATATCAAGGGCCCCTGACCTCCCTATTCTTCATCCTCATCCATTAGCCTATATACTTGCTGCTCTCTTTCCCTTTCTCTCATTTGCTGTGGGCAATTTCTTGCGAAATGCCCTTCCTTTCCACAACTGAAACACTGGTTCTTGCTACCCAATCCCATAGTTTTCCTGCCTCTCCCTCTTCCTCTTCCTCTCTCTTGATTCCCAAATTCTCTTCTTTGTCCTCTCTGATCTCCTATCTTCTTATCCATCATTTGTCCTACTGCTGACAATAACACTTTCTTATCTTCTCTTCGCTCTTGTATATCATGATTCACAAAAACTTTCTGAGCCTCTGCTAACAAATCCATTATACTCTTTTCTCCCCATCCTTCCATCTTCTGTATTTTTCTTTGTATATCTCCATATGCTCCAATCACAAACTGACTCTTTAATAATTGTCTAAAACCTTCACTTTCTTCTCTCATTCCTCCATATTTTCTCATCTGGTCTCTAAGTCTCTCTAAGTATTCCCCTGGTGACTCTTCCTTCTTCTGTTTCACATTAAAAGCTTTACTGATATTTTTGCTTTGGGGCACACAGTTCCGAATGCCCTCTATAATTATTTGTTTTAAATTTTGCTGCCTATGGGCGGGATTGTTATTATCCCAATCTAGTCTTTGTAATGGAAACTTTTCCTCAGGAGTTGGATCATTTGCCCCCGAATGATGGTCTTTCCAATATGCCATAGCAGCATTTCGGATTAGATCCCTCTCTTCCGGAGTAAATAGAAAACCCAGAGAATACTGGAGTTCATCCCACATGTATGTATTGGGACCTAAAAAGGCAGAGAACTCCTCAGCTACTGTTTGGGGTTCCTCTTGAACCTTTTTTATTCTTTGCTTAAATTCCCTTAATTCAGTAGCTGTGATATTTACTGCTACATAACCCATCACTGGCTGTCCCTGTGCATTTATGCCCTGAGGGACTTGCCGCAAAGGATATAATTTTTCTTCTTTTTCATTTTTTCTCTCTCTCTCTCTTTTTCGTGTTCTTTCGGCTATAGGTTGTTCTTCAACTCCCCCTACTGCTCCTTGATAATCCTCTAAGGCTGGAGCATTTGGTATTACTTGTAGAGGGGGAGCAAGAGGAGGAGGTGAGAAAGGGAGGCATTCTAAAGGATCCCATCCTGGTCTTTCCTCCTTCAATTTAAAAATCTTATCTTCTTCTGGTGGTACTGGTCCTTCCCAATTCACAAAATACCATGGCTTTACGTATGGTATTTCACTGCTTAGGGTAGGCCTTTTAAGAATATATTGCTCTAAGTTTCCTATCCAATATTTATTTGGCTCTCCCAACCGGTCCCAATGATAATCCGGTGGACTAATTACATAATGAGGCCATTTCTTTAAACACAAAGTTATCATTCTGCTCTTTGTTATCTTACAAGTCCATGCTTCCAAATTTTCATCATCCCACTGACTTAGTAATTGTCCTAATGGACTATCAGAAGGAATTTCTACATCTCAATTAGTTAATTTTATAGTTTTTTTCTTTTCTTCAGGTTTGCAACAACAACTACAACAATTGCCCATCTTCTTTGAGAGTTTCCCTGATTATGGTTCCCTGAGGTTCTCGATTTTATGACCACTCAAAATTTTCAACACCACTTCGCTTCCCTTCAGGCTGTCCTCTCCCCTCGCGGGTTAAGGAAATGCAACCTTTCAGGTCCGCACTCACTTTGGACTTACCAGTGTTCACAGAACACAGCCCATCACACTCACACAGCCATTATCGCAGAAACCTCCCACAATCGCTCTCCTGACCACCCAGGTACAATTGCATGCTTCCCTCCTTCGGGGCAAAAGTTTCTTACCTGGGCCAGTGCACTGGGTTACCTGGTCCTGGGCCTCAGTTGTTGACTCTCTTCCTTTTTCCTATTCTTTGATTTGGTAGACCAGAAATGTTAATTTAGTTTGGCTCGGAGCCTGCAATGGGAAGCTAGATCTCAGACAACTCCAGGCAGTTGAAATCAACAGGCGCGCCCCTGGACTTTACTGAGAACAGCTCGCCCCAAGAGGCTCTTTCAAGCCCCACGTTGGGCGCCAAGATTGTGAGATTTAAAAACCCAAAATTTGATACTCAGAACTCAAAGACAAGTCTGGTTAACAAAAACAAAGATTTATTGAAAAGAAATTGAAAAGAACAAAGAAATTAATAAAGAAAGAAAAGACGTTTGCAAACGTGGCCTCTTAGACCCTTCCCAAGTTGGATTGGGTTCGAAGAGCGCGCTGAGCAAGTTTCAAAGCAAGTACTTATACTTTCTTTTCTCGATACATGCTCCCCCTTTTAAGAAACTTAAGTCAGTCTTTGAAGTCAAAAAGATCTTCTTTGAACCTTTACTTCCAAAAGACTCATTGTAACAACTTCCTTACATCCATCACTATACTATCTTGTTTTACTCACCTTCTTGAGGTGAGTACCCTTTTTAACATTTCAAAAGAGCTTTGTTGATTACCATGTGTGAATTCTCTGTCTAAGCAGGAAATAGATCTTAGTGTTACATTTGATACAATTCATTGGTGTTACATTTGGTGTTACATTTTGTACCATTTATAAAAGAATAACCTTTTTTTTCTTTACTATTATAATTTCAAGGAGCTCTTCACAAGCCAATGAGTTCCTTGTTCCAAATCTTGTCTTGTTTGTTTTTAAATAAGGTCTTTTTATCTATTATTATTATTAGACACAACACAGACAGACACATATACACTACCTCTACACTCCTCTAACAAAAATAGTCTATATATTGTCTGGAATCCAACAGGCATATACATTTCTATTATGAACATATATGTTTAGTGCTTGACATAGGCAATTTTCAAACTTCCATATTTTGGGCAAAATGCACTAATGCTTTTAATAGCATTTCTTGGCCACTGAAAATAACAATATTGAATCGTAGTACCTTTACTCTTATTCTAGGTGTATTTTTCAGATGGGTCCATTCCATCCTGCTAGCATTTAAAACAACAATACTTTATCATAATACTTTTACTTTTACCTCGAGTATATAATTTATCCTGCCAGCCTTTGCCCTAAGGGACTTTCCAGGGGACACCTTATCCCCTTACTGGCCTTATTGCCCATGACTGATTTTTCCCTGCCTATGAGACTCCCAACACACACACTCAACCTATTACTTTTTTCGTATGTACAGGATCCCAGATTGATCCCTACTACTTTTATGTTCTATGCTCCAGGTTAGTTTGGCTAGACCTCAACTGCCCCTACATGGCTCAGATCTTCAGGCTGCTGAAATCAGCAGGGCATGCCTCCTGAATTTTTTTACCAGAGCCAGCCAGTGTAGAGAACCCAGACCTACAAAAGACCTTTTTTATTCCTATATTAAAAATTACAAGGTTCTCCCTTCCTGTCTCCAGTGATGATATTTCTGCAAGTGTAAAATCTGCTTTCCTCTGCCTGCAAAAGACCTTCTTTGAAAAAGTTCAACACTTCTGCCTTTTCCCCAATTAGTAATCGATTAAGGCCACATTCCTACATTCCATTTCTCTGGTGATAAAACTCTTTTCTTATTTACAACCACATTCCTGTCTCTGATTCACATGTGTATACAACAAAGACTTGTTTCATTTAAATTGCCCATGCCTCAAGATATATAGTTTTCTGTCTCCTAAAATTGTCTGTTTCAAGATTATGTCTTTCAAGTCATGTCTTCCTGTGATAACCTTTTGTCTTCCCTGTTAGCATTTGTATATCTCTGCCTCAAGTTATGTCTTCCTGCAATAATCCCTGTCAACATTTGTATAAGATAGCTATGCATTATTGTTTCCTGTAATGACCTTTGCTTTCTTCATTAGCAATTGTATACCATGAGCTATGTTCCCCTTTGACCTTCCATGAGTATTTTCCCCCCTCCCAAATGAAACAGCCTAATAAAAGAGGGTCGCCAGAACTGTTCTGGGGCATAACATCCACCCCGGGCACTTTGTGCTCTCACCTTGAGCAAACTTGTGTCGGTGCCTCAGTTTCTCCTGGAACTCTGTTCCTGAAGTCATCGCAGTTCCCAAGTGTGACCGTCGGAAAGTCCGGCACACTGGGTCGGTGGCAAAGGGCAAGATCCTTCCTTATTCAAGGTGTCCACCCTTGCGAGGGTCTCTCCAAATTCTCACCCCTGTTACGGGGCTCTAAGAGTTGAGGCCAGAACCCTGACCGGTCGCTCATCGCAACAACTGGGGGCTCGTCCATTGGATCGCGGCTTCAACTCCACAGCACGACTCCTGTCCAGGCGTGTGCTGCCTGCATTCCCTGTTCTCACGCACCTCGGAGAAGGCTTCAAATCGTGAGTAAACGGGCTCTCCAATTTCCAAAGTTTTGTCAGATCATAGGGACGAACTTTTTAATATAATGCAGAAGGCTAATTTTGTTCAAAAACACAATGGCACCATGGTCCATCTTGTAGGAAAGAGACTTTTAACAAAACTTTTACGATATATTAACAAAAATTGTCTGGCTTATCCGGAATCAGGCACTTTGTCTGTTATAACCTGGGAAAAGCTAGGTAAATATTTTCACAATCATCCCAGGGTGCCTGCTGACATTCTGTCTGCATGGCAAGCAATGATGGCAGCATTAAAACTCTTGCCATCTCCTTTAGATCTAACATCTTCTATCTCTAAACCTCTTGCTCACTCTTCTGATCTTCTGCCTTCATCCGTGCCACCCTCACCCTATGAAAAATCAGAGAAACTTCCTCCTATTGCTGTGCATGTCCCCCCCTCTGCTCTGCCTCCAGAGAATCTTCCTTTTGCCTTTTCTCTTTGCCCTGCTGTGCCTGTCTCTCCCTCTGGCAAAGAGGAAAAAGCCTCTGAGCTTGTTGCCATTTCTAAACCCCCCCTCCCCCCTTCCCTCCTCCTCCTTCTCCAAATCTCTCTCCTCACTCAAGAGGCACCTTTTGTTCACTCTATGCTTATGGCTCATGCCTCTGGGACATTTCTTTTCCTCTTAATGATTCTCTTTTTCATTAAGCCTTTTCAGTTTCTCCACCTCCCCCTCCTTATGAGGAAGATTTGTCATCTTGTTCTCCTGTTAATTTTTTGCCACCACCAGCAGCCGGAGGTTCACCAATCCACCCTTGCATCATGAATTGATCAACTATGTGCAAGGATTTTTAATGAGTATAGGTAAGCTACTCTATCACAATATCTTGTTTGGGAATCTGAATATAAATAAAAAAGAAATAGAGCAAAAATTCTTGCTGGATTACCTCAAGGAGTGAATAGGGATCAATTATTTGGCACGGGACAATTCATTACTAATGACCAACAGGCTCAAAGCCCAAGAGAGGCTTTTAATTTGAAGGGGCTTTAGCAGCTTTCCACAAGACTCTGATCTTTTTGTGGAGTTGTTTTTTTTTGTTTTTTTTGTTTTTGATGTTTTTGTGTCTGTGTGCAGGACACATTGATAGAAGGTGATATCTGGGAGAATTTCCCTCCCTTAATCAGCACTAACCTGTGGATTTTATACCTTACAACAGGCTCTGAGATTGTTAATAAAGATACACTGACTCCAAATATGATTATGGAATTTTCAATACTTTTGGAGAAGAGAAATGTAGAGGATTGATTAATAGCTAAGAGAAACAGTTGGCTCATGCAAAAGTTGATAGAAGCTGGAAGCGGAAAAGACAGAAGTTAGGCCAGAATGGCAGAAGGGCAGTGAATGAATGGATATAGAAGGGAGAAACAGAAAAGTGGTTTTTAAGTTGGTTTGCACAGATTTGTGAATTGCATGCATGAATTGTATGCCTTAACACAAGCCTTAGAATGCTGAAGGAACAAGAATGTACTATAGATAGGGAGAAACATGGGAAGTAGTAGAAAGTGTGAGGTAGATGTTGCATGATGGGAGTCGGATGTTGCTATTGTTTAACCAATTGAAAATTTTGGAGTGGATTCATTTATCCCACACGCCCAAAGTTTCTATTTTAACCAGAGAAGCACAATTAGCTCAATTGATTTTTAAAATCCTGGAGATAGACACTCTTTTTGTGCCTATGTCTTTGCAAATTTGGGAATCATTTTTTCAAACCTCAAGTGAATTGCAATTTTCCTTAGCTGATTGGCATGGCAAGGTTTCTTGCCACCCACCACCCGATTATCGTTTGCAATGCGAATTGTTCGCACTAACCAAGCAAACAACACCCCAGCGGTCAGCTCAAAAAGCTGAATTGGCTGTTTCAATTTTGGCCTGTCAAATTTTTTCATTTCAACTTTTGAATCTTATTGTGGATAGCTTTTATGTTTATCACACAATTCAAGTGATTTATGGATCTTATTTATCCCCATCCATTCAACCAGATTTGTTACAACTTTTTTTAACCTTGCAAAATTTGCTTTTTGAACGCCAACATCCTGTTTTTGTTGCTCACATTCGTAGTCATCAGCCTTTTCTAGGTTTTTTGCAAGAGGGAAACACTGTTGCAGATCAGGCTGCCTCCGGACCTTCAGCCTGTTCTTTGCAACCCCTCACCCCCTGGGAAAGTCATTCATATTTTCATCAAAATTCCAAAGCTTTGCAAAAGCAGTTTGGCTCATCATGGCTACCCCCCAAAGGGGAGAAGCCACTAAACATGTCATTAATCATTGTATTCGGACCTTTGCAGTGCTGGGATGTCCAAAAGAACTCAAACCAGATAATGGCCCTGCCTACAGCAGTCAAGCCATGGCAAAATTTTGTCATCATTGGCAAATCACACACAAATTCGGAATTCCATATTATAGCCAAGGCCAAGCCTTGGTGGAAAGGGCTAACCAAACCTTGAAACATGCTTTAGATCACTATAAAAATCAGAACAGGGGAAAACGAAACCCCAACCTCCCAGCAGTGCAAAATCTTTGCCTCTACACTCTAAACTTTTCTAACTTGACTGGCTATCCCTTAACCACAGCTGCAGAGCAGCATTTTTCTTCTTCTTCTTCTTCAGATCCCCCTAAGCCACAGGTTTGGTATCGCCAACTTCCAGACCTAACTTGGAAAGGCCCTGCAGACCTTCTCACTTGGGGAAGAGGCTACGCAGTTGCTCAACTGCCAGACAAAGTGCTGTGGATCCCAGGTCGCCACGTTCATCCGTATCATGCCTCCACAAACACAACTGCAGAACCCATTAAAGATGACAGCATGGTTTGTGACTTTTTTCAGCTTTAACACCACTGACTGATGCCACTAAAACACAATTCCATCTGAAAGCTAACCCCAGACGTCAAAGTCTTGCCGCCTCTCACACCTTTGACATTGGTTCCAGTCAAAAATGACTCTTTTCACACTGTTTTTGCCCATCGCATGGACCCAGAAGGAACAACCTGTTGTTAACAACGAGTCTACTATCATCATCTATGTGAACTCTGTAGCTCATGTTCCTGTCCAAACTTGAAATGGTTTCAACTTTCAGGAATTACTTAGCTCCTGGTTTCCCAAAGTACCTGGTTTACAAGCTATTGTAGCTTTTATTAGTATGATTGTATTAGGATGTATTATTTAACCTTGTGTCTTGCCTATTTTTATCAGAAGTATTACTAACAGTATTTCTTTGATTGTGCTTGACTCCATGGCAGAATTATACTTGGTATCAAGGAATGTTTAACTTCTCTCTTTGGCTGACCACCCTTTTCTCAGCCATAGCTGGTCCTTTAATTTTATTATTACTTGCATGTGCAATTGGCCCATGTGTTATGGGTAAACTTTTAAATTTTCTACAACGAAGGCTGAGCAGCATTAGCGATGACATTCTGTTGATGAAACACACTATTGACAGTGAATACAAACACCCTCTTTTAGAATTCACTTCTGACCCAGAGACTGATGCACCCTCACACCAGCACTCTTTGAAAGGAATACTGGCGCCGGCAGAGGAGTTGTCGGAGGATTTCTCTTTTTCCAGCGTAAGTATCCTAGAAGAGAAAGTTTTGGATTTTGAGGGGCCTTCTCAGTAATTGGCTTTAAAAAACAGAAAAAGAGGAGTTGTAGAGAACCCAGACCTACAAAAGACCTTTTTTATTCCTATATTAAAAATTACAAGGTTCTCCCTTCCTGTCTCCAGTGATGATATTTCTGCAAGTGTAAAATCTGCTTTCCTCTGCCTGCAAAAGACCTTCTTTGAAAAAGTTCAACACTTCTGCCTTTTCCCCAATTAGTAATCGATTAAGGCCACATTCCTACATTCCATTTCTCTGGTGATAAAACTCTTTTCTTATTTACAACCACATTCCTGTCTCTGATTCACATGTGTATACAACAAAGACTTGTTTCATTTAAATTGCCCATGCCTCAAGATATATAGTTTTCTGTCTCCTAAAATTGTCTCTGTTTCAAGATTATGTCTTTCAAGTCATGTCTTCCTGTGATAACCTTTTGTCTTCCCTGTTAGCATTTGTATATCTCTGCCTCAAGTTATGTCTTCCTGCAATAATCCCTGTCAACATTTGTATAAGATAGCTATGCATTATTGTTTCCTGTAATGACCTTTGCTTTCTTCATTAGCAATTGTATACCATGAGCTATGTTCCCCTTTGACCTTCCATGAGTATTTTTCCCCCCTCCCAAATGAAACAGCCTAATAAAAGAGGGTCGCCAGAACTGTTCTGGGGCATAACATCCACCCCGGGCACTTTGTGCTCTCACCTTGAGCAAACTTGTGTCGGTGCCTCAGTTTCTCCTGGAACTCTGTTCCTGAAGTCATCGCAGTTCCCAAGTGTGACCGTCGGAAAGTCCGGCACACTGGGTCGGTGGCAAAGGGCAAGATCCTTCCTTATTCAAGGTGTCCACCCTTGCAAGGGTCTCTCCAAATTCTCACCCCTGTTACGGGGCTCTAAGAGTTGAGGCCAGAACCCTGACCGGTCGCTCATCGCAACAAGCCAGGGCATTCCTGAGAGTTACAGTTTTCCCCGTACGGGCCACCAAATTGCGAGGAATAAAAATTCAACTCCAAGGGTCTTGGAAAACAAAACAAGTTTTATTAAAGCTTTTGCAAAAGCTGGTAGAACACTTAGTAATGGCAAATCCCAGAGTCCACACGTGAATAAATTTTTGCATAGGTTTTTATACCCTGTCCCGAGTATCACACCACATCCTTCCAACTGAAACCCATTTGATAGGTTTCAATTGGTCACATGCTTTCCGACTGCCTAGCAACCATTACAATTACCAGACCCTCCAATTATTAGATCAAATGCCCCTTTTGTTCCTGTCTTATCTTCACTCCCTTTTCTGCGACATGATTTGTAGCATCCTGCTAACTCAGAGTATAGCTTAGTATTGCCACCCATACTGAATAATTGTAATTATAAAACATTTATGTCTTCCCTTGTTTATAAGAGTGTCTGCTTTTCATCTAGAAGCTATATGTGTAACAGAGTTCATGCTTTGGTTAAACATGGCTGTACTTTGGTTCATAGGCATACATTAAATACTAACTCTAAGCAGTTTTTGTAAAGAATAAATCTTATATAAATTGAATAATATGTTATTCATAAGCTATATACTATTAAACAATAGTGTGCACTATTCTAAAAGTATCCTTTGGGTCAGTATATATAATTCCTCTCTATTCCTTCAGCTTATTATATCTCCTTTCCTAAAAGTATCTTAGCTAAGTGCCTCTATATGCCTATTTCTTTAACAGAAATGGAAAATTACATGTACATTTCTTGTGCACCTCACAATAGGATGCAAAGTAGCAAAAAGTTTTTTTCTTATGAGGTCTCCAATTAATGGATTCAAGATAAAAGGTTTTCAACTAAATGAAGTGCATGTACGTGAAGACTATGTAGTATATACAAGATAAGCTCCTGCACATCAGAAGCAGTTTATTAACTGTGATCAATTATTTTTAAAGTTTTATAATAACCATACTTTATACAGACAGTTATCTGGAAACAAATTAATAAGGTATGCCCATGGTGGCAAACCTATGGCACTCATGTCACAGGCGGCACATAGAGCCGTCCCTGTGGGCACACATGCCATTGCCCCAGAGGGGTGTGGAGCTAGGCTGCTCCCCTCTGGCTCTCCATGGGCTCCAGCACTCTTTCTCTCTGCACAGCTGTAAGAGCTGGGCAGATTCGGGCTGGATGGTGGAAGCAGGGCTTTTTTTTCATACAATGCAGGCACCATTTTTTGAACGGAAGCTGCCAGTGCGAATCCAGGTATCCCTGCAGAGCAATTTTGTGGACTGCCAGCTGCCTGATCCAGGCTCCAGAGGCCTGGAAAAGGCCTCTGCCGCCTGAATTTATGGCTGCAGAGCAATTTCATGCCCTCCCCATGCCGATCTGGGCTGCAGAGGCCTTTTCAAACCCTCTGGAGCCCGGATCGGGCCACTGGGGGCCGTAAAATTGCTCTGCAGCCATGCATCTGAGCTCTGGAGGCTTGGAAAAGGCCTCTGGAGCCTGATTGGGCTGCTGGGGACCCCCACAAAATTGCTCTGAGCTGTGCTGTGCTGTGCTGGACTGGCTGGGTGCAGAGCTGGAGGGGAGCGAGAGCCGTGGCTGCCTGCCTGTACTCTTCTGCCGCAGATGCTGCGGCTCCACTTACCTGGCAGGGTGTGGGCACACTCTTGCACGGGGATGCACCAGCCAGCTGGGCACGCTGAGCTCGGGCCTCAGGCAGATGGAGGCCAGAAGGGAGCAAGAGCCACAGCTGCTCAGTTCCTCTGCCTGAGGACGCATGTGGGCAGAGGCGCTACTCAGCTTGGTAAACTACGGCCTGCCTGCAGGAGGAGGAGGATGGAGGAGGAAGGCTGGCCAGGGACAGGCGCAGCACTGCCCCGGGGGGAAACTGACCAGCCCCAGCCTGGAGGGGTGGGAGAGGCCAAGGGAGCCTGAAGGGAGGTATCCTGGTACACCTGGCCAGCCGGCGACAGGCTGGAGAGCACCAGCCAGTGGCAGCTTCCCCAGGATGAGCGGTAGGTGGGGTGGGCACTCCTGATGTCCACGGGGAAAGAAGTGGTGTGGAGGCTCCATGCCCAGTCCAGCCCAGCCCCAGCATGGCACAGAAAGCGAGGCAACATGACTTCTGCAAGTCCAGTATATCAAAAATCAATCAAGACAGTGCTGCAGCAAGAAAAAATGGATGCTCAACAAAAAGACACTCAGGCAGTTTTGCAGGCAATTGCAGCTCAGACGGCATCCTTGACAAAAAAAACTATGAAGACTTGAAAAATGATCTTGATAAAATGTACCAAAAAATTATTAACATAGATACTCAAATTGAAAATTTTAAACAAATGATTACAGATAATCAACAAAGGATCCAAAAAATAAAAGACAAATCAATGGAAGTTGACCAGAAATTAGAATCCTTAAAAGATGAAAATGAAAATTTGGCCCAAATAAATGGAGAATTGGAAGATTCACTGGCAGTGATAGAGATGGAATGAGCTTCATATTTTTTAAGATTTCAAAATATATTAGAAGACAAGGAAGAGGACTGCCTAGACCTGATAACTGAGCTACTTGCAGATGTTCTAAGAATGGGGAAGACCCAAATGGAAGGAGAATTGGACCAGGTCTACAGAGTTAACTGAAACTATGCTAGAAGAAATAAAGTGCCCAGAGAAGTCCATGTTAGATTTCTTAAAAGATCCATAAGAGATAAGATTTTGAGAAAAGTAAGAGATCAAGTAGTAGTGCTCAAACAAATTCCTAGAAGGATAAGAGAGGCTCAAAGAGATTACCAGTTTTTAACCAGGAAATTGGTTGAAAAAGGAGTGAATTTTAGATGGTTGATCCCAGAAGGGATCCTAATCTATTGGGACACGAAAAGATATAGACTGGACATGCTGCTTAAAGCAATGGAATTTTTGGACAACCACAGAACATTCTTGGAAAAAGGCAGTGCTTTTTTTGTAAAAAAAAAAAAAAAAAGTTCCGGAACTCACACACATCATACAACCCGCCTTACCTACCTTACAAGGTTCAATCCAAAAAAGGTGCTGGAACTTCGTTCTGGGTGTTTTATGACAAAAAATGCCCTGGAAAAAGGCGATTCTGAACCCAAGCAAGAGGAAATGGTAGCTGAAGGAGCGGCTAAACAAACAAAGGAGGAAGAAGATAAAAACACATGCTCAGAAGAAGGTGCAAGACCGAGAGACCAGAGACAGATAAGATTGACTAGAAGACTGGAGGCGGAGCCAGCTGTCAAATGGAATGGCTGTGTTGAGACGCCACTCCGAATGAGCATGCCGATCTCACAGCTGTTTCTCTGTTCCCGGTGGGTTTTTTAAAAGCCCTAGATCTCTCAGAGGGAGATTAGAAGCAGAGGTGCCCAGCTGAGCAGCTCAGGACGGCAGTTTGAGCTGTAGAAAGCAGGAAAGCCATTATGGCGGCCATGAAGAAATGACAGCTGTCAAAAATACTGGTGAGCCAGCGGGACAGCGATTCATCTAACTTGGCAGAAGAAACACTCAGCGAACTCTTCTAAGTGTTCTGGATGGTGAAATCTTTCCGGAGAATTTCACAGAAGAGAAGAGGAGAGGAGAGGCCCCAGAGCGAAAGGGGAATTCATCTCCCCTGTCAGATAACAGTGAGAAGGAGACGGGGCGGGGGAAACAGTTCTGACCTTAAAGCAACAGGCTCACTGGCTGTAAGGACTGGAGATCAAGGGTGATTTCTGTTTCTGGCTCTTGCAGTAAAGCCAAGAAGGAGTTTAACAAAAATAAACTTGAAGAGTGACAGTGCGGACTGAGCTGAGAGAGTGGACATCTTGAAGAAAAACTAATGACCAATTAGCATCAAAGGAGGGAAGAGTGATACTCATAACTTAAGAAGTGAACTATTTGTTTCAAAAAGTTTCTAAAATAAAAGGGATAAATGGTAATTGTTTTGAGAATTTAGACCAATAAGAATTAATTGAATATATCCTATGGTATGATTGATTTGGAGGAGACTAATTAGGAACAAAAAGTTGAATGTTTAAGGAGGGAGAGAAAATCTATTTCCCCCCTTGTTGTATATAATAATATTCATAACTGAACTGACTGTGAAATCTGGTTTTTATTGTTAAAGAATTGAATAATATTGGTTATATTATTGTTACGTTTCTATATAGAAAAGTTAGGACTGTTTGGAATATAGATATTTGAAATTGATTAATAATGATTATTATGTTTTAGTGTAATAGGTTGGATATTGTGTTAGCAACAAAATCTAGCATTGTTAAGATATAAGGCACTAGTGATTATAACCTTGGAAGAACGATAAACTCCCCAGGTGTGGTGGAGGGAAAGACAAAGATTGTGTATAAGTGGGAGGGTTGGCTGACATCATTTAGAAAGATGACAAGCATCCCAAATCTCACGAGAGTTGGGACTGGAAGAAGGCAGATGACCCAAGCCTCATCAGCAGAATTAAGCCCAGCAGAGCAAAGATCTATAGAGGAGATGATGCCGCGGGAGAGAGCAAGCTCACTTAAAGACATACAAGCAATATTACAATCCATGCAAGAGGTTATGTTGAGAAATCATGAGGATTTAAAAAGAGAAATAGGTGAAGTAAGGAATGATACTGGAGAACTCAAAGAGAGGATGGGAGCAATGGACGGAAAATTTGAATGTTTTCAACAGCAAATATTGAAAAATGAACAGAAACTATTAGAAATGGAGGATAGAATGAATAAGGAGGAAAGAAGAGTAGATGAAATGAATAAAAAACTTTTGCAAGCAAATAAAGAGTTAGAAAAAAACATTATACTGCTTGAAACTGAGAAAGCAGACTACTATTTACGTTTCTAAAATGTGAAGGAAGAGAAGGGGGAGGACCTCCCAGAAATGATGATGGACTTGCTAGCAAGGGCCCTAGGGACAGGGAAAGATGAGTTGGCAAATGAGTTTGATGAAATATATAGAATTCACACAAATTACACGAGAAGAAGTAACTTACCCAAGGAGGTACATATCAGATTTGTGAAGAAGTCAATTAGGGATGAGATTTTGCACAGAACAAGGGACGACCCAACAGAATATAGAGGTAAACAACTAATTGTCCTCAAACAAGTCCCTAGGAGGGTAAGAGATCTGAGAAGGCCCTACCAACATATTACATCAAAATTAATAAGACAAAATATTAATTTTAGGTGGCTGATGCCAGAAGGGATTATGGTGACCTGGCAAGAAAAGAGATATAGGCTAGATTCGATTGATAAAGCAGAAGAGTTTTTCCAGCAGCATCTAGGGGCAATGAAGATGAACTAGAAGAAAGAGAGTTAAGAGAAGGGAACAATGCAGAGAGACATAATAGAAAGACACGGGAATCACAAGACAAAGAACAGGAAACAGAGAGAAGAGAAAAAATGAGAATGCACCATGACAACAATGATGAGTGCAGACACAAAGAAGTTAAGGAAGATAGACCGACAAGGGCAACAAGATCAAAACAGAGGCAGTAATATAGAAATATTAACAGTATCATCATTAAATGTAAATGCACTAAACTCCCCAGCTAAGAGAAATATAATTTTGAATAAGCTCAGTAAGAAAAATTTAGATATAACAATTCTACAAGAAACACATATAAAGACTCAAGATCAGGATCTATTAAACTACCCTAAGTTAGGAATTAAATTTGTATCGCTTTCACAGCAGAAGAAAGGAGGAATTGTGATATATGTTAAAGAAAGAATCCCAGCAAGACAAATTTATTGAGAAATTTGTAGAATATTGATTATTGAAATTTCCTTGAACAAAAAAAGGTCTCCCTGGTAGGAATTTATGCCCCCAATGAAAAACAGAGACAATTTTATAAGAAATTGCATAAGATTATTGCTGATATGGATTATGAGAACATTTGTATAATTGGCAATTTTAATGCAATTATAGACAGAGAATTAGATTATAAGAGTGAGGAAGTTAGGAAACGAACCAGGAGAATATTACCTGGTACTTTTTTTTAAAATGGTGGAGGAATTAAATATTCAAGATAGTTGGAGGGAGAGAAATTTGAATGAAAAGCAATTTACATACTATTCAGGGTGGCATCAATCGTGGTCTAGAATTGATATGGTCTGGACAACGAAAGAACTAAATTCAGATATTGATGATATAATAGTAGATATTAATACTTGGGCAGATCACAATCCCATTGTAATTAAATGGAAAGAACAGAACACAACAACAAGGAGGTGGACTCTTAAAAAGGCAATCCTAAACCAAACAGAATTTAAACATAAGATGGAGGAACAAATGCGGACATTCTTCCAGATAAATAAGAAAGAGGAGACTAGCACTCAAAATTTATGGGATACGGCCAAAGCAGTTATGGAAGGAACTGCAATTGCGTACATGGCCAATGAATATAAAAAGAAAAGGCAATATCGAAAAAGTTTAGATGAACATAAAAAATTAGAATTAGAACTACAAAAACCCCCACAATGTAGAGATTTAAAACAACAGTTGGATTTAAATAAGCATAAGTTGAATATTATAGAAAAGGGAGAATTGGCACAAAAAATAAAAAGCATTAGACAAAATTTTTTGAGCAGGCAAATAAACCTGGGAGATGGCTGGCCTATAGACTGAAAAAACAAAAAGATAATAGATGGATTAGTAAATTACGTAATCAAGCAGGGGAGATAGTACATCAAAATAATGGGAAAAATGGGTGACGTATGAATTCTATAAAAGTCTTTATAAAGAGGAGGAAATGATCACTGAGGAAAGAATATCACAATATCTTATGAAAGCAGACCTACCGAAGGTTTCAGAAGAATTTCAAAATATATTAAATAAAGATATAACAGTTCAGGAAATTATGGAAGCTATTAAAAAACAAAAAAAGTAATAAAACACCTGGCCCTGATGGACTACCGTCCGAAATATATAAAAACCTCCAAGAACTTTTGGTCCCAATGAGGTACCAAACACAGGAAAAATTCCAAACTCATGGAAAGAAGCAATCATCTCACTAATCCCTAAAGAAAACTCTGATTTGACCTGTATTAAAAATTATAGACCCATTTCTTTACTGAACACGGATTATAAGATTTTCACGACTATAATGGCAGAAAGATTACAAAAATATTTAGCGGAATGTATTCATACTGACCAAAATGGCTTCTTGCCTAAAAGACAAATTAGACATAACGTCAGGATCATACTAGACATCTTAGAATACTATGAATTTCATAGCAAAAAACAAGTGGCATTAATTTTTGTCGATGCTCAGAAAGCCTTTGATAATGTCAAATGGAATTTTATGTTGACTCAACTCAAACAGATGGAATTCGGAGAAAAATTTATAAATATGTTTAAAGCAATTTATTCCAAGCAAGAGGCAAAAGTAATCATAAACGGAGTGTAGGAAACCTGTCATATTTCCACCTTAGGCTCACATAAAATGGCGCAGGTCTGGCTCAGGGCAGAGACAAGTTTTGTTTCTGCGCATAAGTTGCAGTTTTCCAATTATCAAATGACCTTGCTACGTGCAGATGGACACCCGTTGGAACACGTACAAGAAAGTAACACATACAAGATAGTTACAAGAACAAAGACATTCCATACAGATATGTAGCTGATTTATAACCTTAACATAATTACTTAGTGCATGACTGAGATGTAACCATTCGTAACTTTAAGATAACTACTTGATGGATAGCTAAAATGTAAACATTTAGATAATTGCTTGTTGCTGATTGCTTGTTGCTGATGCGTTGCTGGTATCTCAATAAAAGAGAGCTTGGGACTTCGGTCTGGGCCCTCATCCCGAGAAAGCTCAGACACGTGTCCTCATTCATCGGCAAGTTCATGAGGAACCCGCCGGGTGCGAAAAAACCCACAACTGGTGACCCCGACGTGATTCTGCGGAATACGTCTTCAGCCGTCCATCCTCATTCACCCGATGGTGGCCGTGCTCAACCTGGCTGTTCACTAGCAGCAGGTTCCCAGCAACAGGTTCCCAGCAACCCGGCTGCTTCAAGCAACGGGTTCCCAGCATCCCGACGTGATCTGCTGCGAGTGGATACGTCTCTGACGGTCTCCATACTCATCGCCTGGAATAGGCTGTGCACACGATCTCGCCTCGTGAAGACGACGATCCATTCGTGAGTATGGGGAACAAATTTTCTAAGCAACAGGCAGCGCACCTGAAAGAGCTTGAGGAAATAGTCAGAACTTCTAATATTTTACTTAAAAGTAGTGGCAAACAATTACCAGCAGTTTCAAAAAAGGAGTTGATTGCTTTAATGGAATATATTTGGGAAAATACTCCGGCTTATCCGGAAAAGGGCTCGTTGAAAACAGGGACTTGGAGAAAAATTGGAGAATGGCTCCACGAACCTCCTCGAGCACCTCCAAAAATGTTAACAGCCTGGCGAGTCTTAATGGAAAGTTTGTGGATTCACGAAAAGGGACTTAGAAGCCTTTTCCGTTTCTCCAGCTCCCCCTCCTTATGAGGAACCTATTCAGCCGGGAGAAACTAAGCAGGGCACCTCATCTGCGGCTCCCAGTGCCCCTCAGGCTCAGCCAGAAGTAATTAACAATTGTCCTAAAGAAGGAATGGTGGCAAATTCTGCTAGACAAGCCGCCCGATCAGGACAGCTAACATTGGAAGATTTGTCTTGCTATCCAGTAAACATCTAACCAGCTCCGGCAGCTGGAGGAACTAGAAGTCCATTGCACACATGATATTGACACCTTCACAATATGTAGTTTGGGAATCTGAATATAAATAAAACAGAAATAGAGAAAAAATTCTTGCTGGATTACCTCAAGGAGTAAATAGGGATCAATTATTTGGCACGGGACAATTCATTACTAATGACCAACAGGCTCAAAGCCCAAGGGAGGCTTTTAATTTGATACAGGAAGGTTTTGCAAAGGTTTATCAAGGTCCCAATCAGGCTTATTCAGACTTTGTGGATAGACTGCAGGAAGAAATAACAAGGCAAATAGACAATGAATATGCCCGAAATGAACTCCTGTTAAAATTGGCTTATGTGGGGCTTGAAAGAGCCTCTTGGGGCGAGCTGTTCTCAGTAAAGTCCAGGGGCGCGCCTGTTGATTTCAACTGCCTGGACCTGTCTGAGATCTAGCTAGCTCTTTGGATTATTGTTTTGGCCTAAAAACCCCAAATTGATATGTGTGTTTTGTTCTGTTTTAAATAAATGTTGCTTTATATGTGTGTTTTGTTCTGTTTTAAATAAATGTTGTTTTAATAGTATGTGTGTATATATGTCTGTCTGTGTTGTTCTGTGTTATTTCCAAGACTTGGAAGAGGGTCAAAATCCTCTCTGATAACACCAAACAAAAAGGCCTTATTTAACAATGTATGGTTTGTCTGGAGAAAGTATGAAATGGAATTTTTGTAATGTATGGTTTGTCTGAAGAAAGTATGAAATGACATTTTTGTATGTGGAATTGTTTATGCAAGCAGTCAGAATGGAAGTGAATGAGTTAATTTGCTGATATGTAAATGTGAGTGTGTTAGCCCTCAAAACTGCAGATTTTATTGTTGTAAAAGCCATGGATGATGTGTGAGAGAAACTGCATGTAAAGGAGAGCAAACTATTTTTTTTTTGGTGGTGAGATTTTTGTAAAGTTTCTTTTACTCCCCCCCAACCCTGCTCTGTTACTTTAAGAGTGAGAAAGGGAGAGACAGCCAGAAGGAGGGGGGGTGGCTGGTCCTTTTAACCATTTTTTTTCTCTGCTTAGAATTTCAGTCTGAGAAAGGGGGGTGGATGTGAAACTTGATGCCCACTCTTGCAGTTTCAGCTTGCAATTTTTTTTACTCGAAAGAGGAGAGATTCTTTGTTGGAGAAGTTTTTGGAATTCTTTGAGTTTTAGTTAAACATCACCCAAAAGAAGTTTTTGGAATTCTTTGAGTTTTAGTTAAATATCACCCAAAAGAAATTACTCTGATCTTTTTGTGGAGTTGTTTTTTGTTTTTTTGTTTTTTGTTTTTGTGTCTGTGTGCAGGACACATTGATAGAAGGTGATATCTGGGAGAATTTCCCTCCCTTAATCAGCACTAGCCTGTGGATTTTATACCTTACAACAGGCTCTGAGATTGTTAATACAGGAAAGGTGGACCATATACACTGACTCCAAATATGATTAGAAATGTAGAGGATTGATTAATAGCTAAGAGAAACAGTTGGCTCATGCAAAAGTTGATAGAAGCTGGAAGCAGAAAAGACAGAAGTTAGGCCAGAATGGCAGAAGGGCAGTGAATGAATGGATAATAGAAGGGAGAAACAGAAAAGTGGTTTTTAAATTGGTTTGCACAGATTTGTGAATTGCATGCATGAATTGTATGCCTTAACACAAGCCTTAGAATGCTGAAGGAACAAGAATGTACTATAGAAATATGGATTGGGAGAAACATGGGAAGTACAAGAAAGTGAGAGGTGGATGTTGCATGATGGGAGTCGGATGTTCCTTTTGCTGCTATTATTTTAAACACGCCTGGACTATTTATTGTTGCTATTGTTCAACGTGCTAACCAATTGAAAATTTTGAGTGGATTCATTTATCCCACATGCCCAAAGTTTCTGTTTTAACTAGAGAACTCTTTTTGTGCCTATGTCTTTGCAAATTTGGGACTCATTTTTTCAAACCTCGAGTGAATTGCAATTTTCCTTAGCTGATTGGCATGGCAAGGTTTCTTGCCACCCACCACCCGATTATCGTTTGCAATGCAAATTGTTCGCACTAACCAAGCAAACAACACCCCAGCGGTCAGCTCAAAAAGCTGAACTGGCTGCTTCAATTTTGGCTTGTCAAATTTTTTCCTTTCAACCTTTGAATCTTATTGTGGATAGCTTTTATGTTTATCACACAATTCAAGTGATTTATGGATCTTATTTATCCCCATCCATTCAACCAGATTTGTTACAACTTTTTTTAACCTTGCAAAATTTGCTTTTTGAACGCCAACATCCTATTTTTATTGCTCACATTCGTAGTCATCAGCCTTTTCCAGGTTTTTTGCAAGAGGGCAACAATGTTGCAGATCAGGCTGCCTCCGAACCTTCAGCCTGTTCTTTGCAACCCCTCACCCCCTGGGAAAGTCATTCATATTTTCATCAAAATTCCAAAGCTTTGCAAAAGCAGTTTGGCATCACCGCTGCAGAAGCAATTGCAATTCGCCAGCAATGTCCAACCTGCAGCCAACAAGCCACTGCAATCCCTATGGGTGTCAATCCAAGGGGATTGGAGCCTTGCCAAATTTGGCAAATGGATGTTACACAATATGCACCATTTGCCCCATGGAAGTATTTGCATGTTTCAATTGATATCTTTTCAGGATTCATCATGGCTACCCCCCAAAGGGGAGAAGCCACCAAACATGTCATTAATCATTGTATTCGGACCTTTGCAGTGCTGGGATGTCCAAAAGAACTCAAAACAGATAATGGCCCTGCTTATAGCAGTCAAGCCATGGCAAAATTTTGTCATCATTGGCAAATCACACACAAATTTGGAATTCCATATAATAGCCAAGGCCAAGCCTTGGTGGAAAGAGCTAACCAAACCTTGAAACATGCTTTAGATCGCTATAAAAATCAGAACGGGGGAAAACGAAACCCCAACCTCCCAGCAGTGCAAGAAACTCGTAACCTTTGCCTCTACACTCTGAACTTTTCAAACTTGACTGGCCATCCCTTAACCACAGCTGCAGAGCGGCATTTTTCTTCTTCTTCTTCTTCAGATCTCCCTAAGCCACAGGTTTGGTACCGACAACTTCCAGACCTGACTTGGCAAGGCCCCGCAGACCTTATCACCTGGGGCAGAGGCTACGCAGCTGTTCAACTGCCAGACAAAGTGCTGTGGATCCCCGGTCGTCATGTTCGCCCATATCATGCCTCCACAAAAACAACTATGGACCCCGCTAAAGACAACAATATGGTTTGTGACTCTTATCGGTTTTTCATTAACATTACCAACTCATACGACCGCGGTGCTTCAGACTGAAGGACAATGTGAACTTTGCATGGCAACCACCAAACAAGGCACCCTCATAACTAGAACATTGATTTTTCACACTCACCTATCTTGCAAAACCAAACTTTCACATCAATGCACCTATAATGGTACATCATACTCCATCTGTACTGATGCTGGTAAGATTCAATGTTTCAATCCAAAGGGACCCACTCATCGATACACAATTAAAATTGAAGCAGGGTCAGCTCTCCTGGTTAGTAATGATTTTTATAACAAAGGGGCTTCTCAATCTGTCATCTTTGATGCGTGCAGAGCCATGGACGAAGGGGCCAGTACATGCGGATCCTTAGAATGGTGGCGAACTTACTCCAACAATGAAAAGTATCTATGCGCCCGACGACCCGACTACCGTGACTCTTGCGGCAGAGGCACCTATTGTGGGGACTGGAAATGTGTGGATTTTCAGTCCCGAGGAATGACTGTCCATCCAGATACCATACCCAGGTATAATCAGCATAAAACACTTTATATTACCAGGTTGCCAGCAAACTCCTCTTGCCACTGGCATAATTGCAACTTAATAAATTTGACATTCCCGGTCCCACAAAATTGGTTGGGATCGCATTCCTGGAAAGGGGTCAACAATCAATATGGGCTGGGTATCGACGGAACAGGCTCAGACCCCAGTGTAATCTTAACAATCCAGATTATTCAGCACAATTTAGATCCCCTTAGTCAGTCACTTTTTCATTCTTATTATCAAGAAAGCCAACAAATGGAGGGGTTGGTACTTCCCCCTAGAGCTCACAACATGTTTTTGGCCTTGGCAGAAACTATTGCTAAGGAGCTCACGGTACAAAATTGTTTTGTGTGTGGGGGCACTAACATGGGTGATCAATGGCCATGGGAAGCCCATGAACTCAATTACACTCAAATGTTAGAAAATCAGGCCAATTAGACCTTTAATCAGAAAGGACAAGAAATTTGGGCTATAACTACCAAATTGGTAGGCAACGTTTGTTACCAACGCAAAAAGACTGATTTTCGCCATAGTAACGTGGGCTCACTAAGATGCAAAGGGACTTGGGAGAACAATACTTGGTGGTCAGGTTCTTCGGACTCACAGCCCAACAACGCATTGGCACAAATGACACACATGGCCTTCCTGTTAGATCCAGAAAACAACGCCTTGCAATGGAAAGCTCCTACCGGCCTATATTGGATTTGTGGACGTTTTGCTTATAATTTTCTTCCCAAGGACTGGTATGGTTCTTGTGTTCTAGGAGCCATCAGGCCTAGCTTTTTCCTTTTGCCCCTCCAACAGCGACAAGTGTTGGGTGTCCCAGTTTATGAAGAAATTGGTAACATCCGTAGTGAACGAGACACAAAAAACATTCATCGGGGTGTTTGGAAAGACAATGAATGGCCCCCCGACCGTATAATCCATTATTATGGACCTGCAACTTGGGCAGAAGATGGGACCTATGGCTATAGGACCCCAATTTACTTACTCAATCGTCTGATTCGGCTGCAAGCAGTTGTAGAAATTGTCACTAATGAAACAGTTTCAGCCATGACCCATTTAGCAAAAGAAAGTGCTAAATCACGAACTTATATTATGCAAAATCGATTGGCCCTGGACTATCTCTTAGCTAAAGAAGGGGGGGTATGTGGAAAATTTAATCTTACAAATTGTTGTATTGAGATTGATAACAGTGGGAAAGTGATTCAGGAGATCACAGACAAAATGATTAAAGTAGCTCATGTTCCTGTTCAAACATGGAATGGTTTTAACTTTCAGGAATTATTTGGCTCCTGGTTTCCCAAATTACCTGGTTTGCAAGCTATTGTAGCTTTAATTAGTATGATTGCTTTAGGATGTATTATTTTGCCTTGTGTTTTACCTATTTTTGTTAGAACTATCTCTAATAGCATTTCATTTATAGCAGAGCAACGTGCCATCAAGCATGTAAATGCCTTGTGGGAAAGAAAATATCAGTTATTGCCTCAAGAAGACCTTGAGTCAAATACAACGGACCGCGCCATTGAAAAGGCCTCCTTCGTATTAGACACAGATGGCGAGGAGGGCCAAAAGAAAGCCTTATGCTTATCACCGGAATGCACCACATCTCTGTCATACTGAGCCCTTTGGGTCAAAAACAAAAAGGGAGGAGATGTAGGAAACCTGTCATATTTCCACCTTAGGCTCACATAAAATGGCGCAGGTCTGGCTCAGGGCAGAGACAAGTTTTGTTTCTGCGCATAAGTTGCAGTTTTCCAATTATCAAATGACCTTGCTACGTGCAGATGGACACCCGTTGGAACACGTACAAGAAAGTAACACATACAAGATAGTTACAAGAACAAAGACATTCCATACAGATATGTAGCTGATTTATAACCTTAACATAATTGCTTAGTGCATGACTGAGATGTAACCATTCATAACTTTAAGATAACTACTTGATGGATAGCTAAAATGTAAACATTTAGATAATTGCTTGTTGCTGATTGCTTGTTGCTGATGCGTTGCTGGTATCTCAATAAAAGAGAGCTTGGGACTTCGGTCTGGGCCCTCATCCCGAGAAAGCTCAGACACGTGTCCTCATTCATCGGCAAGTTCATGAGGAGCCCGCCGGGTGCGAAAAAACCCACAACGGAGAATTAACAAATAGCATTCAAATACAAAAAGGTACAAGACAAGGCTGTCCACTATCTCCTTTATTATTTATTCTTTCTTTAGAAGTACTCACAAGAATAATCCGAAAAGATAAGATGATTGAAGGATTAGAAATCAGAAAAGAGACATTTAAATTACAGGCTTATGCAGATGATTTAGTTTTCATCTTGGAAGACCCTTTAGAATCTGGAACAAGATTATTACAGGTGCTGGAAAATTATGGAGATGTTGCGGGATTAAAAATTAACAAAGGAAAAACTAAAATGCTCGTTAAAAATATGTCCAACTTACAAGAGACTGAGTTAGTAGAAAAAATTGACATCCAGACATCTAAAAGACTAAAGTATTTGGGGATCCAACTATCAGCAAGATGTACTACACTTAAAAGAGAAAATTATGATAAGTTAATGGACCAAATTATAGTAGACCTAGATAGATGGAAAAACTTGCAGCTCTCTTTTATGGGAAGAATAGCGACGATCAAGATGAATATACTGCCCAAATTACTCTTTTTATTCCAATGTGTACCAATTAAATTAGGTAAGGATTTTTTTGAAAATTTAAATAGAGTTACATCTAAATTTATCTGGCAAGGTAAAAAACCGAGAATCAAGTTAAAATTATTACAGGATGCAAAGGAAAGAGGAGGGCTCGGCCTTCCACATTGGGAAAAATATTATCAAGCAGCAATAGTGGTATTGATAAAGGATTGGATAGAATAGAAGACTATTAGCCTTAGAAGGTCATATCATGCAAATTGGGTGGCATGCTATAATGTGGGATGGAAATATAGGGCTCATCAGTATTTTCAGAATCATCATATTAGACGGGCACTATTAGATGTGTGTATAAAAATAAAAAAAATAACTGTATAGAAATTCCCAATTGGCTATCTATATTAGAGATTTTTATGCACCCCAAATTTATAAATTTAGGAAGTGTAATTACATATAAAGATCTCTTAGATGAAAATGGAGACCTGAAAACAAGAAAAAGATTATCAGAAGATGGTGTAGAGTTGGAATGGTGGGCATACTTACAAATACAGTCACGATACAGAAAAGATAAAAAAGAACCAGGGATAAAATTAGAGCATACACAATTAGATAAAATTCTTCTAGGAACAGAAGAACGATTGATAAAAAAGATATACCAATATTTATTAGAACAGGATTTATTAGAAGAACAGGTAAAAGAAACAATGTTAACCTGGAGTAAAAATTTTGGTTATAATATTGACTTAGATAATTGGCAACTACTATGGGATAGAAATAGGAGGTTAACGCTAGCCACCTCCTATAAAGAGAATTTGTACAAGATGTTTTATAGATGGCATCTTCCCCCTATAAGGTTAGCAAAAATAGATAAAAAAATCTCACCAATGTGCTGGAAATGCAGAAGGCTTCCACGGACTTATTATCATATGTGGTGGGAATGTTCAGAAGCGAAAAATTTTTGGCAGCAGATTAAAAATTGGTTGGAAGAAATATTACGACAAAAAATTGATTTAAAACCAGAATTTTTTTATTAGGGATTATTAACGATAATCTCAGTAAAGCATCTCTCTACTTATTAGTGCATATCTTAACCACAGCAAGACTGGCATATGCCCAAAAATGGAAAAGAAAGGAAACACCCAGTGAAGAAGAAATAATAGATAAAATTTTATCTTGCGCTGAAATGGACAGGTTAACCCTAGAGATCAAAAATAAGAACGAAACGGAGTATTATGAAATTTGGCAAAATTTGTACAATTGGTTAGAGTTAAGGAGGATCGCTGAGATGAACATTGTTTGATTGGTTGATAATGTAAGGATTTTTTATTAGCATCTATATAATGGACATAACTGAAAGATACATAAATATAACGCTGAGGACTGAATGACAGTTTACTAAAAAAAAGTGACAGATCTTATATGTACAGTTTTTTATACTCTGTCCTGTTATAGATTGTATTTTAGGTTTTTGTTATTTCTTTCTGTAACATAAGATAATATTAATAGTAGTGTTGTAGCTAGGGAAGTTGAATAATGTCCACTTTTGTTTTTAAATGTATATGTAATAAAATTTTCACAAAAAAAAGATTGACTAGAAGACTGAGACCTAGATATAATTGAAAGATATGGAGAGGATTGGAATTTTATCAATAAATATAAATGGACTGAATTCTCCTTTTAAAAGGGGAAATGTTTTTACAAGACTATAGAAATTAAATTACCCAAATCTTTGTATAATGGGAGACTGCAATAGTAGATGCAACTCTGGACTACAAAAGCCACAATCAAGGAAGAAAAAGAGGAAATATACTACCTAAAGTGTTTTCAACAATGAAAGAATTGTGTATTTAAGACATATGGAGAGAGAGAACCCTCAAAAAACCACAGTGAATGAATGAACCTTTACTGTCAAAGTACAACCATGTATACATTGAGATTGGCTGAGCCTCCCTTCGTGCCCCCTCCCACAACTCACAGTGACAACAAACCCAGCATCTTGTTACACCATGTGAGCTAATTGCCCAACCGGCCTCACAAGTGAATCATACATAAAATTATAAAATTATTTCCCATTCAAGAGCCTAACAGCCCATGGATAGAAGCTGTTCTTCAGCCTGTTGGTACAGCTGGCTATACTCCTGTATCTCCTACCCAATGGTAGGAGAGTAAAGAGATACCAACCAGGGTGTGAGTCATCCCTGAGTATTTTCCTCACTCTTCCAAGGCAGCGAGCCCTGGCGATGTTATCCAGTGGTGTCAGGGGACAGCCCACAATGTCTTGTGCTGTGCTCACCACCTTCTGTAATACGTTCCTATCCACAGCTGTCAGGCCAGCATACCAAACCACAATACAGTGCGAGAGGACGCTCTCTATAGTAGACTGGTAAAAGAAGATCATTTGCTGTTGTTCTACCCTGTTCTTTTGCAAGACCCTGAGGAAGTGGAGTCTCTGTTGGACCTTTCTGGCCACCTGGGTTGTATTAACTTTCCAAGTAAGATCTTCACAGAGGTAGACTCCCAGAAATTTAAAGGAGGAAACTCTCTCCACACAGTCCCCCCCTCTGATGTAAAGGGGGGCAGGTTCCTCTCTTTTCCTACGGAAATCTAGCACCATCTCTTTTGTCTTGCCAATGTTCAGTTGTTCTCTGAACACCATATGGATAGTTTTTGTACCTCCCCCTGTATGCTGTTTCATCTCCACCTGTAATAAGACCCACTACGGTGGTATCATCTGCAAACTTAATTATCGCAGTAGATGGGTCGGATGATACACAATCATATGTGTACAATGAGTACAGGTAGGAGCTAAGCACGCAGCCCTGTGGTGAGCCAGTGCAAAGCTTCAGGGGGGGTGGATAAAACAGACCTGACCCTCACTGTTTGTAGCCGGTCCCTGAGAAAGTCTTTAATCCAATCGCAGATGGAGGGGAAAAAATTCAAGTCAATCAGCTTTTCAATGAGAGTGCTCGGCAAAATGGTGTTGAAAGCCGAGCTGCAATCAACAAAAAGCATCCTGACATAGCTTCCAGGTTTCTCTAGATGGCTTGCTACAGAGTGTAGAGCAGTAGCTAAGGCATTGTCTGTCGACATGTTCCCCCTGTAGGTAAATTGATGATTGTTGAAGTCCAGTGGGAGGCATGTCCTAAGATGTTGGAGAACCAATCTTTTGAAACATTTCATCACTACAGACGTTAATGCAACAGGTCTGTAGTCATTCAGGCACTCAACTGCCGTTTTCTTTGGGACTGGGACAATGGTAGCTGCTTTCAGGCATGATGGTACAGAGGCCATTTGCAAGGAGATGTTAAAGATCCTTGTCAGGACCCCTGCTAATTGGTCAGCACAGTTCTTAACTACTATCCCCAGCACCTCATCTGGGCCTGCAGCTTTGCTGGGATTCATAGCCTTCAGTATAGCTCTCACTTGGTGTTCACACAGGGTGAGTGGCTGAGAATCAGAAGGCCAGCCAGCAGAGGCTACATGGTCTGATCTTTTCACCTCATAGCAAGTGAAGAAGATATTCAGCTCCTCTGCTAACAAGGCATCGGTATTAACTGTGTTCCTTGTATTGCCCTTGTGGTTGGTTAGGTGCTGCAGTCACTGCCACACTTGCTTTGGATTGTTGTCTGCTAGGTCATTCTCCATCTTGTGTTTATATTGTTTTGCCATCCTAATGCCTCTTCTGAGATTTGCCTTGGCCTCTCTGTATGTGTCCCTGTCCACTGCCTTAAAGGCAGAATCCTGGGTTCTCAGGAGTGTTCGTACCTCTGCAGTCATCCAGGGTTTGCAATTCCCGTAAACTCTAATGCACTTTTCTGTTGTCACACTGTCAGTGCATGTTTTGATATAAGCAATCCTGCAACTGACTGAGAGCACCCGCTGCCGAAGTTTTAACCCTTTTCATGACTGTCTGAGATCTTTTCCTGAGAGGGACATACTTTGGGTACAACAGGAGTGAAAGAAGATCAGATGTACCCAGGTGGGGGAGGGAGAATGCTCTGTATGCCTGTTTCAGATTAGAGTACACACGGTCTAGAGTGTTCTTCCCTCTGGTGGAAAATTATACACACTGTACAAACTTGGGGAGAACTGTCTTTATACAAGCTTGATTGAAGTCCCCAGCCATGACAAGAGCGCCCTCTGGGTGAGTTTGGTGCTGCCTGGAGATGACATCATATAGCTTGGAAAGTGCTGTGCTGACATTGGCATCAGGTGGAATGTAAACAGCTATAATAATTACCACAGTAATTTCTCTAGGCAGATAAAATGGCCTACATGTGACAGTCATCAGTTCCACATCTGGGGAGCAATACACGTGAACTAATCTGCTGTTGGCACACCAGTCACAATGTATATACACACAGAGTCCTCCTCCTTTGCTCTTACCGGAGCCTCCATTTCTGTCAGAGCGGAGAAAGACTCGGCTTGTCAACTCCCACTGCTGTATTCGGTACATCTGAATGTAGGCAGGTCTCCATGACAACCATCACACAACATTCACAGAGAAGCTTGCTTGCTGCCATCTGCAGCTGTAATTGGTCAATTTTATGGACGAGGGATCTGCCATTACTCAAGAAAACACTTGGCAGTGCTGGTCTATGAGGCTGCTTCCTGAGCTGAGCCAGCATCCTGGCTCTGCAGCCACATTTTTGTTTTCGCTCCTTTCTCTTTCGCTTATGTCGGCTCCTCCCCGGCCCGATGACAATCCACGGAGATACTGGAGGCCTCGCTATGCAGTTCGGTATGTTATGGGACTGCTGAAAAACACTGGTAAATCCAGATTGCCTTGCAAGCCCGATGTTTAGCAGCTCTATGCGTGTGTAGGCTAATTTAGTCCCTCACACTACACTGTGCACACTCATCCATACACACATTATTCTAATCACCACACACAAGTACTGGGAGCTCAGGGCCACTGCATGTGAATGCACTGACATCTTGGGGAAAAAAATACACATTTTATTCAAATAGACATAAATCATGGTCTAGAATTGATATGATATGGACATCTTTCAACTTGAAAATGATAATACAAGAGGTGGAGATAGAAACTAATGTTTGGACAGATCACAACCCAATATAAATGACTTGTAAAGGAACCAAGAAAAAACTAAGATGGTCTCTGAATAAATCTATATTGAAAGAAAAAGAATTTTTACAACTAGCAACACAGGAAATGGAATTTTTTTAAAAAAATAAGAAAGAAGAAACATCACTCCAAAATGTATGGGATACAGCCAAAGCATTTTTTAAAATTCCATTTATATCCCGCCCTTCTCCAAAGACTCAGGGTGGCTTACAAGCTTAGCAGTAGCCTTCATTCTATGTATATGCCTGCTTATTAGGGCTTTCATACACCCCCCAAGCGGCATTATTACAAAGTCAGCTTAATTGCCCCCAACAATCTGGGTCCTCATTTTACCTACCTCGGAAGGATGGAAGGCTGAGTCAACCTTTTAGGGGGTTGGCCATAACTTATACCTCTAATAAGGATAAAGAAAAGAAGAAAATCCTCAAGAAACAAATGGAGATAATAAAACATAAATTAAACCTGTCTGAGATGGATATAATGGCACAACAGATTAAACGGTCTAAACAGATTTTTTTTTGAAAATGCCAATAAGCTGGGGAGATGGCTAGCATATAGATTGAAGAAAGAAAAAGAAAAAAGATTAATAAGCTACAAGATTCAAAAGGAGAATTGCAGTTCCACAATGTTGCAATGAAAAAAATCATTAAAGATTACTATACGACACTCTATAAGGCAGAGGAAGTTCCTAAAGAGAAAATAACAGTCGTACTTAAAAGAAACAGATTTGCCAAAAATCCCGGAGAATATCCGAAATATACTAAATGGGAAAATATCAGTGATGGAGATTACAGAAGCTATAAAAAGACAAAAAAAGAGAGATAAGACTGCGGGTCCAGATGGACTTCCTGCAGAATTCTACATAGCATTACAAGATGTATTAAGTCCGAGGTTGAAAGAACTGTGTAATGAAATGTTTTTGGAGACTAAAATACCAAAGTCGTGGACTGAAGCTAATATTACTTTAATACCCAAAGAAGATACTAATCTGACACAAATAAA
This sequence comes from Vipera ursinii, assembly GCF_947247035.1. Taxonomy (NCBI): domain Eukaryota; kingdom Metazoa; phylum Chordata; class Lepidosauria; order Squamata; family Viperidae; genus Vipera; species Vipera ursinii. The sequence continues at coordinate 31,670,437 of NC_139515.1, forward strand.
AAAAACTACAGACCAATATCACTATTAAATGTAGACTATAAAATTTTTGCTTCGATAATGGCAGAAAGAATTAAGAAATTCTTGACTGAATTCATACATACAGATCAAAATGGCTTTCTACCTAAAAGACAGATAAAAAATAACTTAAGAATGATTTTGGATGTTTTAGAGTACTATGAAAATCACCCAGGGAAACAGATGGCATTAATATTTCTTAATGTGCAAAAAACTTAAAAAAACTGGCAATTTATGTTCCAGCAGTTGATGGAAATGGACTTTGGGGAAAAAATTATAAATGCAATTCAAGCAATCTACCACAAACAAATGGCTAGAATAATTCTAAATGAAGATTATACAGAAAAGTTTGATATCAAAAAAGGTACAAGACAGGGATGTCCACTATCCCCACTTTTATATATATTAACATTGGAAGTATTGACCAGACAAGGCATAGAAATTAAAGGATTGGAGATAAAAGAACAAAAATATAAACTACAAGCCTTTGCGGATGACTTGGTTTTTATCTTGGAGGAGCCACTTTAAACAGCTACTAAACTGTTGGAGAAAATAGAAAAGTTTGGAGAACTGGCAGGTTTGAAAATAAATAGAGAAAAGACTAAAGTATTAACAAAAAACTTACAAAAAAGACAAACTTACAAATAATTTAAAAAGTTAAGTATCTAGGAATCTATTTAACAGCAAGTTGTATAACATTAAAAGAAGATAACTCTGAAAGATTGTTGAAACAAATAAAATTGGACTTGGAAAAGTGGAAAAATCTTCAACTGTCACTGTTAGGAAGAATAGTTAGAGTCAAAATGAACATTTTACCGAAAATACTCTTCTTATTTCAAACGATCCCTGTAAAATTGGGAAAAGTCTTCTTTGATGATCTAAATGCAACAATATTGAGATTTATCTGGCAAGGGAAGAAAGCACGAATTAAAGTGAAAATGTTACAAGAAGCTAAAAATAGTGGAGGATTTGGACTCCCAGACTGGAGACTATATTATTGAGCAACCATTTTACCATGCCTTAAAGAATGGATTACGGTGAGAAATAAAAGACTATTGTACCTAGAGGGGCATGACCTACAAATTGGTTGGCATGCCTTCCTATGGTACGAGAAAAATAAAACACACAGATACTTCCAAAACCACTTTATAAGGAATGTACTCCTTTCAGAATGGGAAAGAATAAAGCAGAAAATTTATATTAAACTACCTGAGTGGCTTTCAACAATGGAAGCTTTTGCTTACCCAAACTCAGTTAACTATGACAAAGTCATTACTTACAAAGATATCCTGGATAAGGAAGGAAAATTGAAAGACAGACAAGACTTATATTGACAAGGTATTGACTTAGCATGGTGGCCATATTTGCAAATTCAAACAAGATATAGAAAAGAAGCAAGGACAATGGGATTTTATAAAGAACAGACAGAATTTGATCAAATATTATTAAAGACAGATGAAAACCTGATTAAGAAACTTTACAGATTTCTGCTAAACTTGAAGATGCAAAAGAACAAGTAAAAGAAACAATTATAACATGGGCAAAAAACTTTGGATATTCTATAGATTTGGAAGACTGGCAAAAATTATGTGATAGAAATATTAAATTGGCTAAAGCAGTTTCACATAAAGAAAATTTGTATAAAATGTTTTATAGATGGCATATGACACCAGTAAGATTAGCCAAAAAGTTTAAAAATACTTCAAATAATTTCTGGAAATGTAAACAAAGGCCAGGTACTTACTACCAATATCTGGTGGGTATGCCCTAAAGCAAAAATGTTCTAGCTTAAGATACATACATGGCTGCAAAATATGACTACAATACAGATAGAACTTAAACCAGAACTGTTTTTGTTAGGAATTTTAGGAGCTAAGTATGAGAAGGAGAATGAGTATCTAATATTGCATGTATTGACAGCAGCGAGAATAGTATTTGTCCAATACTGGAAAAATGAAAACTTACCAGCTGAAGAGATTTTAATCAAGAAAATTTTAGAGTGTGCAGAAATGGATACAGATTAAAGAGAAAGAGGATTCAGTTTATTTTAAAACATGGGATAAATTTTACCAATGGTTAGGAAAACTAGAGAGAAATGAATATGATAGGTTGTTTCAAATATATATTAGTAAGAAGAATGATAAGGATTGACCAACTGATACCATTTATGATTATTGTTTAGCATATTCATTACAGCTATTTACTATTATATTAATTAGCATTAACTGAACATATATGTACCCGGACAATAGTCTGCTTGCTAAAGCTTGAAAACGTTATTGGGGGGCAACCCCAATGTTGTTCCCAATCCCATCCCAACCCTAATCCCGATCCTAACCCCACCCCGAACCTTAATCCCTATCCTGGTCCTACCCCTTTCCCAACCTTATAAAATTCAATAAAAACCTTTATATGTAAAAAAAGAAAGTGAGGCAGCAGTCCCATGTGCACCCACGTGCGCGAATGCACCCCCACCCTGCTAGGCAAGCGGAGCCACAGCATCTGTGGCAGAAGAGTGCAGACGGGCAGTGGAAGGTGCGAGAAGCCCTGACCCCAGCACAGCCCCTCTCCACTCTCCTCCTCCCCACCTCATAAGAGCTGCGGGGCTCAGGAGCCTGCCACCATGCCCCCCCTCCAGGAAAGAAAACCATCACAAGACACTCTTCTGTTTTAACTTTTCCTTGTCACTTTTTGGAGTTTTCATCCTGCTTTTGTGAGACGGCAGCGTTTGAGAGGGGGTGTAGCTGCCCCCTCCCCCCCAAGCCATCAGCTAAGCAAGATGCCCTCCTGCCCACTGTTCACCCACCAGAGACCCCTGGAACTCTCCCAACCCTGCCCGGCCCCCACAGGCATCCCTCCCCAGGAGCAACATCAAGCTGGCCATGCCCACCCTGGCCCACCCAGTATGCCATGACCACTGTAGCCATGCCCACCCAGCAGGCCACACCCACCTAGCAGGCCACTCCCACCCAGCACCTGGCGATACATAAGTGGGTTTTGGATTGCAGTTTGGCCACTTGGTCTCTAAAAGATTTGTCTCATTTGCATTTAGGTAGCAGTTGCCAATAATTCTCTTTCAACTATCTACCGATTATCTCTCCCAAATAAAAGACATACAAAAAAAAGCCTTGACAAACCTAATACAGGGCACATATGTATGATAGCATTTTATCATTTTGAAGTTTAAAAAACTCCCTTTTTTGTGGGTAACTATAGGGCAAACAAGTGCAAAAGCCCAGAAAACCCGAATTCAGACCCAAATCTGTCTGTTGCCCAAACTATAATAAACTTTGTTAAAACTATTGTGGTTTTGTTTTAAATTTGCCCAAGGTAATATTTCTATAGGTTAAGCAGTGGCAGATATCACTGTTGCATTTTTGTAGACCTGGGATAAAATCATGCAAACAAGAAACTGCTCCTATAGACCTATACTTCATTTGGAACTTTATTTTTTTTGTAATACATTTTATTGATTTTTTTAAACATAAATCACTTAATAATTGGTGAACTGTGTGTTGTCTGGGTTTACATTTGTTAAACAGTCACTAACAATTGATTTCTGTAATCCATAAACCACATAATGGTTTTAGTTGATTTCCTCTTTTTCCCAAAATGTCCTCTTCTGCAAACATTGAGTTAATACAATACTTATTATTTTGATAGATAACAATTAAATATATAATTTTTCCCCAGTATTCCTAAAAGCTGTCAGAGCGGGCAGCCGTGTGAGTGGGCTTCTCTATATCACACAACCTCTCACCCAGTGTCTACGGGGGCTCCTCGGAGCCATAGGAGGTCCTGGAGGGACAGCTGAAGTGGCGGGCATCCCGGAGAACCTACATGAGCGGAGGCCCATGTTGGGGATCTGGAGAAAAACCCGATGTACGCAGACCAGGGAGAAGGAGGCCAGTAATGGCCGACATGAAGATCTGACAGAGGGACGGAACTAGCATCGACTTAGTGGAACAATGGTGGAACGGAGCTGACAAAAAGTAATTCCAAGATTTTTACATTTAAAAAGTGAAAGGGAGCGCTTTTGAAAGAGACGCTGGCTAGAAGAGGCAGCCTTACCAAGAGGGAGCGAGCGGGGAGAGAAGCAACGAGAGATAAGGCAACAGGCAAGAGCGACAAGGAGGAGGAGCCAGGAAGTTAGAAGATCGTAAACTAGCCGTGAGATCAGGCGAACTGATAGAAAGCTAATGGGAAAAGATAAGAGACTGAACTTTTGAGAAAACGAGTGTGGACTATAAGTAGAAGGAAAGTGAATAGTTTGGAAAGACTTTGAAGTTTTGATTTATAAGCCACGGAAGTATAATAGATCCAAGATGGAGAAAGTGACACAGCAACCTTAGGACTGCAGTTTTGGTAGTGAAACAATTACTGGCCATTGGCTGAAGAAAAAGATATAAAAGGAACTACAAATTCAGAGTTGGAAATTTATAATTAAAAGGAAAGTGACTTTGATGAGACAGGAAGATAAAGGTGATATATAAATATAGATAAAAAGACACACATAAATATAAATATATAGACTGACTGCTTGCTATATTCATGAAATAACTATATTGCTGCGATTGTTGATTGCTAGAATTGGATAGAATTGAAATAATCAATTAGCTAAGGAATTAATCACTTGATTGTTAAAGATATATATACATATATATAATTTGATAAAGGTTTATTTAAGGTTAAAGAAATTAAGTATTTGTAAAGAGTGGTATTAATTGAGTAATGTCTTAGGGGTTTGGTCGAATTTATTAATATCATAAGAGCCACAACAGATTAGAGATAGAGGACAGGTTGGCTGTTGATTTTGATATATCTCCCCCGAATTAGGAAACAGAAAAGGAGGTAGTGGTGGAGTGAGATAGAGGGGGGAAAAGAAGGTGCAAATACCCCATAAAGAGTATTTTTATAAAAATCTGGTTAAATATGACAAGCATACTGAACTTAACAAAGATTAGTGCAAGGAAAGAGGGCAGCGCCACAGGGCTTAGGGATGTCTTCAAGCCCTTCTATTCAGAAGTCCATTGATGACATGCTACAAAGGGAAAGGTCAAATTCCTTTAAAGATTTACAAGCCCTTCTGCAAAATATGCAAGAAGCAATGACTAAGAATCATGAAGAGATGAAGAAAGAGATAGGTCAAGTGAGAAATGATACTGGTGAGCTCCAGGAAAAAATACAAGCGATTGATGGTAAATTTGAGGGGATTCAACAACAATTAATAAAAAATGAGCAAAGATTACAGGAAATGGAAGTAAGAATGGAGAAGGAGGAGAAGAAAGTAGAGGACTTAAGTGAAACACTAATCCGGGCAAACAGAGAGCTTGAAACAACAGTGATCTTCCTGGAAGCAGAGAAAGCCGCCCACTATCGGCGCTTTCAAAATGTTAAGGAAAAAAAAGGTGAAGACCTGCCGAACGTGATGGCGGACTTAATGGCGAAGGCATGCAGAAATTGATGAGACGTATAGGGTCCAAACTAACTATGTGAGGAGACATAATCTTCCGAAAGAAGTACATGTGAGATTGGTTAAAAAATCGACCCGGGATCAAGATGTACGTGAAAGAGGTGGTCTTAAAATGCCCCGTTTTAAATTATATTATGAGGCTGCTGCTTTATCATCAATTAATGATTGGTTTAATTTAACACAAGGGAGATTATTGAATATTGAGGGTTATGATTTGTTATTTGGTTGGCATGCATATTTATTGTATGACAAGAAGGTGGATAATGTTTTTAAGACACATATATTAAGGTATGCTCTGTTGCGAGTTTGGAAAAAATATCGATATAAGTTAAATTATAAAATACCAATTTGGGCAATACCTAAACATGCAATAGAAAATATAAATGTGGGATTTAAACACGATGTGACTACATATAAAGAAATTCTTAGGATGGAAAGGAATGTATGGCAATTAAAGCCATATAATATTTTAAAATAAGGGAAAATAGTACAAACTTGGTTTCAGTATGGGCAGTTACAAGCTAGATGGAAGGAAGATCAGAAAGTTGGTATTTCGATAACTGATGAAAATTTGGTAAAACAAATTAGAGATCAAGGTCAAGCACATATAAGAAGGATATATAAGTGAAAATGAATGTCCTGCCCAAATTTTTATTTTTATTTCAAATGATACCGATTCTTAAGAAAGATTCTAACTTGGAGGAATGGCAGCGTGGTATCAATAAATTTGTGTGGGCAGGGAAAAAGCCACGAGTTAAACTTAAGATTATGCAGGATATTCGTGAGAGAGGTGGCCTTAAATTGCCTAATTTCAAATTATATTATGAAGCTGCTGCATTAGTAGGAATAAGTGATTGGATTAACTTGACGCAATCGAGGTTATTAAATCTTGAGGGCCATGATTTGTTGTTTGGCTGGCATGCATATTTGTTGTATGATAAGAAGGTAGGTACCGTGTTTAGGACGCATATTCTAAGACAGGCATTGCTGAGAGTTTGGAAGAAGTATAGACATAAGCTAAGTTGTAAGATACCATTGTGGGCAATTCCAAAACACGCAATAGAAAATATACATGCTGGTTTCAAACACGATGAGACTACCTACAAGGAAATTTTAAGTTTAGAAAGGAATGTTTGGTGTTTGAAATCATATAGCTTCTTGCGAGAAGAGAAGGTTGTACAAACATGGTTTCAATATACTCAGCTACGGGCCAGGTGGAAAGAAGACCAGAAAATTGGATTTGCAACGATTGATGAAAATTTGATAAAGCAAATTAGACATCAGGGACCTGCACACATTAAACGGATATATCTTGCACTGATTGAGATTGATTCAGAAACAGAGCTTGTTAAGGACTGTATGATAAAATGGGCCCAAAATATCCAGGAAGTTATTACTATGGATATGTGGGAGAAGATTTGGGTGAGGAATGTGAAATTTACTCAAGCTCAAAACTTAAGAGAGAATTTTTATAAGATGTTTTATAGATGGCATTTAGATCCTAAAAAACTTGCAAGTATGTACCCGAATTATCAGCCTAAGTGTTGGAGGTGCGGGGCTGAAGATGCAACATATTTTCACATATGGTGGACATGTAAAAAGGTTAAGGCCTTTTGGATTAAAATCTGGTGGAATATACAGAAGATTTTTAAAAGAAGGATAAAGTTTTGTCCGCAATTTTTTTTGTTGGGAATAATTGTTGATGCTACAGTGGTGGACTCTAAGTTGATGCTGAATTTAATTACGGCAGCAAGACTTTTGATAGGACAATATTGGAAGAAAGAGGAGCTGCCGACCATAGAAGAATGGACTTTAAAGGTTTCCGACCTGGCAGAGATGGCGAAGATATCGGCTTATTTGAAAGATCACTCGCAAGAACGTTATATTATGGAATGGAGAAAGTGGATTGAGTTTATCCAGAATAAGTATAGGGTTAAGAAGTTTTATCTAGCATTTGAATAAGTCTTCTTTCGTGTTTTTTCTTTTCTTTTCCAATTTTCTTTTTTATATATATTTAATAATGTTAAGTTTTGTTTGTTCTTATACAAGTTAGAGGGTGATGGATTTTAGAATTTATGGTTGTTAGTATATGGTTGCTTATGATTGTTTTTATATATATATACCTTGTATTTAGCTCTGGGAAGTCCGGGGGGGGGAGGAGGGTGGGGGGGAGGTACGGGGAGGGAAGAGGGAGGGGGGAGCTGGGGAGGGGAGGGTCGGGGGGGATGGGGGTTTTTAATGGAAAATTGTATTGTAAAACTTTTCAATAAAAAAAAAAAAAAAAAAAAAAGAAGGATATATAATGCATTGATAGAAATAGATTCAGAAACGGAACTTGTTAAAGATTGTATGATAAAATGGGCCCAGAATTTTCAGGAGGTTATAACAATGGATACCTGGGGAAAGATATGGGTTAGAAATGTAAAATTTACACAGGCTCAAAATTTAAGAGGGAATGTTTTATAGATGGCATTTAGATCCTAAAAAAATTAGCATGTATGTATCCAAATTATCAGCCTGAAGAGCCTTGGTGGAGCAGTGGGCTAATGCCTCCTTAAGTAACACCAGCTGCCTGCAATTAGTGCAGGTTCGCGTCCCACCAGGCTCAAGGTTGACTCAGCCTTCCATCCTTCCGAGGTAGGTAAAATGAGGACCCAGATTGTTGGGGGCAATTAAGCTGACTTTGTAATAATGCCGCTGTGGTGTGTGTGAAAGCCCTAATAAGCAGGCATATACATAGAATGAAGGCTACTGCTAAGTTTGTAAGCTGCCCTGAGTCTTCGGAGTGGAATGGAATTAAAATAAAATAAAATAATAAATGCTGGAGGTGTGGTTGTGAGGATGCAACCTATTATCATATGTGGTGGACTTGTAAAAACGTTAAAGCTTTTTGGATTAAAATTTGGTGGAACATGCAGAAGATATTTAACAAAAAGATAAAGTGTTCTCCACAGTTATTTCTGTTGGGTATTATTACAGATTGTACAGTCATAGATACTAAAGTGATGTTGAATTTAATTACAGCAGCAAGACTTTTAGTAGCACAATATTGGAAGAAGGAGGAACTGCCTACTATAGAAGAGTGAAAGTTTCAAACCTGGCGGAAACAGCAAAGATTTCGGCATATTTGAAAGAACAATCGCAACAGAGATATATTGTGGAATGGAGAAGATGGATTGAGTATATTCAGAATAAATATGGGACTAAAAAGTTTCATTTAGCATATGAATAAGTATTAGTTTTATATGATGCATTATTAGTTATTCATTATTATTTAGTTATTCAGTTATGTTTAAGGGGAGTTAAAGTGCGATAGAATTTAATGTGTTTTTTTTAGTTAGTTAGCATATTTTAGTTTAAGTTTGTAAAAGTTAATACCCTGTATTCAGCTCTGGGATGTCGGGGGCGGGGGAGAGGGGGAGGGAGGGTAAGTGGGGGGAGGGGGAGGGAGTGAGTTTATGTTTTTAAAATGTATTCTAAAACTTTTCAATTAAAAAAAATCGACCCGGGATGAATTACTACATAGATCAAGAGAGGAGCCGCTAGACTATGGAGGACAACAAATAACAATTCTCAAACAAATACCTAAAAGAATGAGGGATTTGAGTCGAGGCTACCAATTTTTGACATCGAAATTGATTAGATATAATGCGAACTTTAGATGGCTAACTCCAGAAGGCATTCTAGTCACGTGGCAAGATAGAAGGTATAGATTAGACTCGATAGACAAGGCAGAAGATTTTTATAAGCTCCACTTTAACAATGAAGATGAAGTAGAAGACTAAGATGGAGGGGACATAAGAGAAAGGGATGCAAGACAGATGGCTATAGTAGGGAAGGTACTAGGAACAGAGGAAATAAATCTGGAGAGACTACAGAGAAATATGAAGGCAGAGACAAAGAAACAAGAGAGATCCACACAACGAGAAGCACAAGACCCAGATATAAGTAAAATAAAGGGAGAAGAATGCAGGATTTTGTCACTGAATATTAATGGTTTAAACTCACCAATGAAAAGACAGAAAATCTTTAATAAACTTATTTGTTAAAAATTAGATATAATTGCAATTCAGGAAGTTCATATAAAAGAACAGAAATACCTGTTAGATCAACCAAAATTAGGAAATATATTTGTATCATTAGATCAACAAAAAAAGAGGGGGCTGGTATTATATGTGAATGAGAAATTGGTAGCTAAACAAATTTATAAAGATAGAGAAGGTAGAATATTGATAGTTGAGGTAGAAATAAACCATAGGAAAGTAGTGATAGTAGAAATATATGCCCCAAATGGAAACCAAGAACAGTTTTTTAAAACATTACATAATAAGGTATGTGATGTAGACTACAATGAGATCTGTGTGCTAGGAGACTTCAATGCTATTATTTGCACCACAAGGGTAATAAGACCAGGAAAAGGAAAAGAAGAAGACTACCAAGATTCTTTTTCAAATTGGCCAAAGATCTAAACATCCAGGGCATATGGAGAGAAAGGAATTGTGAGGCTAGACAGTATACATATTCTAATCGACATAGCTCGTGGTCTAGGATTGACAGGGTGTGGATGTCAAGGGAAATTAACTGTGAAGTCGAAGACGTGTGTATAGAGACAAGCACCTGGGCAGACCACAACCCCGTGAAATTTAGCTGGAAAGGGTCCAAAAAAACATCTAGATGGACTATACAAAGATCAATATTAAAAGAAGATGACTTCAGATTAAAGATGGAGAGAGAATTGGACTTCTTTTTTAAAGAAAATAAAGCCGAAGACACCTCTGTCCAAAATCATTGGGACACAGCTAAGGCAATTATGAGAGGAGTAGCTATAGCATATATGGGGAAAAAGAATAAGGAGAAAAAACAACAACAGAAAATGTTAGAAGGGGAATACAAAAGATTAGAAACAATATTACAACATGAACCACAAAAAAAGAATGTAAAACAACAAATGGACTTAATTAAACATAAACTTAACATTTTAGGAAAAGAAAAATTAGCACAACATATAAGATGTATAAAACAGAACTTTTTTGAAAATGTAAACAAACCTGGTCAATGGCTTGCACACAAATTGAAAAAAACAAAAGGAGAAAAGTTGGATTAGTAAATTATGAGACGGCAAAAAGAGAATATTCTATCAAGAAGAGGAGAAAAAAATTACAGCCCAGGAATTTTATGTCAAGGAATAATTCTTCCTATCAGAGGGTGATGGACCGTGCTTCAGATGATGCATAATGTGTGTGGGTGAAGGAAAATAAGGCCCGACGCATATTCTATTAAAAACCTTTAATCACAAAAGAAAAACATATATAAACAAAAAAAGCTAACCAACTACATCCTCTCTCATCAGACAGTAAAAAGAAAAATGTAAAGACAAAAACTAGAAAACCTTTTAACGCTTGTGCACACAGCAAAGCTAACTCATAACATAGCTAGCCACATGACATTCACTATGGGTACCAGATAGGTTATCAACACAGGTGCAGAACAGAAGGAAATGTACAATTAGGATTGAGCTTTTCGGACGAACTAAAAAAAAACATGCAGTGACATCCCCTTCTTTCGTCAGCAAAGTGAAGATTCAGGTAAAGCACATCTTCTCACGCAGATACTCATGTTGGGCTGCAGGTAGTGGTTTGTTTAACATATCAGCAATTTGATCATGTGTAGGTCATGGTCAGAGGCGAATATTGTCCTGATTCAAAAAGATAACACAGACCATACATCAATTCAAAACTATAGACCAATATCTTTGCTTAATTCTGACTATAAGATATTTACAACAATTATAGCTGAGCAATTAAAAAGATTTTTAAAAGATTTTATACATGTGGACCAGAATGGATTTCTAGCCAAAAGACAAACTAAGTACAACATTAGGATAATATTGGACACCCTAGAACAGGGGTGTCAAACTGCCGGCCCACGGGCCAGACACGTCATGAAGACACCATGCCCACCCCATTGCTGGCAATAGTGGAAAAACTCTGATATGTCACGCAATGTCACATGACATCACGAGTTTGACATGTCTGCCCTAGAATATTATGAAATACATAGTGGACAACAAATGGTGTTATTATTCCTAGATGGCCAGAAGGCCTTTGATAACGATAAGTGGCCATTTATATATCAACAACTTAGGTATATGGATATGGGTGAAAAATTTATAAATATAATAAGGGCAATATATAGTAATCAGGAAGCAAAAATAATAATAAATGGGGAAACAACCAGGAAATTTCAAATACAAAAAGTAACATGACAAGAATGTCCTTTATCCCCATTACTATTTATACTGATGCTAGAGGTCCTAATGAGAATAATTAGAAATGAACTGCATATAAAAGGATTAGAAATTTAAAAAGAAATTTTTAAACTTCCAGCATTTGTGGACGATTTGGTCTTTATTATGGAGGATCCACAACAATCGGGACTGAAACTGTTGGAAGAATTAGATAAATATGGAGAAGCCGCTGGGCTGAAAATAAACAAGGGTAAAAATAAAATGATTGTTAAAAATATGACAAATAAACAGAAAGAAAACTTGGCTAGAATTATGGATATACAAATAGTTAAGAAGATAAAATATCTAGGAATTACTATTACAGCCAGATGCACTTCAATCAAAGAAGACAATTATGACAAAATAGTGAAACAAATAAAAAAAGACCTGGAAAGATGGGGAAACTTGAGCCTTTCATTGTTAGGGAGAATTGCTGTCATAAAAATGAATGTATTACCTAAACTCCTATTCCTCTTCCAAAATATTCCTATACAACTTGATCAAAAAAAAATTTGGGAACCTGAACAAATTGACATTAAATTTTATATGGCAAGGGAAAAAAACAAGGATTAAAATGAAACATCTGCAGGATGTTAAAGAAAATGGGGGTTTTGGACTACCAGACTGGGAAACATATTATCAAGCAGCAGCGTTAACCTGGATTACAGAATGGATAATTTTAAAGAAAAAAAGATTATTAACTCTAGAAGGCCATGATCTGCAATTAGGCTGGCACGCATTCCTATGGAATGAGAAACAAGGGCTATATCAACATTTTCAAAACTATCGGATTAGACAAGCGCTACTTAAAATTTGGAATAAAATTAGAAAACAAAATAACATTAAACTACCAGTCTGGTTGTCCACCCTTGAAGCGATAGTCTACCCAAATTTGTTTAATTTGGAAAACAGTACTACATACAAGGATATTTCAAATGAAATGTAAGAATTGAAATCTAGACAGTGTTCTGAACCAGCCCTCTTCTAACAAACCCCTTATCAGAAAGAAGAGACTGGAGAGCGTCCAAGGCTAAAAGGCTTCTGCCAAGATTTAATTACGCAGTTAACAAAAACACTAGAGCTTGTCTTCTCAAGCGGAAAAGTTGCTTTCAGCCTCCCCAAACACTCCTTTTATAGAGAGCTCAGGGCGTGGTCTCCCTGTGCCTCCTCCCGAGGAGTCCCATAGCCTTTCTTTGTTTGTTCCTGCTCGACTGCCTCCTGCGTCGGGCGTCCTTGAACAGGGCCAGCTGTGGGTCATCATCCTCCGCACTCTCGGGCTCACGCAGCTGAGAAGAGGTCCCCGGCTGAGGACTCTGCAAAGCCTCCAAACCATCATCAGCCGGTTCGTCTCCCTCCTCCCCCTCATCTGAGTCCTCCGATACGTCGGAGCCGGCTGTCGGACCCACAGGCTGGCCCTGAGTCACAACACTATCCCGCACCGCAGGGCCCTTCCCCCGGGTCTGCCGATCCGGATGCGGTCGGGATGGGAACTGTTCGTGAAAAGCAGTCACCAACGCAGGGGCATGAACGGCGGTCGCGTCTTCCCATGAGAAGTCCTCCGGCCCGTACCCTTTCCACTCGATCAGGTACTGGAAGCGACCTTTCAGCCAGCGGGAATCCCTGATGCTGGCGACCTCGTACTCGGGGGTGCTGCCTCCATCACGAGTTCCTGATGGGGGAGGTTCCGCTTGGCGAAGTGGACAGGCCGGTTGTTCGGGGACCAACAAGGACCGATGGAAGACGGGGTGCACGCGCAGGGAACGTGGCAGAGTTAAACGATAGGCGACCGGATTGATGACGGCCTCGACTGGGAACGGTCCAAGGTAACGGTGGTCCAGCTTCCTCGCCGGCCGAGTGAATGGTAGGTTCCTGGTGGACAGCCAGACCCGATCCCCCACCGATAGTGGAGGCGTATCCCTTCTCGACCGATCGGCGAACCTCTTGTAGTCGGCCTTGGCCTTCTCCAGCTGCCGTCGCACCAACCGATGGATCGCCTGTAACTCCGTCATAAATTCGTTCGCTGCCGGCTCCGATGAGTCCACGGGAGAAAGGGGGAAAAACCGGGGGTGATAACCCACGTTGGCCAAGAACGGTGTCATCTGCGTGGAGGTGTGCTGCGAGTTGTTAAAGGCAAACTCGGCTATGGCCAAATAGTCCACCCAATTGTCCTGCTGCAGGTTAACGTAGCAGCGCAGATACTGCTCTAAGATGCCGATGACCTTCTCGGTACCCCCTTCGGTTTGTGGATGATGCGCGGACGAGAGGCAAACCTTAATGTCCAACGCCCGCATCAACTCCTGCCAGAAGCGGGCTGTAAACTGGGCCCCCCTATCGGAGACGACTCTATCGGGAAGGCCGTGCAGCCGGAACACCTGTTGGATGAACATGCGACTAGTGGCGCGAGCTGACGGTAAGCCGCGACAAGGGATGAAGTGCGCCATCTTGGTCAGCATGTCCACCACCACAAACACTGTCATGAAGCCGGAGGATGGGGGTAGATCCGTCAGAAAGTCCATGGACACAGCCCCCCAGGGTCTCTTGGGTGTTGGCAAGGGCTGCAGTAAACCAGGCGGGGCCCCTGTCGCTGACTTGGCCTGCCTGCAAGGAATGCAGGAGGTGACATAAGACTGGACATCGTGTCGGACTCGGGGCCACCAAAAAGTACGGGAGACCAAGTTCAGAGTCTTGAACAGGCCAAAATGCCCCGCAGCCGGGTTATCATGACACTGGCTGAGGACGAGTCCCCTGAGTGGCCCTCCTGGAACATAGAGCCGGTCACGATTAATACAGGAGTCCATCCGCGACCGACCAAGGCGAATCTGGCCCCACCTCTTCCTTCCGCTGAGCCACCCACGCCTCCTGCTGCTGCGCCTCCCGGATCCGAGCCCGTATATCCACCGGCTCCCGCACCGCAGCAAAAGACTCGACGGGGATCACTGTCCTGGGCGGAAGCTTGTCTTCCGCTCGGGTGTATTCGGGCTTTCTGGACAGAGCATCCGCTCTCTGGTTGTGCCCGCTTGGTATGTACCGCACCCGGAAGTCAAACCTCGCAAAGAAGAGGGACCACCAGATCTGGCGTTGATTCAAATTCCGAGCGGTCTGCAGGCTTTCCAGATTCTTGTGGTCCGTCCGGACCTCGATCTGATGCCGCGCTCCCTCCAGATGATGCCTCCAAGCCTCGAACGCCGCCTTGATGGCCAGCAGCTCCTTCTCCCAGATGGTATAGTTGCGCTCCGAGGGGTTCAATTTCCGAGAGTGATACGCGCAAGGGAAAAGGGTACCGCTGGGCGTCGTCGCCTGGAGTAACACGGCCCCAATGGCAATGTCGGAGGCGTCCGCCTCCACGACAAACGGCCATTGCGGGTCGGGATGTTTCAAGATGGGCTCCTTCATGAAGGCGTCCTTCAAAGCCTGGAACGCCTGTTGTTCGGGGGCGTTCCACTGGAACCGAGTCTTCTTCTGCAGGAGCCGGGTGAGGGGGGCTGTCAAGGCAGCAAAGCCAGGGATGAATGTCCGATAGTAGTTGGCAAATCCAAGGAGTCGCTGAACGTCCTTCACGCGACGCGGGGGTTGCCAACTCTGCAACGACTCGACTTTACTCGGCTCCATGGCGATGCCCTCAGGAGAAATGCGGTGACCCAGGAAATCGATGGTCACCTGGTAGAACTGGCACTTCTCCAACTTGGCAAACAGCCGATGTTCCCGGAGGCGCTGCAGGACCTGACGGAGATGCTGATGATGCGCTTCACGCGACGGGGAGTAAATCAGGATGTCGTCCAGGTAAATCACGACAAACTGGTCCAACAGATCCCGAAAGATATCGTTCATAAAATGCTGAAACACAGCGGGGGCGTTGGTCAAGCCAAACGGCATCACCGTGTACTCGAAATGTCCATAGTGAGTACCAAACGCCGTCTTCCACTCATCACCCGGCCGAACCCTGACGAGGTTGTAAGCTCCACGCAGGTCCAGTTTTGTGAAGATCTTAGCCTCCCGGAGTCGGTCCAAGAGCTCGGGGATGAGGGGCAGCGGGTAGCGGTTACGCACCGTGATGGTGTTGAGTTTCCGGTAGTCACAGCAAAGCCGTAACTCGCCCGACTTCTTTTTGACGAAGAGCACGGGCGCAGACACTGGCGAGGACGAGGGCCGGATGAAACCACGAGCCAAATTCTTTGTCAGGAAGTCCCGCAATGCAGCCAACTCGGGCTCCGACATGGAGTACAAACGCCCCACTGGGAGAGGCGCATCAGGGACTAGGTCAATGGAGCAGTCGTAGGGCCTGTGCGGGGGTAATTGGTCCGCCTCTGACTCGCTGAACACGTCAGCAAAGTCGGACAGTTCGGGAGGCAAGGAAACCCCTGGGGAACCCTCCACCTGGCCGGCACAGATATGGCGGGTGAGGTCCACGCACTGCAAACTTGGGAAGGTGACCAAGTTCTGAGACCAATAGATCTGTGGATCATGCGCCCGGAGCCACGCCAGTCCCAAGACCACGGGGAAGTGCAGATCCGAAGTGACGTAGAACTGAATGGCCTCCACATGGGTACTGATGGCCATACACACGGGTTGCGTGGCGGCCGTAATAGGCCCGGACAGGAGCACTCGACCATCGATGGTCTCCACAAGCATGGGCGGATCCACTGGACACTGGGGAACAGCCCATTTGGCCACAAAGGCCGAATCCATAAAGTTAGTGGTAGCCCCAGAGTCAATTAAGGCATGGACCGGAATCCCCTCTGGCTTGCCAGGAAGGATCAGACGTGCCTCCAGAATCAAATGCCGTGGAGGCTCACAGGCACCGTCGGAACGGCGTCGCTCGGCGTGGTCGTTGTGGGTCGCCCGATCTTTCACACCGTCTAGATCGGGCTCGGGCCGTTTCCCGACAGCAAAGCAGGGGACTTTCTCGGGGCAGGCTTGATCACTGACGCCCGCTGACGCTTCTTCGGGCAAGAAGCAGCCAAATGTCCAGGGTCCCCACAGTAAAAACACAACCCCCCCGATCGTCGTCTGTCCATTTCCGTCTCGGATAGACGGGACCTGGCGGCACCCAGCTCCATTGGCTCCTCCCTCTGGACTGGGGGCTCACGCACAACAGGAGCGGCAGGGGTCTGTGGGGTGGCACGGCGACTCTTTCGCTGCTGCAGCCGGGCATCGATCCGCAGACAAAGATGGATCAGCCCATTCAGGTCTGAGGGAATGTCCACGCGGGCCAGCTCATCCAACATCTCCTCCGACAAGCCATCCTGGAAGGCATCCACGAGCGCAGCCTCATTCCAGGCGGAATCCTGGCTAAGCAGCCGGAAATCGCTGATGTAGGCCTGTAGGGGGCGCTGACCCTGCCTCAAAGCTTTCAGGCGTCGGGGTGGCCGTCTGCGCCTTAATTGGGTCCTCATACATGAGGCGCATATGGTCACAAAACCCCCCAAAGTTATCCAACAAAGGGCTAGGCTGTGCCAACAGAGGCGTGCCCCAACGAGCTGCATCTCCCGACAGAAGGCTCAACACGAAACCCACCTTATCTCGGTCAGTGGGGAAATCAGCTGCTCTCACGCTGATAAAAAGCTGGCATTGTCCCAGGAAGGCAGGAAACAGTTCTGGATTGCCAGCAAATTTATCCGGCATAGCTATCTGACATTTCCTCCTGGGTGGGGGTGCAGCATGTACCTGGGCTTGTAGTTGCCCCACTTGAGCTGCCAGCAAAGTGAGTTGCTGGGTGAGCTGGGCATTCTCGGCAAGAAGCTGCTCCATCGTAGTTGTAAGGGGTGGGAGGCTGAAAGCAAACTGTTCTGAACCAGCCCTCTTCTAACAAACCCCTTATCAGAAAGAAGAGACTGGAGAGCGTCCAAGGCTAAAAGGCTTCTGCCAAGATTTAATTACGCAGTTAACAAAAACACTAGAGCTTGTCTTCTCAAGCGGAAAAGTTGCTTTCAGCAACCAGCCCCTCCCCAAACACTCCTTTTATAGAGAGCTCAGGGCGTGGTCTCCCTGTGCCTCCTCCCGAGGAGTCCCATAGCCTTTCTTTGTTTGTTCCTGCTCGACTGCCTCCTGCGTCGGGCGTCCTTGAACAGGGCCAGCTGTGGGTCATCATCCTCCGCACTCTCGGGCTCACGCAGCTGAGAAGAGGTCCCCGGCTGAGGACTCTGCAAAGCCTCCAAACCATCATCAGCCGGTTCGTCTCCCTCCTCCCCCTCATCTGAGTCCTCCGATACGTCGGAGCCGGCTGTCGGACCCACAGGCTGGCCCTGAGTCACAACAGACAGAAACTAGAACAAGAAGGGATAAAATTGGAATGGTGGGCTTACCTACAGATACAAACACAATATGGGAAAGATAAAAAAGAGTGGGGGATAAATATTCAAGAAACTGCATTGGATAAAATTTTATTGGGGCCAGATGAGAAACAAATAAGGAAATTGTATAGTTTGCTATTGAGGTACAAAATTTTTGAGGAACAAGTTAAAGAACCAATGCTGATATGGGCTAAAAATTTGGGACATGGCATAGATTTTGATATTTGGCAAACTCTCTGGGACAGAAATAAAAAGATAACACTGGCCTCAGCTTATAAAGAAAATTTATATAAAATATTTTACCGGTGGCATCTCCCCCCAGCATGATTAGCCAAAACGTACAAGACAATATCACCTAGCTATTGGAAGTGTTCCGAAGAATTAGGTACTTATTTTCATGTTTGGTGGTCCTGCAATAAGACATAAAAGTATTGGCAAAAGATTAGGAAAGGACACAGAGGTTTTGAAAGAGGTCAGGTGTCTTCCAGGTGCTACTGCCAGTAGGGACAAGAAGCGTATTTCCAAAATAATCAAGAATGCCAGCAAGGACTGAGATGTGGAGGCTATTGTACATCTTGGCACTAATGATCTGTCCCAAAAAGATGTACTCTCTGTGCAGAATGATTTCCAGAGCTTGGGGCAGGAACTTAGCAGAATAGGCTGTAGGCTTACTTTTTCAGAGGTTTTTACCTGTGTATAAGGAGCAAAATGGAAAAGGCCAGCGTAAAGCAGAATTTAATATGTGGCTAAAGGAGTGGTGTAAAGGAGAAGGCTTTGGTTATATTAGTCATGATGTCTGTAGCTGGTCCAATGAAAAAATGTATAAAAGAGATGGTCTGCATCCATCCAAGAAAGGGACTGAGTTACTTGGCAATAAAATCACAGCTTTTTTGGAGGAACATTTAAACTAAATAATGGGGATAGTGAGTTAATTGATACAGTGCATCACTGTCCCCGGCAATCTAAGAAAATAGGGGAAGCCAGGCACCACACAAGTTATGCAGCAAGTAAACACAGTGTCAGTCATAAAGGACTCAAATGTCTATACACTAATGCACTGAGTATGAACAGTAAGCAGGGTGAACTAGAAATTCAGGTAAATGAGGGCAGATATGATATTGTTGCCATTACGGAAACATGGTGGGACGAAACCTACAAATGGAACACACAGCTAGAGGGATTTAAGCTATTTAAAAGAAACAGACTAAACAAAAGAGGAGGAGGAGTTGCTCTCTATATAAGAAATAACTTTTACATTTCTTAAGGAATAGATAAAAGTTAAAAATTAAAAATATGTTTAATCTTGACTTCCAGTGGCAACGCTGCACTGATGGCAGCTTTTCTTCGGCTGCCCGTCCTGAGGCTTCATTAGAACTGCGGAGACGGTGACAATCAGCTGTCCCGTGGCTCGTAAACTTCCCCCTTGGGAGAAGAGGGGGATGTGAGCTTTCCTCGGGTAGAGGTAGAGCTCCCCAGGACCTCCCAGAAATATCTGGGGATCGGAGGGTGAGAGCTCCCATGGAGCCCGAGGCTTTCTCCAAGTCCAGGACGCCTTTGCTCCGAGTTGCAGGGGCGAAGCTAGACGCTGCATCCACATCTGCGGATTATAGTGATTTGTGATTGATTTGAAAGCAGACAGAGCTGATCAGGAGGAGCTAAATTTGCAAGTATTTAAAACTTTAACTTGGGGAGCATTAATCTTCTCCACCCCTTAATTTGACTTTGAAAGGAAAAGATGGCGCCGAAATGTTTTTCTTTTGTTTTTTGAAAGAATAAAGCGTGAAGAAAGAGTTATATTTTGCTGAAGTTTAAATAATATATTGGATTTTTGTGTATTTCAGAGTTTTTTAAAAGTTTTAAAAGATTTTTTTTGGGGGGGACTTTATTTTTATTTTGAAGTGCAGAGGGAAAGTGAAAGTAATAAGAGAAAGAGAATTGTAACAAGCGGGGAAATGGCTTCAAGACGGCAAGCAATTCCTGTTGTTTCTAAAAGTTCAATTTCTTCTGCTGTAACACAGCCTGTAACGCAATCCACTTCAAAGTCCAGATCCCCTCCACCTTCTCCTCCACCACCCGCATTTACACTTAAAGATCTGCAGGATGCTTTGAAGCTTCAAGCACAACAAACAGCCCAACAAATAAAGGAGGAGATGGCTGATCTTCTTGAGGGTAAAAACAGAGAGATGAGAGAAGACATGCTTGCACTTCAAGGGCTGGCTGCACATATTGAACGCTTAGATGACCGTATGGATGAGGTTGTGGAAAACAGTGAAAAATTAGAAAGTAGAATTGCCAAAGCTGAAAATAAAATCGATAGAACTGAGGATGAGGTGACTACCTCACAATATAGAACATGGAATTTGCTCTGAGAATAAGAGGATTGAAAGAGAATCCACAAGAGGATTTGCAAGAGGAGGTAGTAAAAGCTATAGCTCCCATTTTGGGATGGGATCCTGAGGAGTTATCAAAGGAGGTGGTTAAAATATTCAGGGTTAACTCTTAGATTGCGAGGCAGAAAAATTTACCTAGAGATGTGGTGATTTATTTTTCTAAGAGGTCACTTCGAAATGCAACTATCCAGGCCTTTTATCAACAGAGATTTCAAATTGCAGGTCAAGATATTATAATTTTGAAAGAAATACCTCCTAAAATGTTGAGAAAAAGGAAGGATTTTGGTTAGACAGCATCACCACCAGATGGATTCGTAGCTGGCTGACAGGCCGTACTCAGCGTGTGGTCCTCAATGAAACTGCATCTACATGGAAGGGTGTAGTGGGGTGACCCAGGGCTCTGTTCTGGGCCCAATGCTCTTCAACATCTTCATCAACGATTTGGATGAGGGGATAGATGGGGAACTCATCAAATTTGCAGATGACACCAAGCTGGCAGGAATAGCCAATACTCCAGAAGATAGGCTTAAGATACAGAAGGATCTGGACAGACTCAAACACTGGGCACTATCTAACAAAATGAAATTCAATGGTGAAAAAGGTAAGGTTTTACATTTAGGCAGGAAAAATCAAATGCATAGGTATAGTATAGGTGGTACCTTGCTCAATAGTAGTAACTGTGAGAGGGATCTCGGAGTCTTAGTAGACAATCACTTCAATATGAGCCAGCAGTGTGCTGCAGCTGCCAAAAAAGCCAACACAGTGCTAGGCTGCATTAACAGAGGGATAGAATCAAGATCAAGTGAAGTACTAATACCACTTTACAATGCTTTGGTAAGGCCACACCTGGAATACTGCATCCAGTTTTGGTCACCACGATGTAAAAAAGATGTCGAGACTCTAGAAAGGGTACAGAGAAGAGCAACAAAGATGATTAGGGGGCTGGAGGCTAAAACATATAGGGAACGGTTGCTGGAATTGGGTATGTGTAGTTTAATGAAGAGAAGGGTGAGGGGTGACATGATAGCAGTGTTCCAATATCTCAGGGGCTACCACAAAGAAGAGGGAGTCAAGCTATTCTCCAAAGCACCTGAAAGCAGGACAAGAAGCAACAGATGGAAACTAGTCAAGGAGAGAAGCAACCTAGAACTAAGGAGAAACTTCCTGACAGTTAGAACAATTAACCAGTGGAACAACCTGCCTCCAGAGGTGGTGAATGCTCCAACACTGGAAGTTTTTAAGAAGAGACTGGACAGCCATTTGCCTGAAATGTTATAGTGTTTCTTGCCTGAGCAGGGGGTTGGACTAGATGACCTCCAAGGTCCCTTCCAACTTTATATTATTATTATTGTTATTATTATTATTATTATTATTATTATTATTATTTCCTAAAATTTTGAGAAAAAGGAAGGATTTTGGGTTTTTGTCTGAGGAGCTTAAAAATCGACAGATTCAGTTCAGATGGGAGATACCTATTGGAATAGTGGTAAACTATGCAGGGACATGATACCGACTTAATACGATTACAAAGGCAAAAGATTTTTATGTCCTGAAAGCAGGTTCACCACCATCTCCACAATTTAAGAGAACAGAAGAAAGTTTGGAAGATAAACAGCAAGTTGAAGGTGCAACATCACAGTTTGCTGGAGAGGTACAGCTGGCTGAATCTACTGAACAGATATTGGCGTTAAAGGGTGATCCAAAAGAACAGAGAATGACGCCGGCTGCACATAAATGTAAGGAAAAGGAGCAATTGAAACAGAAGATAGATTCCAGGCCTATGATACAAGGCCCTGTTACTACGGAGCTGGTGGGAGGGGCGCGACTGAAGAGACCAACTGTGGATCTCCAGGCAGTGTTCCATAGGCTTCAGGTTGCTAGGAATGGCGATAAAGTGTTCTGTACCAGCCTGCTACCGGCCTTGCAGAAAGGCAACCCCTGTACAAACGGCAGAGGCTGGAAAACGTCTGAGGCTGGAAAATGTCTGCCAAGTTTAATACACAAACAAACAACAGAACAAGAAACAAGATACCGGAACTTTGATCCTCAAACGGAGCGGATGCTTTCAGCAACCAGCCCATCCCCAAACACTCCCTTTATTAGATTTCAGGGCGTGGCCTCCCTGTGCCTCCTTCCGAGGAGTCCCACAGCCTTTCTCTGCTTGCTCCTGCTTGACTGCCTCCTGCGTCGGGCGTCCTTGAACAGGGCCAGCTGTGGGTCATCATCATCTGCATTGTCGGGCTCGCGCAGCTGAGTCTCCACCAAGTAAGAGGGGCCTGGCTGGGGGCTCTGCGAAGCCTCCAAGCCATCATCAGCAAGTTCGTCTTCAACACCCTCCTCCTCCCCGTCTGAGTCATCCGAGTCATCCGACCCGGCTGCCGGACCCACAGGCTGACCCTGAATCACAACACTATCCCGCACCGCAGGGCCCTTCCCCCGGGGCTGCCGATCCGGATGCGGTCGGGATGGGAATTGTTCGTGAAAAGCAGTCACCAACGCAGGGGCATGAACGGCGGTCGCGTCTTCCCAGGTGAAGTCCTCTGGCCCGTAACCTTTCCACTCGATCAGGTACTGGAAACGACCTTTCAGCCAACGGGAATCCCTGATGCTGGCGACCTCGTACTCGGGGGTGCTGCCTCCATCACGAGGTCCTGATGGGGGAGGTTCCGCTTGGCGGAGTGGACAAGCCGGTTGCTCGGGGACCAACAGAGTCCGATGGAAGACGGGGTGCACGTGCAGGGAACGTGGCAGAGTTAAGCGATAGGCGACCGGATTGATGACAGCCTCGACTGGGAACGGTCCTAAATATTGGTGATCTAACTTCCTCACCGGCCGTGTGGACGGTAAGTTCCTGGTGGACAGCCAGACCCAATCCCCCACCGATAGTGGAGGCGTATCCCGTCTTGACCAATCAGCAAACCTTTTGTAATCGGCCTTGGCCTTCTCCAATTGCCGTCGCACCAATCGATGGATCGCCTGTAACTCTGCCATGAAGTCGTTCGCTGCCGGCTCCGGTGAGTCCACGGGAGAAAGGGGGAAAAACCGGGGGTGATAACCCACATTGGCCAAGAACGGTGTCATCTGCGTGGAGGTGTGCTGCGAGTTGTTAAAGGCAAACTCAGCTATGGCCAGATAGTCCACCCAATTGTTCTGCTGCAGGTTGACGTAGCAGCGCAGATACTGTTCCAGGATACCGATGACCTTCTCGGTTCCCCCGTCAGTTTGGGGATGATGCGCGGACGAGAGGCAAACCTTGATATCCAACGCATGCATCAACTCCTGCCAGAAGCGGGCTGTAAACTGGGCCCCCCTATCGGAGACGACTCTATCGGGGAGGCCGTGCAGCCGAAACACCTGTTGGATAAACATAAGACTAGTGGCGCGAGCTGACGGTAAGCCGCGACAGGGGATGAAGTGCGCCATCTTGGTCAGCATGTCCACCACCACAAACACTGTCGTGAAACCAGAGGATGGGGGTAAATCCGTCAGAAAGTCCATGGACACAGCCCCCCAGGGTCTTTTGGGTGTTGGCAAGGGCTGCAGTAATCCAGGCGGGGCCCCTGTCGCTGACTTGGCCTGCCTGCATGGGATGCAGGAAGTGACATAAGACTGGACGTCGTGTCGGACTCGGGGCCACCAGAAGGTACGGGAGACCAGGTTCAGAGTCTTGAACAGGCCAAAATGCCCCGCTGCCGGGTTATCATGACACTGGCTGAGGACGAGTCCCCTGAGTGGCCCTCCCGGAACATAGAGCCGGTCACGATAATACAAGAGTCCATCCGTGACCGTCCAAGGCGAATCTGGCCCCACCTCCTCCTTCAGCTGAGCCACCCACGCCTCCTGCTGCTGCGCCTCCCAGATCCGAGCCCGTATATCAACCGGCTCCCGTACCGCAGCAAAAGACTCGATGGGGATCACTGTCCTGGGCAGAAGCTTGTCTTCCACTCGGGTATATTCGGGCTTCCTGGACAGAGCATCCGCTCTCTGATTGTGCCCGCTTGGTATGTACCGAACCCGGAAGTCAAACCTCGCAAAGAAAAGAGACCACCGGATCTGGCGTTGGTTCAAATTCCGAGCGGTCTGCAGGCTTTCCAGATTCTTATGGTCCGTCCGGACCTCGATTTGATGCCGCGCTCCCTCCAGATGATGCCTCCAAGCCTCGAACGCCGCTTTGATGGCCAGCAGCTCCTTCTCCCAGATGGTATAGTTGCGCTCCGAGGGGTTCAATTTTCGAGAGTGATACGCGCAAGGGAAAAGGGTACCGCTGGGCGTCATTGCCTGGAGTAACACTGCCCCAATGGCAATGTCGGAGGCGTCCGCCTCCACGACAAACGGCCGTTGCGGGTCAGGATGCTTCAAGATGGGCTCCTTCATGAAGGCTTCCTTCAAAGCCTGGAACGCCTGATGTTCTAGTGCGTTCCACTGGAACCGAGTCTTCTTCTGCAGGAGCCGGGTGAGGGGGGCTGTCAAGGCAGCAAAGCCAGGGATGAATGTTCGGTAGTAGTTGGCAAATCCAAGAAGTCGCTGAACATCCTTCACGCGACGCGGGGGTTGCCAACTCTGCAACGACTCCACCTTACTTGGCTCCATGGCGATGCCCTCAGGAGAAATGCGGTGACCCAGGAAATCGATGGTCACCTGGTAGAACTGGCACTTCTCCAACTTGGCAAACAGCCGATGTTCTCGAAGTCGCTGCAGGACCTGACGGAGATGCTGATGATGCACTTCACGCGACGGGGAGTAGATCAGGATGTCGTCCAGGTAGATCACGACAAACTGGTCCAGCAAATCCCGGAAGATGTCGTTCATAAAATGCTGAAACACAGCGGGGGCGTTGGTCAGGCCAAACGGCATCACCGTATACTCGAAATGTCCATAGCGAGTACCAAACGCCGTCTTCCACTCATCACCCGGCTGAACCCTGACGAGGTTGTAAGCTCCACGCAGGTCCAGTTTCGTGAAGATCTTAGCCTCCCGGAGTTGGTCCAAGAGCTCGGGGATGAGGGGCAGCGGGTAACGGTTGCGCACCGTGATGGCGTTGAGTTTCCGGTAGTCCCAGCAAAGCCGTAATTCGCCCGACTTCTTTTTGACGAAGAGCACGGGTGCAGACACTGGCGAGGACGAGGGCCGGATGAAACCGCGAGCCAAATTCTTCTCCAGGAAGTCCCGCAATGCAGCCAACTTGGGCTCCGACATGGAGTACAAACGCCCCACTGGGAGAGGCGCATCAGGGACTAAATCAATGGAGCAGTCATAGGGCCTGTGCGGGGGTAATTGATCCGCCTCTGACTCGCTGAACACATCAGCAAAGTCGGACAGTTCGGGAGGCAAAGAAACCCCTGGGGAACCCTCCACCTGGCCAGCACAGATATGGTGGGAGTGGTCCACGCACTGCAAGCTTGGGAAGGTGACCAAGTTCTGTGACCAATAGATCTGTGGGTCATGCGCCCGGAGCCATGCCAGTCCCAAAACCACGGGGAAGTGCAGATCTGAAGTGATGTAGAACTGGATGGCCTCCACATGGGAACTGATGGCCATACATACTGGTTGCGTGGCGGCCGTAATAGGCCCAGACAGGAGCACTCGACCATCGATAGTCTCCACTAACATGGGCGGATCCACCAGACACTGGGGAACAGCCCATTTGGCCACAAAGGCTGAGTCCATAAAGTTTGTGGTGGCCCCAGAGTCAATTAAGGCATGGACTGGAATCCCCTCTGGCTTGCCAGGAAGGATCAGACGTGCCTCCAAAATCAAATGCCGTGGAGGTTCACAGGCACCATCGGAACGGCGTCGCTCGGTGTTGTTGTTGTGGGACGCCCGATCTATCACACCGTCTAGATCGGGCTCGGGGCGTTTCCCGACAGCAAAGTAGGGGACTTTCTCGGGGCAGGCTTGGTCACTGATGCCCACTGACGCTTCTTTGGGCAAGAAGCAGCCAAATGTCCAGGGTCCCCACAGTAAAAACACAACCCCCCCGATCGTCGTCTGTTCATTTCCGTCACCGATAGACGAGACCTGGCGGCACCCAGCTCCATTGGCTCCTCCCTTTGGACTGGGGGCTCACGCACAACAGGGGCGGCAGGGGTCTGTGGGGTGGCACGGCGACTCTTTCGCTGCTGCAACCGGGCATCGATCCACAGGCAAAGATGGATCAGCCCATTCAGGTCTGAGGGAATGTCCACACGGGCCAGCTCATCCAACATCTCCTCCGACAATCCATCCTGGAAGGCATCCACGAGCGCAGCCTCATTCCAGGCGGAATCCTGGCTAAGCAGCCGGAAATCGCTGATATAGCCCTGTAGGGGGCGTTGACCCTGCCTCAGAGCTTTCAGGCGTGGGGTGGCAGTCTGCGTCTTAATTGGGTCCTCGTACATTAGACGCATATGGTCACAAAACCCCACAAAGTTGTCCAACAATGGGCTAGGTTGAGCCAGCAGAGGCGTGCCCCAACGAGCTGCATCACCCGAAAGAAGGCTTAACACAAACCCCACCTTATCCCGGTCAGTGGGGAAATCAGCTGCTCTCACGCTGATAAAGAGCTGGCATTGTCCCAGGAAAGCAGGAAACAGTTCAGGAATACCTGTAAATTTGTCCGGCATTGCAACTTGACATTTTCTCCTGGGTGGGGGTGCAGCAAGAACCTGTGCTTGCAGTTGATCCACCTGAGCTGCCAGCAAAGTGAGTTGCTGAGTGAGCTGAGCATTCTCGGCACGTAGCTGCTCCATAATAGTTGTAAGGGGTGGGTGGCTGAAAGCAAACTGTTCTGTACCAGCCTGCTACCGGCCCTGCAGAAAGGCAACCCCTGTACAAACGGCAGAGGCTGGAAAACGTCTGAGGCTGGAAAACGTCTGCCAAGTTTAATACACAAACAAACAACAGAACAAGAAACAAGATACCGGAACTTTGATCCTCAAACGGAGCGGATGCTTTCAGCAACCAGCCCATCCCCAAACACTCCCTTTATTAGAGTTCAGGGCGTGGCCTCCCTGTGCCTCCTTCCGAGGAGTCCCACAGCCTTTCTCTGCTTGCTCCTGCTTGACTGCCTCCTGCGTCGGGCGTCCTTGAACAGGGCCAGCTGTGGGTCATCATCATCTGCATTGTCGGGCTCGCGCAGCTGAGTCTCCACCAAGTAAGAGGGGCCTGGCTGGGGGCTCTGCGAAGCCTCCAAGCCATCATCAGCAAGTTCGTCTTCAACACCCTCCTCCTCCCCCTCGTCTGAGTCATCCGAGTCATCCGACCCGGCTGCCGGACCCACAGGCTGACCCTGAATCACAACATAAAGCTTCTGACATGGAATGTTAATGGCCTGAACTCACCGCAAAAATGAAAGTATTTCACTACTTGAAGCAACATAAAAATGACACTGTTTGTTTACAAGAAACTCATATTTGTGCAAAATATCAAAAGTATTTGATTAATTCCCAGTTGGGATTACATTTTACAGCATCTGCCCCAGATAAAAAGAGTGAGGTGGTTATCTATCTAAGAAGAGACTTATCGGCTAGATTAATTGAGTCTGATCTACAGGGAAGAATATGTTATTATTGAATTAGTGTTACAAGGCAAGAAAATTCTTATTATTGGATTATATGCTCCTAATCAACAGCAAGGAAAGTTTTATAAGTTTTTACATGACAAATTAACTCAACTGGATTACAAATCTGTTATTTTGATTGGTGATTGGAACGGTGTTTTGGATTCATGCAAGGACAAGAAGGGATCGTTTAAAAATTCTCCTGAAGGCCCAAATGTTGGAGATGTGGTAGTTTGGATGCTACTTATTTTCATATTTGGTGGACTTCTAGAAATATAAAAGCTTTTTGGATTAAAATTTGGTGGAACATTCAAAAGATTTTCAAGAGAAAGATAAAGTTTACTCCACAACTATTTTTATTGGGTGTTATCACAGATTGTGATACTAAAGAAATTAATTTGATGTTGAACTTGATAACAGCTGTAGGGCAATATTGGAAGAAGGATTGCTTGCCTACTATAGAGGAATGGACGCTTAAAGTGTCAAATTTAGCAGAAATGGCTAAGATTTCTGCTTATTTGAAGGATCATTCACAAGAAAGATACATTTCGGTCTGGAGAAGATGGATAGATTATATTCAGAATAAATATGGGACTAAAAAGTTCCATTTAGCATATGAGTAAATTTTAGATTGTTATAGTTTATTATAGTGGATTTTTTTTATTATTAGCTCTAATTATATGTATTATTATTATTTTTAGTATTAGTATTGTTTAATAATTTGGATACTTTTATCTTACTTGTATTTATGTTATAGGGGAGTTAAAGCACATTATGAACTTGGTTATCTATATAGTTGGTTAATGTTATTTAGATTATGATTATTATATTTGTAACCCTGTACTCAGCTCTGGGAAGTGGGGGAGGCGGAGGGGGGTTTAAGGGTGGGTTGGGGAGGGGATAATATTGTAATCTTTATAAAACTTTTCAATAAAAAATATGTTTAATCTTTAAATATTCCATTTAATACATCTAGTCTTCTAGTCCTTTAACTGTTATTCAAAACATTTTTATCCATTATCATTTTCTTAAATTCAATCATATTTAAATATCTAAAACATTTTCCTTTATCTAAGGCATTTCAACTTTTTTATATTACTCATATCAAGAAATAGAATAAAAAAGGGGAGGAAAACATACTATATTATTTAAGGGATTCATCCCTCTTAAAATGATATATATAGTCCAAATCTTTTCTATTTCTTTAACCATATTCAAACAAAAGTTTCTATTTAAAGTATTCTCTCTGGTAGGTCCCATCATCTATTTTCTTTTTTTTTAATTGAAAAGTTTTACAATACATTTTAAGCATAAACTCCTTCCCTCCCCCTCCCCCCAAACTTTCCCTCCCTCCCCCTCCCGACTTCCCAGAGCTGAATACAGGGTATTGCCTCTAACAAACTTGAGCTAAAATATGCTAACCATCTATAAATACACTTTAAATCCTATCACACTTTAACTCCACTTGAACATAACTAAATAATAATACATCTTATAATACTCATTCATATGCTAAATGAAATTTTTAGTCCCATATTTATTCTGAATATATTCAATCCATCTTCTCCATTTCAAAATATATCTCTGTTGCGATTGTTCTTTCAAATATGCTGAAATTTTTGCCATTTCTGCCAAGTTTGAAACTTTTAAAGTCCACTCTTCTATAGTAGGCAATTCCTCCTTCTTCCAATATTGCAAAACCAAAAGTCTTGCTGCCGTTATTAAATTCAACATCAATTTAGTTTCTATAATGGTACAATCTGTAATAATACCCAACAAAAATAACTGTGGAGAAAACCTTATCTTTTTCTTAAATATCTTCTGCATATTCCACCAAATTTTAATCCAAAAAGCTTTAACTTTTTTACAAGTCCACCATATATGGTAGTACGTTGCATCCTCACAACCACACCTCCAACATTTAGGCTGATAATTTGGATACATACATGCTAATTTTTAAGGATCTAAATGCCATCTATAAAACATTTTATAAAAATTATCTCTTAAATTTTGTGCCTGAGTAAATTTTACATTTCTGACCCAAATGTTTTCCCAAGTATCCATGGTTATTGGCTCCTGAATATTCTGGGCCCATTTTATCATACAATCTTTAACAAGTTCCGTTTCTGAATCTATTTCTATCAATGCATTATATATCCTTCTTATATGCGCTTGACTTTGATCTCTAATTTGTTTTACCAAATTTCCATCTGTTGTCGAAATGCCAATTTTCTGATCTTCTTTCCATCTAGCTTGTATCTGGCCATACTGAAACCAAGTTTGTACTATTTTCCCTTCTTTTAAAATATTAAATGGTTTAATTGCCATACATTCCTTTCCAGTCTAAGAATATCTTTATATGTAATCACATCATGTTTAAATCCCAAACTTATATTTTCTATCGCATGTTTAGGTATTGCCCAAATTGGTATTTTATAATTTAACTTATATCGATATTTTTTCCCAAACTCGCAACAGAGCATACCTTAATATGTGTCTTAAAAACATTATCCACCTTTTTATCATACAATAAATATGCATGCCAGCCATATAATAAATCACATCCCTCAATATTCAATAATCTTCCTTCTGTTAAATTAAACAAATTACTAATTGACAATAAAGCCGCAGCCTCATAATATAATTTAAAATTCGGCATTTTAAGGCCACCTCTTTCACGTATATCTTGCATTATCTTAAGTTTTACTCTCGGTCTTTGCCCTGCCCAAATAAATTTATTAATACCTTTCTGCCATTCCTCCAAATTTGAATCTTTTTTAAATATAGGTATCATTTGAAACAAAAATAAAAAATTTGGTAAAACATTCATTTTCACTGCTGCAATTCTTCCCAATAAAGACAATTGTAATTTTTTCCAACTATCTAACTCTTTTTGTATTTTTAACCATAACAATTCATAATTATTTTTATATAATTTCGCATTTGAAGCTGAAAGATATACCCCCAAATATTTAATTTTTTAACTATTTCAAATTCTGTTAATTTTTCTAGAACTACCTTTTGTTCTGTAGTCATATTTTAGACAATATTTTAGTTTTTTGCCTGTTTACCTTAAATCCAGAAACTTGTCCATATTGCAAAATTATTTCCATTAAATCTATAACCGATTGAATTGGTTGACTTAATGTAATAACCAAGTCATCTGCAAATGCTCTCAATCTATAATCTTGATCTTTAATTTCAACTCCCTTTATTTTATTTGAGTCACATATCTTAATCAATAATATTTCCATCATCTATTTTCTTGATTTCCACTTTAGTCTTTTTCCTTTGCCCAGTATCTTTCTTGATCAATGAGTTTTGCTGAGCCAAAATGTCTTTCCATATGTTCATAAATGTTACTGTAGATATAAGAAGTAAATCAGACGAAGTGTCTTTGTATGGGCCTCCTGCCTTTCCATGTTTGTTGAAAATGTTTTTCTTTTTCTTTCTCTCCGCTTCTCTTATCATTTCCTTTCTCTCTGATGATCCTAACATCTCTGCAGTCCATTTTATCCAATCTGTTTCCTTGTCCTCAGATTTATTTTGTAGTCTTAAGGATAAGTTGTGTTTTCTCCAATTTTTGTGATTTTTTTCCATGAGGATTAAATCATGTTTCTTTCTTTTGTTAAGTTCCATCTTTAAGTCTCTATTCTCAATTTTTTATCCACTTATCTGTTTTATCTGCTCCTTCTCTGTTGTTGTATTCAGGGAATTTTTTGTTGTAGAGTTAACTTGGAAATAGATTGATTTATATTTTCAAAGCTATTTTGAATTTCTTTGTGGTTTAAAATCATTGTTGTTTGAATTAGTTGCAGTATACTATATAGCTCCTGCTGTGGAGTATTTATGTTTTCTTGATATGTTCTTTCTACATGTCTCTGATTCATGATGGCCAAGAATTTGAGTTTTTCTCTTCTTTTCTTCTCTCTACAAATAGCTTTAGTGTCCTGGTTAAATAGATATTTGTAATCCAAATAGTTCAAAAAAGACTTTTTTTGAAATTTATAATTCTGTCTACAGCCCAGATTGTCTTTTTTTGTCACAACTGTTCTTTGTTGTTAAAGTTTTGAAGGTCACAAACAGATTAGCTTTTCCCAGGTTTTGCCAAGTCTTATATGAAAGCCATAGCTTCTATTCCCACCATGCATCTGATCCAATCAACCTTCTAGTCAATTTTTTTAACACTCATTTCAGCAACTCCTAATTATGCTAACTGAATTAATATAAATGATGCTGGAAAAAACTCTATAAGCTTTTGCACCAGGGGAGTACTAACAAGTCTTTATCACATAAACTACCATCCTCACTGGCCAGGAAACTGAGGGGGGGGGGGGGGAGGAACAGGAAAAACTGGCAAAAGGAAAGAGACATCAGTACCCCAAACACTGATTAACCAAGCCTTTTTAAAAACTTTATGAAAGTTCCAAAAAAGAAACTAAAATACAAAAGAAAAGAAAAGAAAAATGATCAAACCAACACCCACTTATTCTTTCTTCTCTTTCAATTGCCTCTCTTCAGGGAGTCACAATTGAATAACACCAACCACTGTCTCCAATCCTGACCACTATTATAAGAGCCATGGTGGCACAGTGGTTAGAATGCAGTATTGCATGGTAACTCTGCCCACTGCCAGAAGTTTGATCCTGACCAACTTAAGGGTTTTTTTTTTATTGAAAAGTTTTACAATACATTTTATCTTTAACAATCCCTCCCCCCTTCCCCCCACCCAACCCTTCCTAACCCTCCCCCCCGTCCCCCCTCCCCGACTTCCCAGAGCTAAATACAAGGTATAAAAGTAAAAACAATCATAAACAACCATATGTTAACAACAATAAACTATTAAGTCTATCGCACTCTAGCTCATATAAAATGACTACAAGCCATACTAATATCACATAAAAAACTTATACAAATGCTAAATGAAACTTTTTGGTCCCATATTTGTTCTGGATATAATCAATCCACTTTTCTCACTCCATAATATAACGTTGTTGCGAATGGTCTTTCAAATAAGCCAAAATCTTTGCCATTTCCGCCAGGTCAGAAACTTTTAGAGTCCATTCTTCTATAGTCGGCAGTTCCTCCTTCTTCCAATATTGACCTACTAAAAGTCTTGCTGCCGTAATTAAGTTCAGCATCAACTTGGTGTCCACAACAGTAGTATCTGTAATTATGCCCAATAAGAACAATTGCGGACAAAACTTTATCCTTTGCTTAAATATCTTCTGCATATTCCACCAAATTTTAATCCAAAAAGCTTTAACCTTTTTACAGGTCCACCATATATGAAAATACATTGCGTCTTCGCCACCACATCTCCAACATTTAGGTTGGTAGTTCGGATACATACTTGCAAGCTTTTTAGGATCTAAATGCCACCTATAAAACATTTTGTAAAAGTTCTCTCTTAAGTTTTGAGCTTGTGTAAATTTTACGTTCCTCACCCAAATCTTTTCCCAAGTGTCCATTGTGATAACTTCTTGAATATTCTGAGCTCACTTTATCATACAATCTTTAACAAGTTCTGTTTCTGAGTCAATTTCTATCAATGCAAGATATATCCGTTTGATATGTGCTGGACCCTGATTTCTAATTTGCTTTACCAAATTTTCATCAGTCATTGAGAAACCAATTTTCTGGTCTTCTTTCCACCTGGCCCGTAATTGACCATATTGAAACCAAGTTTGAACAATCTTCTCATCTCGTAAAAAATTATACGGCTTCAAACACCATACGTTCCTCTCCAAACTTAAGATCTCCTTGTATGTAGTCACATCATGTTTGAAGCCAACATTTATGCTTTCTATTGCATGTTTCGGAATTGCCCATAAAGGTATCTTGTAGTTTAACTTATGTCTATACTTTTTCCAAACTCTCAACAATGCCTGTCTTAAAATATGCACTTTAAACACATTATCTACCTTCTTATCATACAATAAATATGCATGCCAGCCAAATAACAAGTCGTGGCCTTCAAGATTTAATAATCTCCCTTGTGTTAAATTAATCCAATCACTTATCGCTGACAACGCAGCAGCTTCATAATATAATTTAAAGTTGGGCATTTTAAGACCACCTCTTTCACGCGTATCCTGCATAATCTTAAATTTAACTCGTGGCCTTTTCCCTGCCCATACAAATTTATTGATACCTTTTTGCCATTCCTCCAAATTTGAGTCTTTTTTAAGAATAGGTATCATTTGAAATAAAAATAGAAATTTAGGTAAAACATTCATTTTCACTGCTGCAATTCTTCTCAGTAGAGACAACTGCAATTTTTCCCAGCTCTCCAATTCTTTTTGAATTTTACCCCATAACTTTTCATAATTATTTTTATATAACTTTGCATTTAAGGGTGACAAATACACCCCCAAATATTTAACCCTTTTAACAATCTCAAATCCAGTTAACCCTTCTAGAAGGGCTTTTTGCGATACTGTCATATTTTTGGCTAATATTTTAGTTTTTTGTATATTGTACCTTAAATCCAGAAACCTTTCCATATTGCATTATTATCTCCATCAGGTCCACAACAGAATTTTTTGGCTGGGTCACCGTAACAACCAGATCGTCTGCAAACGCCCTCAGTCTATAATCCTGATCTCTAATTTGAATTCCCTTAATTTTTTCCGAATTCCGTATTTTAATCAATAATATCTCCAATGTTAAGATAAATAATAAAGGTGACAACGGACACCCTTGTCTTGTGCCCTTTTCAATATTACATACTTCAGTCAAACTATTATTTACTATTATTCGGGCTGTTTGTTTTTGGTATAATGCCCTAATTGGTTGTAAGAATCTGACCAACTTAAGGTTGACTCTACCTTCCATCCTTCTGAGGTCAGTACAATGAGGACCCAAATTGTTGGGGCCAAAATACTGACATTTGTAAACTGCTCAGAGTGCTGTAAAGCCCTATGGAGTGATATATACGTCTAAGTACTATTACTATCGCTACTCCCATTCCCCAACATCCTGACTGGGAAACCACCATACAGCCCATGAGAAACTACTTACAGCCCTCTCCTGTCAATGAACACTAAGAATCTAATGAGGAAGAAAAAGCAGAAAATGAGGTAACCCCATTAGAAGGAAAGGGATGAGATGAAGATGAGGCTTTTGCTGGTCTTTGTCTATAATAGAGATCTTTTTATTTCTTCAGCTTGACCCATGAGTCCTGATGTTTTCAGAATGAGGGTTCCTCTCCTTTTCCAAAAAATCCTCTGGGGCCAGAGTAAGATTGGTAATTTTGATAGCAATAAAAAGAGATGGGGGGAGCTAATACCATTTCATTACCAGCATTATCCTGTAAGATAAACTTTTTTCACAATGTGATGCATTTCATGGAACTGGATAGAAATCTTGGAGCTGCAGAAATGATAGCAAACATGGCCAAGAAAATTCTGATCTCTCAGTTGTGGGGTTTCAGAATCCATGTCTTTCTATCCCTCTCTTCACGCATCTACATCAGGGCTTTTCGACCTTTTCACCCATTGTACCATTTTTAGGATATGGCAACATCCGAGTACCACCAGTCGCCCAGCAAGGTCTCAAAAACCTGACCCCCCCAAAAAGGAAAAAAAAATGATACAGGTATTCCTCGACTTACAACAATTTGCTTAGTGACTGTTTGAAGTTACGACAGCACTGAAAAAAGTGACTTATGACCATTTTTCACACTTATGACTGTTGCAGCAACCCCAGGGTCATGTGATTTACATTCGGATGCTTGGCAATTGATTCATACTTATGACGGTCACAGTTTCCAAGGGTCATGTGATCACCTTTTGCAACTTTTTGACAAGGGAAGTCAATGGCTGGTGGGGGGAACTCATCACTCAGGTTGCAGAGTGCCTGTGAGGGGGAAATCCATGGGTATCTGGTGGAGGGGGGTGGGACTGGGGTGGGTGCCCTCCCTCTCTCCCATTGTCCCTTCCTTCCTTCTTTGCCCCTTCCTCCTTCCTTCCCTCCCTTCCTCCCTCAGGTTGCAGGGTGCTTGGGGGGGAATCCGTGGGTGTCTGGTGGAGGGGGGTGAGACTGGGGTGGGTGCACTCCTTCCCTCCCTCTCTCCCATTGTCCCTTCCTTCCTTCCTTCCCTCCCTCTTTGTCCCTTCCTTTTGCAAGCAGGGAATCTTGCACAGAAATTGCAGCCAGGGATCTCTCTCTCTCTCTCTCTCTCTCTCTCTCATACACACACACACACACACACACACACACACACACACAGACTTTCCTTGGCTTGCTCAGCATCTGGCTTTCCTCATTTCTTCCTCCCTTTCCTTCCTTCCTTCCTTCCTTCCTTCCTTCCTTCCTTCCTTCCTTCCCTCTTTGACCTTTCCTTTTGCAAGCAGGAAATTTTGCACAGGAATTGCAGCAGGGGATCTCTCTCTCTCTCTCTCTCTCTCTCTCTCTCACACACACACACACACAGAGTTCTCACTCCCCCCCCCCTTGCAAAACGGGCTTCAATTGAGCTGCACTGACTTCCTTGGGAATCCTCTCTCCCCAGCCCAAAACGCAGGGCTTTTATTTACTTTTTGTGCTGCCGCGGTTTGCACGACTCACCCCTCAAGGGGGATTCCAGTTTTGCTTTCCCCCTTTGCAAAACGGACTTTAATTGAGCTCTGCTTTGACTTCGGGCACCTTGGGAATCCTCTCTCCTCACCCCGGGGATCTCTCTCTCTCACACACACACATACACACACACACACACACACACACACACACACACACACACAGAGAGAGAGAGAGAGAGAGTTCTCACTTTTCCCCTTTTCAAAACGGGCTTCAATTGAGCTGTGCTCTGACTTCGGCCACCGTTCCTTGGGAATCCTCTCTCCCCAACCCAAAAAGCACAGGAATTGCAGCTGGGGATCTCTCTCTCTCTCTCTCTCTCTCTCACACACACACACACACACACAAACCACTTTCCCCGGCTTGCCCCGCATCTGGGATTTCCTCATTTCTTCCTCCCTCCCTTTCCTTCCCTCTTTGTCCCTTCTTTTCTCCCGCCGTTACCTCTCTCTGGACTGGAGCCTGTCGGCGGAGGTTGGGACCGACTCCAGCTGATCGGCTGCCCTGGATGCAGCCTCCCAGGCACACAGTGTTGCAGAGAGCTCACGGCGGGTAGGCGCAATGCTGTGTGCCCAGGAGGCCGCATCCAGGGCAGCCAATCAGCTGGAGACTTGGTACGGCCAGCCCCAACCTCTGCCAATGTGCTCCAGTGATTTGAAAACATTGCATTTTTAGGATTTTTTTTATTTTCTAAGTGCTTGTTGGTTACTCCAGTGGCCAAAAATAATTTGACCAATTTTGCAGACAATACCATCCCAACTCGAAGGAAGTCCTGAAGCAGCCCAACCACTCCACCCCACCAAAACAGCAAGGGGGCGTCACTGCTCCCTCCCCTCCCCCGCAGATGCAGGTTCATCTGTTGCGCTTTTGGCATGGACT
Organism: Vipera ursinii; assembly: GCF_947247035.1. NCBI lineage: Eukaryota > Metazoa > Chordata > Lepidosauria > Squamata > Viperidae > Vipera > Vipera ursinii. The sequence continues at coordinate 31,707,887 of NC_139515.1, forward strand.
ACTACAGATTTCAAGCAAACTTTCCCAGCCCCGCGTGGAAAGAGTGAGACCCAACAGGAAATTCTGAAGGCAAAATGGGCTTTCGCTCCCCACCCACACCCCTCGGAGCGCTTTCCTCTTCCCTCGTATTTATTTCGGGAAATTAAGCTGCATCCCGGGGGAAGAAAGGCATTGACGGCAGCCACAGGGCATTCAGCGGGCGTCGAAGCCGAACTGGGAACAGTTTTCCTTGTTGTCTGTCCTCTCCCATTAGTTCTCCCCGCCACCTACTTACGATTAGCAGCAGGGAGCAGGTGGTGAAAAGGGCGGTCCTGAGTGCCAGCAGGACCAACTGGCCCAGCTTCTTGTGCACCCGGAGGGAGTCTGGAAGGCGCGGCTGCATCCTGTGGGTCAATCAGGTGGGTCCTGCACAGGGGCTGCTGGCGCCATCCGATGCGCCAGCAGCCCCTGCACATTGCTGCCGAAGTCCAGGAACGGCAGGGCACAGAAGAGCGCGCAGAGGACGGCCACCATGCCGGTGAGTAGCATGGGGATTTCTTCCCCCCCCCCCTCTTTCCCTGGCTTGCCTCGCAGCCGCAAAGTTGGTCAAATTATTTTTGGCCACTGAAGGCAGAGTAACCAACAAGCACGTAGAAATAAAAACAAACAAATGCTTCTCTAGTAGTAAAAATGCAGCGTTTTCACCAAAACACTGAAGACCAATGGTCCCAGGCCCCATTGTCTGGAGATAAGGCAGATGTTTTCAGGCCACAATTCTTTCTCATGAAGGGAGGATGTTTCAGAAAGGACAGAGTACAGCAAAACAACTACATTCCCCAGTCAAGCAGCCCCCCTCCCACCAAAATGGCAGAGCTGGAAAAACTACAAAGACAAATAGATAATATGCAGGAAAATACATTGGGATACATGGGGGGGTGTCTAAGAAAATAACTAATCCACCTGCAAAACAAAAGTGGGGAAAGGAGAGAGAGGGGAAACAAACACATCAATCTGGTTTATCAGGGTAGCCTGCATGAAAGCACTTGAGCAACCTAGGAGCTGTAACATGTTTCTTATAGACTCATTTTCTGAGGCAGGGAGATCTTTCCAAGCAACTAAATATTGAGTAGAACCATGTTTGCAAGAGTCTAAAATGTCCTTGATCTCAAAATGCTGCTTACCTTCCACCATGATGGGAGGTGGAGAAGAAACAGCAGCAGGCCTTAATGGGGATGTGACCTCAGGTTTCATGATTGCAGCAATCTCTGCAATGCTTTTTGGATAGTTGCAGTGATTGCAAAAATCTAGTGGAAAGGTAAACGCTATCCCCCACTTGGGAAAGACTTCTGCTCCATACATTTTTTTAATCTGCCTGAGCCTTATATACTGCCCTGGCTTCATCTAGAGCCTTCCTAACAAACAGCCAAATGTTCTGCAGCTGATGAACCCATTCCTTAAGGGGGGGAATGGCAGGTTCATTAGCAGACAATTCAGCCACTTGGAATGGAGTGTAACCAGTACTGGTGTACACCACATTATTATAGGCCACTTCAGCAAACAGTAACAAATCAGTCCAAGCTATATTGATCTAGAATAGAGTTTGTTCTGTCCCCCCATTTGTTTGAGAATGATTACTAGATGACAGTCCCTGGCCTAAACCCAGAAGATCCAGGAAGGCCTTTCAGAACTTGGAAGTGAATTGGACACTCCTATCCAATATTATGCACGGGGGGGGGGGGCACGTAGGTGGTAAATATGCTGCACAAACACCCTAAGTTCCTGATAAGTTGGTGGTTAAATCAGCACTCCCATTGACTGACAAGGGGCCTGTTTCTAGGCTTCAGTCATTTCTCTGGCTGTTTTTGTCCCTGCTCAGCCAACAAACTTAGAAGTTGTGGAATTGAATGCATGTCCTTATTCATTGTAATGTGAGGCTACCAATGAGTTCAGGTCTCCTTGTCTAACCACTTGTTCATGTTCTCATATGTCCAAAATAAATTATAAAAACATCTAAGTAGCATTTAGTGGCTGGGGGGAATAGGAGGGCTAGGAAAAAAGGGGTTATTAAAATACTGTTATAAGAAATAATAAAAAACACCACTCCAAACAATTCAGTAGATTTTTAGAACACATCCTTTTCAAGAAGAAACAATACTTTAGAAATGACCTTTTTGTATACTGCTCAAAAAAATAAAGGGAACAGAAGATAAGACATCCTACTATTAAATACAGTACATTGTGTTGTTTAAGTGTTCCCTTTATTTTTTTGAGCAGTATATTTATGTTTTTGGGCATGCAGCAAAAGTAATGCTTAAAATATTGTTCCATTTCTGTAGGAAGAAATTACATGTATGTGAACCCTTTGGGATTACGTGGAGTTTTGCATGAATTGGCCATAAACGTCATGTAAGTCACAACAATAGTAAAACACAGTCTGCTTAAAATAATACTAAACAAACATTAGCTGTTGTCATGTTTTAATTGAACATAAGATGGAAACATTCACAGTGCAGGATGGAAAAAGTATGTGAACCTTTGGACTTAATAACTGGTTGACCCTCCTTTGGCAGCAATAACCTCAACCAAACGTTTCCTGTAGTTGTAGATCAGACCTGCACAACGATCTGGAGTAATTTTGGACCACTCCTCTTCACAAAACTGTTTCAGTGTAGCAATATTCTTGGGATGTCTGGTGTGAATCGCTCTCGTAAGGTCATGCCACAGCATTTCAATCGGGTTGAGGTCAGGACTCTGGGCCACTCCAGAAGGCATATTCTGTTCTGTTGAAGCCATTGTTTTGTTGAATTACTTGTATGTTTTGGGTCATTGTCCTGTTGTATCACCCATCCTCTGCGGAACTTCAGTTGGCAGACAGATGGTCGTACGTTTTCCTGTAAAATGTCCTGATGAACTCTGGAATTCATTTTCCCATCAATGATAACAATCCGTCCAGGCCCTGTGGCAGCAAAGCAGCCCCAAACCATGATGCTCCCTCCGCCATGTTTTACAGTGGGGATGAGGTTTTGATGTTGGTGTGCTGTGCCTTTTTTTCTCCACACATAGTGTTGTGTGTTTTTCCCAAACAAGTCAATTTTGGTTTCATCTGTCCACAGTATATTTTGCCAGTAGTGCTGTGGAACATCCAGGTGCTCTTTTGCAAACTTCAAACATGGTGCAATATTTATTTTGGACAGCAATGGCTTCCTCCGTGGTGTCCTCCCATGTACTCCATTCTTGTTTAATGTTTTCCTTATTGTAGATGTGTCAACAAAAATGTTAGCATATGCCAGAGATTTCTGTAGGTCTTTAGCTGACACTCTAGGTTTCTTCTTTACCTCATTAAGCATTATGCGCTGTGCTCTTGCAGTCATTTTTACAGGACGACCACGCCTAGGGAGAGTAGCAACAGTGCTAAACTTTCTCCATTTGTAGACAGTCTGTCTTACCGTGGACACATGAACATCAAGGCTTTTGGAGATACTTTTGTAACCCTTTCCAGCTTCATGCAAGTCAACAAAATCGCTCAGATCCGGACCGGTCTGGGCAGAGTCTGATGTGGAGGGCGGTCTTGAGCATGTTATCTGGACTGAGTTCGACCCTGTTTCCCCTGATGATGTGGACAGGATCATGGGGAGACAGCACCACCACCTGTTTTTTGGATCCGTGCCCCTCCTGGCTAGCTTATGCGGCCCGGGAGGGGACACGAGGCTGGTTCCATGCAGTAATAACTGCTTCTTTGAAGGAGGGTGTCTTCCCTGCCGCCTTGAAGGAGGCGGTGGTGAGACCCCTCCTCAAGAAGCCTGCTTTGGACCCGGCTGTTTTAAATAACTATCGTCCAGTCTCCAACCTTCGCTTTTTGGCGAAGGTTGTTGAGAGTGTGGTGGCGCATCAGCTTCCTCTGTTCCTGGAGGAAACTGATTATCTGGACCCATACCAATCGGGTTTCAGACCCGGACACAGCACGGAGACGGCATTGGTCGCGCTGGTGAATGATCTCTGGAGGGCTAGGGACAGGGGTTGCTCCTCTGTCCTGGTCCTATTAGATCTCTCAGCGGCTTTCGATACCATCGACCATGGTATCCTTCTGCGGCGTCTCAGGGGGTTGGGAGTGGGAGGCACCGTTTTACGGTGGTTCTCCTACCTCCTGGGCCGCTCGCAGTCGGTGTTGACGGGAGGGCAGAGATCCGCCCCGAGGCCTCTCATTTGTGGAGTCCCTCAGGGGTTGGTTCTCTCGCCTCTCCTGTTCAACATCTATATGAAGCTGCTGGGCGAGATCATTCGTGGTTTTGGGGTGGGGTATCATCAGTACGCTGATGATACCCAACTTTTTCTTTCCACCCCGAACCAACCCAGTGATGCCCTCGCCGTGATGTCCCGGTGCCTGGAGGCGGTCCAGGTCTGGATGGGGAGAAACAGGCTTCGTCTCAATCCCGCCAAGACTGAGTGGCTGTGCATATCGGCATCTCGGGCTAACCAGACTATTCCACCTCTAACGATGGGGGGTGAGGTGTTACCCCCCGTTGATAGGGCTTGCAACTTGGGCGTCCTCCTGGATTCACGACTCAATTTTGAAGACCACATAGGAGCCGTGACCAGGGGGGCTTTTGCACAGGTTCGCCTGGTGCGCCAGTTGCGTCCCTATCTGGACCGAGATGCCCTACGCACAGTTACTCATGCGCTCGTGACCTCCCGTTTGGACTACTGTAACGCTCTCTACATGGGGCTGCCCTTGAGGACCACTCGGAGGCTTCAACTGGTGCAGAATGCAGCCGCGCGAGTTGTAATGGGGGTCTCCCGATACTCCCACGTAACATCTCTACTCCGCGAGCTGCATTGGCTTCCGGTTGCCCTCCGGGTGAAATTCAAGGTGCTGGTTATTACCTATAAAGCCCTACATGGCTTGGGTCCGGGGTATTTGAGGGAACACCTGCTGCCGGCATCAAATGCCCTTCGTCCAGTGCGTTCCCACAGGGAGGGTCTGCTCAGGGTCCCACCGGTAAGAGATTGCCGGCGGGTGACACCCAGGGATAGGGCCTTCTCAGTGGGGGCGCCTGCCCTCTGGAACCAGCTGCCAGTGGAGCTGAGGACTGCCCCCGACCTCCGTTCATTCCACCGGGGCCTGAAGACCTGGCTCTTCGAGCTCTCGGGCCCAGGCTGAGGAGTAATTTATTTTAATCGGGGTTTTAATTGCACAGGGTTAGTTTAATCTTTTTTAAATTGGTTTTAACTTTTGTATTGTTGGTTTTTAATTCCCTGTAAACCGCCCTGAGTCCTCAGGGAAAGGGCGGTATATAAATGTAATAAAATAAAAATAAATAAAAAATAACAATTCTTGATCGTAGGTCTTCTGAGAGCTCTTTTCTGCGAGGCATGGTTCACATCAGACAGTGCTTCTTGAGACCAGTAAACCCAAAACAGGTGTGTGTTTTTAAAGGGCAGGACGGCTGTCAGCAACACATCCAATATCATCACACTGATCGGAGTCAAGGTTGGCTCACTCCTGGCTCCAATTAGCTCTTGGAGAAGTCATTAGGCTAGGGGTTCACATACTTTTTCCACCCTGCACTGTGAATGTTTCCATCTTATGTTCAATTAAAACATGACAGCAGCTAATGTTTGTGTAGTATTATTTTAAGCAGACTGTGTTTTTCTATTGTTGTGACTTACATGACGTTTAGAGTGCATTTTATGGCCAATTCATGCAAAACTCCACGTAATCCCAAAGGGTTCACATACTTTTTCTTGCAACTGTAAACTCACAATCCAAAGACTTATTGTTCAGCATTGTAGGCACAAACAAATGGCTCCAATTGTTCAATGGTTTGTGGTATTTTGATTAATTCAGATAATATATTTTAAAATTATTTTCAATTGTTTTATTGTTCTGAGAATAGTTTTACTATTGAACATGTTTTATTATTTTGTACCACTTCACTGACATTGCCTCTATAATTTTTGTGTCCACATGAAACAAATTACAAGGAACTGATATCCATACCATTCTTTTAAATGCTTGAATTGATTTCAGGAGCTTTTTATTCCGTATTCAGTACAGTCTTATGATGCCGATAAGAATTGATGCTGAAGGCAGATTTGCTTAATCCAGCTCCCAGAGAACAGCATATAGGGACATAAAGTCATCTTCACTTTTGACTGCAGATGCTTATGCCATGGGATTGTTTTATGGAAAACCTTCACACAAAGAAACCGTACCAGTGTTTATGGAGGAAATTTTTAAAATACTTTCATAATGTATTGAGAATTATGGCTGTTAACACTAAATGTATTTTTCTATCATTATGCCTAATTGAGTACATTTGACATAAGCTAAAATCTTAAACCTATTAGCTGTTTCAGAACTGATATTCTATTGTCTGCCATTATTCTATTGTCTTCATTACCAAATGACACTCACAGACCTTGTTGACAAAGAAGTGCTGCTGGCTGTGTTTTGTTGGCAGGTGATGGGGTGTGTGTGTAGATAGAATATCTGCAGCAGAGCCAATCTCAGGCTAACAGGTCTTAAAGCCTTTGTTCCTCTAACAATAGATAAAAATAAAGACTGTTCCAGTCCTGGATTTGCCATTAGGTGCTTCTTCCCACTTCTGTCAGTGAGAAAACAAAAGTTCTGGGAGTAGAAGTCCACAAGTCATAAAAGGGCCAAGTTTGAAGACCCCTGATCGTAACCAACATAAGGCAGCATGCTTTAGGAAGTGGCAATACCATCACCATTAATTATCATCTTCCTACAAATCTACAAACTGGATTGACCTCTAAAAGACTGTATTTTAAGCAATCATAAATGAAGTAGTCACTTCCGGTAGCGCTGCCGCGCCGAATGGCAGCATTTCAGAAGCCGCCCGACCTTGGGAAGCGTTAAGCGCTAGGAGACAGTGAAAATCAGCTGTTCCGTGGCGCCAAAGTCTCTCCCTTGGGAGAAGAGGGAGAGACGAGCTTGTCTGGGTAGAGGTAGAGCTCCCCTGTCAATTCCTCAACTGGTTTGGGGGTTGATAGGGTGAGTTCCCTCGGAGCCCAGGCTTTCTCCGCTCCCAGGACGCTTTCACTCCATGAGGGAGTGGAACCAGACACGACAACTACATCTGCTGCTTAGATGGGACTGTATTTTTTTTTCTGAGAAGCAGGCAGAGCGAAACAGGATTTGAATTTTCAAGTTGGATTTTAACTTTAACTCAGATTCATTATCTTCTTCAAGGTTTAAGCTGATTGAAACGGAGTAAAAATGGCGCTGGAATGTTGCTTTCTTGTATGAACTGACAGTTTTGGAAAGTTGCTACATTTTGCATCATAGCATGAGATACAATTTGCAACTGATTCTAACCAGTACCGGATTTTGTGTATTTGAGAGTTTGCCTTTTTTTAAATTGAAGGATAAGGAATTTGGGAGAAAAACTTTTATTTTTTCTCCCTCTCCTTTTTTCCCCCCTGAATTTTGATTCTGCTAGAAGAAAGAGGAAATTGAAACTTAAGAGATGGCTGCAAGGCGTGGGGGAGGCCCTACAATTTCTAAAAGTGCAATTTCTTCACCTTTATCACAAGCTGCAGGGCAAACTACAATGAAACCTATAGTACAACCACCTTCCCCCCCACCACCTGCATTTACATTGGCAGACATTCAGCAAGTTGTGATGCAATCAACACAAGTATTACAGCAAGAAATAAAGGAAACAAAGGAAGAATTTGTTAATCAAAACAAGCAGATGAGGGAGGATATAGTGCTTGCACTTCAGGGCTTGGTTGCACACATTGAACACCTGGATGTTCATGTGGATTCAGTTATGGAGTATGTTGAGAATTTGGAAAATAAAATCAGTGCTGAACAGAAAGTGGACAGAGCAGATTAAAATTGACAGAAGATGAAATTACCATTTCACAATATAGAGACATGGAGTTTGCATTGCTTATGAGGGGTTTGAAAGAGAACCCTAAAGAAGATTTGGAATGGGAAGTGGCGCAGGCAGTGGCTCCTGTCTTGAAATGTGAACCTGAAGAATTAGTTAAAGAGATGGATAAGACATTTAGGGTTAATTCCTGGATTGCTAGACAGAAAAATTTACCTAGAGATATAGTGATTTACTTCTCCAGGAGATCAACTGGAGTTGATGCAATCATGCAATCATGATTGCAATCATGCAATCATGCAATCATCCAAGCTTTTTACCAGGAAAGATTCCAAATTGCAGGCCAAGATATTATAATTTTAAAGGAGATACTCCCAAAAATTCTTAGAAAAAGGAAAGACTTCGCCTTTTTGTCTGATGAGCTTAAGAAGTGACAAATTCAGTTTAGATGGGAAATACCCATTGGAATTGTGATGAATTATGCAGGGACGAGGTATAGGTTGAATACAATTTCAAAAGCAAAAGATTTTTATACTAAGGTCCTTAAAGCAGTCTCACCACCGTCTCCTCGAGTTAAAAGAACAGAACTAAGACAAGAAGATAAACAGTTGAGTGAAGGGGCAATGTCACTGCCTCTTGAGGAGATGCAGCAGGGTTTAGGGTTAAAGGAGGACCCGAGAGAACAGAGGATGACTAGGGCTGCATACAAGCGTAAGGAAAAAGAGCAAAAACAGAAGCTTGTATCTGGTTTAACTACACAAGATGCGGCTGTTTCAGAGCCTGTGGGAGGAGCACACCCGAAGAGAGCAACAGGTGATCTTCAGGTCATGTTCCAAAGGCTCCTGGTCACCAGAGATGGTGAAGTTCCTGACATGGAATGTTAATGGCTTAAACTCACCACAGAAAACAAACTATTTTACTATTTGAAATGACATAGAAATGATATTGTTTGCTTACAAGAGACTCATGCATATTTGCTTTATGATAAAAAGGTAGACAGGGCTTTTAAATCTCATATTCTTAGAAGTGCCTTGCTGTGTGTCTGGAAAAAGTATTATTATAAGTTAAATTATAAAATACCGATTTGGGGAATTCCAGGACACGCGATAGAATGTGTATCTATGGGAGTGAGTTTGGATATGTTTTCCTATAAGGAATTACTTAGATTGGAAGGGAATAATTGGCAACTTAAATCATTAAATGAGTTAAAACAAGAAAACGTAAGTTACTCTTGGTTCCAATACACCCATCTGAAAGCTAGGTGGAAGCTGGATCAGAAGGTTGGCATCACAATTACAGATGAAAACTTAGTAAAACAAATTAGATATTTAAATCGTGCACATATAAAGAGGATATATGTTTTAACTGAATTGGACTCGGAAACGGAATTAAAGATTGTATGATAAAGTGGGCTCAAAACATACAGGAACCAATTCCGTTGGATACTTGGGAGGTAATCTGGGTCAGAAATGTTAAATTTACTCAGGCTCAAAATTTAAGAGAAATTTTTTATAAAATGTTTTATAGATGGCATTTGGATCCCAAAAAGTTGTCTAACATGTATCCTAACCTACAGTCTAAATGCTGGAGATGTGGTACTTTAGATGCTACTTATTTTCATATGTGGTGGACTTGTAGAAATATAAAAGCTTTTTGGATTAAAATTTGGTGGAACATTCAAAAGATTTTTAAGAGAAAGATAAAAGTTTTCTCCATAATTGTTTTTATTGGGTATTGTTGTAGATTGTGATACTAAAGAAATCAATTTGATGTTGAACCTGATAACAGCAGCACGGTTACTGGTGGGACAATATTGGAAGAAGGATAGTTTGCCTACTATAGAAGAATGGGTACTTAAGGTATCGAATCTTGCAGAAATTTCTAAGATCAATCGCAAGAAAGATATATTTCAGTTTGGAGGATGGATAGATTATATTCAGAGTAAATATGGGACTAAAAAGTTCCATTTAGCTTATGAGTAGATTTTAGATTGTTATTAATTTTAGTTTTAGTATTGATTATATTTTTGTTTAAGTTATTATTATTATGTTTTTAATAATTTGAATGTATCTATGTTAAAGGGGAGTTAAAGCACATTATGAATTTGGTTAATTTTATAATGGATAATCTTAGAATATGATTATTATATCTATAACCCTGTATTAAGCTCTGGGAAGTGGGGGGGGTGAAGGGGGGTGGTTTGGGGCAGGTGGGTTTTGGGGATATGTATTGTAAAAATTTTTTTTGTAAAACTCTAATAAAAAATAAATAAAAATAAATGAAGTAGTAAAATAAGAAAGACGAAAGGGAAATAAAAGGAAAAGAAACAATAATTACAATTAAAAAAAGAAAAAACTGAAGAAATGTATGAGTTTCAACTTTCTTTTCAAGTTATAGTTACAATGTCTCTCTTTCCTCTTAGATGCTACATAAGGCTTTTAGTCTCTCTTTAATCCAAGTCTTTCTTAACCTTCAAATGCATTACTTTCTTCTTTCAGCAAAACATCCTTACATTTCCAGTCTGTCAAAAAAGTTTTTATTTTTTTCTCTGACCAAAGTCAGTTTGCCACCTCAGTGAATTCTGACATTTTCACATTCCCTTTATCCAATGTAGGGATTTCATTTTTATTTATTTATGTCCCACTTTTATTTTTACAAATAACTCAAAGCGAAGAACATATCCAACATCCCTTCCTCCTCTTTTTCCACAACAACTCTATGAGGTGAGTTGGGCTGAGAGAGTGAGTGACTGGCCAAAGGTCACCCAGACACTTGTTTTGTTAACAGATCCTAAGTGAATCAACAAAAGGTTACTTTGTAGTGAAGACAGGAAGTGAAAGTAGTAAACTCCCCATGCATACCCCCTCCCCTTTTTTAGTGTGACAGAATCCAGGAAACAGTAATGATTGGTTTTTTAAATCAGAGAAGATAGAAATGAAATATAACTGGATTCTGACATTATGACTCTAAATTTAATACCAGTTGCCCACATTCTTTCCCAAATAGCCATGTCTATATTTTACCTCAAATTAGCCCATTTTGTCATGTAATCTTTAACTTGTTCTTGTTTTCATAACTTAAAATTTTATTAATTTTTGCTACAGTGTTACATTTTCATCATTTGTACACAGTATAGTTCAATTTCAAATTATGTTTTGTAATTTCCAATTCATATTATCTTTTTATTTGTATTGTATCTTTCTTTTAACTGTGCATATAATCAGAAACAATGTCCTTCAACAGTTAATTGTTCTCTTGACTTTATCTCAATTTCTCCACCCTCTTGTACTAGTAAATATTTGTATGTTAACCATTTATTTCTATCTGTGGTTTCTCTTCTATAGAATGCTTCCTGTAGAGAGGTTGATAAAATATATATTTGGCCACAAGCTGCACTTATATTTATTCCAATATGGCACTTTTCACATAATGATTTTTAAATTCTACATTAACATTAAATTTATTGTACCATAAAAAAGCTCATGCCCGCCAAACTTTCTTCTTTTATTTCTCAACAAGTCCCATTCTTTCATCCAACCCAAACAACATATTGCAAAATACAATTTAAAATCAGTTAATCCTAATAAGTCTTTTGCATCTTGCAGAATTTATATGTAATCCTTGGTTTCTTTCCCTGCCATACAAATTCTAGATAATGGCCATTGCTTAAAAGGCATATCATTTTTCAAAATTGTATTGTTTGAAATAAAAACAACACTCTAGTAACACTTTCATTTTTATTACAGAAATTCCTCCAAGAAAGAATAAATTTCACCTCTTTTCATCTTAATAGATTTTTCTTAATTTCATTCCATACTGTAATATAATTATGTTGAAATAACATACCATTCACATTGGACATAGTAATACTCAAATATTTTACCTTTTTCTTAATTTGAAAACCAATTAAGTTTTTTTTCATTGTAATTATGTTTCTATGTTATTTAATTCATCATGAAGAAGCTGATTTAATACACTGCTCTGTTTCAAAGCCTCTATGTTAGAAATATCCTCACTAATGACAGATATGTTTTCTGTTTGTTTTTCAGCTGTCAGTCCATCCTCATTGTCAGAAAGTGCACAAAGAAGAGTATCATTTTCATAGGTAGGAAAATAGTACCTGAACAGAACAAAAAAAGGCAACATATCTAATTGATGTTTTCTTTGCCCATGCCTCTTATACCATTATGACTGAACCTAACATTACTGAAATGGTTATAGCTATTGCAACTACATAAACAGCAAAAGCCTGTTATTTAAGTAGAAATTGGCAATAGTTGTGGCTATCTCTTGGTACTGCTGTGTTTTGTATGATATTGGTTAGGGTGGACTGAAATGATGTGTGGTGCACTATAGATCTATTACTTCTTTATTTCAGTGCTACTGGTGCTATGGAAGAATGGCAGTACAGCAATAACAGAATGTAGGTAATGCCAAACAACAATGCCGGTGCTGTTTCTGAATTTCAAGTTGGTAATAAATTAATTCTGTTTTCCCACTTTCTGTAAACTTTCAATTATCTTGCATTCTTAAACAAACTGAATTGTTTGTAAAAGAAAAACTACTGTTCTCTATTTGTCACTTGTTAAGTGACATACCCTGTCTAATGAAAATATTCCATTTAAATCAAGCAAAAATATCTAGCAAATTGTAATAGCACTTTTAGTTTGAAAGTTTATTGATAAGAGAGCATTTTGAATGACTGGTTGGTTTGCAGTCTGCATAGATTAAGAGAATACAAACCTTGCCTGTCAATTAGGTCTTATAATACACTGTCTACAATACTGATGGAGCATGCATACTTAACTTACTGTGGTTGATCCCAAACAGATCTGTTTGGCAGATCTGCTATATGTTTGCTATCTTCCAAATGATGTATTAACTCTTTTTTCAACTGGAATTTTTTCTCACACTTAAAACACTGACACTGGTGCACCTGTCTCCTGATGAAATTCACTAGTTTTACTTGTTGATAAAAATTCAGATCTAGCAAACAAAAACATGTTTTAGGGAAGAAGCAGATGACATATCCAAATAAGATTATTGGACCAAATAATCTTGTGTTTATAGTGTTTAAACATCATTTACTGTTCTTAAATAAGTTAAAGTTCTGCATATCTGTTGATCATTTGAATTAGAAGGGTAACTGTATATTGTTTAAGGAAAAATAAAGCAAATAGTGCCATGATATTTATTCCTTCAGTGCTGAAACCTGAGCAGCTATTAAAAAAAATCATGCAGTTCATTTACACAGTGGTTTCTTGAGAACCATCGAAAAACACTTAAGAAAGGAAAACTGCAGTAAAAATCCAGGTAATTAAAAAAACCCTTGAACTGTATATGCTGATTTATGTTCTAACACCCCCCCACACCCAGATTTTTACGAGGAGTGAAATGTGGATTACTTACCATACTCAGACTTAATTTTTAACAAGTTAAATCCATGAGCCTCCTGGGTTTGGAAAAAAAAGTTTTGAAAGATTTTGAATTAGTTATATTTGATTAATGCTAATTTTGTGAAAACCAGAAATAACTGTACTATAAAATATATTGAAACATACTGCTGTATTATTTTTTACCCAACTATTTGTTGTAATTATAAATGTTAAAAAATTCCAATAAGCACAGTACAAAACATGAATTCTTCAAATTATTTGCTGTCTTCTCAAAACCTTAGAACTAGGGATTATCACTTATCCAGCAAACAATGTTAATAGAAATCATGTCTTAGCACACAGGTTAACCCAGCCACAGCCCCTTAGGTGAATATTTTTAGTCACTAAAGTTTATCCCAAGCTATTTCTATTCTGGATTGGATGGAGACTTCAGCCCCTCTCAGACTTTCAGTTTAACACATAAATCATTTCAAAAGGAACAGGTAACTGGACCATAGATACAGCCTTTTTCCTACTATCTCAAGAATTAAAACAACTTAAGAAGTGTGGGAAACTCTTCCTAATTAACTTAGCTGACAACTTTGTCATCCAAAAGGTAGAGGAGGGAACTAGAGGAAAAACCATACTGGACCTAATTTTTACTAATAGAGAAGTAATAGAGGGAGTTGAAGTTGCTGGAACCTTGGGCAAGAGTGACCACATCACATTGGAATTCAATATAATGCAAACACAAGCAATAGAATATAATCCAACCAGTGTTTTAAACTTTAAAAGTGCTGATTTTACAAACTCAAGAGAGAGCCTAAGCAAAATTTCATGGATAAAAATCCTAAAGGGGAAAACAACTCAAGAAGTATGGGAAACTATGAAAAATATGATCAGAAAAACTCAGTCCAACACAATACCATTGAAAAAGAAAAACAAGAAATTCAAGAAGAAACCAGCATGGTTGCCCAAAGATCTCTGATAAACTGAAAGATAAAAAGAACAAGTACAAAAAAATAGAAAAAGGGACATATCACTAAGGCAGAGTATTAGCAGATAGCCCAAATCTGCAAAGATGAAGTCAGGAAAGCAAAGGATCAGAATGAACAAAGATTTTTTAAATAGTTTCTTTAAATATATAAATAACAAGAAAAAAGTCAATGAAACAGTCAGTCCACTAAAGAGAGAAGATGGCAAGGAAATAATAAGCAATAGAGAAAAAGTAGAGCTGCTTAACTCATTCTTTGCATCAGTCTTCATGCAACAAAACAAAACAAAACTATAGCCCAACCTACCAAAAACATAACTGTAAAAGACAGACTAAAAATAAAAATTTAAATAAGCAAGAAAATGTAAAGAGAACACCTGTCTGATCTTGATGACTATAAATCACCAGGACCTGATGGGTTACATCCCAGAGTTCTGAAGGAGCTGGCAGATTTTATCTCAGAACCATTGTATCATAACTTTCAAAAATCCTGGAGCATCGGGGAACTACCAGAGGATTGGAAAGATGTGGTTCCCATCTTCAAAAAAGGAGAAAAAAAACAGACCAGGAAAATACAGACCAATCAGCCTAACAAGGATACCTGGGAAGATAGTGGATTTTTTTTAAAAAAAAGTCTGTGAACAGTTTTGAACAGTTTAACAGCACAGTTTAAAAGCTAATATAATCTTTGGTTGTATAAATAGACATAGAATCAAAATCACGTGATGTATTACTACCGCTTTATAAATCCTTAGTAAGACCATGTTGAGACTTTGGGAAAAGTGCAAAGAAGAGCAACTAAGATGATTAAGGGCCTGGAAACCAAAACCCATGAAGAATAGTTGCAAGAATTGGGTATGGCTAATCTAAAGAAAAGAAGGACTAAGGGGTGACATGATGGCAGTATTCCAGTATTTGAGAGGCTGCCACAAAGAAGAGGGGGTCAACTTATTCTCCAAAACACCAGAAACCAAGATAAGAAACAATGGATGAAACTAATGAACGAGAGAAGCAACCTGGAATTAAGGAGAACCTTCATAACAGTGAGGACAATTAACCAGTGGAACAACTTGTCTTCAGAAGTTGTAGGTGCTTCATCACTGGAGGTTTTTAAGAAAAGACTGGACCACCACCTATCTGAAATGGTATAGGGTCTCCTGCTTGAGCAAGGGGTTGGAGTAGAAGATCTCCAAGGTCTCTTCCAGCTCTATTCTGATTCTTTGAATTCTCTCTCTCAAATCTTCATGTGTTGATATTGGAGGTTTTATGGAGAGGTGTACTTATATTGTTTGCACCATCTATCCTATCCACACATTTAGAATGTTAATTAAGTGGAATCCTAGACCACACAAAGTGCTACATTACATTCATGGAAGCATAGCTGTCCTTCAAGAGCAAGATCAGTGTCCATACATCATTCTCTACTAAATCTGAAGCCCATCATGCATTCACCTAAATCCCTAAAGTATTTAAAATAGATTTCCTGAAATTTCTGAGTCAAGGTATTCCTCCCTTTTCCAGTATAAGTAGCTCTAATCTAATCTAATCTGTAAATCCAAGGCTATAGTTCCATTAAAATTAATGAATACTAACAAAGAGATAACTAACAACTGGTGTATTATAATGATTAAAGTGTAAAGGATTAGGGAGATGTAGATTCAAGTCTACCCTTAGCCAAGGAAATTCACTGGGCTAGTCCATCTATTAGCCCAACTTTTTTTACAGGTTTATTATAGATAAAATGAAGAGGAACTCCATGAAAATTCCTTTGAGCTCTTGGGAAAAATTGGATCTAATGGAATAAATTCATAATAAAGAACCTTCTAAAACAAATACCTCCATAACAAACTCACAGTATGTAATTTCTAATGCATAATGTAAAGTATGCATTACTACATTCTTCTTACCTCCATGTGAACACAGAGTTTTTCTGTGGTGTCATCTTGCTTTTCACAAAAGAGACAGACTGCACAAACAGGATGTTCTTCCCAATCAGACCAGTTCCTATAAAGAAAGAATGCAATGAATCATCTGTAACTGGCATTTTGGAATTGTCCAGAAAAACTGTAGGCATGGAAACAAAATGTGTTTTAACTCATCTATTCCCACAAAAAGCAGAAAGGTGGAATTTTACTCCCATCAGTCAGCTGCAATCTTAAGCTATCTTCTCTTCCATTCCTGTCCCCATAGGTTTTTAGTTTCTCCTTCCTGCCCCTGAAGATACTCAGTTTTCTGTGATCACTGAGCATGTCTAATCCACTCTAAGTTATTTTGCCATGTATACATTTTCCCACATATTATTTTTGTAGCATTGCAAGCTTTGCAATTCTCAAGCATGCTGGTATTTTCTTCTTGTTCTTGGTCCCAGCATTTTGATGAGATAACTATTCCATCTATTAACTGTTATACAGATGGAATATAACAATATATATCACCCAAATGAGGCAGATACTTATGGCTGGGTGCTGCTTATTTCAAAGAAAGAAAGAAATAACATATCCCAGAATGTTTTTTTTCCCATTTATCAAAATTTAAGTAGTTAATTTTTAGCAGCAAAGCAAAGTAGATGCCATGTATTTAAGCTTAAGTGTAGCTTTATCCCACTAAAAAACCAAACACCTCCCCTATCTTTTTCCCATCTACCGAAACCATGCCACCATAATATTCTAACTCCATTGTGGTCTTTGACCAACCCAATATTGCAGTTATAAAAAGTGGCTTATGTAAAAAGAGTACATGTAAAATACTGTCTTTTTCTGTTTTGCAGATTTGATAAATATGTGTAACATGAAGATAATGCTTTGAGGAACACTTGTCAGCTTGCAAGGTCAATTCTATTCTAACATGACAATATTTCACCAATTATTTTTCTCCCAGTTTCTTCAGACAAGGCTACTCTATAATAATTAAAGCTACTCATATAGGCCACATTCTAAAGACCTAGATAAAGAATTAGATTCTCATCACCGTGGCTCAGTTTCACCTTTTTCTAAATTGCTTGTTCTCCAATTTCATCCATGGTTAATAACTTTAAAGTAATAATCTGAAGAAATGATTATAGCTGGAAGCAAGAAGTTAAGGTTTATTTTATTGATCACTTGATGAGAAAAAAATACTGTTTTTGTTATGTAACCTCTCCTGGGGGATGTAGGAAATGTGGTTCTTTTGTCACTCGTTTCAGTCTAATGCAGGGGTCTTCAAACTTGGCTCTTATGACTTGTGGACTTCAACTCCCAGAATTCCTTAGCTAGGCACACTGGCTGAGGAATTCTGGAAGTTGAAGTCCACAAGTCATAAAAGGGCCATGTTTGAAGACCCCTGGTCTAATGGAAGCTACATCCAATACACCTGAAAGGCATCAAGTAGGGAAAGGGTGACAAGACAAAGGAAATACACAATGACCAGCAGTCTGGTGGTAAGACATGAAATACTGAAACTATTTTGGAATTTGAATCTAGAATTGTGCAAGTTGGATTGAAAACAGCACTTAAAATGTACATCATACTTGTTTGCAATGTCTCCAACCAAATCTTTCTGGGCTATAGAAGGCAACTAGAGAAAAGGATCGGCTGCTTTAAGGAGCTACACATAGGTAATATATGAATGTCCACACTCTTCAAGGAAACAACTTCATTTTGAACTCAAAGAGCTGCACAGCCCTACCTGATTCTTTTTGTATTTATTTATTTTATATCCCACCTTTATTGTTTTTATTGTGTCTATTAACAGGATCACTCTGTAACATTTTCTTATCACTATTGAAGGAAATTCTGCCACGGGAGTGGAGATATTAGATCTCCTGTCTTCCCAAATTATAAATTGCCCTACTACGTAAAAGAACTCTAACATTTTCCCTTGAGGTGGAAAAGTAAGCTTGAGATGGGATATCATTAAAATAAAATTAAAGATATTAGATTGTCCCTTTTTAATCTCACTATGCCAATTTATTACCATTCCCCATAATTATTTATTTTATTTTATTTTCATTCTATTTATATCCCGCCCTTCTCCGAAGACTCAGGGCGGCTTACAAATTTAGCAGTAGCCTTCATTCTATGTATATGCCTGCTTATTAGGGCTTTCACACACACACCCCCAAGCGGCATTATTACAAAGTCAGCTTAATTGCCCCCAACAATCTGGGTCCTCATTTTACCTACCTCGGAAGGATGGAAGGCTGAGTCAACCTTGAGCCTGGTGGGATGCGAACCTGCACTAATTGCAGGCAGCTGGTGTTACTTAAGGAGGCATCAGCCCACTGCTCCACCAAGGCTCTGTTACTATAGTTTAAAAAATTACTATAGTTTAAAATGTTGAAAATCTCATTTTTATTTTTTTTCAGTGACTGCTATTTTATCTCTCATTATTATATAAGCAAGCCTAAAGAATCCCAGGTTACTAGCCCTTAAATATGAAACAAAAATTCCTAATACTCTTCCTGATTGTGGAACAATTCTCGATCATCTTCTGATTGAATCTGTTCCCAGGACTTCCCAAATTCCTGAAAAAATAAAGTAAAAATAAGTTAAGCAAACTAAAATTTTTAGATTTATTCAGAAAGAACAGACATTCTAAGTAGAAATGGAAACTCTCAGCAATCCTTCTCCTTGGCAATATCCACTGAAGAACTTGAATGCTGCAGCTTAATAACATCTGAAGAGTCACAGGCTCACCTTTATCTGATCTGAGCTTTGGCGGTGCCTTATCTGATGGGGTGTTTAAGATAAAGTAATTTTATATTTTGTATCTAAAATATTAATTCACTGTATGAACCAGTTGAAAATGTGTTTTTCCTTGTGAAAAGAACACATGGTGTTAACGGAAAGGCAAGGAAATATGGGATTTCATTAAGAGTGCATAGCAAGCATGACAATCCCTTACAGCAGGGGTGTCAAACTCAATTTCATTGAGGGCCGCATCAGCATTGTGGTTGCCCTCGGGGGGCCAGGTGGGTATGGCCAGGGTGGATGCGGCCTACTGGGTGGGCACAGCTGGAGTGCGTATGGCCTACTGGGTGGGCATAGCCAGCTCTACATCGTTCGCATCAAGGGTGCCTATGGGGGCCTGGGCAGGAGTGGGACAGATCTGGGGGTCTCTGGCAGAAGGAGGGTCTCTGGGTCAGGGCCAAGGTAGCGGGGACTGTTCCCTCACTGTTTTCAGTATGGCTTTGGGGGCCACAGAAAACCACTTCGCAGGCCACATCTGGCCCCCGGGCCTTGTGTTTGACATGTCTGCCTTACAGGAACTGAATTTTGATCCATATCACAGTTTTATTATGGAACCCTAATCAAGTTCATTTCTTAGGTTTACTGAATTTTGTAATGATTGTATTTCTGGCTCATATGATAAATTTGTGTGATTCAAAAAAAAGGTCCTAACAATTAAGTATTCCTGGCAAGCTAGAAAATTATGAGAGTCTGCAAGAATTGAGAAGTTTCCTATATTTCCCAGTACAACTTATTTCTAAACAAAGTTTTATTTTCCTTTTTTTAAAAAAGCATATAAATTTATTTTTGGATAATTGATTCTCTTTATGAGATGAATGCTCAATATGGGACATGGGAACCATCCAGTGTAATTATTTTTATGTACTTTTCTGCATTGTTGTGGAAAGTACCAGACTAAAGGAAAGCACTATGGAGCAAGATAAGCCCTCTTTGGATAACTGAAGGATGGATTAAAAAGAAGTCTTTCATTTTCAGGAAAGTGTCTGAGTTCCTACATTAGTATACTGATAGAATGTAAAGAGTATTAGCTATCTGGGAATACCAATACATTGGATTAAAATAGGATTGAGCATTACTCAAAAATAGTGAAATACAAGGCACTATATTTGTCTCTCTGCCTTGACATGAAATCTAGCTTTACGATGGATTGCATTGATGTGTTATCCTGAGAGATGAAAACATTTAACCTATGCTTTATCCTTACAGGAACTGATCTATAATTTGTAGATCTTCCTGGGCTCAGACTGCCATAGATAAGTCATTTTAATATTTTTTGGAAAAAAGTTCCTTATGGTTTAAAGAGCTTGAAGGATAAAAATAATAGCTCTGCTTAAAACACCACTTGGCTACTTCTGTGGCAGGTGACATCTTAATTAAAGAACTTTGTCTCAATGCTATTTATTACACTTGCATTCACATTTAACTGCTTCTTCAACAATTGTAAGAAAAAAACATCAAGTGAAAGAGATTAAAAGTGAAGGTATCACAATCAAATTGTTATATTTTGCTTCTGGGGGTAATTATGTCAAATGAGGCAGGCACAGACTACAGTGTACTGTAATCAGAAGTTTCAGAGCTCTTACAACATATCAGGTAAATAGTGTACTCATTAAAATAGCTCAGAACAAGATTTCATTATAGTTTGGGGACTTAAAATTCTGTAATTAAGTCGGAGATGCCTTAATCTCTAGGATAAACTGTTGGAGTGCTGTAAGATTCATGAATATTGCCAAGGCCAGTAAGATGTGATTTAACATCTCTAACTGCAGGGTCCTCTTAAGAGTGCTACACTCTTCTAAGGAATTAGCTGCTATTTTTAAATGAAAATATAACAGCTGGAAAAAAGCTAGGTTGGGGTGAGGAAAGAAATGTTCTGTTAGAACCACCAGCTTCAGCTTTGCTCCTTGCCAGGGTTCTGTCATTAGTGGGGGAAGGGAGGGGAACAAGGGGAGAACAAATGGTCAGGTTGCTGTATATTTTTATGATGGGAAATTGGGAGTGGGGAATTGACAGTTGAAGAACAGAGTAGCCTAGAATCTGGTTCATGCTGGCGTCCCTGCATCTTCAAGGCAATATGCCCTGAGTATGGAATTTCACCAGCCCAAACATCTCAAAGTTTCTCATAACATCATGGTGGCGCTGGATTGGCTATGCTATGGACCACGGGAGGAGGGCTAGTGAACCCATGGGTTTAATTCTGTATTACTGTGTGGGAATTTCAGATTCTGCTTGACTCTACTGCAATTAGTCTTCCTTAGTAAAAGTGCCTTTTCATTTCAAATGGAGTCAAACTGGGGCAGGTCCGATATTAAGCAGAATCTGCAATTGTGGTCAAGAGGACATCATCTTTACTGTGGGGATTGTGCACACAACTGTCAGTTCAAGGGAGCAACCAAGAGGAGATCGAATGCTGGGGGGGAGGGTTTGTCCAGGCCCCCTCCTGGGCTGGATCTCTCTGAATGGACCTGCCAAGATCCCAGTGGTCCCTGGGTGTCAGAAGGAAGAACGACTAGTAAGAGAAGTCCTCAGGGGTGACTTTCACCCACAGAGGTTGTGGCAGCTGCCAGTGGAAACAGAGGATAGTGTTGGAAGAACTTGAGAAGGAGGAGGAAGAGATGGGTGGAGAACAGGGCCAAGCCAACTGATGATGGAGCAAGCAATCAAATTCATGTGGGGAGATTTCAAAAACCTGAAGGCATGCAAAGCCCTCACCCAAGCCTCCCAGGCAGATCAATCACACCCGGCCTCAGCAACCGATGGGCAACCGCATCCACCGGGGCATGCAATGGAGGAGCTGGATCTGCAGTAGCAGCAGCCTCTGCAGCCCCAGCACCTGGAGGGGCAGCCTAGCGCAGCCTAGCGCAGGACTGATGCCAGCAAGGACAGTAAGACTTCACTGCTGGGCGTGAAATTTGATGAAGACTGGGAAAAGTTTGCGGGAAGCTTACTATAGAGTCCGGATTAAGGAATGGGGTAAATGGAAAACCACTTTTAATTGCCTCTTAGGGTATTTCCATTCAGGGTTCTCTCCTTTGGGCTACAAGGGGCCCCTGCCATGTTCATGCAGCTGATAAATGAGGTGCTGCATTAACATCTATACAAAGATGTGCTAGTTTACCTGGGTGACATACTGAACTATACTATGAAACTATGGCGGAGCATGTAAAACTGGTTAGATGTGCTTAAGAAACTTAGGGCCATCCAACTATATGCTAAACTTTCAAAGTGCAAATTCCACCAAAGCAAGATTGACTATTTGGATTACCGCATTTCTCATGAGGGGATAGAAATGGACCCTGTGAAAGGAAAAGTGCTAGAGTGGGTTCTACCTCACACCAGAAAG
Source organism: Vipera ursinii (assembly GCF_947247035.1). Lineage (NCBI taxonomy): Eukaryota > Metazoa > Chordata > Lepidosauria > Squamata > Viperidae > Vipera > Vipera ursinii. The sequence goes on from NC_139515.1 coordinate 31,730,164, forward strand.
CTTCCTGTGATTCACAAACTTTTACCACCAATTCCTGCCATCATTCACTCAAATTGCTCTCCCCATTATAAATTTACTAAAGATACAAGGGGTGGGAAAACCCAAGCCGAGTCAGCCCTTAAGTGGTCAGTGGAGTGCCAGGCAGCATTAAAAAAACCTCAAATGGCTGTTTGGTGCTGTACCTGTGATAAAACACCCAGACTCTAATGCTCCGTTTATTATTTAAGTGGATGATAGCAATGTGACAGTGGGGACAGTACTTTTGCAAAGGAACAGCGAGGATACCCTGAAGCCATGAGCCAGGTAACTGAATGACACTGAACAGCAGTGGGCAGTGTGGGAAAAGGAGGCTTATGCAATGTGCTGTGCACTTTTAATGTGGAGACGCTTCTTGGAAGGGAGCAAGACCCCTTTCAAGATGTGGACTGACCACAAAAACTTAGCCCTAAAAACACCCCGTGGCTATCACCCAAGCAAGTCTGAAGGGCTCAGTACTTTAATCAGCTTAACTTTATGCTTCACTATCTCCCAGGGGAAAAGAATTTCCTAGGCAGTGCACTGTCCAGGATGCTGCAATACACTAGTTCCAAACAGGAAATAGTGAGACCAGTTATCACATCTCGCCAACTTGCAGCACTGGTCATCACCCAAACACAGGTGTAAGAATAACCCCAGGTCAGGGGTGGCACAGCAGACTCCCTAAAAACAGCATTAGAGGGAGTGGTTCCAGGTTTACAAAAATGAATGCATGATGCAAAGGAGCTTAGCCTGGGTGGGGGCAAAACTGTATGTTCCAGAAAGCCAAAGATTACTAATGCTGGAGAAAAGCAGTGATTCAAAAACTGCTGAGCATTTTGGCTTTGTAAAAACGCTGCACCTGATTAAGTGCCAATTCTGGTGGCCATCACTAAAAAATGGACATTCAAAGCTATGTGGCTAGCTGCCCAGTCTGCACTTCAGTGAAGAGATGGGATGGGAAGACACCAGGGCTCCTCAAACCTGTAGCAGAAGGAAATTTGTATGGATTTCATTGTAGAGCTACCTGAGAGCTTGGGAAACACTGTTATTTGGGTGATCACTGACTTGTTCTCTAAACAAGTGCATTTTGTGCCACGCCAGAAATGGAAGTGTGAACATGCAAATAGGATGCTAGACCAATAACTGGGGTGCAACATAAATTACCAACAGGACAATTGGACTGACCTCCTGACATCTGCTGAGGTGGCCTATAACAACTCTACATAGCAGCACCAGATTCATCTGTTTAAAGTGGTCATGGGACAGGATTTTGTCACCTCTTTCCAGAAAAGCTCTGTGATTGTCAAAAAACTCCAGTGCCTTAAGTGGTGTGTCTAATCTATATCTTTTCGTGTCCCAGTAAATTAAGATCCCTTCTGGAATCAGCCATCTAAAATTCACTCCTTTTTCAGCTAATTTCTTACTTAGGAACTGGTATTCTCTTCAAGCCTCTCTTATCCTCATAGGGATTTGTTTGAGATCTACAATTTCTTTTTCTTTGTACTTCCAATGGTTCACCTCTTACTTTTCTCAGAATCTCATCTCTTGTAGATCTTTTAAGGAATCTAACATGCACTTTCCTAGGCACTTTATTTCTTCTGGCATCATTTGAGTTGACTCGATTGATCTGATCTAATTCTCCTTCCATTTGCGATTTTCCAGTTCCTAATGCATCAGCCAGTAACTCAGTTATCAAACCTAAGAGATCTTCTTCCTTATCTTCTGTTATATTTTGGAATCTTAAAAAGTATGAGGCCCATTCCATTTCTATGACTCCTAACGAATCTTCTAATTCTCCATTTATTTGCATCAATTTTTGATTTTCATCTTTTAAAACTTCTAGTTTCTGATCAACCTCAGTTGACTTATCTTCTATTTTTTGGATTCTTTGCTGGTTATCTGTGATCATCTGTTTAAAATTTTCAATTTGGGAATCTATATTGTTAATTTTTTTATTCATTTTGTCAAGGTCACTTTTCAACTCTTCATGGTTTTTCATTGTTACTGCCGTCTGGAGCAGTATTAGCCTCTTGAATTGCTTGCAGAATTGCTTGCATATCATTCTGGAAGGTGTCCATCTTCTCTTGATGAAGCATTGTAGCAACTGATCTCTGATATACTGGACTTGCAGTGGCCGAGGCAGGAGCAGAAGATCCTTTTCCCCCAACTTTAGAAAAGTTTGGGATGCTCATCTTTATTTATTTATTTATTTTATTTTTTTATTTTATTTTAATTCCATTTATATCCCACCCTTCTCCGAAGACTCAGGGCGGCTTTACAAACTTAGCAGTAGCCTTCATTCTATGTATATGCCTGCTTATTAGGGCTTTCACACACCCCAAGCGGCATTATTACAAAGTCAGCTTATTGCCCCCAACAATCTGGGTCCTCTTTAATTCATATGTTGTAAGCCACCAAATGGCCAAATTTTATAATCCAATAGGCTCCTAATAGTTAGGAGAGGCAACCATGAAAACAGTGAAAGGTAAAAAAAGGAGGAAGAAAAAAATAATAATAAAAGCATCAGGGCAAGGGGGGAAAAAGAAAATCCCCCAAAAGTAAAAAAAAGGGGAAAAAAGAAAAAAAGAAAAATGTCAAAATTATAATCCACAGAGTTCTGTTCTAGGGAGTTTCTTGGTATTCACTTCTTCGGAGATAGCTTATAACAGTTCCAAACCAGGCTGTATTTATAATCCAGGAGAGTCAGATGGCTCCAAATACAGTTTTACATATAATTATAGTCTATCTTGTAAAACCAGGCAAACCAAAAAAAATCTTTCTTTCTCAGGCAAAGTTTTCAAGGACCTTCAGATAAGCAGTGTCTGGGCATACAGTCAAATTTTAATCTAAGTTAACTCCAATCAGGGGAAGCTGGATATAATTCTCAATTTCACCATTAGATGGCATTAGATGTCCATTCCCACATTTTAAAAAATAAAATAAAAAGTAATTTAAAGATTCAAAAAGTAAAAGTTTTGATGGCTTTCACACAAAAAATAGACACAAAAAATTCTATAGAGCCAGAAGCTTCCCAAGTTATCCTTCTGTGCCTCAGACAGCTTTTTGATATGGTAAGTTTTTAGTTTAATTTTTAGTTTGCTGGGAGCTTAAATTGCCGCTTGTAATTCAGGAAGGGGGGTAAGAAAGAAAATTCCAACCCCTCCCTAAAACTAAGGGCTCGCTCTCAAAAGCTGTTGAAATGCTGTTTGCCAAACTGGTATTCGCTTGTAGAGAGAGAGAAGAATGTATTCTCACTCAGATCAGCTGTTTGCTTTCGCTTTAGAGTTCTTTGTCTCTGATGAACAGCTGGTAATGGCAGACCGCATAGATGCGGTCAGCCTTTCTCCTGCTGGTTCCAAGAGTTCCTTTGGATCCAGCAGGCCGGTTACTGCCGACCCGCGATCTTCAAAGCTTCACCCTTTGGCAGTCACCTCTACAGGGTGACTTTCAGTCCGACTGGACCCACCAGCTGGTAGAAATTGGACCCGGGGAGAGGAGAATCATTTTCCTGAGTCCATCTTACAGTGACATCACCAGAAACTCCCAAAACATGATTTCTTGTTGTTCTTCTTACAAAGTGAATTAACGCATCCCTTGGTAGTCTTTTCATAGTAGAAAATCTGGAGTTTACTCTAAACATGTTATCTATCTCTAGATTCATATTTTTTTCTTCCCCACTGGTCAGCTGAGTCAGGGCTTTAACCATCCTTGGTCTAATGTCTTCTCCTGGCTGTTCAGAAAGCTCAAAATCTTAATTGGAACTGTTTTATCTAACATTCCAAAGTTGCATTTTGGTCCAAATCAGCTTCCAGCAAATTATTTACTTTCTCCATGTCATGTTCCAAAAGATCAGATCTCATTTCCACTTTCTTATCTCTCCAGTCAAGTGTTGTATTTCACCACGTAGCTCTTTTGCTAGAGCATCAAATTTAGCCTTGATAGTTCTTCCCACGTTCTGAATTAACTCATGTGTCTTGGCTATATATTCATCCAAAAATGGTTTTAAGAGTTCTAGATCTCCTGATAACCTCTCAGTCTTCTCCATTCTCTTTCTGGTTGCCATGTTTAATGTGTAAATAAATCTTTAAAATCTGAAGTTAAACACTTTAAAATTATAAATTATAACTTTAAATTATTATAAGTCCAATAATTTGCAAAACTAGTAAAAAATGTAATAGTTAACCATATCACAATCCTTTGGCTCCCCCTTGTGGTCAACTGGACCAATCAAAAGCCGTTAAACTTGGTGTTTCACTCTCCCATCACAACAAACTCAAAGCCTTGTTTAAACAATCCTTTGTTTTAAAGACAAAAAAAGGAAACGAAAGAACAGAGAAATCCACAAAATCAATCAGCCATATAGAATCCTCCAAAGATTTATATCCTTAAATTTCAAAAAATAGTTTCCACAATGATTTCCAGCTTCTTTAGTTTGGCTCGGAAAAATTGACTCCTCCCTCCACGCCATTTTTAAAGTTACAGAACTTCAGAAATAACAATAGTTCCAAAAAAAAGGAAACAACAAGCTGCAACTAGAGGAAGTCTCCCTTAATAAGAAAGGTAAATATATTAAGAAATAAGTGTCTAAGAACCGGTGGCATCCCTTAATGTCCAAATAAACGGCTGGTTCATCCAAAATGAACTTGCATGGTTGCTCCGTCCCAGCCAGGACTCACCCGATTACTTCTTCATCAAGAAGCAGTCTGAGAGCGTCCGACTATTCAGGGGAGCAAGAGGGTTGATTTCCAGATCTTCCCCTTTCCAGGGAAGTTTCTTCAGGCTTAGAAACTGTTCCAAGTCTAAAACTGTGGAAAAGCTGCAGGAGCTCTAGTGAGATCCTGCTGGCAGGGAGCCCTTCTTCCAGCAGAAGTCAAAAAGTGGGGCAGCTCTGACATAGTCTTTCCTTCAAAAGGGCTTGTGGTATAATGACATCAAAATGTTTCAGAAATTAAATTCTTGTTTTTTTCAGCTCTATTAAGTGTTATTGATTTCTAGGATAATTTTGCAATTTTGGGTTGTTTAATGGCTTATCCTTTTGTTCTGTTAGAAGGATGCAAAGATCAACTGTATCAGACAGATAGTCTGGGCAGATGGTACAATACAGAAAACACCAAAAGGCAATAGGTTTTCCTTCTCATTGAACTCATAAAAGTGAAACCAGGATGATGCTACCTCACTCTCTCTGTACATGCTCACAGACAGTAATTCTTATTGCATGCTTGCTTCTTTCTCTTGGCATACTGACTACACCGAGGCTATTCTGTAAACTGCCCTGCAGGGAATTTTAACCCAAGACAGTTCAACCTAACTGATACACATACAGACACACATGTATCAATACTTAAGAATGAACAAGGTACATAATCTGGTGGTATAGATTAACTTTCCTGACTTTCAGTTTTATCACTGAGAATTTTTACTCTGATTTCTGTAGGTACTGCAAGTGATCTAGTAAAAAATCAGTACATAGCTACTATGTGATCTTTGGACATTGTGACAGGAGCTTGGCCTTTTATTGCCAATTTAGTTTAGTTTAGTTTAGTTTTATTAAATTTTTATACCGCTCTTCTCCCTAGGGACTCAGGGCGGTGAACAGGGCAGATAATAAAAGTACAAAACTACAAAAGTTAAAATAGAATTAAATTAATGCCCAAGATAAAACAGTAAAATATACAAATATTTAAAAACCCAAATTAACTCCCCATCAGGCCAGGCCAGCTTTAAAACATGTGATTTAATGCAGAAGGAATCCGTATTGTCTAAAATTATAAAATGGCAAAATATTTATATTCAATCCAATTACCTCTTTACTTTATGAGTCCAGAAATGTCAACAGGATCTAAACCTCGCAAATTACTAGGAGGATTGAAACATAGTACATGTGTCAGAACCCATTCCTATTTCATTTCTATCTATCCCCTCTGACCCAAAATCAAATCTCACCTTTCCCTGAGTTCTGCCATACTCCAAGGGAGAGGGGGGGAATGTGCCTGCGGGGTTATTACTTTTGCTTCCTTTTTCCGTTACAATGTAACCTTTTGCTTCGTTTATTGCCTCTGTGTCCTCTACCCACTACAAAGTAACAATTTGCTTCTTGCATTATCTCCCTCTCTGAACTTTACCTCCCTAAACTGTCAGCTAGAACAAGGGAGGAAAAAAGGAACACAACCCAGTGCCTGGTTTATTTCTACGCTCTCAGAGGAAGGTGTAAAGCAGCCGCCAACCATCACTGCATGAACTGGAGATGGGCCAATGTTATCTCCCCTTTTCCCATGATGGACTTAACACCTGGGGATTGACTGTCCCATACCGGACGGGCAGACTATGGGGTGGGGTCTTGTTTAGGGATACTTTAATCTATCGCTCTGCATGGGAAATCTCAGATCGTCTATTATGCCTGCTATCAACCACTCTTAATAAAAGTTCCTGTTGGAAGAAATTGTTTCCAAGAGTTTTGCTTTCTTAAAATGTGGGATTGAAGTGGGTCCTGACAACATGTTTTGTACACCTACTATATTTTTTCTAAACAACTTAAAATATTGCTAGGTGAATATTAATTATTAGCAAGAGTTCTGAAATGAAGAATTGTAATACACTGTATTAGCTAATAAAGGTTTGCAACCTCACAGTATTTATATAAGTATATCTCAACCACCTAAGGCTGCCAAACAATTAGTCAAGCATCCATCAATTCAAAAAGGTGGATTTCTTGACGTTAATTCTAAGGTAAAGGTTGACAACAAGGAAAAAGTGCTTTTATTCTGAATAACGGAAACAAAAAATACACATCACCTGTAAAATTCTCAATCTCCAACAGTTATGGTGTGCTACAGATAACACCCCCTTCATGGATTACTGCCTTGTCGTGCCAAAGGGGCTTGCGTAATTCAAAGAACCTATAAGCTATGCCGTGCAGGGCCACCCAAGATGGACAGGTCATAGCAGAGAGTTCTGAAAAAAGTGATCCACTGGAGAAGGAAATGGCAACCCACTCCAGTATCTTTGCCATGAAAACCCTATGGACAGTACCAAAAGGCAAAACAATATGACGCTGGAAGATGAGCCCCTCAGGTATTCGTGCCAGAAAGAATGAAGAGACTGGGCCAAAGACGAAAGGACGCTCAGCTGTGGATGTATCTGGTGGTGAAAGGAAAGTCCGATGCTGTAGAGATTTTTTTCTCCATAGGAACCTGGAATGTAAGATCCATGAATCAAGGCAAGCTGGACGTGGTCAAACAAGAGATGACAAGACTGAACATCGACATCTTAGGAATCAGCGAACTAAAATGGACAGGAATGGGTATACTACTGTGGGCAAGAATCCCTCAGAAGAAATGGAGTAGCCTTCATAGTCAATAAAAGAGTAGGAAAAGCAATACTGGAATACAATCCCCAAAATGACAGAATGATCTCAGTTCGAATCCAAGGCAAACCATTCAATATCACAGTAGTCCAAGTCTATGCCCCAACCACTGGTGCTGAAAAGGATGAAATTGACCGGTTCTATGAAGCCCTACAGCACCTTATAGAACTAACACCAAAAAATGATGTCCTTATCATCATGGGGGATTGGAATGCTAAAGTAGGAAGCCAAAAGATAACCGGAATAACAGGCAAGTTTGGCCTTGGAGTGCAAAATAAAGCAGGACACAGGCTGATAGAATTTTGTCAAGAGAATACAATGGTCATAGCAAACACTCTTTTCCAACAACCCAAGAGACGGCTCTACACATGGACATCACCAGACGGTGAACACCAGATGGACAACACCGTCTATACAGTCAGTAAAAACAAGACCAGGAGCTGACTGTGGCTCAGACCATGAGCTTCTCGTTGCAAAGTTTAGGCTTAAACTGAAGAAAGTAGGGAAAAGCAGTAGGCCACTCAGGTATGAATTAAATCATATCCCTGTTGAATATACAGTAGAGGTGAAAAATAGATTTAAGGAATTAGATCTGATAAACAGAGTGCCTGAAGAACTATGGACAGAGGCTTGCAACATTGTACAGGAGGTAACAACCAAAACCATCCCAAAGAAAAAGAAATGCAAGAAAGCAAAGTGGTTGTCTGAGGAAGCTTTGCAAATAGCTGAGGAAAGGAGGGAAGCAAAAGGCAAGGGAGAAAAAGAAAGATACGCCCAATTAAATGCAGAATTCCAGAGAATAGCTAGAAGAGATAAGAATGCCTTCTTAAATGAACAGTGCAAAGAAATAGAAGAAAACAAAAGAATAGGGAGGACCAGAGATCTCTTCAAGAAAATTGGAGAGATGAAGGGAACGTTTCATGCAAAAATGGGCATGATAAAGGACCAAAATGGCAGGGACCTAACAGAGGCGGAAGAGATTAAGAAGAGGTGGCAAAATTACACAGAAGAACTATACAAGAATGAGCTTAACATCCCTGATAACCACGATGACGTGGTCACTGACCTCGAGCCAGACATCCTAGAATGTGAAGTGAAGTGGGCCTTAGAAAAACTGAGCAACAACAAAGCCAGTAGAGGTGACAGTATTCCAGCTGAGCTATTCAAAATCTTAAAAGAGGATGCAGTAAAAGTGCTACACTCAATTTGCCAGCAAATTTGGAAAACTCAACAGTGGCCACAGGATTGGAAAAGATCAGTTTACATTCCAATTCCAAAGAAAGGCAGTGCCAAAGAATGTGCAAACTATCGCACCATTGCACTCATTTCACATGCTAGTAAAGTTATGCTTAAAATCCTACAAGCTAGACTCCAGCAGTATGTGGATTGAGAACTACCAGGAGTACAGGCAGGATTTCGAAGAGGCAGAGGAACTAGAGATCAGATTGCACACATATGCTGGATCATGGAGAAAGCTAGGAAGTTCCAGAAAAACATCTACTTCTGCTTCATTGACTATGTTAAAGCCTTTGATTGTGTGGATCACAACAAACTGTGTCAAGTTCTTAAAGAGATGGGAGTACCAGACCATCTTATTTGTCTCTTGAGAAACCTATATGCGGGTCAAGAAGCAACAGTGAGAACTGGACACGGAACCACTGATTGGTCCAAAATTGGGAAAGGAGTCAGGCAAGGCTGTATACTGTTGCCCTGCCTGTTTAACTTATATGCAGAGCACATCATGAGAAAGGCAGGGCTAGATGAATCAAAAGTTGGAATTAAGATTGCCGGAAGAAATATCAACAACCTAAGATATGCAGATGATACCACTCTAATGGCAGAAAGTGAAGAAGAACTAAAGAGCCTCTTGTGGGTGAAGAAGGAGAGTGCAAAACTTGGGTTGAAACTAAACATTAAGAAAACCAAGATCATCCGGCCCTCTCAATTCCTGGCAAATACATGGGGAAGAAATGGAGGTAGTGACAGATTTTATTTTCCTACGCTCCAAGATCACTGCAGATGGCGACTGTAGCCAAGAAATTAAGAGACGCATGCTCCTGAGGAGGAAAGCAATGGCAAATCTAGACAGCACACTAAAAAGCAGAGACATCACCCTGTCAACAAAAATGCGTATAGTCAAGGCTATGGTCTTCCCAGTTGCAATGTATGGCAGTGAAAGTTGGACCATAAGAAAGGCTGAGCGCCAAAGAATTGAGGCCTTTGAACTCTGGTGCTGGAGAAGACTCCTGCGAGTCCCTTGGACAGCAAGGCGATCAAACCGGTCAGTTCTAGAGGAGATCAACCCTGACTGCTCTTTAGAAGGCCAGATCCTGAAGTTGAAACTCAAATACTTTGGCCACCTAGTGAGAAGGAAGGACTCACTGGAGAAGAGCCTAATGCTGGGAAAGATTGAGGGCAAGAGAAGAAAGGGACGACAGAGAATGAGGTGGCTGGATGGAGTCACTGAAGCAGTAGGCATGAGCCTAAATGGACTCCAGAAGATGTTAGAGGACAGGAAGGCCTCGAGGAACGTTGTCCATGGGGTCGCGATGGGTCGGACACGATTTCGCAGCTAACAACAACAACAACAACAACAACACAGATAACACAGAATCACTTTTTATACCTTTTTTACTATACTATATAGTTATGATTTTAAAATTGATACTTAATTTTTTTTAAAAAACTAAAAATTATAATGATATGATTTTATAGCATTATAATTGAGTTCTGAGTTCCATTGTCACTTCACAGTAGCTTTTATAGTCTATGTTATTACTACAGTTTTGTAGCAATTGTCTTTACAACTTAAAAGACACAGGCTGTTCTTAAATTATACCTGTTAATCCTACAGTTGATTTTGTAACCCTACAATTGATTCTGTAGCCTGAAATTAACAGCCAATAATAGCCACTTTTAGTCAGAAACTGAAAGAAAGTCATTTGATTGACTGAATCCAGTTAAATGATTAGTGGTCTGTGCATGAAGAACATTAATAGTTGGTATTTTATTGTTGATCTAAAATGTAACTTGGTATGAATTCAACATAATTAAAAGGAAATATAAGTTAAATATATATGTATACATACAACTTACCAAATAATTAATAATATAAAATCTATCATATTCTTGGTTTTTAGCATTGATTTTACGATGTTGCTTCTTCCTCATGTGTTCCTTGAGTTTCTTCTTATCCTCGAATGTTTTTTCACAGTATAAACATTGGAAACTAAGAGTTAGCAAAAGAAAAATGAAATTATTATAATACTATCAATTAGCAAAATTAACTTGTGATGCTAACCAAAGTGGTTCATTTTTAAATATGTAAGATACTCTTTATCAGCATCAGAAAGATATTTAAGAAAACTTTTATTAATAAATCATTCAAGCAACCTCTGCAGCATCTAAAATCAACTGTTTCAACTGCTAAACTGGAAAGGCAGTTTAATGTAATGGTTAAGGTATTAGCCTATAAACCAGGAAATTGAATTCTAATTCCACCTTAGGTATGAAAAACCAGCTGGGTGACTTTGAGCCAATCACTCTCTCTCTTAACGCAACTCACTTATAGGGGAAAAACAGAAGGTATTGGTATGTTTGTGCCATGAGCTGCATATGAAAAAAAGATGGGATAATTTTGAAGACCATATAGGAGCCGTGACCACGGGGGCTTTTGCCCAGGTTCGCCTGGTGTGCCAGTTGCGACCCTATCTGGACCGAGATGCCCTACGCACAGTCACTCATGCGCTCGTGACCTCCCGTTTGGACTACTGCAACACTCTCTACATGGGGCTGCCCTTGAGGACTACTCGGAGGCTTCAACTGGTGCAGAATGCGGCCGTGCGAGTTGTGATGGGGGTCTCCCGATACTCCCATGTAACACCTCTACTCCGCGAGCTGCATTGGCTTCCGGTTGCCCTCCGGGTGAAATTCAAGGTGCTGGTGATGACCTATAAAGCCCTACATGGCTTGGGTCCGGGATATCTGAGGGAACACCTGCTGCCGGCATCAAGTTCCCTTCGTCCAGTGCGCTCCCACAGGGAGGGTCTTCTCAGGGTGCCACCGGTAAGAGATTGCCGGCGGGTAACACCAGGGATAGGGCCTTCTCAGTGGGCGCGCCCGCCCTTTGGAACCAGCTGCCAGTGGAGCTGAGGACTGCCCCCGACCTCCGTTCATTCCGCCGGGGCCTGAAGACCTGGCTCTTCGAGCTCTCTGGCCCAGGCTGAGGATTAATTTATTTTAATTGGGGGTTTTATTATACAGGGATAAATTTAATCTTTTTTAAACTTGGTTTTTAACTTTTGTATTTTTGGTTTTTAATTACCCTGTAAACCGCACTGAGTCCTCCGGGAAAGGGCGGTATAGAAATGTAATAAAATAAAAAAAATAAAAATAAATAAATAAATAAAATAAATAAAAAAATCTAAAAATAAAAATTCTCATGACTTATTTTATAACCAACCCATAAAAATCGGTAATAAAATTAATAAAGTTAATAAAGCAACTAGTCAAAAAAGTTAAGCAGCTAGGAGCACAAGTACAGGTGAAACTCAAAAAATTAGAATATCATGCAAAAGTTCATTTATTTCAGTAATGCAACTTAAAAGGGGAAACTAATATATGAGATAGGCTCATTACATGCAAAGCAAGATAGTTCAAGCCGTGATTTGTCATAATTGTGATGATTATGGCTTACAGCTCATGAAAACCCCAAATCCACAATCTCAGAAAATTAGAATATTGTGAAAAGGTGCAATATTCTAGGCTCAAAGTGTCCCACTCTAATCAGTTAATTAAGCCATAACATCTGCAAAGGGTTCCTGAGCCTTTAAATGGTCTCTCAGTCTGGTTCAGTAGGAATCACAATCATGGGGAAGACTGCTGACTTGACAGTTGTGCAGAAAACCATCATTGACACCCTCCATAAGGAGGGAAAGCCTCAAAAGGTAATTGCAAAAGAAGTTGGATGTTCCCAAAGTGCTGTATCAAAGCACATTAATAGAAAGTTATGTGGAAGGGAAAAGTGTGGAAGAAAAAGGTGCACAAGAAGCAGGGATGACCGCAGCCTGGAGAGGATTGTCAGGAAAAGGCCATTCAAAAGTGTTGGGGACTTTCACAAGGAGTGGACTGAGGCTGGAGTCAGTGCATCAAGAGCCACCACACACAGACGGATCCTGGACATGGGCTTCAAATGTCATATTCCCCTTGTCAAGCTGCTCCTGAACAACAAACAATGTCAGAAGCGTCTTATCTGGGCTAAAGTAAAACAGACCTGGTCTGTTGCTCAGTGGTCCAAAGTCCAACTTTTGCATCTTATTTGGAAACCAAGGACCCAGAGTCTGGAGGAAGAATGGAGAGGCACACACTGCAAGATGCTTGAAGTCTAGTGTGAAGTTTCCACAGTCTGTGTTGTCATCTGCTGGTGTTGGTTGACTGTGCTTCATTAAGTCCAGGGTCAACGCAGCTGTCTACCAGGAGATTTTGGAGCACTTCATGCTTCCTTCCGCAGACGAGCTTTATGGGGATGTGACTTCATTTTCCAGCAGGACTTGGCACCTGCCCACACTGCCCAAAGCACCAAAACCTGGTTCAATGAGCGTGGGATTACTGTGCTTGATTGGCCAGCAAACTCGCCTGACCTAGAATCTATGGGGCATTGCCAAGAGAAAGATGAGCGACGTGAGACTGAACAATGCAGAAGAGCTGAAGGCTGCTATTGAAGCATCCTGGTCTTCCATAACACCTCAGCAGTGCCACAGGCTGATAGCTTCCATGCCACGCCGCATTGAGGCAGTAATTGCTGCAAAAGGGGCCCAAACCAAGTACTGAATACATTTGCATGCTTATACTTTTCAGAGGTCTGATATTGTTCTATGTACACTCCTTGTTTTATTGATTGCATGTAATATTCTAAATGGACTCCAGAAGATGGTAGAGGACAGGAAGGCCTGGAGGAACGTTGTCCATAGGGTCGCGATGAGTCGGACTCGACTTTGCAGCTAACAACAACAATATTCTAATTTTCTGAGATTGTGGATTTGGGGTTTTCATGAGTTGTACGCCATAATCATCACAATTATGACAAACCACGGCTTGAACTATCTTGCTTTGCATGTAATGAGTCTACCTCATATATTAGTTTCCCCTTTTAAGTTGCATTACTGAAATAAATGAACTTTTGCACGATATTCTAATTTTTCGAGTTTCACCTATAGTGTTCTCATCAGTACTCCCAATGAAAGGCCAACACCCTTTGAGGGGAAAAAACAATTCTAGAAATAAACCACTGGCTAAAGGGTTGGTGTTGCCATGCACTGCATTTTCCTATGCAATGGACTGTTGGCAAGGGATGGGCTGCAAATCATGAAAACAGGGAAAAATGTACTAAGATAAAGACTGGCCTAACTCATTAGAAGAGCTTTAAACTAAAATTGAGGGGGAAGGGTGATCAGTCATTAGAATCTCTAGAACACAAAACTAATCATAAATCCCAAGAAAACAAATCAAACAAAGAAGTAGGGTGTGATGAGAAAAAAGAAAAAAAAATTGAACAATAATCAGGAGATCCAGGAAACATACACATGGACAGACATAAAAGCCTTAAATGTTTATATACTAATGCTCAAAGTTTGGGGAACTAACAGGTTGAACTAGAAGCAATAGCACATGAGGGTGGCTATGACATAGTTGGCATTACAGAAACCTGGTGGGACAAAACCCATGACTGGAATGAACTGATGGATGGATACAAATTGTTCAAAAGAAACAGAACTACAAAAAGAGGAGGGGAAGTTACACTATATGTAAGAGAATACTAGATATCTACAGAAATGCACATGATCAAAGATAAAGGCCCACCAGAATATATATGGGTCTATATAAAAGGGGGGGAAATTGCCATAAGGGTATACTACATGCCACCCAACCAATCAGAAGAAATAGATGAACTCTTTGCCAACCAGTTAACAAATGTATGTAGGAAGCATACCATAGTAGTAATGGGAGACTTCAACTACCCAGATATCAGCTGGGAGACAAACTCTGCAACAAGATTTGATTCCTAACCAACCTAGCCAACAACTGTGGCATCCAAAGGGTAGAGGAGGGAACTAGAAGTAAAGCTATACTGGATATAATTCTTATTAACAGAGAAGAAGTGATAAAGGGAATTGAAGTTGCCGGAACCTTGGGGGAAAGTGACCACATCATACTGGAATTCAATATAATGCAAACACTAGCAATAGAAAATAATTCAACCAATGTCTTAAACTTTAAAAAAGCTGATTTTAACAAACTCAGAGAGAAGCTAGGAAAGATTCCATGGATAAAAATTCTAAAGGGGAAAGCAACTCAAGAAGCATGGGAAACACTGAAAAATGCTATCATAAAAGCCCAGTCCAGCACAATACCACTGAAAAAGAAAAACAAGAAAGTCAAGAAGAAACCAGCATGGCTGGACAAAGATCTCTCAGACAAACTGAAAGACAAATACGACAAGTACAAAAAATGGAAAGAGGGACACATAACTAAGGCAGCAGACAGCCAGAACATGCAAACACGGTCAGGAAAGGCTCCGAATGAACAAAGACTTGCAACAGAAATCAAGGATAATAAAAAGTTTCTTTCAACATATTAATAACAAAAAAAGTCAAGGAAACTGTAGGTCCACTAAAGAGATATGGCAAGGAAGAACAAGCAATAGGGAGAAAGCAGAGGTGCTTAACTTATTCTTTGCATCAATCTTCACACAAAAAGAAATAGCACAACATAACAAAAAAAAATACTGCAAAAGACAAACTGGAAACAAAAATTAAACTAAGCAAGAAAATGGTAAGAGAACACCTATCCAACCTTGATGAATATAAATCACCAGGACTCGACAGATTACATCCCAGAGTTCTGAAAGAGCTGACAGATGTTATCTCAGAACCACTGCACCTTTCAAAAATCCTGCAGCACCGGGGAAGTACCTGAGGATTGGAAACGGGCTAATGTGGTTCCCATCATCAAGAAAGAAAAAAAAACAGACCCAGGAAACTACAGACCAATCTAACATCAATACCTGGGAAGATCCTGGAAAAGATAATCAAAAAACAGATCTGCGAACAACTAGAAGCAAACAAAGTTATAACTGGTAGCCAGCAAGGGTTTGTTAAAAACAGATCATGCCAAACCAATCTTATTTCATTCTTTGATAAAGTGACCAAATCAGTAGACCAGCAAAACGCTGTGGACATAGCATACTTAGATTTCAGTATGGCATTCAACAAAGTAGACCACAATCTACTGTTTGGTAAGCTAGAAAAAGGTGGAATAGACAATCTCACCACCAGATGGATTTGTAGCTGGCTGACAAACTGTACTCAAAGAGAAGTACATGGAGAGAAGTAAGCAGTGGGGAAGCACAAGGCTCCGTCTTAGGCCCAGTATTCTTTAATATCTTCATCAATGACTTAGATGAGGGAGTAGAAGGGGAACTCATCAGATTTGCAAATGACACTAAACTGGCAGGAATAGCCAACACCCTAGAAGACAAGTTCAGGATTCAAAAAGGTCTTGGCAAACTGGAACAATGGGCCCTATCCAAGAAAATGAGTTTTAATGTGGAGAAAAGCAAAGTTTTACATTTAGGCAGGAAAAATCAAAGATATAAGTACAGACTCGGCGAGATCTGGTTCAAAAACAGTAACTGTGAGAGGAACCTTGGAGTCCTAGTGGACGATCATTTGACTATGAGCCAGCAATGTGCAGCAGCCGCCAAAAAAACTAATAAAATTGTGGCTTGTATAAACAGAGGCATAGAATCAAGATCATGTGAAGTATTAGCACCGCTTTATAAAACCCTAATGAGACCACACCTGGAATACTGCAACCAATTTTGGTCAACATATTACAAGAAAGATGTTGAGACCTTGAAAAAAGTTCAGAGAAGAGCAACTAAGATGATCCAAGGCCTGGAGACTAAAACATATGAAGAACGGCTGCAGGACTTTGATTTGGCTAGTCTAAAGAAAAGAAGAAATAGGGATGACATGATAGCAGTATTCCAGTATTTGAGAGACTGCCACAAAGACGAGGGGGTCAAATTATTCTCCAAAGCATCAGAGGGCAGGACAAGAAACAATTGTTGGAAAGTGACCAAAGACAGAAGCAACCTGGAATTAAGGAGAAAGTTCTTAACAGTGAGGACAATTAACCAGTGGAACAGCTTGCCTTCAGAAATCATGGAGGTTTTTTAGAAGAGACTGGACAGTTACTTGTCTGAGATGGTATAGGTTCTCCTGCTTGAGCGGGAGGCTGGACTAGAAGACCTCCAAGATCCCTTCCAGCTCTATTCTATTCTATTCTATTCTATTCTATTCTATTCTATTCTATTCTATTCTATTCTATTCTATTCTATTCTATTCTATTCTATTCTATTCTATTCTATTCTATTCTATTCTATTCTATTCTATTCTATTCCTAACTCACATAAATGTTAAAAGCCTCCCAAATCCTACCATGATTAAATAGGTAAGTCAGTAAGTTTCAGAAAAGATATAACATTCAGAACAGTAGTAATTCATCTTTTTATTGATGAAAAAATGAAGAAAAAAGAAAGTAAATATATAAATTTAAAACGGAATGTGAAGCTACCATTATAAAACAAAACCAATATTGCACACACCTCAAATAGAAGATATATTAATACGGTGCTTCTCAAACTTTTTCCTTCATTTTCAAAACTTTTCTATCAGAAGATCCTTTTTACCCAATATAAGTAAACCAGTTTAAATCAATTGAAATGTCCTGATTGTGCTTGGACTATCCTTTCCTGTGTCACTTTTACCCAATTTGGGTAGTTTACCAAGGTTAGGGAACACTGTTTAAAGTCTTGGCTATAGACAAATAGATACCTGTCAATTTTTTTCTGAAGAACATCCAAAAACTCCTTACAGTTCACAATGTTATCTGGCAATCCAATATTGAATGCATGATCTTTTGTCATGTGATTGAGAAGGACTGATCTACAAAATAAATGAAACAGAATATAGGTGTTGCTTCCCCCCCCCCCACCCTACATACATTTCAGGTCACCATTAAATAAACGCAAATGAAAACCATAATCCTTGGAATTAAGCAGTGCTGCTAGAATTTTGCTTAGATTTCCAATTTCACTGTAAACAGCCATGCAAAGATGAATAATATCCAAAGCAGCTCTTAATATCCAGAAATTCACAAATGCTACTTGAAATACTTTCAAAGAGTGGCTAAGTAGCTGTAGTGATCCTTTTACTGACAGAATTTGTGCTTAACCAAAGAAAAATTTGAATTTCAGACCAATAAAATTATTAGTGAATAACTTCATGGAAACCTTTTTATTTTGCTAGCAGCAAAGAATTAGGATGCATATATTTCAAAGTTATTTCCTTCTCACAGCAGCATATCACAACATCATCTACATCTTTAAAACCAAAACCAATTCTGATTTTGATCAATATTGTAATTATACATCAAGGATACCATTTCACACTGCAGCAGAGAAGACAAATGATTTTAATAGAGGAGGGTAGGCAATATATTTCATACTTCATTAGAATAGAAACACTGGTGGCAAACAACCACAATCATATACATTTTCTTTTAAAGCAAAGACCATATGAAGATAATACAGAAATCTATTTTATTACTTGGAGCGATAATCACTCACTATGTAGATTCCACTTACAAAGTAGTACTACTATAATTCATTTTATTATTCAGATACAGCAAACCCAAACATATTGTGTCCCCTCCCTTCTCAAGTCTCAGTTCAGTAATTCCTGTCTTGGTAAAACTCTATTTGAAGTTCAGAGAGTGGAGCCCACACATCCTGGCTCATTCTCATGTTCACATCATTCTATTTGCTGGGCTGAATAGTTGCATCAAAAATAGAATAACATAGAGAACCAAAATGATATTCAGAGTAAGCAGGGCCCAGCCTACCTAACTATCATCTTGAGATTCCAGGATTCAAAACTTTCTACTGCCCGAAGCATCACAAGGAAACCACACCCACTCCATTGCCAGCAATGGGGAAAAAGTTCCAATACATCACACAATGTCATGTGACGTCGTGAGTTTGACATGTCTGGCATAGAGTCTAAAAACCTGTGATGGTTTTACTTAAAATTATAGAGAACTATTTTCAACAATGCTTTCCTTTATGGCTGGAATATACAGATCTAAAATAAATAATAGGTTTGGAGCAGGTTTTCTACTAGGTAGAGCAAAATTATTTATCAATTTATAAAAGGGTGAAACTCAGCAGGGAGTTACAACATAATGTGTTGCACTGTGCTGAACTATATGCAATATATTCTTGTAATACATTGTACAATATGTGGTGCAGAGAGAAAGAAAAAGTTCTATCAGAATATTAAAATTTGGGAGCTTCCACCAAAATTAATTTGGGTCAGACAAAAAACCTGTTCCTTCACACCATAGGTAACTAAACATATATATGACATCACCACAGTGGAGCATAGTGGTCTAGCGGTTAAGACACTGGGTTTGTCGATGAGAAGGTTGGCAATTTGAGATTCAAGTACGGGGTCATAGGGTGAGCTCCCAATCTTGCCCCAGCTCCTGCTAACCTAGCAGTTCAAAAGCATGCAAATATAACTAGATAAATAGGTACCACTTCAGTGGGAAGATAACAGTGTTCCATGTGTCTTGGCATATAGTCATACTGGCCACATGCCACAGAAGCATCTTTGAACAACACTGGCTCCCTCAGCCAAGAAACGGAGATAAGCAGTGGCCTCTACACAACTGGACAGGGAAAACCTTTACCTTTACATCATCACAAACCTTGGAGATGCTAACTAAATTACATAGCCTTTTTGCTATTTACTATCAGCTATCAAGAGTCATTAGAACCATGATTCACCTCTGTGCTGAGGAGCTTCTTAGGAGCATTGGGCGGAATAATGGATGAAACAGACCACTAGACCAGTGCTTTTCAACCTGTGGTATGCATACCATTGGTGGTACTTTGGCACCTGGCAGGTGGTATGCGTTGTAAAAATATATATAAAAATGTGTAAAAGTGTAGCAGGGCATGAGCTGAAGCAGCAGCAACACCACACAGACCACTGGGAGAGTCAGCTGGAGTTACAGTGTTGCCAGGGCTCTGGGAGTTCCCAGGATCGCCTTGGGGATCCAGCTGATTGACGCTTCTGGAAGCAGTGCAGCCTTGGGGAAAATGGGGAGGGGGAGAGGATATAAAGGGATGTTTTGGAGGGAAAGGGAGTAAAAAACCTGATGGGGAAAGAGAAGGAGATAGAGAAAGAGGTGGAGAAATGCACAGCCTTGGGGAAAGGCATCAGCTGCAGCTACACTGAAGAGAAAAGGAGGAGAGATGAAAGCCTATAAAAGAAGTTTCGGAGGGAAAGGGAGGGAAAAATACCCAAAGGGGAAAGAGAAGGGGACGGAGAAAGAGAGGCGGAGGAGAGGCTACTTTGAGTCAACCAAAAGGAGAGAAAGGGATAGAACAATGCAAAGATTGTCAAAGAAACAAGCCCAAGTTTCTCATTAAAAGTGTGGTACGTGGGTGTACAGGTAGTCATCAACGTACAACACAGTTGAGCCCAACATTTATATTTCTAAGTGAGAAATTTGTTGAATGAATTTTGTCCCATTTTATGACTTTTCTTGCCACATTTGTTAAGTGAATCACTGCAGTTGTTAAATTAATAACATAGTTCTTAAGTGAATCTGATTTCTCCATTGACTTTGCTTGTCAGAAGGTTTCAAAAGGGGATCACATAACCCTGAAACATTGTGACCATCATAAATATGAATCACTTGCCAAGCATCCAAATGTAAATCACTTGACCCCGGAGATGCTGCAACGGTCATAAGAGTGAAAAATGGTCATAATTCACTTTTTTCAGTGCCGTTGTAACTTTGAACAGTCACTAAGCAAACAATTGTAAGTTGAGGAGTACCTGCACTTAATCACTTTTTTTTCCTTTTGACACCTTGCTAGGTGACTGGTGGTACTCGCATATTGCCATATCCTAAAAGTGGTACAATCTGTGAAAAGGTTGAAAAGCACTGCATTACACCATGTGGTTTTATGTTGACCTCAGATATGGTGAACTGTAACTCCCACAGAGTTACAATTATCCTATTGGGTAAAGTCAATGGCTAAGAATCAACAAAAGCTAATAGCTGTTGAGCCATGTTTCACACCTTTGCTATAGGCTACTACCCTAATTTGTAAGCATACTATAACAACGTCTGAAAACTGTTCTTTGATACCCCATCTGAACTTCCTCCAATTATATAGCATTAGGATGTTCAAAACACACTATAAAATGTTCAGTACTAACCTGTTGCCTGAAAAAGGCTGGTCACAAAACATGCATATGTAATGAAAATCTGCATCATATCTTTCTTGCTGCTGCTGATCCACAATATCTTTCTATTGATTGAAAAACAAAATATTCCATCACATCTTTGTTAAGAACGTGTTGCAAGTTAGTCCTAGAAAAAATATGTTGTTTCTTTATTATAATATCATGTTGAACTGTGCTGAACTATATACAACATATTCTTGTAATATATTGTATAAGTGGTGCAATATTATTTGACAATTGGGAAAAAAATGTTTTTGCTCTTATTTATTAAGTTAATATATTCCCATAGTATAAAGTTGCAATAACAGCAACAAATGAAGACTGATCAAACTAAGTATTTTGAATACTGAAGAAACTGTAACCATCCCAACTCTCCAACTACATGAAATCCTAAAAATATTTAGAAGATCTGTTAAACAACTATGACTTGATGGACTTAGTCTACAATACAAGTTAGTTAACATGACTGTCAGTGGCAGCTTGAGAAGCAGATGAGCCTCTCTTTCTCTCTCAGACCAATTTACCACTGAGGGTTTGTATGGGGAAAAAGTATGTCTAGCATTGTGTTATATACCAGTGCATATCAACGCAAAGTAAAAAAACCCACATGCACAAACATAAATCAATTTTATACTTTTAAAAATACATTTAAAAGCAAAAAAGCTTTTCATAAATTATTTCTAATGAGCCTCCCACTTTTTTCAGTTCCTCTGTTCCTATTCCTGCTTTTATTTTTTTACTGCTTTTACTGGATTTTACTGCTCAGTACTCCGAGTGCTTAGCTACATGTTGCTTTGGGCAACAAACCGAGTGTGAGAGAATCAAGATATATCTTTGCCATGTAAAACCAAAGAAATAAATCATTTATATTTTGGTAATAGGAAATTATCAAGAGACGGAGAACCAGGACTGTTTTTTTATTGAGTTTTACAATACATTTTTGAATACAACCCCCCCTCCCCCTCCCCTCTCCCCAACCCCTCCCAACCCTCCCCTCCCCGACTTCCCAGAGCAAAATACAGGGTATAAAAATACAAACATAATCTAAAATATGCAAACAACTATAAAATATTAAATTCTATCGCACTTTAACTCTTAGTAAAATGACTACGAACTAGTTATACATTATATCCGCTACTTATTCAAATGCTAAATGAAACTTTTTAGTCCCATATTTATTCTGGATATAATCAATCCATCTTCTCCACTCCACAATATATCTCTGTTGCAATTGGTCTTTCAAATACACTGAGATCTTTGCCATTTCCGCCAAGTTGGAAACTTTTAAAGTCCATTCTTCTATAGTCAGCAGTTCTTCCTTTTTCCAATATTGCGCTACTAAAAGTCTCGCTACCGTAATTAAATTCAACATCCACTTAGTGTCCACAACGGTAGTATCTGTGATAATACCCAATAAAAACAGTTGCGGACAAAACATTATCCTTTTCTTGAATATTTTTTGCAAATTCCACCAAATTTTAATCCAAAAAGCTTTAACCCTTTTACAAGTCCACCATATATGAAAATACGTTGCATCCGCACAACCACACCTCCAACATTTGGGCTGGCAGTTCGGATACATACTTGCTAATTTTTTAGGATCTAAGTGCCACCTATAAAACATTTTGTAAAAGTTCTCTCTTAAATTTTGGGCCTGTGTAAATTTTACATTTCTCACCCAGATCTTTTCCCAAGTATCCATTGTAATAACTTCTTGAAAATTCAGAGCCCACTTTATCATACAATCTTTAACAAGTTCCGTCTCTGAATCAATTTCTATCAATGCAAGATAGAAAGGCTCAGCTAATCTCAATGTACACATGTATAATAATAAGGTTTATTATTATTATTATATATCCTTTTTATATGTGCTTTACCTTGATCTCTAATTTGCTTTACCAAATTTTCATCAATCATTGAAAAACCAGTTTTCTGGTCCTCTTTCCACCTAGCCTGTAATTGCCCATACTGAAACCAGGTTTCTACAATCTTTCCTTCTTTTAAAATGTTGTATGACTTTAATTGCCATACATTCCTCTCAAAACTTAAAATTTCCTTATATGTAGTCACATCATGTTTAAATCCAACATTTATATTTTCTATTGCGTGTTTAGGTATTGCCCAAATAGGTATCTTATAATTTAACTTATGTCTATACATTTTCCAGACTCGCAACAGAGCATACCTTAAAATATGTATCTTAAACACATTATCCACCTTCTTATCATACAATAAATATGCATGCCATCCAAATAACAAATCATGACCCTCAAGATTTAATAATCTCGCTTGTGTTAAATTAAACCAGTCACTTATTGCTGACAAAGCAGCAGCCTCATAATATAATTTGAAATTAGGCATTTTAAGACCACCTCTTTCACGCGTATCTTGCATAATCTTAAATTTAACTCGTGGCCTTTTCCCTGCCCAAACAAATTTATTAACTCCTTTTTGCCATTCCTCCAAATTTAAATCCTTTTTAAGTATAGGTATCATTTGAAATAAAAATAAAAATTTTGGCAAAACATTCATTTTCACTGCTGCGATTCTTCCCAGTAAAGATAATTGTAATTTTTTCCAACTATCTAATTCTTTTTGTACTTTTCCCCATAACTTTTCATAATTATTTTTATATAACTTCACATTTGAGGCTGACAAATATATCCCCAAGTATTTAACCCTTTTAACTATTTCAAATCCCGTTAGCTCTTCTAAAACAGCCTTTTGTGATACTGTCATATTTTTAGACAATATTTTAGTTTTTTGTATATTGATCTTAAATCCAGAAACTTTCCCATATTGCATTATTATCTCCATCAATTCTACAACTGAATAATCGGGCTGAGTTACTGTAACAACCAAATCATCTGCAAACGCCCTCAATCTATAATCCTGATCTCTTATTTGGATTCCCTTAATTTTATCCGAATCACATATTTTAATCAGTAATATTTCCAATGTTAAAACAAATAATAGAGGTGACAACGGGCACCCCTGCCTTGTACCTTTTTCAATATTGCATAATTCAGTCAGACTATTATTAACTATTATACGGGCTGTTTGCTTTTGATATATTGCCCTAATTGGTTGTAAAAATTTATCCCCAAATTCCATTTTCTCTAATACTTTCATCAAAAATTGCCAATCCAATTGATCAAAGGCTTTTTCAGCATCCAAAAAGATCAGCGCTGCAGGGATCTGATTGTTTCTTTCCAAAAATTCCAATAAATCTACAATATGTCTCACATTGTTCTTCATTTGTCTACCACTTATAAATCCAGTTTGATCACCATGAATTACTTGTTGTATTACTCTCATTAATCTGTTAGCTAAAATTTTTGCAAATATCTTGTCATCCGTATTCAAAAGTGATATTGGCCTATAATTTTTGGCTTGGGTGACATCCTGGTCTTCCTTCGGGATCAAAGAAATAAAAGCAGTCTTCCAAGATGGAGGTACCCCTCCTCCCATTTGAATTGTCTGAAACAATTCCCTTAAAGGCTTCACCATTTCTAACTGTAAATTTTTATAATACACAGCAGTCAATCCGTCAGTACCTGGCGGTTTACCCACTTTCAGTTGTTTAATTGCTAAAAAAAATCTTCATCAGTTATCAATTGATTCATCCCTTCCTTTTGTTCTTGCGTAAGAACAGGAATATTAGCTCTTGCCAAATAATTATCTATATCTACATCTCTAATCTTATCTCTAGCATACAACTTAGAATAAAAATCAACAAAAGTCTTTTTAATAAGACTCTGCTGGTACACTACTTTACCCTTATGTTCTATTCTATCTATATTAGAAGCCCTTTGCTTCTTCCTTAACCAGTAAGCTAACCATCTACCTGGTTTATTAGCATTACAAAAAGTGTTATGTCTAACATACTGTAAGTTAGTTGCCACTTGATCTGCCATTAACTTATCAAACTGACCCCTTAATAAAGTAATTACCTCTTTAATCTTCCCATCAGATGGATTCAAAATTAAAGCCTTTTCTTTTTCCTTAATTTCATCCTCTAATTCTTTCCTCCTAAATTGCAATTTACGTCTATATTTATTGTTCAACTATATCAACACACCTCTCATATAAGCTTTACTTGCATCCCAAGCCATCTCAATAGAAGTACCTTCATGCATATTAATTTTAAAAAATTCCTTCACCTGTTTTTTACACTCTTCCACATTTTCCTGGTATCTAAACAAATTTTCATTTAAGCACCAGGACTGTCTATCCCTATTATCTTTTTCTATCTCTAACCATACTGGACTATGATCAGATATAGTTCTTGGGCAAATCTTGATCTTCTTAATCCTAGAAAAAAATCATTAGTAATTAATACAAAATCAATCCTAGAAAAAGATTGATGCCTATCGGAGAAAAAAGTAAAGGCTTTTTCTTGCAAATTCCTTTCTCTCCAAACGTCTCCCAATTCCAAGTCATCCTTCATTTCAAAAAAAGATTTAGGCAGTTTAGCATGACTTGGGGTGCTTTAAAAAAAAACCCTTGTCCATTTGTACATCCAAAACGCCATTCCAGTCTCCCATCAAGATACAAGATTTATAATCCCACTGAATAATCTTGCTGTGTAATAAGCTGTAAAAAATCTCCTTGTTGTTGATTAGGAGCATATTGTCCAACCAAAAGCGTTTTCTTGCCTTCTATTAACAGTTCAATTATAACATATCTTCCTTGTTTATCTGCTTCAATTAAAGTCGCTGTCAAAGTGTTCTTAACATAAATGACCACTCCATTTTTCTTATCAGTTGCAGAAGCAATAAACTGTGTACCCTACCTCGAGTTTAACAAATACTTTTGATCCGTGACTCTAATATGTGTTTCTTGTAGACAAATAACATCATTCTTAAATTGCTTTAAATATTGAAATACTTTCTTTCTCTTCTGTGGTGAATTTAAACCATTAACATTCCAGGTTAGAAGCTTTGTCGCCATCTTTCGCGACCTGAAGCTTTTGGAGCGCTTCTTCCAAAATCACCAGCACTCTCTTTGGTCACGCTCCTCCCACTGCTTCATTGTAAGTAAGTTTTTGATGTGCCGTCATAACTCTCTGCTGTTCTTGCTCTTGCTCTTGTCTCATTCGTCTAGCAGCAACACGTATCATTCTTTGGTCTAACCTCCTCCGATGATACTGAAATTTGATCCACTCCTGTAACTTTCTGAAATTCTCCATCTTTCATCTGCGTAGCTCCTTCAGCACCTTGTGCATTCTTACTTTGTGATTGACGCTCTCCCTCACCATTCTTCTTTTTGGATTCCAAAAGTGGTATAGGGACTGCCTTTAAAACATTGGTATAAAAATCACATGCCTGTAACACTGTAAGAAGACGATGTCTCGTGCCTACATACATCACCACCATACCCACTGGAATCTCCCATCTGAACTGAATATCCCATCTTCTTAATTCTTCTGCCAAAAAAGCAAACTCCTTTCTTCTTAAAATCTTTGGAGGGATCTCTTTTAAAATCAAAACTTCTTGCTCTGCAATTGCAAATTTACTATTATAAAAAGCTTGAATGACCTCATTTCTAATTGCTCTCTTTGTAAAATAAACCACCACATCTCTAGGTAATTTCCTTTGTCTTGCAATCCATGAATTAACACGAAATATTTTGTCTATATCCACCATAATATCTTCTGCTGAATGCCCCAAAACGCCTTCCAGGGCTTCTGAGACTACTTTTTTCAAATTTTCCTTAGAATCCTCTTTTAAGCCCCTAATTCTCACAGCAAACTCCATCTCATGGTATTGAACCATGGTTAAATCGTCGTCAATCTTATCCATCACAGTTTCAGCATCTGTCATTTTAGCATCTAATCTGATGTTATTTTGACTAAGTTCTTCTACTCTCTCGTCCAAGCGCTCAATGCAAATGGCCATGCCTTGAAATGCAAGTAAGATGTCTGCCCTCATTTCTGTTAGCTTCTCATCCATAAGTTCTGTAAGCTTCTCATCCATAAGTTCAACTAATTGTTGAGATTGCTTTTTCATAGCCTCTTGCAAAACATCCTGCAAATCTTTTACTGTCAAAGGTGGTGCAGGTGCAGGGGGAGGGGGCATTAAAGCCTGTAATGAAGATTGCTGCACCGGGGAAGCCCCTGCACTTCTAGGAACTTTAAATGATTTGGCAGCCATTTTCACCCACTCAATTCTGTTACGCACTTTCACTTTTTAAAAATCTCCACAAAGTCCACTGAGTTAAAGATCATATACTTGCTCTGACATGATTCTCCTGTACAGCTCTGCCTGCATCCAAGTAATCCAAAGTTCACTCTCGCTGGCAGGGATGGTTGCTGCGCCCTGCTCTGCTCCAAAGCCCTGGAGCAGAGGCGTCCCGAAGTCCGGAGCAAACTCAGGCTGCGGGGGGGGGGCTCAATCCTTCAACCACTAGAGTTTTAACTCTGGCGGTCTGGGACAGCTCTACCCCTGCCTGGGCGCTCACCCCCTCCTCTCCTCCTGAGGAGCGGGCTTCCGAGCCGCCAAAACAGCTGATCCGCGGTGTTTTCGGCGGTTCCACGGAAACAACGGGGCTGACAGCCTGAATGGCTGCCGGCGGCGGAGCCTTGCCACCCAGAAGTCCTGAGAACCAGGACTGTTGAAGATATTTAGGTCTATATAAATACTGTAGGGCACTTGAGATTAAAATGCTTTACAAATAACCGAAAAGAAAAACTTGAAGCCACCAAACTGACCATGTTACCTCTTCTGTAAGTCTCCTAGTTATTCATCTCCACATTACGTTTGACCACCTTGACAATGGGAATAGGAGTAATTCAAGCTTATTCATGTTGTTTGCAAAGGTCTGATCTGCTTCTATGTACCAAAGTTTCTCTCCTCTAATGTCCTATTATCCTTGACCTTTTATTTTTGCAGCTTGTTTATTTACAAAGGAAGAGGGTGACTGGGTAGAATACCATTGAAGACTAGTTTTACATATGCATGCCGGTTCTCCAATGACAGCAAAAACAGAGATTCACTAATGTGAAAATTTCACATCATTTGTTCTTTCACACAAACAACTCCACTGCTATTTCATCAGAAACAGATCGTGCAATGAGCTGAAAAGCACCATTCTGATAGGGGTTTTGTGAAAGATTCATAAAGTTGAGTTCTGTTCTTTTACTCTACCTCAGTGGTATCCTTTCCATTCAATGAATCATTAAATGGTAAAACACAAACACATGCACAGATCAGTTCAAAGAGGACCAAGGGAGCAGAAATTTTTCTAAAGCTTCATCTAGTTTAGGTCTCCCACTTCAACAGTTTAAAATTTGTGCTGCTTCTTAAGCACTTGATGGTTTGGTAATTAAGTGACTTGTATTAAAAAGAAGCGTTTCAGTAAATTCTCAGTTGTTAAATTGCTATTTTGCAAAAAGACACTGGAGTTTGGAAGTTAACACTAGGACAAGTGATCAATTCTTGACCTCTCCTTTCTTAGGAGTCCTAGAATTCTCATTTCCTGGAGTCCATACTCCTATATCCGTGGTGGCGAACCTATGGCATGTCTGCCCTCTCTGTGGGCATGTGTGCCTTCACCCCAGTCCTGGGCCTTCAGCTGGGTTTTATAAAACCTTTTCGCTTTAGGCCTCCACCGCCATGTGCAAAAACGAAAAAGGTTCAATTGATCAATTTCAACTTCTCACAGGAAAAAAAAGATCACGCAAAGTTGGAATTGATTGATTGAACTTTTTAGTCCCACCCAGTCTGCCATTACCACTGCAGTCAGGCCCACCCAATTCGCTACACCCACCTAATGGGCCACACCAATGAGCCACCCTCACCCAGCACCTGATGGTACATAAATGGGTTTTTGGTTGCAGTTTGGGCACTCGGTCTCTAAAAGGTTCGCCATCACTGTCCTATATCAAAACCTCAGCTTGGCAAAGCAATGCATCTTTCTCTAGGAGTGCAACCCTTACCCACATGAATTTAACCACAGACAATTCAAGGATAAAGTTCAGATAAATTACCTTATCGCAGATACAAAAGATGCTCTTATAATAACAATGATCAGCTACTGCAGAATCAAGGAATCTAACTTTAAATATACGTTCTAACTTTATATGTAAGTGCTGTAGTTTAAACCATATGTCTCATAACTATCCTCATATGGGAATGGAATTTTTGCTGTTTATTTTTCACTTTTCAATGTTGAGGGCACTTCACAGTGCTTGGCGCTCACCTTGTCTGATTTCAGCTTTTTGTTATCCTGCTGGACTCAGCCCTTTCTCTCTCTGTCTCTTTCTTTCACACTAATAAACCCATAAACATTAAAAAAACAAAACTCAAAACATAGTGACACCAAAAAGCCACTCTAATTATATCCTTAAGCCATACAGTAAGCAAGTTTTTCAGATGTGGGTTTCCTCTTTTTTTAATTGAAGAAGACCTTGACATATATCTTCTATAAGACATTTCTTTCTTGAATTTCTCCAGTAATCTTCAATATACTGATAAAGCAGCAGTTTCTACTGGGCTAAAGTTTCCCTTATTAAATTGTTATGGTCAGTCTGTAACATACTATTGAAAGAGAAGAACTAGGAGTTGTTGACTTCCATTTTATCTGTGTAAATAATTTCACAATCTCAGTATATTTAAACAAAATATCTTACCAGTCTTTGTTGTTGAAGTTTCTCCCTTAGTTCTCTGTCTTCAGGTAAGGCATCACATAAAAGAAAATAATCATCTTGATCCTCTGTTACAAAGTAAATATAAGTGTCAAAGCAACATGTGTAACTTTTGTTAGCATACTAAGACACTTCTTAAATGGCACATTGCATTGAGGTTTCAAATTATGCAGATATGAAAGGATGAAATGGTTGCTCATCCTAATTCCCATATAGATAGTGCAGAAGAAGCAAGTTGTAACAGAAAATATATTTAAATCCTGGGAAATTAGAAAGTAAAACAAAGGAATTTAAAACAACTGTTCCTTGATGGGCTAGGACTAGGTATAAGTTGAAATAGAGGAGAGCTTTCAAGATTGAATTGCAATGTGCTAACCATAAACTACACAAAAGCTGCGTGGCCTCTGAAGCATGCCCCATTTTGGGAGAGGCCACAATTCATTTTGGCCACTCCAAAATAGCTCCTGCTTCCAGGACATCTCATATGGCCTTGTACTATATAAAAAGGCTGATGGATCAGCTGGCTGTGTTTCACAAAGCAATTTCTTCATGGAGATGGGGAGGATTCAAAAAGCAATCCATGATTCTGTGCTGCCAGGACCCAGGTTCACTCTCAAAACAGTTGCGACTAGAAGGATTTGCTCTCAAAGAGCTGTCTGCTGGATGATGCCTTACCTCTATAGCGTTTTAAGTTTTTAATCATGTATTAGAACATGAGAGCCATATAATATTTTAGTCTTGTTGCTATCCAAGGTTTTGTCAGGACCAAGTCTCAGAAATGACACAGTGCTATCCACTCTAATTCAGATCTCTATTTGCTTAAACCTAATAGAATCTTGCCAGACTAAATCTAGAACTTTCTAACCTAACAAATATCCTGGAAAATTCTAGGTTATGACTACCTTAAAACATTCCCCCACTTCTCCTTTAGTTGCACATTCCATCAGTGATTTGATGGTTATCTATCTAAATTTTATTTACACACACACACAAACACACACACGTATATACTGTACATATGTATATCTATATGAAAAGAAAGAAAAAAGAAAGAAAATTCTTCGAGACCTCTCCAGCTGTTTTCTCCAGATACCATATTTTCCGGCGTATAAGACGACTTTTTAACCCATGAAAATCATCTCAAAAGTTGGGGGGTCGTCTTATATGCCCAGTCGTCTTATACGCCGGAAAATAGTACATAAATCAATCAAGCACCCCCGTTCTTGCAAAGCAACTTCAAGCCTCCTTAGTCCAGTCCCCCCTCCAACGTGACTCTCCCTTCCCACCCCCAAGAGCCTCTCAGCCCCTTCCTCTCCGCCTTGCAAACGCCAGACCCTGGGAGCTCTTGCGTCTATTCCAAAGGGTGGGTGGAAGGAAAAGCCCCTTTCAGCTCCGGCTTGGCTGCAAGTCAGCGAGCCCGGGAAGGCACGCCCTCCCCTTTCACTGTGGAGGAAGCAGGGCAGGCTGGTGTCTGGCGGGAGCCAGCAGGGCAGTCCTGCGCACACTCCCCAGCTCCTAAAGAGTCCTCGGGGAGCCATGGCAGGCGTCTCACGCTCTTCCCTCTTGAAGCAGCATCGGCGGAGCCGTCCGGCGTCGGGCGGGAGCCGGCAGGGCAGTCCTGCACACGCGCGCACTCCCCGGCTGCTAAGGAGCGCTCCTTAGCAGCCGGGGAGTGCGCGCATGTGCAGGACTGCCCTGCCGGCTCCTGCCCGATGCTGGACGGCTCCGCCGATGCTGCTTGAGGGAAGAGCGTGAGGCGCCTGCCATGGCTCCCCGAGGACTCTTTAGGAGCCGGAGAGCACGCGCGTGCGTAGGACTGCCCTGCCGGCTCCTGCCAGACGCCAGCCTGCCCTGCTTCCTCCACAGTGAGAGGGGAGGGCGTGCCTTCCCGGGCTCACTGATTTTCCGGCGTATAAGACGAAAAATCTTGAAAATAATCTCAAAAGTTGGGGGGTCGTCTTATACGCCGGAAAATACGGTATACAAATATAATATTCTCAGATATTTTGGTTAAGAATATTGTCATTCAACTGCATGACATTTTTGTATTTTTTGTTTCAAAAGACTATTCTTACTCATATCAGGAATGTGTTCAATACTTTTACCAAAACAAAATGTATGGTAATTTGGAAACATGTAACTTTGATCTTCCTCAATTAAATGATCTGGTTAATTGGATTTCTACAGAAGGTGTGCAGGTAGAACATTCAAAAGTTCAGGTTTCCAATTTTGGAATTTCCCAACATTTTACAAAAGATTAATCTCTTTATAGAGAACACTAGGCCATTAATTCAACTTCTAAAAAAAAAGAATGCCAATTTAAATAGTCTATTCAAGAAGAAGGCATCTTTCAGGTCTTGACCTTTTCATTTCAGCTGCTTCTCAAGACATCTGGATTTTCTGGAACTTTGTTCTAGGGTAAGAACAGATGTTAAAGATGCCATATCTGTCATTGGGTCAGAGCTGCAATACTAAGTTGGGCAATTTGGTCCAGAACATGTATTTCAGTGCAGATGTCAACGCTGCTAACATTGAATGTTATTGCTTGACAAGAGATGAAGAAGTAGCCATTTCATATGTTAAACTTGTGTATTGCTTTAAGATGTGTATTGTTTTAGTTTAAGGTTAGGAGGGGGAATGAGTAGGATTGCACTTTTCAAGGCCATTTTTCTCCCTAAAGAAGATAAGCCTTTGGCAGTCTTCTAACAGAAGGGAAACTGATTCTTTAAATTAATTGGAGAATATGATTAATGACAAAATTAGAAAGGTGGAGAACTGTGTTTTAATATATTGTGCAAGGGGCGGAGATTTCAGATTCAAGCTTCTTTCGAGCAAGCATTTGCCAGTGTATTAGGCTAATAAAGGACTTTTAAGGTAAACAATGCCTCAGAGTCACTTGAAAAGCCCATACGTCAGAAACTTGACAGTGAGGTTTAGTCAAATATATAATCCTGAATTAGGGTTGTCAATTTACAGCCAGATTTTGGAAAGTTGTCTTCCACATATTGGATACAGTATTTACATTCATTTGTCACTGTCTCATCTCCCAGTCAAACAGGAAACTAGAAAAGACTAAACGCTGAAATCATTTAAGACTAAACGCTGAAATCATTTTTGTATTGTTAGTTTTTGTAAAGGTATGTTTGGAGATAATCTTGATGAAGGAAAGTATTAGTCATTAAGAAAAATGACAACTCAGTTCTGGGAAAGTAGAAACTCTAAGAATCCCAAAATAATCCCATAATAATTCTGTTTGGTATAAAAGGAGGCAGAGGGAAATTCTGGTAGATCTTCAAAGTTTTATTATTATACCTTACAACAATAAAGTAGCATTCCTATATTCCTGGCAATGTCTGTTTCCTGACCTGGCCTACCTTGAACTTCTGACAGGTTCTTATCAACAGGACAATTAGCTTGATTTACTGTCATCTGCAGTATTTGCATATGAGAACTCTCTGAACTCCTCAATGTTTCCCTATCAAATAGTTTATAGACTGCCAAGCAGTTTAGGGAAACAATCTTCACTGCTTGCCTTAAAAATCTTGTCTGTATGGTTCCATAACTCCCTGATTTCCTCCAAGAATCACATGGCATAGCTCATTTGTGCTGTTTGTAATTGTTCTGCCAGCAGCAAGATCTGACTGCTGGCGCAGTGATAGATTCTCTTACCTACCAGGACTGTTTTCGAGGAAGATGGAGACAGAGGAGGAGAAGTTCCAAGGTTTATGGGGCAAAGGAATTGGATGTAACTGTCAGCAGGTCCAGAAAAGGGGAGCAAGATTTTTGGAGGAGTTGGAGGCAGCGGCAGCGAGATCTGGGGGCGAGCAGGAGTGATGCCCCTTTAAGGAAAAAGTGGAAGAGTTGTAATAAAAAAAGAAGAAAAGGCATGATTGCCATGCAGGGATACAAGCTAAACTGAGTGCTAATCTGCATAGTGCGCCATTCCCATCTGTCTTGTTTGCTAACGTTTGCTCCTTAGAGACCAAGATGGACGATCTGAATATTGAGCTAGTCATGAACAGGGAGATGAGAGACAACTGTGCTATAATCTTGACAGAGACATGATTAAAGTAATCTATTCCAGACAATGCCATCAGTATGATGGGTTTTACAACATTTCACCTGGACAGGAACTGTGTTCTGAGTGGAAAATCCTATGGTGTGGGTATATGTCTTTATATTAATGAAAGATGGTACTCCAGTCAGTGCTCTCCTGATGCTGAGTGTTTGACTGTTAAATGTAGACTCTTTTATTTGCCAATAAAATTTACTGTTATTCTAATCATAGCTGTGTATATTCCTGCCAGTGCCAACAAGAGTGAAACCCTGAGTGCTCTTTATCACACTATCTGTGCAGGATCAGATTGTAGCTAGCTTAGGAATTAAGAACTGTGTTAGAACGTTTAGCATTTAAAGGGTTAACGCTGTTTCCTTGAGAGATGGATTCTGGGAAATGTAGTCTAGTTGTTAGTTAGGCCTATATCTTATCTAGTCAGTGGGAGGAGCTTCAAAGTTTATTGCAGGACATCCTGGCTACATGCCAGGTTATAAAAGCCTTTGTTTTAATCAACCATCGTGCACACTTCAAATAGCATCCGTAACAATGCTCAGCAATGCTTAGCTGAGATGGAGGAAACCACTCCTTTTTTACACTACAAGAATGAACAAATATGAACATTAATATGTTGTGCCAACCGGATGTCTTTACTGCAAAATGTAAGTTCCTGGACAATAAATATTTGTTTTACAATCATTTTCATTGAGTTAAACTGTCTGGAATCTGGAACTACAAAGCATTTTAGTTCTGGGAGCCAGAACACTATCAATTACTTGCAAACTGTCCATTTGGAGGGGGTTTTCATTGTGGTAGGGGACTTTAATCAGGTTGATTTGAAAGCAGCCCTTCCTAATTTTCATCAATATGTGGATTTTGCTACTACAAGTGTGAATAGATTTAGCTTACTCTAACATCAAGAAAGCATTTAAGGCTGCCCCTCGTCCTCATTTGGCTCTTTAGATCATCTTTCTGCGATGCTTATGGCAGCATATAAGCCTTTGTTAATTAGAGAGAGACAAACTATGAAACAGGTAAGAGTGTGGCTGGCAGGAGCTATGGAAGCTGTACAAGATTATTTTGGGCTCACAAACTGAAACATACTCAAAGAGCCTGAATGTATGGTCAACATACTGATGTGAATTAGTATGCTTCTATTGTGTCTGCTTATATTAAAAAACTATGGAGGATTTCAGTGTTCTATTTTTTAAAATACATTTTATTGATTTTTTAACATAATCACCTTAATATTTGGTAAACAGCAGGTTATCTGGGTTTATATTTAAAAAAATAATTAGTTTCTATAATTCTATAGTCCACATAGTAGCTTTGCTTTTCTCTTCTTCCAATAATATTCTCTTTTGCCAACCTTGAATTAATACAATTCTTATTATTTAGATAAATAATAATTAAATATAGACATTTTTCTAATATTTCTGGAAATAATAACCACATCAATATAAAGCTTCTTTTCTAACTGATCATCTTGATTGCCTCGTCATAGATCCTGTTTACAAAATTCTTATTTAAATTTGTTTTCCCCACAATGTTCAAAACATTCTTCCTGGTTAAGATTTTCTCAAAGTTAATTAAGTATTTAAGTATTTTTCCTCATACAGGCCATCCCAACACTTTTACATTTCTTGTGTCTTAAAAAAAAGAGAGAGAGAAGAAAAAGATATTAGAAGATAGTATACTACTTAAAAAGGGACGCGGTAACAGAGTGAGCACCTGTTACTAGTCCCAGCTTCTGCCAACCTAGCAGTTTGAAAGCACGTAAAAGTGCAAGTATTAAAATAGGGATCACTACGGTGGGAAGGTAACAGCGTTCTGTGCTCCTTTGGCATCTAGTCATGCCTGCCACATGACCACGGAGACATCCTTGGACAAGCGCTGGCTCTTTGGCTTTAAAACGGAGATGAGCACCGGCGTCTAGAGTCAGAAACAACTAACATGCATGTGCGGGGGAACCTTTACCTTTACCTTATACTACTTAAAATACTTGTCCCTCTTAGGCTAATGTACATTTATATCCAGATTTTTCTTCTTCTTTTTAACCATATTCAGACATGTTTAATCTTTAAATGTTCCATTTAATAAATCCAATTATCTAATCTTTTAGATCTATTCAAACATTTTTATCCATTGAAGTTTTCTCAAGATCAATTACAATTATCTAAATTTCTAAAACATTTCCTTTATATAAACCATCCCAACATTTTTATATTTCTCATGTCAAAAAACAAAACAAAAAAGAAAAAGTACTGTTACTTGAGGAGCTCATCCCTCTTAAACTAAAATTCATTTATCTCCAAAATCTTTTTATTTGTTTAACCATATTGAAACAGATGTTTAATTTTTTAATATTCCCTCTGATAAATCCCATCATCTAATTTATTAATTCTCACTTTAGCCTTTCCTTTTTGCCAAACATCTTTCCAGATCAATATGTTCTGCTAAATCAAAGGATTTCTGGGAGTTGAAGTCCACGAGTCATAAAAGAGCCAAGGTGTTCTGTACCAGCCTGCTACCGGCCCTGCAGAAAAGGCAGGGACAACCCCTTTTACAAGAAGGCAAGAGGCTGGAACTAAGCCTGCCAAATTTATTAACATAAAAACATAAACAGAGCAAACAGAGCAAAGAGAGCAAACACGAACCATGAAACAGGAGCTATTCAAGCGGTTGCCTTCAGCAAACCAGCCCTCCCACACATTCCCCTTTTAAACAGTTCAGGGCGTGGCTTCTCTGCCTCCTTCCGAGGTGCCCCATTGCCTTCCTCTGTTTACTCCTGATTGACTGCCTCCTGCGTCGAGCGTCCTTGAACAGGGCCAGCTGTGGGTCATCTTCATCCACGCTGTCAGGCTCACACAGCTGGGTCTGCGTCGTGACCAGATGGGAGGGGCCTGGCTGAAGACTCTGTGGAGCCTCAATATTATTCTCAGCAAGCTCTTCAACACCCCCCTCCTCCTCCTCTGAATCGTCCGACCCAACTGCCGAACCCACAGGCTGACCCTGAATCACAACACTATCCCGCACCGCAGGGCCCTTCCCCCGGGTCTGCCGATCCGGATGCGGTCGGAATGAAAATTGTTTATGAAAAGCGGTCACCAACGCAGGGGCATGAACGGTGGTCGCGTCTTCCCAGGTGAACTCCTCTGGTCTGTAGCCTTTCCATTCAATCAGGTACTGGAAACGACCTTTCAGCCAACAGGAGTCCCTGATGCTGGCGACCTCGTACTCGGGGGTGCTGTCTCCATCACGAGGTCCTGATGGGGGAGGTTCCGCTCAGCGGAGTAGACAGGCCGGTTGCTCGGGGACCAACAGAGACCGATGAAAAACTGGGTGCACGCGCAGGGAACGTGGCAGAGTTAAGCAATAGGCGACCGGATTGATGACAGGAACAGTCCTAAATATTGGTGATCTAACTTTCTCACCAGCCGTGTTGACGGTAGGTTCCTGGTGGATAACCAGACCCGATCTCCCACCGATAGTGGAGGCATATCCCGCCTTGACCGGTCAGCAAACCTTTTGTAATCGGCCTTGACCTTCTCTAACTGACGTCGCACCAATCGATGGATCGCCTATAACTCTGCCATGAAGTTGTTCGCTGCCGGCTCCGGTGAGTCCACGGGAGAAAGGGGGAAAAACCGGGGGTGATATCCCACATTGGCCAAGAACGGTGTCATCTGTGTGGAGGTGTGCTGCAAATTGTTAAATGCAAACTCAGCTATGGCCAGATAGTCCACCCAATTGTGTTTAGCAGCGCAGATATTGTCCCAGAATACCTATGACCTTCTCGGTTTCCCCGTCAGTTTGAGGATGATGCGCGGATGAAAGGCAAATCTTGATATCCAACGCATGCATCAATTCCTGCCAGAAGCGGGCTGTAAACTGGGGCCCCCTATCAGAGACAACTCTATCAGGGAGGCCGTGCAGCCGAAACACCTGCTGAATGAACATACGACTAGTGGCGCGGGCTGACGGTAAGCCGCGACGGGATGAAGTGCGCCAT
Organism: Vipera ursinii; assembly: GCF_947247035.1. NCBI lineage: Eukaryota > Metazoa > Chordata > Lepidosauria > Squamata > Viperidae > Vipera > Vipera ursinii. The sequence continues at coordinate 31,767,643 of NC_139515.1, forward strand.
CTTGGTCAGCATGTCCACCACCACATACACTGTCATAAAACCAGAGGATGGGGATAAATCCGTCAAGAAGTCCATGGACACAGCCCCCAAGGGTCTTTTGGGTGTCGGCAAGGACTGCAGTAATCCAGGCGGGGCCCCTGTCGCTGACTTGGCCTGCCTGCATGGGATGCAGGAGGTGACATAGGACTGGATGTCGTGTCGGACTCAGGGCAACCAGAAGGTACGGGAGACCAGGTTCAGGGTCTTGAACAGGCCAAAATGCCCCGCCGCTGGGTTATCGTGACACTGGCTGAGGATGAGTCCCCTGAGTGGCCCTCCTGGAACGTAGAGCCGGTCACAATAATACAAGAGTCCATCTGTGACCGAGCAAGGAGAATCTGGACCCACCTCCTCCTTCCGCTGAGCCACCCACACCTCCTGCTGCTGTGCCTCCCGGATCCGAGCCCATATATCAACTGGCTCCTGTACCGTAGCAAAAGACTCGACAGGGATCACTGTCCTGGGGAGAAGCTTGTCTTCCACTCAGGAATATTCGGGCTTCTTGGACAGAGCATTCGCTCTTTGATTGTGCCCGCTAGGTATGTACCGAACTCGGAAGTCGAACCTCGCAAAGAAAAGAGACCACCAGATCTGGCGTTGGTTCAAATTCCGAGCGGTCTGCAGGCTTTCCAAATTCTTATGGTCCATCCGGACCTCGATTTGATGTCGCGCTCCCTCCAGATGATGCCTCCAGGCCTCGAATGCCACATTGATGGCCAGCAGCTCCTTCTCCCAGATTGTATAATTGCGGTCCGACGGGTTCAGTTTTCGTGACTGGTACGCGCAAGGGAAGAGGGTACCACTGGGCATCATTGCCTGGAGTAACAGCGCCCCAATGGCAATGCCGGAGGCGTCCGCCTCCACGACAAACGGCCGTTGCGGATCAGGATGCTTCAAGATGGACTCCTTCATGAAGGCTTCTTTCAAAGTCTGGAAAGCCCGTTGTTCTGGAGCGTTCCACTGGAACCGAGTCTTCTTCTGCAGGAGCCGGGTGAGGGGGGCTGTCAAGGCAGCAAACCCAGGGATGAAAATTCAGTAATAGTTGGCGAACCCAAGAAGTCGCTGAACATCCTTCATGCGACGCGGGGGTTGCCAAATCTGCAAAGACTCAACCTTACTCGGCTCCATGGCGATGCCCTCAGGAGAAATGCGGTGACCCAGGAAATCGATGGTCACCCGGTAGAACTGGCACTTCTCCAACTTGGCAAACAGCCGATGTTCTCGGAGTCGCTGCAGGACCTGATGGAGATGCTGATGGTGCACCTCACACGACGGGGAGTAGATCAGGATGTCGTCCAAGTAGATCACGACAAACTGATCCAACAAATCCCGGAAAATGTCATTCATGAAATGCTGAAACACGGCGGGGGCATTGGTCAGGCCAAACGGCATCACCGTGTACTCAAAATGTCCATAACGAGTACCAAATGCTGTCTTCCACTCATCACCCGGCCGAACCCTGACGAGGTTGTAAGCTCCACGCAGGTCCAGTTTCGTGAAGATCTTAGCCTCCTGGAGTCGGTCCAAGAGTTCGGGGATGAGGGGCAGCGGGTAAGGATTGTGCACCGTGATGGCGTTGAGTTTCCTATAATCGCAGCAAAGCCACAATTCGCCGGACTTCTTTTTGACGAAGAGCACGGATACAGACACTGGCGAGGATGAGGGCCGGATGAAACCGTGAACCAAATTCTTCTCCAGAAAGTCCCGCAATGCAGCCAACTTGGGGTCCGACATGGAGTACAAACGCCCCACTGGGAGAGGTGCATCAGGGACTAAATCAATGGGGCAGTCATAGGGCCTGTGCGGGTGTAATTGATCCGCCTCTGTCTCACTGAACACATCAGCAAAGTCGGCCAGTTCGGGAGGCAAGCAAACCCCTGGGGAACCCTCCACCTGGCCGGCACAGATATGGCGGGTGTGATCCACGCTCAGCAAGCTTGGGAAGGTGACCAAGTTCTGTGACCGATAGATCTGTGGGTCATGCGCCCGGAGCCACGCCAGTCACAAGACCACAGGGAAATGCAGATCTGAGGTGATATAGAACTGGATGGCCTCCACATGGGAACTGATGGCCATACATAATGGTTGTGTGGCGGCCGTAATTGGCCCAGACAGGAGCACTCGACCATCGATAGTCTCCACTAACATGGGCGGATCCATCAGGCACTGGGGAACAGCCCATTTGGCCACAAATGCTGAGTCCATAAAATTTGTGGTGGCACCAGAGTCAATTAAGGCATGGACTGGAATCCCCTTTGGCTTGCCAGGAAGGATCAGACGTGCCTCCAATATCAGATGCCGTGGAGGTCCACAGGCAGCATCGGAAAGACGTCGCTCAGTGTTGTTGTGGGACGCCCGATCTATCACACCGTCCAGATCGGGCTCAGGGCGTTTCCCGACAGAAAAGTAGAAGACTTTCTCGGGGCAGACTCAGTCACTGATGCCCGCTGTCGCTTCTTTGGGCAAAAAGCAGCCAAATGCCCAGGGTCCCCGCAGTAAAACCACAACCCCCCTATCGTTGTCTGTTCATTTCAGTCACCGATAGACCTGGCGGCACCCAGCTCCATTGGCTCCTCCCTTTGAACTGGGGTCTCACACACAACAGGGGCTGCAGGGGTCTGTGGGGTGGCACGGCGACTCCTTCGCTGCTGCAACCGAGCATTGATCCGCAGGCAGAGATGGATCAGCCCATTGAGGTCTGAGGGAATATCCACAGGCCATCTCATCCAACATCTCTGACAATCCATCCTGGAAGGCATCCACGAGCGCAGCCTCATTCCAGGCGGAATCCTGGCTAAGCAGCCGAAAATCGCTGATATAACCCTGTAGGGGACGTTGACCCTGCCTCAGAGCTTTCAGGTGTCGAGTAGCAGTCTGCGTCTTTATAGGGTCCTCATACATACATCAGACGCATATGATCACAAAACCCCACAAAGTTGTCCAACCATGGACTAGGTTGAGCCAGCAGAGGCGTGCCCCAACGAGCTGCATATCCCGAAAGAAGGCTTAACACAAACCCCACCTTATCCCGGTCAGTGGGAAAATCAGCTGCTCTCACGCTGATAAAGAGCTGGCATTGTCCCAGGAAAGCAGGAAACAGTTCTGGATTGCCAGTAAATTTATCCGGCATCGCAACTTGGCATTTTCTCCTGGGTGAGGGGGATGGTGGGGGTGCAGCATGGACCTGAGCTTGCAATTGAGACACCTGAGCTGCCAACAAAGTGAGTTGCTGGGCGAGCTGGGCATTCTCAGCACGTAGCTGAGAATGCAATATAGAGATATGGAATTCGTCCCGAGGATCAGAGGTTTGAAAGAAAATCCACAGGAGAATCTGGAAGAGATGCTGGTGGATGCCCTGGCGCCTACTTTGGGGTTTCAACTTGAGGATTTTTTTGAGAAGATAGATAAAGTATTTTGTGTTAATTCTTGGATTGCTAAACAAAGGAAACTGCCAAGGGATGTGGTTGTGTATTTTACAAAGAGAAAGATTAGAAATGAGATCATTCAAATCTTTTATAATAAAAGACTTAAAGTGGCTAATTAGGAGGTTTTGATTCTGAAAGAGATTCCTCCAAGAATTTTGAGAAAAAGGAAAGATTTTTTCTTTCTGACAGATGAATTAAAGAAACAACAGCTTCTGTTTAGGTGGGAGATACCAGTGGGGATTGTGGTGAATTATTCTGGAACAAGATATTGTCTTAATACAGTAGGGAAGGGACGTGATTTTTATTCTAATGTATTGAAAGCATCATCCTCAGAAGTCAAAAAGGAAAGGAAGGAGAGCGACAGTTACAAGAAATAGTTTTGGAAGCTGTGCAATCCTTGGTTTTATTTAAAGATCTTAAGATTCAAAGAAGGACACGGGCTGCATTTAGATTTAAGGAATAATAATAATAATAATAATAATAATAATAATAATAATAATAATAATAATAGAGATTAATGGAGGACTTTCATAGAAATAAGATTTAGAAATGGAACTTGTTAAAGATTGTAGGATAATTAAGATCTAATAATGGTGGATATTTGGGGATGGTATTTACAGTAGATCTTAAAAATTAGTATGTATGTATTTAAATTGTTAGTCTAAATCTTGAAGATGTAGTTGTGATGATGCAATGTATTATTATGTATGGTTGAATTGTAAAAGATTACAATTTTAAAAGTTAACATAATTTAGTGGAATATGCAAGATCTTTAAGACAAAGATATTTATAATTAATAACTATAGTAGAATTTTTGGTACTGTTTATTGGAAGAAGGTTGATTTGTTTATTATAGAAGAATGGATTTTGAAAGTTTTGAATTAGATAGAAATGGTAGAATTTGGAATATGTGAAGAATATTTTTAATGGAGATATATTATGATGTTTAAGGAGAGTTAAAGCGCGACTGGATTTAAAGTGTAATCATAGTTGAATAGTATATTTTAGATTAAGATTGTGAAAATAATACCCTGTATTCTGCTTTGGGAAGTCAGGGGGGCAGGGGGAGGTAGGGGTATTGGGTAGGTTAGGGTATGGGTTAGGGGTAGGGGGGATGGGGTTTATGTTCAAAAACGTACTTTAAAACTTTTTAATGAAAAAAAAACCTGGAAGCCTCTGTCTTTCTTAGGGCTATTGTTATGCGGGCAAATGAAAAATCTTGGATGTCTCAGGAGGTACATGTGATGTTGAAGGTGAGAAACGCCACTTTTAAATCAGGCGATTTGGTAGCACTTACTATATAGCAAGAGCTGATCTGTGATGTGGTATAAAAACAGCAAAGTGGGCCTATAGTCAGAAAATACAGAACTTTTTCCAAGATCCTATGGACCCTAGGCGCATGTGGCAAGGTATCCGTGTTATCACTGATTATAAGGCAGCTTCCCTGACATGTAAGAGTGACACAGATTTTCTAAATAGCCTAAGCTAAACATGTTTTTGGGATGGTTTGAGGCCTCAAATAACGTTCCAAGAAGAAAGGCTGTCCCCCTTCCTGATGAACAGGTGCTTAAGTTTGATACAACTGCTGTTTGAAAGATCTTGCAGAAAGTCAACACATGAAAGGCTGCGGGTCCTGATAATATCATTGGGTGAGTACTTAAGGAGGGTGCTGACCATCTGGCCTCTGTTCTTACAGACATATTCAATCTTTCATTGCATCAGGCTACGGTTCCATCATGTTTTAAGACTGTAATCATTGTACCAGTCCCCCCAAAATATATATATTACATGCCTTAATGATTATCATCCAGGTGCACTCACTTCCATTATGATGAAACTTTTTGAGAGATTGGTATAGTTATATAGTTTCATGCCTTGATTCATACAATTTACTTATTGGAAGAACCACTCTATAGATGATGCACTTTTTTGTGTGCTTCATCTTAGTTTGGCACACCTGGAGGTGTTAATTTTAGTTTGGCGTTCAACACAATCATTCCTCAGCATTTGGTGAACAAACTGGGTCTATTAGGTTTTAATACTTCCTTATATAAATGGATAATTGACTTCCTTATTGATAGGCCCCAGTTTGTGCAAGTTGGAAGAAAAGTTTCCAATTCCATGTTTTTGAGTACGGGTTCCCCACAGGGCTGTGTTTTGAGTCTGTTACTGTTCACATTGATGACTGCTGTGCTGTCTGCTATGAATCATATTGTGAAGTATGTGGATGACACAGCAGCGGTGGGTCTTATCTAAGAGGATAACAAAGATTCTTATAGGGAGGAAGTAAAAGCTTTGGTGGACTGGTGCAATAAAAATAACCTGGTTTTGAATGTTAATAAAACAAAGGAGATCATTGTTGATTTTAGAAAGAGTCGGCATAGTCATATTCCACTTTGAATCAAGGCTGCAGCTGTGGAGGTGATCAATAGTATTAAGTACCAGGGGGTGCAGATATCTAACAATCTGACTTGGTCTCTTCATACATTATCTTTAGTGAAGCATGCAAACCAGCATTTGCATTTCTTGTGTTGGATGAGGAGAGCACATCTTTTTCCTTCTGTCCTGGCCACTTTTTACAGAGGCACAGTTTAGAGCATTTTAACAAACTGCATCACTATTTGGTGGTAGCAGTGCCTCAGATACAAGATCCATACAGAGAGTGGTACAGACAGTTGAGATTATAAGAAGCTCGCTTCCCATTATTCAGGAAACTGCTTATAAACACTATGTACTTAGAGCTCGAAGCATTGTTAGAGACCCCATACACCCTTTATGGTCTGTTTCTGTTGCTCCCCTCTGGGAAGAGGTTTTAAAGTATTTATAGTAAAACTACTAGATTCGCTTCTGGTTCCTGATTTTCAGCGAAACAGCTGGAAGATTTGGAATGCCGAATCTTTCGGCTGAAATATCTTTTTGTTGGGGACCCTAAGGGGCCAGAACCCACCCTGAAGGGGTGGAATGAAGGAAGGAAATCCCAGGGACTTAGGAGAGATGGCGGTGTCTCTGAACAGTCCAGGAGAAGCCTCCCAGAAACCAACGGAAGAAAAGGCTGGCTAACTCCACGTCCAGCCATAGCTGAAACAACGGAAGCCATAAGCTGTTCAACTAAGCGGATCTTAAACAGCATGCTTGAATCTGAGTAAGAATATTGATTTTCTCTATCCTACCTATTTTCCTGAAGAAAGTCCCCCAAAAAAGAGATCTCCGAAGAAGGAAAAGGGGAGGGGGACTCTGCTCCCTCCCTTTTACTTAGTGGTGAAAATTACCCTTTAGAGAAAGAAAGAAGACTAGAAAGACATGAAAAATGAGCAAATGCTGACACTTGCTGGTGGATGAGGATTTTTTTCCTCTGAACCTCAAAGCTTTTAAAAAATGCAGCTGTGTAAACAAAGTGGAAATACCAAAGCTGAAGCAATGAATACTTTACAAAAGGAAACATATGATAAGCGACAACAATTTCAAAGGACAATGATTTTAAACTACATAGAAATCCAGAATAATTTTGAGAGCATGAATCAATTTCCAACTTAATTTCACTCCAACAAATTTCCCAGGAAAACACAGTAGAGATGACTGAACAAAATTCTGAGGATAGAGAATTAAAGAAGGAACCTTATAAAATGATCACTTCACAAAAGGAAGCATATGATAAGCAGCAAAAATTTCAAAGGACAATGACCTTAAACTACAAGGAAATGCAGAATAACTTTGAGAGCATGAATCAACATGTTCAACTTAATTTCACTTCAAGAACTTTCTCAGGAAAATACAGCAGAGATGACTAAATATAATTTTGAGGATAGAGAATTGAAGATGGAACCATATAAAATAAAAAAACCATGATTCAATTCAAATGGGAAATATTTCAAGATGTCTAAACAACTTTGAAGATAAGGAAAAGAATGAGAAAAATACCTTATAGGGAAACAAATGTAGCAGCAAAACATATTAAGAGGCAACAACCAGAGAAAAAAGACTAAAATGAAAATTCAGGAAAAAGAAGATGGAGATTATCAGAAAGAATATTTTAAAAAGAAACATTTGTTTGAATATGGCTAAAGAAATGGAAAAACTTTGAAATATACTACTCTTAGAGGGATACATTTTTTCCCTTAACTAACGTAATGTGGTTTTTTATTCTTCTGAAAAAAGTTGAAATGATTTAAACAAAAGCAAATGTTTTAGTTATTTAAATGTGATGATAAGAAAAGCATAAAAAATGTGTTTTGAATGAGAGTTAAAGGATTAGATGATTAGAACTATTGAATGGAATGCTCAGAGTTCAAACAGATTAAATACATTCTATTGAAAAGTTTTACAATACATTTTATCTTTAACAATCCCTCCCCCCCCTCCCTCCACCCAACCATTCCTAACCCTCCCTAACCCTCCCCAGGGGTTGCTTTACCAGATTTTCATCAGTCATTGAGAAACCAATTTTCTGGTCTTCTTTCCACCTGGCCCGTAATTGACCATATTGAAACCAAGTTTGAACAATCTTCTCATCTCATAAAAAATTGTACGGCTTCAAACACCATACGTTCCTCTCCAACTTAAGATTTCCTTATATGTAGTCACATCATGTTTGAAGCCAACATTTATGTTTTCTATTGCATGTTTCGGTATTGCCCATAAAGGTATCTTGTAGTTTAGCTTATGTCTATACTTTTTCCAAACTCTCAGCAATGCCTGTCTGAAAATATGCACCTTAAACACATTATCTACCTTCTTATCATACAATAAATATGCATGCCAGCCAAATAATAAGTCGTGGCCTTCAAGATTTAATAATCTCCCTTGTGTTAAATTAATCCAGTCACTTATCGCTGACAACGCAGCAGCTTCATAATATAATTTAAAGTTGGGCATTTTAAGACCACCTCTTTCACGCGTGTCCTGCATAATCTTAAATTTAACTCGTGGCCTTTTCCCTGCCCATACGAATTTTTTGATACCCTTTTGCCATTCCTCCAAATTTGAGTCTTTTTTAAGAATAGGTATCATTTGAAATAAGAATAGAAATTTAGGCAAAACATTCATTTTCACTGCTGCAATTCTTCCCAGTAGAGATAATTGCAATTTTTTCCAATTCTCCAATTCTTTTTGAATTTTTCCCCATAACTTTTCATAATTATTTTTATATAACTTTGCATTTGAGGGTGACAAATACACCCCCAAATATTTAACCCTTTTAACAATCTCAAATCCAGTTAACCCTTCTAGAAGGGCCTTTTGCGATACTGTCATATTTTTGGCTAATATTTTAGTTTTTTGTATATTGACCTTAAATCCAGAAACCTTTCCATATTGCATTATTATCTCCATCAGGTCCACAACAGAATTCTTTGGCTGGGTCACCGTAACAACCAGATCGTCTGCGAACACCGTCAGTCTATAATCCTGATCTCTAATTTGAATTCCCTTAATTTTTTCCGAATTCCGTATTTTAATCAGTAATATCTCCAATGTTAAAATAAATAATAAAGGTGATAACGAACACCCTTGTCTTGTGCCCTTTTCAATATTACATACTTCAGTCAAACTATTATTTACTATTATTCGGGCTGTTTGTTTTTGGTATAATGCCCTAATTGGTTGTAGGAATTTATCCCCAAAATTCATTTTATCTAAAACTTTCATCAGAAATTGCCAATCCAGTTGATCAAAGGCTTTTTCGGCGTCTATAAAGATCAGCGCCGCAGGGATCTGGTTGTTCCTTTCCAAAAATTCCAACAAGTCTACTATATGCCTCACATTATTTTTCGTTTTATTTATTTTTTTATTAAAAAGTTTTAACATACAATTTTCCCCCCTTACAAATCCCCCTCCCCCTCCCTTCTCCCTCCCCCCTTCCTCTCCCCCCTCCCCCCCTTCCCCCCCCACTTCCCAGAGCTAAATACAAGGTATATATATAAAAAAAGCAAACATAAACAACCATATGCTAACAACCATAAACTCTGAAATCTATCACTCTCTAGCTTATATAGGATAAAACAATCCTTAGTAATATTAAATATATATAAAAAAAACAAAAAAACAAACAAATAAAAAACAAAAAAACCCAAAAAAACAAAACAAAACCCCAAGATACAAAGAGAAGAAAAGAAAAAAGAGTTATTCAAACACTACATAATACTTCTTAACCCTATACTTGTTCTAGATAAACTCAATCCATTTTCTCCATTCCATAATATAACATTCTTACAAATAATCTTTCAAATTGACCAAAATCTTCGCCACCTCAGCCAGGTCAAAGAACTTTAAAATCCACTCTTCTGTAGTCGGCAGTTCCTCTTTCAATACTAAGCTATCAAAAGTCTTGCTGCCGTAATTAAATTCAACATCAACTTAATTTCCACCACTGTAACATCTGTAATTATTCCAAACAAAAAAGGTTGCGAACAAAACTTTAACCTCCATTTAAAAATCTTCTGTATGTTCCACCAAACTTTTATCCACAAAGCCTCAACCTTTTTACAAGTCCACCATATATAAAAATATATTGCGTCTTCATCACCACACCTCCAACATTTAGGCTAATAATTCAAATACATACTTAACTTTTTAGGATCTAAAAACCATCTATAAAACATTTTGTAAAAGTTCTCTCTTAGATTTTAAACTTGTATAAAATTTTACATTCCTCACCCAAATCCTTTCCCACCTCCCACTACTTGGCTATAAGTACGTTGTAAAAGTTCCATAGACTTCTGCTAATCTCATTCTTTTCTCTTTTTTGATCGTTTTAAAGCAGCACGCGTCACCCTCTGCTCCATAGGATCATCCAACGAAGTTGTAACTTGATCTCCTCCAACACCATTCTCCTCTGTCTGTCCATCTTCAGCCTCTTGATGTTCTCCTTCTCCAGATCCCTTTGCAGCTTCCAGAAGTGTTAATGGAGTTGCTTTTAAAACATTATTGTAAAAATCACGCGCTTGCATCACCGTAACCAAACGGTACCTTTTACCTTCATGTATCACCATCAACCCAGCTGGGATCTCCCATCTGAACCTTATATCTCGTTGCTTGAGCTCTTGCACAAGAAATGTAAAATCCTTCCTTCTCCTTAAAATCTTTGGAGGAATTTCTTTTAGAACCAAAACTTCTTGATCAGCAATCACAACTTTAGTATCATAAGCAGCTCTTATAACTTCATCTCTGATTTCCCTTTTTGCAAAATAAACCACCACATCTCTGGGCAACTTTCTCTGTCTAGCAATCCATGAATTCACACGAAACACTTTATCCATGCCTCCTTTTATTTCAGATGCTGGCTGATTCAATACTACTTCGAGAGCCTCAGAGACCAGCTGCTTTAGATCTTCCTTAATATTCTCCTTTAAACCTCTAATTCTAATGGCAAACTGCATCTGGTAATATTGAGCAAGACTCAGTTCTTTATCCATTTTGTCTCTTAAATTTTCATTCTCCAATACTTTTGCTTCTAATATAGCATTCTTTTGAGTCAAGTCTTCCACTTTTTCCTCCAAGTCTTCCACACATTCAGCCACTTTATACACTGAAGACAAGATGTCTGCCTTCATCACACTGAACTTCTGTTCCATCCTCTCCTCCATTCTCTCCTCCAGTTTCTCCAATTTCTCCTCCATCTGTGCAAATCTATCATTAATTAATTTCAAAATTACCTGGGTATGTTTTTCACGAGCATCTTGTAAGTCCTTCGATGTCAATACATCAGGAGGATGCAACGCCTGCAATAATGATTGTTGCACCGGAGAAGTTCCAGCACTCCGAAGAGTTTTAGGGGGAGGTTTAGCCGCCATCTTTTACTTTCAATTGTGACGCACTTTCACTTCAAGTTTAAAAAAGTCCATCAAGCTCGAGAGTAAAATATAATAATCCTCTTCACGTTCTCCTCTTGTACCGCTCTGCCTGCTCCTTTAATCCATAGTCATTCCTTCAAGCAGGGGTGGTCGCAGACGCCTGGCTCTGCTCCAAGAAATCAGGAGCAGAGGCGCTGGCCAGCTGGGAGCAACCCAGGCTACGGGGGAGTTCAATCCTTCAGCCTCCCAAGCCATAAGCTCAGGCGGCCCCGGAGAACTCTACCCCTACCTGGGAGCTCACCCCCTCCTCTTCTCCCGAGGAGGGGGCTTCAAATTTGCCCGAACAGCTGATCGGCGCTGTTTCGGGCGAAAATAACTCAGCTGAGCCGCGGGCAGCCCGGGAAGGCTGTCTCCGGCGCCGCGCAGCCACCGGAAGTCCCCCTCACATTATTTTTCATTTGCCCACCACTAATAAACCCAGTTTGGTCCCCATGAATTATCTGTTGCAAAACCCTCATCAATCTATTAGCTAAAACCTTAGCAAATATCTTGTAGTCCGTGTTCAAAAGTGATATTGGTCTGTAATTTCTTACTTGAGTGACGTCCTGATCTTCCTTCGGAATCAGAGAAATAAAAGCAGTTCTCCAAGACGGAGGCACCCTTCCTCCCCTTTGAATTGTCTGAAACAATTTCCTTAATGGCTTTATCATCTCCAATTGTAGGTTTTTGTAATACACCGCAGTCAGTCCATCCGTGCCTGGTGCTTTATCCACCTTCAATTGCTTAATTGCTAAAAGAATTTCTTCTTCTGTTATCAATTGATTAATCTCTTCGTTTTGTTCTTGTGTAAGAACCGGGATGTTGGCATTCCTCAAATATACCTCAATATCTGCTTCATTAATCTTATCTTTAGCATATAATTTAGAATAAAAGTCCACAAAAGCTTCCTTGATAAGGTCCTGTTGATACACAACCTTACCCTTATGTTCTATTTTATCTATGTTAGAAGCCCTTTGCTTCTTCCTTAACCTGTAAGCTAACCATCTGCCTGGTTTATTGGCATTATAAAAAGTGTTATGCCTAGCAAACCGTAAGTTAGCTGCCACCTGATCAGCCATCAACTTATCAAATTGTCCTCTTAACAAATTAATAACCTCTTTGATCTTCACATCTGATGGATTCAAAATTAGGGCCTTTTCTTTTTCCCTAATTTCATTCTCTAATTCTTTCCTCCTAAATTCCAAGTTACGTCTGTATTTGTTGTTCATATATATTAACACCCCTCTCATATAAGCTTTGCTAGCATCCCAAACCATGTCCATAGAAGTACCCTTATTCATGTTAGTTTCAAAAAAGTCCTTCATCTGTTTTTTACATTCTTCCACATTTTCCTGATTTCTAAACAGGTTCTCATTTAGACGCCAGGAGCCCCTATCTCTATTATCCTTGTCAATCTCTAGCCAAACTGGACTATGGTCAGACATAGTTCTTGGACAAATCTTCATCTTCTTGATCCTGGAAAAAAAATCATTAGTCAGTAATATAAAATCAATCCTGGAAAAAGATTGATGTCTATCAGAAAAAAAAGTGTAATCCTTTTCTTGTAAATGTCTTTCTCTCCAAATGTCTCGCAACTCCAAATCATCCTTCATCTCAAAAGATTTAGGCAATCTAGCGTGGCTTGGAGTAAGCCTAAAAGAACCACACTTGTCCAGTTGTACATCCAAGACGCCGTTCCAATCTCCCATAAAAATAAAAGATTTATAATCCAACTGAGTAATCTTGCTGTGTAATGAACTATAAAAATCAGCTTGTTGTTGATTAGGAGCGTACAGTCCAACCAAAAGCGGTTTTTTGCCTTCTAACAACAAATCTACTATAACATATCTTCCTAGTTTATCTGCTTCTATTAACTCCGCTGTCATAGTATTCTTGACGTAAATAACCACTCCATTTTTCTTATTCATTGCAGAAGCAATAAATTGTGTACCCAATCTAGAGTTCAATAGGTACTTTTGGTCCATAACCCTAATATGTGTTTCTTGCAAGCAAATAACATCAGTCTTAAATTGTTTTAAGTATTGAAAAACTTTCTTTCTCTTCTGTGGTGAGTTTAAGCCATTGACATTCCAAGTTAGAAACTTAGTCGCCATCCTTAGCGACCCGAAGCTTCTGGAGCACGTTTGCCAGGAGTCCCTTAACTTCCTTAGGCCGCGCCCCTCCCACAGCTTCGCTATAGGTACGCTTTGGAGGTTCCATAACTTTCTGCTGGTCCTGCTCTTGCTCTCGTCTCGCTTGTCTCAAGGCAGCATGCGTCATCCTCTGCTCTCTGGCATCTTCCGATGAAGCTGTAATTTGATCCACTCCAGTAGCTTTCTCATCTGTCTGCGTTCCTTCAGCATCTTGAGGCTTTCCCTCGCCATTTTTCTTTGCAGATTCCAAAAGTGGTAAAGGGGTTGCTTTTAAAACATTGCTGTAAAAATCACGTGCCTGGATCACTGTAACCAAACGGTGTCTCGTGCCTTCATGCATCACCACCATGCCCACTGGTATCTCCCATCTAAACTTGATGTCGCGTTTCTTAAGTTCCTGTGCCAGAAAAGCAAAATCTTTCCTTCTCCTTAAAATTCTTGGAGGAATCTCTTTTAAAACCAAAACTTCTTGCTCAGCAACCACAAGCTTAGTATCATAAGAAACTTGGATAACTTCATTCCTGATTGCTCTCTTTGTGAAATAAACCACCACATCTCTAGGTAGCTTCCTTTGCCTTGCAATCCATGAATTCACACGAAAGATTTTGTCTATATTTCCCTCAATTTCAGCTGCTGACTGTCCCAGTACCACTTCCAAAGCCTCAGAGACTATTTGCTTTAAATCTTCTTTAGGATTCTCTTTTAAGCCTCTGATAGCAAACTCCATCTGGTGGTATTGGACCAGAGTCAAGTCACCGTCCATTTTATCCATCACATTTTCATTCTCTAACACTTTTGCTTCTAATCTGGAATTATTTTGGCTAAGATCTTCCATTTTTTCGTCCATGCATTCAATACATAAAGCCATACCTTGAAGTGCAGGCAAGATGTCTGCCCTCATTGCTGTAAACCTCTCCTCCAGCTTTTCCATCTTTTCATCTATAATATCTGCTATTTGTTGTGAGTGCTTTTCCAAAGCATCCTGTAGATCTTTAACCGTCAGTGCTGGAGCAGGTGCAGGAGGCAGTAAGGCTTGCAGTGAGGACTGTTGCACTGGGGAAGCCCCCGCGCTCCTGAGAACTTTAGAAGTTTTAGCCACCATCTTCCCCCACTTTCACTTGCTACGCACTTTCACTTCAAAGTCCATAAAATCCGTTGAACTAGAGAACAAAAATCCACTGTCACCTTGATCTCCTGTATCGCTCTGCCTGCCTCTTCACACTCCAAAGTCCTTCCTTTTGGCAGGGGTGGTTGCTAACGCTTGGTTCTGCTCCCAAAAACACGGAGCAGAAGCGCTGCGCAGCCCGGAGCAAACCCAGGCTTTGGGGGGGTTCGATCCTTCAGCCGCCCGAACTAAAAGCTCAGGCGGCCCCAGAGAGCTCAACCCCTACCTGGGGCCTCACCCCCTCCTCTTCTCCCAAGGAGGGGGCTTCCGAACCGTCAAAACAGCTGATCGGCGCTGTTTTCGGCGGTTCTACGAAGCCGCGGAGCGGACAGCCCGGAGATGGCTGTCTTCAGTGTCGCGTCGCCACCGGAAGTCAGATTAAATACATTCTTAGCTATGGTCAAAAAGAATAAGAAATTGAGGGAATAAATATATATTAAATTAGGAAGGCTACATATTTTTAAGTTATATGTTATTTTTTGTATCTCAGTGCTTGTCTTTTTTTTCTTGTTTCTTTTTTTTCTTTTTTTCTTTTCTCTTTCTACTTTCTTTTTTACTTATTGATTAAGAAATATAAAAGCATGAGAGGGTTTATATGGAAAAAACAGAATTAAATCCACCAATGTAAATATAGTTAAATGTTGAAAAGATTGTCACTTGTAAGAATATTTAGAATTTGGAGGGAGAAATAAGCTGAAATAAACACGGTAACAGGATTTATAATAAGGCAACTAAAATGACAAATAGGATTATTGAAACTATATACTTAACTGTTGTTATTTAAAATAATGAGAATTGTCTTAATCTGTTTTGCAAAGAAAGATACTTTGGGGGAAGGGGAAATCAAATGAAATTAACATATGGAATATAGATCATAGAAATTAATTGTTAAGGATTGTCTTATGTTACCCAGACAACATTCTGTTTATAAATTATGGCGAAGATGGCGAAGATTTCGGCCTATTTGAAAGATCATTCGCAAGAACGTTATATTATGGAATGGAGAAAATGGATTGAGTTTATCCAGAACAAGTATAGGGTTAAGAAGTTTTATGTAGCATTCAAATAAGTCTTCTTTCGTTTTTTTTTTCTTTTTTTATTCTAGTTTTTTATATATATTTAATATTGTTAAGGTGTGTCTTATCCTATATAAGTTAGAGAGTGATGGATTTTAGAATTTATAGTTGTTAGTATATGGTTGTTTATGATTGCCTTTTTATATATATATACCTTGTATTTAGCTCTGGGAAGTCGGGGGGGAGGGGGGGGGTGGAGGGAGAGGGGGAGGGAGGGAGGTTGGGGGGAGGTAGGGGGGGTAGTAGGGAGGGGGAAGGGGGGTTTTTTTAAAGGAAAACTGTATTTTAAAACTTTTCAATAAAAAAAATTACTGAATGTTTTATGTTATGTTAAAAAATTCTAATAAAATATATTTTTTAAAAAACCTACTAGATTCTGTAAAAACTTTGTTCCTTATGCCATCCATCTTGTAAATTCACAGAATTCTTTTTTTTGCCATGTATATGTATATATTCAAACTACACTGTGATGTTTCTCTGAGTCATATGTGTGGGTATGTGGGTATATGCATAATGGCATTTTTTGAGAGCTAAATGCAACAAAATTTCATTTTAATGTATGCTGATTAGTGACAATGTTTCTATTCTTCTATTCTATTCTATTCTATTCTATTCTATTCTATTCTATTCTATTCTATTCTATTCTATTCTATTCTATTCTATTCTATTCTATTCCATTCTATTCTATTCTTCCATTCCATTCCATTCCATTCCATTCTATTCCAGTTTTTAAAAAGACTAATCAGATTTGGCTAAAACTGAGTACAAACATATATAGCAGGTGCATATGGGCAAAAAGACACTAAGACTGCTGTGGGTGATTTAGCTTAACTATCCATAAAATTTTTTCTCTCCTCCCATCTATCCAAGAAATAAGTCTCAAAGTTTATTGGCCCATTCCCTATAATAGATCAATACAGCCCTACGGTTATCCATCTGCAACTGCCCACCTCAGGCAACGTACAATTTATAATTCTGTTTGTCTATGGAGATTATCAGTCATCCATGTCATGGTTGTCCCAAAGGTGCTTTTTCAAGAGGCAACTGGACTTGAAGACATTTCACTTCTCATCCAAGACGCTTCTTCACTTCTGAAGTGAAGAAGTTTCTTGGATGAGTTCTGAAGTGAAGAAGTTTCTTGAATGAGACATGAAACATTTTCAAGGGAAAACAAAGAAAGTCCACTTGTCTCTTGAAAAAACACTTTGGGGACAATTCTTTTTTGTGTTTCTCATGTTCAGCACCTTTCCCTCTCCCATACGTTTTCATAGAATAACATGAGGTGGAGTATATTTTGGATTCTAGATTCAGGAAAAGGAGGCTTGAATATTTCATTTCATCTACAACTATCCTGACATAGAATAATCTTGGGAAATGGCAAAGGATGCTCACAATTTGTCCTTTAGTTTCATTTGAAATACCCATGCAAACCCTATTCCATGAACTGTCTTTAGACTCTCTAGACCAGGAACAATGGTCCTTTTATGACTTGTGGACTTCCACTCCTAGAATTCCTGAACCAGGAGTTGAAGTTCACAAGTCATAAAGGGACCACCATTCCTCACCTCTACTCTAGACAATGATCATGAAGAAGAAAACCTCTTGCTCATATCTTCTTGATCTCTCCAGCTGCTGTTGGCAGCCAGAAGGTAAAACACATTCCAGTTTCATCTAAATCTTCCATCTCAATATCTCAGTATTTGTTGAGCTTGTAAGATGCTGAGCCTGTCTTCATGTACAGGAGAATAGAGTAACTGTTGGGGAAAGATCATATGAAGGGAAGTAGGCTTGACTCAGAGAAGAGAGAGGGTAATGCAGTATGAATAGAGAAAAAATATCTGAGTCCTGGAAAGGTAGAGAACATAAAAAACAAACTGGTAATAATTCTGTGCTTACTAGGTTCAAATCTAAAATAAGTTGAAGCAAAGAAAGGTTTTGGGGGTGTTTTCAATATTATGTGACTATATTAAATTACATTCCAAGGCTCCTGATAACTCCTATTTCCTGAACCTGATAATCTTGAGAGGACAGTAACATTAAAACATGCACAAAAACTATAAATGTAGTTCATGTTCACTGGGTTAGATTCTACAACATTGGCCAATATATTTTTGTGGTTTGAAATTAGAATTTACATTTTATGATTCCTTGGTAGCAAAGAGCTATAGGAAAAGCTAAAGCTTCATTTTGATATTTTTTTCTCCATGGGTCCTTCTTTTCAAATTAGAGTACAAAGCATGATCAAAGAATTATCTCACCTTAATTATTTGATTTTCAAATAGAAATTGGTGAGAAGATATGCTCCCAAGTTAAACTATTTCCAGCTGCATTTCAATTCCTAAAGACTTTGCGAATCACAATGTGATTTATGGTTGTTTATCCCTATATCTTTAACTTTACAGTATTTCACAGCAACAAACTATTTAATATAAATCAAAGGATTCATGGAACATAAATCCTCAAATGGGTGTTTTTTCATGTAAGGTAATTAAATACAAAGTAAAAATGTGTCACGGTGATTAGTAAAAATGGGGAACTTTCATACCAGGCGTACAAAGTTTCTATTACAAAACTCACTTACCTAAAGCTGCTTTAGAGTTTGTCCTTATTATACAACAGAAGTCAGCAATAGGCTGTTCTCTTAGTCTTTTCTTCCAGTACAATAAATACCTTCAGGGAAGAAAAATAGGAAAATATTATAGCCAACTCTATAATTGTCTTACTATACAATTAATTAATTCTATTAACATTTAAATAAATAATTCCCCTTATAGTATTTGGAAACTTCATTGGTGCTAGTCTCCTTAGTTTCTAAGATGGCGACACCTGGATCGGTTGTGGCTGCATTGGGTCTCGAAGGTGAAAACTATATAAGGGATAAAGGCCACATGATCAGGAAGGTTTTAATGTGTTTGAGCAATGTGGTGGGACTAAGGTAACATACAACCAACAATCTTTGCTGGTATGGCAAGTTTTTAACTGTTTTGGAACTGTTGGTGAGATTGTTAAATCGTTTGTGCTGTTTGAAATTGTTCTGCCAGCAGCAAGATCTCACTGCTGACACAGTGATGGATTCTATTGTAAATCAGGGCTGTTTCCAAAGGAGGCAGACAAGGAATGATCCCCGGGCTTATGGAGCAAAGAAACTGGATGAGGCTGTCAGCAGGCCCAGAGGAAGGGAGAGAGGCTTTGGAGGAGTTGGAGGCAGCAGCAGCGTGCTCCAGGGGCGAAAAGAAGAGAGGCCCCTTTAAGGAAAAGGTGGAAGAGACAGAATCAGTAAAAGGAAATGTTGTTCTGCAGGAATACAAGCTAATTTGAGGGCTAATCCACATGGAGTTCCATTTCCATCTGTCCTGTTTGCAATCGTTCGCTCCCTAGAGACTAAAATGGACATTCTGAAACTTGAGCTGGCCAAAAACAACGAGTGTACATTGGAGGTGGTGACCCTTTGAGAGCTGTATGCTATGAAATTACATTTTGATGTATGCCGATTGGTGTACATTCAAAGTGACTGTCAGAACCCACCTCAGCCCACATCCTAAGAAACTCTTGGAGACAAGATTTTCCAAGTAGGAACTTTTACTAAGAAATAGGAGATAGCAGGCATAATAGACAGGATCTAGGAATTCCCTCACAGATCAATATTTTTAAAGTGTCCCCAAGCAAACCCCACCCCACAGTTCATTCAGTCAGTTCCAGATCAGCCAAGTTCCAGGTAGTAAGCCCATCGTGGGAAAGGAAAGATAATAGGACTGCAGCAGGATCATTTCCACCCTCCTCACACTTCATTCAGAGAAACAAATCAGATCCCAGAGGGTTGCATTTCTCCCTTTCCCACCCTCTTTCCTAGTTGCCCGTAAGTTGAAAGGGAATGCCTAGCGAGAAAGCAATTGGTTATATTGTGATGGATAGCACACAGGCGGAATATACAAAGGTTGCATTTAAGGGAGGAAGTGAAAGCCATAAAGCCCCATGCCTGTTCCCTTTCCCCTTTGGGAATGGCAGAATCCAGGGGAAGATGAGATTTGGGAGAAAGTCAGAAATGAAATATAAATGGATTCTGACAGTGACAATAATAATAATAATAATAATAAACCTTTATTGTCAAAGTACAACATGTGTACATTGAGATTAGCTGAGCCTCCCCCCGTGCTCTCTCCCCCCAACACACAGTGACAACAAACCCTCCATCCTACCACACCATGTGAACCATCGGCATACATCAAAATGTACATAAATCAGAGCTGTAATTCAGCAATAAGGATAATAGAAGCAGATTAGGACAAACTAAGCATGCAACAGCTAAGTGACAAAAAATTTCCTGTTTTCAAAGGCACTAATATATATATATTTGTACTTTCTGTACAATATCTTCAGAAGGTATATATTTTTATGTTATTCTATTTTTCATTTTTGCAGGAGCTTTTAAATTCTAATATTTAATTTAATCCTACACTTATTATAAAATTAAGAATGTATCACATCTGGAATTTTAATTCCAGCTATTTTATCCTTTGTATTAAATGAACCTTTCTCCTATCAAGTCAAATCCTTGTAGAATCTTTCCACACTAGAATATAGTTTTCTTCTAAAAAATATTTAAATTTTTATATATTCTTAATCTTCTAAATTTGAGGAATATTCATTAGTTTTCACAAAACTAATGAATATTAGTTTAATTTATGAACATTCATTAATTTATGAACATTCAGTAATTCTGATTTCTCATAATTAACACATAATGTTGACGCCAGTGTAAAACTGAAAAGTTTTATTTATTTACTGGACTTATAGGCCACTCTGACTACAAATGATATTTTTCTTTAAAAAAAAGTACAGTTTGTACAATATTAACTATGGCCAAGATCATATCGTCAACAAAAACATTTAGGAAGCATTCTTCATTAACTTTCATGTTTTGATATATGCATCAATGCGTAGAACTGAGACTAAATTTAACCCTTTAAAATGATAATGAAACTGAATCAAATTTGTTTGTATGTTATATTTTCATAAGCAGCCTCTCTCTTTCTTCCCCCTTCCCCATCTCCTTAGTAATATATTGTGAGGAAGTATTTGGAGTTTTATAAAATTATATTTAACGATCTGAAAATTGGAATAAGATGTCCTTTAGGAATAAGTCTAGACTGTTTTAAATATATTATTTTAATTGGCTACGAATTTGTATAAATTTTGAATCTGTGTTTAGTAAATGAATTGGTTTATAAGACTGAATAGTATAAGCAAACAGTATAAGCAAATCTGGTAAGGAGCATTTATATTACTTAATATGGGAATAAATGTAATGTGCCACTTTTCTTTTGCTGTATTTAGCTTATACAAAGATAAGTGCTATATCTAACAAATTTCAGGCATAGTTTGGTAAACAATCAGATACTTCTGTGTTATCAGTAAAGAGACCTACCACTTTATTGTTCACCTAAAGTCAATCATGTGTTAAAGAAAGTCCTGCTGTAGTGTACAGTACTCAACTTACAACAGTTCATTTAGTGACCATTCAAAGTAAAATGGCATTGAAAAATGTGATTTATGACCATTTTTCACACTTACAACCATTACAGCATCCTCATGGTCATGTGATAAAAATTCAGGTACTTTGGGCTTCCTGGTTGTGACGCTGTGGCAACACACACATGGGGAAACAGGGCTCCATTTCCCATGCCCAAATTCTGGTTGCTGGGGGTCTGAAAAGACCAAAAATCATCCCATAGAGGTAACGGGCCAAAGGGCAAACCCTTGTAAATCCAAGGAAGGCCCTGGACCAGCAGGAAGAAAGGCCTGACCGCATCCATGCTGCCAGCCAGAAGCTGCTGACCACCGGGAGACCAACAACTATAACCAAGCAATAGCAAAGCGCTGCTCTGGGAGATATTATCTTCCTTATCTTTCTACAACTGAAAAACCTGTTCTTTTTTATTGGGAAGCATCAGACTATAACTTTGTTAACTTCGTAAAGCTTGGTTGGAAAAATACTGTAATATTTAATATTTTTTTAATTTTTGTATGTTGTATTTTATTGTATTGCCCTGTACACCGCCCTGAGTCCTTCGGGAGAAGGGCGGTATAGAAATTAAATTATTATTATTATTATTATTATTATTATTATTATTATTATTATTATTATTATTATTATTATTATTATTATTATTATTAAATGGACACTTAATGACATCTAGTGGCAAAATGGAGAACTACACTTTGCCTTGCCTGCTAACTTTATCTGGATATTGTGGCTGGAGAGTCAGAACTTGGCTAGACACCCAGACATTGCTTACAGACTAAACTCTTTGATGTCCTTGAAATAGTCCTGGAGATTGTGGCTGGAAAAAGAGAATCTCTTTGGCTTGCTTTTCTCTACAGGATGGATGATAATTAAAAATACAAATTGTTTTGAAGTCATCTGACTTCCTTGGATTACAAATATAGCTTGACCTGGAATCTTACAAGCTGTTTAGAGAAAGAGTGATTTTTTTTATTTCTCCTATTTGATTGGAGCTTATTGGATTACAAATTTTTTGATTTGACTTTCAACTTTGAATTTTCTTGGTGGATTATAAAGTATGATTAAAAGAGTTGAGGGCGAGGAACAAAATGAGTTTCCCTAATTTAACTAAAGCTGGCAAAAAAAGTAACCTCTGCCCCCTCTTTTGCAAGTACAGTTTATCAGAGATCAATTAATACAATGGTTCAATAAGAAAAGGCTAATAATTTCCAGAAAGAGACACAACCGACATTACAAGCAATTCAAGAGGCAATTGTCATCCATATGGCAGCTACAGTAAAAAACCATGAGGAGACAAAAACTGACCTTGAAAAAAAATGAACCAAAAAATTCATAATATGGACTCTCAATTTGAAAATTTTAAGCAGATGGTCACAAAAATGAACAAAGGATTCAAAAAATAAAAGATAAATCAACAGAGGTCGACCAAAAATTAGAAGAATTAAAAGATGAAAATCAGAAACTGATGCAAATAAATAGAGAATTAGAAGATTCAATAGCAGTCATGGAAATGGAAAAGGCCTCTTACTTTTTAAGATTTCAAAACATAATGGAAGACAGGGAATTACTGGGTGAGGCATTAGAAATCAGAAAACAGGAAATGTAAGGAGAATTGGCTCAAATGGTATATTTGAGTTTGAGTTAACTCAAACTATGTGAGAAGAAATAAAGTTTCTAGAGAAGTACATGTTAGATTTCTCAAGAGATCTATAAGAGATGAGATCCTGAGAAGAGTGAGAGATGACCCTCTGAAATATAAAGAAAAAGAAATTGTAGTTCTCAAATGGATCCCTAGGAGAATAAGAGAGTCCCAAAGACAATATTAATTCTTAATCAGAAAATTAATTGAAAAAGGAGTCAACTTTAGATGGCTGATCCCAGAAGGGATTTTAGTTTATTGGGATATGAAAAGATATAGACTGGATATGCCACACAAAGCAATGGAATTTTATGACAACCATAAAGCGTTTATGGAAGGGGGTGGTTTTGAATCTGGTACAATGAAAGAAATAAAGAGACAGGAAGAGACAGTAACAGAAGGAGCAGCCAAGCCAAGAGAAGAAGAAACTAAAAATACATATACAGAAGAAGGGGCAAGACCAAGAGAACAGAAACAGAGAAGATCGACTAGAAGATTAAGACCTAGATATAATTGAAAGAGATGGGAGAAGGAAAATGGGATCTTTTCAATGAATATAAACGGACTGAACTTTACCTCGAAATTTTTTTACACTGCTACAAAAAAACTAAAGATATAATTGCCGCCAAGAAACACATATTAAGAGACAACACTGTAAATTGTTAGAGCAACCGAAAATGGGCAAATTCCATTTTGCATTAGCACAAGAGGAATAGCTTTATATATTAAACAATGAACCCTAAACAAATTTATGCAGATGAAGAGGGAAGAATATTAATGGTGGAAATAATGATGGAACAAAAACAGATACTGATGGTAGCAATATATGCACCAAATGATAAACAAGAATTTTATCAAAAATTACATTAAAAAATATTAGAATTGGAATACCAAAATTTTTGTATAATAGGAGACTTTAATGCTATAGCTGATGGAATCTTGGACTATAAAAGTATTAAAACAGGGAAGTAAGGAAGAAATATATTACCTAAAGCACGGGTCGGCAACCCACAGCTCTGGAGCTGCATGCGGCTTTTCAGCCTTCTCCTGTGGCTCCCAGTTTGCAGAGACAGAGAGAGGCACTTGCGCTTCCCTTCTCTCTGTGTGTGTGTGTAACTCATGCTATCCACCGAGAAGCCTACAAGCTTATTGGGCGGGGCTCCTGCCTTTGCTGCATCTCCATAGGAAGCAGGAAACAGGAAGCAGCAAAAAGCAGCAGCTCTCAAGGACAGGAGAGCTAGCCCAATAAGAATGTGTGTCAGCTTGTCCAGAACATTGTGAAGCCAGCTTGCCAGGTGAGCAGAAGATCAGAGAAAGGAAGAGGGTGGGGAGAGAGGGAAAGACAGGAAGAGGGAGGGAGGGAGAAGCGCAAGTGCCTCTGTCTCTCTCTCTCTCACACACACACACACAAACACACTGAGTGGGGGAAGAGGACTGGCAGATCAAGGGCAGAAAGAGAGAGGAAGGGAGAGAGAAAAGAAGGGAGGGAGAGAGGGAGGGGGAGAGAGAGAGGGAAAGAGAGGGAGGGAGAAAGAGAGGGAAACAGAAAATATGAATATATGTAGTTGTCCTTACTGGACTTTTTAGTAAAGAACGTTTAATGAAATATTTTAATGTTTTTTTTAATTAAGAGGTGAGGTATGGTGATAATTATGCTGTATTTAAAGATGGTAGATAAGCTACTAAAATTGTTTTTACCTGTTGGGATGAAGGAGAAAGGGGTTTTTTCCCCTCTTTCTCCTGTCCTTTCCCCCCCACACACACAATTTTTTTCTTTTCTATTTTTCTGTTTGTAGTTCTGTTTGTAGGACTCAAATAGATATTTGAGTATTTTATTTGAAAGTAACCTTTGACCCAGTGTCTTTTTTTTTGCAGTTCAAAATGCTTTTGTTGCATGCAGGAATAAAAATTTGTTTTCTTTGTAGCAGTTCATTGATTTCATAAATGCAGTACACTATAGTTTTTTTATACATAGCATAAAGGTAAAAAACAATATATGCAGGGTTATCTTCATTTTAGATGTCAAAAAATTATTGTGGCTCCCAATGTTTTCTTTTCGGTGGGAAATGGGTCCAAATGGCTCTTTGAGTGTTTTAGTTTGTCTACCCTGACCTAAAGACTTTTCTAAAATGGCAGAAGAAATTTGTATTCAAGACATATGATAGATTTGCTGTTAGAAGGCAAAAAACGCTTTTGGTTGGACTGTATGCTCCTAATCAACAACAAGCTGACTTTTATAGTTCATTACACAGTAAGATTACTCAGATGGATTATAAATCTTTTATTTTTATGGGAGATTGGAACGGCGTCTTGGATGTACAACTGGACAAGTGTGGTTCTTTTAAACATGCTCCGAGCCACGCTAGATTGCCTAAATCCTTTTTTGAAATGAAGGATGATTTGGAATTGCGAGACATTTGGAGAGAAATACATCTACGTGAAAAGGATTACACTTTTTTTTCTGACAGACACCAATCTTTTTCCAGGATTGATTTTATATTACTGACTAATGATTTTTTTCCCTAGGATTAGGAAGATAAAGATTTGTCCAAGAACTATATCTGACCATAGTCCAGTCTGGCTAGAGATTAATAAGGATAATAGAGATAGGTGCTCTTGGCGCTTAAATGAGAACTTGTTTAGAAATCAGAGTAACATGGAAGAATGTAAAAAACAGATGGACTTTTTTGAAATTAATATGAACAAGGATACTTCTATGGACATGGTTTGGGACGCTAGTAAAGCTGATATGAGAGGGGTGTTAATAAACCCTATATGAACAATAAATACAGACGTAACTTGGAAGTTAGGAGGAAAGAATTGGAGAATGAAATTAGGGAAAAAGAAAAGGCCCTAATTTTGAAACCATCGGATGTGAAGATCAAAGAGGTTATTAATTTGTTAAGAGGACAATTTGATAAGTTGATGGCTGATCAGGTGGCAATTAACTTACGGTTTGCTAGGCATAACACTTTTTGCAATGCCAATAAACCAGGTAGATGGTTAGCCTACAGGTTAAGAAAAAAGCAAAGGGCTTCTAACATAGATAAAATAGAATATAAAGGTAAGGTTGTGTATCAACAGGACCTTATTAAGGAAGCCTTTGTGGACTTTTATTCCAAACTATATGCTAAAGATAAGATCAATGAAGTAGATATTGACGTATATTTGAAGAATGCCAACATCCCGGTTCTTACACAAGAACAAAAGGAAGAGATTAATCAATTGATAACAGAAGAAGAAATTCTTTTAGCAATTAAGCAATTGAAGGTGGAAAAAGCGCCAGGCATGGATGGACTGACTGCGGTGTATTACAAAAATCTACAATCGGAGGTGATAAAGCCATTAAGGGAATTGTTTCAGACAATTCAAAGGGGAGGAAGGGTGCCTCCGTCTTGGAGAACTGCTTTTATTTCCCTGATTCCGAAGGAAGATCAGGATGTTACTCAAGTAAGAAATTACAGACCAATATCACTTTTGAATACGGACTACAAGATATTTGCTAAGGTTTTAGCTAACAGATTGATGAGGGTTTTGCAACAGATGATTCATGGGGACCAAACTGGGTTCATTAGTGGTAGACAAATGAAAAATAATGTGAGGCATATAGTTGATGTGGTGGAGTTTTTGGATACGAACAACCAGATCCCTGTGGCGTTGATCTTTTTAGATGCTGAAAAAGCTTTTGATCAACTGGATTGGCAATTTTTGATGAAAGTTTTAGATAAAATGAATTTTGGGGATAAATTTTTACAACCAATTAGGGCATTATATCAAAAACAAACTGCCCGAATAATAGTAAATAATAGTTTGACTGAAGTATGCAATATTGAAAAGGGCACAAGACAAGGGTGTCCGTTATCACCTTTATTATTTGTTTTAACATTGGAGATATTATTGATTAAAATACGGAATTCGGAAAAAATTAAGGGTATTCAAATTAGAGATCAGGATTATAGACTGAGGGCGTTTGCAGACGATCTGGTTGTTACGGTGACCCAGCCAGAAAATTCTGTTGTGGACCTGATGGAGATAATAATGCAATATGGGAAGGTTTCTGGATTTAAGGTTAATGTACAAAAAACTAAAATATTAGCCAAAAATATGACAGTATCGCAAAAGGCCCTTTTAGAAGGGTTAACTGGATTTGAGATTGTTAAAAGGGTTAAATATTTGGGGGTGTATTTGTCACCCTCAAATGCAAAGTTATATAAAAATAATTATGAAAAGCTATGGGGTAAAATTCAAAAAGAATTGGAGAGTTGGGAAAAATTGCAATTGTCTTTACTGGGAAGAATTGCAGCAGTGAAAATGAATGTTTTGCCTAAATTTCTATTTTTATTTCAAATGATACCAATTCTTTAAAAAGATTCAAATTTGGAGGAATGGCAATGAGGTATCAATAAATTTGTATGGGCAGGGAAAAGGCCACGAGTTAAACTTAAGATTATGCAGGATACGCGTGAAAGAGGTGGTCTTAAAATGCCCAACTTTAAATTATATTATGAAGCTGCTGCGTTGTCAGCGATAAGTGATTGGATTAATTTGACACAAGGGAGATTATTAAATCTTGAGGGCCACGACTTGTTATTTGGCTGGCATGCATATTTATTGTATGATAAGAAGGTAGATAATGTGTTTAAAGTGCATATTTTAAGACAGGCATTGCTGAGAGTTTGGAAAAAGTATAGACATAAGCTCAACTACAAGATACCTTTATGGGCAATTCCGAAACATGCAATAGAAAACATAAATGTTGGCTTCAAACATGATGTGACTACGTACAAGGAGATCTTAAGTTTGGAGAGGAACGTATGGTGTTTGAAGCCGTATAATCTTTTACGAGATGAGAAGATTGTTCAAACTTGGTTTCAATATGGTCAATTACGGGCCAGGTGGAAAGAAGACCAGAAAATTGGTTCCTCAATGACTGATGAAAATTTGGTAAAGCAAATTAGAAATCAGGGTCCAGCACATATCAGACGGATATATCTTGCATTGATAGAAATTGACTCAGAAACAGAACTTGTTAAAGATTGTATGATAAAGTGGGCTCAGAATATTCAAGAAGTTATCACAATGGACACTTGGGAAAAGATCTGGGTGAGGAACGTAAAATTTACACAAGCTCAAAACTTAAGAGAGAACTTTTACAAAATGTTTTATAGGTGGCATTTAGATCCTAAAAAGCTTGCAAGTAGGTATCCGAACTACCAACCTAAATGTTGGAGATGTGGTGGCGAAGATGCAACATATTTTCATATATGGTGGACCTGTAAAAAGGTTAAAGCTTTTTGGATTAAAATCTGGTGGAATATGCAGAAGATATTTAAGCAAAGGATAAAGTTTTGTCCGCAATTGTTCTTATTGGGCATAATTACAGATACTACTGTTGTGGACATCAAGTTGATGTTGAACTTAATTACAGCAGCAAGACTTTTAGTAGGTCAATATTGGAAGAAGGAGGAACTGCCGACTATAGAAGAATGGACTCTAAAAGTTTCTGACCTGGCGGAAATGGCAAAGATTTCGGCTTACTTGAAAGATCATTCGGAACGTTATATTATGGAGTGGAAAAAGTGGATTGATTATATCCAGAACAAATATGGGACCAAAAAGTTTCACGTAGCATTTGAATAAGTTTTTTTCTTTTTTTTATGTGATATTAGTATTGCTTGTAGTCATTTCATATGAGCTAGAGTGCGATAGACTTAATAGTTTATTGTTGTTAACATATGGTTGTTTATGATTGTTTTTTGCTTTTATACCTTGTATTTAGCTCTGGGAAGTCGGGGAGGGGGGAAGGGGGGAGGGTTAGGGAGGGTTAGGAAGGGGGGAGGGATTGTTAAAGATAAAATGTATTGTAAAACTTTTCAATAAAAAAAGACATATGGAGAGACTTCCAGGTGGCAAGGCTCCGTTCGATGGCGGCTGTTTCGGCCGTCAGCCCCATTGTTTTCCGTAGAGCCGCTAAAAACAGCGCCGATCAGCTGTTTAGTGGCTCGGAAACCCGCTCCTCGGGAGAAGAGGGGGGGGTGAGCGCTTAGGTAGGGGTAGAGTTCCCCTAGATTGCCAGACTTTTGACTCTGGTGATTGAAGGGTGTGAACTCCCCCGAAGCCTGAGTTTGCTCCGGACTTCGGGACGCTTCTGCTTCAAGGCTTTGGAGCAGAGCAGGATGCTGCAACCACCCCTGCTATCGATAATTAACTGTGGATTTACTTGGAAGCAGGCAGAGCTGTGGAGGAGAGTGCTGTAAGAGCAAGTATCTGAACTTTAACTCTTATTTTGAGAGGAACAGTTGTAAATGGTGCAGAAAGTGAAAGTGCGCAATGGAAACGGGCGCTAAGATGGCTTCTAAACCAACAAAAGTTCCTAGGAGTACTGGCGCTTCGCCAGTTCAGCATTCCTCATTACAGGCTTTAATGCCCCCTCCTGCAGTACCTGCGCCCGCTCCAGCTTTAACAATAAAGGATTTGCATGATACTTTACAAATTCAATCACAACAAATAGCTGGACTTATTGAGGAGGAGAATACTGAAATTAGAGCAGACATTTTGGCTGCATTTCAAGGGCTTGCTGTTTGTATCGAGCGTCTGGATGAGCGAGTGGAAGAGATCAGTCAGAATAATATGAGATTAGATAATAAAGTCATATGGGAAAGTTTCTGGATTTAAGATAAACACGCAAAAAACAAAATATTGTCTAAAAATATGTCTATAGAACAAAAGGTTACTTTAGAAGAGTTAACGGGATTTGAAATAGTTAAAAAGGTTACATATTTGGGTGTATACCTTGCAGCTTCAAATATGAAATTATACAAAAATAATTATGAATTATTATGGTTAAAAATACAAAAAGAATTAGATGGTTGGAAAAAATTACAATTATCTTTATTAGGAACAATTGCAGCAGTAAAAATGAATGTTCTGCCAAAATTTTTATTTTTGTTTCAAATGATACCTATAGTTAAAAAAGATTCAAATTTGGAGGAATGGCAGAAAGATATTAATAAATTTGTTTGGGCAGGGAAAAGACCAAGAGTTAAATTTAAGATAATGCAAGATGTATGGGAAAGAGGTGGATTAAAAATGCCCAATTTTAAATTATATTATGAAGCTGCTGCTTTATCATCAATTAGTGATTGGTTTAATTTAACACAAGGGAGATTATTGAATATTGAGGGTCATGATTTGTTATTTGGTTGGCATGCATATTTATTGTATGATAAGAAGGTGGATAATATTTTTAAGATACATGTATTAAGGTGTGCTCTGTTGCGAGTTTGGAAAAAATACAGACATAAGTTAAATTATAAAATTCCAATTTGGGCAATACCTAAACATGCAATAGAAAATATAAATGTTGGATTTAAACATGATGTGACTACATATAAAGAAATTTTAAGGATGGAAGGGAATGTATGGCAATTAAAGTCATATAATATTTTAAAAGAAGAAAAGATTGTACAAACTTGGTTTCAGTATGGGCAGTTACAAGCAAGATGGAAAGAAGATCAGAAAGTTGGTATTTCGATAATTGATGGAAATTTGGTAAAACAAATTAGAGATCAAGGTCAAGCACATATAAAAAGGATATATAATGCATTGATAGAAATTGATTCAGAAACGGAACTTGTTAAAGATTGTATGATAAAGTGGGCCCAGAATCTCCAGGAGGTTATAACAATGGATACTTGGGAAAAGATTTGGGTGAGAAATGTAAAATTTACACAGGCTCAAAACTTAAGAGAGAATTTTTATAAAATGTTTTATAGGTGGCATTTAGATCGTTAAAAATTAGCATGTATGTATCCGAACTGTAAGCCTAAATGTTGGAGGTGTGGTTGTGAGGATGCAACATACTATCATATATGGTGGACTTGTAAAAAAGTCAAAGCTTTCTGGATTAAAATTTGGTGGAATATGCAGAAAATATTTAAGAAAAGGAGAAAGTTTTCTCCACAGTTGTTTTTGTTGGGCATTATTACAGATTTTACTGTTATAGATACTAAATTGGTTTTGAATTTAATTATGGCAGCAAGACTCTTAGTAGCGCAATATTGGAAGAAGGAGGATTTGCCTACTATAGAAGAATGGACTTTGAAAGTTTCTAACTTGGCGGAAATGGCAAAGATTTCAGCTTATTTGAAAGAACAATCGCAACAGAGATATATTTTGGAATGGAGAAGATGGATTCAATATATACAGAATAAATATGGGACTAAAAAAATTCATTTAGTATTTGAATAAGTACTGGTTTTATGTGATGTAGTATTAGGTATGCTATTTATTAATAATATAGTTATGTTTAAGAGGAGTTAAAGTGCGTTAGAATTATATGTTATTTTTTAGTTTGTTAGTATATTTTAGCTTTAGTTTGTAAAGTTTATACCCTGTATTCAGCTCTGGGAAGTAGGGAGGGGGAGGGGGAGGGAGGGTAAGGGGTAGGGGAGGGGTAGGGAAGGTGTATGTTATGGAAAAATGTATTGTAAAACTTTTCAATTAAAAAAAAGACATATGGAGAGAAAAAAACCCAAACTGCAATATACATTTTATTCAAATAGACACAAATCATGGTCTAGAATTGATATGATATGGATATCCTCTGAACTTACCACTATGATACAAGAAATAGAGATAGAAATGGCTTCCAGTTCCAGATCACGGCACAGCTAGACGCTAGAGGCAATCGTTCCTTGTGTCATCTGGATTTCTTTTGCTGGGGGACCCCTGTAAAGGCGTTGAAAGTCACCCTGGAGGGGTGACGAGTGGGGGAGAGGACCTCCACTTGATGGTGGAAGGGTGGCAGCCCTGCCATCGGCCTGGAGAAGCTCTTTGGACCAACGGAGAAAAGATCAGCTACTCCCATGGCCCATCACTTCAGCCGTTTCCTGCTGAGGCCAAACTCACAACCAAGCACTTGAAAGCTCAGTGGAGGAACTGGGTGAGACCTGCTTTATCTTTATTCCAATTTTTTACCTTCTCCTGTTAAAAGCCTTTCCAATCTGTTTCTACCTCTTTAAATGGTGGTGTCTGAATACATTGGAAAAAAATATACAGTACCTTGAAAAAATGTAACTAACTAATTGGATCTACATCCTTTCTACTCTTTTATTTTTGATGACCAAAAACCCCCTATTTTCACGGGAACTGGCTATTTTATCTATTTGGAAATAAAAGAAAGAAAAGGAGAAAAAAGAAAAAAAACCCACACATAAATTGATAAAATTCACTCTGTCTGAAAAGGACTTTAAATACTCTGGGGACATCTTGTGGCTAAGCCTAGTACAGCAAGTGAATACTATTGCCAAATATTTTTCTTCATAATCTGAATTTGTCGTTGGCACTAGTTAAAGATAAAAGCCTGAAACAGCTGTGAGCTGAACTTAGCTTTTAAGATCTGTGGAGGTGAACATTTACTGACTTTTGTTTAAAATTAGCCTCCACTAAAGGACTATTACCCCTTCATGGATTACTGCCTTATCGTGGCGAAGGGGCTTGCGTAATTCAATGAAGCTATGAACTATGCCATGCAGGGCCACCCAAGACGGAAAGGTCTTAGCAGAGAGTTCTGACAAAACGTGATCCACTGGAGAAGGAAATGGCAACCCACTCCAGTATCTTTGCCATGAAAACCCGATGGACAGTACCAAAAGGCAAAACGATATGACGCTGGAAGATGAGCCCCTCAGGTCGGAAGGCGTCCAATATGCTACTGGGAAAGAGCAGAGGGCTAGTACTAATAGCACCAGAAAGAATGAAGCGACTGGGCCAAAGCCGAAAGCACACTCAGCTGTGGATATGTCTGGTGGTGAAAGGAAAGTCCGATGCTGTAAAGATTTTTTCTCCATAGGAACCTGGAATGTAAGATCCATGAATCAAGCAAAGCTGGACATGGTCAAACAAGAGATGACAACATCGATATCTTAGGTATCAGCGAACTAAAATGGGCAGGAATGGGTGAATATAATTCAGATGACTATCAGGTACACTACTGCGGGCAAGAATCCCTCAGAAGAAATAGAGTAGCCTTCATAGTCAATGAAAAAGTAGGAAAAGCAATACTGGGATACAATCCTCAAAATGACAGAATGATCTCAGTTTGAATCCAAGGCAAACCATTCAATATCACAGTAGTCCAAGTCTATGCCCCAACCACCAGTGCTGAAGAGGATGAAATTGACCGGTTCTATGAAGCCCTACAGCACCTTATAGAACTAACACCCAAAAATGATGTCCTTATTGTCATGGGGGATTGGAATGCTAAAGTAGGAAGCCAACTGGAATAACAGGCAAGATTGGCCTTGGAGTACAAAATGAAGCAGGGCACAGGCTGATAGAATTTTGTCAAGAGAATACGATGGTCATAGCAAACACTCTTTTCCAACAACCCAAGAGACGGCTCTACACATGGACATCACCAGACGGTCAACACAGAAATCAGATTGACTATATGCTCCGCAGCCGAAAGGACTGTATGATAAAGTGGGCTCAGAATTTTCAAGAAGTCATTACAATGGATACTTGGGAAAAGATTTGTGTGAGAAATATAAAATTTACGCAAGCTCAAAATTTAAGAGAGAACTTTTATAAAATGTTTTATAGGAGGCACTTAGATCCTAAAAAATTAGCAAGTATGTATCCGAACTGCCAGCCTAAATGTTGGAGGTGTGGTGGTGAAGATGCAACGTATTTTCATATATGATGGACCTGTAAAAAGGTTAAAGAATTTTGGATTAAAATTTGGTAGAATATGCAAAAGATATTTAAGAAAAGGACAAAGTTTTGTCCGCAATTGTTTTTACTGGGCATTATTACTGACACTACTGTTGTGGACACTAAGTTGATGTTAAATTTAATTACGGCAGCAAGACCTTTAGTAGGGCAATATTGGAAGAAGGAAGAACTGCCGACTATAGAAGAATGGACTTTAAAAGTTTCCAACCTGACGGAAATGGCAAAGATCTCAGCGTACTTGAAAGACCATTCGCAACAGAGATATATTGTGGAGTGGAAAAAATGGATTGATTATATCCAGAATAAATATGGGACTAAAAAGTTTCATTTAGCATTTGAATAAGTATTGATGTGATATTTATATTGCTTGTAGTTATTTTATAAGAGTTAAAGTGCGATAGATTTAATAGTTTATTGTTGTTTGCATATGGTAGATTATGATTGTTTGTACTTTTATACCTTGTATTTAGCTCTGGGAAGTCGGGGAGGGGGGAGGGGGAGGGAGGGAGGTGTTGGGGAGGGTTGGGAAGAGGGGAGGGGGTTGGGAGGGGTTTTGTTTTGTTTTGTTAAAAATAAAATGTACTATAAAACTTTTTAATAAAAAAAAGAAAAAGTAGGAAAAGCAATACTGGGATACAATCCTCAAAATGACAGAATGATCTCAGTTCGAATCCAAGGCAAACCATTCAATATCACAGTAGTCCAAGTCTATGCCCCAACCACCAGTGCTGAAGAGGATGAAATTGACCGGTTCTATGAGCCCTACAGCACCTTATAGAACTAACACCCAAAAATGATGTCCTTATTGTCATGGGGGATTGGAATGCTAAAGTAGGAAGCCAAAAGATAACTGGAATAACAGGCAAGTTTGGCCTTGGAGTACAAAATGAAGCAGGGCACAGGCTGATAGAATTTTGTCAAGAGAATACGATGGTCATAGCAAACACTCTTTTCCAACAACCGAAGAGACGGCTTTACACATGGACATCACCAGACGGTCAACACAGAATTCAGATTGACTATATGCTCCGCAGCCAAAGATGGAGAAGCTCTATACAGTCAGTAAAAACAAGAACAGGAGTTGACTGTGGCTTAGACCATGAGCTTCTTGTTGCAAAGTTTAGGCTTAAATTAAAGAAAGTAGGGAAAAGCGCTAGGCCAGTCAGGTATGAATTAAATCATATCCCTGTTCAATATACAGTAGAGGTGACAAATAGATTTAAGGAATTAGATCTGATAGACAGAGTGCCTGAAGAACTATGGACAGAGGTTCGCAACATTGTACAACAGGTAGCAACCAAAACCATCCCAAAGAAAAAGAAATGCAAGAAAGCAAAATGGTTGTCTGAGGAAGCTTTGCAAATAGCTGAGGAAAGGAGGGAAGCGAAAGGCAAGGGAGAAAAAGAAAGATACGCCCAATTTAATGCAGAATTCCAGAGAATAGCTAGAAGAGATAAGAATGCCTTCTTAAATGAACAGTGCAAAGAAATAGAAGAAAACAATAGAATAGGGAGGACCAGAGATCTTTTCAAGAAAATTGGAGAGATGAAAGGAACGTCTCATGCAAAAATGGGCATGATAAAGGACCAAAATGGCAGGGACCTAACAGAGGCAGAAGAGATTAAGAAGAGGTGGCAAAATTACACAGAAGAACTATACAAGAATGAGCTTAATGTCCCTGACAATCACAATGAGGTGGTCACTGACCTCGACCCAGACATCCTAGAATGTGAAGTGAAGTGGGCCTTAGAAAAGCTGAGCAACAACAAAGCCAGTGGAGGTGACAGTATTCCAGCTGAGCTATTCAAAATCTTAAAAGATGATGCAGTAAAAGTGCTACACTCAATTTGCCAGCAAATTTGGAAAACTCAACAGTGGCCACAGGATTGGAAAAGATCAGTTTACATTCCAATTCCAAAGAAAGGCAGTGCCAAAGAATGTTCAAACTATCGCACCATTGCACTCATTTCTCATGCTAGTAAAGTTATGCTTAAAATTCTACAAGCTAGACTCCAGCAGTACAGTATGTGGATCGAGAACTACCAGAAGTACAGGCAGGATTTCGAAGAGGCAGAGGAACTAGAGATCAAATTGCTAACATATGCTGGATCATGGAGAAAGCTAGAGAGTTCCAGAAAAACATCTACTTCTGCTTCATTGACTATGCTAAAGCCTTTGATTGTGTGGATCATAACAAACTGTGGCAAGTCCTTAAAGAGATGGGCATACCAGACCATCTTATTTGTCTCTTGAGAAACCTATATGCGGGCCAAGAAGCAACAGTGAGAACTGGACACAGAACCACTGATTGGTTCAAAATTGGGAAAGGAGTCCGGCAAGGCTGTATACTGTCGCCTTGCCTATTTAACTTATATGCAGAGCACATCATGAGAAAGGCAGGGCTAGATGAATCAAAAATTGGAATTAAGATTGCCGGAAGAAACATCAACAACCTAAGATATGCAGATGATACCACTCTAATGGCAGAAAGTGAAGAGAAACTAAAGAGCCTCTTGTTGTGGGTGAAGAAGGAGAGTGCAAAACTTGGGTTGAAACTAAACATTAAGAAAACCAAGATCATGGCATCTGGCCCTCTCAATTCCTGGCAAATAGATGGGGAAGAAATGGAGGTAGTGACAGATTTTATTTTCCTGGGCTCCAAGATCACTGCAGATGGGGACTGTTGCCAAGAATTTAAAAGATGCTTGCTCCTTGGGAGGAAAGCCATGGCAAATATAGACAGCACATTAAAAAGCAGGGACATTACCCTGTCAACAAAAGTGTGTATAGTCAAGGCTATGGTCTTCCCAGTTGCAATGTATGGCAGTGGAAGCTGGACCATAAGAAAGGCTGAGCGCCAAAGAATTGAAGCCTTTGAACTATGGTGCTGGAGAAGACTCCTGCGAGTCCCTTGGACAGCAAGGCGATCAAACCGGTCAGTTCTAGAGGAGATCAACGCCAACTGCTCTTTAGAAGGCCAGATCCTGAAGCTAAAACTCAAATACTTTGGCCACCTAATGAGAAGGAAGGACTCACTGGAGAAGAGCCTAATGCTGGGAAAGATTGAGGGCAATAGAAGAAGGGGACGACAGAGAATGAGGTGGCTGGATGGAGTCACTGAAGCAGTAGGCGTGAGCTTAAATGGACTCCAGAAGATGGTAGAGGACAGGAAGGCCTGGAGGAACATTGTCCATAGGGTCACGATGGGTCGGACACGACTTCGCAACTAAAAACAATAAAAAGGACTATTTATAACTATTCTAAAAATGGAGAGAGACCAGCAACAAACTTCACTTGATTATAAACTTATACTTGAAACAATCTACAAAACTACTGATATTTATCTCCAGACTGAAAAATCTTAGCTTCAATCCACAAACTGAAACCCAGACTCCAATTAAAGAACTTATAATTCAAAAAATGACAAAATTGGAACAAACCACTATTGAGACAGAGGAATATAAGGAACAACAAGACATTGAAAAACCTAGTATCCAAAGCTTGACTTCATTCAAAGAACCTACAATTTTAAAAGTACAAGGAACTATCACTAAGACAGAGAAATCTAAGTAACAACAACAAAGCATGAGAAAACCTAATACTCAAATTTTGATCTCATCTAAAGAGCCCATAACTCCAGAAGTATATCAAGTGCAAGGCAGTAATATTAAAATAGAGAACGCGAAAGATCAACAAAGATAGTCTATTGAAAGCCTGGACAGCCAAGCATTAACTGCAAATTTGGATAAGACTCTCTACCTTAAGCAGATGAATCCAGAGGAAAGTAGAGTTCAGACCGAATTGAATACAAAGACATTAGAGCAAATACAGAGATCTGAATCAACAGGACAACAACTTAATGACTATAAATGGTTTAGCTTTGTGGATTATTGATGGTCAGATGGTGTCCCTTGATTCAAATAATACATGCTGAAGCCAAGGGAGAGCTATCTGGCAACCTAAGGGCCTTGGTCTGGAAACCTGATTGGCAGAAAAAGCTAGAGTTAGATTTGAAAAATGAGCTATTAGAGACCTATTAAGGGCCACTCTTTTAGTAATAGGTGCTAACAATGACATACAAAGCCCTACATGGCATGGGTCCGGACTACCTACGGGAGCACCTTCTGCCAATGTCAACACCCCACCGCCCTATGCGCTCCCACAGAGAGGGCCTCCTCAGGGTGCCACCGCTCAAGGAATGTTGGCTGGTGGCGCCCAGGGGGAGGGCATTCTCAGTGGGTGCGCCAGCCCTCTGGAACTGCTTACCAACTGAAATCCGGATGGCCCCCGACCTCCGCACCTTCCGGCGTGACTTAAAGACTTACCTATTCCAGCAGTCCGGCCTGGCCTGATAGCTCTGATGGCTCTAATTGGGGTCCCAGTTTGTTTTGTTTTGATTATTGTTTTTCAATACTGTTTCATTTTGTTGCCTATCTTACTCTGTACACCGCCCCGAGTCCCTCGGGAGAAGGGCGGTTTATAAAAACAAACAAACAAACAAACAAACAAACAAATAAATAAATAAATAATTTGTGATTAAGATCTGAAATAGAAAATGTTTATGAGATAAAATTAGAATGCGCTTATATATTTATTAGGGTTATCTTAGATATCGTAGTTTGTATACTGAAATAACGGAAATTTGGTTTATGGATCCTATGTCTGATGTTAAAAGATGTCTGAATACTTTAAGAACTAAGAATTAGCCAAAAATTAAAACAGAGTCTGATAATGTGGCAAGTAGATGTAGATTGACAAATATAGCTTTTTCTATCTATAATATACCGTATATACTTGAGTATAAGCCGACTCGAGTATAAGCCGAGACCCCCAATTTTACCCCCAAAAACTGGAAAAAGTTATTGACTCGAGTATAAGCCGAGGCTGGGAAATGCAGCAGCTGGAGGCTGGATCCCCCGAAAGACGTCTCTGCTGAGATGAGAGAACGGGGTGGCAAGCCGCCAAGAGAATGGGGCGGTGGAGTGCTCCGCTGAGAGAATGGGGCGGCTTGCTGTTCTCTCGGTGCAGCACGGCAGAGGCTGGATCTCGCGAAAGAAGTCTCCGCTGAGCGAGAGAATGAGGCGTCTCAGCGCCCATTTTCTCGGCGAAGACTTCTTTCGGGGGATGCAGCTTCTGCCGCCCCTTTCTCTCAGCTGCCCAGTGGAACAGCTTGCCACCAGAAATCAAGAGTGCTCCATCACTGGAGGTTTTTAAGAAGAGACTGGACATTCACCTGTCTGAGATGGTATCGGTCAGTGGTGGCAAAACTTTTAGAGACCGAGTGCCCAAACCGCAAGCCAAAACCCACTTGTTTATCACAAACTGCCAAGGCAGCATCGGCATTCTGGTGCCCTCGGGGGAGGGGACAGGGAGGCGCCTCTGAGTGCCGCCTCTGGCACGAAAAATAAAGGGGGAGCAAAAAATGGGCCACCGTACCACAAGGCACAAAAACGCCAACCGCCGCGCCGCAGGGTGCAGATACAAGGCACCGCACCACGTGAGAACGGGGCTGGGCTAGTGAGTATCACGCAGGCACTAGCCCCGCCCCCTTTGCAGCATGTGCCTGCTCGTGGCCCCGTGCACGCATGCACGCATGTAAAATGCTTCCCCCTACCTTTTCTTCCAGTCCACCAACCAACAAGGACCTGCTGCTGGCAGCGGTGGTGGCGCACGTGCCAACAGAGAGGGCTCTGAGTGCCACCTCTGGCAGGCGTGCCATAGGTTCACCACCACTGGTATAGGTCCTCCTGCTTGAGCAAGGGGCTGGACTAGAAGACCTCCAAGGTCCCTTCCAGCTCTATTCTATTCTATTCTATTCTATTCTATTCTATTCTATTCACTTTCTATATTTCTATTCTATTCTATTCTATTCCATTCACTTTCTATATTTCTATTCTATTCTATTCTATTCTATTCTATTCTATTCTATTCTATTCTAATTACCATTCTCTATTCTATTCTATTCTATTCTATTCTATTCACTTTCTATATTTCTATTCTATTCTATTCTATTCCATTCACTTTCTATATTTCTATTCTATTCTATTCTATTCTATTCTATTCTATTCACTTTCTATATTTCTATTCTATTCTATTCTATTCTATTCTATTCTATTCTTATTACCATTCTCTATTCTATTCTATTCTATTCTATTCTATTCTATTCTATTCTATTCTATTCACTTTCTATATTTCTATTCTATTCTATTCTATTCTATTCCATTCACTTTCTATATTTCTATTCTATTCTATTCTATTCTATTCACTTTCTATATTTCTATTCTATTCTATTCTATTCTATTCACTTTCTATATTTCTTTTCTATTCTATTCTATTCTATTCTATTCACTTTCTATATTTCTATTCTATTCTATTCTATTCTATTCTATTCTATTCTATTCTATTCTATTCTATTCTATTCTATTCTATTCTATTCTTATTACCATTCTCTATTCTATTCCATTCCATTCCATTCCATTCCATTCCATTCCATTCCATTCCATTCCATTCCATTCCATTCTATTCACTTTCTATATTTCTATTCTATTCTATTCTATTCCATTCACTTTCTATATTTCTATTCTATTCTATTCTGTTCTGTTCTGTTCTGTTCTACGTTCTGTTCCAATCCATTCCATATTTTCTATTCCATTCTGTTCCACTGTCCGAGCCCATCGGAGGCAACCCAGTCAGCCCACACAGGAGTTACACTAAGGCTACGCAGCCTCTCCTCTCAACCTGAACCCCTCCTTACCTTTCCTTTTATCTGCATCCTATTTTTAACTGGCGGCTCTGCCCAGCCTTATTTTGTCCTTGAGCACTCGTGAGCTCATCAAGAACAGAAGGTAACCGTGGGGGGAAAGGGAGGGCAAGATCTGCAAGATCCCCATTTGCATTTGACTTTGCCATCCCATCTGGTTCGAGATAACACGAGAGAGAGAGAGAGAGAGAGAGAGAGAGAGAGAGAGAGAGAGAGAGAGA
Source organism: Vipera ursinii (assembly GCF_947247035.1). Lineage (NCBI taxonomy): Eukaryota > Metazoa > Chordata > Lepidosauria > Squamata > Viperidae > Vipera > Vipera ursinii. The sequence continues at coordinate 31,808,208 of NC_139515.1, forward strand.
GAGAGAGATATTTTCTCGGCGAACACTTCTTTCGGGGGATGCAGCTTCTGCCGCCCCTTTCTGTCAGCTGCCCAGTGACAGAGGCTGGATCCCTCGAAAAAAGTCTCCGCTGAGATGAGAGAACAAGGCTTTTCTCTCTCCCCCCCCGCTTTTGCCGCTTGTGTGTTTGTGTGTGTGTGTATGTGACAGAGGCTGGATCCCCCGAAACAAGTCTCCGCTGAGACGAGAGAACAAGGCTTTTCTCTCTCCCCCCCCCGCTTTTGCCGCTTGTGTGTGTGTGTGTGTGTGTGTGTGTGTGACAGAGGCTGGATCCCCCGAAACAAGTCTCCGCTGAGACGAGAGAACAAGGCTTTTCTCTCTCCCCCCCCGCTTTTGCCGCTTGTGTGTGTGTGTGTGTGTGTGACAGAGGCTGGATCCCCCGAAACAAGTCTCCGCTGAGACGAGAGAACAAGGCGTTTCTCTCTCCCCCCCGCGCTTTTGCCGCTTGTGTGTGTGTGTGTGTGTGTGTGTGTGTGTGACAGAGGCTGGATCCCCCGAAACAAGTCTCCGCTGAGACGAGAGAACAAGGCGTTTCTCTCTCCCCCCCCCCGCTTTTGCCGCTTGTGTGTGTGTGTGTGTGTGTGACAGAGGCTGGATCCCCCGAAACAAGTCTCCGCTGAGACGAGAGAACAAGGCGTTTCTCTCTCCCCCCCCGCTTTTGCCGCTTGTGTGTGTGTGTGTGTGGGGCAGTCAAGCGTTGTTTCCCTCCTCGTGCCCGTTTCTCAAGAGAAGCCCCCTGATTCAGCAAAATTGTGGGGGGGGAGGGAAAGGAGGGAAGCGCAGAGAGCCAGGCAAATGGGAAGAAGGCTCAGGAGCTTCAGCCTTGCCTCAAGGACAGCGGAGTCCTCTCCGCAGCAGCCGCGTCCCCGCCCCCTTCCAAGCCGATGCCCCCCACTCCGATCCCAAATTCTCCCTTGCCATCAACAAAGCAACTAGGGAGGCCTGGGGGGCGCAAAGAGATGCACCCCTTCCGCCCCCAAATTCACTCCCCAGTGCGCCTGGAGCTGCCTAAAGCCGGGAGTAAACGGAAGAACTGGAGACGGTTCGCTCCCGCGGCCTCGAAAGCGACCCGCGGAATTCTGCCCCGCCGCCCAAGCTCGTCCGCTCGTTCCTCCGTCAGCCCCCACCCCCGCGCCCCGCTCTTCTTCTTCTTCTCCCCTTGAACTTGGCAGCGACGCCGGGAAAGCCGATGGGGAGTTTGGGGCCAACGTGCCGGGAGACGAGGCTGGGGAGAGAGATGAGGTTTTTTTTTTACCTCTCGGGCTGCTGTCCGAGAAATATGGCGGGGCCGTCGGAGTCACATTGCCCGAACTGGGCGCTGACAGCAGCGTTCATCCACCCCGTCAGCAGCCATGACTCGGGCACTAAGCGGGGAGCGAAGGGAAGGGACCGGCTTCCTTTCAGCCCCGCTGCGCCAGTGTGCGCGTCGCCAGGCGGCGGAGAGCGGGGGAGGGAAGGCACCGGGCAGAGCGCTGCCCAAAGGGGAGGGAGGCGGAAAGGCCTGCGAGCGGCGGCTGGCTGTGGCGTTGGGGTGGCGCGGGCGAGGCAGCGGGCGAGCAGGGGGGGAGCGGCGGCTGGCAGTGAGTTGGGGCGAGTTCGGGGCTGCGCGGGCGAGCGAGCGATGGGGGGAAGCGGCGGCTGGCGGTGAGTTGGGGCGAGTTCGGGGCTGCGCGGGCGAGCGAGCGATGGGGGAAGCGGCGGCTGGCGGTGAGTTGGGGCGAGTTCGGGGCTGCGCGTGCGAGCGAGCGATGGGGGGAAGCGGCGGCTGGCGGTGAGTTGGGGCGAGTTCGGGGCTGCGCGGGCGAGCGAGCGATGGGGAAGCGGCGGCTGGCGGTGAATTGGGGCGAGTTTGGGCCTGCGCGGGCGAGCGAGCGATGGGGGGAAGCGGCGGCTGGCGGTGAGTTGGGGCGAGTTCGGGGCTGCGTGGGCGAGCGAGCGATGGGGGAAGCGGCGGCTGGCGGTGAGTTGGGGCGAGTTCGGGGCTGCGCGGGCGAGCGAGCGATGGGGGGAAGCGGCGGCTGGCGGTGAGTTGGGGCGAGTTCGGGGCTGCGCGGGCGAGCGAGCGATGGGGGGAAGCGGCGGCTGGCGGTGAGTTGGGGCGAGTTCGGGGCTGCGCGGGCGAGCGAGCGATGGGGGGAAGCGGCGGCTGGCGGTGAGTTGGGGCGAGTTCGGGGCTGCGCGGGCGAGCGAGCGATGGGGGAAGCGGCGGCTGGCGGTGAGTTGGGGCGAGTTCGGGGCTGCGCGGGCGAGCGAGCGATGGGGGGAAGCGGCGGCTGGCGGTGAGTTGGGGCGAGTTCGGGGCTGCGCGGGCGAGCGAGCGATGGGGGGAAGCGGCGGCTGGCGGTGAGTTGGGGCGAGTTCGGGGCTGCGCGGGCGAGCGAGCGATGGGGGGAAGCGGCGGCTGGCGGTGAGTTGGGGCGAGTTCGGGGCTGCGCGGGCGAGCGAGCGATGGGGGAAGCGGCGGCTGGCGGTGAGTTGGGGCGAGTTCGGGGCTGCGCGGGCGAGCGAGCGATGGGGGGAAGCGGCGGCTGGCGGTGAGTTGGGGCGAGTTCGGGGCTGCGCGGGCGAGCGAGCGATGGGGGGGAAGCGGCGGCTGGCGGTGAGTTGGGACGAGTTCGGGGCTGCGCGGGCGAGCGAGCGATGGGGGGAAGCGGCGGCTGGCGGTGAGTTGGGGCGAGTTCGGGGCTGCGCGGGCGAGCGAGCGATGGGGGGAAGCGGCGGCTGGCGGTGAGTTGGGGCGAGTTCGGGGCTGCGCGGGCGAGCGAGCGATGGGGGGAAGCGGCGGCTGGCGGTGAGTTGGGGCGAGTTCGGGGCTGCGCGGGCGAGCGAGCGATGGGGGGAAGCGGCGGCTGGCGTTGAGTTGGGGCGAGTTCGGGGCTGCACGGGCGAGCGAGCGATGGGGGAAGCGGCGGCTGGCTGTGGCTTCGGGGCGGCGCTGAGCTGCGCGGCCGCCCTCCCGCCCTGCCTGCCCCCTGGCCTTCGCCCCGCAAGCCCCCCTGACTTGCCCGGAGGAAGCGGCGGCGGCGCGGCGCTGCGGGCGGGGAGGGGGCGCGGCGGGGGCTGCCCCTCCTTCCAAGGAGCCGAGCCCGGCGGCATGTGTGTGTGTGTGTGTGTGTGTGTGTCAGACCCGCAGGAATGGCTAGTAAAGGTGGCGGCAGTCCGGCATTTGCGTTTCTCTGTGTGTCAAGCCCCGTGGGCTCGACACACAGGAAGGGGGGGAATGCCGGAATGCCGCTTCCCTACCAGCCATTCCCGTGGGTCTGACACACACACGCACGCACGAGGGGGAGAAACAACGCTGGACTGCCGCCAGCTCTGCAAGGCTCTGCCGCTCCCTTCTCTCAGCAGCCTGTTCCGAACGAAGGGACAGTTCTTTTTTTTTGTTGACTGGAGTATAAGCTGAAGTGGAGTTTTTCAGCCCAAAAAGTGGGCTGAAAAATTCGGCTTATACTCAAGTATATACGGTATGAGGTATCAGGATGTGAAATAAATGTATATTAGGTAAAGATTAGTTATTCAGCTATTTTGTGTATGTTAGATGTTACAATTTTTGGTGTAGTGAAATATGGGAAATTTGGGCAGTGAATATTATTTTGGATGTCAAAGGCTAAACTTGAATACTACAACTCAAATCAAAATTAGGTAAAATTTAGTAACAGGACATTGATACGTCTAACTAAAACTGGATTGACAAACTTTTTAACTCTTATAAATATTCTTAGAAATCTATTAGTTTAAATATGTTGTATTAAATATTAAGGGAAATAGAGAAGGATGTTCTGATAATGTAACCTGAACTCTGTTATTGAATTTTTGATTACCCAGTCACCAGGATGCTTTCTAAATATATACTTGTTAAACTGGAAAATCAATAAAACTTGTTTTTTTTAAAAAAAGAAATAGAGATAGAAACTAATATTTTGGCAGATCATAATCCAAAAAAGATGATTTGGAGAAGAACCAAGAAAAAATTAAGATGGTCCTTGAACAAATCTATATTGAAAGAAAAAGAATTTATACAATTAGCAACAAAGGAATGGACTTTTTTTTCAAAATTAACAAGAAAAAAGAGACATCACTTCAAAATGTGTGGGATACAGCTAAAGCATATTTTATAAGGTTGGCTATATCCTATACTGCTAAAAAGAATAAAGAAAGAAAACAACAGATAAAGCTGAAGGAAGAATTTAAGAAATTAGAATCAGAATTACAAATAGACCCACAAAAGAAAACACTTAAAAAGCAAATGGAAATAATAAAACATCAATTAAACCTTGTAGAGGCGGAAACAGTGGCTAAATAAATTGAAAGGGCTAAACAGAACTTCTTTGAAAATGCTAACAAACCGGGGAGATGGTTAGCACATAAATTGAAAAAAGAAAAAGAGAAAAAACTGATAAACAAGTTGCAAGATTCAAAAGGTGAATTACAGTTTTATAATAATACAATAAAAAATCATTAAAGATTACTACGAGACACATTATGATACATAGGAAACTTCAAAAGAAAAAATGCAGCAGTACTTTAAAAAAGCAGATCTACCAAAAATTCACAGAATATTCAAAACATATTAAATGGAAAAATATTAATGATGGAGATAACAGAGGCCATAAAAAGGCAAAAAAAAATGATAAGACCCCAGGCCCAGATTGACTACCTGCAAAACTTTACAAATCCTTGCAAGATATATTAGAAGGAACTGTGTAAAGCAATACTTTTGGAGGCTAAAATACCAAATACATGAACAGAAGCTAATATTACATTGATACCTAAAGAAGATTCTGACTTGTTGCAAATAAAAAATTACAAACCAATATCGCTATGAAATGTAGATTATAAAATTTTTGCCTCAATAATAGTAGAAAGATTAAAGAAATTTTTGTTTGAATTTATACATACAGACCAAAATGTTTTTTTACCTAAAAGACAAATAAAAAATAACTTAAGAATGATTCTAGATGTTTTGGAAGTACTATGAAATTCACCCATGCAAATAGATGGCATTAATATTTCTAGATGGCATTAATATTTTTAGATGCACAGAAGCAGTTTGATAATGTAAATTGGCAATTTATGTTCCAGCAACTAGAAGAAATGGACTTTGGAGAAAATTTTCTAAACACAATCAAAACAATTTATAATAAACAAACAGCTAAAATAATTGTAAATGGAGATTACAATTTTAAAATTAAAAAAGGCACAAGACAGGGATGTCTATTATCCCCATTACTATTTATACTAATACTGGAAATATTAAATAGAAACATCAGGAAATATATAAAAATTAAAGGACTGGAGATAAAAGATGAAAAATATAAACTACAAGCATTTGCAGATGACTTGGAATTTATATTAGAAGAACCACTTGAATCTAGCGTCAAGCTTATGGAGAAAATAGAAAAAATTGGAAAAATGGCAGGGTTGAAAATAAATAGAGAAAAGACGAAAGTGTTAACTAAAAATCTTACAGAAAAACAAAAAAATCAACTAGAAAAAAAGAAATCTCCAAATAGTTAAAAAAGTTAAATATTTGGGAATCAATCTAACAGCAAGATGTAAAACAATTAAAGAAGATAACTACGTAAGATTACTTTAACAAATAAAACTAGATTTGGAAAAGTGGAAAAATCCACAACTTTCGATGCTGGGGAGAATAGCATCAGTGAAAATGAATATCTTACCAAAAATACTTTTCTTATTTCAAACAATAATTATAAGATTGGGGAAAAACTTATTGGATGAACTGAATACAATAATACTGAAATTTATCTGGCAAGGGAAAAAAGCTAGAATCAGACTGAAAATGTTACAAGAAGCGAAAGAAAATGGAGGACTTGGACTGCTGGACTGGATGTTATATTACCAAGCAACTTATCATGGATAAAAGAGTAGATAATGCTTAAAGACAAAAACTATTATACCTATAGGGGCATGACCTACAACTGGGATGGCATGCCTTTCTGTGGTATGGGAAGAATAAAATACATAGTTATTTTCAAAATCATTATATAAGAAATGCACTTTTTTTAGAATGGGAGAAAATAAAAGCCAAAATTTATATTTAAATACCTGGATGGCTTTCAACAATGGAAGCATTTCCTTACCCAAACCTGATTAATTATGAGAAAGTTGTGACCTATAAAGATATTTTGGACAATGAAGGGAAATTGAAGTATAGACAAGACTTAGAAAAGCAGGGTATTGATTTATCATGGTGGCCATACTTGCAATTTCAAATGAGATATGAAAAAGATGTTAAAACAACCGGATTTTACAAAGAACAGACAGACAGAATGTGATCAGATATTGCTGAAAATAGATGAAAAACTGATTTAAAAACTTTACAAATATTTGCTAAGCTTAAAGATAGAAGAGGAACAAGTAAAAGAAAATGATAATATGGGCAAAGAACTTTGGATATAACATAGAATTAGAAAAGTGGCAAAACTTATGGGAAAGAAACTTTAAAATAACAAAAACGGCAACATATAAAGAAAACATATAAAGGAGCCTTGGTGGAGCAGTGGGCTAATGCCTCCTTAAGTAACACCAGCTGCCTGCAATTAGTGCAGGTTCGCATCCCACCAGGCTCAAGGTTGACTCAGCCTTCCATCCTTCTGAGGTAGGTAAAATGAGGACCCAGATTGTTGGGGGCAATTAAGCTGACTTTGTAATAATGCCACTTGGGGGTGTGTGTGAAAGCCCTAACAAGCAGGCATATACACAGAATGAAGGCTACTGCTAAGCTTGTAAGCCGCCCTGAGTCTTCGGAGAAGGGCGGGATATAAATGGAATTTTTTAAAAAAACTTACACAAAATGTTTTATAGATGGCATTTAACACCGGTGAGATTAGCAAAAATGTTTTAAAATATGTCTAATAAGTGTTGGAAATTCAAACAAAAACCAGGTACTTACTGTCATATCTGGTGGATATGCCCTAAAGCTAAAAGATTTTGGACAAGAGTACACATATGGTTTGCGAAAATGACTAAAAATATAGAGACTTTAAGCCAGAATTGTTTTTGTTAGGCATAATAATAGGAAACTATGAGAAAGAATGTATATATTTAATTTTACATGTATTAATTGCAGCAAGAATAGTAATTGCTCAATATTGGAAAAATGAAAATCTACCAATGGAGGAAGAGTTAAGAAAATCTTAGATAGTGCTGAAATGGACAGATTGACATTGAAGATAAAAGAGAAAGAAGATTCAGTATACTTTAGAACCGTCAGGGCCCACTTCAAAACCTCATCCCAAGAAAGTAGAACTCGTGGAAGCAGTTTCTTCCAAAAGGATCTTTTATTAGGAGAAGTTGATAGACAGGATCTGAGGATTTCCCGCTCAGATCAATAGGTTAAAGTGTCCCAAGCAATACCCAACCGCTTAGTTCATCCGGTCAGTTCAAACAGGCCACTCCCCAGGTGTTAAGTTCCTTGTGGGAAAAGGGAGATAACATCAGGCCGTCTCTGCTGCAGCAGCAATGTTTTGGCGGCTTTTCGCACTTTCTCATGGGAGTGCTGGAGGTTGCATTCCTTTCATCTCCCCCCTTCACTAGCTGACAATAAGGGAAGAGAAAGTTCACAGAAGAAATATGCAGGAAAGCGGAGTGTTACATTGTAGCAATAGAGGAAGTCAAGGCAATAACCCACAAGTGCTCCCCCCAGGACTATGGCAAAATCCAAGAAGAGAAGAGAGTGAGAATCAGGTCAAGATGAGAGAGGGGAGAAAAGGATTAGGTTAGGAGGGGGGAAGGGGAACCCTGTAGATATGGGTTCTGACAAGAACATGGGACAACTTTTGATCAATAGCTAGAAAAACAAGTTAGAGAGAAAGGAATATATGTATTATGTAACATTAAATATGTATTAGTAAGAAGAAGTGTACTGGGTGAAGTGAAGATGTAATAAATATATTATTAACTAACATATTATGAAAATATAGAAAATAATTATTACTGATTGTTTTTAAACACATTAATCCAGACAATATGCTGTTTGCTAAATACTAAAGAATGCTATTTTATAAAAAATAATAAAATATGAAAAAAAATTCAGACACTTTGCAACTGATTCATATTTGTGATTGTTGTAGTATCCTGGGGTCTGGGGTCATGTGATTAGTTTTGTAACCTTCTGACAAGCAAAGTCAATGGGGAAGCCAGATTCACTTAACAACCATATTATTATCTTAACAACAATTATGGAAATAAAGTTGTAAAATGGGGCAAAATTCACTTAGCAAATGTCTCACTTAGCCACAAAAAATTTGGGCTCAATTGTGGTCACAAGTTGAGGACTACCTGCATTTTGGTATATCCTGCTTTTTCGATGGGGAATAATTCAGTTGGTGGAATTCCTCTAATACCTCCTTTTGCCTTTCAATAAATCTTGCTAAAGAGATTCTGAGAGAATAGTGCTTGAAAAAGAGCTGTTGGTATATAGGCAGATGACTGATAATTTATTTACTAAGTTTATTTTTTAGGTTTTTTAATTAAATTATTCCTATCTGTCTTTAAGATCATCTCCAAAATACTTTCGTTTGAATATCTATCTTTTAACAGGAAGAAATTTAAATATAAAATGGCAGAAAGTCAGAAATAAATCAGAACCAAACAAGTTTCATACCACTATGTAGAGTTGTTGGTAACTCATAGAATAATTTTGAAGTTCTGTTTCTCTTCTGGGTCTTTAGTTCTAAGTTTAAGCTGACAAAGAAGGAAATTTTATGTTAAAAATTCTAGGATGAAGTCTACATTTGTACAATGATCTGATCTCTACTTTTTCATAACTGGCACTATTCGGCACACATATTCACTACCACGGATAATTTTAATCCTGTATCCATAGTTACCAGTATGGACTTTCACATCCACAATCCTAAAACTATGAAAAAATGTAAATTTGTTGTTTGCGTGTCTATTATTTATTAAGAATTATGTTGTTATTTTTCTTGTTTAAACCAATCATTAAAGTCTCCACTGATCTTCATCAATCCTCTTCTTTTATTTGCAGTATCTACAGTTGCAAGAAAAAGTATGTGAACCCTTTGGGATTATGTGGAGTTTTGCATGAATTGGCCATAAAATGCGCTCTAAACGTCATGTAAGTCACAACAATAGAAAAACACAGTCTGCTTAAAATAATACTACACAAACATTAGCTGTTGTCATGTTTTAATTGAACATAAGATGGAAACATTCACAGTGCAGGGTGGAAAAAGTGTGTGAACCCCTAGCCTAATGACTTCTTGAAGAGCTAATTGGAGCCAGGAGTGAGCCAACCTTGACTCCAACCAGTGTGATGATATTGGATGTGTTGCTGACAGCTGTCCTGGCCACACACCTGTTTTGGGTTTATTGGTCTCAAGAAGCACTGTCTGATGTGAACCATGCCTCGCAGAAAAGAGCTCTCAGAAGACCTACGATCAAGAATTGTTGACTTGCATGAAGCTGGAAAGGGTTACAAAAGTATCTCCAAAAGCCTTGATGTTCATGTGTCCACGGTAAGACAGACTGTCTACAAATGGAGAAAGTTTAGCACTGTTGCTACTCTCCCTAGGTGTGGTCGTCCTGTAAAAATGACTGCAAGAGCACAGCGCATAATGCTTAATGAGGTAAAGAAGAATCCTAGAGTGTCAGCTAAAGACCTACAGAAATCTCTGGCACATGCTAACATTTTTGTTGACACATCTACAATAAGGAAAACATTAAACAAGAATGGAGTACATGGGAGGACACCACGGAGGAAGCCATTGCTGTCCAAAATAAATATTGCACCACGTTTGAAGTTTGCAAAAGAGCACCTGGATGTTCCACAGCACTACTGGCAAAATATACTGTGGACAGATGAAACCAAAATTGACTTGTTTGGGAAAAACACACAACACTATGTGTGGAGAAAAAAAGGCACAGCACACCAACATCAAAACCTCATCCCCACTGTAAAACATGGCAGAGGGAGCATCATGGTTTGGGGCTGCTTTGCTGCCACAGGGCCTGGACGGATTGTTGTCATTGATGGGAAAATGAATTCCAGAGTTCATCAAGACATTTTGCAGGAAAACGTACGACCATCTGTCCACCAACTGAAGCTCCGCAGAGGATGGGTGATACAACAGGACAATGACCCAAAGCATACAAGTAATTCAACAAAACAATGGCTTCAACAGAACAGAATACGCCTTCTGGAGTGGCCCAGTCAGAGTCCTGACCTCAACCCGATTGAAATGCTGTGGCATGACCTTATGAGAGCGATTCACACCAGACATCCCAAGAATATTGCTACACTGAAACAGTTTTGTGAAGAGGAGTGGTCCAAAATTACTCCAGATCGTTGTGCAGGTCTGATCTGCAACTACAGGAAATGTTTGGTTGAGGTTATTGCTGCCAAAGGAGGTTATTGCTGCCAGTTTTAAGTCCAAAGGTTCACATACTTTTTCCACCCTGCACTGTGAATGTTTCCACCTTATGTTCAATTAAAACATGACAACAGCTAATGTTTGTGTAGTATTATTTCAAGCAGACTGTGTTTTTCTATTGTTGTGACTTCATGATATACAAAAGAGAACATCCAGAGCGCATTTTATGGCCAATTCATGCAAAACTCCACGTAATCCCAAAGGGTTCACATACTTTTTCTTGCAACTGTACCAGCAGAAACAATGGCTGACATATTAGATCATGGCATCTCTGTGCTAAGATCCATTACCTAATTTTAAGGAAACATACCTTCTAAAATCTGCAATCAGCTTGACATCTGCTATGATAAGCTTGTGTTTTATGATCATGTGTTTCAGAATTTGATTTTGTTCTGATATTGGATAATATTCTTCACAGAATAGACAAGGCACAGATTGTGATTCGTCTTCAGCAGAAATGCCACATAGACTTTCTGGCAGGGAAAGTGGTTCCAAAATATAGTCTTGGTGGTCTGAAGGGAATAATATGAGGATCAGGATTAATAAATACATACACACAAACATACCCCCAAAACAACAACCATATCTCTTTTTTGTGTTTTGAAAGCAATATTCAGTCTTTTATAAAATGTAGCAAGTAGATGCTATTAAATGAAATGAAGAAAAGAATATTTTAGTTCCAATATATCTGCACCAGGGCTTTTTTTCTCATAGAACGCTCAGAACGGAGTTCCGGCACCTTTTTTGGATGGATCCTTGTAGGGTAGGTAAGGTGGGTTGTATGACATGTGTGAGTTCTGGCACCTTTTTCTTATACAAAAAAAGCACTGATCTGCACTGATGAGTACTAAGCTTAGTGTACATGCACAGTTTAAGCATGCGCTGTACAGTGTTGTTGACTGTACAGTTCCCAGAATGCCCTTGAAGAGGAAGTTAACTACACAAATTTGGCAGACAAATTAAACCAATACTATACAAGTCTTTTTTTTTGCACTTACATTTTATCTGTATTTTTTCCTGAAGTATATCCAATAATATAACTTATACATTCATACAGGTGAAATGTGAAAAATTAGAATATTGTGCAAAAGTTCATTTATTTCAGTAATGCAACTTAAAAGGGGAAACTAATATATGAGATAGACTCATTACATGCAAAGCAAGACAGTTCAAGCCGTGATTTGTCATAATTGTGATGATTATGGCTTACAGCTCATGCAAACCCCAAATCCACAATCTCAGAAAATTAGAATATTACATGCAATCAATAAAACAAGGAGTGTACATAGAATAATATCGGACCTCTGAAAAGTATAAGCATGCATATGTACTCAGTACTTGGTTTGGGCCCCTTTTGCAGCAGTTACTGCCTCAATGTGGCCTGGCATGGAAACTATCAGCCTGTGGCACTGCTGAGGTGTTATGGAAGACCAGGATGCTTCAATAGCGGCCTTCAGCTCTTCCGCATTGTTCGGTCTCATGTCTCTCATCTTTCTCTTGGCAATGCCCCATAGATTCTCTATGGGGTTCAAGTCAGGCGAGTTTGCTGGCCAATCAAGCACAGTAATCCCACGGTCATTGAACCAGGTTTTGTTGCTTTTGGCAGTGTGGGCAGGTGCCGGGTCCTGCTGGAAAATGAAGTCAGCATCCCCATAAAGCTCGTCTGTGGAAGGAAGCATGAAGTGCTCCAAAATCTCCTGGTAGATGGCTGCGTTGACCCTGGACTTAATGAAGCACAGTGGACCAACACCAGCAGATGACATGGCTCCCCAAAGCAACACAGACTGTGGAAACTTCACACTAGACTTCAAGCATCTTGCAGTGTGTGCCTCTCCACTCTCCTCCAAACTCTGGGTCCTTGGTTTCCAAATGAGATGCAAAAGTTGGACTTTGGACCACTGAGCAACAGACCAGGTCTGTTTTTCTTTAGCCCAGATAAGATGCTTCTGACATTGTTTGTTGTTCAGGAGCAGCTTGACAAGGGGAATATGACATTTGAAGCCCATGTCCAGGATCCGTCTGTGTGTGGTGGCTCTTGATGCACTGACTCCAGCCTCAGTCCACTCCTTGTGAAAGTCCCCAACACTTTTGAATGGCCTTTTCCTGACAATCCTCTCCAGGCTGCGGTCATCCCTGCTGCTTGTGCACCTTTTTCTTCCACACTTTTCCCTTCCACATAACTTTCTATTAATGTGCTTTGATACAGCACTTTGGGAACATCCAACTTCTTTTGCAATTACCTTTTGAGGCTTTCCCTCCTTATGGAGGGTGTCAATGATGGTTTTCTGCACAACTGTCAGGTCAGCAGTCTTCCCCATGATTGTGATTCCTACTGAACCAGACTGAGAGACCATTAAAAGGCTCAGGAACCCTTTGCAGGTGTTATGGCTTACCGTATATACTTGAGTATAAGCCGACTCGATTATAAGCCGAGACCCCTAATTTTACCCCAAAAAACTGGAAAAAGTTGGTGACTCGAGTATAAGCCGAGGCTGGGAAATGCAGCAGCTCACGGTAAATTTCAAAAATAAAAATACAGGTAGATAACAATAAAATTGCTTTAATTGAGGCATGTGGAAAAGAGGGTCAACAAAAACAATATCTTATCAGTATATTCAACAAAAACAATATCTTATCAGTATATTCAACAAAAACAATATATTATCAGTATATTCAACAAAAACAATATATTATCAGTATATTCAACAAAAACAATATATTATCAGTATATTCAACAAAAACAATATATAATATTAAAGTATTAACAATAACTTTAAATGTACAAAAACCTTAACTCAATAAGCAACCAAGCTAAAACACAAGCATCAAAATCCTTCAAAACTGGATTCCTCCTCCTCATCTGTATCTGCAAACAGAGCTGCAGCTGTAGCTGGTGTGAGGTTATCATCATATACATTGTCACAGAGTTCGCTGTCATCACTATCACAGTTGTCCTCCTCATGCAAAGCAGTGTCTTCACTGCCATCCATAGCATTACTTATGCCACATTTCCTGAAGGCGTGCTTCACCATGTCCTCTGGAATCTCTTCCCATGCATCACGAACCCACTTTGCTATCAGTTCTATGTCAGGCTTCATCATATTTCCACCTTTTGTTAGTCGGGCTTGACCAGATGACATCCATTCGCACCACATCTTTCGCACACGGTCTTTGAAAGGTTTATTTAAACACACATCTAAGGGCTGTAATACAGATGTAAGCCCACCTGGAATAACGGCTAAAGTAACTTGAGAAGACTTTGCCAATGTTTTTATGTCATCAGATGTGTGGGCTCTGAACATATCCCAAACTAGCAATGATGGTTTTTTCTTTAAGGCTGCTCCTGGTCGTCCATTCCAAACTTCTTCCAGCCACTTTTTTGTTCCATCTTCATCCATCCAGCCTTTAACATGTGGGCGCACTGTAATTCGTGGTGGGAAATTGACCTTTTTAGGCAAGGTCTTTCTTTTAAAAATAATGACAGGCCGCAGCTTAGTTCCATTAGCCAAACATGACAGAACAACTGTAAAATGGTTTTTCTCATTACCTGTGGTTCTGAGTAAAACAGTTTTGTCTCCCAAACTTGCCACGGTTCTGTTGCTTGGAAGATCAAAGGTCATAGGTGTTTCATCCATATTCCCAATATCTCCCAGGTCATAGTTATGGATCTTTCTTTGTTTTATGATGAATGAATGGAATGACATCACTTTTTCATCAAGGTCTTTTGGCAACTTCTGTGAAATCTTTGTTCTTTGCCGCAAACATAGGCCATACCTATTCATGAAGCCAGTACACCATCCTGCTGACGCAACAAAATTTTCAATGCCTGGTACTTTTAATTTGTCATCTTTAGCCATTTGAAGGGCACGTAAGCGAATTCCCATGCGTGTTACGCAGTAACCATTTTGACGACACTCCATAACCCATTCATGCAATTCAGTCTCTAGAGCCACATATGGAGTTGTTAAACCACGTCGAGCTTTTTTTGCCTTTGGAATCTTTTCCAACTCAGCTTTCATTTTCCGCCACTCCCTCACTTGTTTTTCATCAACACCAAATTCCCTACTTGCAATACTGTTATTGCTTTTTTCTGCTCTTAACACAACCTTTAGTTTGAAAGCAGCTTCGTATGACCTGCGTCTTTGTTTTGGTGCAGGAGTACTAGACGTACTGGGCTCCATTGGTGCAGGAGTACTAGAAGTACTGGGCTCCATTGGTGCAGGAGTACTAGAAGTACTGGGCTCCATTTCTAACAGGAATGGGGAGGTCTGCTAGGGAGGCGGCAGTCAAGCGTTGTTTCCCTCCTCGTGGGTGTGTGTGTGGGGGGGGGAGGGGGCAGTCAAGCGTTGTTTCCCTCTTCAGTCAAGCTTGTTTCCCTCCTCGTGCGTGCGTGTGTGTGTGTGTGTGTGTGTGTGTGTGAAGCGTTGTGTTGTTTCCACGAGGGCCCCGGGCTGCGTCCCCGGCCACTCCGCTCCCTCCCCTCACCTCCGGGCCGGGCTTCTCGCCGGCGGGCTGGCTGGCTGGTGCTGGTCCCCGGGCGAGGCAGCGAGCGAGCGGGCGAGCGGCAGCGGAATTTTCGGGAGCAGCAGGTCAGCAATGGGGGGGGGAAAGAAGCAGCAGCGTTTTTGGGAGCAGCAGGTCAGAGATGGGGGGGAAAGAAGCAGCAGCGTTTTCGGGAGCAGCAGGTCAGAGATGGGGGGGAAAGAAGCAGCAGCGTTTTTGGGAGCAGCAGGTCAGAGATGGGGGGGGGAAAGAAGCAGCAGCGTTTTTGGGAGCAGCAGGTCAGAGATGGGGGGGGGAAAGAAGCAGCAGCGTTTTTGGGAGCAGCAGGTCAGCGATGGGGGGGGAAAGAAGCAGCAGCGTTTTCGGGAGCAGCAGGTCAGAGATGGGGGGGAAAGAAGCAGCAGCGTTTTTGGGAGCAGCAGGTCAGAGATGGGGGGGGAAAGAAGCAGCAGCGTTTTGGGGAGCAGCAGGTCAGAGATGGGGGGGGAAAGAAGCAGCAGCGTTTTTGGGAGCAGCAGGTCAGAGATGGGGGGGGGAAAGAAGCAGCAGCGTTTTTGGGAGCAGCAGGTCAGAGATGGGGGGGGGAAAGAAGCAGCAGCGTTTTTGGGAGCAGCAGGTCAGAGATGGGGGGGAAAGAAGCAGCAGCGTTTTTGGGAGCAGCAGGTCAGCGATGGGGGGGGAAAGAAGCAGCAGCGTTTTTGGGAGCAGCAGGTCAGCAATGGGGGGGGAAAGAAGCAGCAGCGTTTTTGGGAGCAGCAGGTCAGAGATGGGGGGGGAAAGAAGCAGCAGCGTTTTTGGGAGCAGCAGGTCAGCGATGGGGGGGGAAAGAAGCAGCAGCGTTTTTGGGAGCAGCAGGTCAGCAATGGGGGGGGAAAGAAGCAGCAGCGTTTTTGGGAGCAGCAGGTCAGAGATGGGGGGGAAAGAAGCAGCAGCGTTTTTGGGAGCAGCAGGTCAGCGATGGGGGGGGAAAGAAGCAGCAGCGTTTTTGGGAGCAGCAGGTCAGCAATGGGGGGGGGAAGAAGCAGCAGCGTTTTTGGGAGCAGCAGGTCAGAGATGGGGGGGAAAGAAGCAGCAGCGTTTTTGGGAGCAGCAGGTCAGAGATGGGGGGGAAAGAAGCAGCAGCGTTTTCGGGAGCAGCAGGTCAGAGATGGGGGGGGAAAGAAGCAGCAGCGTTTTCGGGAGCAGCAGGTCAGCGATGGGGGGGGAAAGAAGCAGCAGCGTTTTCGGGAGCAGCAGGTCAGAGATGGGGGGGGAAAGAAGCAGCAGCGTTTTTGGGAGCAGCAGGTCAGAGATGGGGGGGGGAAAGAAGCAGCAGCGTTTTTGGGAGCAGCAGGTCAGAGATGGGGGGGAAAGAAGCAGCAGCGTTTTTGGGAGCAGCAGGTCAGCGATGGGGGGGGAAAGAAGCAGCAGCGTTTTTGGGAGCAGCAGGTCAGCAATGGGGGGGGGAAAGAAGCAGCAGCGTTTTTGGGAGCAGCAGGTCAGAGATGGGGGGGAAAGAAGCAGCAGCGTTTTTGGGAGCAGCAGGTCAGCGATGGGGGGGGAAAGAAGCAGCAGCGTTTTTGGGAGCAGCAGGTCAGAGATGGGGGGGGAAAGAAGCAGCAGCGTTTTTGGGAGCATCAGGTCAGAGATGGGGGGGGGAAAGAAGCAGCAGCGTTTTCGGGAGCAGCAGGTCAGAGATGGGGGGGAAAGAAGCAGCAGCGTTTTCGGGAGCAGCAGGTCAGAGATGGGGGGGGGGAAAGAAGCAGCAGCGTTTTTGGGAGCAGCAGGTCAGAGATGGGGGGGAAAGAAGCAGCAGCGTTTTTGGGAGCAGCAGGTCAGAGATGGGGGGGGAAAGAAGCAGCAGCGTTTTTGGGAGCAGCAGGTCAGAGATGGGGGGGAAAGAAGCAGCAGCGTTTTTGGGAGCAGCAGGTCAGAGATGGGGGGGGAAAGAAGCAGCAGCGTTTTCGGGAGCAGCAGGTCAGAGATGGGGGGGGAAAGAAGCAGCAGCGTTTTTGGGAGCAGCAGGTCAGAGATGGGGGGGAAAGAAGCAGCAGCGTTTTTGGGAGCAGCAGGTCAGAGATGGGGGGGGAAAGAAGCAGCAGCGTTTTCGGGAGCAGCAGGTCAGAGATGGGGGGGGAAAGAAGCAGCAGCGTTTTTGGGAGCAGCAGGTCAGAGATGGGGGGGGAAAGAAGCAGCAGCGTTTTCGGGAGCAGCAGGTCAGCGATGGGGGGGGAAAGAAGCAGCAGCGTTTTCGGGAGCAGCAGGTCAGAGATGGGGGGGGAAAAGCGGCAGCGGCGGTTGTTGGGGGCGCAGCAGGCGAGGCAGCTTCTCTCAGCAGCCTGTTCCGAATGAAGGGACAGTTCTTTTTTTTTGTTGACTGGAGTATAAGCCGAAGTGGAGTTTTTCAGCCCAAAAAGTGGGCTGAAAAATTCGGCTTATACTCAAGTATATACGGTAATTAGCTGATTAGAGTGGGACACTTTGAGCCTAGAATATTGCACCTTTTCACAATATTTTAGTTTTCTGAGATTGTGGATTTGGGGTTTTCATGAGCTGTAAGCCATAATCATCACAATTATGACAAATCACGGCTTGAACTATCTTGCTTTGCATGTAATGAGTCTATCTCATATATTAGTTTCCCCTTTTAAGTTGTATTACTGAAATAAATGAACTTTTGCACGATATTCTAATTTTTCGAGTTTCACCTGTATATGTATAAACTCATATATGCAGGAACCTTTATTTAAACAATCAAGCAGTGGTTTTTCAGTCTAGTACCCAAAGACTGGCATAATGACTGGGAAAAGAGAATCAGAATAAGTTTGTCACCATGAAATGTATTCCTTAAAATTTCTGCCATTCTGGTCTATAATTCAACCCCCAACTCACCTTGCCCAGTCTAAACAGGGATAGAACTTGTTACTAACTGTTGACATAGCCCAGAGGGGAAAATTCAAATAATAATATTTCTATTGCAAAACACAAGATAAATTGTAATTACATCATTTTCAAAATAGCATAGAACATTTCAGGCAATTCCATTTAAAATGGCTGTGATTTGTTCCATATTAAAATCAAGCCAGCAAGTTTTGTTCATATTGAAACAAAACTCATGAAATACATACTACTTTGAGTAAAAATGCAGGTCAAACCATTCTTTTGCACATCTTTACTGCCTAACAAGAAAGAAAAACACATTTACTACCAAAATGTTAAATTCTTATTACTGACCCACAATAGCGCTTAGCTACTGCTAAGGAACTGGACACTTTACTCTCTAATATAGCAGTCTAAATCAAAGAAAATAAGGGCCTTTGGGCTCTTGGCTTAGTCAACTAATCCTCAGCCTAACTTGAGAAACTATCTATGAAGGATCAGTTCAGGCCTCTGGGAATAACTACATCACCTTCTTCTAAATATGTGCTTAGAAGAGAAAGTGTCAACAAATTGAGGAGGAGATGGGGTTGTCTGAAAAAATGTCTTTCAAAACAAGGACATCTAATTCACTTTTAGCACAAACCCTAACTACTACATGTTTCAGATCCATCTTTCTATAATTTCCATCAGTTTGCCCAAAAGAACATGTTCTTTATATAAATACATTTCCAAAGCTACTTACTAACAAGCAAGCAGGTAAGTATACAGATAGTTCTTGACGTATGACCACAATTTGGACCAGAAATTCTGTTGCACTTGATTTTGTGGCCTTTTTTGCCACTATCATTCAGCAAATCCACCTTCCTCCATTGATTTTGGTTACTGGAACATCCCTGGAAAAGTCCCAAATGGAAATCACATGTCCCCAAGATGCTGCAACAGTTATAAACACATGCTGGTTGCCAAGATCCCGAATTCTGATCATGTGACTACTGGGACAAATATGAGAAATTGTCAGAACCCCTATTTCCTCTCTTTCCTATTCTTTCTCCTCTTTTGGGTGTTCTGCCATTCTGATGGGGGGGCCTTTCTGCAGTGTATTTCCTTTGCTTTCTTCCTTTCTCTTTGAAGTATCCTTCTTGGGCTGAAAATGGAATGTGCCTCCGGCCATCTGCCTTATCTCCAGGCAGAGGAAGAAACTGCAGAGAGACCTGACAGCCTTGAGAGCGGGGCTTTATTGGTTCTTTCCCACAAATATTTAACACCTATGGATTGACTGTTTGAATTGGCCGGATGGACAGTTGGGGTGGGGTTTGAATGTTTCTTTTAATCTACCATTTTGCGTGGGAAATCCTCAGATCCTGCCTTACTTTCCTACTGTCAATACCTTTTAATAAAGGTTCCTGTCGAAACAATGCAAGTTTCAAGAATTCTGCTTTCTTGGGAAGTCTAACTGAGGCAGGTCCTTACCGAAATGTTCATAAAGTTACTTTTTTTAGTACCACTGTAACTTTGAACCGTTATCAAATTAATGGTCATAAGTCAAGGACTACCTGAATATAGAAATCTGTTTATTTGAATAAATAGTTAGTGGAATCCAGCGAAGCATATGTGACATCTACAGGCACAGTACACCTGTCTTCTTGAAACAAACTCTTTTTAGGAAAAGCCTAATCATATATTCCTTTTGATAAATAATTTTAAAATAGGAAGTGGCCATATATAATCAAAATGATATCTTACAAAAGATTTATTCTTCCTTGCAAGAGCATGTGTTTCAAAAAGTCAGTTTTTATACATTAATACATTACAGCACTACAGAGGGGTTTATCACTAAGCAGGCTTGACATACTAGGGGCTATTTTTTGATCCTTGGCATCTCAGGTAGAAATGAACCTGCCTGTTAGTTATTGGATGGATTAGCTAGCCTGATTTGGAACAAGGCACTTTTGTGTATGTTCTTTCAGATACTTCACCCAGTAGAATTGCAAAAGACATGTTTGCCAGAACTTCCTTTGCCTCTCCCAATGAAGAGAACAAAGAATGTTAAGGGTTTTTTGTTTTAGACCAGTGGCCTTTAGATCTTTTGGGCAGCAGGGACTGGTTCCGTAGAGAGAGGTTTTTCCGTGGAGTAGAGGGGGCATGGTTTTGTGTGCTGCCTGCATCCCACTAATACAGCTTCGCTTGTTTGCATGGCCCGGTTACTGACATGCCACACAACGGTGCCAGTCCATGGACCGGGAGGTGGGGACCCCTGTTTTAGATACTAGAAACATAATCCTTTAACAATTCCCAACTTCCCTTATCCCTTAGGTCCATCTTAGATCATGGCCATCTCCAAGTATAATTCTTGAAAGCCTGTACAATGTCTAGTTTAACACTCAAACAGATAGAAATTGAACATCACTGCTCCTAAAGAATGTCAGAGATTCTCAGAACTATCTCAACAAACAAGATTAGGCATGCCACATTTTTTGTGATCTTCTCAAAACTGGAAGCACCCATGTGACTTTAGCACATATTACATTTGACTAAGTACAGTAAGAAAAATTACTTAGACCATTTTGGATACCGTATTTTCCGGCGTATAAGACGACTGGGCATATAAGACGACCCCCGACTTTTGAGAAGATTTTCAAGATTTTTCGTCTTATACGCCGGAAAATACTTACATGCCAGTTGCCAAGTGTCCGACACAAACCCGATTCAGCCCCGTCTGATGCAGATGGTGCAAAGCCTCCCTTTTGAAGCCCAAAGGGGCTTTTCCTTCCACCCACCCTTTGAAATAAATGTAAGAGCTGCGTTCACACGACACGCTCTTCCAGGCCAGACTCTGCAAACGGCACTCCAGAAGCCACAACCACCGCGGGAACTCCGAGTCCCCGCCTTTCAGCAGCCTGCACGGCTGAGCGCAATCCAGCTTTGAGAGTACATTTGCAGACGGAGCAGCCGCTGCGTCTGGAGCCAAGCCCCACCCAGGAGGCCAGGCGGGCCCAGAAGACGCGCTGGAGAGCCGGGCTTGGGGCGGCCATGCCGAGGCCAGCTGGCGAGGGCCGCTGCTTGGTCTGCGGGCGAGAGGGGCGCCAGACCGCTAAGTACTGCTATCCAGATTGCTGGGAGAGATAGCGGGTAGCAGGGCACGCTCTGCTTATGCTCAGATGCCGCTTGGGTGAGGGGGAGGGGCTTCCTGCCGCTCCCGGGGTCTGGCATTTGCAAGGCGGAGGGGAAGGGGCTTAGAGGCTCTTGGGGGTGGGAAGGGAGAGTCACGTTGGAGGGGGGACTGGACTAAGGAGGCTTGAAGTTGCTTTGCAAGAACGGGGGCGCTCAATTGATTTATGTACTATTTTCCGGCGTATAAGACGACTGGACGTATAAGACGACCCCCAAACTTTTGAGAAGATTTCCATGGGTTAAAAAGTCGTCTTATACGCCGGAAAATACGTTATTATCTTTAGTCTTTGTAGAAACCCAAAATCAAAAGTAAAAAACCACACTGAAAGCTAGATTTGATTGTTCACAAACACTGGAGATATAGATGAAGATTATAATGGTATATTGTAGACTTTGTGATATAAAACATTTTGGTTGACCTTTTAAGAATATAATATATAAATAGGGGTACTGATGTGCTCGTCAGCTGTGTTGAAATAATTGTACCAAAACAAAATGACTACATCTGCTGTGTTATTGTTCTTCTAATTAAATTCAGCAGTTGAATGAATTAACTCATTAGCAACAAGACTGGTTTAGTATCTCACCAATACAACTAGCTAATAGAAGAGATTAGTTGAAGAACTTAACAACAATCCCCAAAACAAGGAACAAAAAGGAATGCATTAAGAATAAACAGCCAAGAAAACAAATCAGTATAAGGAGGATTTTTTCCCAATAATTCTGAAACTCTTATATTAAAAAGATGTGTATAACAAAAAAGGGGGAAATGGTTTCTCTAGTATTTATCTGGCCAAAAGAACCTTTATTATATATACCAGTGGTGACGAACTTATGGCACACATGCCACAGGTGGCACGCAGAGCCCTCTCTGTGGGCACGCACGCTGTCGCCCCATTCCTAGGCCTCCGCCGCCGTGTGCAAAAAAAAGAAAAGTTGGAATTGCTTGATTGAACTTTTAGTGGCGGAGGAAGTGACACATCGGAGCTGGAAAGAACGTGGCGCATTGGGGTGGGGGGAGCAGCGACAGCAGGGCACTCCATGCAAGGGGTGGGGCAGGGCTTGTGCATGGGGTAGAGAAGCAACATGGTGGCGCTAGCATAGTGGTAGACCAGTTGCTTCCCTCCCCCTGCCAGACACCTGAAGTTGTGCAGGGTAGGTTGCCACCCCCACCCCCACCCAGATGCCCCCGCCTCCCCCAAGTGTTTTTTTTACTAACCTGTCTTTCAGCTGCATTCCATTTCTCCATTCGCTTCTCAGCCTTCACCATATGCTTGTAGGACAAAACAAAAAACAAAAAAAAAGTTGCATTAGACTTTCTAACTTCTTGTGAGATCTCAAGAAGTTAGTCTGATGGAACTTTTTTTTTTACCAATAGTCCCACAAACACGCAGCGAAGGCTGGGAAGTGAACACAGAAACAGAATGCAGCTGAAAGACAGGTTAATAAAAAAAACACTTGGGGGAGACAAGGGCATCTGGGCAGGGGCACGCTTGGCAACCTTACCATGCATGGTGGTGGGAGAGTGGGGCGCAGGCCCTTCCCATGACAGGACAGCCTCTGCAGCACTGGGGTGGCTGTGCTAGGAGATGGTGGGCAGGGCGTTGAGGTGGGGGCCAGCAGGCCAACCAAAGCAGCAGGTGGAGCTTGGAGGCTCGGGGAGGGAGGGCGCTGAAGTGAGCGGTTGGGCCATTGGCAAAAGAGCAACGCATCTGAGCACAAAGCGGCCTCAGAACAAATGGGGCAGGTAAGGAAAGAAATCCTTGCTCCCCCCAGAAATTGCATTTCTTTCCTTACCTGACTTCCACGAGAAGTTGGAATTGATTGATTGACCTTTTCTCCCCCCCCCCAAAAAAACCTTCCTTTGTTTCCTTGCACACGGTGGGGGCGGATCACAAAGGAGAAGCGGAATGGGGCTGGGAGTCAAGTAAGGAAAGAAAGGCAGTTTCTGGGGGGATTAAGGATTTCTTTCCTTACCTGTCCCACTTGTTCCGAGGCTGTTTTCTGCTCAGACGCATTGCTCTTTTGCCAATGGCCCGACCGCCCACTTTAGCGCCCTCCTTCCCCGAGCCTTCAAGCTGCACCTGCTGCTTTGGTGGCTCTGTAGGCAGAGCTGCAAAGTTCTCTTCTCTTCTCTGACAGAAAAGCTCTGCCTATAAAGCCACCAAAGCAGCAGGTGCTGAGGCCAGGCTGGGGAGGGCCCAAATTTGCCCACCCCAGAGCTGTCTAAGAAATGGCAAGGGACCAGCCTCCACTGCCCCAGCCCTGGCCCACCCCAACCTGGCTGGGCGCCCTCCTGATGCAAGCACAGGAAACAACGAGCGCTCAGGGGCTGGGTGGCTTTCAGCAGCAGCTGCAGCTCATTTGCCTCACTTTGCCCTGCCTCACCCTTCCCAGCCTCGCCCATCACACCTGGCCATTCCCTGCTTTGCCGGGCCTCTCCTCGTCTGATTCTGCTGCACCACGTCTTTCCTCCCTTGGGCCTTGGTGTTCTGTAAGCCTAACGCCCCAGAGCAAACCCGGCCTGTGGGATGAAAGGCGCGGAGATGGGAGTGCGCAGTGGCACAAGCCAAGCATCGGCTGGCTCCCATTCGCCTCTCCGCCTCTCCCACTCTGTTGGAACTGCTGGCGGCTAGCAACGTGTGGTGGCTGGAGAGAAAAGGTGAGGAGGAGGAGAAAGCAGGAAGGGTTTCTGTGTGTGTGTGTGTGAGTGAGTGTGTGTGTGTGAGAGAGAGAGAGAGAGAGAGAAAACGAGAGAGCCAGGAGGAGAGGAAGCCGAGGTGTTACAAAAAAGGGGAGCCTCCCCCTTTCTTCTCCCCCTTTTTTTAACCTCCTCCCACTCCATTCAAGTGTAGCTGGAGGAAAAGGGCGAGGAGGAGAAAGCAGGAAGGGTTTCTGTGTGTGTGCTTGAGAGAGAGAGTGAGAGAGCCAGGAGGGGAGGAGGAGGAAGCCGAGGTGTTACAAAAAAGGGGAGCCTCCCCCTTTCTTTTTTTTAACTTCCTCACACTCCGTTCAGGTACAGCTGGAGGAAAAGGGTGAGAAGGGGGAGAAAGCAGGGGGAGTTTTTGTGTGTGAGGGAGAGAGACAAAGAGAGATTGAAGCAAAAAGTGTGGGGAAAGGAAAGTGTAAGCAAACTTACAAAAAGGGGATCTGCTGGCAGTTCCAGGCTGTGTCTCTTTATCCGGTGTGAATGCTGCACTGCCCTCTCCAACCCTACCACATGGTGGAGAGGGCAACGCTTGGTTTGTGCCTTCGTGCTCTCCCATCTCCCTGCCTTTCATCCCACAGGCCAGGCGGTGGGCGGGCTGGGACCCTTCTTTCCATCCCCTTCAAGGGCGGCCCTGAGGATCTGAAACTGACCACATTCTGGATGGCCAACACGAAGTTTAGATCAGCGCCGCCCCCGCCACCAGCACCTCCATGACCCACTGCCTGGCATCACAGCCTGTGAGGGCTTCTCTTTCCGCAACCCTGCGTGGGAAAGCCACAGCAACCGGCAGTGAAGAGAAGCAAGATGACAAGACTAAATGACAGGCAGTTTGCAGAAGGCCAGCGAGAAGGTGGGGCCATTTGGGGGGTCGGGTTAGTCGCATTGCGATTCTCAGAAAAGTGAGAGGCCAGAAAGAAAAATATAGAATTATTTGCAAAGGATTTCTGGGGAGATGGCTTGGAGCCATGTGCTGCATTGGGGAGGTGGTGTGCAGGCAGGTGAGAGAGCAAACTCACAGATTGGCTTTGTGGTCTATTCTTGCCACCTCCCCTCCCTAAAATCATAGAACTCTTTGGACTGAATGGGAAGTTGAGTCAACTCCCCCCAACCATTATTTTGTCAGAGGTGTGGAAAGTTTCTTGCTTCTATTTCCTCTCATCTGCTCTTTTATAATTTAATCCAGCCTTATCCAAACTAATGTCTTTGGGTGTCATGGACCACAGTTCCCATAATTCTGTGGCTATGCTGGCTAGAAATGCAATGCCTTATTTTCTCTGCAGCATGCACCTAGGAGGCAGTAGGTCTGTGAGATTTAGATGTATTAAAACATTTGTTTCTTCTGCCTAATTTATTAAATCAACATCTAATTCAAAATTGAATGTTTCTGAGAAATCCTGGGTGGTTTTTAAAAAAAACTCTCAAAGACAACTACTGTAAAGCATCACCAGCACTGCTTAAAACAATATTAAAAGTGTGCATTTAAGAAAGAAAAATATTATTAGTAATTTACTTAGTGCTGTTTGACCATAAAATGTGGAGTTGTTCTACATATGCCTGGCTGAACCGTGTTTGGAGTTGCCTCTAAATGGGCGAGGGATGCACTGTTCATATTTTCCTTGAAAAAAAATTCTATAATTGGGGTGCTGTCTCTGAGAAGGCTCTGCTCATGGCCACTGTTCTATAAACTAAACCAGAGGAACCCATCTGGTCTAAATGGATGGTAAACATTGATAATTAGGGGGCTTAAGGCTAAAACATATGACAAATGTTTGTGGGAATTGGGTGTTTCTAGCTTAGTGAAAAGGACTAGGGGTGGTTGACATGATACCAATGTTCTAATATTTGATGGCTGCCACCGAGAAGAAGGGGTCAACCTATTTTCCAAAGCATCAGAAGGCAATAATAGATGGAAACTAATGAAGAAGAAAACCAGCCTAGAACTAAGGACTTGTGAAACTAACCAGTGAAAAGGCTTGCCTTCAGAAGTTGTGGATGCTCCATCACTGGAGGCTTTTAAGTAGAGATTGGATTATTCCATTGTCTGGAATGGTATACGTCCCCAGCTTGAGCAGGGGCTTGGACAAAAGATCTCAAAGGTCTCTTCTCTCTTACTCCTTGAGAGAAGTGCTGCCACCCTCTCTCCCTCCCCTCATCCCTTCCTGGGCACAGAGGGAGGGAAAGAAGGAAGGAAGGAGGGGAAGGAAACAGGAAGAAAGAAAGAAAAGGAAAGAAGAAAGGAGATGGGAATGAAAAAGAGGGAGGAAGGAAGGAGATTGGAATAAGAGAGAGGGAGGGTCTGAGGGAAGTCCTGCCTTAGTACTTGGCCACCAGCAAGCCTGTTGGCTTTTTGCCATCCCCTGGTGGTCTCTTATCCTATTGCTGAGGATGCTTTGGTTACAAAGCCAGGTCTCCTCGCTTGGAGAGGGAGTGGGCCTCCCTCTGACCCACGCACTTTGCCCTCCTGCACCCACCATGAGCAACCTGGCCAAGGAGAGCAAGCACAGAAGCAGTAGCCTTGAGGAGGTAGTAAATGCAGGTGGGCAGCCCCTCAGGGAACTGCGGCTAGACAAGGCAGGGCTTTAGGGTCCTGGTGACGTGGGAGCTCAAGGGCCAGGCTGGGCGCTTGACTTCCATTGCCCAGGGCTCTGGGCAGTCCATGCCAGTGTCCAGGGCCCTCCTGCATGGCCTGAGGCTCAGTGAGGCTCCTCCAATAGACCATTCCCCGATGGTCACCCCGGTCCCACCTCCCGTGTGCCAGTCCTGCCCAGACCCTGACGCGAGTGACATTGAGCTGGCCACGCCCACCCAGAAGGCCATGTCCATCATGCCCACACAGTAGGCCAGGCCCACCCAGTGGCCATGCCCATCCAGCACCTGATGATAAATAAGTTGAGTTTGGGTTGCAGTTTGGGCACTTGGTCTCCAAAAGGTTTGCCATCACCGTGGTAGACCGTTTTTTACTGTTTCAACTGTTACATTGTTTTGTTTGTTGATTTTTGTGTTGTTAACTGGACAGAGTTGCTTAAGAGTGGCAGCCATATGAATCTTTTAAATAAAATGAATATCTCAAAGCTAACTGTAGGGTTAATTTAGATAATACCACACAACATATGAACCATTTTCAACCTTATGATGGCAAAAAACTATTTTTCACAAATGTAAGTTGTTTTAGAGGCTTCTAAAAATGAATTATCATTTTGTTCAGCTTGAGTATTGTTACTTTTATTTCACTCATTAATATCCTATTATAGCTACTCAAAAATTAGCCAAAAGAATTTACATATTCCAGAGTACCTTGCAGTGAGCTCTGAATGCAACTTTACTGCTACAAAATGTAACTTCATCCTACAACTAAGCTGGATCAATCAAACTGGATCATATATTGATCTTTCTTTTTTACAAATAAAGTCTTTTTATTAGTTTATAACATAAAATACAAAAATACAGTGGCAAATAATAGGAAAAACAGGAGAGGGAAAAAGGAAGAGAAAAGTGTAGAAAAGATGGGAGAAGGAAAGAAAAGATGTTGACTTCCGATTCCCTTTGGTGCAGTTGAATAAGATAGTAATATCAAACCTCAAGTTTTTACTAGTATAAACTAGCCATTTCTATAATAGCAAATCTATCTAATAGGTAAAACTCAAAATAAGTTTCATTTTTTCCACCTAAAGTATAAAGTCCAGAAGCGATTTCCAAGTAGAAAGAAAAGTAATTGTGTTTTTTTCCTTAATCAAAGCAGTCAATTTAGCCATCTCTGCTAACTTGTAGCCATTCGTCTATTATGGGAATCAAAGTGTCCTTCCACTTTTATGCATAAAATAATCTTGCTGCCATCAATATACAGTACAGAACATACAGTTCAGAAAGTATTCAGACCCCCTTCACTTTTATCAATTTTGTTATGCTGCAGCCTGATTCTATGGTACTTGAAATTTATTTTTCTCATTAATCTACACTCAGTACCCCATAATGAAAAAGTGAAAACAGAATTTTAGAAATGTCTGTAAACTTATTAAAAAGAAAACTGAAATATCACATTGGCATAAGTCAGGGGTAGGCAACCTCGGCTCTTTTATGACTCATGGACTTCAACTCCCAGAATTCCTGAGTCATAAAAGAGCTGAGGTTGCCTAGCCCTGGCATAAGTATTCAGAACCTTTGCAATCACAGTTGAAATCTAGCTCAGGTGCCTCCCATTTCTCTTGATCATTGCTGACATGTTTCTACACCTTGATTGGAATCGACCTATGGTAAAATTAAATCGATTGGACATGATTTGGAAAGCCACACACCTCTCTATAGAAGGCCTCACAGCTCACAATGCATACTGTAGCAGAGCAAAAGCCATGAGGTTAAAGGAACTCCCTGCAGAGTTCAGAGACAGGATTATTGCAAGGCACAGATCTGGGGAAGGCTACAATAAAAATTTCTGCTGTACAGAAGTTTCCTAAGGGCATAGTGGCCTCCATAATTCTCAAATGGAAGACGTTTGGCACAAACAGGACTCTTCTAAGAGCTGGTCACATGGTCAAACTGAGCAATTGGGGGGAAAGGGCTTTAGTAAGGGGGGTGACCAAGAATCCAATGATCACTCTGACTGACTTCCAGAGATCCCATGCTGAGATGGGACAAAGTTCCAGAAGGACAATCATCACTGCAGCCCTCCACCAATTGGGCCTTATGGCAGAGTGGCTAAATGGAAGCCTCTCAGTGCAAAACACATGAAAGTCCCCTTGGAGTTTGCAAAAAAGCACCTGAAGGACTCTCAGCTGTGAGGAACAAGATTCTCTGGTCTGATGAAACCAAGAGTAAACTGTTTGGCCTCAATTCTAAATGTCTGGAAGAAACCAGGCAACACACATCACCTGCCCAATATCATCCCAACAGTGAAGCATGGTGGTGGCAGCATCATGCTGTGGGAGTGTTTTTCAGCAGCAGGGACTGGGAGACTGGTCAGGGTTGAGGGAAAGCTGAATGCAGGGATAACCTCAATGAAAACCTGTTCCACAGCGCTCAGGACCTCAAGTGTCATGGTTCCGATAAATGAGACAGTTCAAACAAAATGCAGGCATTGTTTATCTAAAAGGTCTTAATAATGAAACAAAACATCGGCACTCATGGAGGGATGCCAGAATCTGAAATCTCCTCCCCACAAACCCATCATAACACAATCTCTGCCCTTATCTACACGTCATAAATCAAATTATCCAATTAGTTTTACATATGAAGTTTCATTTCCCATTCTGTACACGGGCTTTTCTTATCTTCTCAAAACTTCCGGTTCATGTTTCCCCTCAAAGTGGAGCAATTAAAGTAATAGGCTTTTGGTTTGTTGAGGTGTTTCTCATAAAACATTTTGATAAGTATGTCAGCTTTCACATTGCTAATTTCACCCAAATGCCTTCAGACAATAGGTATCCCTTCCATTGCACTAGGTACTGCAATTTTCCCTTAAAGATTCTAGAGTAAAGAATATGTTTCACTTCATAATGGGTCTGACCTGCTACTACGAGGGGTCCAGGTGCTTTCTTAGGGGGAGATCTTAAAGTGGAGCCTCGAAAAGGCTCCAGTAAGCTACAGTGGAACACCGGGGGAATTTTTCCCAAGTGTCTGGGTAGTTTCAATTTTACTGTGACTGGGTTGATGATTTTCACAATGGGGAAAGGCCCCAAGAATTTTGGTCCCAATTTCTTGCTGGGTAAGATATTTAGTTGACAGATAAACCTTTTCCGCCACATGGAATGTTCTTTGGGGAGCCCTCTTTTTATCAGCCTGTTTTTTATAAGTCTCAGAAGTCTTTTCTAACGCCATTTTTGTGTTTCTCCAAACCTCTTCCCACCCCCTCACTGATTGATCAAGTGTCTGGAAAGCAGAGGGCACCTGCGGATAGTCAGGCATTTGGCTAAACTCTTTTCCTGTGCCTACTCTGAAAGGCATGTAGCCAGGACTGCTGTGAACAGAAATACTGTAGGCCACCTCAGCGAAAGAGAGGTCAGTCCAGTTTGTCTGTTGGTAGGAAACAGCATCTGAGGTATTGCTCCACCATTTTGTTAGTGGATTCTGCAGCCCTATTGGTAGCTGGATGAAAAGCAGATAAGCCTTGGGATGATCCAATTAATTTAAGGAAATTCCTCCAAAATTTCTCCTCTATACTCCTCTATCTGAAATTATTCGCTTAGGGGTACCATGCAGTCGGTAGATATGTTTCAGGAACAATTTAGTCAGTCGTTGTGCAGATGGGAGTCCTTTACAGGTGATAAAGTGAGCCTGCTTCGAAAACAGATCTATTACAGTCCAGATGACAGTATTTCCTCTACTGTCTATTGTACGTCTACAATAAAGTCCATAGCTATTACTTCCCATGGTTGAGAAGGGTCGGCTACCAACTGCAGTAGCCCAGGGGTTTTCCCTGGAATTCATTTCATGGTGGCACATATGGTACAACTCTTGACATAGTTTGCCACATCTCGTTTTAGCCCTGGCCACCAAAATTGCCAGTGGATGAGTTGTACAGTTTTTAAATATCTGAAGTGTCCAGCCTGTTTTATATCATGGCTGTGTCTGAGAGCATTGAGATGGAGGGTTTCAGGTAGATACAATTTTCCCCCCATGTATTCCAAACCATCCCTGCATGTTAGAGGTTTGATTATCTTTGAACCATTGATCGGTAAGGAGCTCTCGTTTTATCTTCTTCACTCCCGGGTCATCAGGTTTAGGGGTTCTACAAGGTGTGAATTGTGCTGCAGGTTGTGAACTGGGATAATTGCCTTGTAGACCTCTTCATGTTCACATTTGTACTGTGGCAGTCGGGATAGCACATCAGCTAGGAAATTTTTCCTTCCCGGTTATGTACTTTAAAGCAAAGTTAAAACAATTAAAGTACTGTGCCCATTGCACTTACTTTGGGGACAATTTGTGGGGAGTTTTTAGTGCATCTAAATTTTTGTGATCTGTCCATACTTCAAAAGGGACCTTGCTCCCTTCTAAATACTGCCGCCAGTTTAATAGCCCCCACCTAATTGCGAAGGCCTCCTTCTCCCAGACTGTCCATCTCCTCTCGCCTTCCGGGAATTTCGTAGAGGTGTAGGCACGAGGTTGTAGGACTCCACTCTTATTCTTTTGTAGTAACACAGCTCCAACTGCCACATCACTGTCATTTGCTTCAATTACAAAGTGCTCCACGGGGCAGGGGTGCTTTAGGACCAGTTGAGCCACAAATAGTCTTTTTAAATTCTCAAAACCTTTCTGACAACTCATAGTCCATGCCAGTGGTTAGCCAGGTCGCGGTTTTCCCCCTCCCTTACCCGTTCTGAGTAGTTCTGTAAGGGGTAGAGCAATCTCGGCAAAAGAGGGAATGAATTGACGGTAGAAATTGGCAAACCCTAGGAAGCTCTGGAGCTGTTTGTGAGTATTGAGGGGCTGTCATTTAATTATTGTTTTCACTTTGGCTGGGTCCATTTCGATGACCTCATCGGAAATTCTATAGCCAAGATAATCTAATTGGGTTTGATGAAATTCACATTTTGACAATTTGACATAAAGTTTGGCATACAATAGTTTAACACTTCTCTGAGCAGTCTTATGTGATCAGTCATATTCATACTGTATATCAGAATGTTATCAAGATACACCAAAACCCCTTTGAATAAATGTTCATGTAGGACCTCATTAATCAACTACATAAATACGGCCGGGGACACCTGCAGTCCAAATGGCATGACTTTGAATTGGTAGCTTCCCAAGGGGTAGTTGAAGGTCATTTTCCATTCATCCTCCTTTATTCTCACCTGGTAATATGCTTCTCTCAGGTCTAACTTGGTGAAGATGCTCCCCTTGGCCAGGTGGGTTAGTAAGTCTTTCAGGAGGGGGAGAGGGTATTTATTTTCCACACTCACAGAATTTAGGCCCTTATAGTCTACGCAGATGAAGAGACCCATCTTTTTTCTCTTTGAACAACACAGGGGCTCCCACAGTAGACTTGGCCCGTTCAGTCAATCCCATCACTAGGTTTGTATCCACATATTGCTGCATCTCCTCCATTCCAAGGGGAGACACAGCGTACATCCTTGGTCAGGGGAGTTTGGCCCCTAGTAACAGTTCAATGGAACAATCATTGGGCTGGTGAGGAGGCAAGGTATCGCATTCTATCTCACTAAATGCCTCCACTAGGTCCCGGTACTCACTGGGGATGAGCAGCTCACCTGATGGCCGTGAGGTAGCCATGGGCGCTCACTCATTGGGAGGGCTAAAATCCCGTTACATCTGTTGAATCAATGGGGGGATCGGGCCCTATGGGTAGTCTCACAGTTCTCAATCCTTTCTCCCACCAGATAAATGGTTTCCATTTGTTCAACCAGGCTAATCCTAAAATCACAGCCTCAGTCCTTTTTGGAGCCACCTGTTGTGATTCAGTGTCAGCCTGTGGTTCCGGCAGCTGGGTCGGATGATTCTGAAGAGGAGGAGGAGGAGGGGTTTATAGAGCCTTTGGTGTCAGAGGGAGGTTCTGATGCACTGCAAGACTCTCAGCCTGGCCCCTCCCATCTTGTTCAGACTCAACCATGTGAGCATGAGGGATTGGAAGAAGATGATCCACAGCTGGCTCTGGGAGCAGGAGGCAATCTAGCAGAGCAGAACAAAGGAAGGCAATGAGGCAACTCGGGAGAAGGCAATGAGAAGCCACGCCTTGGGACTGCTGATAAAAGGGGAAGGTGTGGAAGATGCTGGTTGCTGAAGGCAACCATTTGAAGATCTTCTGCTAGAGTCCTGGTCTGTTATTCTTGTTTAACTCTTGTTTAACCTTTTGGTTTAAGTCTTGTTTGAACTTTTTGTTTCACTTTTGTTTGAACTCTTTGGAAAAAAATTGCTTGGGTTTTTTCCAGCCTGTTGATTATAAAAAGGGGTTGTCCCTGACATTCAAACAGGGCCGGTCGTAGGCTGGAACAGAACACCACCAGGAAGCGAATAAATTCCCAGTGCTCACCTATTTCTAGGTGTAGGGGCTCCGTTAATTGCACGACTAAAGTCCCTCCCATCAGTGAGCCATCAGCTTGCTCGAACCTCACAGGTTTGGAGAGCAGGTTTTCTCCTATTCCTAGTTTCATGGCAAATGGCAAGTTAATGATGCATCGGGAACATCCAGAATCAATTAGCAACTTTAAATCTACACGTACCCGACTTAGGGATTATGAGCTTGGCAGGTAGCAAGAAAGGTGGGACGTGTTGGCTCACCATCGAGTCGTTCTCTCCTTCGTTATTGCTGTCGAATGAGGGTAGAATGGGGGTGGGTTCAGTCCAAGTTCCGGCATCCTCCTGCGTGGGAGATGTTACCTGGGCAACAGGTTCCTGCAGAGGCTGGATTTCTCTCCCATTAGCCACTGTGCAGGTTTCTTTCTCTCTGCTGGTCCTGTTCTGTTCTGCTGTTGGGGGAAGGGGACTAGGCATTTCACTGCTCGATGACCCTGCTGTCCACATCAGTAGCACATAAATGCTGGGCCTGCAGGTGGCCTGGGTCTTTCAGTCATCACAGTAACTGGAGATTACATGGGGATCATTGCCATTCAGGTTGTCCTGACCTCGGCTCAGCTTCAGGGAGGAGAGGCTTCATATAGCAGGCGAGCTGAACATCTAATTTCACCACTGCCTGGTACCATTCATGCAGCTGGTCAGGCGCAGCTTGGTAGATACATGCATTAGAAAGATGGTTGTCTAACCCTTCTCTAAAAAGTTGAATTATGGATTGCTC
Organism: Vipera ursinii; assembly: GCF_947247035.1. Classification (NCBI taxonomy): domain Eukaryota; kingdom Metazoa; phylum Chordata; class Lepidosauria; order Squamata; family Viperidae; genus Vipera; species Vipera ursinii. The sequence goes on from NC_139515.1 coordinate 31,841,653, forward strand.
AGGCCATCTCTCTATCCGACCAGCCATCTTTCGAAACTCCTGAACGTACTCCTGGGCAGGCAGGCGAGCTTGCTTTATCTTATCGATTTGTTCTTCCACTTTGAGGGTAATAGATGAGTCCTCAAATGTTTCCCTCAGCCACGGAGGAAAAGCTGGGGGTCCTCCAACTCAGGGACCTGCTCGTTATATAAATTGTTCGACCATTCGGATCCTTCTCCCTCTAGGCTGGATGCAATCACATCTACCATAGCACCTGGGTCCAGATAGAGATGACCCCAGCGATTCAGATAAGAGCGTACTTGGTTGAGGAAGAAAATCAGTTTCCCTGAGTCCCCATCAAAGGTTGCTTTTTTTGTATAAATATTTTATTAGAATTTTTTAACATAACATAAATCATTAAGTAATTTGTAAAACGGAATGTTGTCTGGGTAACATTTATAAGACAGTCCTTAACAATTAATTTCTATGATCTATATTCCATATGTTAATTTCATTTGATTTCCCCTTTCCCCAAAGTATCTTTCTTTGCAAAAAATTAGATTAAGACAATTCTCATTATTTTAATTTACAACAGTTAAGTATGTAGTTTCAATCATCCTATTTGTCATTTTAGTTACCTTATCATAAATCCTGTTACCGTTTTTATTTCAGCTTATTTCTCCCAAATTCTATTCTTACAAGTGTCAATCTTTTCAACAACTACATTTACATTGGTGGGTTTCATTGTTTTTTCCATATAAACCTTCTCGTGCTTTTATATTTCTTAATCAATAAGTAAAAAAGTAAAAAAGACAAGAAAAGAGAGAGACAAAAAGAAGAAAAAAAGAAAAAGAAGAAAAGAGACAAGAGCACTGAGGTACAAAAAATAACATATAACTTAAAATATGTATCCCTCCTAACTTAATATGTATTTATTCCTTCAATTTCTTATTCTTTTTGACCATAGCTAAGAATGTATTTAATCTGTTTAAACTTTAAGCATTCCATTCAATAGTTCTAATCATCTAATCCTTTAACTCTCATTCAAAACACATTTTTATGCTTTTCTTATCGTCACATTTAAATAACTAAAACATTTGCTTTTGTTTAAATCATTTCAACTTTTTTCAGAAGGAAAAAAGCATATATTAGTTAAGGGGGAAAAATCATCCCTCTAAGAGTAGTATATTTCAAAGTTTTTCCATTTCTTTAGCCATATTCAAGCAAATGTTTCTTTTTAAAGTATTCTTTCTGATAAGCTCCATCTTTTTTCTGAATTTCCATTTTAGTCTTTTTTTCTCCGGCCATTGCCTTTCTTAATCAATATGTTTTGTTGCACCATTTGTTTCCCTGTAAGGAATTTTTTGTCATTCCTTTCCTTATCTTCAAAGTTGTTTAGACGTGTTGGAATATTTCCCATTTGGATTAAATCATAATTTTTTATTTTATATGGTTCCATCTTCAAATCTCTATCCTCAGAATTATATTTAGTCATCTCTACTGTATTTTCCTGAGAGATTTCTTGGAGTAAAATTAGGTTAAAAATAAGTTGATTCATGCTCTCAAGGCTGTTCTGCATTTCCTTGTAGTTTAAAGTCATTGTCCTTTGAAATTTTTGCTGCTTATCATGTTTCCTTTTGTAAAGCAATCATTTTATACGGTTCCATGTTTAAGTCTCTACCTTCAGAATTTTGTTCAGTCGTGTCTACTGTATTTTCCTGGGAAATTTCTTGCAGTGAAATTAAATTGGAAATAAGTTTTTTTTTAAGCCCATTTATATCCCGCCCTTCTCTGAAGACTCAGGGCGGCTTACAATCTAAGCACAAATCAATGTGCTTAGCAATAGCTGTTGATTCATGCTCTCAAAGTTATTCTGCATTTGTATGTAGTTTAAAATCATTGTCCTTTGAAATTGTTGTTGCTTGTCATGTTTCCTTTTGTAAAGTATTCATTGCTTCAGCTTTGTTATTTCCACTTTGTTTACACAGCTGCATTTTCTAACAAATTTGAGGTTCAGAGAGAGAGAAAAAACGTCATCCACCAGCAGGTGTCAGCATTTGCTCATTTTTCATGTCTTTCTAGTCTTTTTTCTCTCTCTAAAGAGTAAGTTTTGCTGCTAACTAAAAGGGAGGGAGCAGAGTCCCCCTCCCCCTTTCCTTCTTCAGAGATCTCATTTTGGGGACTTTCTTCTTCAGGAAAATAGGTAGGATAGAGAAAACCAATATTCTTACCCAGATTCAAGCATGCTGTTTAAGATCCGCTTATGGCTTCCGTTGTTTCAGCTATGGCTGGACATGGAGTTAGCCAGCCTTTTCTTCCGTTGGTTTCTGGGAGGCTTCTCCTGGACTGTTCGGAGAGACCGCCGTCTCTCCTAAGTCCCTGGGATTTCCTTCCTTCATTCCACCCCTTCAGGGTGGGTTCTGGCCCCTTAGGGTCCCCAATAAAAAGAAATTTCAGCCGAAGGATTCGGCATTCCAAACCTTCCAACTGCCCCGCAAGCCCCCCATCGAAGGTTGCTCTGAAGGGTGAGCTCATCATTGGTTGCTGGGGCCCCCATTGCTGGTGGCCCCACCCTGGTTGTTGGTTAAATGGTTGCTGGGGGCCCCATTGCTGTTGTTGTGTCTCCAGTTGCTGCTGGCCCCACTCTGGTTGTTGATTTAATGTCTGCCAGGGTCCCCACTGCTGCTGCCTCCACTGGTCCTGCTGCATGTTCAGGGGTTGCATGTTCAGGTCCTGCTGCTGCCACTCTTGTTGTCTTCCCACCAGCTCCTGATCTCCAGGCTTCTGCACCACCCCCAGCTGTTGCAAGAGGCAAGCTGGCCTTTCACTTGTGGGGGTTCCCCAACCTCCCATTGCTGCAGAGGCCCCAGTATGGGGTCCCCTGTCTCTATGGGTGTAGAGGGCTTGGCAGGGGACTCCTGGGGCTGGAAGGCAGTCTGGTCTCCAAACAGGATTTTCCACTCACCCAAATTCTCAGTGGTAGATGGTCTGGCAGCTCTCCACGATTCTACTTTTTGGGGCTCTGGCAGTACACTCTCAAGGCATGTGTAGTCTCCACTGGAGTGATTCAAGCCTGATGACCAGCTGACCTGTAACTGCTCGGATTCTGCCCCCAAATGGGAGTCCTGCAAAAACTCACCTTCCCACAGCATGCTTTCTGTTAAATCCTGCTCTGCACTGTCAGCAGCTGCAAAGTCTCTATCTCCAAGCCAATTCTCTTTGCCCATGATAAAGATTCTCCCCTGAATCTTTACCAACTTCTCTCTAGGCCAGAGTCAATGGCAGGTTGTTTGAAAGAATTTAGATTCTCGCATGTCATGTTTCCGATAAATGAGACAGTTCAAACAAAATGCAGGCATTGTTCATCTAAAAAGTCTTAATAATGAAACAAAACATTGGCACTCATGGAGGGATGCCAAAATCTGAAATCTCCTCCCTCCAAACCCATCGTAACACACACAATCCCCACCCTTATCTACACGTCATAAATCACATTATCCAATTAGTTTTAATATATGAAATTTCACTTCCCATTCTGTACACAAGCTTTTCTTATCTTCTCAAAACATCCTGTTGACGTTTCCCCGAAAGCAAAGCAATTAAAGTAACCTGTTTCTTATATTGTCAGTGCAAAAATATGTCAATGTTTGCAGCATTGACACTCAAGACTTAGACGAATGTTCACGTTCCAACATGACAACTATCCTAAGCACATAGCCAAGAGAACATAGGAGTGGCTTAGGGACAACTCTGTGAATGTCCTAGAAAAGGGCTTTTCAACCAGTGGTACGCATACTACCTGTTGTACAGTGGCACTTCACAGGTGGTACACGACCATCCTAAATATGATAGCAAGGGAGAGGAATGAGCTGAACCAGCAGCAGCACCGCACAAACCTAAGCAAGAGACAGCTGGAGCTGAAGGGTTGTCAGGGCTCAGCAGAAGCGCCAGGATGAGTGCCGGGCTCCAGCTGATCGGAGCTTCTTCTGATTGGTGCTTCTTCGGGGCTGAGCAGAAGCGCCAGGATCAGCACCGGATTCCAGCTCTTTCCTTCACGGGGAAGGGGGAAGGAGAGGGGATGAGGCTTCCAAGTTTCTCAAATCTGGGGCAAAGCATAGCAACGGGAAACGGAAGTTGCCAATCACCTGGCTGACAGTGGCGGGCTTGACTGCACTGCACTGAAAGCACAAGGCAGAGGTGCCCCTGAAAACGGACCAGAGGGAAAGCAAAGCAGAAGGGAAATCTGAAACCACCCCCCCAAAAAAACCTACCTCTGAACAGCCTTTTTCCTCCTTTCTGAACATGAGGCTTTGATCCCGAGAAGCCACCACCGCCTGGACATCTGCTGAAGGAGTGTGGGAGAAGCAGAGCCCTGGGGCTTTTGCCGCCTTGGGCTGCCTGGATTCAGGAATGGAATGTGCAGCACAGAGACCTTTTCCCCGTGGCTTGCAGTGGCTCTTCCTGGCCGCCCTGAAGGTTGCAAAAGGGAATCACATGACCCTGGGTCACTGTGATCATCATAAATATGAAATCAGTTGCCCAGCATCTGAATGTAAAAAATGTGATCCTGGGGACGCTGAAATGGTCATAAGTGTATAAGGGACAGGGAAGCAGCAGCAGCTGTTCCTGGAAGAAAAGGTCCCCTGGTTTGTTTTCTTCAGCCAGGAGAATGCAATCAGTGCTGAAGATGGCAGACAAGCATGTTGGAAAGGAGGTGGGTTTATTTAGTATGGATCAGCTGGAAGCTTGATTGGGTTACCATAAGGATTTTTGTACAGTTTTTACAGCTTTTTGTAATTCAGAGGCTCCGTTTGTGTGCTTTGGTTATTGGAATACTTTAGTCTGTATTTTAGGCTAGCAATGAGTCGAAAGTGTTGACTTCTGTAGGTTTAATCCCTTTAAACAAATGTAAATAGTTTTTCCCCCTTGAGTCTGTATATGGCTTTTAGAAAGTTTCCTTTGGGACTTCTGGATGGTAAGGCATCGCTGGAGGCAGCCATTCTCAGGCTGTCAGCCCCGCGGCTCCATAGAGCCGCCGAAAACAGAGCCGATCAGCTGTTTTGGGGGCTCAGAAGCCCCCTCCTCGGGAGAAGAGGAGGGGGTGAGCGCCCAGGTAGGGGTAGAGCTCTCCGGGGCCGCCAGAACTTAAAGTTTTGGCGGCTGAAGGATTGAGCCCCCTGAAGCCTGGGTTTGTTCCGGACTACGAGGAGATTCTGCTCCGGGCTTTTTGGAGCAGAACAGGGCGTCTGCAACCCTCCCTGCCAGCAAGAGAGAACTTTGGAGAACTTGGATGCAGGCAGAGCGATACAGGAGATTCAGGTGAAAGTGGATTTATGATCTTTAACTCAATGGACTTTGCGGAGTTTGAAAGTGAAAGTGCGTAGCAGGCAATAGTGGGTGAAAATGGCGGCTAAATCTTCTAAAGTTCTTAGAAACGCGGGGGCTTCTCCGGTGCAGCAGTTTTAATGTAAGCTTTATTGCCCCCTGCACCCGCACCTGCACCAGCCCTTACAGTTAAAGATTTGCAGAATGTGATGCAAGAGGCTATGGAAAAGCAATCGCAACAATTAGCTGAGATTATGGATGAAAAGCTGGATGAGAAGTTAACAGAAAAACTAGCTGAGGTTATGGATGAAAAGCTGGATGAGAAGCTAACAGAAATAAGGGCAGACATCTTACTTGCATTTCAAGGCATGGCTATATGTATTGAGCGTTTGGATGAAAGAGTGGAAGATCTCAGCCAAAATAATATCAGATTAGATGCAAAACTGTCAGAGACTGAGAATGTGGTGGAGAAAATTGATAGTGATTTGACCTTGGTACAGTATCATGAGATGGAGTTTGCTGTGAGAATCAGAGGCTTAAAAGAGGATCCTAAAGAAAATTTGAAGGAAATGGTTTCTGAGGCTCTGGAAGGGGTGCTAGGGCGACCAGCAGATGTAATTATGGAAGATATAGACAAAATTTTCCGTGCTAATTCGTGGATTGCAAGACAAAGGAAATTACCCAGAGATGTGGTGGTTTATTTTACAAAGAGAGCAATCAGAAATGAGGTCATTCAAGCCTCTTACAATACTAAATTTGCAATTGCTAAGCAAGAAGTCCTGGTTTTAAAAGAGATCCCTCCAAGAATCTTAAGAAGGAAGGAGTTTGCTTTTTTAGCACAAGAATTAAGGCGACGTGATATTAAGTTCAGATGGGAGATACTAGTGGGTATGGTGGTGATGCATGAAGGTACGAGACATCATCTTATTACAGTGATGCAGGCACATGATTTTTACAGTAATGTTTTAAAAGCAACCCCCATACCACTTTTGGAATCTACAAAGAAGAATAGTGAGGGAGAGCCTCAATTACGCAGTGAGAGCTTACAAGTTGCTGAAGGAACAACGCAGATAGATGAGAAAGCTACAGGAGTGGATCAAATTTCAGTATTATCGGAAGAGGCTAGAGACCAGAGGATGACGCGTGCTGCTTCGAGACGAATGAGATGAGAACAAGAACAAGACCAGCAGAAAGTCATGGGACCTCCAAAACGTACCTATAGCGAAGCTGTGGGAGGGGCGCGACCTAAGAAAGTACAGGGGATCCTGGAAGAAGCGCTCCAAAAGCTTCAGGTCGCAAAGGATGGCGACAAAGTTTCTAACTTGGAATGTTAATGGTTTAAATTCACCGCAGAAGAGAAAGTTTTTCAATATTTAAAACAATTTAAGAATGATGTTATTTGTTTACAAGAAACACATATTAGAGTTATGGACCAAAAGTACTTATTAAATTCAAGACTGGGTACCCAATTTATTGCCTCTGAAGCGGACAAGAAAAATGGAGTGGTTGTTTATGTTAAGAATACCTTGACAGCGGAGTTAATTGAAGCAGATAAACAAGGAAGATATGTTATAACTGAACTGTTAATAGAAGGCAAGAAAATACTTTTGGTTGGATTATATGCTCCTAATCAACAACAAGCAGACTTTTATAGTTTACTACACAGCAAGATTACTCAGTTGGATTATAAAACTTTTATTTTTATGGGAGACTGGAATGGTGTTTTAGATGTACAAATGGACAAGAGTGGTTCCTTTAAAAGTGTTCCAAGTCATGCTAAACTGCCTAAATCCTTTTTTGAGATGAAGGATGATTTGGAACTGCGAGATATTTGGAGAGAAAGAAATCTGCAAGAAAAGGACTATACTTTTTTTTCCAATAGACATCAATCTTTTTCTAGGATTGACTTTATACTAATTACCAATGATTTCTTTTCCAGGACTAAGAAGATTAAGATTTGTCCAAGAACCATGTCTGATCATAGCCCAGTCTGGCTAGAGATAGACAAGGATAATAGAGATAGGCGCTCCTGGCGTCTAAATGAGAATCTGTTTAGAAATCAGGAAAATGTGGACGAATGTAAAAAACAGATGAAGGATTTTTTTGAAATTAATATGCATAAGGGTACTTCTATTGAAATGGTCTGGGATGCTAGTAAAGCTTATATGAGAGGTGTTTTAATATATTTGAATAACAAATATAGACGTAATCTGGAATTTAGGAGGAAGGAATTAGAGAATGAAATTAGGGAAAAAGAAAAGGCTTTAATTTTGAATCCATCGGATGTGAAGATTAAAGAGGCAATTAATTTATTAAGGGGACAGTTTGACAAGTTGATGGCTGATCAAGTGGCAACTAATCTACGGTATGTTAGACATAATACTTTTTGCAATGCCAATAAACCAGGTAGATGGTTAGCTTATTTGTTAAGGAAGAAGCAAAGGGCTTCTAATATAGATAGAATAGAACATAAGGGTAAGGTAGTGTATCAGCAGAGTCTTATTAAGAAAACTTTTGTTGATTTATACTCTAAGTTATATGCTAGAGATAAGATTAGTGAGGTAGATATTGATGTATATTTGATAAATGCTAATATTCCTGTTCTTACACAAGAACAAAAGGAAGAGATGAATCAATTGATAACTAAGGAAGAAATTCTTTTAGCAATTAAATAATTGAAAGTGGGCAAGGCGCCAGGGACGGATGGGTTGACTGTTGTGTATTATAAAAATTTACAGTTAGAGATGGTAAAGCCATTAAGGGAATTGTTTCAGACAATTCAAATGGGAGGAGGGGTGCCTCCGTCTTGGAAAACTGCTTTTATTTCTTTGATACCGAAAGAAGACCAGGATGTCACTCAAGCAAAAAATTATAGACCAAAATCACTTTTCAATACGGACTACAAGATATTTGCTAAGGTTTTAGCTAACAGATTAATGAGGGTACTGCAACAAGTAATTCATGGTGATCAAACTGGGTTTATAAGTGGTAGACAAATGAAGAACAACGTGAGGCATATAGTTGATTTGTTGGAATTTCTGGAAAGAAACAATCAGATCGCTGCAGCGTTGATCTTTTTGGATGCTGAAAAAGCTTTTGATCAATTGGATTGGCAATTTTTGTTGAAAGTATTAGATAAAATTAATTTTGGGGATAAATTTTTACAACCAATTAGGGCACTATATCAAAAGCAAACAGCAGTAAATAATAGTCTGACCGAAGTATGTAACATTGAAAAGGGCACAAGGCAGGGGTGCCCGCTGTCACCTTTACTATTTGTTTTAACATTGGAGATATTACTGATTAAAATACGGGATTCGGAAAAAATTAAGGGAATTCAAATAAGAGATCAGGATTACAGACTGAGGGCGTTTGCAGATGATCTGGTTGTTACGGTGATCCAGCCAGAAAATTCTGTTGTAGAATTGATGGAGATAATAATGCAATATGGAAGTTTCTGGATTCAAGGTTAACATACAAAAAACTAAAATGTTGTCTAAGAATATGACAGTAGTACAAAAGGCTGCTTTAGAAGGGTTAACGGGATTTGAAATTGTCAAAAGGGTTAAATATTTGGGGGTATATTTGTCACCCTCAAATGCAAAGCTATATAAAAATAATTATGAAAAGCTATGGGGAAAAGTTCAAAAAGAATTGGATAGTTGGAAAAAACTACAATTGTCTCTATTGGGAAGAATTGCAGCAGTGAAAATGAATGTTTTGCCGAAATTTCTATTTTTATTTCAAATGATACCTATTCTTAAAAAGGATTTAAATTTGGAGGAATGGCAAAAGGGTATTAATAAATTTGTTTGGGCAGGGAAAAGGCCACGAGTTAAATTTAAGATTATGCAGGATACGCGTGAGAAGTGGTCTTAAAATGCTTAATTTTAAACTATATTATGAAGCTGCTGCTTTGTCAGCGATAAGTGATTGGATTAATCTAACACAAGTGAGATTATTAAATCTTGAAGGTCATGATTTGTTATTCGGTTGGCATGCATACCTATTGTATGATAAGAAGGTGGATAATGTGTTCAAGGTGCATATTTTAAGACATGCTCTGTTGCGAGTTTGGAAAAAGTATAGACATAAGCTAAATTATAAGATACCTTTATGGGCAATACCGAAACACGCAATAGAAAATATAAGTGTTGGGTTTAAACATGATGTGACTACATATAAGGAAATTTTAAGTTTGGAAAGGAATGTATGGCATTTGAAGCCGTATAATTTCTTACGAGAAGATTGTTCAAACTTGGTTTCAGTATGGGCAATTACAGGCCAGGTGGAAAGAAGATCAGAAAATTGGTTTTTCAATGACTGATGAAAATTTGGTAAAGCAAATTAGAAATCAAGGTCAAGCACATATCAAACGGATATATCTTGCACTGATAGAAATTGACTCAGAGACAGAACTTGTTAAAGATTGTATGATAAAGTGGGCTCAGAATTTTCAAGAAGTCATTACAATGGATACTTGGGAAAAGATTTGGGTGAAAAATGTAAAATTTACGCAAGCTCAAAATTTAAGAGAGAACTTTTATAAAATGTTTTATAGGTGGCATTTAGATCCTAAAAAATTAGCAAGTATGTATCCGAACTGTCAGCCTAAATGTTGGAGGTGTGGTGGTGAAGATGCAACGTATTTTCATATATGGTGGACCTGTAAGAAGGTTAAAGCATTTTGGATTAAAATTTGGTGGAATATGCAGAAGATATTTAAGAAAAGGTTAAAGTTTTGTCCGCAATTGTTTTTACTGGGCATTATTACTGACACTACTTTTGTGGACACTAAGTTGATGTTGAATTTAATTACGGCAGCAAGACTTTTAGTAGGGCAATATTGGAAGAAGGAAGAACTGCCGACTATAGAAGAATGGACTTTAAAAGTTTCCAACCTGGCGGAAATGGCAAAGATCTCAGCGTATTTGAAAGACCATTCGCAAAAGAGATATATTGTGGAGTGGAAAAAATGGATTGATTACATCCAGAATAAATATGGGACTAAAGTTTCATTTAGCATTTGAATAAGTATTGATGTGATATTTATATTGCTTGTAGTCATTTTATAAGAGTTAAAGTGCGATAGATTTAATAGTTTATTGTTGTTTGCATATGGTAGATTATGATTGTTTCTACTTTTATAACTTGTATTTAGCTCTGGGAAGTCGGGGAGGGGGGAGGGGGAGGGAGGGAGGTGTTGGGGAGGGTTGGGAAGAGGGGAGGGGGTTGGGAGGGGTTTTGTTTTGTTTTGTTATAAATAAAATGTACTGTAAAACTTTTCAATAAAAAAAGGAAAGTTTCCTTTGAAGATAAACAGGCTTAATTTAAGGCTAAAGCTTTTCACAATTGCCGGAGCCTTTCAGTCTCAGTTTGCAACATTGTGACATGTGATACACCTGAGGCAGCTTAAAGAACAAAAAATGGAGTTTATGTGTTTATTTTGTGAGCCTTTCTTCCTTTGCACTTGATTCCTTGTCTTTAATGGTATAAGGAAGGGATTGGGGGTACATTCTTACTACACTGTGGAAGGAGAGCTCAGAAGGGAGAGAGGAAGAAGGGCCAAACAGGGGTCTACAAAATTAACAACTTTAAGATTTGTGGACTTCATCTCCCAGAATTCCTCAACCAGCCATATTAATAAAGTTGGATAAATTCATCATACATTTGTTAGTGCAAAGGGAAAGCGATTCAGCAAAGGAACAGTCACTGAAGAAATTAAACTGGTACTTTTTCCTTTTTTTTCTACAGTTTGTAATATTTTATTAGATTATAGAATAAAATACAAAAATACAAATCAAATAGTAGGACACAGTGGGGAGGAAAAAGGGGGGAAGTAAGGGGGAGAAGGGAAAAAGAACAGACTTCCTCTGTTGCAATAGAAGGAAGCATTAACATTGAACCTCAACTTTTTACTTTTCCATATTATAAACTAGCCACTTCTATAACAACAAATGAATCTAATCGGTAAAACTCAAAATCACCCCCTTTTTTTTAGTCATCAAGTTTTTGACACCTTGCTAAGCACTGATGGTACTAAAATATGGTCATGCCCTAAAAGTGGTACAATCTGTGAAAAGGTTAAAAAGCCCCATTCTAGACCTTGTAGCCTCTTGTTCTGGAGGTTAGCTAGACCAAACAACAAGCACTGAAATATAATTTCCAATCTGGTAAACCCAAACCCCTCTTTACTTAGCATCTTGCAGTAGTTTATAATCTAATTCTTGGGTTTTTTTCCTTGCCATATAAACTTAGAAATATCCATCTGCCATTGTTTAAATGGTGTATCGGTTGTAAGTATTGGTAATGTCTGAAATAAAAAGCTTCTTTGGTAAGACATCTTAATTACAGAAATTCTACCCAATAGTGATGAATACAGGTTATCCCATCTTAACAAGTCCTTTTTTTGATATCATTCCAGACAGGCATACTGAACGTTTTGTGCTTGTATTTTTCAATATGAAACCCCCCCCCCCAAATATTTTACCTTTTTGTGAACCCTAAAACCAGATTTTTAGTTAATATATCACAGTCCTCTGAGATCATATTCTTAATTAGCATTGTTGTTTTTTGTTTATCTTAAAACCCCAAATTCATTTAATTTCCTCATCAAATATTCTATATTATTTTTTGGGTCTTGCAAGAATATAACAAAATCATCAGCAAATGCCTTCAATTTATAAACTTTCTTCTTGATATTTATATCTATTATTTTCTTATCTTGTCTAATATCTCTAATCAAAACTTCCAATACCAAAATAAACAACAAGGGAGACAAGGGACATCCTTGTCTCGTAGCCTTTTGAATTTCATATGAATTGGTTAGATCACCATTAATAACAATTATTGCTTGCTGTGATCTATTTGTTGTTGTTGTTGTTAGCTGCGAAGTCGTGTCCAACCCACTGCGATCCCATGGACAATGTTCCTCCAGGCCTTCCTGTCCTCTACCATCTCCTGGAGTCCATTTAAGCTCACGCCTACTGCTTCAGTGACTCCATCCAGCCACCTCATTCTCTGTCGTCCCATTCTTCTATTGTCCTCAATCTTTCCCAGCATTAGGCTCTTCTCCAGTGAGTCCTTCCTTCTCATTAAGTGGCCAAAATATTTTTTTTAATTCCATTTATATCCCATCCTTCTCCGAAGACTCAGGGCGGCTTACAAGCTTAGCAGTAGCCTTCATTCTATGTATATGCCTGCTTATTAGGGCTTTCACACACACACACCCAAGCGGCATTATTACAAAGTCAGCTTAATTGCCCCCAACAATCTGGGTCCTCATTTTACCTACCTCGGAAGGATGAAAGGCTGAGGCAACCTTGAGCCTGGTGGGACTCGAACCTGCACTAATTGCAGGCAGCTGGTGTTACTTAAGGAGGCATTAGCCCACTGCGCCACCAAGGCTCATCAAGTTTCAGCTTCAGGATCTGGCCTTCTAAAGAGAAGTCAGGATTGATCTCCTCTAGGACTGACCGGTTTGATCACCTTGCAGTCCAAGGGACTCGTAGGAGTCTTCCCCAGCACCATGACCACATCCAGCTTGCCTTGATTCATGGATATTACATTCCTGGTTCCTATGGAGAAATTTTTTTTACAGCATTGGACTTTTCTTTCTCCACCAGATACATCCACAGCTGAGTGTCCTTTTGGCTTTGGTCCAGTTGCTTCATTTTTTCTGGCACTACTAGTACTAGCCCTCAGCTCTTCCCCAGTAGCATATTGGACACCTTCCGACCTGAGGGGCTCATCTTCCAGCATCATATCGTTTTGCCTTTTGGTACTGTCCATAGGGTTTTCATGGCAAAGATACTGGAGTGGGTTGCCACTTCCTTCTCCAGTGGATCACGTTTTGTCAGAACTCTCTGCTATGACCTGTCTGTCTTGGGTGGCCCTGCATGGCATAGCTCATAGCTTCATTGAATTACGCAAGCCCGTTCGCCACAACAAGGCAGTAATCCATGAAGGGGGCTGTGATCTATAAACCGCTTTAATCCCTTGAATAAAATTCTCTCCAAAGTCCATATTTTCCAGAACTTTAAGCATAAAAGCCCAATTTAGTTTATCAAAGGCCTTCTCTCCATCTAAAAATATTAAAGCTGCCTGTTTCTCATAATACTGTAAATCAGTGGTGGCAAACCTATGGCATGCGTGCCAGAGGCGGCACTCAAGAGCCCTCTCTGTGGGCACGCATGCTGTCACCCCAGCCCCACCTCCCCCAAGGCCCCCTCCTCACTGGCAGCCCCCCCTGGAGGAGTCGCCCCTGGGCATGGCTCATGTGGAACAGCGCAGACAAGGACATGGCAGCCGGGCAGCAGGGACAAGAGTCTGCCCTTGTGCCCCGTTGTGCACAGATGATGCTGCGGGGCATGGGCAGAGAGCGTGGCCGCCATGGCACTGCTGAGCCACCTGGGTGATCTGCTGCAGGCCGTGGAGCCAGTGGGTGGTCCTGCAGGTGGGTGGAGGCAGGGCAGGGCAGATGGAGCAGAGCAGAGGCAGAGTGGGCAGGGTGGGGCAGAGGGCGGTTTTTGGACACTTGGTGTCTAATTCGCCATCACTGTTGTAAATATTCAATAATGTTCAAAACAGTCCTCACGTTAACTGTCTTTTTGGCAGAAAACCAGATTAATCTTCATGAAAATATGCCTGTAAAACCTTGTTTAATTTTTCTGCCAAAACTGCAGCAAAAATTTATAGTCATTGTTTAACAATGAGATTGGTCTGTAGTTCTTTATCATCGTAACATCTTGACCTTCCTTCAGTAGTAACTCAATATTAGCTTCTTTCCAGGTTTGAGGTATCTTTCCCCGCTGTGATATATTGTTCATTATACAGTATTCATCTTCACCGAATTTATAATATTGGCTTGTAAGGCCATCGGGACCTAGAGGTTTACCTGATTTCATTTTTTTAATAGCTTCTGATATTTCAAACATAGTTACTGAGTGATTCAAATTGTCTCTGAGATTGTGAGACTTTAAGCCAGGGGTCTCCAACTTGTGGGCCGTGGCCCAGTACGGAGCCATGGCCTGTTGGCCATCAGGCCTTGGTAATGGCTGGCGAGTGTACGCAGATGTGCGGGCACCCTCCCATTCATGCTAATGCTGTCATGCAGGCACTAGTAGCCCCGTTTGCACATGTGGGCGGGTGCTAGTGGCCTATTTGCGCACAAGCATGGGCACTAATGGCCATTCGCACATGCATGCGGGCACAAGCACTGCTGCGAGCACTGCTGCAGGTGCGCACGGCCCACATGTGCACAGGTGCAGGACTGCCAACCCGGAAAGGGTGGGGAGCTCTGCTTTGGGCAACCCTTAACATATATTCATCTATTTTAGACATATCTAACTCCTGCTTTTTATACAAATTGAAATAAAAATTATGAACAGACTTTTTAATAAGCTCTATATGTTACTACATTGTTGATTTCACAATTTTTTTATCATTCTCTTTTCCCTTTCCTTAGTTTATATGCCAGCCATCTTCCTGGTTTATTTGCAAACTCAAAATGTCTTTGCTTCACATAAATCAATTTTATTTCTATTTCTTGAACTATTAATATAAACAGTTGTTGCCATAACAGTTTAATTTGATGTAAAATTTTAGAGTCCATAGGTATCTTTTGCAATTCAATTTTTTTCTAATTTCATCCAATATCTTTTGCATCTTTTCTTGGCATTTTTTCTTCTCTAGACAATTATATTGTATAAAATAACCCCTCATAACTGCTTTACTAGCATCTCAGTCATTAAATTTGTCCCTTTACCTAGATTATCAAAATATTCATTTAATTTCTTTTTACAGTCCTTTATGATCATCTCCTTTTCCAAGATAGATTCATTTAAACTCCATCTATAACTCAAACTCTTTTATCTAAATACCAAAAGAACTGAGTTGTGATCAGAAAAAGATTTATATAAAATGTCAACTTTTAGAATTTTATTTGCAAGACTTTTAGAAGTCCATATCATACCAATCCTTGAAAAAGATTTATGTCTTTCTGAAAAAAAGTATATTCTCTAGCAGAGCCATTTCTTTGCCTCCATATATTGATCTTTCCAAGCATCTGCTGCTTCATAGCATGAATTCATAACTGTGTAGGTTAAAGAAGAGCAACAAGATTCAAATACTGCAGATCAAAAGACTGACAGAAATGCAGCTATATTTAAACAGACACATTTACCAGTCCCGTTCAACAAGGAAGCTTTACATGCTGCAATTTCATTAGCATTACCAAGTGTTGCGATGGGTACCAGAGTAGACACATTGAAATATATGTGAATGGAAGAAAAAAGAAAGACTTCAATAGTTGGAATGGAAAAGCTGCCCAAATTAGACCAAACTTAAAATATATTTTCCTTAGCATTGTAGTAACAGTTCATGTTGCTGCCAAGGTATTTGAAAAGAGTCATGGAGTAATATTCAACTTTACATAATTATGTGTATTTTGCCATGTATGATACAGATCATGACCTAAAGAAGGATGTTCCAAGTGTGCATTCTAGAGCAGAGGTCCCCAGCCTTTTGGGTACCAGGGACCGGTTCCGTGGAGATTTTTCCATAGACCGGAGGGGATGTGGTTTCGTGTGCTGCCTGCATCCCACTTTGCTTGTTTGTGCGGCCCAGTTGCTGGCATGCCGCGGCCTGGTATCGGTGCACGGACCAGGGATTGAGGATCCCTATTCTAGAGAGACCATTCCAGATGTATTTAAAATAAACAATAATTGTATTTTAATGCTTTGCTCATCATTGAAAATATTTTATACAAGAGCTACTTTATCTGAACAAACCTGAAAGTTGTACCCATAGCTATCCTCACCCAGCAAGAAGCTATCAGCTTTCTGTATCTCTTTGTTACCACCAAGTGGTCATCCAGAGATTTGTTACCCAGATATTAGATCATGTAACAAAATTTGGGGGAAGTGAACTTTCTGATTTTCTTAGCATGTTTAATATTTTTAATGCAAGGTTTAATGTGAATGATCTTATTTCACATTTAAGAACTTCTATTGTTCAGATTGCCTATTTTGTGGTTTCATTCAAGGCATAGCAAATGAAATTTTAGTTGTTTTTATTGCCCCAAATATGACTCTTGAAAATAGATTCACTACATATTTAGTAATGCAATATGAACATACAAAAGTCTACTGAATAAAACCAATATCAAAATGCATTCGTATCATGGCTTATTTAGTCTGACATAAGGTACCTTGTAGTTTAGTTGCATATAATAAATGCAAACATTTTATAAAATTACAGCTGAAATATTCTTCCAAAGTGATTCCACATATAATCTTTTTAATCACAAAGTGCAGATCTTAAATGCTTTCTTTCTCTCTCACATACAAAATCTATTCAAGGAATTAACACTTTAAATAATTTTTAAAAGGTAGAACTTTAATTGAGGAATTTAAGTTTCCCCTTAAACAAAATATATGGATTTGTCAAATCAATAACAACTCAAAAACATGTAATAACAATGTGTTATATTCAGCATCAATTGTACAATTTAAGAAATTTTATTTATATCTTAGAAATTATATTTAACATCCATATAAATTTTGTATTATGAAAGGTTTAATTTAGTTTAATCATTACAATGTTAATACTTTCCAGTTTCTACTGTATAAATGCAACAGTACTTAACTATTATTTGTATTCTGCACTGTAAAACATTTTTTAAAAATATATACCAATGTTTAGATAATAGGGACACTTGTTCAACAAAATTGTTCTTAGTTTGTAAGGTCGATCTCCCCCTCCTCTGCTAGGAGATACCAGTCGTCGAGATGGTGTGGGTCTCCTCGAGACAGGCAAGGTTCATACAGGTCATAGTTTAGCCTGTCTTTGAAATGGCTAAGGAGGATGTCTTCTGGCCAGTGCAGCTTGCTGGCAATGGCTCGGAATTCTTGGGTGTATTCAGCCACCGGCTGTCTGCCCTGCCTCACTGTTTTGATTCTCTCCCGGGCTTTATGATCAGCCAAGGGATCTTCGAAATGCCGCCTCAAGGATGCCATGAACCGGTTGAAATTGTTGAGTTCTGGGGCACTGGAGTCATGTAGGTTCACCACCCAGTCTGCAGCCGGTCCGTCCAGGGCAGATTGCACAATTCGGATGTGGGTTTTGTCACTGGGGATGTCCCATCAGTATTCTTCCATATAGCTAAGGACTTGGGTTAAGAAAAACCCCAATCGTGATGGCTCCCCCTTGAATTTTGTTTCCCGGGGCGGGAGTCTTTGACTGGAGCATTGTCTGCGCTGTGGACGGTCTCTCTCCTCATCCTGCTCCCCGTCTGTGGTCCTGGAGGGGGGGTACTGCTGAGGCAGCGACTCCCATTCCGTTGGACAGCTCCAGGGTTTCAGGTGCTGGATCCCCTCCGTTACCTCTCCAGTTGCGGCCCCAGGTGCTGCCTCGGTTGCATTTTTCAGCTCTCTCCTCCCTTAGTGAGCTCAGGGTTGCTTTCATCAGATCAATGGCTTTTTCCAGGATCCGCTCCTCCTCACTGGCGTGCAGGGAGCTCTCCATCTGTTGCCTCCATTCCGGCTGGTGGTCGCTCCATCTCAGGGTCACTTTACCCGATGCCTTTTCCCACTCATTTTTCCTTCCTACGCCCATCGACCACTGGGGTTTTCGGTCATGCTGCTCCACGGCTTCTTCCCCGGGGAAATATGCCGCTTCAGTTTCCCATTGTCTCTGGGATTCCATTCGGGGGGAAGACTCCCTCTCCGTGGGGCTTCCCTCCTCTCTTGCTTCGTCGCCAGACATAATATTTGTTGCAAAGTCCCCCGGTAAGGTTTCTCCCTTCCAGGTTGACTTTCAGTGCAAGTCCTGTCTACTGTCAGGACCCATCCCAATCCACGTCTTAGGAAAACAAAAACTCTTGGAGTCAGTTCTAGTCCAAAAGGAATCTTTACTAGGACATGCTTGGTTGTGGGAATACAAGACAGGATTTAGTATTGTTTTACAAATTGAAATTTTATAAAGGGTACCCGGTTCAATCCCCCCTTCCCTCAACCCCATTTGGTCAGCCCCCATCCTTCTACTTCATGTCATCCCTTTTGTGGGAAAAAAGGAACTTCAAATCTTTATGGTTATTGCCTTCTTCCTCTCCAGAGTTAAAAGAAGACACAAGCCAGATGCCTTCTTCTCTAACCCTCCCTTTTGTTCCCCCCAGTTCAAAAGGTTCCCTTGGCCTTTGAAATAACCTAAGGCAGGCTGAATCCACATATGCTCCTCCTTCCTTGGGAGATGGCAGAATCCATGGGGGGGATGTTTTAAACATACATTTATGAATGTGATATAAATGGATTCTGACATTGAAGATGAATTGGGAAACATTAAAAATGGTTTTATTAATAAGCTTTATATATAAAAACATGTTCAAGATTTATTCCAGATTTTGCCTTTTAAATCATCTTCTAAATCAGGGATCCCCAATTAGAATAGAATAGAATAAGAATAAGAATAGAAATAGAATAGAAGCTGGGAGGGACCTTGGAGGTCTTCTAGTCCAGCCCCCTGCTCAAGCAGGAGAACCTATACTGTTTCAGACAAGTGACTGTCAAGTCTTTTCTTAAAAATCTCCAGTGATGGAGCGCTCAGCATTTCTGAAGGCAAACTGTTCCACTGGTTGATTGTCCTCACTGTCAGGAAGTTTCTCCTTAATTCCAGGTTGCTTCTCTCTTTGATCTGTTTCCAACCATTGTTTCTTGTCTTGCCCTCTGGTGCTTTGGAGAATCAGCATCGGCCCATGGCTACCAGAAACTCAGGGAATATACAGTACAGGAATCCCCAACTCCTGGTCTAAGGACTGGCACCAGTCTGCAGCATGCCAGAAAATGGTCCACGCATACAAGCGAAGTCCCATACGCGGGATGCAGGCAGCACACAAAACCACGCCCCCTTGAGTCAGCGGAAAAACCTCTCTCCATGGAACAAGTCCCTGGTGCCTAAAACGTTGGGGGCTTCTGGCTTAGTAAACAAATCAGTTAAATAAATCAAGGTATTTTCTTCATTGTGAAAAAAAGTGCACTTGAGGGCAAAACTCAAAGTACTTACAAACCTATCTTCAACATTTTCACTTAATATGTAAAGGCCTGCCACCTCATAAACAATTACATATAAACATACTCATTTAGAAACGAGTCACACCAATGCAATCCAGGTAGTCCTTGACTTACAACAGTTCATTTAGTGACTGTTCAAAGTTACAACAGCACTGAAAAAAGTGACTTGTTTTTCACACAACCACTGAGCTTCCTCATAGTCATGTGATCAAAATTCAGATGCTTGGCAAATGACTGATATTTATGATGGTTGCAGTGTCTCAGAGTCAGTCATGTTATCACCTTTTGCCAACGCCTGCAAGCAAAGTCAAAGGGGAAGCCAGATTAATTTAACAACTGCAGTGATTAACAATTGTGGCAAGAAAAGTTGTAAAATAGGACAAAATTCACTTAACAAATGTCCCACTTAGCAACAAAAATGATGGGCTCAATTGTGTTCATACATCAAGGACTATCTGTAGTACTTATGTCCAATTAACAAAGCACCGCACTGCAGTTTGAATTCCCACTATATCAGTTTGTTTTATTAATAAATGACCACCGATTTTGTTCACCTTAAGGTACAAAATCCTTTATAAATGTCCCCTGCTGGATTCACACCACGCGCTTAATTCAACAACAGTTTTGCTGAGCGGATTGTTTCCCCTCTATGAGACCTCTAACCACCAATTCATAACATGTTGAAAGTTCAGCAAGCGAAGATCTGAACAGAAATATAAGGGTGGAATGTTTCTACTGTATCTACGACGACTCATTTCAAGCCACTTTTTAATGGCTGTTCTCCCCTTCCCCTCCAAATGCCACGTTGCCCTTTAACAATATTAAAAAAATTGAAACCCGATTCCTTAATGCTTCTATTAAGGTGCAATTTTTACGGGGTTACATATACATTGAAGGATTTCTCGCTGCCGCGCGGAAAAGGAACTAGATTCTCTTTTAAGCCTTTAACCCCGACCCTCAAATTTGCCCAGCGTTTCACTTTTGAGCTTCTAAACAGAACCCCCGGGAATCTTGACACTCGAGGCACGCGCCACAGCTTTCTCCCCAGGAGTGGGGAAAGCGCCGGGAAGAATATAACCGACTCACCCTTCCTCCTCTCCGCTGCCCAGTCCCGCGAACAAGCCATCTCGCCAGGCCGTAATATAGGTATAGAAATTTCTCCCCAAAGCCCCACCTTCCAGCCGTGGATTGGCGCCAGCTCTCCTTCTTACCTGGCCCAAAGCATGCCGGGTGCGGGCGTCTTTTGGTTCACCAACGGGTTCCAAGAAGAGCTGCATGTTAGATAGGCGTGTCTTCCCGGGATGGTTGGTGAGCAAAAAACTCCGTTTCCCAGCATGCAGAGGGGCCCTTTGAAGGTTCGATGGGGCGGAGGCGGAGCTCGCTGTAACTGTCCCAGAGCGCGCCTGGTTTAGTCAATCAGAACAATGACTTCGCCGCTAGAGCCTGCGGAGCTAAGCTGAGCCGCGCGCAAAGAGCAATCGCGGCTGTAATTAGTAGCGCTGGGCGTGTGGGAGGGAATTGTTGGCAACGGCAGCAGCTTCTGCTGTTTTTTTGAGCTGGAGAGGATCTGCAGCTGTTTCTGGCATTGTCTGTAAAAAGACGACCAAAAGGCGCACTCTTGAGCATGTGGATTCCTACAGAGCACGAGAAATACGGAGTCGGTGAGTGACATCTCCTTTTGGCACTTGATGCATCTTCTCTCTGCCGTTCCCGAGGCTGTTCCGTGGGGCTCGGGAAATAGACCAGAGAGGAATCTTCGATTGTACACTCTTTACCCTTTGCTCCCGCACCGGTTCCTAGCTTTGATCAGGGCAATTCTGTATTTCTCTACTGTGCTCTGTAGGGAGATGTTTAAGGTTTCGGAAGAAAGAGAGTGTACTGTACTGGTTTCGTCGTCGCTCTCTGGCAGCTTCCCTTTTTTGCCTTTTGCCTCCCCCGTCCCCGAAGTGCCGTTTGGACAGCTTTTGGTTTTAAAAATGTAGAATAAAGAAAAAGGAGGGATAATTTATTCATTTGCAATATTGGTTACTATTTATCGTGGGAAGAGACTAATGGCTTTTGGGAACACTATTGGAAGATGCTTTTAACCGGGTGTCCGATTGAACCGCATCTTTCTTAGGCAGATTATAAGTGCAATCAGTCCGCGTCCAAAAAAAAAGTAAGAAATGTGATGCTTTTAACAAAATGTAGATTTGTTTGTTGAGTGTCATTACAACTTAAAACTGCCACCTCCTTTGTAAATTGTGAGCAGCACCAACGTACGGTTGAATGTGTGTGTTTAGTTCGAAATCGGATAGTAACCTTCTAATGCTAGTGATATTTTTGTTCTGCTTTTTTGAATACAAAAGTGTGTTACACAAGAAAATAGACTGGGCATTGTCAAGGAAGTTACAGAGCAGGGCAGAAGAAAAGCTGTTTCCATCTGCTCTACTCTACAAAAGGTGAACAACAAAGAACATTAGATGATGACTGACCGGTGTAGAATTTTGCACCCTTCTCTGTTGACCCATCAGCTGAATACTTAAAACCACTCACTCCTTTTTTTTTCCTATTCTGATACATTTGAAACTCTCAAAAAATAATACTGTCGTGTAACTAAGCCTTTTTAAAGCTGGGCTTTGAGCCTGTGATACAAACACTTTCTACAATGTACTTTTTATTCAGATAAAAAAAATTGAAAGACCAAGAGCATCAGCATTAGTTTTAGTTCATAAACTGTGTTTGTGTATGGGGGGGGGGGTGTTTGCTAATTAATTTTCTATTTCTGGCTTGGAGCTGGAGCACAGATACTTTTCAACTAATAAGCAAAGCGATAAACCCCAAGACTGTTTGCATGGAAGTAAGCCTTACTAGCAAAATTCTTGATAAACATATATAGAAAATATGATAAACTTGATAAACATATATAGATTGAATTACAGTAATGCTTCTTGTTTTTAAATCTTCTGAAAAAAAATATTAATATTTGCACAAAATAGCTAGTGAAAGGCATGACAAAAATGTCAGGAATTCTGGGAGTTGAAGTCCAAGAGTCATAAAAGAGCCAAGGTTGCCTATCTCTGCACTAGACCAAACTGGCTCTCAGACCTTAAATGTCTTCTCAGATAAACAGTAATCAAGCTAGATTTTAGAGCAGAGTTCCCCAACCTTTCCAGCTTTGCAGACCGGCATGGGGTGAGTGGGAGGAAAAGGGGATGGTTCTGTTTGAGCAATGGGAAAGCAGGCAGCTCCATTTGTGTGAGCAGTGGATATGTATGGCCACTGCTCATGAAAATGGAATGTGCGTGCATGCGCTCACCTGCTGCTCGCGCAAGGGGGCATGAATGTGCACTCGCTTTGAATAGCTCATGACCCAGTAGTGGGCCATGGCCCGGGGCTTGGGGACCCCTGTTTTAGAGTATATATATTTGATTAAATTAATTAAATTATTAATTTGTTAATCACAGTGCTGCAAAATGATAGCTTCATTAATGTTTGGAATTAGGTTAGCATCAAATACTGGGCTGTGCATATAGTAGACCAATTTTAAGGTTTATGTTAGCCACTGGTACTTGGATTTAACAACAAAATGGATTAAAATTATGCTATTGTAGTATTTGCAGTATGATGTGTGATGCTTTAGTCTTTCCTGGCTTAGTAACATATATAACAGGAAACTCACCCTATTAGAGAAGTAAGGTGTCTCTAAAACCTACCAGTATTTCCAGGAAATTTAACAACAACCTATATTAATTCCTATAATATGTGAACAGAATGGGAGCTCACCTGAGCTCAGATGTTATTAAAAACCTACTTCATTTAGTAATGAACATAACCTCTAGGGATGCTCACAATATTTGTACTAAAGTGCCTTGATTTCAAAATAGCCTGGGTTCAAACAGAAAATGGGCTTATTTCAGCCTTTCAGAAATAATTTGAACTCAAAACTGAACAATTAATAATTTTTCCAAGTTTGAAGCAGTTCTAAAATGCTCAGACCTTTTTTACACTTGCAGCAGCTGTTTTAATGGTCAAAATGGAATGTTTTCAATTCAAGATGGTTTAATTCAAAACTAATGAATTGAATTCCACTAATAAGCACTGCATGTAGTCTATTGTTAAGTATTAAAGTTTATGGTTTAGTTGAAAGTCAGCAAATTAGATAATTGAGAAAAATATTTCTCCTAAAATTAACAATTGAAAGGTCTAGTTGAATTTGTAGTTTGCCAATGTGTTCTCACTGTCAACATATTTTGCTTAGTGGAATGTATAAACTTTTAATTAAAAATTGATGTGGGCATAGAACACCTAGAATGTTGGAAATCTTTAACATTTCTAGTTGTTGACCATGTAAGTAGAGATTGGGTTTTTTTTAAGGATCCATTTGCATGTTTGCTGTAGAGATGTGATAAATCAATAGTTGAACTGAAGAAGGCATATTTTTCCAACTTAATGTAGTTTGTTTTTGCATAGGCACTGTAATGAATTCCTATATGTGGAATGTAGCAAAAGATCTGAAAAAATCAAAATGTCATCTAGATTAATGACTAAGTACTTGTCCAAAATATATAAGAATATCTTGGACTTCTGGTTCCTGTTTCCAGCAGAGCAGTAGGAAGATTCAGAATGCCAAACCCTTCGGCTGAAATATCTTTTTGTTGAGGACCCCAAGGGGCCAGAACCCACCCTGAAGTGGTGGAATGAAGGAAGGAAATCCCAGGGACTTAGGAGAGATGGCGGTCTCCCCGAATGGTCCAGGAGAAGCCTCCCAGAAACCAACAGAAGAAAAGGCTGGCTAACTCCATTGTCCAGTCATAGCTGAAAACAACGGAAGTCATAAGCTTTAAACTAAGCGGATTTTAAACAGCATGCTTGAATCTGGGTAAGAATATTGATTTTCTCTATCCTACTTATTTTCCTGAAGAAGAAAGTCCCAAAAATAAGAGATCTTGGGGGGGAAAAGGAGGGGGATTCTACTCCCTCCTTTTGGTTACCGGAAGCGGTGAAACTTACCCTTTAGAGAGAGAGAAGACTAGAAAGATCTGAAAAATGAGCAAACGCTGACACCTACTGGTGTGTGAGAATTTTTTTTTCTGACCCTCAAAGCTCTTAAAAAATGCAGCTGTGTAAACAAAGTGAGAGTAACAAATCTGAAGCAATGAATACTTTACAAAAGGAAACATATGTTAAGTGGCAACAATTTCAAAGGACAATGATTTTAAACCACAAAGAAATACATAACAACCTTGAGAGTATGAATCCAACTTAATTTCACAGGAAAACACAGTAGAGATGACTGAACATAATTCTGAGGATAGAGACTTAAAAGATGGAACCGTATAAAATAAAAAAATCATGATTTAATTCAAATGGGAAATATTTCAACATGTCCAAGCAACTTTGAAGATAAGGAAAAGAATGAGAAAAAATACTTTATAGGGAAACGAATGATGCAGCAAAACATACTGATTAAGAAAGGTAATGGCCAGAGAAAAAAGATTAAAATGGAAATCGAGAAAATAGATGATGGGACTTATCAGAGAGAATACTTAAAAAAGAAACATTTGTTTGAATATGGCTAAAAATGGAAGAACTTTAGAATATATTACTCTTAGAGAGATGATTTTTTTTGTTAACTAATACGATAAGAAACATTTGTTTGAATATGGCTAAAGAAATGGAAAAACTTTAGAATACATTACTTTTAGAGGGATGAATTTTTTTAACTAATACAATATGTTTTTTTTCTTTTTTCTTTCTGTAAAAAAAAGTTGAAATGATGTAAACAAAGCGAACGTTTTAATTATTTAAATGTGACGATAAGAAAAGCATAAAAATGTTTTGAATGAGAGTTAAAGGATTAGATGATTAGATCTATTGAATGGAATGCTTAAAGTTTAAATAGATTAAATACCTTCTCAGCTATGGTCAAAAAGAATAAGAAATTGAGGGAATATATATTAAATTAGGAGGGATACATATTTTAAGTAGTATGTTATTTTTGTATTTCAGTGCTTTTCTTTTTCTTCTTCTTTTTCTCCTCTTTTTTGTCTCTCTCCTCTTTTCTTTTCTCTTTTTACTTTTTTACCTATTGATTAAGAAATATAAAAGTATGAGAGGGCTTATATTGAAAAAATAGAATTAAATCCACCAATGTAAATGTAGTTAATTGTTGAGAAAATTGTCACTAGTAAGTGTATTTAGAATTTGGGAGAAATAAGCTGAAATAAGCACAGTAACAGGATTTACGATAAGGCAACTAAAATGACAAATAGGAATATTGGAAAAATTATATACCAGTACTTAATTGTTGTTTATCAAAATAATGAGAATTGTTTTAAGCTAATGTTTGCAAAGAAAGATACTTTGGGGAAAGGGGAAATCAACTGAAATTAACATATGGAATATAGATTATAGAAATCAATTGTTAAAGATTGTCTTATAAATGTTACCCAGACAACATACTGTTTACAAATTACTGAATGATTTATGTTATGTTAAAAATACCAATAAAATATATACAAAACCCCCCAAAATATATAAGAATATCTCATTAATAAATATGGAGAGTTTGGCTAGCATGTAAGTAAACCAAAGAATATTGCTATGCATTCAAATTTACCAAATTCACCCTTTGCATCAGTCTGTTAAGTACTATATTTATGTTTCTCTGAATCAAATTATAAACTATTCTCAAGTCTAGTTCAGTAAAATGCACATCTCTGCATGGATTTGAATGCGGTGTGCAAAAACAATATCCCTTGGCACTAATGAAAGACATATTGGCTCACCTAGCAAAGGTGAAGATTTTCTTGAAATTGGACCTACTACCATATTATTGGATTAGGATTAAGGAAGGAGACGAATGGAAGACAGCATTTAACTGCCCCATAGGGTGCCCCATTTGGACTACAGGGAGCGCTAGCAGTATTCATGCAACTGATAAATGATGTCCTTCAGGGGCACCTTTACAAGGGGGTTGTGTATTTGGATAGCATCTTAGTTTTCATTGAAATGAAGGAGGAGCATATTAAACTAGTCAGGCCACCTGACTTTTCGCCAAACTGTCAAAGTGTGAGTTCCATAAGGAAAAAAAGTGACTCTGGGGTATCGACTATCTCAGTGGGATAGAGATAGACCCAGAAAATGTCCAGGCAGTGCTAGAATGGGCACTGCCGTGCATAAGGAGGCAATTGCAAAGTTTCCTGGGATTCGCTAACTTTTACCAATAGTTCGTCCCCTCTTTTACACAAATCTCACTCTCTATTATCAATTTACTAAAATAAAACGGGGAGAGCAAGCCGAAACCTAGCCAGCCACTGAAATGAACTATTGAGTGTCAAGCCACGTTTGAGAGATTAAAGAGACTTTTCTCAGCCGAGCCTCTCCTAAAGCACCCAGACACAGAAAAACCTTTTGCCATTCAGGCAGATGGTAGTAACGTAGCAGTAGGTGCAGTACTGCTCCAAGAAAACCAAGAGGGCCAGTTAACCTTGTGCCTACACATTGAGAAAACTCACAGAAACTGAACAGAGGTGGGCAGTATGGGAGAAGAAAGCCTATACCTTATGCTGTGCCCTCCTCACATGGAGGCATTTCCCGGAAGGAAATAAAATCCCTTTCCAGGTATGAACTGATCACAAAAACTTGGAAGCTTTAAAAACCCCAAGGAAATTGTCCCCCAAACAGGCAAGGTAGTCCCAACACTTCCACTGATTTAACTTCACTTTCAAATACCTGCCTGGGGGGAAAGAACTTCCTAGCCAATGCCTTATCAAGGCTGCCACAATATAATAGTATAAAAACAGAGGTGGTGAAACTCCTCATGCCTTCTAAGCAGTTAGCGGCTCCAGTAACCACACGGGCACAAGCAAAAAATTGAAAACCCCTAGACAGCGCAGCAGGAATAGAGTTCAGACAAGCTCTAGAAATAGATGAATGGTTCCTGAGTCATAAAAACCTCTGCTCAATGGATGACAGGCTGCCCTGGGTGCGGGGAAAGCTATTTATGCCCAAACCCCAAAGACTGAAATTCATGCAACTCTGTCATGACTCAAAGGCAGCTGGACACTTTGGATTCGTGAAGACGCTTCACTTAGTGAAGAGGCAGTTCTGGTGGCCATCCATAAAGCAGAACATTGAAAGCTATGTAGCTAGTTGCCCCATTTGTGCAACTGCAAAACAGAGACAAGGCAAAACACTGGACCTATTACAGGTGATAGCGACCCTGTCAGCACCATGGCGAGAGATTTCCATGGAGCTACCAGAGAGTGCAGGAAACACTGTCATTTGGGTGGTGACAGACCTGTTCTCCAAACAGGTGCACTTCATCCCATGCTCAAAAATTCCCACAGCTAAGACTAGCAAAAATGTTTGTACAGCATATCTACTGATTGCATGGGGCTTCGCAATGCATAATTTCAGACAGGGAGATGCAATTTACCTCAGAGTTCTGGAGAGCCTTTTTGGACCTCCTAGGTACCGCCCAGGGCTTGTCATCTAGTCATCATCCACAAACAAATGGTGGGACAGAACATTCGAACCCATTATTGGAACAATATTTAAGATGCTTTATTAATTATCAACGACAATTGGACCAACCTTCCTTTTGCGTAAGTGGCATACAATAATGCTGTTCACTCCAGCATGGGTTATACCCCATTCTAGATCACAACAGGACAAAGCTTCAACCCAATGCCTTCACCACCCCGTCCCTGAAGGAATGGATTGCACAGCTCCAAAATATGTGGTCGGTAGTGAGAAAAGCATTAGACAAGCTAGGGAAGTTTACAAAGTGCAGGCAGATAAAAAGCAGGTAGAACCTAAGTCATTTAAAGTCATGGGGAAAGTACACCTGTCCACAAAGTATTTAAAATCTCTACAGCCGTCGAAGTTAGGACCAAACTTTGTGGGACCATTCCCTATTAAATGAGTCATCAACCCAGTAACCATAGTATTGGAACTTCCAAAAACATTAAGAAAGGTTCATCTGGTATTTCATTGTAGACCTTTAATGCCAGCCATGGTTCCTCCTCCACCACCCATTATGGTGGAGGGAAAACAACATTTTGAAGTCAAGGAGTTCCTAGATTCTAAAAAGAATTATGGATCAACCCAATACTTGATAGCAAACCGGAAGTCTTAACTCCTCTATTATTAGTCATTGTATTATCATTGTGAGGGTTTTCAGAATCTGATGAAATAAATTATTCCAATCTGCATTCTGAATTCCAATTACTATCTAAAGCAGCCCGAACAATAACATATCTATGAATTTTAGTTACTAGAAATCTCAGAAATCTTTTGTTTGCTACAAAATTCTCGAAGTTGAAATCCATTGATCAGGAACCTTGGTGGCACAGTGGTTATAATGTAGCACTGCAGGCTGCTTCTGCTGACTCCCAGTTGCCAGCAGTTTGGCAGTTCGAGTCTCACTGGCTCAAGGTTGACTCAGTCTTCCATCCTTCCGAGGTCATTAAAATGAGGATCCAAATTGTTGGGGGCAATATGCTGGCTTGGTTAACAGCTTAGAGAGGGCTGTAAAGCATTGTAAAGTGGTATATAAGATGTGTATTTAGAATATTAGATTTTGTTATAAAAAGGGGGAAATGTAGAAGTTGAGATAAGGGAAACTGGTCACCTAAAGCTTGGAAATTATAACATACCAAATGTTAAGTTGAATATTGAGGGGAAATATTCCCCTAAAGCCTGGGGGAAAAGCAATAACAGGACATTGATTGTAAATAATAATAATAATAATAATAATAATAATAATAATAATAATAATAATAATAATAATAATAATAATAATAATAATAATAATAATAATTTAATTTCTATACCGCCCTTCTCCCGAAGGGCTCAGGGCGGTATACAGGGCAAATACAATAAAAATACAATATACAAAAGTTAAAAAGAAATTAAATAGTGCAGCCCAATAAAAATACAATTAATATTAATATCAAAATACCCCAAACCCATCAGACCAGGCTGGCTTGTTCAAATAAGTATGTTTTTAGATCACGTCGGAAGGAGCGAAGGTCGGGAGCCATCTGGAGCTCAACCGGTAAACGGTTCCAAAGGTCTGGCGCGCCCACAGAGAACGCCCTCACCCTGGGGGCCGCCAGTCGACACTCTTTGACTGACGGCACCCTAAGGAGGCCCTCTCTGTGGGAGCGCACTGGACGAAGGGAAGTTGATGCCGGCAGCAGGTGCTCCCGTAAGTAATCCAGACCCATGCCATTTAGGGCTTTATAGGTCATTACCAGCACCTTGAATCTTACCCAGAAGGCAACCGGAAGCCAATGCAGCTCGCGGAGTAGAGGTGTTACATGGGAGTATTGGGAAACCCCCACCACCACTCGTGCGGCTGCATTCTGCACCAGCTGAAGCCTCTGAGTAGTCCTCAAGGGCAGCCCCATGTAGAGAGCATTGCAGTAGTCCAAACGGGAGGTCACGAGCGCATGAGTGACTGTACACAAGGCATCTCAGTTCAGATAGGGCCGCAACTGGCGCACCAGGCGAACCTGGGCGAAGGCCCCCCTAGTCACAGCTCCGATATGATCTTCCAACGAGAGCTGTGAATCTAGGAGGACACCCAAGTTGCGAGCCCTATCTACGGGGGGTAATATCTCACCCCCCATGGTTAGAGATGGAATAATCTGAATTTCCCAAGATGCCGGCACATACAGCCACTCAGTCTTGTCGGGGTTGAGCCGAAGCCTGTTCCTCCCCATCCAGACCCGAACCGCCTCCAGGCAACGGGACATCACATCGAGGGCATCACTGTGGTGGTTTGGGGTAGAGATGAAAAGCTAAAACCTAAAACCACGAATGATCTCACCCAGCGGCTTCATATAGATGTTGAACAGGAGAGGCGAGAGGACCGACCCCTGAGGAACTCCACAAATAAGAGGCCTTGAGGCCGACCTCTGCCCTCCTGCCAACACCGACTGTGAACGTTCCAGGAGGTAGGAGGAGAACCATCGTAAAACGGTGCCTCCCACTCCCAACCCCCTGAGACGCCGCAGTAAGATACCATGGTCGATGGTATCAAAAGCCGCTGAGAGGTCTAATAGGACTAGGACAGAGGAACAACCCCTGTCCCGAGCCCGCCAGAGATCATTCACCAGCGCGACCAATGCTGTCTCCGTGCTGTACCCGGGCCTGAAGCCCGATTGGTATGGGTCCAGATAATCAGCTTCCTCCAGGAACAAAGGAAGCTGATGTGCCACCACGCGAAGGTTGGAGACCGGACGATAGTTGTTTAAAACAGCTGGGTCCAAGGCAGGCTTCTTGAGGAGGGGTCTCACCACCGCCTCCTTCAAGGCGGTGGGGAAATTGCCCTCACTCAAAGAAGCAGTTATCACTGCCTGAAGCCAGCCTCATGTCCCCTCCCGAGCCGAATAAACCAGCCAGGAGGGGCACGGGTCCAATAAACGTGGTGGAGCTCAGCTTCCCCATAATCCTGTCCACCTCTTCCAGAGTCACAGGATCGAACTCCTCCCAGATGACATTACCAAGACCGCCCATGTCCTCACTGTCAGACTCTGCCCAGTCAGAGTCCAAACCAGTCCGGATCCGAGCAATTTTGTCTGACAGATGTTGGCTAAACTCCTTGGCTCGACCCTGCAAGGGCTCCTCCCTCACCTCCTGATTAAGGAGGGAGCGAGTCACCCTAAACAGGGCGGCCGGGCGATTATAAAGATTGAATGCAAATACAATTAAGATGTGCATAAGTTAAAAATTATTGATAAATGTAACAAAGATGGTTTTACTTAGTTGATAATAAGAACTATATTAGTTCAATATGAGATAGTAGATATTAAGGGAAAAAGAGAGGAAATATCTGATGATGTAACGAGATCCTTGCTAAAGATTTATGTTATGGAATTACTGATTACCCAGTCACCACATTACTTTTTAAATGTTTAATTGTAAAATTAGAAAACTAATAAAATATTATAAAATAAAAAGTAAAAAATAAAAGAGGAGTTCTTACATGCAGGGAATCCCATCACTCAGCGTTCATTACTGTTTTAATTTAGACAAAAGTAAGCAGATATGAACTATTATGTAATTATTTTTGGGATATTAAAATTGGGGTTAAATTTGCATTGTATTTCAAGGCTATGCATTTAAAAGTACATTATAATATATGTTAGCATGAATTAAATACCTTAAAACATTTAAAGCAGTTGTGTCTTCTGGCAAGCTCCATACAGGTGATGCGAAGGCTGTTTCCAATAGTTTGCAAGTGTGTATGCATGGTATACTTCCTGAAAGTTTCCCAGCACCCATTTTTTTACTTTATTCTTCCCATTGCCTTTTTCTGTTTGCCAAACTCTTAGCCTATTCAACAGATGGTTCTGATTTCTTAACCTTAATCTTCTATGTCCACCCTTGAATACAGATGCAATCTTATATTCTGAAAGTTTAGGGATCAGTAATTTATGCTCTGATAGCTGTTCTGTCCAATTCTAAATAGCAAACAAGAAGACTTCTTGATTCTGCAATGAGGAAGAGTTTTTTGCAGGTAGTCCCCAACTTACGGCTGGACATTTGATGACTTTTAAAGTTATGGCCCCAGAAAGGATGCTTTATGGCCATTGCAAAAATATTGCACACTCCCCTCCATTACAACTGAACATTTTCATCAAACAGATTCCTAGAGAAGAAGCAGATCCTCCTGTCTAGGAATCTGCTTCATGGTTTTAGATCTCAGAAAGCTAAGCCAATCAGCTTGGTGCTGCCTGCTGCTCTAGGAATCTCTACAGGAATGGGGAAAAAGAAAGTCTGTGTGTGTGTATGTGTGTGTATAAAAGAGAGGTGGGGTATGTTTGAGAGTAAGCAAGAAGAACAGAAAAAAGTGAGGTAAAAAGAAAGGAGGGGTAGACCAGTTAGAAGAAAAAGAGAAAGACAGAAGAAGAAAATGAAGGGGGAGCAAGTGAGCTTTGTCACACTTTTTTTCTCTAGTTCCCTCCTGCTCTGCCATACCTGTCATACCACACATACTGTTCCTAGGGCACGGGTTGGCAACCCACGGCTCTGGAGCTGCATGCGGCTCTTTAAGCCGTCTCCTGCAGCTCCCAGTCCTCCGCCGTTCTGGGGAAAAAAAGGTGGGAGTAAAAAAGTCCCATTGAGAGAATGGGGAGGCGGAAGTTTGGAGAGCTGGTGCCTTTCGGGGCTGAAAGAAATGTGAACGAAGGCAGCAGCTCTCCAAATGGGGGGCGGCAGTTTGGAGAGCTGCACGTGCAGCTCTCCAAACTGCCACCGTCCCGTTTGCAGAGCTTCTGCCTTCATCCATGTTTGACGGTGGCGGCCAATCTCCAAACAGGTGGTGCAGGTGCCTCCCGAGGCTGCAAGCTTCGCGCGGGAAGCCCGGCATCCGGGGAAGCGGCAGCGAAAGGGCCGCCTCTCTTTCCCCCCACCCAGCTTCAGTTGGGAGTTTTGTGCTCTTGAAGTTGGTGAGGACTTTTTGGGCTAGCTAGCAGAAGAGAAGCCGGGCCCTTCCTCCTCGGGAGCCATGAGCAGGTGTGGGAAGCGGTGCAAGCACAGCTTCGTGAAATTTGCCCGCACCCTCTTCAAACTCATCACAGGCAGGCTTAGCAAAGGTAAAGGCGAGGAGTAAAGGTGACGCGGGAATGGCAGGCGGCGGTGGCAGAGGGAGGGAGGGAGGGAAAGGAGCGAGAAGACCAGCCAACGCCATTCGCCAATCGTTGGGTTTAGGGAGCGGAAGGTTCCTGGTTCCCTTCGGAGAGGGCGTTTGCTGTGCTTGTGGAATTTTGCAGGCCGAGAAACGTGTGCTGTTTGTTGGGTCACTTCTGGGTGATCACAGGGGCCCTGAACGATGTGGGGTTTTGCAGCAAAGCCTGGTAGGAAAAGGCTTCATTGGGACATGCTTTCCTGCTTGGGAGGCTTCCGAAGCTACGAATCGCCCTTTCCATTTTGCAGCAGTAGTGGCAGCAGCTGGAAGTCGGCGTGAAAATCGGTCCACGAACCTCTTGTTTCCTGGAGGGAAGAGTTGGAGCCTGTTGTTTTGCGCATGCGCGCACATGCGCACACATGCGCACCCTTCTTTGTGGCTCCCAGTTTTTTCTTTTGTGAGGGAACCGGTTCCGAGTGGCTCTTTCACTGTTTCTGGTTGCCGGCCCTTGTCCTAGGGCAGGGGTCAGCAACCTGAAACAGTGAAAGAGCCACTCGGAACCGGTTCCCTCACAAAAGGAAAAATTGGGAGCCGCAAAAAATGTGTGCACATGTGCGTACATGTGCACATGCGCAGAACAGGGTTTGACTGAAGAGTGGAGCCAAGGCGAGATATGCACCTACCCTGCATATTTGAATTGATTGGTTGAACTTTTTTAGTCCCACTTTTTTTGGGGGGGACTGCACATGGCAGAGGACTGGGAGCCACAGGAGACGGCTGAAAGAGCCACATGTGGCTCCGGAGCCACGGGTTGCAGACCTGTGGGCTAGTCTAAAGAAAAGAAGAAATAGGGGAGACATGATAGCAGTATTCCAGTATCTGAGGGGCTGCCACAAGGCAGAGGAGGTCAGGTTGTTCACCAGAGCGCCAGAGGGGAGGACAAGAAACAATGGTTGGAAACTGACCAAAGAGAGATGCGACCTGGAATTAATGAGAAACTTCCTGTCAGTGAGGACAATCACCCAGTGGAACAGCTTATCCCCAGAAATCGTGGGTGTTCCATCACTGGAAATGTTTAAGAAGGGACTGGACAATCACTTGTCTGAGATGATATAGGTTCTCCTGCTTGAGCAGCGGCCTGTACTAGAAGGCTTTCAAGGTCCCTTCCAGCTCTATTCTATTCTATTTTAAGGGGCAGCCTTCTGGGTAAGGTAGTTTTAAGTCACTTGGTCACATCTGTGATTTCGATTGGCTACTGGGAGGGACTTCCATTTGGGATACCTGGGTTTCCTGTATACATAAAGAGCTGCAAGTAATGTAATGAATTCCAGCCAAGAGAGCCATGGGGCTTTTTGCTGTATTCAACATGGGAAAGATTATTTCTTTTCACACTACGTGATGGGACCAGAGTATGAAATGTACTTCAGAAAAATCTCTTCAGTAACTGGGAGTTAATGTTTAGAGAATGCCTGATGAATTAAAATAATCTGCATGAAATACTTTCCTTGGAGTTTATCTGTCTGAATCATAGCAACAGCAGCCTGCTAGAAACAGAACACCCTCAAAGGGCCAGTTGCTGTGCTCTTCTCTCCCTCAGGCGTGCCCCACAGAAGCCTCTCTTATCCCTTCTCTCCCTCAGGCTTGCCATGACTGCATGTGGCTGCCAGCCACCCCCAAAGCTACTGGAAGCCCCAATCAGCTGGAGCCCCACATGCTGATCCCAGGGCCTCAGCAGAGCCCTAGCAACATTGCAGCTCCAGCTGACTCTATGCCCAAAGACTGTTTGATGCTGCCAACCATCCCCAAGGCCACTGGAAGCCCCAATCAGCTGGAGCTGCACGTGCCAATCTCGGGGCCTGAGCAGCGTCCCAGCAACACCGTAGCTTCAGCTGACTCTCCCCCAGGCCTCTCTGGCAATGCCTCTGCTTCAGCTCCCTCTCCCTCCCTCCCTCCCCCCCCTCTCTCTCTCTCTCTCACACACACACACACACACACTGCTTTCTTACCTTAGTTGCCACCTTGGGCATCCCATCTCCTAATATGCCATTCAAACAATATACCCTCCTAATATGCCCAGAATGGATTTCTAGAAGTGGCATCCACAAAGAAAACTGGTTGTTCACATATTTGAATCCTACCACTGCCCTAATCCCAATAAACTCAGTTTTATATCTAGAAATTTAGTTTCTCATTATAGTTTTCCCAATGCTTGGTTAGCTGCATCTTGTATTATAGGACTGAAACAAAATGTTTACATTTCTGTATTTCTGGGCTTTAGGATGACAGATCTGGCACTTTTCTGTTTCTGCTAAGAATTCTTGTGAAAATGGTGCAACCTGGTTAGTAGTAGTGTATCATAAATATCTTCTATTTGGGAACCCTTGGAAAAAAGATCTGCCAGGGAGGTTTCAAATTATCTTTCTACCAGGTTTAATATGAGTCTGTGGCCCAAAAGAATAAGAGAACCAGAACCAAGAATTATATACTGGATTTGTTAAGATGATGCCCTCTAAATCTAAATGAATCAGACTGGTTCATTTCTGAAATTTCTTTTTTTAAAAGATATTTTATTAGTTTTCCAATATTTGCAATAATATCTTTAAAAAGCAACGTGGTGTCCGAGTTACAATAGTTCCATTTCAAACAAATACATATTATTACAAATCTCCACATTATTATAACCAATACTTCCTCTCTCTTTTTTCTTCGATATATACTATCTCTTATCTAAATTAACATATTTCTTATTACTATCCATCAATCATTTAATAGTTTATTTTATTTTATTTTTTGAATATATATCCATCAATCTTTTAGTATATTTCGTATTTTAACATTCCATCTTTAAAACATCAAACACATCTATTTTTTCTAGCTTTATTTTACATTGATATTAAAATTAAAACGTTTAAGATTTCTCAATTTCATATTACTAAATCTCTTTTTCCTTTATACAATTCTCTTCAATACCTAGTAATGTAGTTCAGTTCTCATTTATCTCATTTCCATATCTATATCAATTATACAATATTTAAAATAGTAGTCATTAAGGTACAAATCACAAGAAGGAGAAAAAAAGAGAAAAAAGAGAAAAAGAAGAAAGAAAAAAGAAAAAGAAAAGAGGAGGACAATAAAATATTCTTGTTTCTCATTTATAGTTTCCACATATTAAAAATTAACCAAAATTTGTTCCATTTTAACATTCAATACATCCTTCATGTCTCTGCATCCAAATATATTAGTTACATTCTATCATTCTTAGCATATATACATCTTAACCCATATCATTTAGAAAAACTCAATATTTCAATGTTAATATTCATACATTTGTATTTTATTTTTTATTTTTTATTAATTTTTTTATTAGTTAATCAATATTTTTATCTATTCATCAAAACATTCTCGTAATCTCAGTACCATCCTGTCTATTTTAATATTATCTATTTCAGGCCTCTTAAAAATGTTCATATTTCTTTAATCTTATTCTTGCTTTCTTCTTTTGCCATGTCATTTTACGCTTCTTTGCCTCAGGGTCATCAAAGCATTCTTGTATTAATATATCATATTGAAGTGGACCCCCAGTCTCCACCTTTGAAGAATTAAAGAATCTGCCAACAGCACCACATCTTATTGTTTTCACCTCTTGATACAATTGTCCTGGTCCAAATAAACTTCCTTCCATATTTTCTCCATCACCATCTTCAAAAAGGACCCAGATTGTTGGGAGCAATAAGCTGACTTTGTAATAATGCCGCTAGGCCCCCCCCGAAAGCCCTAATAAGCAGGCATATACATAGAATGAAGGCTATTGCTAAGCACATTGATTTGTGCTTTAAATTGTAAGCCACCCTGAGTCTTCGGAGAAGGGCGGGATATAAATGGGATTTAAAAAAAACAAAAAACCCTGTATTTGTTGACTATTTAATTCTTCTGCCAATGTATTTAATTGTTCAGTTTCTTCTGTTGAGTTCTGTCCCAGTAAAATATTAGTTGTCACAGTTTGAATTTGAGTTTGTCTCATCGAGATACCTTCTAATTCTTTTCCAAAAGCTCTTATTTCATCACCAGCTGTAGAAAGGAGCTGATAAGTTTGGTAAGATATTTCCCACAGAGCATGAATTTGTTTTTGAAACTCTTCCATTGTAAACTTTCACATCTGATATTCAAGGTTACTCTTTATCTTGTTTTCTTAAATATTTTCTTGGGTTTTTTTTAGAGAAAATCAGAATTGCAATTTCAAATTTAGCCACTGAGTGTCCCCCAAGTACTTTCAGAGTTCTTTCCTTTTGTTATTTCTTTCTTAAACGTTCTTTTGTTTCCAAAAAACACCCCTGAGTTTGCTCGCCACCTTCCGAAGTGAGGGTTAAATTCCCTCTCCACAGGGGGGAAAGTACTTAGCAGCTTAATTAGGTGAAAAGAAGATGATTAAGGTACATGAGAGGAATCTTACCCTGGTCTCTTCCACGCTGGTTTAATGTTGCCTGATGGTAGATTTGACTTCGGCTGTCTGCAGCCTAGGAGCTGGCCATATTCCTATGGTCAGTCTTTTGTCCGCTGGTACAAAGGGAATGCAGGCACTAATGAGGGGGTTGCTGCCCCCCTCGGCATTTCTGCAAAAGCCCCTTCTGTCTGGACACCCCTCCAGCGCGACTCTTAGGTCCTTTTAGGACCCCCCAGCGATGCGAATCTGGACATGGAAGACGGGAGCCGTCCTCCAGGTGTCCATTTACGGCTGTTGGCAAACAAATTTCTTATGTTATAAACATTTTCTTCTGTGCCAAAAAGAATATATTGGTACATTTTTAATGAAAAATCATGTCCCTAATTCCATAGCAGCATAATCCATAATAAATGAAGTTGGTTGTATATTATTTATTTGTAATAATCACTGTAATATCTTGGTATAAAATTGT
The DNA here is from genome assembly GCF_947247035.1 of Vipera ursinii. NCBI lineage: Eukaryota > Metazoa > Chordata > Lepidosauria > Squamata > Viperidae > Vipera > Vipera ursinii. Next base: position 31,879,560 of record NC_139515.1, read on the forward strand.
GCATATTTATCATTTGTAAAGTGTTCATATAACTTTTATATACAGAAATACTAAAATGTCATTTTATACTAGCAGTATAAATATATTGAACATATAATTTTAATAATCTTACTGGCTTGATTCTTCAGTTTACATAAAAGTTATGGGAAACTTCTTGACTCTGCTTGTTACTTAGTAACAAAAGTGGCAAATATTTCAATATAATTTTTGGATTTTTTTCTCCCTTGTCATCCCTATCATTTTCACCCTTTCGTCCTGTTTTGATATTTATGTCCAAGATGAAAGCTACCGTATATACTTGAGTATAAGCCGACTCGAATATAAGCCGAGACCCCTAATTTTACCCCCAAAAATTGGAAAAAGTTAGTGACTTGAGTATAAGCCGAGGCTGGGAAATGCAGCAGCTCACCACCAAACCACACCAAACTCACGGAGCTCACGGAGCTCAGCTCGACACGTCTGCCATCTTAGTTGAGCCTGTTAACAGACTTCATCAGTTCCAAAATCAAGATCACACCGGCAAGCTTTGTCAGTTGTCACTCGCGGCAGTACAAATACACTAGTACGGAAAGCTGGCATTCACTTTCGGGGGGAGGAAAAAAAAAACACAACAACACCGCACGCTTTAAAAGATTGGAGTTTTGCAGCCTTTTTTCTCGGGCCCGTCCGCCACCTTTAACTTAAGGCTGCGCTCTCGATTTCCTGGTGTGTGTGTGTGTGTGTGTGTGTGCGTCAGACCCACGGGAATGGCTGGTAGGGAAGCGGCATTCCGGCATTCCCCCCCTTCCTGTGTGTCGAGCCCACGGGGCTTGACACACAGAGAAACGCAAATGCCGGACTGCCGCCACCTTTACTAGCCATTCCTGCGGGTGTGACACACACACACACACGCACGAGGGGGAGAAACAACGCTGGACTGCCGCCACCTCTGTTTTTAAGCCAGGTCTTGCCCAATCTGTACTTGTACCTTTGATTTTTCCTATCTAAATGTAAAACTTTACTTTTCTCCACATTGAAACTCATTTTGTTGGATAGGACCCATTGTTCAAGTTTGTCAAGATCTTTTTGGATCCTGAGTTTGTCTTCTGGGGTCTTGGCTACTCCTGCTAGTTTGGTATCATCTGCAAATTTGATGAGTTCCCCTTCAATTCCCTCATCTTTGAGGAAGATATGGAAGAGTACTGGGCCTAAGATGGAACCTTGTGGTACCCCACTGCTTATTTCTGTCCATGTGGATGATAATAATAATAATAATAATAATAATAATAATAATAATAATAATAATAATAATAATAATAATAATAATAATAATTTTATTTGTATACCGCCCTTCTCCCAAAGGACTCAGGGTGGTGAACAGGGCAAACATATAAAAATACAAAAATACAAAAATTAAAAAGAATTAAACAAGATGCCCAAACTTAAAAAAGTAGATTAAAATACATTAAAACAACAATAAAACCCAAACCCATCACCCATCAGGCCAGGCCGGCTTGTAGTGCGCTTGACTACTCATTGAGTACGGTTTGTCAGCCAGCTACAGATCCATCTGGTGGTGATGTTGTCTATTCCCTCTTTTTCTAGCTTACCAAGGAGTAGGTTGTGTTCTACTTTATCAAATGCTTTATTGAAGTCTAAGTATACTACATCCACAGTATTTCGCTGATCTAGTAGTTTAGTCACTTTGTTGAAGAATGAAATAAGTTTGTTTGGCATGATTTGTTTTTAACAAACTTGTGCTGGCTACTAGTTATAACTTTGTTTGCTTCTAGTTTGCAGATCTGTTATCTTTGCTAGGATCTTCCCAGGTATTGATGTTAGACTGATCAGTCTGTAGTTTCCTGGCTCCGTTTTTTCCCCTTTCTTGAATATGGGAACCACATCAGCCCTTTTCCAATCCTCAGGTCCTTCCCCGGTGCTCCAGGATTTTTGTGGTGCAATGGTTCTGAGATAACATCTGCCAGCTCCTTCATAACTCTGGGATGTAATCTGTCAGGCCCTGGTGATTTATATTTGTCAAGGTTGGATATATTTGTCAAAGTTGGACTTTCTTGCTTATTTTAATTTTTGTTTCTAATTTGTCTTTTGCAGTGGTTTTTTTTTGGTATGTTAGGCTGTAGTTTCTTTTTGTGTGAAGACTGATGCAAAGTATGAATTAAGCAACTCTGCTTTTTCCCTGTTGCCTGTTATTTCCTTGCCATCTTCTCTCTTTAGTGGATCTACAGTTTCTGTGAAAAGAGCAATAATTGGTTTCTAGCATAGTCTCACAATGTACCTGCTTTCCAACAGGAATCCTAATGGCACTTTTTCAAGAGGCAACTGGACTTTCTTGTTTTTCTTTGAAGACATTTCACTCCTCATGACTGAGAATCTCCATAGACATTTTCCAACAGGAAATTATCCAGGTTTAGCAACTGACCACTTACACTCTTCCTCATGCATATTGATAACTGATATTGAATAGTAATAAGTCTAGAGGACTCTTGGTTGACCTTTTGGGATATGCTGACTCTAGGAGTCAGTATGCTATAGAGTAAATCATCATTTGGATTGATCCAGTAGAGCTCCACTGTACTGCACTTCTGTTAAAAGTGTTAGAAACGTGATTAAAACATCGACAAAATTGGATTGCTAAGAAAAGAGCTTATTCTGCAGAAAATAGAAAAAGTAGTTTGCAAAGTGCGGTGGATCTCTGAGAGAAGCTAGAGACCACACTCAAATATTCAAATTCCTAGCATTATCTACACTTCTATTGCAACGCCCCCACCCTCAGGAGAGATAGAATAGGAATGGGTTCTGACAACTGTTTTATTTTTAAAATTCTGTGTTATCCACAAATCCACCCTTTTCTATTTTTACACTAATTTAAAAATAAAAATATTGTTTTTCAAATGGTTTTAAACTTTTGCAGATCTCCTAGGCGTTCTCAAAATCAATTATTGTAGTATGCTCAGTTACCTTGTTTAACATCATCATTTACGTGTCACTTTTGTTAGTGGCATTTACCATTCCCTCCACAGTGTTTTGTACAATACTTCATATTATAGGGATCAAGCAGGGTAAGCACATTAATCCTACAAATATCACTACTAACTTGAATAAAGCTTGTTTCCAATTCCTAAAAATTCCTCCCAGGAATCCTTCATCCAGATTTTAATTACTCCTGTAACCAGAGCCATATTGAGGTCTAACATTATCCCAATTCTGTCCACTCCTGGAAAAGTACTTCTTCCCTTTCACTTTTAACACCATCGTCTGTAACGGGCTGAGATTGGTACTCAGGACACCAGTCTTCAGTGATCACTATATCACACTCTTCTCCGTAGTCTCTGTGTATCGGTGCAGTCTGGGCAATGGGTACAACAACAGCAATTACACCAACATTTACAGTCACAAAACCAACATATTTAAACCTCCCTCCCCTTTTCTAATGTCTCTATATTTTGCTTTTACTTATTGTCAACTTCAAAGGATCAGGTTGAGGCACACTTCTCCACTCAGTTGGAACTTCTACTGGTCCTTTTACATGGTGTAGTGGGTCCAGCCTTTCTCTGCCATTCGTACTGCTGTTTTGGATTTCAGCAGCACCTGGAAAGGGCCTTCCCACTTCGGAACCAGCTTCTCCTCCTTCCAACTCCGAATCAACACTCCATCTCCAATCTGGAATTTGTGGACTGGAAACTCCAAGGGAGGTGTTTGTGCCAGCAATCCTTGTTTCCTGAGAAAATCAAAATATCTGGATAGTTAATGTACATATTGCTTCAGTACTCTATCTCAAGTTTGGAGTGAATCTATACAAATTCCTGGGGTAAAAGCAACTCCAAATAATATTTTATAGGGTGACAGTCCTATGTCTTTTCGTGGCTGAGTTCTAATTCTCAGAAGTGCCAGTGGCAGACATTTAGTCCAGGGCACGTGGGTCTCTAAAATTAGTTTCATTAATGATTCCCTTATCTTTGCATTGCTCTTAGGGTGTCAAGGGGTGTGAAACTTCCAATCTGTTCCCAAAGTTTCAGCTACATTCTGAAGTATTTTTGCAGTAAAGTGGCTCCCTTGGTCACTATCAATTTGTGTTACTGGGGATTACTTGATCCAACAGTATCCTAGAAACCATATTAGTTGTTGCATTACTACGTGGATATGTCCCTGCCTACCCTGTCAGGTAACCAACAAAAATTATTATTATTTTTTATCCTACCTATTTTGTGTAATTCTGTAAAATCTACCTGAATGCATTGGAATGGTCTTAGGGCAGGTGGCCTTCTAGTTGCTGTTTTCTCATAGCTTGTCTGTTAGTTTTCTTGCATATGAGACATGTTTCAGTGATTTGTTTGGCCACGGTATAAATTCCAATGCACCCATAGTGTTTCAGGAGCTCATCCACCAATGCCTAAACCCCCCCAGTGGCTTCCTTCATGTAACTTCTCCAATAATCCTCGCACTATGGGTTTATTGATTACCTGCCTCCCATCCAGGAGAAACCATTTACCCTTCTCTCCTTATTGCCCACCTATCTGCATTATTTCTTGTTCCTCTGTTTCTGAAAACACAGGGATCTCTTCTAGCATTTCTACAATGAGTATTAAGACATTTATTCTTTCATGTGCTGCCCTCTTGGCTTCCTCATCCACAATCCTATTTCCCACACTTTCAAAAGAATTGCCCCTTTGATGTGCACTCACATGGGTTATGGCAATTCTTTTTGGTAACTGAAGGGGACTCCATTATCTGTTTGATCAGCCCTTCATGAATCAATTCCTTCCCTTTGCTGTTAATCATTGCCCTTTCCACCCAAATTTTCCCAAAGGTATGGCCCACCCCAACGGTGTACTTTGAATCCATATAAACAGCTCCAGCTTTGTTTTCTAACAATTTTAGGGCCTGATTTAATGCATAAAGTTACATGTTTGGGCTGACCAGTTCTTTGGCACGCTACCAGATTCTACCAACTCTTTGGTGTGTCCATTTATGATTGCATACACGTTTTTCTTTAACCCATTCTCTACCCACGAGGAGCCATCTATAAATAATGCCTCCACGCTTTCTAGTGGGTACTCTTCCAGATCCGGTCTAATTTTAGTTTGCAAATCAATCACCTCTGTACAATAATGTTCCAAACCCTCTTGTCTAGTATTGGCCAGAAACTGGGCAGTGTTTAAATTGTGATCAGTGGTTAGTACCAGGTCACTCCTTTGCATTAGTATGGTTTCATATTTTAAAATTCTAGAATCTGTAAGCCACCTTCCTGCTTTTTGTTGCAATATTGTTTTAACTTGGTGGGGAGTACTTACAATAAGCACTCCTCCGAAGGTTAGTTTTCTGCTTTCTTGAACCAAAAGCACAGTGGCTCCTATTGCCTATACACATGTGAGCCACCCCCTTATTACAGGGTCCATAATTTTTGAAAGGAAGGCAACTGGCTTTCTTTCTCCAGCCCAGTTTTGGGTCAACACCCCCTGTGCTACTCTATCTTCTGTATTTACAAACAAATGGAAAAGTTTTTCCAAATTTGGTAGACTTAAAACCGGAGCTTTTACTAAAGCTTGCTTCAGATTTTCAAAGTTTCCTCTTTCGTGGCCTGCCCATTTTAAACCCCATGGTTCAGTATATATTAATTTAGAATATAAGGATTTAGTTAAATCTGCATATCCATCGATCCACAATTTGTAATATCCCACCAATCCTAGGAATTTTCTCAGTTCCTTTTTGTTTTGGGGGAGTGGTTGTGAGGCCACCCCTTCTATTCTATCAGGGATGATTTGCCAACTCCCTTCACTAATTAAATGTCATAAGTATTTTACCTCCCTTTCCACATATTGCAATTTGGTTTTGGAAACCCTTAGTCCCTGTTGTCCCAGAAAGTTTAGTAATGTGTTGGTAGTGTCAATAGTTTCCCCTTTCTTTTTCCCAGAGATTAGAAGATCATCCACATATTGTATTAAACAGGTCCCCTTGGGCAACTGCAAAGCCTTCAAAACTTGTTCTAAGACCTGTCCGAATAAGTTGGGAGATTCTGTAAACCCCTGAGGGAGTACAATCCATTGGTATTGTTGTTTCCTTCCTGTGTAAGGATTCTCCCATTCAAAGGCAAACATGGGCCTTGACTCATTATCTAGAGGACATGCCCAGAAGGCATCCTGCAGGTCCACTACACTGAACCATTGGTGGTCTGGGGGAATTCTCGCCATTAAAGTATAGGGGTTTGGCACAATGGGGTGTCGGATCTGAAAAATTCTGTTCAGAAGCCTTAGATCTTGGACCATTCTATAGGTCCCATCTGGCTTCTTTACTGGTAATATCAGAGTATTAAAAGGTGACATAGAGGATTCCAAAAGACCATCCTTTAAGAAGGCATTAATCACTGGCTGTAGACCTTTTCTTCCTTCCATTGAAATGGGATATTGTTTTTGCCTAAATATTTTGTTAGGTTTTTTCAAGTTGATTTTTAAAGGGGGGATCTGTAACCCCCCCCCCGGTTCCCCTCTTTCACCCAAAAAGATGGGTTGATCTTATCCTCCTCCTCCTGGGTCAGTTTTCTCATGAATGCCTCAGGCTTGAACTCTAATTTTAATTGTAATGCCATCAGAGCATCTCACCCTAATTAGGTTTACTCCAGCCTCAGGAATATATAACATCTCAATATTAATTTTCTGTCCCCCATCTTTTATTTTAATTTTTAGGGGATTGATTTTGTAGAGTTCAAATCCTTCCCCTTTTACCCCAGAAACTCTGATCGCTTGCTCACTGAATTTCATTTCTGAAAAGGAAGTTCGGGCTGCTCCTGTATCTATTAGAAATACTAATTCTTTTTCACTGGGTCCCACTAATAAATTTATCAAGGGCTCTCAGTGGGACTTAAATATAAAGTGCCCCTGACACCCATAATATTGCTCCTCATCCCCTTCCATTAACTTCTACACTTGCATTTCCTTCTGTTGCACGGGACAATCTTTCTTAAAATGTCCGGGCTGGCCACACCCAAAGCATCTCCTTATGCATTCCTCCTGGCCTGTGCCATTCCTACTTCCCTGTGTCCTTCCCCTGAATCCCTGATTCTGACTTCCCCTGTTCCAATCTACTTTCCCATGTCCTGGTCCTCCTTCCGGAGCTCAGAGAGGTGGGGGTTCTTGCTGCCTTACTACCTCCTTAACTGTGGCTACCATCACTCTCCCTTTTTGCTTTACTTTTCTTGCATCCCTCTGAACATATACCTTCTGAGCTTCCTTAAATAAATGGACTTTGTAGTCCAATCATCTAGTTGCTGAAATTTCTTTGACATATCTGACCATTCCTTTGTTACAAACTGGATTCTGACAAGCAGCACATTTACTGCATCTTCAGGATCCATTCCTGAATACTTCCTCAGTCAGGGCATATTAATTGCAAATCACCTGAGGGGGCCTGGTTCAGTGGCTGCTTTTGTGTCCTAGCTATTGCTTTTATTCAACATCCTTCTCCCATCTGGCAACACTCACCTCCCACTTTCTTCTACTTCCTATTTTCATTATGTCTTTCTTTTTTCCCTTGCTATGAACAAGTGTTTATCTCCTTTAAGCTTTCTAATTTAAAATTACTCAAACTTGATAACAAATCCTAACCACCAAGACTTCCCCAAATGTCAATTTTAAACAAAAATGCCACTGGCTACCTCTTTCCCCCCACTTCTGGGTAAATCCCCCCTCTCCTAGCCATTCCTTTGTCTGTTTTTAGAAACAAATTAGTTAGTAAAGAGCCAACAAGGGAGCACTCACCAAACTCTGCTTGAGTTTGTTTGCATACAAATCTTTATTCAAAACAACATAGCTCATTTATAATCTGAAAAATTTTTCTTAACTCCTTCCTTTTAAACAAGGGTTGAATTACAATTCCTTCAATTCTCTTAGGTATTATTTTCTATCAGTGTGTCCTGCACACAGACATAAAAACATTAAAAAATAAAACAACAACAAAAAGCAACTCCACACACAAAAAATCTAATTTAATCAGATTCCATTCAAATGGAAACAATTTTCCATTAAGTAGGTTAAAAATTACAAGTTGAAACTGCAAGAATGGGTATTAAATTTCACATCCACCCCTCCTTCCTCAACCCAGAATTCTAAGCAGAAAAAAAATAGTTAAAAAGATCAGACCCCCGCTTTCTTTCTGTCTGTCTCTCTCGCTCTTAAAGCAACAGAAAGAGACAGGAAAAGAAGAAGAAATTCAACAAAAATCTCACCACTAACAAAATAGTTTTCTCTTCTTCACATGCAAACACTTGCTATTGCCTTTCCATTTCACTTTTACAGCAGCAACAACAAAAAAATCTGCAGTTTACTGTTTCTTTCACAGTCTGGGGTGGGGGACAAACTCACACAAACACACAGACATAGGATCAGCATATCCACACATTCACTTCCATTCATATTGCTTGCATAAACACTTTCACGTACAGATATTTCATTTCATATAAACTTCTTTTATTAACCTATATGTTTAGTGCTTGACATAGCCAATTTTTAAAACTTCCATATTTTGAGCAAAATGCACTAGTGCTTTTAATAGGATTTCTTGGCCACTCAAAATAACAATACTGAGTCATGATACCTTTACTCTTATCCCAGGTGTATTTTCCAGATGAATCCATCCCATCCTGCTAGCATTTAAAACAGCAATACTTTATCATAATACTTTTACTTTTACCTCAACTATATAGTTTATCCTGCCAAACTTGCCCTCAAATGAAGTAATTAAAACTACCTAACTGTGGCCACTGAGTTCCCTCATCTATTTCTTTTTGTCCCCAAATAAAACAATAGTATTGAATCATGAAGCCTTTACCTAAATCTTTTGCCATTCTACTAAAAGGAGGATGATTCCAGCCAGCCAGGATCTTCCCCAGGGGACTGTGAGGAGGGATGAAAACATTATTTCCCTTTCCCACATCTTTATCTCCTTGTCCCTGGCCTTGGGAGTCCCCTCTTTGATCTTTTTGTGGCCTCTTGGAAGGTTTATTACCCATCAGTGGTTACTGTCTTATGCTTCACCAAGCTGCTGCCTCCTTTCACTCAGGAGTCCGCTCTCACTTTGCTTTGCCAGCCCTTATGGCCCTTGGGGCATCTCATTCACTCTCTCACAGGTCTCAAATTCACACCAGCCTACCCACCCAGCCCCCTTCATGGATTACTGCCTTATCGTGGCGAAGGGGCTTGCGTAATTCAATGAAGCTATGAGCTATGCCGTGCAGGGCCACCCAAGACGGACAGGTCATAGCAGAGAGTTCTGACAAAACGTGATCCACTGGAGAAGGAAATGGCAACCCACTCCAGTATCTTTGCCATGAAAACCCTATGGACAGTACCAAAAGGCAAAACAATATGACGCTGGAAGATGAGCCCCTCAGGTCGGAAGGCGTCCAATATGCTACTGAGGAAGAGCAGAGGGCTAGTACTAGTAGTGCCAGAAAGAATGAAGCGACTGGGCCAAAGCCGAAAGGACGCTTAGCTGTGGATATGTCTGGTGGTGAAAGGAAAGTCCGATGCTGTAAAGATTTTTCTCCATAGGAACCTGGAATGTAAGATCCATGAATCAAGGCAAGCTGGACGTGGTCAAACAAGAGATGACAAGACTGAACATCGACATCTTAGGTATCAGTGAACTAAAATGGACAGGAATGGGTGAATTTAATTCAGATGACCATCAGGTATACTACTGTGGGCAAGAATCCCTCAGAAGAAATGGAGTAGCCTTCATAGTCAATAAAAGGGTAGGAAAAGCAATACTGGGATACAATCCTCAAAATAACAGAATGATCTCAGTTCGAATCCAAGGCAAACCATTCAATATCACAGTAGTCCAAGTCTATGCCCCAACCACCAGTGCTGAAGAGGATGAAATTGACTGGTTCTATGAAGCCCTACAGCACCTTATAGAACTAACACCAAAAAATGATGTCCTTATCATCATGGGGGATTGGAATGCTAAAGTAGGAAGCCAAAAGATAACCGGAATAACAGGCAAGTTTGGCCTTGGAGTACAAAATGAAGCAGGGCACAGGCTGATAGAATTTTGTCAAGAGAATACGATGGTCATAGCAAACACTCTTTTCCAACAACCCAAGAGACGGCTTTACACATGGACATCACCAGACGGTCAACACAGAAATCAGATTGACTATATGCTCTGCAGCCAAAGATGGAGAAGCTCTATACAGTCAGTAAAAACAAGACCAGGAGCTGACTGTGGCTCAGACCATAACTTCTTGTTGCAAAGTTTAGGCTTAAACTGAAGAAAGTAGGGAAAAGCACTAGGCCAGTCAGGTATGAATTAAATCATATCCCTGTTGAATATACAGTAGAGGTGACAAATAGATTTAAGCAATTAGATCTGATAGACAGGGTGCCTGAAGAACTATGGACAGAGGTTCGCAACATTGTACAAGAGGTAGCAACCAAAACCATCCCAAAGAATAAGAAATGCAAGAAAGCAAAATGGCTGTCTGAGGAAGCTTTGCAAATAGCTGAGGAAAGGAGGGAAGTGAAAGGCAAGGGAGAAAAAGAAAGATACGCTCAATTGAATGCAGAATTCCAGAGAATAGCTAGAAGAGATAAGAATGCCTTCTTAAATGAACAGTGCAAAGAAATAGAAGAAAACAATAGAATAGGGAGGACCAGAGATCTTTTCAAGAAAATTGGAGAGATGAAGGGAACATTCAATGCAAAAATGGGCATGATAAAGGACCAAAATGGCAGGGACCTAACAGAGGCAGAAGAGATTAAGAAGAGATGGCAAAATTACACAGAAGAACTATACAAGAATGAGCTTAACGTCCCTGATAATCACAATGAGGTGGCCACTGACCTCGAGCCAGACATCCTAGAATGTGAAGTGAAGTGGGCCTTAGAAAAGCTGAGCAACAACAAAGCTATTCCAACTGAGCTATTCAAAATCTTAAAAGACGATGCAGTAAAAGTGCTACACTCAATTTGCCAGCAAATTTGGAAAACTCAACAGTGGCCACAGGATTGGAAAAGATCAGTTTACATTCCAATTCCAAAGAAAGGCAGTGCCAAAGAATGTTCAAACTATTGCACTATTGCACTCATTTCTCATGCTAGTAAAGTTATGCTTAAAATCCTACAAGCTAGACTCCAGCAGTATGTGGATCGAGAACTACCAGAAGTACAGGCATGATTTCGAAGAGGCAGAGGAACTAGAGATCAAATTGCCAGCATGGAGAAAGCTAGAGAGTTCCAGAAAAACATCTACTTCTTCATTTGCTAAAGCCTTTGATTGTGTGGATCATAACAAACTGTGGCAAGTCCTTAAAGATATGGGAGTACCAGACCATCTTATTTGTCTCTTGAGAAACCTATATGCGGGCCAAGAAGCAACAGTGAGAACTGGACACAGAACCATTGATTGGTTCAAAATTGGGAAAGGAGTCCGGCAAGTCTGTATACTGTCGCCTTGCCTATTTAACTTATATGCAGAGCACATCATGAGAAAGGCAGGGCTAGATGAATCAAAAGTTGGAATTAAGATTGCTGGAAGAAATATCAACAACCTAAGATATGCAGATGATACCACTCTAATGGCAGAAAGTGAAGAGGAACTGAAGAGTCTCTTGTTGCGAGTGAAGAAGGAGAATGCAAAAGTTGGGTTGAAACTAAACATTAAGAAAACCAAGATCATGGCATCCGGCCCTCTCAATTCCTGGCAAATAGATGGGGAAAAAATGGAGGTAGTGACAGATTTTATTTTCCTGGGCTCCAAGATCACTGCAGATGGGGACTGTAGTCAAGAAATTAAAAGACACTTGCTCCTCTGGAGGAAAGCCATGGCAAATCTAGACAGCACACTAAAAAGCAGAGACATCACCCTGTCAACAAAAGTGCATATAGTTAAGGCTATGGTCTTCCCAGTTGCAATGTATGGCAGTGAAAGTTGGACCATAAGAAAGGCTGAGCGCCAAAGAATTGAGGCCTTTGAACTCTGGTGCTGGAGAAGACTCCTGCGAGTCCCTTGGACTGCAAGGCGATCAAACTGGTCAGTCCTAGAAGAGATCAACCCTGACTGCTCTTTAGAAGGCCAGATCTTGAAGCTAAAACTCAAATACTTTGGCCACCTAATGAGAAGGAAGGACTCACTGGAGAAGAGCCTAATACTGGGAAAGATTGAGGGCAATAGAAGAAGGGGACGACAGAGAATGAGGTGGCTGGATGGAGTTACTGAAGCAGTAGGCGTGAGCTTAAATGGACTCCAGAAGATGGTAGAGGACAGGAAAGTGATGGGTCAGACACAACTTCGCAACTAACAACAAGACCCACCCAGCCACCCAGGTAACTATGAAAATGCCCTGATTTTCTTACCTGGGTCTGTGCACAGAGTTTCCTGGCAATTGATACTTGACCCACCTCCTTGCCATCCCAGTCCTTCAGACCCTTGGGACATTCATACCTAGTGTATGTATGTCTTGCCAATCTTCCAGGACCCTCGGGGCATCTCTCACACACACCTCTCACAGATCTCAAACTGTCCTACCCAACCCTCCAACCGCCTAGGTTTTATTCCTTGGCTTTCGGCCAAGTTTTGCTCACCTAGGTTCGTGCACAAAGTTGCCCGGTCCTTCTCCTAGTAATTCTCTGGTCCCCTCTCCTCAGTTCTTACCAATCACTATTTGGTCCATGGTCCTGGCTCCGTTCCACCTCCTCAACCTACGACTGCAACTGTGAAACATTGAAATCAATGGGGCATACCTTCCTTAGTTGACCTCGCTTCCCGAAGATGCAGGAACGTTGGGCAGCCAGTTGTTAGAAACATGATTAAAACACCAACAAAATTGGATTGGTAAGAAAAGAGTTTATTCCGCAGAAAATAGAAAAAGCAGTTTGCAAAGTGCAGTGGATCTCTGAGAGAAGCTAGAGACCACACTCAAATATTCAAATTCCTAGCATTATATACACTTCTATTGTGACGCTCCCCTCCCCTCCCCTTCAGTTCCATTTAAAAAGACTTCAGAGGGCACAATCTTGTCCAAGACACATAACCAGAATACATCACCCCTCCCCCTGATTACATTTGTTTCAAAACTCCCCCTGGCCACCCTTTTGTCTTGTTAAGTCCATTCTGGGAAAAGGGAGATAACATCAGTCTCTAACTCACATTGTAGTGGGCAGCAGACACAGAGGCAATAAACAAAGTAAAAGGTTATACAAAGCAAAAGGTTATAGGAGGCAATAAACAATGCAAATAGAGGAAGCAATAATCTCGCAGGTATATCTACCCCTCCCCCTCGGGAGAGATAGAATAGGAATGGGTTCTGACAACCATTTTATTTTTAAAATTCTGTGTTGCCCACAAAAGTGTAATTATTTCTAAATGTTAATGTTATGCAAATTGAATCCTATTTTGCCCTTTTTTATATTTACTCTTTGTCATAAGATATGACTTGAAAAATTCTGTTTAATACTTCTATATTTCTACTTTTTATATATCTTGCTTTGAGACTACCCAATTGTGAGAGCTCTATGGAATTAAATGCCTATTGATAAAAGCAGATTCTTTTACTGTGGAAAGTGGGAATTTTGATTTAAAATTCCTCTGTAAATTAAAATTAATTATTGAAGCCCCGAGTATTTTAGAATTTGAATTCTTTTTCTAATAACTGTGGTAATGGCTTATGCAGGAGCAATGGCAGAACTAAAGCAAGTGATTTATTCTCTACTATAAACTTTTCATTTGAATATTAAAGTACAAAATGACTAATATTTCCTTGTATCCTACATGTCAGAAGGCGTATATCATTGTATAAAAAGATTAAGCATTTAAGTAGGAATCAAAACTTTTATAAATTAAAACATCTGATTGCTTTTCATAATGGAGTATCTTAATTTTACTTCCTGAACTTTTTTTCTTTTAGGTTATTTGCCCAGAAATTAAATATCTTTATGATTGTGAGAGTCAGAGTTGAGTTAACTTTCTTCATATTAAATGAAAAAACACTGGCAATTTCAATATTTACCCAGTTATGAACAAGTTTTGAAGTGTTTATGAGATATTTTATGCTGATTTCTATAAGATATTCTAGATCTTTTTAATAATGTAGAAGTGGGACAAAACAATTTTTAATTATTTCCTTAAAACCTCAGCAGATTTGGCTGTTGTATTTTTCCTCCACGCACTATTTTATAGCTTCCAGGGAAATTACATTTGTGAGAATTTAAACTCTGTTCACTAGTCTTTAAAAAAGCAAACATTGGAGCCATTGCCCAATTTAATCAGATCTTCTATGACTTAATTATATAACTTAATTCTATGATTTACAAATTAACTAAATTTGAATACATAATTTTTAAAAATGTATATTTTAGAAAGACACATTTTGTTAGATCTCTTGTGATAATGCTCTTGTTTTTGTAAATTTCCTACTTGATTTAATGAAAAGTGCGTCTTAATTGATTTTAATGTATTAGCCTTACAAATTAGTCTACCAGAGACTACAAATCCCAGTAAGTAAAATTTTACAAAATGAGAATGTTTGTAAGCACTTACAGAATGTCTTTATATTACCTGGACGATATTGCATGAAAACTGTCTTGTATTACAGACAGCCATTTGAAGTTGTTCTGGAGTCAGATGGCCTCTAAATATTGAAGATGATGATGATGATTTAAACAACTTCATAATTTTCCTGATGGAAGCAAGCTTTTCTTCTCCCTAGTTCTCTGGTACAGTTGCAGGGAGATCAGCAACATCAATTTCCATTTTTTTAAAGGAGAAATTGTGTGCACTTAAACAAAAGAATAGAAACAGCATGTTTCCAAATATCTCTTCCAAACTGTACTACAAAAGATGACAGCAAGTAGTTTGAATCTTACTTGGTCTTGTTCCCTTTGCATAATGCAGCATTTCCCAACTTTGATGATCTTCGGGTGTGTGGACTTAAATTCTCAGCATTCTCAAAGGTGGCTATGCCAGCTTTGCAATTCTGCAATATAAAATCAAATGAATGGAAATGGCCATGGGAAATGCTGCCGTAATGTATAACAGGGGTGTCAAACTCAATTTCATTGAGGGCCACATCAGCATTGTGGTTGCCCTTGGGGGCGGGTGGGTGTGGCTGCGATGGGTGTGGCCTGTTGGGTGGGCGTGGCATACTGGGTGGGCACGGCCAGCTCAACATCACTTGCTTCAGGGATTCCTGGGTAGGACTGGGGCAGATCTGAGGGTCTCCGGCAGAGGAGGATGGGACCGGGGCAAGTGCTGGGACATGGTCCCTCCCATCCTCTGTTACTTCCTTCCTCCTTCCCACCCTCCATTCCTTCCTCCCTCTGTTCCTTCCTTCTTCCCTTCCTTCCTCTGTTCTTTCTTTCTTCCCTCCCACTCTCCATTCCTTCCTCCCTTTTTCCTCCCTCCCTCCCTCCATTCCTCCCTTCGCCTTCTCATCTCTCTCCTTCCCCCGCACTCAGGAAGGGATGATGGGAGGGGGAGGGATTGCCAGCACTAATATGCTGCTGCTGGCCATTCCTATACCATGTGGGTGGGTGGGGGTGTCCTGTTGAAAGGGATGCCTCATGGCTACAAGGCTGGAGGTGCTGGTAGGGGGGGGCTGCTGATCTAAGCCAGAACACGCTCAGCCTAAGATCCACTGGAACCATCAAGGAGCTGCCCCGCCGCCTCTGTTCTGCCCCCCGGGTGTGCGCACAGGAGACGGCCAGTGCTGGCATCCTGGGTGAAGTCAGCCTGCAGGGCAAGACAGCCAGCAGGGACGCCGGACTCTACTTGCATGTGCACCCAGGGGACGGGGTGGGGCTGCCCCGTGGATTTAAGGCTGAGTGCATTCTGGCTTTGATGGACGCAAACAGGTTGTAGATCAGTGCCAAACCACCACCAGCACCTCCAGCCTTGCAGCCATGAAGCTTTCCTTTCACTGGGATAGACACTCCCCATGTGGTATAGCAAGACCGGCAGCAACATGGCAGCGCTGGCAATCTCTCCCCTCCCATCACCCCTTCCTGAGTGTGGAGGAAGGAAAGAGATGAGAAGGAGAGAAGGAAGGAAGGAAGTGTAGCAGAGAGGGGAATGGGGGGGGAATCGGCGCTGGCTGGGAGGCTTTGCCAGAGCTCTGAGGATTCGGCAGAGAGGTCGGGAGCTCCAGAGGCCTCTGCGGAGGCTGGGGATGGCACAGGGCTCTTGGGGAGGGATTTTAAAGGAGAAAAGAAGATTGACTGGGGGAAGAAGATTTTAGTTTCTCTTTTCCGGAGAGACAAGCCAGAAGGAGGGAGAGCAAGTTAGAAAGTTTATTCTCTGGAGAGAGAATAAAAAGCCTTTTTGCCTTCCTACCTTGTTCTCCCTCCTTCTGGCTTGTCTAAAATCTTCTTCCCCCAGTCAATCTTCTCTTCCCTTTTAAAAATCCCTCCCCAAGAGCCCCACCACGCCCCCAGTTTCCACGGAGGCCTCTGGAGCTCCCGACCTCTCTGCCGAAACATCAGCGCTCTGGCAAAGCCTCCCAGCCAGCGCCAATCCCACCCCTCAATTCCCCTCTCTGCTACACTTCCTTCCTTCGTTCTCTCCTTCTCATGTCTTTCCTTCCTCCACACTCAGGAAGGGGTGATGTGAGGGGAAGATTGCCAGTGCTGCCATGTTGCTGCCGGTCTTGCTATCTCGCATGGGGGGGTCTGCCCCAGTGAAAGGAAAGCCTCATGGCTGCGAGGCTGGAAGTGCTGGGGGGTGGAGTTTGGCACTGATCAACCTGTTTGCGTCCATCAAAGCCAGAATGCACTCAGCCTAAGATCCACTGGAATCATCAAAGAGCTGCCTTGCCACCTCTGCCCTGCCCCCCGAGTGTGCGCACAGGAGACGGCCAGCGCCGATGTCCTGGGTGAAGTCAGCCTGCATGACAAGACAGCCAGCAGGGATGCTGGACTCTGCTTGTGCACGCACATGTGGGGGGGGGCTGCCCTCTGGATTTAACGCTGAGCAGGTTTGACTTTGATGGATGCAACCAGGTTGTAGATCAGCACCCAGTCGGCCTGGGCTGGGCCGAGGTGCAGCGGGCCAGTCCTTTGCTCTTTTCAGAGCAGGTCCCTGGGCCAGATGGAACCACATGTCGGGCCACATCTGGCCCGCGGGCCTTGTGTTTGACATGTCTGATGTATAACATTGAAAAGCAGCTGCAATTAGGAGTTGCCGCATGCTGATTTGGCTTAGTATTTGACTATTTGTGAGCATGCTGGTTGGAATTTTTTGGGTATTCTGGGAAAATCAGAAAATCCAGACATCTTAACCTTGCCAAGGTTGAGAAACACCATGCTCATATCTGTTGAGTAAAGGATCATACTACTCCCACTTCTCTGTTCTTAAGTTCCTATGTCTCGATCATCTTTCTAATAATAATAATAATAATAATAATAATAATAATAATAATAATAATAATAATAATAATAATTTAATTTTGATACTGCCCTTCTCCCGAAGGACTCAGGGCGGTGTACAGGGCAATACAATAAAATACAATATATAAAAATTAAAAGAAATATTAAATACAGTAGCCCAATTAAATAAATTAATACAAAATGTTAAAATACCCCTAAGCCCATCAGACCAGGCCGGCTTGTTCAAATAAATATGTTTTTAGGTCACGTCGGAAGGAGCAAAGGTCGGGAGCCATCCGGAGCTCCACCGGTAAACGGTTCCAAAGGTCTGGCGCGCCCACAGAGAACGCCCTCCCCCTGGGGGCCGCCAGTTGACACTCTTTGACCGACAGCACCCTAAGGAGGCCCTCTCTGTGGGAGCGCACTGGACAAAGGGAAGTTGATGCCGGCAGCAGATGCTCCCGTAAGTAACCCGGACCCATGCCATTTAGGGCTTTATAGGTCGTAACCAGCACCTTGAATCTTACCCGGAGGACAACCGGAAGCCAATGCAGCTCACGGAGTAGAGGTGTTACATGGGAGTATCGGGAAGCCCCCACCACCACTCGCACGGCTGCATTCTGCACCAGCTGGAGCCTCCGAGTAGTCCTCAAGGGCAGCCCCATGTAGAGAGCATTGCAGTAGTCCAAACGGGAGGTCACGAGTGCATGAGTGACTGTGCACAAGGCATCCCGGTCTAGATAGGGCCGCAACTGACGCACCAGGCGAACCTGAGCGAAGGCCCCCCTAGTCACGGCTCCTATATGATCATCCAAGGAGAGCTGTGAATCTAGGAGGACAACCAAGTTACGAGCCCTATCTACGGGGGGTAATATCTCACCCCCCATAATTAGCGATGGAATATTCTGAATTTCCCGAGATGCCGGCACACACAGCCACTCAGTCTTGTCAGGGTTGAGTCGAAGCCTGTTCCTCCCCATCCAGACCCGGACCGCCTCCAGGCAATGGGACATCACGGAGAGGGCATCACTGGGGTGGTTTGGGGTGGAGATAAAAAGCTGGGTATCATCAGCATATTGATGATACCCAACCCCAAAACCACGAATGATCTCACCCAGCGGCTCCATATAGATGTTGAACAGGAGAGGCGAGAGGACCGACCCCTGAGGCACTCCACAAACAAGAGGCCTCGAGGCTGACCTCTGCCCTCCTGCCAACACCGACTGCGAATGTCCCAGGAGGTAGGAGGAGAACCACCGTAAAACGGTGCCTCCCACTCCCAACCCCCGAAGACGCCACAGTAAGCCACTGAGAGGTCTAATAGGACTAGGACAGAGAAACAACTCCTGTCCCGAGCCCTCCAGAGATCATTCACCAGAGTGACCAATGCCGTCTCCGTGCTGTACCCGGGCCTGAAGCCCGATTGGTATGGGTCTAGATAATCAGCTTCCTCCAGGAACAGAGGGAGCTGATGCGCCACCACACTCTCAACAACCTTCGCAAGAAAGCGAAGGTTGGAGACTGGTCAAAAGTTGTTTAAAACATCTGGGTCCAGGGCAGGCTTCTTGAGGAGGGGTCTCACCACCGCCTCCTTCAAGGCGGCGGGAAAACTACCCTCATTCAGAGAAGCAGTTATCACTGCCTGGAGCCAGCCTCATGTCCCCTCCCGAGCCGAATAAACCAGCCAGGAGGGGCACGGGTCCAATAAACAGGTGGTGGAGCTCAGCCTCCTCATAATCCTGTCCACCTCTTCCGGAGTCACAGGGTCAAACTCCTCCCAGATGACATCGACAAGATCACCCATGTTCTCACCGTCAGACTCTGCCCAGTCGGAGGCCAGACCGGTTCGGATCCGAGCGATTTTGTCTGACAGATGCTGGCTAAACTCCTCGGCACGACCCTGCAAGGGCTCCTCCCTCACCTCCTGATTCAGGAGGGAGCGAGTCACCCTAAACAGGGCGGCCGGGCGATTATCTGCGGACGCGATGAGGGCAGCAAAGTAGTTTGACCTTGCTGTCCTCATCGCCGCGAGGTAAGACCTTGTAAAGGACCTTAGTCGCAATCGGTCGGATTCAGACTGGCGAGACCTCTAACAGCTCTCTAGGCCCCGTCTCCGACGCTTCATCTCCCGGAGCTCCGCGGAGAACCACGGAGCCCACTGGGATCTGCACCGGGTCAGGGGCCGCATGGGTACAACTTGGTCGAGTGCCTCAGTGGCTGCCTTTTCCCAGGCTTCCACTAGGGCCTCGGCCGAGCTGTGAACTAAGGCAGCAGGTGGGGACCCGAGGGCCGCCTGGAACCGCTCAGGGTCCATTAGGCGCCTGGGGCGGAACCATCTAGTTGGCTCAATAATTTGTTTAATAATAAACAAATCCCAAAAATTCAACTGAACTTTTCTGTCCCAACCCTGTATCTGAATCTTTCTCACTTGAGACCTTCCTGCTCAAACTATCTGTCAGAAAGCTTGGATCCCAAGTGTGATAAAAAGAGTAGAATACATGAAGCATGCTGTGAGAAAAAGCACCTGGGAATGAGAGTTTTCTCATCTTCAATAACTCTTAAAGGTCTGTGTCTTGACAACAGGACATCCATCAATACTGCCTCATATAAATTCCAGTACTTGAAAGGAGCAGGGAGGAAAGAGGGAGAGAACAGAAAACAAGAGGTTTGGAGATCTTATCCTACATTTACATTTATGCCTTTATTGGGAACTGGTTCTGAGTTGTGAGTATTGGGGGGTGGAATCTGATAGCTAAAATAATGCAGAGTAAAACACGTATGCAGTCTGGTAGAAGGTTAAGCAACAAATTCTTTTCCATAGTAGATCTACAGATCTAGGAACTGAATCAGTTTTTATTGTCCAGAAGATATTTACCCTTCTTCCTTTCTGCCTGACACATGCAAATTGAAATGTAAGATTAAGGCCTGAAATGACTATTAATGAAGCTGCTACTGTTATGGGAAGAAAAAGGAATAGGTTTAAGAAGTGAAATGGTGTGTGAAAGAGAGATTTTTTTTTGTTTTGTTCTGTTTTGGTCACTGACAGAATCTGATAACTTCCTAACTGTTCCTGATGAATCAATCCCACATGGATAGATTGCATTGTTCTGTCACTGCACTATCTGCTTGTTGATAGGCCTACTTTCCTATCTTTCCTTTAATGAGCTCTGTAACCATAGCAACACCCCCTGCCAAACAGTGTTATTACAGTACCCTTGTTGTCTTGCCTATAACTTTTCTCTCTCTTCTTGGCATACTGACCTAGAATGCTGCCCTATATCTTAACAGAATGTTTCTTTTTAATAGTCCTCATTTAGAAAAATTCAGTTGTTGCACTTGAGTGTTTGCTAGATTGTGATATAGAAACAAGTACTACTGGTAGATTTAAATAAGAGTACTATTTTCATGGGATTATCTCTTTGCAGCCAGATATTTACAGATATGTTTGGTTTTCTATTGTATTGATGAGATCACAGCCAATCCTCATCTAAACAATATAAACATACACAGTATGTGGTTTTTGCCATTTTTCACTTATTCAGTGTTACCTGTTGGTTGTCATCAAACTTTAGACAGTAACTTACATACATTCATTGCTTAAGTGAGTGGTGAGCTCTTGTGAACATACAGTACAAGGATTGAATGAAAAGTCAGGCCACAGTATAATACACAGTCCATACATAACAATGTTCTTTTCATCAGTATGCGTTCTTTCACTTCAGTTGGTAGGAAGTTTGGTGTAATGGTTAAGGTGCTGGCCTACAAACCAGGAGACTAAATTCTAGTTTCACCTTAGCTATGAAAGCCAGCTGGTGACTTTGGGACAATCACTCTCTCTCAGCCCAACTGAGCTCACAGAGTTGTGGGGAAAATAGGAGGAAGGAATATTAGGTATGTTCACCATATTGAATTACTTAAAAAATAATAAAGACAGGATTAATAAATAATAGTTACTATAAGAAAAAAATCTTTGTTGTTTGTCAAATAGAAAACTAGTGAGTACTTAGCAGTGAGCTATAAGCCAAGTGCCATGATTATATTTTTTTATTGCTGAAGAAATCCCTCCAACTAAAAAATCCAAATGGAGGTTGTTTATGATAATGACTATGTTGATATGAGTACTGTGCTTTTAGTGGGCAAACAATTATAAATCAGGAAGAACTGATTTGTGTGATTGAGAATAAATTGGATGACTTGTGACAGCAGTTGACAAATTTCATATGAGAAAGGATGATGAAGTGTTTGCGGTCAGTTAGCAGGTCACTCAAAGAGAAACTGCTTTCTAACTTGGCATTGCACAGGATCATGTGAACATGATTTATGTTCTTCAGTATTGAAAAGTTTGTGCAAGATGGTTCCTTGCATTCTGATGGCAGAGATGAAGACTAAGGGTAGTGTTGTAGTGTAGTGAGAACAAAGGTGATGAATTTCTTCACAGCGTTATGGCAGTCAACAAAACCTAGGCTCATGAATATGATCCAATACAAAACGTCAGTCCATAGAATATTATTACAAAACTTATGAACAAAATCATATACAGGTACAACCTAATGGAGCCTGCCCATTAGGATTGTAAGTCAAAAAATTCTTCAAATGAATCAGACTCAATTTTATAAATGAACAAAAATCTGACTTACTATTTCCTCTGATTTGTTAATTGATCACTGCCATCGTTAACTGAACTGAGAGGCTTTCCCCACTGGCTGCCCATCAGCTGTTTCCAGTGCAGCCTTGCCTCAGGAACTAAATTGCCTCGAAGCAGGTTTGCAGCGATCACAGTTGCTTTTCTAAAAAAACCACAAAAACTCGCCAGCTGCAAAAAATCACCGGATCTTGTTTGGCCATGTGACCAGGGACAAAAAAACCCAAAACCCTGCCAGCTTCAGGAAATTGCATTCATAACCCAAATGTCCCAGGCAAGTACCAGAGTTAAAAATGGCTGCCCCAGCAGCAGTGACTAAATCCAAGTCACATGGCTACAGAAGCCTCTGTTTGGTTGCAGTTTTGAATTTCTAACAAGTACCCTTTCTGGGAAGGGACGTGGTGGCTCAGTGGGTTAGGACGCTGAGCTTGTCGATCAGAAGATCAGCAGTTTGGCGGGTTGAATCCCAAGTGCCGCATAACAGAGTGAGCGCCTGTTATTGGTCCCAGCTTCTGCCAACCTAGCAGTTCAAAAGCACATAAAAAATGCAAGTAGAAAAATAGGGACCACTACGGTGGGAAGGTAACAGCGTTCCGTGCGCCTTTGGTGTCTAGTCATGCTGGCCACATGACCACAGAGACGTCCTTGGACAAGCGCTGGCTCTTTGGCTTTGAAACGGAGATGAGCACCGGCCCCTAGAGTTGGAAACAACTAGCACGCATGTGCAGGGGAACCTTTACCTTTACCCTTTCTGAATAAATTCATTTTTATGAAAATTTGCTAAATAAACATTCATACCTGGGGGATTACCTGTAGAGGTTTTTGAATTTTCAGCAGGAAAATTCATGGGTATATCTATTTCAGATATAGATGGTTTTCTTCACATGGATTTTCTTGAGCCTGGGACCACTGTCAACTTAGAATGCAATTAGCAATATTCAAAATTTTGAAACAACAATTAAGCTGAGTTTGGAAGTTTAGAAATTTTGCAGTAATCTTTTTTTGTATATATATTTTATTAGAATTTTTTAACATAACATAAATCATTAATTTGTAAACAGTATATTGTCTGGGTAACATTTATAAAACAATCTTTAACAATTAATTTCTATGATCTATATTCCATATGTTAATTTCATTTGATTTCCCCTTTCCCCAAAGTATCTTTCTTTGCAAAACATTAGATTAAAACATTTCTCATTATTTTAATTAACAACAATTAAGTATATAATTTCAATAATCCTATTTGTCATTTTAATTGTCTCATCGTAAATCCTGTTACCGTGTTTATTTCAGCTTATTTCTCCCCCCAAATTCTAAATATTCTTACTACGTGTAGTGACTATTTTTTCAACAGTTAACTATATTTACATTGGTGGATTTAATTCTGTGTTTCCCATATAAGCCCTCTCATAATTTTATATTTCTTAATCAATAAGTAAAAAAAAATAGAAAGAGAAAAGAGGAGAGAGACAAAAAAGAAGGAAAAAAAGGAAAAAAAGAAAAAAAAAGAAAAAAAGACAAGAGCACTGAGATACAAAAAAACATACAACTTAAAATATGTATCCCTCCTAATTTAATATGTATTTATTCCCTCAATTTCCTATTCTTTTTGACCATAGCTAGGAATGTATTTAATCTATTTAAACTTTAAGCATTCCAGTCAATAGTTCTAATCATCTAATCCTTCCTCATTCAAAACACATTTTTATGCTTTTCTTATTGTCACATTTAAATAACTAAAACATTTGCTTTGTTTAAATCATTTCAACTTTTTTTTAACAGAAAGAAAAAAACATGTTATATTAAGAAAAAAAATAAAAAATCATCCCTCTAAGAGTAATATATTTCAAAGTTTTTCCATTTCTTTAGCCATATTGAAACAAATGTTTCTTTTTTAAGTATTCTCTCTGATAAATTCCATCAGATTAATTGCCCAGATTAATTGCCAATTGTTGTGAGAGAACTGTTTGGCTTTATATCTGCAGCCAGCTCGGGTGAGAGTAGAGCTCGCTTGGCTTGGCTTGGACAGGCTTGGCTTAATGGTTTTTTATGTTTTGCCGCCCTGACTTGACAAGGTCAACAATATTCTTTAACATCTTTATTCTAACTATCTAGCTGCCTACAAATAGCCCAATGTGGACATTCCGGCATATGGCCTGCTTACACTATTCTATTGCGGACTTATATGCCCTCAGGAGAGTTCCTGCCGCCTGGGCACGACCTGCCACCTTGTGCTCTATCTCCCTTGAGGATGGGCTCAATTGTTGGGACCCTGAGAGGTGGCTTAAGTTTAAGTTTAAGTTTTATTAAATTTTTATACCGCCCTTCTCCCGAAGAACTCAGGGCGGTGAACAGGGCATATAATAAAAATACAAAAATACAAAAGTTAAAATAGAATTAAATTAATGCCCAAAATAAAACAATAAAAATATACAAATAATTAAAACCCTAAATTAACTCCCCATCAGGCCAGGCCAGCTTGTTCGAATAAGTGGGTCTTTAACCCGCGCCGGAAGGAGCGGAGATCCGGTGCCATCCGGAGCTCAACCGGCAGTTGATTCCACAGAGCCGGGGCGCCCACAGAGAAGGCCCTCCCCCTGGGGGCCACCAGCCGGCATTCTCTGACCGGAGGCACCCTGAGGAGGCCCTCTCTGTGGGAACGAACAGGGCGGAGGGGAGTTGACGCCGGCAGCAGGTGGTCCCCGAGGTATTCCGGACCCATGCCATGTAAGGACTTAAAAACCATCACTAAGACCTTGAACCTCACCCGGAAGACAACTGGCAACCAATGCAGCTCGCGGAGCAAAGGTGTAACATGGGAGTACTGGGAAACTCCCAAGACAACTCTCGCGGCCGCATTCTGTACCAGTTGGAGCCTCCGAGTGGTCTTCAAGGGAAGCCCCATGTAGAGAGCATTGCAATAGTCAAGACGAGAGGTCACGAGCGCATGAGTGACCGTACACAGGGCATCCCGGTCTAGATAGGGCCGCAACTGACGCACCAGGCGAACCTGGGCGAAAGCCCCCCTAGTCACGGCTACTATATGATCTTCTAAGGTAAGCCGTGAATCTAGGAGGACTCCCAAGTTGCGCGCTCTATCCACGGGGGGTAAAGACTCACCCCCCATAAGAAGAGATGGAATATTTTGAATGTCCCGGGATGCCGGAATGTACAGCCACTCAGTCTTGTCAGGGTTGAGTTGAAGTCTGTTCCTCCCCATCCAGACCCGAACCGCCTCCAGGCAACGGGACATCACAGCGAGGGCATCACTGGGGTGGTTTGGGGTCGAAATAAAAAGTTGGGTATCATCAGCATATTGATGATACCCAACTCTAAAACCACGAATGATCTCACCCAGCAGTTTCATGTAGATGTTGAACAGGAGAGGCGAGAGAACCGACCCCTGAGGAACTCCACAAACGAGAGACCTAGGGGCCGATCTCTGCCCCCCTGCCAACACCGACTGCGAACGTCCCAGGAGATAGGAGGAGAACCACCGAAGAACCGTGCCTCCCACTCCCAATCCCCTGAGAGGCCGCAGCAGGATACCATGGTCGATGGTATTGAAAGCCGCTGAGAGGTCTAATAGGACTAGGATAGAGAAACAACCCCTGTCCCGAGCCCTCCAGAGATCATTCACCAGAGCGACCAATGCCGTCTCCGTGCTGTACCCGGGCCTGAAGCCCGATTGGTATGGGTCTAGATAATCAGCTTCCTCCAGGAACAGAGGGAGCTGATGCGCCACCACACTCTCAACAACCTTCGCAAGAAAGTGAAGGTTGGAGACTGGACGAAAGTTGTTCAACACAGCTGGGTCCAAGGCAGGCTTCTTGAGGAGGGGTCTCACCACCGCCTCCTTCAAGACGGTGGGGAAATTACCCTCACTCAAAGAAGCAGATATAACCGCCTGGAACCAGCCTCGTGTCCTTTCCCTAGCTGCATAAACCAGCCAGGAAGGGCACGGGTCCAATAAACATGTGGTGGAGCTCAACCTCCCCATAATCCTGTCCACTTCATCAGGGGTCACAGAATCAAACTCCTCCCAGATAACATTGACAAGACCGCCCGTGTCCTGATCGTCAGACTCTGCCCAGCTGTAGTCCAGACCGGTCCGAATCCGAGCGATTTTATCCGACAGATGCTGACCAAACTCCTCGGCGCGACCCTGCAAGGGATCCCCCCTCACCTCCTGATTAAGAAGTGAGCGAGTCACCCTGAACAGGGCGGCCGGGCGATTATCTGCGGACGCGATGAGGGCGGAGAAGTAATTACACCTCGCCGCCCTCATCGCTGCGAAATAAGACCTAATATAGGTTCTTAACCGCAACCGGTCGGATTCGGATCGGCTGGACCTCCAGCAGCTCTCTAGGCCCCGTTTCCGACGCTTCATCTCCCGGAGCTCCGCGGAAAACCATGGAGCTCGTTGGGATCTGCACCGGATAAGGGGCCGCAGGGGTACAACTCGGTCCAGTGCCTCAGTGGCTGCCCTTTCCCAGGCTTCCACTAAGGCATCCGCCGAGTTGTGAGCGACGGAGGCAGGTGGGGATCCCAGCGCTGCCTGGAACCCGTCAGGGTCCATTAAGCACCTGGGGCAGTACCATCTAATTGGTTCCGCATCCCCACGGCGGGGGGTGGCAAAACGGAAGACCAGCTGCAGGAGGTGATGATCGGTCCATGACAGGGGCATAATAAATGGAGAGCCCCCACCAAGATCATCCAACCATCGTCCAGATAAAAAAAACCAGGTCAAGGGTGTGGCCTCCCTCATGAGTTGGTTCAGAAATTACCTGCGTCAGGTCCATGGCTGTCATGGAAGCCATGAACTCCCGAGCTAACTCAGATGACCCTCCCAGGGATGGTAGATTGAAGTCAGCCAAAACTAAAAGTTTGGGGAACTCAATCACCAAACCGGAGAGGACATCGAGTAGCTCAGGCAGGGCTGCCGCTGTGTGACTAGGCGAAACGTACACCAGCAGCAAGCCCAGCTGCGCCCCCGGACCAAACCTCAAAAAGAGAGACTCACACCCGACTATCTGAGGGACGGTGGTCTCCCGCGGACATAAGGTCTCCCTGATAACTACCGCCAGTCCCCCGCCCCTACCTTGAACCCGAGGCCGGTGTAACGCTCGGAAACCTGGTAGGCAAAGATCAACCAAAGAGACCCCACCCTCTGGACCCAACCAGGTTTCGGTGATACAAGCCAGGTCCGCATGCTCACCTTCCACCAAATCCCACACAAGGGGAGCCTTGTTAACCACGGACCTGGCATTCAGGTAAACCAGCCGGAGCTCAGGAGGCTGCACATCCTCGCTCCCGGCACCTCGGGGAAGAAACAGAGGGTCGGAGTGCCTCACCGCTTGTAGACAGCAGAGACGGCCCTCCCGGTAATGATACGGCCCTCTGTCCATACGCCTGCTGCCATACCCCAGTGTCGTGGGAATCGGTAATCCCACGACCCGCTCCCGAGCCCCAGATGTAACCACACCCCGCTCCCCCCGAACGCAGTCGGACCCAGGCCTGGCCTGCACCACAGTTGTATGGCCACCCCACATAGTCAAACAACCATTACCCCCCGCCCCTCTCCCTAACCCCCTAAAAATTTGACTAAAAAATTAACCAGGGGCCTCCTATTAAATTTATATCGAGAGCCCCTGACCTTACCCGGCCATCTCTCAGGGTCCCAATAATTGGGCCCTTCATTGAGACTGGGAGTGGCAAAGAAGGCGGGACGCACCCAGGAGAGGGGGGCACCCCTGAGGGCGAGCAAGTCCGTGCTGGAGTATCTATACATAAAGTCCAAACAAGTCCAGATAAGGCAGTCCCGTAATTGGAAAGTCCAGTAGGAGGTTCGAAAGGGAGGGAGTGAAACATTCGGGCCATCAACCAACCTACTGCCACCCGGTTGGGTGCTCCCGGGGGCAGACCCCAACCCGTCCTCTCACGACAGGTCGAAAGTCTGCTCCAGGGGATGGTCCAGAATGTACACCCTGGGTGGGGCATAACCCATAGAGCTCCCACCTCTATGGGGGTGCCGATGTAAAACAAGCCGCTCTCCCACTGCGGCTTGTACCCAGGTCCGTCCCAGTCCAAAGGGGAATAAGGAGGCAGATGGAAAGTTAAATAGTAGTTGGTAGTCCACCGGAGCTGCTACGGCCACCGCAGACCAGATGAAAGCACCAACCACCACCATATTGCTGCCGATGGAACGCGCAAGCGGGCCCCAAAAACGCCGTCGTCGCCATCACCGTCAGAGGCCGGAACGAAGCAAGCGAAGCAACAGCACCGCCACCGTCGCCGCGGTCGTCCTCTCCACTGCCCAAAGCAGCCTGAGGACGCCGTCACCGTCGCCGCCTCCGCCGCCGGCAGCGGCCCGAAAAGCAGCACAAGGGACATCCCTGCCACCAAGCTGACCAGCGGTCGTCCCCTCCGCCGTCGAAACAGCCTGAAGACGCCGCAGCTGCCGAAAGCGGCCCGAGGCAGGTCCGACAAAGAAGTCACCACCGCTGCCGCCGCTGCCAATATGGAGGTGCCAAAATGGAGGCACCGATCAGCTGGAGCTCCGAGGCCACCGCTGATCAGCTGGAGCTCCGAGGCCGCCGCCGATCAGCTGGAGCTCCGAGGCCGCCGCCGATTAGATGAAACTTCAGAGACGCCGCTGAAAACCGCCGAGAGCTGCTCAGAAACAACAGCGTTGCCCGAAACAGCAGAAAACGCCGTCGCCGCCAGCTACAACCTCTCAGGAGCAGCCCGGAGCAGCCCGGAGACGCCGAGGCAAAGCAGCCCGGAGACGCCGAGGCTGCAGAAACCGGCAGGCCGAGACCGAACACAGCGAACACAGCGGCAGCGCAGATGAAGGCAGATGGAAACAGCAGGCGAAGCAGCAGACGAAGCAGATGGAAACAGCCACTCATAGACGGGAGCAAGCAAACAGCAAGCTACCTAATTCTTTGCCTCTAAAGTTAATAGTCCAAATCCCCTACCCAGGGGCCCGAAAGGACCCCTGAGGGGCTCCCAAGGGACGCCCAACAACTGGCGCTCGCGGAGCTCAGCCCAACACGTCCGCCATCTTAGAGGTAGGTTTGAAGAGAAAAAAAGTTGGGCATAGATAGGGGCTGCTGGTTGAAGCGGATTAAAAAGCCCCTACTATGTTTTTAGCCGGTTGTTTTAGGGGGCTGGGGAGGGGGGTGAATGATAGGGGTGGGAGGGATAAGGGTATTTTATCAACCGGCTGTCAGTCCAGGCCGGAGTTGGTTCCCGGCGAGACGAGCCTAGGGTTAGGGATTGCTGGTTCCTCCGGTTGTGGGGTGGGGTTTCAAATCCCCACAACGATTGGGAATGGTAGCAGGTGGTTCCACGGAGGGCCATATCAACATCCGGGATCACGTCCCCGCTGTCTTCAAGCGGTGGCATGCTCCGACCCTCCGGTTGTTACCCTTTTACCTGGGGGTGAGGGAGATCGGGCCCCTGAGCTTAGGCTGGTGTATTTTAATGCCAGATCCGTAGTGAACAAAGCTCCCCTCGTCTGAGATTTGATCGAGGAGGAACGCGCGGATCTGGCATGCATTACGGAAACCTGGTTGGGCCCAGAGGGAGGTGTCCCTCTGACTGAGCTCTGCCCCCCAGGTTTCTGCGTGCTGCACCAGCCGTGGGCTCAGGGTAGGGGCGGGGGGGTGGCGGTGGTTATACGGGAGACCTTATGTCCGTGGGAGACCACTGTCGTACAGATTGGCGGGAGTGAGTCGCTCCTCCTGAGGTTTGGCTCTAGAGTTCAGTTGGGTTTGTTGCTGACATACCTGATGCCCAGCTGTGTTGCAACAACCCTACCCGGGCTTCTCGACACCCTTTCAGGGCTGGTGGTTGAATTTCCCAGACTTATGGTCAGAGTTAGTGCGGGAGTTCATGGCCTCCATGATGGCCATGGACCTGACCCAGATAATTCAGGGCCTGACCCATGGAGGGGGCCACACTCTCGACATGGTTTTCCTATCTGGGCAGTGGTTTGATGATCTGGGAGGGGGCTCACCAAATATTGTCCCCTTGTCATCGTCCGATCATCACCTCCTACGGCTGGTCTTCCGATACGCTACCCCTTGCCACTGGGCTGCAGAACCGACCAGGTGGTTCCACCCCAGGCGCCTAATGGATCCTGAACGGTTCCAGATGGCGCTTGGGTCTATACCTATCTCCCTCACTCACAGCTTGGCTGATGCCTTGGTGGAGGCTTGGGAGAGGCCGCCACCGAGGCACTTGACTGGGTTGTACCCTTTGCACCCCCTGATCTGGCGCAGATCCTGATGGGCTCCATGGTTTTCTGTGGAGCTACGGGAGATGAAGCGTCGGAGACGGAGTCTGGAGAGCTGTTGGAGATCCAGCCGGTCTGAATCTGACCGATTGCGAATAAGATCTTTCTCTAGGTCTTATCCCGCGACGATGAGGACGGCGAAGTCTAATTACTTCGCCGCCCTCATTGCGTCCGCAGATAATCGCCCGGCTGCCTTGTTTAGGGTAACTCGTTCCCTCCTCTCCCAGGAGGTGAGGGAGGAGCCCTTGCAGGGGGAGGCCGAGGACTTTAGCCAGCATCTGGTGGACAAAATCTCTCAGATTCGGACTGGTTTGGACTCTGACTGGGCAGAGTCTGACGGGGAGGAATCGAGCGGTCTTGAGAGTATTATCTGGACTCAGTTTGATCCTGTGACTCCTGAGGAGGTGGACAGGATTATGGGGAGGCTGAGCTCTACCACCTGTTTATTGGACCCGTGCCCTTCCTGGCTGGTTTATTCAGCTCGGGAGGAGACACGAGGCTGGTTCCAGGCAGTGATATCTGCTTCTTTGAGTGAGGGTGTCTTTCCCGCCGCCTTGAAGGAAGCGGTGGTGAGACCCCTTCTCAAGAAGCCTGCCCTAGATCCAGCTATTTTGAATAACTATCATCTGGTCTCCAACCTTCGCTTTCTAGCGAAGGTTGTTGAGAGCGTGGTGGCGCATCAGCTTCCTCTGTTCCTGGAGGAAGCCGATTATCTTGACCCGTACCAATCGGGTTTCAGGCCCGGGTATAGCACGGAGACGGCATTGGTCGCGCTGGTGAATGATCTCTGGCGGGCTCGGGACAGGGGTTGTTCCTCTGTCCTAGTCCTATTAGATCTCTCAGCGGCTTTTGATACCATCGACCATGGTATCTTACTGCAGCGTCTTCGGGGGTTGGAAGTGGGAGGCACCGTTTTACGGTGGTTCTCCTCCTACCTCCTGGGACATTCGCAGTCGGTGTTGGCAGGAGGGCAGAGGTCGGCCTCAAGGCCTCTTGTTTGTGGAATTCCTCAGGGGTCGGTCCTCTCTCCCCTCCTGTTCAATATCTATATGAAGCCGCTGGGTGAGATCATTCGTGAATTTTGGGGTGGGGTATCATCAGTATGCTGATGATACCCAACTTTTTCTTTCCACCCCAAACCAACTCAGTGATGCCCTCGACGTGATGTCCCGTTGCCTGGAGACGGTTCGGGTTTGGATGGGGAGGAACAGGCTCCGACTCAATCCTGCCAAGACTGAGTGGCTGTGCGTACAGGCATCTCGAGTGGATCATTCTATTCCACCTTTAATGATGGGGGGTGAGGTGTTACCCCCTGTCGATAGGGCTTGCAACTTGGGTGTACTCCTGGATTCCCGGCTCAGTTTTGAAGATCATATAGGAGCCGTGACCAGGGGGGCTTTTGCCCAGGTTCGCCTGGTGCGCCAGTTGCGGCCCTATCTGGACTGAGATGCCTTGTGCACAGTCACTCATGCGCTCGTTACCTCCCGGTTAGACTACTGTAACGCTCTCTACATGGGGCTGCCCTTGAGGACCACTCGGAGGCTTCAACTGGTGCAGAATGCAGCCGCGCGAGTTGTGATGGGGGCTCCCCGATACTCCCACATAACACCTCTGCTCCGTGAGCTGCATTGGCTTCCGGTTGCCCTCCGGGTGAGATTCAAGGTCCTGGTGATGACCTATAAAGCCCTAAATGGCTTGGGTCCGGGATATCTGAGGGAACACCTGCTGCCAGCATCAAGCTCCCTTCGTCCTGTGCGTTCCCACAGGGAGTGCCTTCTCAGGGTGCCATCGGCAAAGGATTGCCGGAGGGCGACACCCAGGGGGAGGGCCTTCTCTGTGGGTGCGCCTGCCCTCTGGAACCAGTTACCCGTAGAGCTCAGGACTGCCCCTGATTTTCGTTCGTTCCGCTGGGACCTGAAGACCTGGCTCTTTGAGCTTTCCGGCCAGGACTGAGAACTTTTAATTTTTAACCTATTGTAATTGGGGTTTTAATTATAGTTAAGGGTTTTAGATTTAATCAAGGATAATTTAATTTATTTTAATTTGTTATTAATGTTTGTATTATTACATTGTCTTAATTGCCTTGTGAACCGCCCTGGGTACTACGGGAGAAGGGCGGTATATAAGTTTAAATAATAATAATAATAATAATAATAATAATAATAATAATAATAATAATAATAATAATAATAATAATAATAATAATCTATTTTTTGGATTTCTATTTTAGTCTTTTTTCTCTGGCCATTGCCTTTCTTAATCAGTATGTTTTGCTGCATCATTTGTTTCCCTGTAAAGAATTTTTTCTCGTTTTTTTTCCTTATCTTCAAAGTTGCTTGGATATGTTGAAATATTTCCCATTTGGATTAAATCATGATTTTTTATTTTATACGGTTGCATCTTTAAGTCTCTATCCTAAGAATTATGTCCAGTCATCTCTACTGTATTTTCCTGGGAAATTTCTTGGAGTGAAATTAAGTTGGAAATAAGTTGATTCATGTTCTCAAGGTTATTCTGCATTTCTTTGCACTTTAAAGTCATTGTCCATTGAAATTGTTGCTGCTTACCATATATTTCCTTTTGTGAAGTATTCATTGCTTCAGCTTTGTTTTACTCTCACTTTGTTTACACAGCTGCATTTTCTAAAAACTTTGAGGGTCAGAGAAAAAAAATCCTCACCCACCAGCAGGTGTCAACGTTTGCTTATTTTTTCAGGTCTTTCTAGTATTTTATCTCTCTCTAAAGGGTAAGTTTTGCCGCTTCTGATAACCAAAAGGAGGGAGCTGAATCCCCCTCCCCCTTTCCTTCTTCGGAGATCTCTTATTTTAGGGACTTTCTTCTTTAGGAAAATAAGTAGGATAGAGAAAATCAATATTCTTACCCAGATTCAAGCATGCTGTTTTAAAACCGCTTAATTTAAAAGCTTATGACTTCTGTTGTCTCCAACTATGGCTGAACATGCAGTTAGTCAGCCTTTTCTTCTGTTGGTTTCTGGGAGGCTTCTCCTGGACCATTCGGAGAGACCACTGTCTCTCCTAAGTCCCTGGGATTTCCTTCCTTCTTTCCACCCCTTCTTTTTCCACAGCGGTGGAGCACAGGTGTCTTTGCCTCTCTGCTTTGTTCCACTGGAGAAATCGCTGTCTTTGCAAGACAGGCAGAAGTGATTGCCCTTTTGCAAGCAAGAAATCTTGCGGATCTCCTTTCAAGGAAGGAAACCACAGATGTGGGACAAGGCAGGGAGACTATGTGTGTGTGCGTGTGGGGGGAGAAATCCCCAGGCTGCAATTCCCGTGCAAGATTTCCTGCTTGCCAAAGGGCGATCACTTCTGCCTCTCTTGCAAAGACAGGGATTTCTCCTTCGGAGGATGCTAGCAATCCTCTCTGCTATGTTCCACTGGAGTAATCCCTGTCTTTGCAAGAGAGGCAGAAATGATCACCCTTTTGCAAGAAGGAAATCTTGTGGGTCTCCTTGCAAGGGAGGTAACCCCAGATGCAGGGCAAGCCAGGGAGTGGGGGGGGGCAGGGGGAGAAATCCCCAGCTGCAATTCCTGTGCAAGATTTCCTGCTTGCAAAAGGGCAATCACTTCTGCCTCTTTTGGAAAGACAGGGATTTCTCTGGTGGAGGATGCCAGCAATCCAGGGTGGGGCTGCAGGCAAAGAAGGGAAACCCCTTCTCAGAGCATCTGGGATAGGGAAACCCCCTGCCCCACTGCCTGCCTTCTCCTTTTTTTCTGCAAGGGGGGAAAGAGGAAGGAGGAGGCACAGAAGCAGCGGGCAAGATTGCAGCCCAACCCAGAGAAGGGGAAAGAAGAGCCAGTTGGAGAATGCATCTTTCTCTCCCCACCCCTGGAGGGAGAAGCCCCCCTTGCCTGCCCGCCACCCCAGCAGTGCTGTGCAAAGCTGCCAGCCACGCATCACACCTCGCCGTGGTGGGTCAAGCAGCAACCCTGGGCACAGGATGGGCGCACGCGCAGCCACCTTCAAACATGCGCTCTCCTCTGCCTCTGTGTGCGCACAGGCAGGGCCGTGATGTTGCTGGTTCACTTCACCCCCGGCCGCTCTGTGTTGCCTGCCAAAACCAGGCTGGGGTCTGGGTGGCGTAGCGCAGGACAGTGGGAGGGAGGGAGGGAAGGAAGGGGGGAGGGAGAGAAGAAAGGAAGGGACAAAGAGGGGTGGGAGGGAAGGAAGGAAGGAAGGAAGGAAAGAAGGGACAAAGAGGGAAGGGAGGGAGGGACAATGAGGGAGGGAGGGACAATGGAAAGGAGGAAGGGACAAAGAGGGAGGGAAGGAAGAAAGAAAGGAAAGAAGAAAGGCAGGGACAATGGGAGAGATGGAGGGAAAAAAGGAAGGGACAAAGAGGGAAGGAAGGGAAGGAAGGAAAGAAGAAAGGTAGGGACAATGGGAGAGAGGGAGGGAAGGAAGGCACCCACCCCAGTCCCACCCCCCTCCACCAGAGACCTACAGATTCCCCACACACACAGGCACCCCACAACCTGAGTGATGAGCTGGCCATGCCACCTGCAGCCATTGACTTTGCTTGTCAAAAAGTTGCAAAAGTTGATCACATGACCCTGGGACACAGAACGTCATAAGTATGAATCAGTTGCCAAGCATCCGAATATAAATCACATGACCTGGGGGATGCTGCAACAGTCATAAGTGTGAAAAATGGTCATAAGTCACTTTTTCAGTGCCTTTGTAACTTCAAACAATCACTAAGCGAATTTTGTAAGCCAAGGACTTCCTGTACTTTATCATTTTTTTTCCTTTTGGGAGGGTCACGTTTTTGACACCTTACTGGGTGACTGGTGGTACTCAGATATTGCTTTATGTTAAGCTCACCATGGAAAACATCATATATTGTTATGTATAAAAGGTAAAGGTAAAGGTTCCCCCGCACATGCATGTTAGTCGTTTCCAACTCTAGGGCCCAGTGCTCATCTCTGTTTCAAAGCCGAAGAGCCAGTGCTTGTCCAAGGACGTCTCCATGGTCATGTGGCCAGCATGACTAGACGCCAAAGGTGCACGGAATGTTACCTTCCCACCCTCAGCAAGGTCTTCAACACCCCCCTCCTCCTCTGAGTCGTCCGACCCAACTGCCGAACCCACAGGCTGACCCTGAATCACAACAGTATGTCACACATAGAAGGAAACACAATACTCAAAGAAAGAATGGGCATACAACAAACCCCTTCTGCCTAATCCAACCTAACTAGAAGCAGCCCCATCAAAACTGACCTATCGATTTCTCCCCTTAGATGGAAACATGCAGACCCACAACCTCCCCTTCAAAGAAAACATGCAGACACCTAGCAAAGAAACAACTCCAAATATCCCTTAAAAAGTCACTTCAAGCTCTCTTCCGGGTGGCGCTTCAGGGTCGTGGATGGCCGGGATCAACCGCCAGCCTTCCGATTTTGTTAAAGCCGCAGAGCAGCCAACGATCAGCTGTTCCACAGCTTAAAAACCCTTCCCCTCAGGCGAAGAGGGGAAGGGGAGTCTCTGGGTTGGGGTAGAGCTCCCCTAGAACCCCAGAATGTTTATTCTGAGGCTTGAAGGGTGAGAGCTCCTCCGAAGCCTGGAAACACTCCAGATCAGAGGATTTTTCTGCTTTTAAGCAGAACAAGATGCTGAATCCACTCCTGCTGGATTTGTTTGTTTTTTGGAGTAATTGGTGCAGGCGGAGCGGATGGGGGAGCAATATAAACAGCAAGTATAAGACTTTAACTCTGGAACTTCAACTTTTTTCCTGTTTCAACAATCATTTTAAAAAGGATGGAAAGATGGCGCCTGAGTGATTCTTTGTAACAAGCATTGAAAGTGTCTTTTTTTTCTCAAAGTGAAAGTGATTGGATACTGAGGAGGAATATCTAAAGTGGATTTTCAGTACTTTAAGATTTTGTTAAATTTTGGAGCTGTTTAAAAGTGACTTTAAGACTTGGATATTTGACATTTAAACTACAACTGCAAGTGGGGCGGAAAAGTGAAAGAGTGTAAAGAAATTTAATTAGGTGCTAAAATGGCTTCCAAACCTCCTAGAATTCCTGTTTCTAGAAGTCCGGGGGCATCACCTGTTCAGTAATCTGGAATTCAATCTTTAATGTTACCTGCTGCGGCTGCTGCACCTCCACTGACTTTAAAAGACTTACAAGATTCTTTAAAAGATGCTTTAAAACTTCAGTCTGAAAAAATATCTGAGCAGGTGGCAGAACTTATTGAAGAAAAAAATAAGGAAATACGGGAGGACATTTTGATGGCATTTCAAGGGCTCTCAGGTTGTACTGAGAGTCTGGATGAACGTGTGGAAGAAGTGAAACAAAATAATCTGATGCTGGAGGCTAAAATGTGTGAAGTTGAGAATAAATTGGACAAAATTGATGATGGCGTGGTTATGACACAATATAGAGACATGGAGTTTGCCCTGAGGATAAGAGGCTTAAAAGAAAACCCACAGGAAAATCTGGAGAAGATGTTGGTGGATGCTCTGGCGCCTATTTTGGGAATTCAACCGGAAGATTTTTTTTGTGGAGATAGATAAAGTATTTCATGTTAATTCTTGGATTGCTAGGCAAAGGAAACTGCCAAGGGATGTGGTTGTGTATTTTACAAAGAGAAAGATCAGAAATGAGATCATTCAAGCTTTTTACAATAATAGATTTAAAGTGTCTAATCAAGAGGTTTTGATTCTGAAAGAGATTCCCCCAAGAATTTTGAGAAAAAGGAAAGATTTTGTTTTTCTGGCACAAGAATTAAAAAAACAACAGCTTCAGTTCAGATGGGAAATACCAATGGGGATTGTGGTGAATTATGCTGGAATAAAACACCGTCCTAATACAGTCCTGAAAGCACGTGATTTTTATTCTAATGTATTGAAAGCAGGTTCACCACCATCTTCAGAAGTTAATGGAGGAAAAGAAGAAGTTAAAGGAGTAAAAGAAGAAGGAGAGCGACAGGTACAAGAAGAACAGCAAATTTCAGAAATTGTGCAACCCCTGGTTTTATTAGAAGAATCTAAGACTCAAAGAATGACATGGGCTGCATCTAGATGTAAGGAACAACAACAACAACAACAACAGAAACAGTCTTCTATAACTACAAGTCAGGAATTTACTAGTGAAACAGTGGGAGGGGCTAGCTTTTATTCTGAACCCATCTGATAAGAGGTTGAAAGAAGTAATTAACTTGTTAAGAGGGCAGTTTGATATGTTAATGGGAGATCAAGTGGCAACTAATCTACGATATGCCAAACATAATACTTTTAATAATGCTAATAAACCGGGTAGGTGGTTAGCTTATTTATTAAGGAAAAAACAAAGATCACATAATATTGACAAGATAGAATATAAGGGTAAAGAGATGTTTCAGCAAAATCTTATTAAAAAAGCTTTTGTTGAATTTTATTCTAAATTATATGGTAGGGATATAAAGCAAGGTTTAGATATGGATAGTTACTTACAGAACGTGAATATCCCAATACTTACACAAGAGCAACGGGAAGGGATGAATCAATTGATAACTGCTGAAGAAATTATTTTAGCAATTAAACAATTAAAAGTGGGTAAGGCACCCGGTACAGATGGTTTATCAGCTATTTATTATAAAAATTTACAATCAGAAATGGTGGAGCCATTTAAAGAGTTATTTAGAACAATTCAATCTGGAGGAGAAGTGCCTCCAATCATGGAAAACAGCATTTATAACTTTGATCCCTAAGGAAGATCAAGATCTTGTTCAACTTAAAAATTATAGGCCTATATCGCTTTTAAATAATGATTATAAAATATTTGCAAAGATTTTAGCAAATAGATTAATGAAGGTTATGCAGCAAATAATGCGAGACATATTGTAAATTTATTAGAATTTTAGAAAGAAATAATCAAGTCCCTGCAGCGTTGATCTTTTTTGATGCCGAAAAGGCCTTTGATCAATTGAATTGGCAATTTTTATTTAAAGTTTTGGAGAAGATGAAGTTTGGTGATAAGTTTTTACAACCTATTAGGGCAATATATAAAAAATAAACAGCTCAAATAATAATTAATGGTAGTTTAACAGAAGCTTGTAAAATTGAAAAGGGAACAAGACAGGGTTGTCCGCTGTCGCCATTATTGTTTGTTTTAACATTGGAAATATTTTTGATCAAGATACGTGATTCAGAGAAAATAAAGGGAATTAAAATTAAAGATCAAGATTATAGACTGAAAGCATTTGCGGATGACTTGGTAATTACATTAACTCAACCAACTCAATCGGTTATAGATTTAATGGAAATAATTTTACAATATGGATTTAAGGTAAATAGGCAAAAAACTAAAATATTGTCTCAAAATATGACTAAAGAACAAAAGGAAGCTTTAGGAAAACTAACGGGATTTGAAATAGTTAAGAAGATTAAATACTTGGGGGTTTATCTTTCAGTTTCAAATGCGAAATTATATAAAAATAATTATGAATTGTTGTGGTTAAAAACACAAAAAGAATTAGATAGTTGGAAAAAATTACAATTGTCCTTATTGGAAAATATTGCAGCTGTGAAAATGAATGTTTTACCTAAATTTTTATTTTTGTTTCAAATGATACCTACACTTAAAAAAGATTCAAATTTGGAGGAATGGCAGAGAGGTATTAATAAATTTGTTTGGGCAGGGAAGAGGCCGAGAGTTAAACTTAAGATAATGCAAGACATACGTGAAAGAGGTGGTCTTAAAATGCCCAATTTTAAATTATACTATGAGGCTGCGGCATTGTCATCAATTAGTAATTGGTTTAATTTAACACAAGGGAGATTACTGAATATTGAAGGATATGATTTGTTATATGGTTGGCATGCTTATTTATTGTATGATAAAAAAGTGGATAATGTTTTTAAGACACATCTATTAAGATATGCCCTGTTGCGAGTTTGGAAAAAATATTGTTATAAGTTGAATTTTAAAATTCCAATTTGGGCAATACCTAAACATGCGATAGAAAATATAAATGTGGGATTTAAGCATGATGTGACTACATATAAAGAAATTCTTAGATTGGAAAGTAATGTGTGGCAATTAAAGCCACATAATATTTTAAAAGAAGAAAAGATAGTACAAACTTGGTTCCAGTATGGGCAGTTACAAGCTAGATGGAAACAGGATCAGAAAATGGGTATTTCTATAGTAGATGAAAATTTGGTTAAGCAAATTAGAGATCAAAGTCCTGCACATATAAGAAGGATATATAATGCATTGATAGAATTAGATTCAGAAACGGAACTTGTTAAAGATTGTATGATAAAATGGGCCCAGAATATTCAAGAACCAATAACGATGGATACTTGGGAAACAATCTGGGTCAGAAATGTAAAATTTACACAGGCACAAAATTTAAGAGAGAATTTTTATAAGATGTTTTATAGATGGCATTTAGATCCTAAGAAATTGGCATCTATGTATCCAAATTATCAGCCTAAATGCTGGAGGTGTGGTTGTGATGATGCAATGTATTATCATATATGGTGGACTTGTAAAAAAGTTAAAGCTTTTTGGATTAAAATTTGTTGGAATATGCAGAAGATATTTAAGAAAAAGATAAAGTTTTCTCCACAATTATTTTTGCTGGGTATTACTATAGACTCTACTGCTATAGAAACTAAATTGATGTTGAATTTAATAAGGGGCAGCAAGACTTTTGGTAGCGCAATATTGGAAGAAGGAGGATTTGCCTACTATAG
Organism: Vipera ursinii; assembly: GCF_947247035.1. NCBI lineage: Eukaryota > Metazoa > Chordata > Lepidosauria > Squamata > Viperidae > Vipera > Vipera ursinii. The sequence continues at coordinate 31,919,567 of NC_139515.1, forward strand.
AAGAATGGACTTTAAAAGTTTTGAACCTGGCAGAAATGGCAAAAATCTCAGCATATTTGAAAGATCATTCGCAACAAAGATATATTTTAGAATGGAGAAGATGGATTGATTATATCCAGAATAAATATGGGACTAAAAATTTTCATTTAGCATTTGAATAAGTATTAGATTTATAAGATTTGTTATTATTTAGTTATTTTCAAGGAGAGTTAAAGTGCGATAGGACTTAAAGTGTTATTATAGCTAGTTAGCATATTATAGTTTAAGATTGTTAGGGTTAATACCCTGTATTTGCTCTGGGAAGTCGGGCGTGAGGGAGAGGGAAGGATCGGTTTTTATGTTTAAAATGTATTTGTAAAACTCTTTAATAAAAAAAGTCACTTCAAATATCACTGAAATAAGTCACATCAACAAGCACACCTGAAATAAACAAAACCCATGAATGGAATGTACTGTTGAATGGATACAAATTGTTCAAAAGAAACAGGTCTACAAAAAGAGGAGGGGGAGTTGCACTATATGTAATAGAAAACTACATATTTACAGAAATGCACATGATCAAAGATAAAATCTCTCCAGAATGTATATAGGTCAATATAAAAAGGGAAAAAAGCGACATTGCCATAGGTGTATGTTACAGGCCACCCAACCAATCAGAAGAAATAGATTGGGAAACTGTTTCCCAATCCGTTAACAAACATAGGTAGGAAGCATATCACAGTGGTAATGGGAGACTTCAACTATCCAGATATCAACTGGGAGACAAACTCGGCAGTGAGCAGGAGATCAAACAGATTCCTAACCAACCTAGCCGACAACTTTGTCACACACAAGGTGGAGGAGGAAACTAAACATAAAACTATACTAGACGTAATCACTACAAATAGAGAAGAAGTGATAGAGAGAATAAAAATTGCCGGAACCTTGGGGGTAAGTGACCACGTCATACTGGAATTTAATATAATGCAAACACTAGCAATAGAAAACACCCCAACCAATGTCTTAAACTTCAAAAGAGCTGACTTTAACAAACTCAGAGAGAAGCTAGGAATGATCCCATGGATGAAAATCCTAAAGGGGAAAACAACCCAAGAAGCGTGGGAAACTGAAAAATGTGATCATAAAAGCCCAGACTAGCACAATGCCACTGAAAAAGAAAAACAAGAAATTCAAGAAGAAACCAGCATGGCTGCACAAAGATCTCTCTGAAAACTGAAAGTCAAAAAGGACAAATACAAAAAAGGGAAAGAGGGGCACATAACTAAGGCCAATTATCAGCAGATAGTGAGAACATGCAAAGATAAAGTCAGGAAAGCAAAGGTTCAGAATGAATAAAGATTTGCAACAGAAATGAAGGATAATAAAGTTTCTTCCAACATATTAACAAGAAAAAATTCAAGGAAACTGTAGGTCCACTAAAGAGAGAAGCTGGCAAGGAAACATCAGGCAACAGGGAGAAAGCAGAGCTGCTTAACTCATACTTTGCATCAGCCTTCACATAAAAAGAAACTATAGCCCAACACACACACACACACACACCCAAAAATGGTAAGAGAACACCTCTACTACCTTGACAAATATAAATCACCGGGACTCAACAGATTACATCCTAGAGTTCTGAAGGAGCTGGCAGATGTTATCTCAGAACTGTTGCACTACATCTTTCAAAAATCGTGGAGCACCAGGGAAGGGCCTAAGGATTGGAAAAGGGCTGATGTGGTTCCCATCTTCAAGAACGGGGGAAAAACAGACCCAGGAAATTACAGACCAATCAGACTAACATCAATACCTGAGAAGATCTTAGAAAAAATAATCAAAAACAGGTTTGTGAACAACTAGAAGCACACAAAGTTATAACTAGTAACCAGTACAGGTTTGTTAAAAACAGATCATGCCAAACCAATCTTATTTCATTCTTAGATAAAATGACTAAACTAGTAGGCGAGCGAAATGCTGTGGATGTAGTATACTTAGACTTCAATAAGGCATTTGATATATACTAGACCACAACTTACTTCTTGGTAAGCTAGAAAAAGCTGGAATAGACAACATCACCACCAGGTGGATCTGTAGCTGGCTGGCAAACTGTACTCAATGACTAGTCTTCAAAGGCACCATATCCACATGGAGAGAAGTAAGCAGTGGGGTACCACAAGGTTCTGTCTTAGGCCCAGTACTCTTCAATATCTTCATAAATGACTTAGATGAGGGAATTAAATTTGCAGATAACACCAAATTGGCAGGAATAGCTAACACCCTAGAAGACAAACTCAGGATCCAAAAGATCTTGACAAACTTGAACCATATCAAACAAAATGAGTTTGAATGTGAAACATATGAAACATATGAAGAACGGCTGCAGGACTTGGGCTTGGCTAGTCTAAAGAAAAGAAGAAACAGGGAAGATATGATAGCAATTTTCCAGTACTTGAGGGGTTGCCACCAAAAAGATGGGGTCATTTTAGTCACCAAAGCACCAGAGGGCAGGACAAGAAACAATGGTTGGGACTTCCGGTTTGCTGAGGTGGCTGCCATGGACGTCTGGAACGCGAGCTCTGTCTTCCGCACCCAGTTTTGCTTTGCTGGGGAACCCTGGAAAGGGTTGAAAGTCGCCCTGTAGGGGCAACCAGCAAGGAGGGGATCCCCATTGGATTGCAGGAGGGCAGTAGCCCTTCCAGCGAAGCAGAACTGGGCATGGAAGATGAAGCTCACCTTCCAGACATCCATAGCAGCCACCTTGGCAAACCATAAGTCCCAACCATTGTTTCTTGTCCTGCCCTCTGATGCTTTGGTGAACAAAATGACCCCATCTTCTTGGTGGCAACCCCGCAAGGGATCCAGGGCAGCCCTCCAAACTGGTGGATGAATGGCCATAACAATATGGCTCATCACTAGGCTGCAAACAGCTGAAGTCGCACTTACCACCAGGCAATTTTAAAGCAGCATGGATGAGACTGGGTGAGATCTACCTTCCTTAACTCCTAAATATTTTCTTTACCTGCATAAGCTGCCTAAAGTACTTTTCCCCCTGTGGAGAGGGAAGGGAGATTTTTTAATACAAGTTTTATTGATTTTTCAATATTTATATATACATGTATTTATAAAGCAATACGGTGGTTGGGTAGTCAAAATAACAAATAACAAGTTGTAAGTATTTCAGGTTGCATCAACAAGGATTCCCTCTCTGATTCTATTAATTATCAGATAGTCAAAATAGTTAAATTAATATATTTCTAGTTGTAACCTAGTCAATTAACAAAATTTTCAATATATTTTCACTAATACATATCAATATCCTGTTTTTAAATTTTATCTAATTGCAATAGAATATTCTAGAATAGCCTATAATAGAAAAAACAAAGCTTAATTTTTGGGTGACCCACAATTCCCTATTTCAATAAAGAATAATTCTCTTGCTTACAAAACTTACATTGTTCATTACAAAACATTCTTATGTTTTACCATTAAAATCTCATTTTCATCTTAACAAATCACCAATTATTAGGAAGATACTTTTTGTCTTAACCATTCAACAATTATTAAAATACTATCTTACATCGTCTTAACCATACATAAATTGTTAAAATACTATCTTTTGATATATCATTCCAAATTCTATCTCCCTTTCTTCCTAAACCCCTTATTTGAATCCAGGGAGAGCATCCAAATGTCAGTTTTCCAAAGAAAATGTCCCCTTTGTAACCATTGATGTTTTGCTTTAATAGTTCAGTTTTTGATGATTGATGCTGTCATTAAATCAGGCATGTCTTTTCCTTCTTTCAGTTCCATCTGGATTAGGTAGAGAGCAGTAATTGGTGTGATGGTTGTCATTTGATTAGTTGCATTCTCACTAAGGTATATTTGAAGGCCTTTAGTGTCTTCACTCTTAATATTGCTTTCTTCAGGTGCCATTACTTTTTGAGTTGTAAGTTTTGTAGTTGACATTGAAATTTGGACTTTAAGATTCTCTGTAGATTGCATTTGTTGTTCTTTGAAATCTCCTGTTTTAGTGTTAGTTTCCACTTCTATTTGCTCTTGGATTATTATTTCCTCATTTAAGGTCAGAATTTGATTTGGTGGCTTTAAGTTGTCAGATTTTTCTCACAATTTGGCTTTAATTTGCTCTGTCATTGCCAAAATCGTGTCCAGTATCAGTTTATAATCAAGTGGTGGGATATATTCATCCATTTCGTTGTTATTTGCAGCTAAATCTTCCATGGAGGCTATTTTAATAATAGTCAAAGATTATCCACCTCCAAGAGTTGTTTTCAGTGTCAGGTGTTCCCACACTTATCTTTAAAAGTAATGTCAAGGACCGCTCTGTTTTTCAGTCAGTTCTCACAACAGGAGAAAAAAATCACTTGCTGTACCAGGTTTCACCACAAGATGTCATCAATAGCATATACAATGCAATGTAGAAATTATCTTTTTTCCCAAATTAATATAAAACTTTTGTAGCATTAGTCCAATTTTTTTCTTTAATTCACAGCTTAGAGAGGAAATAGGGTAGTAGATCCCCACCAAAAAATAAGAGTTTTTTTAGTAAATACAGATAAAATTACTCAGTTCCTTTGATGAATTACTTGATTTTCTTTAAGGCTTTAAGATTTGTTCACAAAGTAAATATTCGCCGTTTTCTCAAAAAGTGGGGAAAAATTTTTTCAGAAAAAGTCCCACAGGAAAATAGTTAAGTGAGTAAAAAAAGGTAGAGTCTCACCCAGGTCCTCCAGATTGCTTCTTTGTGCTAGAGAGTGCTTTTGGCTTTCGGCAGGGAGCAGCTTAATGATCGGCCATCTTCATGGCCAGTCTCTTCTTCTTCAGGCCAAAGGAGTTGTCCCAGATTCAAGAGGAAGGCTGCCACCCTTCCGCGATCACAGGGAAGGCCTCCTCACGGTAGTTGCCCCTCCAGGGCGATTTTTGACCCTTTTCAGGGTCCTCCGAAAGAGAAATAATGGACGACAGGAAGCAGACTGTTCCTGTGGGTCCGGAAGCACTGTGCACACAAACCGGAAGCCAGGAAGGAAGATTTTTATCCCTCCCTCCAGAAACAGTGGTGACTAACTATCCAGGGGAGTGTAAAACATTAAAAGAATCATTTGATCCTAATTGGAATTCTTATTATAAGAATATTATAGCAGATTATAAATATTATAACAGATTATAAAAATTTTAGAATTTAAAAGAAAACTTTAAATGGTAGGTGCAACATGGCTAAACCTGATACAACAATGTGTTATTGTTAAAAAGAGACTTGGCCAGACAATAAATAAGACTTATGTAACCTAGAGACATCAGCTGAGAGAAACCCACCTGTGTTCCTCAGTCAGTGACAAAATCTTTCTTTTTGCATTCTCTGATTGTAAAGCTCTTAATTTAATATTCTATTAAGAGAATATGGATGAAGAACAGGAACAGATTCTCTCTATGTTGAAAGCAATTCATCAAACTATTCATACAGCCACTGATGAAATCAGAGGTTACAGAAAAGAACAAGATGTCAGCCCAGATACACGAACTCAAGCTTTGATTACAACTAAAAAATAAACTATACAGCATATAACAGGAAAGGTGGAACAATTAAAGACTATGACAGAAGGTTTAACTGATCAACAAATACAGTCAGTAGAAAACCCAAAAAAATGATGGACAATATGGAAAAAACAAAAGACTTTCTACATAAATCAGAAGGAACCTGAGGATCAAGAAGAAGAACAGATTGTAGAGAAGATAAACAGTCCAGGACAACTATGTCAAGTTGGGAAAATAGAGACGATTTGTTGATCCTCTCAAAAAAATAGCGACCAGATGGTTTTTTCTATATCAAATAATCAAAAAACACAGGGAGATTTGTTTGATGACTCAAAAGCACGGACATGGAAGGTGATTTGGCAAAGAAAGAAAGCCAGAAAAAGACTGGAAAAAAAATTCAGGTTTTGACTTACCCGTGAGAATTAAAATAGAATATATTCAAAAAGATATGATGTGTATTTTGAATACTAGACACTGTTATGAAATGAGATGAAGAAAACTTTGGTCATTTATAACTTAGAAGTATAAATATTAACAGTTAAATTTGAACACTGATTTGCTCATAAAGGGTAAATGTAAATGTAAAGGTAATTAAGATATATATAAGCTAAAAATTAATCAATGAATGCAATATGTTTTTATTTAACAGTAATAATAATTATTAGCTTAAATACGAGATAGTAGATATTAAGAGAAAAATACAGGAAGTATTAAAGGTTGAAATAGGAGGAATTTTGGTTACTAAATTTAAGATACCTGGAAACTACCAGAAAATAAGAATATTATTTTGTATAACTAATCAGCTGATGTAAGATGGTGAGAACGCAAATAGATGTGTATTTTTGAATTGTGATAAAGGGAATTGGGGTTATTTAAAACTTGGAGCCCCTTCATGGATTACTGCCTTGTCGTGGAGAAGGGGCTTGTGTAATTCAATGAAGCTATGAGCTATGCCGTGCAGGGCCACCCAAGACGGAGAGGTCATAGCAGAGAGTTCTGAAAAAACGTGATCCACTGGAGAAGGAAATGGCAACCCACTCCAGTATCTTTGTCATGAAAACCCTATGGACAGTACTAAAGGGCAAAATGATATGATGCTGGAAGATGAGCCCCTCAGGTCGGAAGGCATCCAATATGCTACTGGGGAAGAGCAGAGGGCTAGTACTAGTAGCACCAGAAAAAATGAAGTGACTGGGCCAAAGCCGAAAGGACGTTCAGCTGTGGATGTATCTGGTGGTGAAAGGAAAGTCCAATGCTGTAAAGATTTTTTCTCCATAGGAACCTGGAATGTAAGATCCATGAATCAAGAAAAGCTGGACATGGTCAAACAAGAGATGACAAGACTGAACATCGACATCTTAGGAATCCTTTTGCTCAGAAAAAGTGTGCCCACTCCTGAAACAGCGTCACCAAGAGGGAACTGTCGCTTTAAATCTAGGCTGAAACAGCCCTCACACTACTAAGCCTGAGGCTGCTGCAACTGAACTGACCCTGAGAAAGCAAAGAAGCAATATACGAACTGTGTTACCCACAGCTGCAGGAACTGCTGAGGATGTGCCAGAGGAAATGTTGATTGACCTATTCAGTGCATTGCCAGAACCTGAGCAAGTTAACATCATTCAAAGATTGGACGACCTAAAAGAGGCACTGACAACAACCCAATCTACAGCAAAGCCTCTATTTAATTTGGATCCACTAAACACGCAACCTTGTGACAAGATATTTAATCAACAATCTGCCTTTACCTCAACAGTAAAAAAAGGTGTTGTCACACAGGCTGAGAGTGGAGTAACTGCACTGACTGACCCAGCCTCTGAGAAACAACTGAAGGACAAAGGGCTTCATCACACAGTGCCCCCTAAGCTGACAAACACTAAGGACATAATCCAGCTTCCATCCTCATTTGATTTAGAAGTTCCCACAACATCTCTCCACAAGACGAACCCTCAGCCATGCCCCTCCAAAAATGGACATAAATCTACATTTATTGACTTAAGCCAGAGTACCTGCTCTTTGGAAAAAAATCATTCTTGGAGCAAGAGCAGAGGCACACTGGCAACCGAGATATAGAGGAGCAACAAGAAGTTCTGCAACCCACGAGGAGAAATATCGAACCTCACAACAACTGTGTTTATATGGGAAGCTTAGATGATATTGACCCAGCTCCATTGTCAAGTTGACATCTGGCATTTCCACCATCTAGCCAATCAACCAAGTCAGACCACGTTGCTTCTGAGAACCCCATACAGTTGATGACCTGGAACATAGCTGGCTGGAAAAGGATGGTTGATAGTGGACTAATGAGCTTTCTTTCTAGATTTGACGTAATAGCCTTTCAAGAAACCTGGCTAACCGAAATGGATGAACCAGTACAATTGCCAGGCTTTCAGGGATGGGCCTCCCCAGCCCTAAAAACAAAGAACAAAGGGAGACCCTCTGGTGGGCTATGCATTCTTATAAAGGAAGAGTTGCAATGGCAGGGAGAGAAATTATATAACGAAGATAAGTATCCGTACTTTGTAGCTGTCAAATTTGAATATGACCAATTTGAGTTAATATTGGTAAATGTGTACATTCCTCCAAGCACATCCCAGCACTATAATTTTGAATATTGGATGGGCTTGGAAGTTATCTTAGAAGATTTATCTATATTGTACCCTCAGTCCATAGTGGTATTATTAGGAGATCTGAACGCTAGACTGGGTCCCTCTCTGTATGAGCTTGCCCAGAAGAAGGGAATCCCAGGGGAGTTCTTTGATAACCATCCTCAGTGGCTCTCAAGAGACTGTAAAAGTAATGCCGCTGGCCTGCTCCTAGTCTCCTTAATTTTTAAGGGTAATCTCCAAATTTTGGGAGGTAAGGACAAGAATTATACATACCCTTATACATACCACTCAGCCAATTCAAGTAGTGTACTGGATCTCTTTTGTGTGTCTAGAGATAAGGCTGACCTCTTCTCAGAGGTCACAGTACACCTTAGCGACAATAGCGACCATCAGCCTGTAAGTGTGACATTGCGAGGCCGCTCAGATTTAAGACCATATAACATGGCTGATAGATGGCTCACCAAAAAGGTAGAGGTGACCCAAAATAAAAGGTTAATTTGGGCCAAAGTTGATACTAAGGCAATATTAGAATGCCTTAAAACAGAGAATGCTACTAAGTGGGCTAGAACAATACAGTCATCTACTACTGACTGGATGTCAGCCTTCAATGCATTCTCCAATCTGTGTAACATACTGAAGAAACACCTAACAGCTAAACCTACTACAAAAAGAGCCCAAGTGGGTAGACCTCGCTGGTTTGATCCTGATTGCCAGCGACAGAAAAAGAAATTGAAGGCAGCCATGAGGCTTGCCCAGAGGAATCCTACTGCCCATATACAAGCTAAGATGCTGCACACAAGAAGGGAATATAAAAAAACTATAACATTAAAGAAAAAACGTTTTGCCATTTCAATCTGGTCAGAACTTGAGTTGGCTGCCAGAAGTCATAATTCAGTATTATTTTGGCACTCAGTAGCAGGTATTCTGAAGGAACGGAGATTTGCATTTGACATACCAATCTCTGCTGCGGACTGGGAGAATTATTATCAGTGCTTGTTTACCCCCACCGAACCGGTAAAGAAATTATTTTTAAACAGTGATTTGGTAAATCCGAGAACCCTCCCCCCTTGGCCACCAGTTTCAGAAAAGGAGATACAGTCCATCATTAAAAGCTTAAAGAGCAATAAAGCCCCAGGCGAGGATTTTTTACCAGCAGAATTATTTAAGAAATTTCCCAACTGGTGGGGCCCTGTATTAGCAGGTCTTTTTACACACATAAATAACACCTGCCATATACCAGACAGGTGGAAGATGGCAATAGTTGTCCCTATATATAAAAAAGGGAATAAAAAGGATCCTAGTAATTATAGGCCCATCAGCCTGATTGACATTGTAGCAAAAATATATGCTAGGTACCTTTTGAACAGAATTGAAATCTGGGTAGAGGAAAACAACATCCTCACAGAAGAACAAGCTGGTTTTAGACAGAACCGATCTACTATTGATAACTGCTTTGTTTTGAACCATCTAATTGCCAAATATGCCTATAAGAGGAGACCCCTGTTTGCTGCTTTTATAGACCTTACAGCATCATTTGATATGGTAAATAGAGACGTACTATGGAGTAAATTGACATCTCTTAAAATAGAACCCAGACTTCTGGCTTTGATTAAAGCCCTTTACACAAGTACCTGTTTGAGGGTGCGGTATGGGGTTAATGGGGCCCTGACTAATAGGATTCACACAAATAAAGGGATAAGGCAAGGGTGTATCCTGGCCCCATTATTATTTAATTTATACATCAATGATTTGCCAGGGTTAATGAAGGATACCATGGTACACATGCCGATGATCCTAAATACTTACTGTAACAGCTTGCTTTATGCTGATGATATGATTTTATTATCATACTCACAAGTAGGATTACGTAGGCTATTAAGAAGATTCAGCTCTTATTGCCAGGATAACTCCCTAATTATTAGCAAATCCAAATCAAAAATAATGGTGTTTGGAAGAAACCATCAGAGACATAAGTGGCAATTAGACGGTGAACCAATTGAACAGGTTAATACCTTTGTATATTTGGGAGTAACTTTTTCCAAGACTGGATCTTGGGCCTGCCATCATCAATGAAGTACATTTAGAGCAAAAGCCCGTTTGAATTTATTGCTCAAACTAAAGAATCATAGTTACCCAGGGTCCCTAGCTCCACTACTCAAAGTTTATAAGGCTAAGGTTACGACAATGCTCTTGTATGGAGCAGAAATTTGGGGTCTTTATTCAACCACAGCTTTAGAACGAACACAGTCCCAGCACCTGAGATGCATTTTGGGTGTAGATCCAAGAACATCTGCTGCAGCAGTTAGAGCTGAATTGGGAAATCATACAATTCAGGCATTATCTAAAATTAGAGCTTATAACTACTGGTGCAAAGTTAATGAAATGGAGACTGATAGACTCCCCAAATTATGCCTACTAGAGCAAATAAAACTACAATCACAAATCTCCTGGATCACCAAACTAACAAATTTTGTAAGAAGCTGTGGCCTTCCTGTTTCTTGTGTAACAGGAGAACAATCTAAAAAAAGAGTTGCCCAAAGAATTAAGGATATAGAAGCACAAACTGATATAGCTATCCTTAGTAAGGTGGGTAACTTGAAATGGCTGAGTAAATACAAATGTACTTTTCAAGTGGACAGTTATTTGAAGTCACAACTCCCAAAACATCTTAGGGAGATATTTACGAGAGCAAGATTTGAACAGCTTGACACAATGGTCAGATATGGGAGATTTCATGCTATACCGTACAATGAGCGTCTCTGCATTTGCGGAGCGGCAGAGGTAGAGGACCTGGCTCACATCCTATTTGATTGTTGTTTGTATAAGAGGGTGAGAGACAGGTATCTTGGTCTATATACCAAACGAATGACCCATTGGGATCCCCATATCAAAATAACTTACCTTATGTCCGGCCAGAACTTGAAAATAACATCCAATGTAGCACAGTATTTGAACAAAATGATCCAGTTAAGATCTGCATATGTGGGACTGATTGGGGTAGATTGTAAGGGCGACTCCGAAATATAATGTTTCCATATTTTATCTATATCTTAAATTTGCATTTTATTACTATTTTAACTTAAATTGTATTTTAATTGCATTTTAAATTGTATTTTATCAAATTCCATTTTGGATTGCTTTTATCTAGTTTTGGTGACGGTTTGTTGCTGGAACTTTGTACTTTGATATGGCCCAAGGGCTAATCAATAAAAGTTGTTGTCATTGTTGACATCTTAGGAATCAGCAAACTAAAATGGACAGGAATGGGTGAATTTAATTCAGATGACCATCAGGTATACTACTGCGGGCAAGAATCCCTCAGAAGAAATGGAGTAGCCTTCATAGTCAATAAAAGAGTAGGAAAAGCAATAGTGGGATACATTCCCCAAAATGACAGAATGATCTCAGTTCGAATCCAAGGCAAACCATTCAATATCACATTAGTCCAGGTCTATGCCCCAACCACCGGTGCTGAAGAGTATGAAATTGACTGGTTCTATGAAGCCCTACAGCACCTTATTTAACTAACACCAAAAATGATGTTCTTATCATCATGGGGGATTAAAATGCTAAAGTAGGAAGCCAAAAGATAACCGGAATAACAGGCAAGTTTGGCCTTGGAGTACAAAATGAAGCAGGGCACAGCCTGATAGAATTTTGTCAAGAGAATACAATGGTCATAGCAAACACTCTTTTCCAACAACCCAAGAGACAGCAAATAGGCTTGTAACTGAAGAAACTATGGAAAAGCACTAGGCCATTCAGGTATGAATTAAATCATATCCCTGTTGAATATACAGTAGATGTGACAAATAGATTTAAGGAATTCGATCTGATAGAGTGCCTGAAGAACTATGGACAGAGGTTTGCAACATTGTACAAGAGGCAGCAACTAAAGCCATCCCAAAGAAAAAGAAATGCAAGAAAGCAAAATGGCTGTCTGAGGAAGCTTTGCAAATAGCTGAGGAAAGGAGGGAAGTGAAAGGCAAGGTAGAAAAAGAAAGATATGCTCAATTGAATGCAGAATTCCAGAGAATAGCTAGAAGAGATAAGAATGCCTTCTTAAATGAACAGTGCAATAGAAATAGAAGAAAACAGTAAAATAGGGAGGACCAGAGATCTCTTCAAGAAAATTGGAGAGATGAAGGGAATGTTTCATGCAAAAATGGGCATGATAAAGGAGCAAAATGGCAGGGATCTAACAGAGGCAGAAGAGATTAAGAAGAGGTGGAAAAATTACACAGAAGAACTATACAAGAATGAGCTGATAACCACGATAAGGTGGTCACTGACCTTGAGCCAGACATCCTAGAATGTGAAGTGAAGTGGGCCTTAATAAAACTGATCAACAACAAAGTTAGTGGAGGTGATAGTCTTCCAGCTGAGCTATTCAAAATCTTAAAAGATGATGCAGTAAAAGTGCTACACTCAATTTGCCAGCAAATTTGGAAAACTCAACAGGGGCCACAGGTTTGGAAAAGATCAGTTTACATTCCAGTTCCAAAGAAAGGCAGTGCCAAAGAATGTTCAAACTATCGCACCATTGCACTCATTTCACATGCTAGTAAAGTTATGCTTAAAATCCTACAAGCTAGACTCCAGCAGTATGTGGATCGAGAACTACCAGAAGTACAGGCAGGATTTCGAAGAGGCAGAGGAACTAGAGATCAGATTGCCAATATATGCTGGATCATGGAGAAAGCTAGGGAGTTCCAGAAAAACATCTACTTCTGCTTCATTGACTATGCTAAAGCATTTGATTGTGTGGATCACAACAAACTGTGGCAAATTCTTAAAGAGATGGGAATACCAGACCATCTTATTTGTTTCTTGAGAAACCTATATGTGGGTCAAGAAGCAACAGTGAGAACTGGACATGGAACCACTGATTGGTTCAAAATGGGGATAGGATTCCAGGAAGCTCTGCCTATTTTACTTATATGCAGAGCCCATCATGAGAAAGGCAGGGCTAGATGAATCAAAAGTTGGAATTAAGATTGCCGGGAAAAATGTCAACAGCCTAAGATATGCAGATGATACCACTCTAATGCCAGAAAGTGAAGAAGAACTAATGAGCCTCTTGTTGTGGGTGAAGACGGAGAGTGCAAAAGTTGGGTTGAAACTTAACATTAAGAAAACCAAGATCATGGTATCCAGCCCTCTCAATTCCTGGCAAATAGATGGGGAAGAAATGGAGGTAGTGACAGATTTTATTTTCTTGGGCTCCAAGATCACTGCAGATGGGGACTGTAGCCAAGAAATTAAAAGATGCTTGCTCCTCAGGAGGAAAGCCATGGCAAATCTAGACAGCACACTAAAAAGCAGAGACATCAGCCTGCCAACAAAAGTGAGTATAGTCAAGGCTATGATCTTCCCAGTTACAATGTATGGCAGTGAAAGTTGGACCATAAGAAAGGCTGAGCGCCAAAGAATTGAGGCGTTTGAAATATGGTGCTAGAGGAGACTCCTGCAAGTCCCTTGGACTGCAAGGCGATCAAACCAGTCAGTCTTTGAGGAGATCAACCCTGAGTGTTCTTTAGAAGGACAGATGCTGAAGTTGAAACTCAAATACTTTAGCCACCTAATGAGAAGGAAAGACTCACTGGAGAAGACCCTAATGCTGGGAAAGATTGAGGGCAATAGAAAAAGGGGATGACAGAGAATGAGGTGGCTGGATGGAGTCACTGAAGCAGTAGGCGTGAGCTTAAATGGACTCCAGAAGATGGTAGAGGACAGGAAGGCCTGGAGGAACATTGTCCATGGGGTCGCGATGGGTTGGACACGACTTCGCAGCTAACAACAAAACTTGGAAATTATAAATATCAAACGTCAAATATAAATATTAATGGGAAACCTAAAAATTGGGAAAAAATTAGTCAGAACATTGATTGTCTAAAAAGATTGAATGTTAATATAACTAGGATATGTATAAATTAAAAATTATTGATAAATGTAAAAAGTTATTTTTTATTTAATCGATATAATAAGAGTTGTATTAATTTAAAGTTGAGACAGTAAATGCTAAGGGGGAAAGAGAGGAAACATTTAATGTAATAGTTTGAGATCTGTACTAAAGATATTTGTATGTTATTGAATTATTGAACAACTCAGCCACCACGTTGCTTTTCAAATATTCAAATGTAAAACTAGAAGACCAATAACATTTTTTAAAAAAAGAAAGAAACAATGGTTGGAAACTGATCAAAGAGAGAAGCAACCTGGACCTAAGGAGAATCTTCTTGACAGTGAGGACAATTAACCAGTACCTCCAGAAATCGTGGGCGCTCCATCACTTGAGATTTTTAAGTAGAGGCTAGATAGTCACTTTTCTGAGATGGTATAGGTCAGGGGTGTCAAACTCAATTTCACTGAGGGCCGCATTAGCATTGAGGTTGCCCTCAAGGGGCCGGGTATGTATGGCCAGGGTAGGCATGGCCTACTGGGTGGGCATGGCTAGAGTGTGTATGGCCTACTGGGTGGGCATGGCCAGCTCTACATCGTTCGCATCAAGGGTGCCTATGGGGGCCTGGGCAGGAGTGGGACAGATCTGAGGGTCTCTGGCAGAAGGAGGGTCTCTGGGCCAGGGCCAAGGCAGTGGGGGCCATTCCCTCACTGTTTCCAGGATGGCTTCACGGGCCACATGAAACCACTTTGCGGGCCGGATCCGGCCCCCAGGCCTTGTGTTTGACATGTCTGGTATAGTCCTCCTGCTTGAGCAGGGAGCTGGACTAGAAGACCTCCAAGACCTCCAGCTCTATTCTATTGTATAACTACATTTTCTAAGTATTGCAGAAAGCACGTATGCAAGTTTGTAAATGTAAAAATAAAGTAACTCGACTAAACAGCTGTAAAAATATAACTTAGGCATCTATATGCTGATTGATCCAACTGTTAGTTGCGCTATATATCACAAAAGGACTATTCACTTTAAATTCCATAATTAGCTTATAGCTGACTTCAGAAAAAGTTCTATTTCTTCTTGGGAACAATAAAATAAATGCTAACATTTTATCAATCCCACTGTCAAATATACAGCACAGATAAATTAAACAATCAATATTAAATGAATTATTTTTACAATTTTTGATTGATATTTCATTTTTCCTTTTTTAATTGTAAATTTGGATGAAACCAAAGGTTCTAGTTCTAATACCAGAACATGTGACAGCTAGCAATGACTACTGTGTGTAATTAGTAGATTGTACCCTGGGCATTTCAGTTCATTTCTGTGAGATAATAAATAGTGTTGTGAAAAATACTGTAACCATTTTTTTCACTTATTATAAAGAGGATATCAGTGAGGCAAAGGGAATTATGGTACTAGTTAAGATGGCATGAAGTATGTAATCCAGGGTTCAGTTATATGTGATCCAGGAATATTCCAGAGGAAAAGTAGATGGCTTGAAACAGATATGTAAGCACTCTGGTAAGTCTTTCCAAAAATATATATTAATTATATGTTTTAAAAAATAAAATAAGGTTTATACTGCATATATACTGTATGAAAATATTTAGGTTTTCAAGAAGATGGTAGGGAGAAGTCTTTAAAATATATAGTATTTGAATGGAAGGAAAGTTTCTTTGTAAGCACAAATCTATATTCCTCATATATAATACTGTTTGGGACAAAAGATGTACTTAATGAACTATATTGTCAGTAAGTTTTGCTTATTGACTTTTTAAGCTTGGAGTTTTGCAAAAACATTGATTTGCATATAGTTGAAAGTATGCAGCCTCAACTATTTTCTCAGGTGAAAATGCTTCAGTGGACAGACAGCGATGCATATTTGGATGCTCAGTTATTTTCCAGTTTAACAAATTCTTCACTGTTGCCAATATTATATTTCAAATTATATGAAAATATTTGAAAATATTTTTGAAAGGAATATTTTATTGGGAAATACTTTTGAAAGGAAACTTTGGCATGGCATTTTGTTTAGTCCTGAGTAGCAGCAATCTACAAAATGTAGCCATCTATTATTTTCAGCAATCACCAGACCTTTTTTTCCCTGAATCTTCTAGCATGGATGAAAGGCAAGACCTAATTTTGTGTTTTATGATTATGATTATCACTTGTTGCTTGTACAGAATATAGACTAAGAGCTTATTCTCCGGAGACAAATTCCTTGTGTGTGTCCAATCACATTTGGCCAATAAAGTATTCTATTCTATTCTATTCTATTCTATTCTATTCTATTCTATTCTATTCTATTCTATTCTATTCTATTCTATTCTATTCTATTCTATTCCATTCTTTGTGTAGCTTAAGGGAAGGTGAAGTAATGCAGAGAAATTGTTCTGCTGCTTGAAAGTTAATTTAGCAGCGGAAATGATGTTTCTACAATAGGAAGTATGACATAGAGGTTATCTTGTTTTCTAGAACACAGTCTATGAGATTGTGACATGTGGAAAGTTTAATTTAGGGGTCAGAAAGAGGTTCCATCAATGCTTCAACCACATATACAACAATGGTTATGAAAAACATCATAACCTAATATTTTTCAAATACTTTGGAACTTGTACTCTAATTATTCCCAATTAGAATGGTCAAGCAGAAAGTGTACCTTTCCCTGAACAACTGGAGGCTTAGGATTGCAGTATCAATAGTTACAAACAGGTGGCATACTTGTCCATTTTGAGGTCATAATTTCATTTTATATTTTAACTTTTTATAAAGTTGTGCTTACCACCCTTGTTGTGGTAATTTAACTGGAACATTGAAAACTTGCTCTCTTTTCTTTCTTCATTTATGCTAAAATATCACCCACTATTGTCTTTCTGTATTTTTGCAGTTTCATGCTTAACAGCAGGTTCTTTTATCAATAACCCTTCAGTCTCCAAGTGATGGTATTATACTTGAGTTTTTATCAGTTGAGATTTCTTGATATTAACTGTGAATCTGCTTATTCATTGGGAGAGATTTATTAACAGCAACTATCTTGAAATACTTTTTTTGCATTCACTTTTTTCATTGTATAGAAATGTTTGAGTGAAAAATTGCTAACTTAAAAATAAAAAACCTTGCCTATATCAAAAGCGGGTGATGTTAGGATGATGTTTTTTGTTGGGGGGATATATACTTATTTTGTTCAGCTCCTAACTGAGAGGAAGCACCTTCAGGATTACTGTTTTAAGGCTGTCACTGACCTTGCATTCTATTTGCTCCACTTTCCATTATGAGAGAGCAGTTGATACTCTAAAGGCAATTTGTAATGTAAATGGGTCTTGAAATGTCATTGCTGTTCCTTGATTGGGTTGATAATTAATTCTCCATGTACATCTGAAATTCCACAGCTGCTTTCTCCTTATTGGAATCTTGCTTTCTCATGAAAATTTAATGGTTTTTCCTTCTTTCCCACCCATGGACTTGTTTGAACATTTTACTTTTACTCATCTCAGTTTCTGTCCTTTTCTCTACTTTGGGTTTATAGAATATATTATAAACTTTTATCCAAGTGTTATTGTCTTATTTACCAATTAAACTTATTGTCGGTCCACCATTCGTACTCTGGTGTCCTGCCATTGTGCTGAGGGGGGAGGGGGGATGGCATGCTTAGAATTTTTCACTTCTGCTGTTCGGTTGGGAATTAGGGAGGGGAACTGTCTTCAGAGATGGAACGGGCTCTTTCCCAGCAGGTTTTTACCAGTTCCAAGGCCATTGAGCCCTGAGTGGGAACTGTTATCTGCCTAGCACCTCAGCATTCTCAAAACATCTTGGCATCGCATTGGCTACTGGTGGACTGATTGGGGGTGTTGTGATTGGGAAGCCTTATGCTTTGTGTGGGACCTTCAGATTCTGCCTGACTTTACCACATCCAGTTTTTCTTAGTAAAATTTCTTTTGATTCAACTCGATGGATTCAAGAGTCTTACTTTCCTGAGAGCAGGTCTGACTGGGGTAGGTCTGACACTTATTTTCAGATATTATTTCCTTTCTCAGTCATTAAACCATGCATGTTAATTCAGTGTGATATATTGATTTGTGTAAAGAGAGAATTGGATTCCCTCCCCTCCCCTCAAAATTTGGAATTTTATCCATGATTGCCTACCATGATGAGTGAGAAATCCCCTTGGATAATTGAAATAGGAAAACATGAAGTCCAGCACTCTAGTTTTTTTCTCATACTGGAGAGTACAATTGTTACCACATACAGATTGTCTAACTTCTTCAAAACTGATCTGTTGCCTTCAGGTATGCTGAAAAATGCCAGATTATCATGTAATTTGCTTAGCTTGCTCACAGGGCTCACCCCAAACATAATGTCTGAATGTGCATCAATTTTTGTTAGTTTCCTTTCATAAGTGCAATGATATTTGTATGTTGTTGAAATCACAATTGAAGCCTTGGTGGAGCAGTGGGCTAATGCCTCCTTAAGTAACACCAGCTGCCTGCAATTAGTGCAGGTTCGCATCCCACCAGGCTCAAGGTTGACTCAGCCTTCCATCCTTCCGAGGTAGGTAAAATGAGGACCCAGATTGTTGGGGGCAATTAAGCTGACTTTGTAATAATGCCGCTTGGTGTGTGTGTGAAAGCCCTAATAAGCAGGCATATACATAGAATGAAGGCTACTGCTAAGCTTGTAAGCCGCCCTGAGTCTTCGGAGAAGGGCGGGATATAAATGGAATTTTAAAAAAAAGCCACATGCTAGGTAATTCAAATTAAAATATATCATGCTGAAATTGAATTGATTTAAAAGAATACATAGCAAAAGATAGCCAGTAGTTTTCAAGACTGAGTACCCTCTCTATGCTATGAGTACCCTCTCTATGCTCTCTATGCTTTATAATTAGCTTAAACCTCAGCCATATATTCTATGAATATATTCCTATCTGCCTGCTCATTTTGCTACCTTTATGTTGATTACTGTTAGGTAGCTTCCAGCTATGTATCTAAGGGCCTTGGCTGTCACAAACCACACTTCTATCTGAAGAGATATTCAATCTTAGTTCAAATTAATGACAATTAAAGATAAGAGTACCAGTGACTTTAGGTGGCTTATCACTAGACAGTTTACTGGCAATTACATGGAAAGACTTAAACAAGTGGGATGATGTGGAAGAAGCAATCCTAGAAGATAAAAATTAAAATTATGTAGGCCTTGACTTCTGGTTTTGCATGGTAGTGACTGGTCATGGGTTTGTGGATTCTCCAGACCCCCCCCCCCAGCTAATTTTGCCCTGCCAAGGGATCCTAAGTGGATCTAAGTCACCCTGGAAAGGCGGCGAACAAAAAAAGGGTGCCCCAGTGATTCTGGAATGATGGCGGTTGTTCTGTTTGATTTGGGGAAAGCCTTCCAACCCAACAGGAGAAAGGCTGGCCGTACTTCATCGACTAGCCCAAGCTACTTGCAACCAAAGTCCAAAAGTACTAACCAGCACAACTGTGAATAGCGTGTTTGAAACTGGGTGAGGAATTTAATCTTCTCTTTTCTATTCTATATTTAATTTCCTGGAAAAGATCCCCAAGAAAAAAAATACCTCCGAAAGGGAAGGACGGGGATTTGTGCTCCACCCTTATACTAACGGAAGTGGCAAATTAATCTTTTTTTGGAGGATCAAAATATATGGAAGTGAAATAAATATAAAACCTGAAATTTAAAACTTAAATCTGGATAAATCTAAAATTGTTGAATGGTTAAGACTCTCATTCTAAAGACAATTGTTCATTTTGGAAATTGAAAAACAAATAGATGCTGACACCTAGCGGTGGATGAAGACTATGACAGCTATGACTTTCATATAAGACTTAGCAGAACCTGGGAAAAGCTAATCTGTATTTGTGATCTTCAAAGCTTTAACAACAAAGAACAGTTTTGACAAAAAAAGACAATAATCTGGGCTGTAGACAAAGGGAAAATTATAAATTTCAGAAAAAAAATCTTTTTTGAACTCTTTGGATTACAAATATCTATTTAACTGGGACTCTAAAGCAGGGGTGTCAAACTGCTGGCCCATGGGCCAGATGTGTCATCCAGATGTCACGCCCACCCCATTGCCGGCAATGGCAGAACTGTCCTGATATGTTGCATGATGTCATGTGATGTCACAACTTTGACATGTCTGCTCTAAAGCTATTCGCAGAGAAAAGAAAAGAAAAAAACTCAATTTCTTGGTTATCATGGATCAGAGACATGTAGAAAGTATATATCAAGAAAACATAAATACTTCACAGGAGGAGATATATAGTATATTGCAACTAATTTAAACAACAGTGATTTTAAACCACAAAGAAATTAAAAATAACTTTGAAAATATAAATCAATCTATTTCCAAGTTAATTCTACAACAAAATTCCCAGAAAACAACAACAGAGAAGCAGCAGATAAAACAGATAAATGGATATAGAATTGAGAATAGAGACTTAAAGATGGAACTTAACAAAACAAGGAAACATGATTTAACCCTAGTGGGGAAAAATTCACAAGAATTGGAAAAATAAAAATAAAATCTGAGGACAAGAAAACAGATTGGATAAAATGGACTATAGGGATGTCAGGAACATCGGAGAGAAAGGAAATGATAAGAGAAGTAGAGATAAAGAAGAAGAAAAACATTTTCAACAAACATGGAAAGGCGGGAGCTTCGTACAAAGACACTTCATCTGATTTACTTTTTATATCTATAGTAACATTTATGAACATATGGAAAGACCTTTCAAGTCAGCAAAACACATTGATCAAGAAAGATACTGGGCAAAGGAAAAAGACTAAAGTGGAAATCAAGAAAATAGATGATGGGACCTACCAGAGAGAATACTTTAAAAAGAAACATTTGTTTGAATATGGTTAAAGAAATAGAAAAGATTTGGAATATATATATATCATTCTAAGAGGGATGAATCCCTTAAATAATATAGTATGCTCCCCCCCTTTTTTATTCTATTTCTTGATATAAAAAGTTGAAATGGATTAAATCAGACATGTCAAACTTGTGACGTCACATGATGTCACACAACGTATCGGGACCGTTTTTCCATTGCTGGCAATGGTGTGGGCACAGCTTCCAGATAACGCATCTAGCCCGCGGGCCGGCAGTTTGACACAGATAAAGGAAATGTTTTAGATATTTAAATGTGATTGAATTTAAGAAAATTATAATGGATAAAAAATGTTTTGAATAAGAGTTAAAGGACTAGATGACTAGATGTATTAAATGGAATATTTAAAAATTAAACATATTTTTAATTATGGTTAAAAAGAATAAGAAATCTTGGAAACAAATATATATTAGCTTAGGAGGGATATATATACTGCTCAAAAAAATAAAGGGAACACTTAAACAACACAATGAACTGTATTTAATAGTAGGATGTCTTATCTTGTGTTCCCTTTATTTTTTTGAGCAGTATATTTTAAGTAGTATGCTATTTTTTATGTTTCTTTACTCTTGCTCTCCTTTCTTTTTTTAAACTGTTTTTATCTGTTCCTTAAGAAACGTAAAAGTGCCAAGATGGTTCATATGGAAAAAATAGACTTAAATTTTTAAATGTAATTAATTTTTGAGAAAATCTTAACTAGTAAGAATACTTTGAAT
The DNA here is from genome assembly GCF_947247035.1 of Vipera ursinii. Taxonomy (NCBI): domain Eukaryota; kingdom Metazoa; phylum Chordata; class Lepidosauria; order Squamata; family Viperidae; genus Vipera; species Vipera ursinii. The sequence goes on from NC_139515.1 coordinate 31,941,234, forward strand.
TTTGTGGGAGAAACAAATTTAAATAAGGACTGTAACATGATCTATGATAAGGCAACCAGAATGAATGGATAGAAAAGAAATATTATATTGATGTGATTATTATTTTTAGGAATATTGGGAAAAATATATATTTAATTGTTATCTATCAAAACAATAAGAATTGTATTAACTCAATGTTTGCAAAAGAGGACATTTTGGGGAAAAGAGGAAATCAACTAAAACCATTATGTGGATTATGGATTATAGAAATCAATCGTTAGTGATTGTTTTATGTAAACCCAGACAACACACTGTTCACCAATTATTAAGTGATTTATGTTTAAAAAATGAATAAAATATATTACAAAAAAATGTAAGCCTTTATCACTTTGAATAGTTCTGGAAGTAGCAAAAAAGTATTTAAGCTACATCATAAATATTTCCCTAGTGATTAGTGGTTGGGGAAAAAGAACAGAAGGGAAGGGGAGAAAATGTGTTTATGTATGTTATATTTTTCATTTTGTCATTTGTATCTTTATTTTTTATTCTTTTGTATTCTTTAAACTTATGCAATATAATTACAAAATCTACTTTGTGAACCATAAATTGTTTTCTTGCTGAATTTACCCCAAACTGTCAAGGTTCCGACTAATGAATTCAAACAAATCTGAACACTGAGACTTGACATTTCCTCAAAGAACTTGTTTATTGGATACATATTATCAGCATGATCAAAAATGAAACCAACTCTAAAATTCCCCTTAGATATTCAATGTAACTAAATATAACAATTCCTTCCCCTGTGCTATGCTGTTGATTACACTACTCAATAAAAGCAATTGGCAGGCTCTGTGAAACTTCTCTCCACCTTCCATCTCCTGTGGGAATGACCTTGGTTCCCACAGGACCACTCTATGTTTAGTCTAGTAATGTTGTCAGTTTTCCATCCCCCCTTCCCCCCCCAGCCTGTGGCAACTTAGAACAAAAAAGAAAGCTGCAGCCAGGTTTGTTTCAGAAGTTGCCAGTCGGACTCTCCTAAAGAGAAAGCATTTCCTGAAAAATAACAAGCATAGATACACAATGGGACCTGGGATGGTTTGAGGTATGGGTCTCAATGTTGATTCTATAACTGGTTTCAGCAAACTGCAATGAAAAACTGAATGTATTTTCCCCAAGAATCGTGGGAGCTTTAACTACACTGTGACAGGGTTTGTGATTTTTACGATAGGGAAAGGAGCAATGAATTTAGGTCCTAGCTTTTTACATGGTAGTTTTATTTTAAGATGTTTGAGAGATAAACTTTCTCTCCTACATGAAACTGTTTTTGGAGGGATTGCTTCTATTTGCTTGCTCCTCTTGAATCTTTGTGGCTTTTGCTAAGGCACATTTGATGTTTGCTCAAGCACTCTGCAGTGAGTTTACCCACTCGGTCAGTGTTTGTGAGGCAGGGGGGGGGGTTCTTCAAGGTATTCAGGAATGGGAATGAACTCCCTGCCTGTAGCTACTTTAAAAGGAGTAAGTCTAGTACTGCTGTGCACAGGATTGTTACATGCCACTTCAGCAAAAGACAGGAGATCTGCCCAGTTACTTTACTGATAATTAACATGGCATCTTAGGTATTGTTCCACCATTAGGGAAATGAAATATTGTTCCACCATACGGAAAGGAGCAATGAATTTAGGTCCTAGCTTTTTACATGGTAGTTTTATTTTAAGGTATTTGAGAGATAAACTTTCTCTCCTATATGAAACTGTTTCTGGAGGGATTGCTTCTTATTTGCTTGCTCCTCTTGAATCTTTGTGGCTTTTGCTAAGGCACATTTGACATTTGCCCAAGCATTCTGCAGTGAGTTTACCCACTCGGTCAATGTTTGTGAGGAGGGGGGGTTCTTCAAGGTATTCAGGCATGGGAATGAACTTCCTGTCTGGAGCTACTTTAAAAGGAGTAAGTCTAGTACTGCTGTGCATAGGATTGTTGCATGCCACTTCAGCAAAAGGAAGGAGATCTGCCCAGTTACTTTATTGATAATTAACATGGCATCTCAGGTATTGTTCCACCATTGTGTTTGCTCGTTTTGCAGCTCCATTCATATTTGGATGAAAAGCCGAGTTGAGCTCCTGGCTGAATCCAATCAGCTTCAGGAACTCCTTCCAGAATTTTGCTGTGAACTGGACCCCTCGGTCTGATATGATTTTTCTTGGAATCATATTAAACAAATTATCCTTTTTAATATAAAAAAGGATTTTAAAAGGAGGCAGCTACTGTATCTATAAATCCAGAGATTTGAGATTTCTGCTTGCAACATTGCAAATTGAGGTGGAAAGATTTTATTAACTGATTGCTTTTGCTGTTAAATATCAAATGTGGTTTTTCTTTTCTTAAAAATATGGTTCAATAGAATTTAATATATTTTCCAGTAATTGCAAGTTTTCAAGGAACAATCCCTCATGGCTTATCATTGGAGATTGGAGACACTGTTCAAATACTAGAAAAATGTGATGGTAAGTGTCGAAAAAGCAAGCAACTGTCACCTGACAAGAAACTTCAAAATCAACTCAGCTAATTATGCTAAAGCAAATACAAATGTTTGCTAAAGTTGAAAGCCTGTTTAATAATAGTCAAATTTAATTTTCTATGAACAAAAGGTTATTGAAATCATAGATGCTTGAATAACAATACAATTTATCCAGTCTGAAATGTCTCAAAATAATCTATCCATTTTGTTGCTGTAAAAAGATAGCTCTAATTGCATGGAAAAAAATTATTCTGTATATGGTAACATATTTTTATTCTAGCAATAACTATAGATTAATATCTGATTGGAGTACACATTACTTCTTTATAATGAACTGTTAAACTCTTTCCTCCAAAAGATTATGTATTTTGAATTAAGTTCGTAGGATTGTGTTAGATTGAGTGTTACTGTATGAAGGTACAAATATTTGTATGATGTAATGAGATAAGGGGTAGAAAATAGAGGGCTATAGAAATACCACAATACTCTAGAGTTCTTTTATAGGATTTTGCTTTGTCACATGCATGCAAAGACAGCTAGGAGCAGCTTCTGAAGCAGAGATGCAAGTGTGTAATCATGTGTAAATGATTACCCCAAGATTAATTAGGACACTTTTTAAATCTGGATTTCCTTAATCCTAGCCACTAAATTTGAGTATATTTTCTTTCTATAACTGTTAAGCATGGAATTAAAAAGATCAAACTGTGGGGCTTAAAAGAGTTTTCAAACTATTAAAGCAACTGTGTCACTTCTTAAACCTGCATGGTTCTTTACATAGAAATGCTATTGAATGGCATGAATCTTATCTGCTTGTAATTAATGATACAGTAGTAGTATCCTATGAATACCCCTGCCTATTTTTGTTATTTGGGGAAGATACATAGAGGTAAAATTTCCATATTAAATATATGTGGAAGTTGAAGTATAGAGTATTACAGTTGTATTTCTGTTGATACATTGGTTTTTAGCTGGAAACTACCCAGAGACATTTGGAAGTCAGGCACCCTATAAATACAGTAAAATGAAATATAAAATATTTTTTTTCAGGCTGGTACAGAGGATTTGCCTTAAAAAACCCAAATTTCAAGGTAAATTAATTTTTGTTTTAAATTAAAATGTGTATGTATGCCATGGGAATAATGTTTAAGTCTTGGATAATTATTTGACAACACCTAAAGGGAAGCTATAGATCACTGTAGATTATGCTTAAAAACACTAAAAAACCCCTAACTCTGCATATGTCTGCCAAAGCCATTGGTGCAATACCTAGAATGCTGCCCCTCCCCCCGGGCTCCTGTTGGATTTTAGCCTGAATGCTTAATTCTGTAGTGCAATTTTTAATGTCCCTGCTTTTCAAAATAAAGCTCAAATAAGGTTAAGTCATTAAGTCTTAAAGTACATATTTTGAATAATCTACTTACCCACTCAAAGTAGAAAATTTCATCCTTTTTATTATTGGTGAGGTCGCTACACCTCCATCACTCCCTTGTTTGGAAGTCTGATTTTATAAAGTTGTGAGTTCCAGTCTCATCTTGTTATCTACCCTTAAATTAAAGTGAGGTCAGTAATATACCTTCAAATGGATGCATGGAACTCTAGTTATCACTAAAAGGTGCCAATTCACTTTTAAAGTTTTTTTAAAAAATGGGTGAAATAAAATTATAATCAAATCTCACATCTGAGGAGACAAACCCACTAAAGGATTTTGTTGTTGTTAGCTGAAAAGTCGTGTCCAACCCATTGCGACCCCATGGACAACGTTCCTCCAGACCTTCATATCCTCTACCATCTTCTGGAGTCCATTTAAGCTCACGCCTACTGCTTCAGTGACTCCATCCAGCCACCTCATTCTCTGTCATCCCCTCCTTCTCTTGCCCTCAATCTTTCCCAGCATTAGGCTCTTCTCCAGTGAGTCTTGCTTCTCATTAGATGGCCAAAGTATTTGAGTTTCAGCTTCAGGATCTGGTCTTCTAAAGAGCACTCTAGGACTGACCAGTTTGATTGTCTTGCAGTTCAAGGGACTCACAGGAGTCTTCTCCAGCACCATAGTTCAAAGGCCTCAATTCTTTGGCACTCAGCCTTTCTTATGGTCCAATTTTCACAGCCATACATTGCAACTGGGAAGACCATAGCCTTCACTATACGCACTTTTGTTGGCAGGGTGATGTCTCTGCTTTTTAGTGTGCTGTCTAGATTTGCCATGGCTTTCCTCCCTAGGAGCAAGCATCTTTTAATTTCTTGGCTGCAGTCCCCATCTGCAGTGATCTTGGAGCCCAGGAAAATAAAATCTGTCACTACCTCCATTTCTTCCGCATCTATTTGCCAGGAATTGAGAGGGCCGGATGCCATGATCTTGGTTTTCTTACTGTTAAGTTTCTTAGGTTGTTGATATTTCTCCCAGCAATCTTAATTCCAACTTTTGATTCATCTAGCCCTGCCCTTCTCACGATGTGCTCTGCATATAAGTTAAATAAGCAGGGCAACAGTATACAGACTTGCTGGACTCCTTTCCCAATTTTGAACCAATCAGTGGTTCTGTGTCCAGTTCTCACTGTTGCTTCTTGACCCGCATATAGTTTTCTCAAGAAACAAATAAGATGGTCTGGTACTCCCATCTCTTTAAGAACTTGCCACAGTTTGTTGTGATCCACACAATCAAATACTTTAGCACAGTCAATGAAGGAGAAGTAGATGTTTTTCTAAAACTCCCTAGCTTTCTCCATGATCCAGCATATGTTGGGAATTTGATCTGTAGTTCCTCTGCCTCTTCGAAATCCTCCCTGTACTTCTGGTAGTTCTCGATCCACATACTACTGGAGTCTAGCTTGTAGGATTTTAAGCATAACTTTACTAGCATGTGAAATGAGTGCAATGGTGCGATAGTTTGAACATTCTTTGGCACTGCCTTTCTTTGGAATTGGAATGTAAACTGATCTTTTCCAATCCTGTGGCCACTGTTGAGTTTTCCAAATTTGCTGGCAAATTGAGTGTAGCACTTTTACTGCATTATCTTTTAAGATTTTGAATAGCTCAGCTGGAATACTGTCACCTCCACTAGCTTTGTTGTTGCTCAGCTTTCCTAAGGCCCACTTCACTTCACATTCTAGGATGTCTGGCTCGAGGTCAGTGACCACCTCATTGTGGTTATCAGGGACGTCAAGCTCGTTCTTGTATAGTTCTTCTGTGTAATTTTTCCACCTCTTCTTAATCTCTTCTGCCTTTGTTAGGTCCCTGCCACTTTGCTCCTTTATCCTTTATCATTTTTGCATGAAACGTTCCCTTCATCTCTCCAATTTTCCAATCAGATCTAATTCCTTAAATCTATTTGTCACCTCTACTGTATATTCATCAGGGATGTGATTTAGTTCATACCTGAGTGGCCTAGTGCTTTTCCATACTTTCTTCAGTTTGAGCCTAAATTTTGCAACGAGAAGCTCATGGTCTGAGCCACAGTCAGCTTCTGGTCTTGTTTTTACTGACTGTATAGAACTTCTCCATCTTTGGCTGCAGAGCACATAGTCAATCTGATTTCTGTGTTGACCATCTGGTGATGTCTATTGTGTAGAGCCGTCTCTTGGGTTGTTGGAAAAGAGTGTTTGCTATGACCATTGTATTCTCTTGACAAAATTCTATCAGGCTGTGCCCTGCTTCATTTTGTACTCCAAGGCCAAACTTGCCTGTTATTCCGGTTATCTTTTGGCTTCCTACTTTAGCATTCCAATCCCCCATAATGATAAGGACATCATTCTTGGGTGTTAGTTCTGTGAGGTGCTATAGGGCTTCATAGAACCGGTCAATTTCATCCTCTTCAGCACCGGTGGTTGGGGCATAGACTTGGACTATTGTGATATTGAATGGTTTGCCTTGGATTTGAACTGAGATTATTCTGTCATTTTGGGGGCGGTATCCCAATATTGCTTTTCCTACTCTTTCATTGACTATGAAGGCTACTCCATTTCTTCTGAGGGATTCTTGCCTGCAGTAGTATATCTGATGGTTATCTGAATTAAATTCACCCATTCCTGTCCATTTTAGCTCGCTGATTCCTACGATGTCGATGTTCAGTCTTGTCATCTCTTGTTTGACCATGTCCAGCTTTCCTTGATTCATGGATCTTACATTCCAGGTTCCTATGGAGAAAAAATCTTCACAGCATCGGATTTTCCTTTCACCACCAGATACATCCACAGCTGAGTGTCCTTTCGGCTTTGGCCCAGTCGCTTCATTCTTTCTGGCGCTACTAGTACTAGCCCTCTGCTCTTCCCCAGTAGCATATTGGACGCCTTCCGACCTGAGGGGTTCATCTTCCAGCATCATATCTTTTTGCCTTTTGGTACTGTCCATAGGGTTTTTATGGCAAAGATACTGGAGTGGGTAGCCATTTCCTTCTCCAGTGGGTCACATTTTGTCAGAACACTCTTTTATGACCTGTCCGTCTTGGGTGGCCCTGCATGGCACAGCTCGTTAAGCAAACTTTTTATCTAGCTGTAACTTCACCCATACAATAACAGTATAATATAATTCAATATTGAGTGAGGGGATGTGGCATCAGCTATTGCAGATGCTATCTCTAGGGAGATGTGGGGAAAGGGATGAAAAGTGCTAAGTCTGGATAAAAGTAATTTATTGCAGTAAATAGTTGCAAGGTACTTGGGATAGCAGATCCAAATAGCTGTGAGAAAAGGCTTTCAGAACAAAAAAAGATTCCAGAGAGATTCTAGGTTATTTTTTCAGCTTTATGAGCAGTTCTTAAGCTGCAAATGAGAACTTCTGTTCTGAGGTACTTAAGAGTTGCTATTGCTTCAGCGTTAAGCTTGAAAATTTTACTGATCACATTTTCAAACATCATTTGTTCCTCCCTTACAACAACAACCAAAACCAAATGTATAATTGCTTTCAAGAAGTTTACCTAAGCATATTTCATATATTATCATGGACTGTCTGAATATATAAAAATACACAGTGTTTGCTGTCTAGAAATTATTGACTTTTTAAAAATACATGTTTAAATCACTCTTGATGGTTTATTACATTTATTTAACTTCTTTTTGTCAGGGTATCTTCCCATCTGGTTTTGTTCACTTGAAAAATGCATGTGTTAAGAACAAAGGGTAAGTGGAAATTCGAAAGTCCAGAATTTTAGCAAAAGATAAGGAAAAGGCTTTGGTATTTTATAGCATTCCTGATGGAGAGGCAATATCATGTTTAATGTGACAAATAATTAAGCATTTGGAAATATCTATATTTAATTTAATTACATCATTATACTTTAATTGTCAAATGTTCTTCTTTTTAACCTGATCCCATTACTATTGATATACTGAATGTAGTAAGTACTTGCTCCTCAGCTATCATGTAGTAGTCTCTTCAAGGCACTTTAAATATTTGTTGATGACTCTGTTAATAGGCTAATTGCAAGAAATTCCAGAAATTTCACACTCAATTACCAAAGCAACTTTTTAAAAATTGAACAAAAGTAATGTTACTTTGGATTTTTGATTGACATTTTTTTCTTCTGATTTTAATAGGCAGTTTGAAATTATTATTCCAGCAGAAGATTCTGTTATCACAGAGATGACATCCACCTTAAGAGACTGGGGGACAATGTGGAAACAGCTTTATGTGGTAAATAAATCATTATTTTTCAATAGACAATGTACTGTATTTATGTATATATTACTGCTTTTTGACAATATGTTCACAATATTTCATAACAGAATATGCAACAGAAGAAAACAATGAAATCTTATCTGTTTTGAAGAAGCAACATATGCAGTATATAATATCAAAATAAAGCATACCGTATTTTCCGGCGTATAAGACGACTGGGCGTATAAGACGACCCCCTACTTTTCCTGTTAAATTATAGGGTTTGGGCTATACTCGCCATATAAGACTACCCCTCTTCCAACGCACACCAAATAAAAATTAAAAAAACAGATTTGATTTTAATATGGTAATTTTAATTCAAATGCTTATGACATGCAGGTGCTTAGTAGGAAAACTGTCACTTATAAACATAAGGCTGTTTGTCATCAAACATGTAAACATAAAACAGTGCAAGTGGATTAAACAAGAAGAAGAAGAAGAAGAAGAAGAAGAAGAAGAAGAAGAAGAAGAAGAAGAAGAAGAAGAAGAAGAAGAAGAAGAAGTAGTTGGAAGGGACCTTGGAGGTCATCTAGTCCAACCCCCTGCTCAGGCAGGAAACCCTATACCATTTCAGACAAATGGCTGTCCAGTCTCTTCTTAAAAACTTCCAGTGTTGGAGCATTCACCACTTCTGGAGGCAGGTTTTTCCACTGGTTAATTGTTCTAACTATCAGGAAGTTTCTCCTTAGTTCTACGTTGCTTCTCTCCTTGACTAGTTTCCATTCGTTGCTTCTTGTCCTGCTTTCAGGTGCTTTGGAGAATAGCTTGACTCCCTCTTCTTTGTGGCAGCCCCTGAGATATAGGAACACTGCTATCATGTCACCCCTCACCCTTCTCTTCGTTAAACTACACATACCCAATTCCAGCAACTGTTCCCTATTTTCCTAATTCACTTTTTCACTTTTCCTAATTCACTCTAAAGCTTTCCCTGCGCAGAGCCTTAAGTAACAACACCAGCTGCCTGCAATTAGTGCAGGTTCGCATCCCACCAGGCTCAAGGTTGACTCAGCTTTCCATCCTTCCAAGGTAGGTAAAATGAGGACCCAGACTGTTGGGGGCAATAAGCTGACTTTGTAATAATGCTGATTGGGGGGGGGGGTGAAAGCCCTAATAAACAGGCATATACACAGAATGAAGGCTATTCCTAAGCACATTGATTTGTGCTTTAAATTGTAAGCCACCCTGAGTCTTCGGAGAAGGGCAGGATATAAATGGGATTTTAAAAAAAAAAGACCAAATGGGAGATCCGCTCCAGGTTTTCCAGCCAGCCTGCCCAGTTCCTGAGTCAAATGTGTCCTTTAAGCTAAGCCGCTGCTCTGGCTGCTGCCTTCCCCACCTGCCTTTCAAGTTGGGATATACTACAGCTGCTCTTCAACTTTAGAAGGAAAGATGCCCAGACCCCAGCCTGTAAAAAATCACAGACTGCAGCTTCTTCTCCAATTGGTCCCGCTTTCCCTGCGCAGACTAAATGGGAGATCCGCTCCAGGTTTGCCAGCCAGCCCTGTCCCTAAATTTTCAGCACCCGGCGTATAAGACGACCCCTGACTTTTGAGAAGATTTTCATGGGTTAAAAAGTAGTCTTATACGCCAGAAACTACGGTAATAGTGGAAAAGGGCAAGCATTATAAGATATTTTAAAGAACTTCAGAGTATAGTAAAATACATTTTAGATTCAGAGTGGAAGAAAAGGCTGAAATGCCCTTGGCATATGTGATGATCGATAACTATCATTAAATATCAGAGCTTTCTCCATGATTCTTTATCGATCCAAATGTTTAAAAATCATTTTTTTAAAAAAAAATATTTTAGAAAAGATTATGTCTCATCTAGAAATTTTTAGGGACAGATAAGCAAAATAAATTTCTTAGAGTATAACTAAACCATTTATTCACGTGTTACTTATTTGTGATATGGGGTTTACTGGTTTTCTTGCTTCAGTAGTAATATTGGGTAGGTTACACAGCTCCACTCTGGTTCTCCCACTCTTCTAAAATGTGGAAGGAATCAATAAATGAGTAAATTATAACTTTTTTATTAGAATGTTGTTTTTGTCAACAAGGATGTTTTGACCTCTTTATTCCGTTTCTAAATTCAGGTCTTAATCCAAAGATAGATAGACATTTAAGTGAATACAACTCTCTATGTATACACACATTCCTTAAAGAAGATTTTTATATTTAACTCCAGTCCAAACAAATTTCTAGCTTAAACATACTGTAACTTTAGAAAGTAGTTCACAAGGTGAGTTACAATTTTTCCTTTAGGTAGTTGATGATGGAAGGTTGTTAGTGATTTGATAGTGGGATAAGAGAGGTAAGGAGGACCCCTGGATTGATCTCTGATTTCTATAACAAGTAATGGTTACAATCAAAGCAGACTACAGTGGAACAGCATGTACATTCTTAGTCCAGAAAGATGAACTGAGAATGCTACCATAATGATCTCTACTCGTATGCTAATAGTACACATGGATTTGAATCAATATTTTATGTGATAATCTTTTCTTCTATAGATTTTGATTATGAGAGACATTCTGATGTTGCCAGTGCCTGAAACAGATTATATACAGCTGAAGATAAGGTTATGCCTATAGATCAGACCTTTAATATGCATTCATTTGTGTCATATTATGGATCACACTTCTTTCTATGCAATATGGTATAATAGTTACCTCAAAAGATACTGGGCTGTTTATGCTGCCTGGGAGTCTGTATATTAATATTAATCTTAAAACTGGGAGTGAGTAGCTCAAACACAATAATCTGTCCCATCTCTTTAATTGCTAATAAACAAGAAATGATACTAGATTTTTATCAAAGTGTTTAGTCAAAAGCTTGTAATGTAGAACTGTCTCACCTCTTAAGAGATGCTAGACATGTGAACATAGTAATGAATCTGAAGTACTAAAATATTTATCCAATTTCTAAGAACAAAGAAATATAGAATGCTACCTTATTCCATTGTTAAACTGGTTATTTATTTAGCTTGGCATTCACTATATTGGCTCCAATATATGAGTCTTCCCCAGATCTTCTTCCATATAGATTTTATTCAGTACTGTTTATCTTCAAGGCATTAAACTTTTCTTCTGAACTGTGAGCTGAGAAATATGTTATTTTTATTTGCTGTTGAACATTGTAATGCTAAACATACTTGTCACCTCCTATAGTTATCTGATCTGTCCAGAAGTAAATGAATGAGGGAATATGTTTTTAAGGTATTAAAAAAGAGAGAGAAATGAAAGAAAAGGGAAGGGAAGGTGGAGATGGAGATGGAGGTGAGAGAGGAAAAGAGAGGAGAGGAGAGGCTTATTTGTGGAATAGCTTGCCTTTTATTTGCATAAAAATAAGAAGAAACTCACTACCAAAGCAAACTGCACTTCCATAAATGTATATTTAAACAAAGAAGGATTTTTTTAAAAAGAAAATATTAACTTAGTGTCAAGTTCGAAGTGTGTTTTGCTGTTGTAACAATTATTGCTTATCAGCTTGTCAATGAACCTGTGGGGAGGGAAGAGGAATGAAATGCAAGCTCCAGAGATCAGGATGTCAGACCATGAGAACCAAGGACACTTCACCAGTTGTCTGGCCAAACTCAGAGACACTTTCTCATAACAATATTTTAACACCTAATTGGGCAGCATGACTGGACTAAAAGGGAGGAGAGGGAATTTTACACTTTTACTATATGGATTGGGAGGGGGTTTGCCAGAGCTGATTTGCTTGCAATTATGCTGAAATGATGTTTAAAAATGATGTTTAAAATGATGAAATAAAGTTTTGCATTAAGAGATTGGATCATCTTGGAAGTGTTTGCTTGGTTGGGTTCATCAGTCAGAACCTTGACATTAAACCAGCTCTCCTTTAAGAAGAACTTTCTTAAAGAGTCCCAAGCCCCTGTAGCCTGTCCGGTCACTTCTGGAAGAGCTATGAAAAGTCGGGAGAAAATGGCCAGAGTGGGATGGGTGAAGGAGATCCCGGTCCCACTCAAAGGACCAGTTGCAGTGCAAGACAGGGTCACAACAGCAGGGAACCACTGCCAGACAGCAGAGGAGCTGTGGAGAGGTGTGATACCAAAAGCAGTCAAAGTTGAGTTTTTGCTGATTTCTTCTGGGGTGGCATCAGGCCAGGTCCTTAAGTGGAAGGGGGAAGAGAGCAGCAGACTGAGAAGAACTGCTGCAGTGAAGATATCTGGTAGCCTGTCACAGCCCATCAGTGGATCAGCTGAGAGAGAGGTTCTGGAACTGTGAGGAGGGGAGCCAGCATGAAGGGTACAGCTGCTTTCCAGGCTGATGCCCAGTCAACCCTTGACATCCGTCTTGGTTCCATTGCCTCAGCCCTGACAGAGAGCAGCACCCACAGCAGCCTTGGGGTCAGCCAGCCCCCAGCAAACCACCATTTCTCAGCCGAGTCCAGCCCTGACCCAAGGAGCTGCTGGGTTCCAGCGAGTGGAGACCCAACAACAGGGGCCATCGGGCAGCTGTCCCCCCCCAACCAGCAGTTGCTGTGCCCAGCCTGAGCCTTTCCCTTACAGAGAAGGATGGCTACTGACATACTGGGGGCAGGCCGGGGCTCCTAGGACCCCCGCCAATCAGAGTTACAGTTGATGGGAGCCTGGAGAAGTTGGCATTTTTCCTGAACCAGGTGTGGGCACAACTGGACCGATATGGGCCAATATACACTCATGATGCACTTGTGTGGATGCTCTTGTGGCCAAGACCCACACCTGAGCCATGCGTCCAATGCAGACAGGAGGGCCACTGGGCAGTGGTTTGTCCAACACCAGCCCCCAGGACAACCCCGAGAAACCCGACCCTTCCAACTAAGGGAAAGAAGAAGTCCTGGGTGGTGAATCAGGTCATTGAGGTCTCCCCTCAAGCAGTGAAAGGAAAGTCTGATGCAGTAAAGATTTTTTCTCCATAGAAACCTGGAATGTAAGATCCATGAATCAAGGAAACCTGGACATGGTCAAACAAGAGATGACAAGGCTGAACATCAACAACTTAGGAATCAGCGAACTAAAATGGACAGGAATGGGTGAATTTAATTCAGATGACCGTCAGGTATACTACTGCAAGCAAGAATCCCTCAGAAGAAATGGAGTAGCCTTCATAGTCAATAAAAGAGTAGGAAAAGCAATACTGGGATACAATCCCCAAAATGACAGAATGATCTCAGTTCGAATCCAAGGCAAACCATTCAATATCACAGTAGTCCAAGTCTATGCCCCAACCACCAGTGCTGAAGAGGATGAAGTTGACCAGTTCTATGAAGCCCTACAATACCTTATAGAACTAACACCAAAAAATGATGTCCTTATCATCATGGGGGATTGGAATGCTAAAGTAGGAAGCCAAAAGATAACCGGAATAACAGGCAAGTTTGGCCTTGGAGTACAAAATGAAGCAGGGCACAGCCTGATAGAATTTTGTCAAGAGAATACGATGGTCATAGCAAACACTCTTTTCCAACAACCCAAGAGACGGCTCTACACATGGACGTCACCAGACAGTCAACACAGAAATCAGATTGACTATATGCTCTGCAGCCAAAGATGGAGAAGCTCTATACAGTCAGTAAAAACAAGACCAGGAGCTGACTGTGGCTCAGACCATGAGCTTCTCGTTGCAAAATTTAGGCTTAAACTGAAGAATGTAGGGAAAAGCACTAGGCCACCCAGGTATGAACTAAATCATATCCCTGACGAATATACAGTAGAGGTGACAAATAGATTTAAGGAATTAAATCTGGTAGAGGGCCTGAAGAACTATGGACAGAGGTTTGTAACATTGTACAAGAGGTAGCAACTAAAACCATCCCAAAGAAAAAGAAATACAAGAAAGCAAAACGGCTGTCTGAGGAAGCTTTGCAAATAGCTGAGGAAAGGAGGGAAGTGAAAGGCAAGGGAGAAAAAGAAAGATACACCCAATTGAATGCAGAATTCCAGAGAATAGCTAGAAGAGATAAGAATGCCTTCTTAAATGAACAGTGCAAAGAAATAGAAGAAAACAATAGAATAGGGAGGACCAGAGATCTCTTGAAGAAAATTGGAGAGATGAAGGGAACGTTTCATGCAAAGATGGGCAGGATAAAGGATCAAAATGGCAGACTTCCGGTGGCTGCGCGGCGCCGGAGACAGCCTTCCCGGGCTGCCCGCGGCTCAGCTGTGTGTTTTTTCGCCCGAAACAGCGCCGATCAGCTGTTTGGGCGAATTTGAAGCCCCCTCCTCGGGAGAAGAGGAGGGGGTGAGGCCCCAGGTAGGGGTCGAGTTCTCCGGGGCCGCCTGAGCTTGGAGCTTGGGCGGCTGAAGGATTGAACTCCCCCGAAGCCTGGGTTGCTCCCAGCTGGCCAGCGTCTCTGCTCCGGATTTCTTGGAGCAGAGCCAGGCGTCTGCGACCACCCCTGCCTGAAGAAAGGACTATGGATTAAAGGAGCAGGCAGAGCGGTACAAGAGGAAAAGGTGAAGAGGATTATTTTATTATACTCTCGAGCTTGATGGACTTTTTAAACTTTAAGTGAAAGTGCGTCACAATTGAAAAGTAAAAGATGGCGGCTAAACCTCCCCCTAAAACTCTTCGGAGTGGTGGATCTTCTCCGGTGCAACAATCATCATTACAGGCGTTGCACCCTCCTGATGTACTGACACCGAAGGACTTACGAGATGCTTTGGATAAACATGCCCAGGTACTTTTGGAATCAATTAATCAATCAATGGGTGATAAATTTGCACAGATGGAGGAGAAATTGGAGAAACTGGAGGAGAGAATGGAAGAGAGGATGGAACAGAAGTTCAGCGTGATGAAGGTAGACATTTTGTCTTCAGTGCATAAAGTGGCGGAATGTGTGGAAGATTTAGATGAAAAAGTGGATGATCTGACTCAAAAGAATGCAATATTAGAAGTTAAAGTACGGGAGAATGAAAATTTAAGAGACAAAATGGAAAGGGAGTTAAGCCTTGCCCAATATTACCAGATGCAGTTTGCTGTTAGAATCAGAGGTTTAAAAGAGAACATTAAGGAAGATTTAAAGCAGCTGGTTTCTGAGGCTCTCGAAGTGGTATTGAACCAGCCAGCATCTGAAATAAGAGCAGCTATGGATAAAGTGTTCCGTGTGAACTCATGGATTGCCAGACAGAGAAAGTTGCCTAGAGATGTGGTGGTTTACTTTGCAAAAAGAGAAATTAGAGATGAACTTATACAAGCTGCCTATGATGCTAAAGTTGTGATTGCTGATCAAGAAGTCTTGGTTTTAAAAGAAATCCCTCCAAAGATTTTAAGGAGAAGGAAGGACTTTACATTTCTTGTGCAAGAGCTCAAGCAACGAGACATAAGGTTCAGATGGGAGATTCCAGACGGGCTGATGGTGATGTATGAAGGTAAAAGGTATCGGCTGATTACTGTGAAGCAAGCGCGTGATTTCTACAATAATGTTTTAAAAGCAACCCCATTAACACTTCTGGAAGCTGCAAAGGGATCTGGAGAAGGAGAACATCAAGAGGATGAAACAGAGGAAAATGGTGCTGGAGGAGATCAAGCTATAACTTCTTTGGATGATCCTAGAGAGCAAAGGGTAACGTGTGCTGCTTTAAAAAGAGCAAAGAAAATAAAAGAACAAGACCAGCAAAAGTCTTCGGAATCTTCACAACGTACTCATAGCCAAGCAGTGGGAGGAGCACGGCCTAAAGAAGATAGTCCTATCAAAGCAGTGCTTCAAGAGCTTTGGGAGGATATGCATGGCAACTAAATTTTTGACTTGGAACGTTAATGGACTAAACTCACCACAGAAGAGGAAGAAAGTTTTTCAATATTTAAAACAATTTAAGATAGATGTTATATGTTTGCAAGAAACGCATATTAGAGTTTTGGATCAAAAGTATTTATCGAACTCGAGGTTGGGTACGCAATTTGTTGCTTCTGCAGAGAACAAGAAAAATGGAGTGGTTGTTCATGTTAAAAGTGCCTTAACAGCAGACTTAATTGAAGCAGATAAGCATGGAAGATATGTTATGATTGAACTGCTGTTAGAAGGTAAAAAGACGCTTTTAGTTGGATTATATGCACCTAATCAACAACAAGATGACTTTTTTAGTTTACTTCACGCAAAGCTTACCCAGTTGGATTATAAATCTTTTATTTTTATGGGGGACTGGAACGGTGTTTTGGACGTACAGTTGGACAAGGCTGGAGTTTTCAAGCGCATTCCAAGTCATGCTAAATTGCCTAAATCTTTTTTTGAAATGAAGGATGACCTGGAACTACGAGATATTTGGCGTGAGAGACATTTGCAGGAGAAGGATTATACTTTTTATTCTGATAGACATCAATCTTTTTCGAGGATTGATTTTATTTTGCTGACTAATGATTTTTTTTGAGGACTAAAAAGGTGAAGATTTGTGCAAGAACTATCTCTGATCACAGTCCAGTTTGGTTAGAGATTGATAAGGAGAAAAGAGATAGGCGCTCGTGGCGCGTAAATGAGAATTTGTTTAGAAATCAGAGAAATGTGGAAGAATGCAAACAGCGGATGAAGGATTTTTTTGAGATTAACATGAATAAGGGTACCTCTATGGATATGGTTTGGGATGCTAGCAAGGCCTATATGAGAGGGGTGTTGATATATATGAATAATAAACATAGACGTGCAGTGGAAACTAGAAGGAAAGAACTGGAGAATGAAATAAAGGAAAAAGAAAAGGCTTTGATTATGAACTCAGAGGATGTGAAGACCAAGGAGGCTATTAGACTGTTAAGAGGACAATTTGATAAATTAATGGCTGATCAAGTGGCGACCAATCTGCGGTTTGCTAGGCATAATACTTTTTGTAACGCTAATAAACCAGGCAGATGGTTAGCTTATAGATTGAGGAAAAAACAAAGGGCTTCTAATATAGATAAGATTGAGTACAAAGGAAGGGTTGTGTTTCAACAGAACCTTATTAAGGATGCTTTTGTGGATTTCTATTCGAAATTATATGCTAAAGAGGAAATTAATGAAAAAGATATTGATATATATTTGGAGAATGCTAGCATCCCGGTTCTTACGCAAGTACAAAAAGAGGGGATTAATCAACTGATTACAGAAGAAGAAATTTTCACAGCAATTAAGGAATTGAAGGTGGATAAAGCACCAGGTACGGATGGCTTGACTGCAGCCTATTACAAAAATTTACAATTAGAGATGATAAAACCGTTAAAGGAACTGTTCCAGACAATCCAGAGGGGGGGAAAGGTGCCACCGTCTTGGAGAACAGCTTTTATTTCTTTGATTCCGAAGGAAGACCAAGATGCTACTCAAGTTAAAAATTATAGACCGATATCGCTTTTAAATACAGATTACAAGATATTTGCTAAGGTTTTGGCTAATAGACTGATGAGGGTTCTGCAACAGGTGATTCATGGGGATCAAACGGGGTTTATTAGTGGTAGGCAAATGAAAAATAATGTGAGGCATATAGTTGATGTGTTAGAGTTTTTGGAAAGGAACAACCAGATCGCTGCGGTGCTAATTTTTTTAGATGCTGAAAAAGCTTTTGATCAATTGAATTGGAAATTTTTGTTGAAAGTTTTAGACAAAATGGATTTTGGGGAAAATTTTTTACAACCGATTAGGGCATTATATCAAAAACAAACTGCCCGAATTATAGTTAATAATAGCTTGACAGAAGCATGTAATATTGAGAAGGGCACAAGGCAAGGGTGTCCGTTATCGCCCTTGTTATTTGTGTTAACATTAGAGATATTATTGGTTAAAATTCGGAATTCGGAAAAAATTAAGGGGATTCAAATTGGAGATCAGGACTACAGATTGAGAGCATTCGCAGACGATCTGGTTGTTACAGTGACCCAGCCAGAAAACTCTGTTGTGGACCTGATGGAGATAATAACACAATATGGGAAGGTTTCTGGATTTAAAGTTAATACGCAGAAAACCAAAATTTTGGCCAGAAATATGACAGTTCCGCAAAAGGCTCTCTTGGAAGGATTAACTGGATTTGAGATTGTTAAAAGGGTTAAATATTTGGGGGTGATTTTGTCGCCATCTAATACAAAGTTATATAAAAATAATTATGAAAAACTATGGGGGAAAATTCAAAAAGAATTGGAGAGTTGGGAAAAATTGCAATTGTCTTTGTTGGGACGGATTGCAGCAGTAAAAATGAATGTCCTGCCTAAATTTTTATTTTTATTTCAAATGATACCGATTCTTAAGAAAGATTCTAATCTGGAGGAATGGCAGCGAGGTATCAATAAATTTGTGTGGGCAGGGAAAAAGCCACGAGTTAAACTTAAGATTATGCAGGATACTCGTGAGAGAGGTGGCCTTAAATTGCCTAATTTTAAATTATATTATGAAGCTGCTGCATTAGTAGGAATAAGTGATTGGATTAATTTGACGCAAGAGAGGTTATTAAATCTTGAGGGCCATGATTTGTTGTTTGGCTGGCATGCATATTTGTTGTATGATAAGAAGGTAGACAACGTGTTTAGGGTGCATATTTTAAGACAGGCATTGCTGAGAGTTTGGAAGAAGTATAGACATAAGTTAAGTTGCAAGATACCATTGTGGGCAATTCCAAAACACGCAGTAGAAAATATACATGCTGGCTTCAAACATGATGTGACTACGTACAAGGAGATCCTCAGTTTGGAAAGAAATGTTTGGTGTTTGAAATCATATAGCCTCTTGCGAGAAGAGAAGGTTGTTCAAAATTGGTTTCAATATACTCAGTTACGGGCCAGGTGGAAAGAAGACCAGAAAAATGGATTTACAATGACTGATGAAAATTTGATAAAGCAAATTAGAAATCAGGGACCAGCACATATCAAACGGATATATCTTGCATTGATAGAGATTGACTCAGAAACAGAGCTTGTTAAGGATTGTATGATAAAATGGGCCCAAAACATCCAGGAAGTTATCACAATGGACACGTGGGAAAAGATTTGGGTGAGGAACGTAAAATTTACTCAAGCTCAAAATCTAAGAGAGAACTTTTACAAAATGTTTTATAGATGGCATTTAGATCCTAAAAAGCTTGCAAGTATGTATCCGAATTATCAGCCTAAATGTTGGAGGTGTGGTGATGAAGATGCAACATATTTTCACATATGGTGGACATGTAAGAAGGTTAAGGCTTTTTGGATAAAAGTCTGGTGGAATATGCAGAAGATTTTTAAACAGAGGATAAAGTTTTGTCCGCAACTTTTTTTGTTGGGAATAATTGCAGACGCTACAGTTGTGGACACCAAGTTGATGTTGAACTTAATTACGGCGGCAAGACTTTTGATAGGCCAATATTGGAAGAAAGAGGAACTGCCGACCATAGAAGAGTGGACTTTAAAGGTTTCCGACCTGGCAGAGATGGCGAAGATTTCGGCCTATTTGAAAGATCATTCGCAAGAACGCTATATTATGGAATGGAGAAAATGGATTGAGTTTATCCAGAACAAGTATAGGGTTAAGAAGTTTTATGTAGCATTTGAATAAGTCTTCTTTCGTTTTTTTTTCTTTTCTTATCTTAGTTTCTTTTTATACATATTCAATATTATTAAGGCTTGTTTTATCCTATATAAGCTAGAGAGTGATGGATTTTAGAGTTTATAGTTGTTAGTATATGATTGTTTATGATTGCTTTTTATATATATACCTTGTATTTAGCTCTGGGAAGTCAGGGGGGGAGGGGGGGAGGGGGGGAGGGAGGGGGGAGGAGGGAGGGGGAAGGGGAGATTCTTAAAGGAAAATTGTATTTTAAAACTTTTCAATAAAAAAAAGGATCAAAATGGCAGAAGAGATTAAGAAGAGGTGGAAAAATTACACAGAAGAACTATACAAGAATGAGCTTGACGTCCCTGATAACCACAATGAGGTAGTCACTGACCTCGAGCCAGACATCCTAGAATGTGAAGTGAAGTGGGCCTTAGGAAAGCTGAGCAACAACAAAGCTAGTGGAGGTGACAGTATTCTAGCTGAGCTATTCAAAATCTTAAAAGATGATGCAGTAAAAGTGCTACACTCAATTTGCCAGCAAATTTGGAAAACTCAACAGTGGCCACAGGATTGGAAAAGATCAGTTTACATTCCAATTCCAAAGAAAGGCAGTGCCAAAGAATGTTCAAACTATTGCACCATTGCACTCATTTCACATGCTAGTAAAGTTATGCTTAAAATCCTACAAGCTAGACTCCAGCAGTATGTGGATCGAGAACTACCAGAAGTACAGGCAGGATTTTGAAGAGGCAGAGGAACTAGAGATCAAATTGCCAATATATGCTGGATCATGGAGAAAGCTAGGGAGTTCCAGAAAAACATCTACTTCTGCTTCATTGACTATGCTAAAACATTTGATTGTGTGGATCACAACAAATTGTGGCAAGTTCTTAAAGAGATGGGAGTACCAGACCATCTTATTTGTCTCTTGAGAAACCTATATGTGGGTCAAGAAGCAACAGTGATTTGTAAAGATCTTACACTTAACTAAATGGCAATTCTGGTGGCCATGGATGAAAGAGCACATTGAAAGTTATGTGAAAAGCTGTGTGGTATGTATAGCCATGAAACTAAGATCAGGGAACAGTGGGGGGCTGCTACAGTAGGTGGGTGACCCAACCCAGCCTTGGGAAGAAATAGCTATGGACTTCATAGTCCAGCTTCCAGAAAGTAGATGAAATACAGTGATATGGAAATTAACGGACCTGTTCTCGAAGCAAGCCCACTTCCCATCAGCCGAGAATCTAGGTAGGATGTTTCTGCAGGATAGTTTCTGGTTGCACAGCATGTCCAAGTGCATAATCTTGGACAGAGGGATCCAATTTACAGCAAAATTTTGGCATGAATTCATAAGGCTGATACGGTCCTCCCAGGGGCTTAGGTCGGCTTTTCATCCAAGTACAAATGGGGCTGCAGAATGAGCTAACGACATGGTAGAACAATACCATGTCAACTACCAACTATCGAACTGGGCAGAGCTCCCGCCATTTGCTGAAGTGGCATACAATAATGCAATGCGCAGTAGTGTATTGCTTACCCCCTTTAAGATAGCTAAGGCGAGAATGCCCACAAGAACTTCCCTCATCAGTAATACTGACTGAATGGGTAGATTCCTTCAAAAGCCCCTGGGGTAACGTAAAGAAAGCTTTAGCCAAAGCGACAGAGAGTCAAAAGAAGCAGGCAGACAAGAAGTGAGCTCCTCAATGGATGTTTGACATAGGAGATAAAATGTATCTATCTGCAAAATCCCTAAAGTTGAGGCAGCCCTGCAAGAAACTAGATCCTAAATCCATAGGGCCTTTCCCCATCATGAAAATCAACCCAGTTATGGTAGGACTAAAGAGCCTTGGTGGAGCAGTGGGCTAACGCCTCCTTAAGTAACACCAGCTGCCTGCAATTATTGCAGGTTCGCATCCCACCAGGCTCAAGGTTGACTCAGCCTTCCATCCTTCCGAGGTAGGTAAAATGAGGACCCAGATTGTTGGGGGCAATTAAGCTGACTTTGTAATAATGCCGCTTGGGGTGTGTGTGAAAGCCCTAATAAGCAGGCATATACATGGAATGAAGGCTACTGCTAAGCTTGTAAGCCGCCCTGAGTCTTCGGAGAAGGGCGGGATATAAATGCAATAAAAATAAAAATAAAACTGCCCAGAATATTGGGTAAAGTGCACCCAGTATTTCACCGCAGCTTACTGAAACTGCCCCAGAGATCTAGACTAGACCAGTGGAAAAGGAAGCCCCCGGTCCAATAATAAAGAAGGGCAAAAGACATTACTAGGTCAAACAGATCTTAGACTCTAGGTTCCACAAGGGGAAACTACAATACCTAGTGCAGTGGAGGTCCGATAGCAGAAGCAAGATGGATCATACCTCACAACATCAGAGTAGAGCACCTGATAAATAAATTTCATGCAAAATACCCTCAGAAACCAGAGCCCCCTTAAGTAGGGAATAGAGCGATAGGAATGGCCTTAATATGTGTTTCCTATCTTTTGGGTTCTTTCCAGGTTTTAGCGGGTCCACCTGTCAAGTTAGAAGCGTGTTTTGCTGTTGTAACAATGATTGCTTCTCAGCTTGCCAATAACCTGGGGGGTGAGAAGGGGAATGGAATGCCGGCTCCAGAGATCAAGAAGTCAGACCATGAGAACCAAGGAGAGTTCACCAGGTGTCTGGCCAAACTCGGAGACACTTTCTCATAACAATATTTTAATACTTAATTGGGCAATGTGACTGGACTAAAAGGGAGGAGGAGGAATTTTACACCTTTACTATACTGTATGGATCGGGAGGGGTTTGCTAGAGCTGGTTTTGCTTGCAATCGTGCTAAAATGATGTACTCAATAATTAAGTTTTGCATTAAGAGATTGGATTGTCTTGGAGGTGCTTGCTTGGTTAGGTTCATCAGTGGGAACCTTGACACTTAGTTTGACTATTTCCATCTCAATAAACATGGTTTATTTTATCTTTTCCTGGATTATGGTTCTAGAACATCAACAGATTTGAATAAGCTACATGATTTTGATAATCTGAAAATTAGCTTCTGTATTTGACAGAGAAATGAAGGTGATCTATTTCACCGACTGTGGCACATAATGAATGAAATCCTAGATCTGCGACGGCAGGTGCTGGTGGGCCATCTGACCCATGATCAGATGAAGGATGTCAAAAGACACATTACTGCTCGCTTGGATTGGGGCAATGAGTGAGTACGAGTCAATTGATAAAACTGTTACATTGGTTGCCATTCATTGCTATTTTAATGTTTATGGCAAGATGACAAAAAAGTAGTGGATTTTGCTATGTGGTGATAGCTTGTTCCAAGTGGGCTGTAACATAAAGAATAAGCAGCTTTTCAGGAAGGTTTAAAAAAACTTTATTGATGTCCTTAGGCCAGGGGTGGCGAACCTATGGCATGCGTGCCACAGGTGGCACGTGGAGCCGTCCCTGTGGGCATGCACACCATCACCCCGGAAGGAGGCAGGGCCAGGCTCCTCCCTTCCGCTTCTCCACATGCGCTTGCGCTCTCTTTCTCTATCTCTGCACTCTTGAGTTGGAGCAGGTGCAAGAGCTAGGTGGATCATGGCTGGATGGTGGAAACAGCTGCCAGCATGAGTCCAGGTAACACTGCAGAGTGATTTTGCAGGGGCCCCCCAGTGGCTAATCCAGGTGGCAGAGGCCTTTTATAAGCCTCTGGAGCTCGGATGGGGCCGCTGGGGTGCTGCAAAATCGCCCCATGGCCGTGGATTCGAGCTCGGGAAGGAAGGCAGGGCAATCCATGCAGGGGGTGGGGGTGAGAAAATGGTGGCAGTGGCATGACGATCCATGTGGGGTAAAGAAACAGTGATGGGGGTGGCAGCAAGGAGATCCATGCAGTGGGGGAGAACAGCAGCAGTGGCACTACAATTCGTATGGGGGGAAATGGCGGTGGGGGAAAGGAGATTCATGTGGCAGATGGGGGGAACAGCGGCAGCATGGTGATCTGTCCAGCAGCTTGGGGCAACAATCTTCCCTCCCCCTGCCATGGCAGGCGGCTACTCACCGCACTGTGGGCCATGCCTGGAACCCCCGGATGGCCACCGGGTGCTGGCGAGGAGATGGCCCGGCTTCCCCTTGTCGCTGCTGGCCATCTGGGTTCTGTGGCCCAATGCTCACCCTCCCCCCATAGGAGAAAGAACCTGGAGAGAACAGAAGAGAGAGCTTGGAGCGAATGGGGGAAATGTGCGAATATAAGGAGGAGAAAGAGCCTGGAGGGAATGGAAGAGCTTGGAGCAAACGGGGGAATGTGCAAATGCATGGAGGAGAAAGAGCCTGGAGGGAACCAAAGAGAGAGCTTGGAGCTGGGGGGGGGATGTACAGAGCAGAAAGTATTCATTCACACTTCCCGCCCCTCCCCCCTTTGCTCCAAGCTCTTTCTGCTTCCTTCATTCACACTTCCTGGGCACAGAGGGGGAGGGAAGGAAGGAAGGAAGGAAGGAAGGAAGGAAGGAAGGAAGGAAGGAAGGAAGGAAGGAAGGAAGGAAGGAAGGAAGGGACAATGGGAGGGAGGAAGGAAGAAAGGAAGGGACAATGGGAGGGAAGAAGGAAGGAAGAGACAATGAGAAGGAAGGAAGGAGATGGGAATGAGAAAGGGTGGCAGGCAAGGAAGGAGGGGAGGGGGAAGGAAGAAAGGAGATGGGAATGAGAAGGAGAGAGGGACATGGCCCCTGGGGATTTCTGCAATGGTCATAAGTGAAAAATGGTCATAAGCCTTTGTAACTTCAAACAGTCACTGTTGTAAGTCAGGGACTAGTGTACTTTATCACTTTTTTTCCTGTTTTGGGGGGGTGGGTCATCACGGTTTTAACACCTTGCTAGGCGACTGGAAAAGCCCTGAGTTCTTGCAGGTATGTGGAATGGCGTGGAACCCACAGGTTTTGCAAAGTTAAGTGAGGAACTTGGTTACAACTTATTAGGAAAGATAAAATAGACAACCAAGAATGCTTTATTGACCATTCTTCGTCCAGATTTTATATCAGTTGCATCTGCTAGTACAGGCATTCAGCTTCAGATTTCTGTTATTTTCAGCATCTGGTAAAATGAATGAGTACTTTTCCAACATCCTGTAAAATCCAAGACACTGTGCTTTCATTGTTTAATTCCCCCCTCATACAGTAGTCGCCAAAATTGTGGAAACCTTTTGGGAAAAGTGTACAGTAGAAATGTCACCTTTGGTTAAGTTTCCACCAATTTTTCTTGTAATTTCTTTATAACTGTAGCCTTGTTCACTTAATAATACTATTTTACATCGCTTTCTGAGCAACCAGTCAACTCTCTGCACCATTACTTTAATTTTTTTACATTTTACAAACTCAATGAAAGAACACAAAAAACACAACTAACTTCATAGTGATCACATAACACACTGACAAATGTCCTCCTCTCAGCTTCCATACATGACAATAATTGAATCCTATTGTGATCTGATTGGCTTATTGCCAAAACAAGATGAGGAGCCTCCTGCCCACTGTCCCACCCGCCAGAGACCCCCTGGATCTCCCCCAACCCTGCCCAGCCCCCACAGGCATCCCTCCTCAGGAGCAACATCGAGGTGGCCATGCCCACCCATGCTGCCATGACTACCATAGCCACGCCCACTCAGTGGGCCACACCCACCTGGCACCCGGCAATGCATAAGTGGGTTTTGGGTTGCAGCTTGGGCACTCAGTCTCTAAAAGGTTCACCACCACTGCCTTAGGCTGTTTATACTCAATAAACAAACAATTTCTAATAAAACCTCTTGTTTAAGTGCAAGACAGTTCTGTACTTTCCAAAGGGCCAGTACCAATCCTCTGTCTATTTGAGACAATTCTGTAGGAGAACAGAAGTCTGTCTTCTTGTGAAGGCTGCAGGCAAAAACAAATGATAAGAAAAGTTCTATAGTTCTTTGCTGCCAATTTCCTGAATTTATAGCCTTCTTTGTTCAATAACAGGATGGCACTATATTGTTGTGATTCAGGGTCAGCCTGTGGGTTCGGCAGTTGGGTCGGACGAATCAGAGGAGGAGGGGGGTGTTGAAGACCTTGCTGAGGGGGTTGAAGATCTTGCTGATGATAGCCCTCAGGCAGGCCCCTCCCACTTGGTCACCATGGAGACCCAGCTGTGTGAGCCTGACAGTGTGGATGAAGATGACCCACAGCTGGTCCTGTTCAAGGACGCCCGACGCAGGAGGCAGTCAAGTAGGAGTAAACAGAGGAAGGCTGTGGGGCTTCTCGGAAGGAGGCAGAGAGAGGCCACGCCCTGAACTCTTTATAAAGGGAATGTTTGGGGAGGGCTGGTTTGCTGAAAGCAACCGCTCAGATAGTGTTTCAAAGCTCCTGTATCTTGGTTCGTGTCTTGTTTGTTTTTTGTAGTAATAAATTTGGCAGACGTCATTCCAGCCTCTTGCCGTTTATAAAGGGGTTGCCTTTTCTGCAGGGCCGGTAGCAGGCTGGTACAGAACATGTATTATGGTTTCGATGTTCCAGACAGATTGTACGAGCTGACCAAGTAGATCTTTCCCACCACATTGATACTGGACAAGGAAATCCTGAAAGTTCATCATATCTGTTCTATAAAAAATGTGAGAATACAGTATATGTTTGCATATACTCTGAATAAAAGGTTGTCTTCGACTTAACGACTGAATGTTTAACAACCATTCAAAATTACAGTGACCTCTGAAAGATACTTTATGGACCATAAAGCTCTCCTGCTCAGCCATCAAAAAATGTGCTGTGTCCCCCCTCCCCTGTCACATAATTGTTATCTGAGTGCTCATCATGTGATGACCATTTGCAGTCTCCCCAGAAAGTTAATCCAGAGGGAAGTTTGCAAATTACTATGGCCTGCTGAAATGACTCTTTCTTGTCTCTGGGGTGGAGAAATGGAGCTCATATCCTGAAGATCCAACCTCTATTCTTGCGGTCCACCAGAGCAGTTCTTTTCAATGCACTGAGGAGAGACAAACTTCTCCTGGAGAGTGGAGAAACATTGCTGAGATCCTCAAGATCCGAGCTCCAATCCTAAAGCCTGATGGAACAGTTTCTTTCTGTGCACAGAGGAGAGCTTAACTCAGCATGGAGCTATTTCATTCTGTCTGCTTAATGATGACAACCAGGATTGCGGCCATTGAATCACATTTCAATTAATGATCACTTCGCTCAACACCCAAGATTCTGGTCCCAATTGGGTTTGTAAGTCAAGGACTACTTATGATATGGGATTGCGCCAAGGGCAAAATGCTCCTTAGGTATCCCTAGATGAACACTCTATTAAAGCTGCCTATTAAACTTGCTATTTAATTTTCAAAAATAAATATTGTTAGTACTTTTATTGCCTTTGGCTGATATTGCATCTAAATTTGATTTGTTCTGCTGCACTAATGAGTTTCTATTCAGATAAAGTCAGAAAAACTTACAAAGTAAGAAAAGTACCCACTGGCATAAAACATTCAAGTAATCTCTATCTTTGCTGTTACCTGAATATTTTTTTGAAAATGTTGAGTAAATCAACCCATTTCAACCCATTGTTAGAAGTTTTATGATAGATAGGTATATTTCTTCATATGTTTATGCTTACTAAATGAATGCCATGTCAAAGTCTTCTTTGCTTATTACTGAATACATAATGCTGTTAAAGGTTTTGAAAAATGAAGAATTCATAGAACAATATTTTGTTGAATATATTTTGAATGCTGCTAGGCATAGCTCCTGCTTTCTTGACACTACCTTGCTGAGTTTGAAAGATTCACTAGCACATCTATAGAATAGAGATGAAGCTTCAGAAAAAATAAAAAACAGTGGGTTTCTCATAGTTGATATTATTTGTAAAAAGAGCTAACTAGAAAACATTTTGGTGCTTTCATTTCCTTTTAACAGCTACATTCCAGTGGTAAGGTGGTGGATGTTTGGCTCTTTTGGCTCATTCTTCAAAAGTGCCAAGTATATTAGGACTTTATTTTATGTCTCTTTGATGCATGCTTCCTGAAACATAAATAGACAGACCTTAGAAAATGAGCCATATCATATGAATAAATATTTCAGAAGTATGCAATCCAGAAATATTATCATTGACTTCTTCCAATTTTTTTTAAAAATTTGCAGTCTAGCCCACAGCTCTGGGATTATCTGATGATCTTTCACCCAATGTTCAACCCTGTTTAGCTGTTTGAGACCAGCCAAGATCAACTAGCTACTGTGTTTCCCCTAAAATAAGACCTACCCCGAAAATAAGGCCTAGCTTGATTTTTCGGGGTGGGATTAATATAAGTCCTACCCCCAAAATAAGCCCTAATTTTGGGGTGAGGTCCATGCCTAAAAATCAAGCTAGGGCAAGCTGTCCCATGTACTCCACACCTACTTACCAGGCCTCCCATGAATCAAAACCTGCCTCTCCTCTTCTGCAGCATCCCCCGGGCTGCATTTCACAGTCAGAGGCCTTTCCGGAAGGCCTCTGCAGCTGAGAACTGAGCTATAGTTTGAATCCATAGCTCAGTTCTCAGCTGCAGAGGCCTTCCGGAAAGGCCTCTGGCTGCAAAATATAGGCCAGAGCTCTATTCTTAGCTGCAGAATGAAGCTGCTCCTTCAGCTGCAGAATAAGTGGGCCGGCTGGGTGGGGCTGTTGGTGCCGCTGCCATGAGGTGAGTGGAAAGGACACCCTCTGAAAATAAGACCTGGTGCCTCTTTTGGAGGAAGAAAAAAGAAGACCGGGTCTTATTTTCAGGGAAACACGGTAGGAAAAAAGGGAAACAAATCAGCTGTGTACACACACACACACACACACACACAGAGACACACAGAAAGATATTTGGGAACAACTGCATATTCTTCCAAATCTCTCTGTCCCAAATGTGTCTTTGTACACAGCTGATTTGTTTCCCTTTTCATATATATATGAAAGATGTAGATAGATGTAGAGAGTTACAGAAGATATAAATATATCTTGCATAGATAGATAGATAGATAGATGGATACATAGATGATAGATAGATAGATAGATAGATAGATAGATAGATAGATAGATAGATAGATAGATAGATAGAAGATGCAGTTGTTCCCAAAGGTTGCAAACTAGTCGTTTTTTTAACTTTTGCACAACCTTTATGAATATTGGAAAGTGAGAGGGTTGAGGGCTTTAGTTAAAAACAGCTCTTTATTTTAATTCTGAGTTTTATTTTGATTTTTGCTTTGCTTTTCTGAGATGTTCTTTTCCTGGGCTCTGTTGTCAAAAATGTGAGTTATTTGCTTTACTGGTTTTTAGTACATAATTTTAAAAGTTAGATAGTAGGTAGAGAGTGAATAAAGAATAAAACCATGCAATAGAAATTGCAGAAATATGTTCTATTAATACTGCTTTTTATTATCTGTAATTTGCAGCAAATGGTACATTGCATATTTTTCCTTCAGGGATAATGGTAACAACAATGACAGATTATTTCAGATTTAAACGCTGTGTGCTTTCTATAGATTTTAACTAATGATTTTAAACTGTTCTAACTAGTCTTTTTGTATACATTTACAGACAGCTAGGGTTAGATTTGGTTCCAAGAAAGGAATATGCAATGGTGGATCCAGAGGAAATCAGTATTACAGAATTGTACAGATTGGTAAGCAAATAACTCACTTTATTTCAATTCTGTTAAGCTCATTGAAATTTCCATCATTGAAGATGCAACTCAGTCAATAAACTGGGATTCAGCATTTGGGACCCGTGCTATTTTTTTTCTCTTGATGTTTCTTATCAATATATATATATTCTAGGAGATTTTTCTAAATTTATCTAATTTATTTTTTGCCCAATCCAATGACTTTGGAGTTATTTTGACCACAGCTTGGAAATACAAGCGAAGGAAATAGACGAAGAATGTGCATGAATTTTGAATGCATATGACAAACTCTTCCACTCATGGGTGGATGCTGCTGTGTTGCAAGGATAATTTGTAAGGATTTTGAAACCCTGGATTACAGCAATAACATATAGTGACTCTTAATCCATACATTTATGCTGATTTTTTTTTCCAGATCTCTAAATTTACCATGAAATTTGTGTAGATAAATGTTCTCTCATGAATTTACTTTTACAGCCAATTGTATGGTATACTTGGATAGCCTTGGTGTACAGCAGAAAAAGCAAATACATAGTCAAGCTGTGTACTATTGTTAGAAAAACTTGAATTACTTAAAAATAATAATAGGTTTCCAATACTCAGTTCTGCCACCAATCAGAAGAATAAGACTAGTATTTTACTTGTGTAATAAAAACATTAGTAAACATGCATTGTACTTAGTATAAGTAGAAGGAACACTGGACCGATATCTCCCAAATAGTGAAGTTAATGATGTTTTAACATAATTTTTTTAAATAGCCTCTTTAATAATTCCTTAGCTTCTTTGACTATAATCCCATAATTCCCAAACAGCCTTTGACCTCTCTCTCTCCTCCCCCTCCCTCCCTCCTTCCCTCCCCCCTCCCCTAATTTACAAGATTGCCATGCAGAAAGAAAACTGTTAAATCAACCCCTAAGGAAAGGATGCTAAAATTGTAATGAATGTGTGAAAAAGTTACCTTTGTGTTTATCTGAAATAATGATTGGCTAATAAATCTAGAAATAAAATGTTGTCTAGTATTGCCTCACAAGAAAGATGAACAACTTCAAATGTTTGATTTAAACAATCACAAGTGGTTGACAAAAATAAAGTGATGAGCAAGAAAATGCCTTTCTGTATGTTTATATTTCATGAATTAAAATAAGCATAAACTGGTTTGATTTTTGTATGGTACTCTATACTTAGATGGAGTATCGTCATCGCAAAAAAGACACACCAGTCCCAGCAAGCAGCCACCATCTCTTTGTGCAGATGAAGAGTCTGATGTGTTCCAATCTAGGAGAAGATCTAGAAATTATCTTCTCACTTTTTGATAGTAAAGAGAATCGACCAATCAGGTAGCACTTCCTTTTTAATAAAAAATGCAGAAATGTACAGCTTCATCAGTTCTTGCGTTTACCTGGATAACAAAGTCATTTTGACTTTTTAACACTGAATCTTGAAGTTCATATAGTACCACGTGTAGTTCATGTTGTTGGTGTTGAATGCTTTTAATCTGGCTCTAACTCACTGGTTCAATTGCTATGTGGATACAGAAAATTCTTACTCACTGTACTGGAGATCACAAAAGTGTTAACTAATGGATCTAATAAACTAATAGATTTCGTAAAGATAGGGATGTTCACATAGTGTATTAAGCCATAATGTATTTTGCTTGGTTTTTATTTACAATGAGTACAACATTGCGATTTACAATAGACAATGATTTGTGCATTCTAATAACAATGCATTAGGAATTAATCTTAAACAATGGTTAAAACTATCAAGCATGATGTATGATTTCAGCTGCATTGTGGATAGAGAAACCTAGGATAATGGTAATTTTCCCTTTAGTTCACACAATAGTTTCTATGGAACATATTTTAGCTGTAAATAAAATGGTTGCATATCTTAGAATGTGATTAAATATTGCCAGTGATATCACCGACAATAATACACATTTTTTCCTCCTACATTCACATGATTGTTTCCATTTTGACTTATGTGTTTTTGATCATTTTCTAGAAAGTGTCATGTTTTTTTAAAAATTAATGAATGGTAAGGAAATAAAGTAGAAGCAATTTTGAGTAGTGCCAAACATTGTAGCTTTTACACCCTAAATTTTGGAATAATAACAACCACAGGAATGAAAAGTGGTTAATAATAAGTCATAAATGGAAGGATATTGCATAGTTATATACATTTGGGTATGTGAAATCTCCCAAAACAGGTCAATTTATATTAAGAACCAATAGAAAATGTATTATAGGATGCAGTCATACAAAATATAGGCTTGGCTAGCCTTTCCTTCCTTGACAATCCCCTTTCTTTTTAGCTGCTATGCCTTCACTTTTACAGACAATAGATAGACATACATTGAAGACTCACATGGCTAGTTAGAAAGCTGTGCCTAGCTGTTTCTGCCTATGTGTACATGGAAAGCCACATTGTTTTTCCCTGGAAAAAAAGGCACACTTGCTTTATTGTGAAAATCAAAGATACTTGATAGATCAAGGAAGTACACAGCGTGTTTGAAGAGTTGAATACAGCTGCTAAGTCTCCTCTCATACCCTAATGCTTTTCGGAATCAAAGTATTACATGCAGTGGTGGGATTCAGCTGGTTCACACCGGTTTGGTACCTAATTTTTTTTGAGCTCGGGGAAAAGGTTGATCCGTGGCAGAACCCCCATCCCCACCCCGATTGTGCAAATTGAGAATATTAATAATTATCAGGTTCACCTAACCTGTACAGCCGATCAACCTATCTCTATGGCTTCAGCCTTCACTTTTCCTGTTTCCGGTCTCGCCCTCCTTTGGTGGTAGCGAGGCCTGTGGGGCAATGGCGGCTATACAGGGCTTCCGTATTTTGGTGAAGGTGAATGAGCCAGAGCCCATGGAAGTGGAAGAGGGTGATCTCTTGCTTCAGACTGGAGTTCTGCTACCCCCTCACCTCTGCTACATTATCAGTAGAGGAACTAGCCATGCCGGTGGGGTGCTCGCTGAGGCAGCTGCTGCTAGTAATGAAGCCAGGGAAACAGACTGGGTGGGAGGGAGCTGCCAGTGCCACTCCCATGAGGAGAAGCCAATGGGGAAAGGGGAATCGGATCCACATGCCCCGCTTCCCGGTATCCTGCCGCAGCCTCTCACACCACCCTACTGGTGCTGCGGCATGATGCCACATCCCCATGATGCTGTGGTATACTGAAATCAGCCTGAGCACCACTGGGCTGGTTTCCAGGGCTGTTTTCCCAGCTCTGTTACCAGCAGCAGCTCCCTCAATGAGCACCCCACTGGCATGGCTAGTTCCTCTACTGATAATGTAGCAGAGGTGAGGGGGGTAGCCAGGGCTCCAATCTACTTCCATAGGCTCCGGCTCAGTCCAGCTCCGGCTCAGTCACCTTCACTGGAATATGGAGCCTCCAATCAACCATCATTGCCACACAAGCCCTGCTACTGCAGAAGGAGAGTGAGACCAGAAACAGAAAAAGTGAAAGCAGTAGCCATGTAGATACATTGACCAGCTGTGCAGAGCACCACTCAAGGGAGATCCTGCAGGTAACAGAGCTGGGGAAATGGGATGGGTTGGGGGGGGAGCTGCCAGTTCTGCTGCCACAAGGCAAAGCCAGTGGGGGAAAGGGCATCAGACCCACGTACCCTGCTTTCTGGTATCTGCCTTAGCCTCTCATGCTGCCCCACCGATGCGGCATGATGCCACATCAACGTGATATGGTGGTCTTGCCGAAATCGACCGCAGCACCAGTGGGGCGGTGTAAGAGGCTGCTGAGGGAGCTGCTGCCAGTAACAGAGCCAAAGAAATGGGTCAGGTTGGGGGGCAGCTGCCAGTGCTGCTGCCACAAGGCAAAGCCACTGGCGGAAGGACCCATGTGCACCACATCATGGTGTCCTGCCACAGCCCCTCAGGCCACCCCACTGGTGCTGTGGCCGATTTTGGCAATGCTGCCACATCACAGGAATGTGGCATCATGCCGCAGCACCAGTGGGGTGGTGTGAAAGGCTGTGGCAGGATACTGGGAAGCGGGACATGAGGGTCCGATCCCTCTTCCCCCACTGGCTTCGCCTCATGGCAGCAGCATTGGCAGCTCCCCCCCCCGGGCCATTTCCCCAGCTCCATTACCGGCAGTAGCTGCCTCAGCAAGCACCCCACTAGCACGGCTAGTTCCTCTGCTGATGCCATAGCAAAGGCGAGGGCTTAGCGGGGACTCCAGTCTGAATCAACAGCTCACCCTCTTCCATTTCCATGGGCTCCAACTCATTCACCTTCACCGAAATACAGAGTACAGCCTCCATTGCCCCACAGGGACTTGCTACTGCTGAAGGAGGGCAAGACTGGAAACAGGAAAAGTGAAGGCAGAAGCCATAGAGTTACGCTGATTGGCTGTGCAGAGAGCCACTCGAGATAGCGGCTGCGCCCATCAGAGGCACGGACTGTGGTGGTGACTTGAGAAATTATCTTTTGCCTGGCCTCAGGAGATGGGTTTTCATGTTATCCCACCTCATGATTGTCAAAAAATAGAAAAAAGTACCTTTGTAGGTTAGGTGAGTGAACCTGATAATTATTAATGTTCTCAGTTCACACAGTATATTGTACCGTAAACTGAGCAAATAGAATTTACAGCAGCAGGTTAAGCTACACATTTACACCTCCAGAAAACAAAGCTGTTATTTTTACAGTCTGCTAGCCTAAAAGGTAAAGGTAAAGGTTCCCCCGCACATGCGTGCTAGTCGTTTCCGACTCTAGGGGCCGGTGCTCATCTCCGTTTCAAAGGCGAAGAGCCAGCGCTTGTCCGAGGATGTGTCCGTGGTCATGTGGCCAGCATGACTAGACACCAAAGGCGCACAGAATGCTGTTACGTTCCCACCGTAGTGGTCCCTATGTTCCTACTTGCATTTTTACGTGCTTTCGAACTGCTAGGTTGGCAGAAGCTGGGACGAGTAACAGGCGCTCACTCTGTTACGCGGCACTCAGGATTCGACCCGCCAAACTGCTAGCCTACACATAGCTTAATATGTGTAGGTATTTAATTAACCTAATTAAGTTCATGTTTTGCAATCACATGACCTACCCCCCACCTTGTGTCCTATAAATTACTTAATGGGGAAAACTATTGATTGGTACGATATAAAACTGAGTTGCAGAGCTTGAAAGTTTCGGTTGACTACATTTTCTTTGAGAGAATTTAGGACAGGAGAAGTCATGTAGCCTACGGTATGGTATGCAGCCCCCCGAAAGTTTGTTGTGGCTCTGGAGCCATCAACTATTGAAATTTAGTGGCATCCCAATAGCAATAGCATTTAGATTTATATGCTGCTTCATAGTGCTTCTCTATAAGTGGTTTACAGAATCAGCATATTGCCTCCAACAATCTGGGTCCACATTTTACTGACCTTGGAAGGATGGAAGGCTGAGTCAACTTCAGCCAGTCAGGAACGAACTCCTGGCAGTGAACAGAGTCAGCCTGCAATATTGTATTCTAACCACTGTACCATCATGGCTCCCAAAGTGCACTATTGAAATTTAGAGGCATCCCAAAGTGTTCTAATTTATTTATTTATTTTGTATAAATTGTATTAGTTTTTATAGGGTTAGGGATGAGGTGGGATCATGATTGAGATTGGGATTTAGGTTCTGGTTAGGATTAGGGTTGGGGTTGCGTTTAGTGTTTTTCCAAATAACATTCTCAATATTTGGCAAACAGCATAACGTCTGGGTTCATGTATTTAACAAGAAATAATAGATAATAGTTAATTATCATAAACATGTTAATTAATCGCTCAATAGTCTTCTTCTTACTAATGTATATTCAAGGTTACAAATACAATCCTTTCTCTCTAACTCATGTTTCTAGCCATTG
Organism: Vipera ursinii; assembly: GCF_947247035.1. Taxonomy (NCBI): domain Eukaryota; kingdom Metazoa; phylum Chordata; class Lepidosauria; order Squamata; family Viperidae; genus Vipera; species Vipera ursinii. The sequence goes on from NC_139515.1 coordinate 31,976,339, forward strand.
ATAGAAATTATCCCATGTTCTAAATTATACTGAGTCTTATTTTTCTTTTATGTTTAAAGTCAATCTGTTCATTTCCGCCCACTCTAAAATTTTCTTAATTAATGCTACTTCAGTTAGTAAATTTTCATTTTTCCAATGTTGGGCAAATACACTTCTTGCTGCAGTTAGTACATGTAAAATTAAATATATACAATCTTTCTCATAATTTGCTCCTATTATTCCTAACAAAAATAATTCTGGCTTAGAGTCTATTTGTTTTTTAGTCATTTTCTCCAACCATAAATGTATTTTGACACAAAATCTTTGTTTTCGGGCATGTCCCCCAGATATGATAGTAAGTACCTGGTCTTTGTTTGCATTTCCAACACTTGTTTGAAGTATTTTTAAACATTTTTGCTAATCTCACTGGTGTCATATGTCATCTGTAAAACATTTTATATAAGTGTCAGAATCCATTTATATTTCATTTCTAACTCCCTCTCTGTGCAAACCTAAATCTCACCCCCCCTTACTGGATTCTGCCATTCCCAAGGAGGAAAGAGAAGACAGGGGTGCTAATTGCCCCCTCTCTTTCCCTTAGATGTAATGTTTCTTTATTCAGCCTGCCTGGTGGCCATCACAAAAGTCTGATGGAAGAAACCCTCTCCCTCTGAACTTCGAACAACAAAGAAAGGGGGTGGGGAGAATTCTGGCTCTTGCCGATGAAAGGAAATCCTCTCCTTATCTGATTTACAAACAAACAAAAAAGGTGGTTGTGGGGATTCTGGTTTGTATCTCTGGATGGAATGTGAAGGGGAGGAAGTAATAATGTTACAAATATACTCGTGGTTCTCCATTTTCCCACAAGGGGTTTGACACCTGAGACTTGACTGATCTGGGACCGACCAAATGGACTGAGGGTTGGGGTTATTACTCGGGGACACTTTAAAAGTATCGATCTGTGAAACAGCTTCAGATCCTGTCTATTATATCCACTGTCATCTATGTTTTAGTAAAAGTTCCTGCTTGGACAATCTTGTCTCCAAGAGTTTTTCTTTCCTAAGATGTGGATTGGAGTGGGTTCTGACATTAGACAGGATCTACATTAAGAGTCAACCTGGAAGGAAGAACCTTACCTGGGGACTTTACAAAAAAATATAATGTTTAAGAACAAGGCAAGGAAGGAGGAAATCCCCATGGAAAGGGAACTTTCCCCCTGACTGAAACGCCATGAACTATCAGAAGCTGAAGAGTCATATTCCTACAGGGAAGAGGTGGTGGATATGCACGACCAGAAATTGTGGTGGTCGATGGGCATTGGAAGGAAAAGTGAGTGGGAAAAGGCATCGAGAAAAGTGATCCTGAGGCAGGGCGGCCACCAACCCAAATGGAAGCAAGAGATGGAGAGCTCCCTGCACGTCAGTGAAGAGGACGGGTGCTATGCACCACATGCAGAGTAGATCCTAGAGAAAGCTATTGACCTGATAAAGAAAACCCTTAGCTTGCTAAGAGAGGAGAAACCTGAATACCGCAGCCGCAGCAGCACCTGGGGCCGCAGCTGGAGAGACAGTGGGGGTGGGATCTGGAACCTGCAACACTAGAGCTGTCTGCTGAATGAGGAGCTGCCACCTCAGCAGCACGCACCTCCCACTGAACTGCAGATGGAGATCAGGATGGGGGGCAATACTGCTGTTCTGAACCAGCCTGCTACCGGCCTTGCAATAAGGCAAACCCCTGTTCAAACAGTAGAGACTGGAGAGCGTCTAAGGCTGGAAAGCGTCTGCCAAGATTTATTACTCAAATACAGAACAAGAAACAAAAACACTGGAACTTGAATCCTCAAACAGAAGGGTTGCTTTCAGCAACCAGCCCCTCCCCAAACACTCCTTTTATTTAGAGTTCAGGGCGTGGTCTCCCTGTGCCTCCTCCCGAGGAGTCCCACAGCCTTTCTCTGTTTGGTCCTGCTCGACTGCCTCCTGCGTCGGGCGTCCTTGAACAGGGCCAGCTGTGGGTCATCATCCTCCGCACTATCGGGCTCACGCAGCTGAGAAGAGGGCCCCGGCTGAGGGCTCTGCGAAGCCTCCAAACCATCATCAGCCGGTTCGTCTTCCACACACTCCTCCTCCCCCTCATCTGAGTCATCTGAGACATCTGAGCCGGCTGCCGGACCCACAGGCTGGCCCTGAGTCACAACAACTGCCTGCGGTACTTACACTGATCCATTCAAAGATTACCGCCCCTGGAAGTGAAGTTCGGGGGGAGCCACCACGTTTGGGGGTTTTCCTAATTTAAGTCCTCAGTTATATGGAAGAATACGGACAGGACATCCACAGTGACAAAGCCCACATCCGCATCATGCAATCTACCCTGGATGGACCGGCTGCAGACTGGGTGATGAACCTGCATGACTCCAATGCCCCAGAACTCAACTACTTCAACCAGTTCATGTCATTCTTGAGGAGGTGGTTTGAGGACCCTTTGGCTGACCGTAAGGCCCAGGAGAGAATACCCTAGCCACCTTACCAGTCCACCTGTCCCTGGGGACCCATGAGGAAGACATAACATTTGTAGTGACCCCAGGCATGGAATGCCCAATGATTTTAGGACTGGAATGGCTGAAAAAATGGAACCCCTGGGTAAATTGGAGGACAGAAGAACTCAACTTCCCGGAGGGGGAGCATAGGAGCTTAAATCCCCAAAGCACCCCCCCAACCCCAAGAGAGAGACAGCATCAGTGGGGGAAGAGAGGGGGTTACCAGAAATACTGGAGGAATGCAGGGACCTTGCTGAAGTTTTCAGTGAGGAATGGGCAGATGAGCTTTACCCTCACTGGCCCACAGATTGTGCTATAGAATTCAAACCCTGGGCAAAATTCCCGAAGCCCAAGATGTACTCCATGAGACCCAAAGAAACAGCGGAGATGGAAAGATTCATAAAAAAAACTAGAAAGGGGATTTATTGAGCTGCCAAACCCAAAGTGGCTGCCCTGGTCCTGTTCAGGGAGAAGAAGGATGGCACTCTTCATTTGTGGGTGGATTATAGGGCCTTTAACACAATTAGTGAATGTAGTCTGTACCCCCACCCGTAATGAGGATATGGTATCCCACCTATTGAAAGGAAGGATTTTTAACAAACTAGAGCTGAGAGAAGCATACTACCGCCTTAGGATTAAGGAAGGGGATGAATGGAAGACTGCATTGAATTACCCAATGGGTTGCTACCAGTTCAAACTCCTGCCATTTAGACTGCAAGGGGCCCCCACAGTTTTTATGCAATTAATTAATGAAGTGCTAAGAAAGCACCTATAAAAGGGGGTCCTGGTTTACCTAGATGACATCCTTATCTTCACTGAGACCAAAGAGGAGCATATTAATCTAGTCAGAGCAATTTTGAAAAAATAGCGGGCCGCTCACCTATATGCAAAATTATCGAAATGTGAATTCCACCAGGATGAACAGTCAGGGCAGTATTAGAATGGGCACCACCACTACCACCCGCACAAGGAAGCAATTGCAACGTTTCCTGGGGTTTGCAAACTTCTACCACCAACTCATCCCTTCATTTGCCCAAATAGCCCTGCCCCTCACAAACTTGTTGGAAAAGATGGGGGGGATCCCCAGTGAAACCCAGCCAGCTCCTGAAGTGGACAATGGAATGTCAAGCAGCATTTGAGAGGCTAAAGAGACTTTTTTCTGCCGAACCTGTACTGAGACACCCAGATCCCGATAAACCTTTTGTAATACAGGCGGATGCTAGTGATGTGGCAGTGGGAGCTGTATAATTACAGGAAAATGATGAGGGGGCATTGCAACCATGTCCCTATACATCCAGGAAACTCATGGAGAGAGAACAATTTTGGGCCGTCTTTGAAAAGGAGGCGTATGCTGTGAGGTGGTCATTACTTACATAGCACCATTTCCTTGAAGGAAATAAAATCCCGTTCCAGGTCTGGACAGACCACAAAAATTTGGAAGCACTAAAAACACCCAGGAAACTCATTCCTAAGCAAGCCCGCTGGTCCCAACATTTTCACCAATTCCATTTCACTCTCAAACACGGGGGGGGGGAGAGAATTTCTTGGCAGATGCATTATCTCGCATGCCTCAATATAACAGCACATGGGTCACTGACTCTAAACCACTTATGGTCGAACAACAACTGGCAGCACCAGTCATCACCAGGACCCAAGCTAAAATAAAGCCACGGGTGGATAGCCAAACTGGAATAGAATTCCGAAAGTCTTTGGAAACTGATGGATGGTTCCAGAAAAATCAATCAAAATCAAAAATCAAAGATGGACTACCCTGGGTGGGTGAGAAGTTATACATACCTGCCACCCAGAGGATCAATTTCATGCAGTTGTGCCATGATACAAAATCAGCAAGACATTTTGGGTTTGTAAAAACCCTACACTTACCTAAAAGGCAATTTTGGTAGGCATCTATGAAAAAGGACATAGATAGCTACGTGGCCAGCTGCCAAATGTGCATGATGGCTAAGAGGCTGCATGGGAAGTAATCAGGACTGTTACAACCAGTGGTGAACCCCTCAGCCCCATGGAAAGAGATAGCCATGGATTTTATAGTGGAATTACCAGAAAGCAATGGGAACACTGTAGTCTGCATGGTCACGGACTTGTTTTCCAAACAGGTGCACATCATCCCTTGCCAAAAGATCCCCATTGCAAAAGCATTAGCAAAACTTTTCGTGCAACATATTTACAGATTGCATGGGGCACTACAATGCATCATATCTGATACAGGGTGTAATTTATGTCGGCATTTTGGAAAGAATTTTTATCCCTTTTAGGAAGCACCCAAGGACTGTCATCTAGTCATCATCCTCAGATGGATGGATCGGCTGAACATTTGAACTCAGTACTTCAGCAATATTTAAGATGCTTTATTAATTTCAAGCAAACAAATTGAATGGAACTACTCCCTTTCACAGAAGTGGCATATAATAATGCAGTCCACTCCAGCACAGGTTACACTCCTTTTCAAATAGCTATCGGTCAAAGTTTCAACCCTATGCCAGAACTAACCCCAAATGAACCGGTAATCCCATCACTGAAGGAATGGATTGCACAATTGCAAAACACTTGGCCAATCATTAGGAAAGATTTAGATGAAGCTAGACAAGCATACAAAGCACAGGCAGACAAAAAGAGAGTCGATCCCACACCGGGGTAGGAGAGATGATGTATTTATCCACAAAATACCTAAAATCCCTACAGCCCTGTAAAAAACTCAGACCAAAATATATTGGACATTTTCCAATTAAAAGAATCATAAACCCAATAACAGTAGAATTAGAATTACCCAAAAATCTTAGGCAAAATACCCAATTTTTCACTGCAGTTTACTAAAAAGGGAACAACAGTCACCCCTATGAACAAAAACCCCACCACCACCACCTTCTATCATGGTGGAAGGAGAACAACACTTCGAGGTAAAAGAAATCCTGGATTCTAGGAAACACCATGGAGCAGGGGTGTCAAACTCAATTTCATTGAGGGCCGCATCAGCATTGCGGTTGCCCTCAGGGGGCCGGGTGGGTATGGCCAGGGTGGACGTGGCCCACCGGGTAGGCGTGGCTAGAGTGCGTATGGCCTATTGGGTGGGCATGGCCAGCTCTACATTGTTCGCATCAAGGGTGCCTATGGGGGCCTGGGCAGGAGTGGGACAGATCTGAGGGTCTCTGGCAGAAGGAGGGTCTCTGGGCCAGGGCCAAGGCAGTGGGGGCCGTTCCCTCACTGTTTCCAGGATGGCTTCACGGGCCGCATGAAACCACTTCGCGGGCCGGATCCGCCCCCCGGGCCTTGTGTTTGACATGTCTGCCATGGAGCAATTCAATACTTAGTAGCTTGGAAACACCTCCCCTCCTCAGAAAATGAGGGGTCAATAAACATCACATTAGAGCACCCAAGTTGCTTAAGAAGTTTCATACAGAATATCCTAACAAACCAGGCTAACATGTATATTTTGTTTCCTCTACAGGTAGACCTTTCTTTTTTTTTAAAAGGAGGGCAGGATGTCAGAATCCATTTATATTTCATTTCTAACTCCCTCTCTGTGCAAACCTAAATCTCACCCCCCCCCCTTACTGGATTCTGCCATTTCCAAGGAGGAAAGAGAAGACAGGGGTGCTATTTGCCCCCTCTCTTTCCCTTAGATGCAATGTTTATTTATTCAGCCTGCCTGGTGGCCATCACAAAAGACTGATAGAAGAAACCTTCTCCCTTTGAACTTCGAACAACAAAGAAAGGGTGTGGGGAGAATTCTGGCTCTTGCCGATGAAAGGAAATCTCCCTATCTCATTTACAAGCAAACAAGAAAAGGGGTGGGGGAAATTCTGGTTTGTATCTCCGGATGGAATGTGAAGGGGAAGAAGTAATATTGTTGTAAATGTGCTAGTGGTTCTCCTTTTTCCCACGAGGGGAAAAAGCTGTGAAACAGCTTCAGATCCTGTCTATTATATCCACTATCATCTATGTTTTAGTAAAAGTTCCTGCTTGGACAATCTTGTCTCCAAGAGTTTTTCTTTCCTAAGATGTGGATTGGAGTGGGTTCTGACAATAAATTTTCTTTGTATGCTTTAGTTAATTTTACATTTCTTTCCCATAACTTTTGCCAGTCTTCTAATTCTATATGATATCCAAAGTTCTTTGGCCATGTTATCATTTAACTTGTTCCTCCTCCATCTTTAAGTTTAACAAAAATTTATAGAGTTTCTTAATCAGCTTTTCATCTGTTTTTAACAGTATATGATGAAATTCTGTCTGTTTCTTATAGAATCTCATTGTTATAACATCTTTTTCATATCTTGTTTGAATTTGCAGATATGGCCACCATGATAGATCAATACCTTGTTCTTGTGGGTCTTGTCTGTCTTTCAATTTTCCTTCATTGTCTAAAATATCTTTATAAGTCACAACTTTGTCATAGTTAATTAAATTTGGGTAAGCGAAAGCTTTTATTGTTGAAAGCCATCCAGTATATTAATAAAAAAAATTGCTTTTATTTTTTCCCATTCTGAAATAAGTGCATTTCTTTTTTTCTTTTTTGAAATTTTTTATTAGTTTTATAGGGTTAAAAAGGAAGGAAAGGAAATGGGGATTTGGAATAGGGTAGCGGAAAGGTTAAGGGTAGGGGTTGGGGTGTATACATATATTTGTGAAGCAATATGGTGGTTGGGTAATCAAAAGTAACAAATAACAAGTTGTTTGTAGATAGTTCAGGTTGCATCAATAAAAATTCCCTCTGATTCCCTTAATTTTCACATAGTCAAAGTAATTAAGTTAATACATTTCTAGTTATGAGCTAGTCAATTAACAAAGTTTTTAATATAGTTAGACTAATACATATCAAAATCCTGTTTTTAAGTTTTACCTAATTGCAATAAAAATACTCTAAGGTAGCCTATAATATACAAAAAAGAGCTTACTTTTTGGGTAACCTACAATTCCCTATTTCAATAAAGAGTAATTCTCTTGTCTACAAAACTTACATTGTTCATTACAAATCATTCTTATGATTTAACAGTAAAATCTAATTTTCATCTTAACACATCACCAATTATTAAAAAAGATTTTTTTATCTTAACCATTCAACACTTAATAAAATACTATCTTCTATTACAAGATTCTAAATTCTATTGTATAATTCAGAGTTTTATTCTAAAAGCTTAATTTTGTTTTCTTTTAAAAATCTAGAACCTAAATATGAAATCAGTTTATTTTTTTTTTAAGATTCCCCTTAGTCCATCAAAAGAAATTTTTTTTGTCTTTACAAATCCCCTCAAAAAAGAGACAAATCTAAGTCTTTAAATCTAACTCTCGCCTTCTTTTTGTGCCAATCAGGCGTTCATCTTAATGCCTTTAAATTCTCCATTGTGTCTCCCTTTCTTCCTCCACCTATTATTTGAATTCCCAGAGACCATCCAAATAACAGTTTTGCCAAGCTAGTGTCGCCTTTATAATCCTTGAAGTATTTCTTTAATAGCTCAGTTTTTGATATTTGATGTGATATAATTGTCATTAATTCAGTCTGATCTTTTTCTTGTTCCATTTCCATCTGGGTTAGGTAGTAAGTAGTAGCTAATGTTGTTATCATTTGATTAGCTGAATCCTCAACATGTTGTATTTGGAGGCCTTTGATATCTTTGCTCTTAATGTTGCTTTCTTGGGGTATTGTTGTTTTTGGAATTGTAAGTTTTGTAGTTAAAGTTGGAGTTTGGACTTCGAAGTTCTCTATAGGCTGCATTTGCTACTCTTTGAAGTCTCCTATTTTAGTATTGATTTCCACTTCTATTTATTTTTGGGTTGTCAGGTCATCATTTAAGGTCAAAGTTTGGTTTGGTGGCTTTGAGTTATCAGGTTTATCATGCAGTTTGGCTTTAATTTGTTCAGTTATAGCCAAGATTGTGTCCAATATCAATTTGTAGTTAAGTGGTGGGATATAATCATCCATTTCTTTAGTGTTTACAGCTAAGTCTTCCATGGAGGCTATTTTAATAAGAGTCAGTAATAAGTTGTAAAGTTCTTTTTTTACCAAATTAATATAAAGCTTTTGTATAATTAGTCCATTCTTTTTATTTATTTATTTATTTCATTGATTTTATATACCGCCCTATTCCCGAAGGATTCAGGGTGGTTTACAGGGCGAGTTAAAACAATACAAATAAGAACACTTTAAAATAGAATTAAATAAGACTAGCCCACAATTAAACAAATTAAAATTAAAATTAAAATAATTAAAATTAAAGTTAAATTAAAATTTAAATTAAATTAAAAACCCCTCAGTCCAGGCCAGCAAGATCAAACAACCAAGTTTTAAGGTCCCAGCGAAACGAGCGAAGGTCTGGGGCAGTCTGAAGTTCTACCGGCAGTTCATTCCATAGGGCAGGCGCGCCCACAGAGAATGCCCTCCCCCTTGGAACCATCTGTCGGCATTCCCTAGCCAGCAGAACCCTAAGGAGGCCCTTCCTGTGGGAGTGCACAGGACGCTGGGAGGCTGATGCTGGCAGCAGCTGCTCCCTGAGATAATCCGGACTTTATAGGGCTTTATAGTTCATCACCAGCACCTTGAATCTCACCCAGAGGAGAATTGGAAGCCAATGACTACTGCAATGCTCTCTACATGGGGCTGCCCTTGAGGACCACTCGGAGGCTTCAGCTGGTGCAAAATGCAGCTGCGTGAGTAGTAATGGGAGTGTGTAGGGCATCTCAGTCCAAATATGGTTGCAACTGGCGCACTAGGCGAATCTGGGCAAAAGCCCCCCTGATCACAGCTCCTATATGATCTTCCAAACTGAGCCGTGAATCCAGGAGAACGCCCAAGTTACAAGCCCTATCAATGTGGGGTAATACCTCATCCCCCATAGTTAATGATGGACAAAAATGATTCACCCGAGATGCCGGTATGTACAGCCACTCAGACTTGGCAAGACTGAGTTGAAGCCTGTTTCTTCCCATCCAAACCTGAACCGCCTCCAGGCAACGGGACATCATGATGAGGGCATCACTGGGTTGGTTTGGGGTGGAAAGAAAAAGTTGGGTATCATCAGTATACTGATGATACGCCACCCCGATACCACAAATGATCTCACCCAGCGGCTTCATATAGATGTTGAACAGGAGGGGAGAGAGATCCGACCCCTGAGGAGTTCCTCCACAAACGAGAGGCCTCGGGGTGGATCTCTGCCCTCCCATCAACACCGACTGTGAACGGCCCAGGAGGTAGGAGGAGAACCACTGTAAAACAGTGGCCTCCACTCCCAGTCCCCTGAGTCATCACAGCAAGATACCATGGTCGATGGTATCGAAAGCTGCTGAGAGGACAGAGGAACAATCCCTGTCCCGGGCCCGCCAGAGATAATTTACCAGCGCAACCAATGTTGTCTCTGTGCTGTACCCAGGCCTGAAGCCCGATTGGCATGGGTCAAGATAATCGGTTTCATCCAGGAACAGAGGAAGCTGATGTGCTACCACACTCTCAACAATCTTCGCCAAAAAGCGAAGGTTGGAGACCGGACGATAGTTGTTCAAAATCGCTGGATCCAGGGCAGGCTTCTTGAGAAGGGGTCTCACCACTGCCTCCTTCAGGGAGGTGGGGAAAATACCCTCCCTCAAAGAAGCAGATATTACTGCCTGGAACCAGCCTCGTGTCTTCTCTCGAGCTGAATAAACCAGCCAGGAGGGGCACGGGTCCAATAAACAGGTGGTAGAGCTCAGTCTCCTCATAATCCTGTCCACCTCATCAGGGGTCACAGGATCAAACTCAGTCCAGATAACACTCTCAAGACCATTCGTTTCCTCCACGTCAGACTGTGCCCAGCCAGAGTCCAAACCGGCCCGAATCTGAGCAATTTTGTCCACCAGATGATGACTAAACTCCTTGGCCCACCCCTGTAAGGGCTCCTCCCTCACCTCCTGGTTAAGGAGGGAGTGAGTCACCTTAAACAGGGTGGCCGGGCGATTTTCTGCAGACGCAATGAGGACAGTGAAGTAATTAGACTTCGCCGTCCTCATCGCCACGAGATAAGACCTTATGAAGGATCTTAGTCACAATCGGTCAGATTCAGACCGGCTGGATCTCCAACAGCTCTCTAGACCCCGTCTCCAATGCTTCATCTCCCAGAGCTCCACAGTAACCCATGGGGCCCAACAGGATCTGCGCTGGAACAGGGGTCGCAAGGGTACAACACAGTCGAGCGCCTCAATAGCAGCCCTTTCCCAGGCATCCACCAAGGCATCGGCCGGGCTGTGAGTGAAGGAGATAGGTATAGACCCAAGCGCCATCTGGAACCGTTCCGGGTCCATTAGGCACCTGGGACAGAACCACCTGGTCGGTTCCGCAGCCCAGCAGCGGGTGGTAGCATACTGGAAGACAAGCCGTAGGAGATAATGATCGGAACATGACAGGGGAACAATAGTTGGCAAACCCCCTCCCAGATCATCAAACCACTGCCTAGATAGGAAAACCAGGTCAAGTGTGTGACCCCCTCCATGAGTTGGGCCCTGAATTATGTAATAATTATCTAAATTATTATTTTTCCTTAGTTCACATCTTAAACAGAAGATAGGGTAATAGATCCCCACAAAAATAGGAGCTTTTTAATAAGTAGGAATGAGATTATTTAGTTTCTTTGTTTAATCAGCTAGGTTTTTTTTCCTTCAATGCTTGATGTTGATCCCCCAGGTATACAAAAGCCGTTTTCTCAAAAAGAGGGGGGAGAAAATTTTCAGAAAAATCCCACAGGCAGGCAGTTAGGGGGATAGAAAAGGAAAGATCTCACCCAGGTCCTCCAGATTGCTTCGTTGTGCTAGATGGTGCTTTTGGCTTTCGGCAGGGAGCAGCTTAGTGATCGGCCATGTTGATGGCCAGTCTCTTCTTTTTTTTTATTGAAAAGTTTTACAATACATTTTTTAGATAGAAAAAAGAAACTCCCTCCTCCCCCTCCCCTCTCCCCAACCCTCCCCTCCCCTCCCCTCCCCCCTCCCCGACTTCCCAGAGCTGAATACAGGGTGTAGACTTACAAACATAAGTTAAAATATGGTAACAACAAGAATAAAATATTAAATTCTATCGCGCTTTAACTCTCCATAGTCATAATTATATTACTAACAAAAAACAAATAACTAATAATATAAAACCACTACTTATTCAAATGCTAAATGAAACTTTTTAGTCCCATATTTATTCTGAATATATTCAATCCATCTTCTCCATTCCACAATATATCTCTGTTGTGATTGTTCTTTCAAGTAAGCTGAGATCTTTGCCATTTCCGCCAAATTGGAAACTTTCAAAGTCCATTCTTCTATAGTCGGCAGTTCCTCCTTTTTCCAATATTGCGCTACTAAAAGTATTGCTGCCGTAATTAAATTCAAAACCAATTTAGTATCTATAACAGTAAAGTCTGTAATAATACCCAACAAAAACAACTGCGGAGAAAACCTTATCTTTTTCTTAAATATCTTTTGCATATTCCACCAAATTTTAATCCAAAAAGCTTTGACTTTTTTACAAGTCCACCATATATGAAAATACGTTGCATCCTCACAACCACACCTCCAACATTTGGGCTGGCAGTTCGGATACATACTTGCTAACTTTTTAGGGTCTAAATGCCATCTATAAAACATTTTATAAAAATTCTCTCTTAAATTTTGAGCCTGTGTGAATTTTACATTTCTGACCCAAATCTTTTCCCAAGTATCCATTGTTATAACCTCCTGAAAGTTCTGGGCCCACTTTATCATACAATCTTTAACAAGTTCCATTTCTGAATCAATTTCTATCAGTGCATTATATATCCTTCTTATATGTGCTTGACCTTGATCTCTAATTTGTTTTACCAAATTTTCATCAGTTATCGAAATACCAAGTTTCTGATCCTCTTTCCATCTTGCCTGTAACTGCCCATACTGGAACCAAGTTTGTACAATCTTTTCTTCTTTTAAAATATTATATGGCTTTAATTGCCATACATTCCTTTCTATCCTTAAAATTTCCTTATATGTAGTCTCATCATGTTTAAATCCAACGTTTATATTTTCTATTGCATGTTTAGGTATTGCCCAAATTGGTATCTTATAATTTAACTTATGTCTATATTTCTTCCATACTCGCAACAGAGTATACCTTAATATATGTATCTTAAACACATTATCTACCTTCTTATCATACAATAAATATGCATGCCAACCAAATCATAACCCTCAAGATTTAATAATCTCCCTTGTGTTAAATTAAACCAGTCACTTATCAATGATAAAGCAGCAGCCTCATAATATAATTTAAGATTAGGCATTTTAAGACCACCTCTTTCACGTATGTCTTGCATTATCTTAAATTTAACTCATGGCTTTTCCCCTGCCCAGACAAATTTATTAATATCTTTCTGCCATTCCTCCAAATTTAAATCCTTTTTAAGTATAGGTATCATTTGAAACAAAAATAAAAATTTTGGCAAAACATTCATTTTCACTGCTGCAATTCTTCCCAATAAGGATAATTGTAGTTTTTTTTCAACTATCTAGGTCTTTGTGTATTTTTACCCATAACGGTTCATAGTTATTCTTGTATAACTTCACATTTGAAGCTGACAAATAAACCCCCAAATATTTAGTCTTCTTGACTATTTCAAATCCCGTTAACTCTTCTAAAACAATCTTTTGTTCTATAGTCATATTTTTAGACAGTATTTTAGTTTTTTGTGTATTTATCTTAAATCCAGAAACTTTCCCATGTAACATTATTATCTCCATCAACTCTACAACTGAGTAAGTCGGTTGTCTTACTGTAATAACCAGGTCATCCGCAAACGCTTTCAGTCTATAATCCTGATCTCTTATTTTAATTCCCTTAATTTTATTTGAATCTCGTATTTTAATCAATAATATTTCCAATGTTAAAACAAACAGTAAGGGTGACAACGGACTCCCCTGTCTATTAACTATTATACGAGCTATTTGCTTCTGATATATTGCTCTAATAGGTTGTAAAAAAATTTCCCCAAACTCCATTTTCTCCAATACTTTCACCAAAAATTGCCAATCCAATTGATCAAAAGCTTTTTCAGCATCCAAAAAGATCAGTGCTGCAGAGACCTGATTATTTCTTTCCAAAAATTCCAATAAATCTACAATATGTCTCACATTATTCTTCATTTGTCTACCACTTATGAATCCAATTTGATCACTATGAATCACTTGCTGCATTACCTTCATTAATCCATTTGCTAAAATTTTGGCAAATATCTTATAATCAGTATTTAAAAGCGATATTGGTCTATAGTTTTTGGCTTGGGTAGCATCTTGATCTTCCTTCAGAATCAGCAAAATAAAAGCTGTTTTCCATGATGGAGGCACTTCTCCTCCCAGTTGAATTGTCCTAAACAATTCTCTTAAGGGTTCCACCATTTCTGACTGTAAATTTTTATAATAGACAGCAGTCAATCCGTCGGTTCCTGGTGCTTTACCCACCTTTAATTGCTTAATTGCTAAAAAAATTTCTTCATCATTTATCAATTGATTCATCCCTTCCCTTTGTTCTTGTGTAAGAACAGGAATGTTAGCTTCCTGCAAGTATCTATCTATATCTGTATCTCGAATCTTATCTCTAACATACAACTTAGAATAGAAATCAACAAAAGCCTTTTTAATAAGATTCTGCTGGTACACTACTTTACCCTTGTAGTCTATTCTATCTATATTACATGCCCTTTGTTTCTTCCTTAACAAGTAGGCTAACCACCTACCCGGTTTATTGGTATTACAAAAAGTGTTATGTTAGTTAGTTGCCACTTGATCTGCCATCAACATATCAAACTGACCTCTTAGTAAAGTAATTACCTATTTGATCTTCCCATCAGATGGATTCAAAATTAAAGCCTTTTCTTTTCTCTTAATTTCCTCCTCTAATTCTTTCCACCTGAATTCCAATTTACATCTATATTTATTGTTCAAGTATATTAACACTCCTCTCATATAAGCTTTACTTGCATCCCAAACCATCTCAATAGAAGTACCCTTATGCATATTAATTTTAAAAAATTCTTTCATTTGTTTTTTACACTCTTCCACATTTTCCTGATATCTAAACAAATTCTCATTTAGTCGCCAAGACCGTCTATCTCCATTATCTTTTTCTATCTCCAACCATACTGGACTGTGATCAGATATAGTTCTTGGACAAATCTTGATCTTCTTAATCCTAGAAAAAAAATCATTAGTAATTAATACAAAATCAATCCTGGATAAAGATTGATGCGTATCAGAGAAAAAAGTAAAGTCTTTTTCTTGCAAGTTCCTTTCTCTCCAAATATCTCTCAATTCCAAGTCATCCTTCAACTCAAAAAATGATTTAGGCAGTCTAGCATGACTTGGCGTACTTCTAAAAAGGCCTCTTTTGGCCATTTGTACATCCAAAACACCATTCCAATCTCCCATAAAAATATAAGATTTGTAATCCCACTGAATAATCTTGCTGTGTAATAATTTATAAAATTCTCCTTGCTGTTTGTTAGGAGTATATAATCCAACCAGAAGTATTTTCTTGCCTTCTATTAATAGTTCAATTATAACATATCTTCCTTGTTTATCTGTTTCAATTAAACTAGCTGTTAAAGTATTCTTGACATAAATAACAACTCAATTTTTCTTGTCAGAAGGAGAAGCAATAAACTGTATACCCAGCCTAAAGTTTATCAAATACTTTTGATCAACTGCTCGAATATGCATTTCCTGTAAACAAATAACATCATTTTAAAATTGTTTTAGATACTGAAATACTTTTTCTTTTATGCGGAGAATTTAATCCATTAACATTCCAAGTTAGAAGCTTTGTCGCCATCTTTTGCGACCTGAAGCTTTTGGAGCGGCTCTTCCAGGATCACCTGCACTCTCTTCGGTTTCGCTCCTCCCATTGCTTCACTATAAGTAAGTTGTTGAGATGTAGTCATGGCTTTCTGTTGTTCTTGCTCTCGTCTCATTCATCTGGATGCAGCCTCTTTGATCTCTAACCTCTTCCATTGGTACTGGAATCTGATCCACTCCTGTAGTTTGCTGGGATTCTCCATCTTTCAGCTGAATAACTCCTTCACCTCCTTGTATACTCTCCCTTCGTGGCTGACGCTCTCCTTCGCCATTCCTCCTTTTAAATTCTGTAGATGGTGGGGAGCCTGCCTTCAAAATATTAGCATAAAAATCTTGTGACTGTAAAACTGTGTTAAGATGATATCTCGTGCCTGCGTGCATCACCACCATGCCTACTGGGATCTCCCATCTGAACTGGATATCCCGTCTCCTTAATTCTTCTGCCAAAAAAGCAAATTCTTTCCTTTTCCTTAAAATTCTTGGAGGAATCTCTTTCAGAATTAAAACCTCTTGCTCTGCAACTGTAAATTGTTATAGAAGGCTTGAATAACCTCATTTCTAATTGCTCTCTTCGTGAAATAAACCACCACATCTCTAGGTAGCTTTCTTTGTCTTGCAATCCAAGAATTAACACGAAATATTTTATCTATATTCACCATAACATCTTCTACAGAAAGCTCCAAAACCTGCTCAAGGGTTTGTGCCAATATTTCTTTCAAATTCTCCTTAGGATCTTCTTTCAAACCTCTAATTCTCACAGCAAACTCCATTTCTCAATACTGTAGCAAAACCACATCATTATCAATCTTTTCCATCACAGTTTCTGCATCCATCATTTTAGCATCTAATCTCATGTTATTTTGGCTAAGCTCTTCCATTCTCTCATCCAGACGCTCAATACAAACAGCAAGCCCTTGAAATGCAGCCAAAATGTCTGCTCTTATTTCTGTATTCTTCTCCTCAATAAGTTCAGCTATTTGTTGAGATTGTTTTTTCAAAGCCTCTTGCAAAGCATCCTGCAAATCTTTTATTGTTAAAGCTGGTGTGGGTGCGGGTGCCGCAGGAGGAGGCATCAGAGCCTGTAATGAAGACTGCTGAACTGGCGAAGCACCAGCACTTCTAGGAACTTTAGTTGGTTTGGAAGCCATTTTAACACCACTTAATTCTATTGCGCACTTTCACTTTCCGCACCGATTGCAACTTTTTCCACAAAGTATTCTGAGTTAAAATTCAAATACTTGCTTTACAGCATTCTCCTGCACAGCTCTGCCTACATCCAAGTAATCCACAATTAACTATCGATAGCAGGGATGGTTGCAGCATTCTGCTCTGCTCCAAAGCCTTGGAGCAGAGGCGTCCCGGAGTCCGGAGCAAACTCAGGCTTCGTGGGGGCTCACACCCTTCAACCACCAGAGTTTAACTTTGGTGATCTAGGGGAGCTCTACCCCTGCCTAAGCACTCACCCCCTCCTCTTCTCCCGAGGAGCGGGTTTCCGAGCCGCCAAACAGCTGATCGTCGCTGTTTTTAGCGGCTCTACGGAAAGCAACAGGACTGATGGCCGAAATGGCTGCCATCAATGGAGCTTGCCACCCGGAAGTCTCTTTTAATTTTTAATATTATCTTAATTGTGGGCTGTATTAATTTTATTTTATTTTATTATCTCTTTTGTATTGTTTTAACTTGCCCTGTGAACTGCCCTGAGGCCTTCGGAAATAGGGCAGTGTATAAATTCAACAAACAAACAAACAAACAAACAAACAAATAAATAAATAAATAAGCAAGCCCTGTAACTATTTTGTAAAAGAATGGATTAAGAGGAGATAGGGAAATGTATATGCTCAGTAGCTTCAAGTCAGTTCAGATAAAAGAATATACATTATCATTAAAAATATGAAATATTATTTTATATAGCAAGGAGGTTTACTATAAAGGAACTAATTTGCCTTCTACATGTGTTAAGCTTGCCTCGCTAACCTTCTGAACATTTTTGAGTCAACATTTGTAAGGACAAAAGACTCAGTAAATACTGTATACCATTGTATATGTGGACTTTAAAATATCTTTGGCAAGCCATTCCACCATGAGAAAAAACTACATTCCTTTGGCTTAGAATAAAAGTAGCTTGAAAGAGACATGATAGAAATAAAACCATGTATGGTAAGGGAAAGAAGTTTATGTTATTCAAGTTAAAAATAGTATCCAAGAATTAGGATACAGTTTGTGACAGACATTTTAATAGATTGAGGGAAAAGAGACAGGGCTATTGAGTCATTTTTGAAAATATGCCAGCTGGTTTCTGATCTTCTCAGTTGTCTGTTTGCCAGTAGTTCTTCCATGATGCTTTCTGAACTACTAATACGTGATACCTCGCTCAATAGTAGTAACTGTGAGAGGGATGCTGGAGTCCTAGTAGACATTCACTTAAATATGAGCCAGCAGTGTGCTGCAGCTGCCAAAAAAGCCAACACAGTGCTAGGCTGCATTAACAGAGGGATAGAATCAAGACCATGTGAAGTGTTAATACCACTTTACAATGCTTTGGTAAGGTCACACTTGAAGTACTGTATCCAGTTTTGGTCACTACAATGTAAAAAAGATGTTGAGACTACAAAGAGTGCAGAGAAGAGCAACAAAAATGATCAGGGTACTGGAGGCTACAACATATAAAGAACACTTGCTGGGATTGGATATGTCTAGTTTAATGAAGAGAAGGACTAGAGGTGATATGATAGCAGTATTCCAATATCTCAGGAGTTGCGACAAAGAAGAGGAAGTCAAGCACCTGAGGGCAGGACAAGGAGCAATGGATGGAAACTAATCAAAGAGATAAGCAACCTAGAACAAAGAAGAAATTTCCTAACAGTTAGAACAATTAATGAGTGGAACAACTTGCCCCCAGAAGTTATGAATGTTCCAACACTGGAAGTTTTTAAGAAGAGATTGGACAACCTTTTGTCTGAAATGGTATAGGGCTGTGGAGGCGAACCTATGGCACGCGTGCCACAGGTAGCACACAGAGCCCTCTCTGTTGGCACATGCGCCGTCGCCCCAATCCTAGGCCTTCATCTGGGTTTTATAAAAAATCCAATGGGATGTTCCCATGTATTTTACCAGGAAACATAGATAGGGCATCCTAGAAAAGTAAGTGCAGTCCTAACCATACCCAAGCACTCTGAGTTTGTTGTTGATGTCCTCTATAAGTTCATGGTGACCTAACCCTAACCCTAAGTGGAATTTTCCTCCAATGGGATTTTCCCACGTATTTTACCAGAAAACATAGATACGGCAGCCTAGAAAAGTAAGTGCTCTCCTACCCATACCCAAGCATTCCCAGTTTGTTAGCAATGTCCATTTTTCTCTATGAGTTCATGGTGACCTAACCCTAACCCTACGTGGAATTTTCTTCCAATGGGATTTCCCCATGTATTTTACCAGGAAACATAGATAAGGCAGGCTAGAAAAGTAAGTACCCTTCTAACCATACCCAAGCACTCCGAGTTTGTTGGCGATGTCCATTTTCCTCTATGAGTTCATGGTGACCTAACCTAAGTCCATGGTGGCAAACCTATGGAATGTGTGCCACAGGTAGCACATAGAGCCTTCTCTGTGGGCATGCACACCGTCGCCCCAGTCCTACGCCTTTAGCTGGCTTTTATAAAAACTTTTCGCTTTAGGCCTCCACCGCCATGTGTAAAAAAATAGGTTGAATCAATCAATCAATTTCAACTTCTTGCGGGGGAAAAAAGATCTCGCAAAATTGGAATTGATTGAACTTTTTAGTCCCACCCGGTCTGCCGTTACCACTGCAACCACACCCACCCAATGGGACATGCCCACCCAATGGACCACACCCACCCAATGGGCCACGCCCACCTGGCACCCGACGATACATTAGTGGGTTTTGGGTCGCAGTTTGGGCACTCGGTCTCTAAAAGGTTCACCATCACTGGTATAGGGTTTCCTACCTAACCAGGAGGTTGGACTAGAAGACCTCCAAGGTTCCTTTCAACTCTGTTATTCTATTCTATTCTATTCTATTCTATTCTATTCTATTCTATTCTATTCTATTCTATTCTATTCTATTCTATTCTATTCTATTCTATTCTAAAATATTAGGAGTAAAGTGTTTTTATTCACAAATGTTATTGTACTTCTTAGACCAAGTTTCTAAAACTGGATTACTGGTGATTTTTTAAATAATAAGCTAATACCCAATTATTGTAATAATTGTGGTTCCATTGAAAGCATTTGAATTTTATTCTGTGCTAATAGCTACTTAGCCATTTATGTCTTACTTAGTCGTTTTCATTATTGATTTTTTTTATTTGTCATTTAGTGAATGTTTAGTGAATTAAGAAACTTGAGGCTAATTTCACTCAAATGTTAGCTTAAATCCAAACTGTGAGCAATTACTATGTCCCATAAATTCTAACAAAGTTTATAAGTTATATCTATGGTACTATGCAAAGGTCTGAAGATAAAAGCTCACATTTGCTGTTTGCTCAAAAGTGTTCAATAATTATTAACATCAATACTGAAATAATTCTAGACATGCTTAATGTAATAGTATTTGTTATTAAGAACTGAGATGGATGTTCTTGAACTGAAGATATCTGATAGGGATTAGTGTCATGTGTTTTTGTAAACTCACTACCATGAACAGCACCAGTTGTCTGTCTATATAATATTTTCATTTCCCATAATTTCCTTGATGTAGCATTGTTTCTGAGGCATTGTGAATAATTAAATAACAATTGTTTCCACAGCTCCTACAGTACGTAAACCCTTAAGATCTAGTGATAGCAGGAGCCAAGACAGAAGGGCCATGGCCTTGTTTGGTATTAGTGGGTTCTCTTGCCTGTAGACATAATGTGTTTCTGTAGCAGATGTAGAGACAAGATCCTATTAAATCGAGAATTTCCCACTCCCCACATTTTTTCACAATAAAGAATTCATCTGTCTGGTCTACCTAACTGTCCTTGATTTGTCATTTTCTGGAACAATTTAACTGTTGCGCAATACTTTAGCAGATAATATTTTCCATCTGTCCTTTTCAACATGAAAATCACTTACCTTCCCTGCAAACTATGACTTCGCATGAGATTCTGAATTTTGGCACCAAACATTAGAACCTGTGTAGAAAATAGAATATTTCAGACCTATAAATTTCTAATATGGAATTTGAACTAATTAAAGAATTTCATCTGAATATAAATGACAAGAATGAAATCTTCATTGAAGAGTTTTCTTTTTATATATATATATATATATATAAATTTTTATTGCTTTTATATAAACATATATTTAAACAAAAAATATATATACATATTAAAAAAAACACAAGACATAACATAAACAATACAATCAACAAAAATACAACAAAAATACTTAGCTTCCGTTATTCCTAATCTTTCTAATCATTTTCAGGTGACTTCCTCGAGTCCCCCCTATCTGCGTTTCTTCATTAATCATCATTAGCAATTTCTATTTCATAATTTTAAATCGTATTTAATATCTATCTATATTTAATTTCTTATCATTTAACAATCATCATTTCATATTGTCCATAATATTAAACATTAAACTCTAAAACTACAACTTATAAACACTTCCAAGTCCATTTCAAACTAGTTGATATAACGATATTTCTTCAAATAGTCCTTGAATTTCTTCCAGTCTTCTTCCACCGACTCTTCTCCTTGGTCACGGATTCTCCCTGTCAGTTCAGCAAGTTCCATATAGTCCATCATTTTCATCTGCCAGTCTACCACTGTTGGTATTTCTTGTGTCTTCCAATTCTTGGCTATCAAAATTCTCGCCGCTGTTGTGGCATACAGAAAGAAAGTAACATCTTTTTTGGGAATTTCTTTTCCGACTATTTTATTTTATTTTATTTTATTTTATTTTAATTCCATTTATATCCCGCCCTTCTCCGAAGACTCAGGGCGGCTTACAAGCTTAGCAGTAGCCTTCATTCTATGTATATGCCTGCTTATTAGGGCTTTCACACACACCCCCAAGCGGCATTATTACAAAGTCAGCTTATTGCCCCCAACAATCTGGGTCCTCATTTTACCTACCTCGGAAGGATGGAAGGCTGAGTCAACCTTGAGCCTGGTGGGATGCGAACCTGCACTAATTGCAGGCAGCTGGTGTTACTTAAGGAGGCATTAGCCCACTGCTCCACCAAGGCTCTATACCCAATAAGAAGGCTTCTGGTTTCTTAATAAATGTATTTTTCAAAACTTTCTTTAATTCATTATAAATCTTTTCCCAGAAGTCTTTTACTATGGGGCAAGTCCACCACATGTGGTAAAAGGTTCCTTCTACAGCTTTACATTTCCAGCATTTGTTATCATATGTATGATAAATTTTTGCAAGCTTAACCGGTGTTAAATACCACCTATACATCATCTTCATCATATTTTCTTTCAAAACATTGCATGCTGTAAACTTAATACCCTTTTTCCATATCCTCTCCCAGTCCTCAATCATAATGTTATGCCCCACATCATTAGCCCAATCGATCATCACTGATTTCACTTGTTCATCTTCCGTGTGCCACTCCAGCAATAAATTATACATCTTGGAAAGGTTCTTTAATTTTGTATCTAACAGTAACGTTTCCAATTTGGATTTCTCTATTTGAAAACCTCTTTTTTATCCATTTTATACACTTCATTCATTTGGTAATATTGAAACCAATCATCAACCTTATCTTTCAGCTGCTCATATGTTTTTATCTTAAATTGGTCTCCTTCTTGTATCAATATATCCTTATATTTCAGCCACTTGGTTTCCATATTTGACCTTTTCTGGGTCTTAGCCTCTAGTGGCGAAATCCACCTGGGTGTTTTACTTTCTAACAGGTCTTTATATCTCATCCACACATTAATCAATGACTTTCTAATTATATGATTTTTAAAGCCTTTGTGGACCTTTGTCTTATCATACCATAAATATGCATGTCATCCAAATACATTGTCAAAACCTTCCAAGTCTAATACATCTGTATTCTCTAACACAAACCAATCTCTCAACCAGCGAAAAGCAGCAGCTTCAAAATAAAGTTTCAAATCTGGCAGGGAAAAGCCCCCTCTATCTTTTGAATCTGTTAATAGCTTGAACTTAATTCTAGGTTTTTTCCCCCTGCCAGATGAATTTTGATAATACCTTTTGCCATTCTTTAAAACAATTCAACTTTTCAATAATTGGAAGTACTTGAAATAGAAACAACATTTTTGGCAATACATTCATCTTAACAACTGAGATTCGGCCCATCAAAGACAATTTCAAATTTGTCCAAATATCTAAATCTCTCTTAATTTCATTCCACATTTTATCATAATTATCTTTATACAAATTCAAATTTTTTGCCGTCATATTTACACCCAGATACTTCACCTTTTTTACAAACATCAAACCAGTGGCTTCCTGTAACTTACTTTTTTCCTCTAATGACAGATTTTTCTCTAAAACTTTGGTTTTATTCTTATTCAATTTAAAACCTGCAACATGTCCGAACTCTTGTATTATTCCAGTGCTTTAATTGCACTGTTCTCTGGATCTTGTAATGTTAAGACCAAATCATCAGCAAAGGCTTTTAGCTTATATTGTTTTGAACCCACTACAATCCCTTTCACACCTTCCTCTTTCCTTATCATATTCAGCAAAACTTCCAGAACCGTAATAAATAACAGAGGGGAGAGTGGGCACCCTTGCCTGGTACCCTTTTCAATTCTAATTTCCTCTGACACCACATTATTAACTATAATTTTTGATTTTTGCTCAGAATAGATTGCATTTAAACCATTCATAAAACTCTGCCCAACCTCCATATTTTCAAAATTCTTTTTCATAAAACTCCAAGAAATATTTTCAAAGGCCTTCTCCGCATCAATAAACATTAATATAGCCTTAGAGTTCTTTTTGGCCTCTAACCTTTCCAAAATATCAACTATGTTCCTAATATTGTCCTTCATATGTCTACCAGGTAAAAAACCTGCTTGATCATGATGAATAAGATCTTGAAGGACCTTCTTCAGTCTTGTAGCCAAGATATTAGCAAAAATTTTGTAATCCACATTTAACAAGGAGATTGGGCGGTAATTCTTTACTTGAGCTCTGTCTGTATCTGGTTTAGGTATCAACGTAATAAATGCTTCTCTCCAGGTCTCAGGTGCCTTAATCCCCTCTAGTAATTTATTACATACTTCCATCAGTGGCTGAATCAGCCAGTCTTTCAGTGTCTTATAATATTTTGCTGTCAGTCCATCAGGTCCTGGTGCCTTGCCAATTTGCATTTGATTAATTGCTGCCTCCAATTCTTGTCTTGTAATCGGGTAATTGAGTAGGGTCCTTTTCTCTTCAGGAATTTTCTGCCATCCATATTTGTCCAATAACTGTTCTGTTTTAATTAAGACCTCTTTTTCTTTCTTGTATAGCTGCTTATAATATATCTGAAAACATTTCCTAATTTCTGCAGGGTTCTCAATAATCTTTTCCTCTTGTGTTATCATAGTACTTTGTTTCTGTCTCTTTTTCAACTGCCAAGCTAGTTACTTACCACATTTATTTGCCGATTCAAAAGACCTTTGCTTCATCATTTTTATTTTCCATTCAATTTCTTGATTAATTATCTGAGAAAATTGTGATTGAAGGGCTTTTATTTCTTTTTGAACCTGTTGATTCTTTGGATTACTCCTCAATTTTTTCTCTTTCTCTTTCAATTGGTTCAAAATGATATCTTTCTTTTCATTTTGGGCCTTCTTCCTTATTACATTCGGTTGAATCAAAAAACCTCTCATGACTGCCTTACTTGCGTCCCAAATGACCCTTTTTTCTACCTCTGTATTCAAATTTATCTCAAAATAGTCTCTTATGGTTTTTTGGGCCTTCTCAACAATCTGTTCACTTCTCAGCAAGGCATCATTCATTCTCCATCTAAACGAACCCTGTAGAAACAATTTTAATTCCACCAGCACAGCGTTATGGTCAGAACAAGTCTTTGGGCAAATCTCTGATTTGTTTATTCTCATGGCCAAATCTCTTGTTGTCCATATATAATCGAGGCGGTAACACGATTTATTTGCATCAGAGAAAAACGTGAAGTCTTTCTCCAATGGGTTTTTCAATCTCCAAGTATCAATCATATCAAAATTATCCATCATTTCAAAGAAAGTCTTTGGTAGTCTTCCATCATTAGAAATCTTCTGTCTTTGTGATCTATAAATCAAGTCTCCATTCAAGTCTCCCATCAAGATTATCTTATAATCCATATAATCCAAAAGTACATCGTGTATCTTCTTGTAAAATTCAGCCTTACCTTCATTTGGTGCGTAAATTCCAAGCATCAACAACTTATTGCCTTGTGCTGTTATTTCAACTGCAAGACATCTTCCCTCCTCATCTTTAAACAATAATTTTGCTTCAAATTTCTCTTTAACATAAATCACTACTCCTCGTTTCTTAACTTTGTCTGCCGAAATAAATTCTTGACCTAATCTTTTATTTTGCAAGATTTTTCTATGAGTTCTCATCACATGTGTTTCTTGTAGGCATATCACATCCAAATTCTGTTTTTGCAACACGTGATGGATTTGATTTCTTTTAGGTTTTGAATTTAAACCATTCACATTCCATGATAAGATTCTTAGTGCCATATTATTTTACTGTACTGCTCTTGGCTTAGCTCCTGCCCTGTCTCCTAGCAGCCCTACGTCAAAAAGAGGTGGTAATTCCAGTTATGGACCAGGTCTTGCTCCTGCTTCCAATTCAAGATCTTTTACGTTCTTTTCCAGAAATCTTTCCTTCTCTCCCAATGTTCGAATTTGAATCTTCTTCTGTTGATATTTAAAATATAATCCTTCGGGGAATTCCCAACGGAAATAGATCCTTTTCTTTCTTAAGGCACTAACCAAATCTGTGTAATTGCTTCCTAAATCCAAGAAAAATTTTGGGATATCCTTAAAAAGGACCACCTGTTGCTCTTGGACTTTCAAATTCTCTTTGTTCTTTAGTTTGAAAAAACACCATACAATCACTTATAAATTTCGAATCTCTCTTCTTTGGTTTCGCTCCAAATCTATAGGCCTTCACTATTATTGTTTCCAATTCTTCTTTTGTCAGATCCCACAATGCTTCAAATTCCTGGATTATTGTTGCCTTTAAGTTATCTTGTTCTATTTCGGGAAACCCTCAAATTCTTAAGTTCATTTCCCTCTCCTTCATCTGCAGGAAAACAATTGCTACCTGGGCTTGGTACTGTTGTCTTTCCAGATCGTGGACATGTCCTATTTCCAATTGAGTAACTCTTGTATCCACTTCTGAAACTTCTGTCTTAACCTGTTGAATTTCCTTATTCAGGAAGCCAATTTCCTTTTTTATCTCTTTAAATTCCTCTGTGTGTTTATCCTGTGTCTCTTGCAATCTGTCCTGCCCCTCCTTTAATACATGTAACATTTTAAGCACTTCCTCTTCAAAGGTTTGGGAGGCAGAAAGTTTCCTTCTTGTTTTTGGTGCGTTTGAAGCCTCCGCAGCCATAACAAACTAAAGGCTCAACAGTTTAAGATATCTAGGTCTCTATTTTCTCGCTGCAATCAACCAGTTGCAACAGCCAGAGCACCAGTTCCGCTCAAACAGGCAGTTTTTTTAAAAGAAGTAATTTATGTTACAAAACCGATGAGAAAGTCAGTATGTAGCAAGTCTGATCCTTAAAGGTTCGATTGCAACATTTCAGACGTCACAGTAACATCAAAAACATCAAAAGTTCCAAAAGGAAACAAGGATCAAAGACTTCCAATCTCCTTATTGCATCACAATGGAGTCTGCTGCCTGACCAGGTCTCCCTCCCAGGGAGAGAGTCGGCTTGACTTTCGCAGGGATTTTATGTCTAAAGAGTCTCTCTCCCCCTCACCCTGCTTCAGGGGAGTTTTTTTTTTTTAAACAGAAACTTGGAGGTTTGAAAAGCTCAAGAGTCTTTTTACAGCTGCAGCTTATCAGGCAATTGCTTTCAGTTTTGCTGCAGCGGAGAGGAACCGACCTCTGTTTTTAGCTTCCCTTCCGCAATCCAAATCAAGTCCAAATTTTGTTTTAAGATTCTTCTACTCACGGTATTCAACTGTCCAAATTATCTTAATTTCTAACAGAGAAATTGGTCACTCCACGTCCTTCGGAACTTGCAGCTTCACACGCTGAAGGTAGCAAAGAAGATTCACAGCACCACGTCTCCCACCCCGTTCGCTTAAAGCAGCCCTTACTAGGGTCTACCTAGGAGCAGGGGAGACGTCCAGGGTGCCAGCCGAATCCCACGTCCTCAGAACGCTCGATCTGAGGTTTTTTGGAGTGCCCGCAGCGCTGTTGCGGTATCCCCCTCCTCCAACGAGCAGGAGATTTCCAGAGCAAGGAACTCTCCCGTCCGAAAGAAATGGCGACCAACCGGAAGTCCTCTTCATTGAAGAGTTTTCAACCTTATGGAAGGTTGGGAAAATGTACAAGATGCAGCTCTTAATATTAGCTCTTTTATTGTGCCTTTTTTTTAAAAAAAACTTGAATAGATGTTTTGGCTGCTATTTTTACTGTTGCATATGGAAAATAACATATGAGTGACAAATTACTTGCCCTTGAGAAGAGCTGAAGAAACAGCTGAGAAAGCTGTAGTTAAAAAAGAATGCATAGAGCAATCTCTTATTTATGGCAAAATTTTGGAATAAGATGACTAGAAGGTACAGAAATGGAAGTTTTCTTCACTCCTCAAATTATGGACTTAACCCTGTCAGTATTGTTTCTTTTGATCAGTATTTCTTTTAATAGCAGCTTAAAATTGCATTTTAGGTTTCTAATTCTTGATAGAAAAGTTGATGACTGAGTAGTCAGTCTAATTGTTCCTTTTTTCATAAAATGTAAGGAAAAAACCTTCATACTGAAATAGAATGTACTTATTTTAAAAAAAATTCTCTTCTTGACTTTTTTGTTTTTATCCAGCAAGAAAATATTCATCACACATTTTATCCTCCTCCTTACTATATAACTGTCAGAACCCATTCCTATTGTAAGGACCCACTTTCAATCTACATCTTAAGAAGACAGAACTCTTGGAAATATTTTCTTCCAACAGGAATCTTTATTAAGAGAAATTAACTGAAGGCATGCTAGACTGGATCTGGGAAGTCCTCCCCATCATTCAAAGTTTTAAAGTGTTCCCAAGCATCCCCCCCAATTGGCAGTTCTTCCGGGCAATCCAAACTGGCAGATTCTAGGTATTTATTTCAGGGAAGATAATATCAGTCCAGCTCAGTTGGCATGATCGTTCAATCTTTTTATTGCCCAGACTCCAAGTATTGTATCTTTCCCCCTCCCCTTTTCCCTCACTGTTGATACAGGGAAAAGCTTCAGAGAGACATAGGATGAAAGGCAGATGACTACATTGTTATGTTTAGTATACCCGGAGTGAATCAACAAAAGTTTACTTTGTAGTTAAGACAGGAAGTGAAAGCAACAAAAGTCCCCATGCATTTCCCTCCCCTTTTTTAGTATGACAGAATCCAGGAGAACGCAAGGGCTGGATTTTTAATCAGAGAAGATAGGTAGAAATGAAATCTAACTGGATTCTGACACCTATTTCACTTCTATCTATCCCAGGGGTGTCAAACTCAATTTCATTGAGGGCCGCATCAGCATTGAGGTTGCCCTCAAGGGGCCGGGTATGTATGGCCAGGGTAGGTGTGGCCTACTGGGTGGGCGTGGCTAGAGTGTGTATGGCCTACTGGGTGGGCATGGCCAGCTCTACATTGTTCGCATCAAGGGTGCCTATGGGGGCCTGGGCAGGAGTGGGACAGATCTGAGGGTCTCTGGCAGAAGGAGGGTCTCTGGGCCAGGGCCAAGGCAGTGGGGGCCATTCCCTCACTGTTTCCAGGATGGCTTCGCGGGCCACATGAAACCACTTCGCGGGCCGGATCCGGCCCCCGGGTCTTGTGTTTGACATGTCTGATCTATCCCCTCTGACCCAAAATCAAGTCTCACCTTTCCCTGTGTTCTGCCATACTCCCAAGGGGGAGGGCTGATGTGCCTGTGGGGTTATTGCCCTTGCTTCCTCTTTTTGCTACAATGTAACCTTTGCCTTCATTTATTGCCTCTGTGTCTTCTACCTGCCCGCTGCAATGTAACCATTTGCTTCCTGCGTTGTGGGAACGTCCAGAATTTGGTCTCCCAAGAATTTGGCTTTTGACCTTTCAGCCTTTCCGTGCTTTCCTAGTTGGGCCTCTCTGTAGCTTCAGTGCAGAGCACACTCTCCTGGCTAGGAGGGGGGCCCGGCTAGCTCAGTCGGTAGCGCATTGGACTTCTAATTCAAAGGTTCCGGGTTCGAGTCCCGGCGGAGTCGCCAGATGAAGGGGAAAGAAATTCAGATGTAGGGACAGGAATTCAGGCGAAGGGAAAAGAATTCAGACCTGAGCCGATAGAGAGCTTTGAACCAGCCAGGCAGCCTCATCTCCAGAAAAAGAAGTTCCCCGAGCACTGCCCGCTGAACTTTTTATTCACCTCCAATAAAGATTACATCAGTCTCTCACAACCAGGATACACAGAAATAATTGGATACTCAGGTGCTTATGAGATCACACAAAAACAAGATAGCATAAGATGCATGTGAAGTCTTTATCATAGCGTTCCCAAACCTCCCACATGCCAGGCCCCCCTCCTAGCCAGGAGAGTGTGCTCTGCACTGAAGCTACAGAGAGGCCCAACTAGGAAAGCACGGAAAGGCTGAAAGGTCAAAAGCCAAATTCTTGGGAGACCAAATTCTGGACGTTCCCACACTGCGTTATCTCTCTCTCTGAACTCTATCTCCCTAAACTGTCAGCTAGAACAAGGGAGGAAATAAGGAATGTAACCTCATTGCCTGGTTTATTTCTACGCTCTCAGAGGTAGGTGTGAAGAAGCCGTCGACCATCACTGCGGGAGCTGGAGATGGGCTGATGTTATCTCCCCTTTTCCCATGATGGACTTAACAAATGGGGATTGGCCGTCCCATACCGGATGGGTGGACTATGGGGTGGGGTCTTGTTTGAGGATACTTTAACCTATTGCTCTGTGTGGGATATCTCAGATCCTGTCTATTATGCCTGCTATCAACTACTTTTAATAAAAGTTCCTGTTGGAAGAAATTGTTTCCAAGAGTTCTGCTTTCTTAAGATGTGGGATTGAAGTGGGTCCTTACATTAACTGTGATTTGTTACTGATTTGGACTAAAAAAGCAAGTATTATTTTTCTAACAGTAAACTTACTATATGATAATGAATAGCCCTGATACTTTATTTCATGAGTTCAGTAACATTTTAGTTGTGAAATGAATTTAAAATAATTCATTGACTGAAGCAGCAACTTCTTAATCATTAAAAATATAATTAAGGAGTTGCTGCTTCATTCAATGAGTTATTTTAAAGACCCATCTGGCTTTGATTCCATAGCAGTGATTCTTTTAGCAATTATCTTAACCTTATGGAATTCTGCATTTTGACCTAGAATGAGCTGGCTTTTGTAGCAAAAGTATCAAAGTTACTCTGGTAAATAGAAAAATGGGTGGTTTTGCAACCTTGTTCCAGAATATTAGAAAATATTGTTTTGCAAACAGTGACAAAAAAGTATTTATCCAAATAATGAATATGGGGAGTTTTTTGCACATTGCTGTGACAGATAAATTTACCATTTTCAATTATAATATTTATTTTATAGTGAGAGATTCTTTTTAAAACTGAATCGGAATGGTTTGCCAAAATGTCCAGAGAAGCCAGAAAGATATTGCTCTCTTTTTGTGGTGAGTTGCTTTATATATATTTGTCCTTATTTGCTGTATTTTAATGAGGTTTTTTATTTCTTGCTCAATAATCCAAATATATGACCAAAGTGTATGCAATAGTGATACTTCAGACTAATATCTAAGAACAAAGTAACATGATAATGTTACCAGGACTATGAACAGATATGTGTACAAATGTGGTGTTAATGAAGTATTTTTGAATACCCCATATTTTTTTCTTGACTGCTATTCAGTATGCTAGGCAGAAGAACACTTAATTTTTAAAAATTGTTTATATCAATAATCTGTAAAAAACCACATGATAATTTTGGATTGTTCTGATTCTTCACAGAATTTGGGAAGCAGTGAGCTTAGGAAGGACATCTACATTACTGTGCACATTATACGCATTGGTATGCATATACTAATTTCTCCTGACAAAGAAGGAAAACTTCTAATTGTACAATTGTTGTTAAGAATCCACATATGTTATATTAATGTATTACTTGTCAGTCTCATATCCTTTTTAAGGCAGATATAAACAGTTTTCTAGCTTATCAAACTGCAGGGCAGAGTCACATGAATTGACAAGTTATTATTACTGTTGTCATATTATTACTATTTTTAACACTTTGAAATGTTCATACAGGCAGATTAAATTCTCAGCTAAGCTAGCTACTCTGGAATATTTATATGCATGTATATGTATATGTGTGTGTGTGTTTGTGTATATCTGTGTGTCTGTGTATCTGTGTGTCTAATTTTATGTGTGTTTGTCTATGTGTGTATGCGGAATATCAATAAATGGAATAGTTAATATTCTGTTGAGTTCAATTCCTATCTGAGCTGCATATGTTCAGTTGCCTATAATTTCTGCCTTGCAAAGCCAAGAATAGATCCTAGGGATGTTGTTCTTTTTAAAATTGTACTACAAATATTCAGATTTGTGCAGGTTATTTTAAAACAAAGAAGATGTGACAACAATGATTTCAGCATGTGATTTGTTAATAAGAATGTGCCTTTCATTGCTCCATAATTTAAATATATAGCTCATGTGGATTTAAGGCAGAGATTGAGAGGATAAGCACACAAGGCACTGACAATTTGTCAAAATAGTAGAGGTGAAATTGAATTGTGGTTTTTAACAACATATAAGTGAAAATAATCATGTCTACATATAGTCTTCAATAAGAGATAACTTGTAAAATCCTTCCATTTTAGTTAAATTCTTGTTGGTTATCCTTAGAATCTTTTGTTGGCATGATTTTCCCTTCTTTGTTCTTCACCTCTTATTTTTATTATCTTGCATATCTCATATTTTTCGCAAGTACAGGTAGTCCTCAACTTACAGTTAAGATGATTACATGACCCTGGGACACTGCAACCATCACAAACAAATGCTAGTTGCTAAGCATCCAAATTTTGATTATGTGACCATGGGGATGCTGCAACAGTCATAAGTTTGAAAAATGGTCATAAGTCACTTTTTTCAGTGAGGTAACTTTGAATGGTCACTAAATGAACTGTTGTAAGTCGAGGACTACCTGTATTAGGAACGTACTAAATCAGATTGGACTTTAGATGCCCCACCAGAGAATTAAATTATGGTAAGTGAAGGTACAGCTAAATTAAAACTGTAAGATTTGCAACATAGTAAGAAATGAATACACACCATGGATAACTCCATGAATTTCAAACAGTTCACTTTAATAATTACAAAATCTCAGACTTGCTTAATCAGACAAATACCTATTAGGGCCACATACTTAACCTAACATTGGAAGGAATATATAAGGTAATGATTTTGGTTTCATGATTTTTATATTTCTAGATTTTGCTGAGAGAAATATGAGAAACCTGAATTACTGGATTCCTATATGAAAATTGTCAACCTCTATTCCTGAGAAAAGATTTAGTGAATGTATATAGCTGGAGCTTAAGAAATTTAATGTTGGTTCCTCTTTGATGTCAATAGAAGGCTTATAGGGAACTGTGGATGCTTCTAAGAAAAGTCAAATTTAGAATGCTGGCTCACATAGTTTAATGTAGGCATTTTCTCTAGTTTTCATGCTATTAGGTCAATTCAGAAGGAGACAGATTGAAGGTGTTCTTCACCATTGGCACAGTTAACATCCAATAAAATTATTAAATTATCTGTGGATGGTAGCAGATATGTTTTATTTAATGTCTCTTGTTTTTTTTTCTTTCACAATATTTTTTTTTTGACAGGCCGAATGGGAGCAGGTGAAAAGAAAAATGCTTGCAATATACAGTATCGGCGACCTTTTGGTTGTGCAGTCCTCAGTATGGCAGATCTAATGGCTGATGATACAAAAGATGACCTTATTTTAAAAGTATATATGTAAGAATACATATATTTGTAATATATTACAACAAAATTTGGATCATATTTTATCAGTGAAATATAATCTGTAGATTATTTTTCTTTCAAATTCTTTTTTATAACTTTTTATTGATTTTCCAATTTTCCAATGGTATCTTTGAAAAGCAACATGGTATCTGGGTTACAATAGTTCCATTTCGCACAAATACATATTATTACAAATCTCCAATTTGTTATAAGCAGAATTTCCTCTCTTTTTTCCTTTGATACATATTATCTCTTATCTAAATTAACATACTTTTTATTGTTATCCATCAGTTATTACATTTGTCAATACTTTAATATATTTTATATTTTAACATTCCATCTTTAAGACATCAGACACCTTATATACTTTTCCAGCTTTAATTTTACATTGATATTAAAGTTAAACATTTAAAGTTTCTCATTTTTATATTTCTAGGTGACCTCCCTTCCCTTTATACAATTCTAATACCTGGTAATATAAATATACTTCTTATCTATCTCATTTCCATATCAACAAGTTGATAATACAGTATAATATTCTTGTTTTCATTATAATTTCCACATATTAAAAATTAGCCAAAAATTTCTCCCATTTCAACATTTAATACAACCTTTCATATCACTACATCTGAATATTTACATTATATCATTCTTAACATATATACGTCTTAATCAATTTCATTTAAACAGCTCAATATTTCAATTTAACTGTTAATATTCATTCATCTGAGGGTTTTTTTAAAAAGTTAGCTAGTATTTTAATCTACTCATCAGAACAATCTCTCATAATCCAAGTACAATCCTGTCTATTTTAGTATTTTCGGTTTCAGGCCTCTTAGATATGTCCAGTCTTCTTCAATCTTATTCTTGCTTTTTTTCCTTTACCATATCATTTTTCTCTTCTTTGCTTCAGGATCATCAAAGAATTCATGTGTTATTATATCGTATTGAAGTAACCCTCCAATCTTCCTTTTTGAAGGGTTGAGGAGTCTAATAAAAGCACCAAATCCTCTCATTATTTTCATCTCTTGATATAGTTGTCCTGGACTGTGTGATTTTACTTCCATTTGTTTCTCATTTTTATCTTCAAATGTCTGTGCTTGTTGAGTAGTTAATTCTTCTATCAATGTATTTAATTGTTCAATTTCTTCTGTTATATTCTGTCCCAATAAATTATTAGTTGTAATCACAATTTGAGTTTGCTTCTCCAAGACACTTTCTGTTTTTCCCCAAAAGCTCTTATTTCATCGCCGGTTGTAGACAGGAACTGATAAGTCTGATAAGTTATTTTCATCATGGCATAGATTTGTTTCTATATTTCTTCCATGGTGGAGTCTCACATCTGGTGTTGAAGGTTAGTCTTATCTTGTTTTTCTAAGGAGTCAGCCAAATCTCTCTTCTCTCTCTCTCTCTCTTTTTTAAGAGTGTCAGATTGTAATTTCAAGTTTAGCCACTGAGTGTCCCCCAAGTGCTTAGAGAATTCTTTTCTGTTTCTTTTAGGGAACTATCTGTTAATCTCTTTCAATTATTTCTTCTATTTTGGAAGAACAAAGCCAAATTTTCAAATAAGAGTAGAAAGTAAGAAGTAGATGGTCAAAAGCTTTTAGTCCACAAGTTATAAAGTTCTAGTTGAGATCAATTCATTTTTTCAATGTTTTTTAAAAAACGCCCCTGGAGGCTAGATCACCGCTCTTTTGAAGGGAGGGTTGCAACTCCCCCCTCCCTCTCCACAGGGGGGAAAGTACTTAGCAGCTTATTTAGGTGAAAGGAAGAAGATTGGAATATGAGAGGAATCTTACCAGTCTCTTCCATGCTGCTTTAATGTTGCCTGGTGGTAAGTGTGACTTCGGCTGTCTGCAACCAAGTAGCCGGCCATGTTGCTATGGCCGGTGTTTCGTCCGCCAGTTCAAAGGGAATGCAGGCACTAATGTGGCTCCCCTGCATTTCTGCAAAAGCCCCTTCTTGCTGGTCGCCCCTCCAGGGCAACTCTTTGGCCCTTTTAGGACTCCTCAGCTGGATGTGGAAGATGAGACTGGATGTGGAAGATGAGAGCCATCTTCCAGATGTCCATAACAGGAGCGTTAGCAAACCGGAAGCCTTGATCAAGCTTTCATTGGCTAACTGCCAACATCGTCAGGATGGAAACACTGGGGTGGGGAGATCGCGTTTATACTGTTGGTGTCTGCACTCTGCTCATGGAGCATGTCACCAATCTGTTTGTTGAGGTCGGCCGTATTTCTTTGTGTCATGCGCCCTAAAGATCCACTCCACAATAAAGAAAAATCCTCGGTCATGTATAACATGTCATGCCAGAATTGCAATTGCAATTACATTGGGAGACGGCAAAATGACTGAGGACTAGGGTGCATGAACACAAGCTCGCTATTAGAAGACAAGAACAAAATTCACAGGTGTGGGCACACATGGCTACACATAACCACATCTTTAATCTAACAGGGTGTTCTGAACCAGCCCTCTTCTAACAAACCCCTTATCAGAAAGAAGAGACTGGAGAGCGTCCAAGGCTAAAAGGCTTCTGCCAAGATTTAATTACGCAGTTAACAAAAACACTAGAGCTTGTCTTCTCAAGCGGAAAAGTTGCTTTCAGCAACCAGCCCCTCCCCAAACACTCCTTTTATAGAGAGCTCAGGGCGTGGTCTCCCTGTGCCTCCTCCCGAGGAGTCCCATAGCCTTTCTTTGTTTGTTCCTGCTCGACTGCCTCCTGCGTCGGGCGTCCTTGAACAGGGCCAGCTGTGGGTCATCATCCTCCGCACTCTCGGGCTCACACAGCTGAGAAGAGGTCCCCGGCTGAGGACTCTGCAAAGCCTCCAAACCATCATCAGCCGGTTTGTCTCCCTCCTCCCCCTCATCTGAGTCCTCCGATACGTCGGAGCCGGCTGTCGGACCCACAGGCTGGCCCTGAGTCACAACACTATCCCGCACCGCAGGGCCCTTCCCCCGGGTCTGCCGATCCGGATGCGGTCGGGATGGGAACTGTTCGTGAAAAGCAGTCACCAACGCAGGGGCATGAACGGCGGTCGCGTCTTCCCATGTGAAGTCCTCCGGCCCGTACCCTTTCCACTCGATCAGGTACTGGAAGCGACCTTTCAGCCAGCGGGAATCCCTGATGCTGGCGACCTCGTACTCGGGGGTGCTGCCTCCATCACGAGTTCCTGATGGGGGAGGTTCCGCTTGGCGAAGTGGACAGGCCGGTTGTTCGGGGACCAACAAGGACCGATGGAAGACGGGGTGCACGCGCAGGGAACGTGGCAGAGTTAAACGATAGGCGACCGGATTGATGACGGCCTCGACTGGGAACGGTCCAAGGTAACGGTGGTCCAGCTTCCTCGCCGGCCGAGTGGATGGTAGGTTCCTGGTGGACAGCCAGACCCGATCCCCCACCGATAGTGGAGGCGTATCCCTTCTCGACCGATCGGCGAACCTCTTGTAGTCGGCCTTGGCCTTCTCCAGCTGCCGTCGCACCAACCGATGGATCGCCTGTAATTCCGTCATAAATTCGTTCGCTGCCGGCTCCGATGAGTCCACGGGAGAAAGGGGGAAAAACCGGGGGTGATAACCCACGTTGGCCAAGAACGGTGTCATCTGCGTGGAGGTGTGCTGCGAGTTGTTAAAGGCAAACTCGGCTATGGCCAAATAGTCCACCCAATTGTCCTGCTGCAGGTTAACGTAGCAGCGCAGATACTGCTCTAAGATGCCGATGACCTTCTCGGTACCCCCGTCGGTTTGTGGATGATGCGCGGACGAGAGGCAAACCTTAATGTCCAACGCCCGCATCAACTCCTGCCAGAAGCGGGCTGTAAACTGGGCCCCCCTATCGGAGACGACTCTATCGGGAAGGCCGTGCAGCCGGAACACCTGTTGGATGAACATGCAACTAGTGGCGCGAGCTGACGGTAAGCCGCGACAAGGGATGAAGTGCGCCATCTTGGTCAGCATGTCCACCACCACAAACACTGTCGTGAAGCCGGAGGATGGGGGTAGATCCGTCAGAAAGTCCATGGACACAGCCCCCCAGGGTCTCTTGGGTGTTGGCAAGGGCTGCAGTAAACCAGGCGGGGCCCCTGTCGCTGACTTGGCCTGCCTGCAAGGAATGCAGGAGGTGACATAAGACTGGACATCGTGTCGGACTCGGGGCCACCAAAAAGTACGGGAGACCAAGTTCAGAGTCTTGAACAGGCCAAAATGCCCCGCAGCCGGGTTATCATGACACTGGCTGAGGACGAGTCCCCTGAGTGGCCCTCCTGGAACATAGAGCCGGTCACGATAATACAGGAGTCCATCCGCGACCGACCAAGGCGAATCTGGCCCCACCTCTTCCTTCCGCTGAGCCACCCACGCCTCCTGCTGCTGCGCCTCCCGGATCCGAGCCCGTATATCCACCGGCTCCCGCACCGCAGCAAAAGACTCGACGGGGATCACTGTCCTGGGCGGAAGCTTGTCTTCCGCTCGGGTGTATTCGGGCTTTCTGGACAGAGCATCCGCTCTCTGGTTGTGCCCGCTTGGTATGTACCGCACCCGGAAGTCAAACCTCGCAAAGAAGAGGGACCACCGGATCTGGCGTTGATTCAAATTCCGAGCGGTCTGCAGGCTTTCCAGATTCTTGTGGTCCGTCCGGACCTCGATCTGATGCCGCGCCCCCTCCAGATGATGCCTCCAAGCCTTGAACGCCGCCTTGATGGCCAGCAGCTCCTTCTCCCAGATGGTATAGTTGCGCTCCGAGGGGTTCAATTTCCGAGAGTGATACGCGCAAGGGAAAAGGGTACCGCTGGGCGTCGTCGCCTGGAGTAACACGGCCCCAATGGCAATGTCGGAGGCGTCCGCCTCCACGACAAACGGCCATTGCGGGTCGGGATGTTTCAAGATGGGCTCCTTCATGAAGGCGTCCTTCAAAGCCTGGAACGCCTGTTGTTCGGGGGCGTTCCACTGGAACCGAGTCTTCTTCTGCAGGAGCCGGGTGAGGGGGGCTGTCAAGGCAGCAAAGCCAGGGATGAATGTCCGATAGTAGTTGGCAAATCCAAGGAGTCGCTGAACGTCCTTCACGCGACGCGGGGGTTGCCAACTCTGCAACGACTCGACTTTACTCGGCTCCATGGCGATGCCCTCAGGAGAAATGCGGTGACCCAGGAAATCGATGGTCACCTGGTAGAACTGGCACTTCTCCAACTTGGCAAACAGCCGATGTTCCCGGAGGCGCTGCAGGACCTGACGGAGATGCTGATGATGCGCTTCACGCGACGGGGAGTAAATCAGGATGTCGTCCAGGTAAATCACGACAAACTGGTCCAACAGATCCCGAAAGATATCGTTCATAAAATGCTGAAACACAGCGGGGGCGTTGGTCAAGCCAAACGGCATCACCGTGTACTCGAAATGTCCATAGCGAGTACCAAACGCCGTCTTCCACTCATCACCCGGCCGAACCCTGACGAGGTTGTAAGCTCCACGCAGGTCCAGTTTCGTGAAGATCTTAGCCTCCCGGAGTCGGTCCAAGAGCTCGGGGATGAGGGGCAGCGGGTAGCGGTTACGCACCGTGATGGCGTTGAGTTTCCGGTAGTCACAGCAAAGCCGTAACTCGCCCGACTTCTTTTTGACGAAGAGCACGGGTGCAGACACTGGCGAGGACGAGGGCCGGATGAAACCACGAGCCAAATTCTTTGTCAGGAATTCCCGCAATGCAGCCAACTCGGGCTCCGACATGGAGTACAAACGCCCCACTGGGAGAGGCGCATCAGGGACTAGGTCAATGGAGCAGTCGTAGGGCCTGTGCGGGGGTAATTGGTCCGCCTCTGACTCGCTGAACACGTCAGCAAAGTCGGACAGTTCGGGAGGCAAGGAAACCCCTGGGGAACCCTCCACCTGGCCGGCACAGATATGGCGGGTGTGGTCCACGCACTGCAAACTTGGGAAGGTGACCAAGTTCTGAGACCAATAGATCTGTGGATCATGCGCCCGGAGCCACGCCAGTCCCAAGACCACGGGGAAGTGCAGATCCGAAGTGACGTAGAACTGAATGGCCTCCACATGGGTACTGATGGCCATACACACGGGTTGCGTGGCGGCCGTAATAGGCCCGGACAGGAGCACTCGACCATCGATGGTCTCCACAAGCATGGGCGGATCCACTGGACACTGGGGAACAGCCCATTTGGCCACAAAGGCCGAATCCATAAAGTTAGTGGTAGCCCCAGAGTCAATTAAGGCATGGACCGGAATCCCCTCTGGCTTGCCAGGAAGGATCAGACGTGCCTCCAGAATCAAATGCCGTGGAGGTTCACAGGCACCGTCGGAACGGCGTCGCTCGGCGTGGTCGTTGTGGGTCGCCCGATCTTTCACACCGTCTAGATCGGGCTCGGGCCGTTTCCCGACAGCAAAGCAGGGGACTTTCTCGGGGCAGGCTTGATCACTGACGCCCGCTGACGCTTCTTCGGGCAAGAAGCAGCCAAATGTCCAGGGTCCCCACAGTAAAAACACAACCCCCCCGATCGTCGTCTGTCCATTTCCGTCTCCGATAGACGGGACCTGGCGGCACCCAGCTCCATTGGCTCCTCCCTCTGGACTGGGGGCTCACGCACAACAGGAGCGGCAGGGGTCTGTGGGGTGGCACGGCGACTCTTTCGCTGCTGCAGCCGGGCATCGATCCGCAGACAAAGATGGATCAGCCCATTCAGGTCTGAGGGAATGTCCACGCGGGCCAGCTCATCCAACATCTCCTCCGACAAGCCATCCTGGAAGGCATCCACGAGCGCAGCCTCATTCCAGGCGGAATCCTGGCTAAGCAGCCGGAAATCGCTGATGTAGGCCTGTAGGGGGCGCTGACCCTGCCTCAAAGCTTTCAGGCATCGGGTGGCCGTCTGCGCCTTAATTGGGTCCTCATACATGAGGCGCATATGGTCACAAAACCCCCCAAAGTTATCCAACAAAGGGCTAGGCTGTGCCAACAGAGGCGTGCCCCAATGAGCTGCATCTCCCGACAGAAGGCTCAACACGAAACCCACCTTATCTCGGTCAGTGGGGAAATCAGCTGCTCTCACGCTGATAAAAAGCTGGCATTGTCCCAGGAAGGCAGGAAACAGTTCTGGATTGCCAGCAAATTTATCCGGCATAGCTATCTGACATTTCCTCCTGGGTGGGGGTGCAGCATGTACCTGGGCTTGTAGTTGCCCCACTTGAGCTGCCAGCAAAGTGAGTTGCTGGGTGAGCTGAGCATTCTCAGCAAGAAGCTGCTCCATCGTAGTTGTAAGGGGTGGGAGGCTGAAAGCAAACTGTTCTGAACCAGCCCTCTTCTAACAAACCCCTTATCAGAAAGAAGAGACTGGAGAGCGTCCAAGGCTAAAAGGCTTCTGCCAAGATTTAATTACGCAGTTAACAAAAACACTAGAGCTTGTCTTCTCAAGCGGAAAAGTTGCTTTCAGCAACCAGCCCCTCCCCAAACACTCCTTTTATAGAGAGCTCAGGGCGTGGTCTCCCTGTGCCTCCTCCCGAGGAGTCCCATAGCCTTTCTTTGTTTGTTCCTGCTCGACTGCCTCCTGCGTCGGGCGTCCTTGAACAGGGCCAGCTGTGGGTCATCATCCTCCGCACTCTCGGGCTCACGCAGCTGAGAAGAGGTCCCCGGCTGAGGACTCTGCAAAGCCTCCAAACCATCATCAGCCGGTTCGTCTCCCTCCTCCCCCTCATCTGAGTCCTCCGATACGTCGGAGCCGGCTGTCGGACCCACAGGCTGGCCCTGAGTCACAACACTGGGACTGAGGCAATTGCCAGTGACAACACTAAAGTTGGCCGCTTGTTTAAGGAAGTTTGGTTTTCAAACCATTCCTCTATCAACCAGCACATAGACCTCCACCCTGCATACTAGGCACTAAGGAATTGGGAAGAGGAATGACGTGCGTGATATGAAGGCGAACAATGCAAGCATTAACAGAGCGCCTCATTGTATCAAAATCAAGATTGCACCAACACACAACCACCCTGCAATGTAGAACACAGGGAAGAAGAGCAACAACTATTTAGGACCTCTGGTATGAGAACACGGGCAATGACTAGAACTATGGCTACAACACATGGAACTATCAGCAATTCATTTTTGACAACAGATACCCAGAGACAACTACATCCCCCAAAAACAGATGCACGACAACTCAATGAAATACAGCTGACCTCAACAAACAGATTGGTGACACACTCCATGAGCAGAGTGCAGACACCAACAGTATAAACGCGATCTCCCCACCCCAGCGTTTCCATCCTGATGACGTTGGCAGTTAGCCAACAAAGCTTGATCTTTTAGCAATAAAAACTGTTTTAGTTTTTCTTATTCCATCCCAGTGTTTGTTTAGTTTGTTAATTTTAACATGCCTGGGATTTGCATTTTTAATCTTATCAAGGAATACATATACATATACACACACACACACCACACGCACACACACACACACACACACACACATATGTGTGTTCGTAGATTTTCACGGGTACAGGTATGTAGGTCTTGGCGTATTTGGGTCTTTTCCTGTGTAAGATTGAGAGTGTCTTGGCGATGTTTCGACGAGGTCTGAAGATGACGAGTGGGACCTCATTGAAACGTCGCCAAGACACTCTCAATCTTACACGGGAAAAGACCTGAATACGCCAAGACCTACATACCTGTACCCGTGAAAATCTACGAACACACACACACGTGTGTGTGTGTGTGTGTGTGTGTGTGTGTGTGTGTGTCTTGAGTGTTTTTGAGCTCCTCGTCGACCCAAATATGGGCGAAATCAATCCAAATTTATTATATATGGGTGTGTGGGTGTGTGTGTGTGTGTGTTTCACACTCCACTGTATAGTAAATTAAAAAAATGTGGCCTATTTTTTTTTTTTTTTTGCATATGAGCAACTCACCTAGCATACGCAGTCTTGTAAGATTCTTGCTGCAGTACATCAGAATCGTAGGAACCCATCTGCCCTTCTGATCAGCCATCAGCTGGGGTCATGGATCAATTGAGTTTTAACAGAGAACTCAGGAGAGACTTAATTTTTTCTATTCTTCCCTACCATCTGCAGCAAGGATTTGCTTATTGATTATAAGAGATGAGGCTAGTAAAATGATCAGCACAACTCAGCCAGATAGAACAACTGTGGAGACATAGAATATATGCATTCCACTTTGAAGGTTGAGAAAAAATGGGAA
Source organism: Vipera ursinii (assembly GCF_947247035.1). Taxonomy (NCBI): domain Eukaryota; kingdom Metazoa; phylum Chordata; class Lepidosauria; order Squamata; family Viperidae; genus Vipera; species Vipera ursinii. The sequence continues at coordinate 32,018,052 of NC_139515.1, forward strand.
ATTTCTGCTTTTGTCTGGTTCCTGAATGTGGGTTCAATTTCTGGAGGAGTAAAAATTCAAAGCAGTCTGAAATCTGATACTAGAAGGTTAGAGAAAGGCTTTAATCTATTCTTCCCTAGGCCATTCTTTGCAAATTTGCTACAATATAATTTATTATTTATTTTAATTCCATTTATATCCCGCCCTTCTCCGAAGACTCAGGGCGGCTTACAAGCTTAGCAGTATAAACTGTATTGATTAATCATACAATTATATTAAAATTTATTTAAAAAGTATAGAAAAAACAATAGACATCTTCATCCCTGCATTCAACACCAATCTCTTCCAGGTAGTTTATCTTTTTCAAAATGGTTTTTGAGGTAACAATTGTAATATGAAGGTTTGCAGTTTGGGTTAACCTAAATGAGGGAAAAATGAGATCTTATTCTGTGGCTTTTATTTGTTAGCCATGTTCTGGAATTGTTTGTTATTTTTAAAGTTAGTATTAGGATTAGAAATCATTATGTGTCTCAAGGGCAACTTTTCTCCAGCTATGGTCCTCAGGATCCTGAATTAAAGCTGTGGGAAGCAATGGATTTGAAAAGACTTTACAACAATGTAATGGGCTAGTAGTGTAATGGATTATTTTTACTTTTGTTAAAATTCATTTGGAAGTGTTTCCTGCTGAATGTATCACCAGTGGACAAGTTTTATTTTCCAACTGTGTTTTGTATTGAGAATATATTTTAAGCTTTTCTTTAAAGCAGAGAATAGGATCTAGAATCATGAAGTTGGAAGGACCATGTCAAGCGACATAGTCCAACCTTCTGATCATTGCAAAAATCCAAATTAAAACATCTCAGACTTACTGATAGATTCACTTAATCTAAGCTCATATCCCACTGGCAGTAACAGTTGATATAGGACTGAGCTTTCATATGCAAACTTGCCTAATAGCAGCAGTAACTCATTTACCAATTAGAATTGCACACAATGCTATGAAACAATAGTCTTAAGTTTTTACATTGCATGCATGATACATATTTATATTATTATGCAAACAGATAATAGAACTTGTGCTGCTGTCTCAGCTGATGAATCTGGTAAAATGCTGATAGATGGATGAATTAAAGTCAGGGTGTTTTTCTCATAGAACACTCAGAACGGCGTTCCAGAACCTTTTTTTTTGCAAAAACAACAACAACAACAACCAACCCAGCTCCCTTATTGGTTTTCCTAAGCCTATTGCAGGGCTAGTAATATTGGCTCTTTTTTATGACTCGTGGACTTCAACTCCCAGAAATCCTAAGCCAGCCATGCTGAGGGGAAAGGGAGAGGTTTCCAAGCTGAGCCATATTGGCTCAGGAATTCTGGGAGTTGAAGTCCTTGAGTCATAAAAGAGCCTGCACTAGAGGAGGACATTAAAATTATTTACAAGATTACTTCTTTAGGAACTAAACTTTTAGAATCTAAAACAGCTAATTCAGAAAAGCCAACAGGAAAGAACCTCACATTTTTCATCTGCTTCTGTCTTTTGGAAGGTAAAATTAAATAACAAAATAATCTATTTCTTATGTTAACATCTCTGCAATGAAATCAAAGGCAACAGGAAAGAAATGAGAAACATTTTTCTCAATGTAATATGTCTAATTTAGCTGATTCTAGAAAAAAAATAGTATCTTTTGTACACTCTTGAAAACTATTTTGAATCTAAACAATTCTTAAGAATGAAACATTCTTAATTTGGACTTTACTTTTACTGTTTGGACTGTTGTGTGTTTTGAAAAATAGATTATTTAGAATCTAGTTATGTTGCACTTTCAGTCTTTAAATAATTAACCTAGTATATATATAACAACCCCTTCATGGATTACTGACTTGTCGTGGCGAAGGGGCTTGCGTAATTCAATGAAGCTATGAGCTATACCGTACAGGGCCACCCAAGACGGAAAGGTCATAGCAGAGAGTTCTGACAAAACATGATCCACTGGAGAAGGAAATGGCAACCCACTCCAGTATCTTTGCCATGAAAACCCTATGGACAGTACCAAAAGGCAAAACGATATGACGCTGGAAGATGAGCCCCTCAGGTCAGAAGGCGTCCAATATGCTACTTGGGAAGAGCAGAGGGCTAGTACTAGTAGCGCCAGAAAGAATGAAGTGACTGGGCCAAAGCTGAAAGGATGCTCAGCTGTGGATGTGTCTGGTGGTGAAAGGAAAGTCCAATCCTGTAAAGATTTTTTCTCCATAGGAACCTGGAATGTAAGATCCATGAATCAAGGAAAGCTGGACGTGGTCAAACAAGAGATGACAAGACTGAACATTGACATCTTAGGTATCAGCGAACTAAAATGGACAGGAATGGGTGAATTTAATTCAGATGACCATCAGATATACTACTGCAGGCAAGAATCCCTCAGAAGAAATGGAGTAGCCTTCATAGTCAATAGAAGAGTAGGAAAAGCAATACTGGGATACAATACTCAAAATGACAGAATGATCTCAGTTCGAATCCAAAGCAAACCATTCAATATCACAGTAGTCCAAGTCTATGCCCCAACCACCAGTGCTGAAGAGGATGAAATTGACCGGTTCTGTGAGGCCCTACAGCACCTTATAGAACTAACACCAAAAAATGATGTCCTTATCATCATGGGGGATTGGAATGCTAAAGTAGAAAGCCAAAAGATAACTGGAATAACAGGCAAGTTTGGCCTTGGAGTACAAAATGAAGCAAGGCACAGGCTGATAGAATTTTGTCAAGAGAATACGATGGTCATAGCAAACACTCTTTTCCAACAACCCAAGAGACAGCTCTACACATGGACATCACCAGACGGTCAACACAGAAATCAGATTGACTATATGCTCTGCAGCCAAAGATGGAGAAGCTCTATACAGTCAGTAAAAACAAAACCAGGAGCTGACTGTGGCTCAGACCATGAGCTTCTCATTGCAAAGTTTAGGCTTAAAATGAAGAAAGTAGGGAAAAACTCTAGGCCAGTCAGGTATGAATTAAATCATATCCCTGTTGAATATACAGCAGAGGTGACAAATAGATTTAAGGAATTAGATCTGATAGACAGATCTGAAGAACTATGGACAGAGGTTCACAACATTGTACAACAGGTAGCAACCAAAACCATCCCAAAGAAAAAGAAATGCAAGAAAGCAAAATGGCTGTCTGAGGAAGCTTTGCAAATAGCTGAGGAAAGGAGGGAAGTGAAAGGCAAGGGAGAAAAAGAAAGATACGCTCAATTGAATGCAGAATTCCAGAGAATAGCTAGAAGAGATAAGAATGCCTTCTTAAATGAACAGTGCAATAGAAATAGAAGAAAACAATAGAATAGGGAGGACCAGAGATCTTTTCAAGAAAATTGGAGAGATGAAGGGAACATTTAATGCAAAAATGGGCATGATAAAGGACCAAAATGGCAGGGACCTAACAGAGGCGGAAGAGATTAAGAAGAGATGGCAAAATTACACAGAAGAACTATACAAGAATGAGCTTAACGTCCCTGATAATCACAATGAGGTGGTCACTGACCTCGAGCCAGACATCCTAGAATGTGAAGTGAAGTTGGCCTTAGAAAAACTGAGCAACAACAAAGCTAGTGGAGGTGACAGTATTCCAGCTGAGCTATTCAAAATCTTAAAAGACGATGCAGTAAAAGTGCTACACTCAATTTGCCAGCAAATTTGGAAAACTCAACAGTGGCCACAGGATTGGAAAAGGTCAGTTTACATTCCAATTCCAAAGAAAGGCAGTGCCAAAGAATGTTCAAACTATTGCACCATTGCACTCATTTCTCACGCTAGTAAAGTTATGCTTAAAATCCTACAAGCTAAACTTCAGCAGTATGTGGATCGAGAACTACCAGTAGTGCAGGCAGGATTTCGAAGAGGCAGAGGAACTAGAGATCAAATTGCCAACATACGCTGGATCATGGAGAAAGCTAGAGAGTTCCAGAAAAACATCTACTTTTGCTTCATTGACTATGCTAAAGCCTTTGATTGTGTGGATCACAACAAACTGTGGCAAGTTCTTAAAGAGATGGGAGTACCAGACCATCTTATTTGTCTCTTGAGAAACCTATATGCGGGCAAAGAAGCAACAGTGAGAACTGGACGTGGAACCACTGATTGGTTCAAAATTGGAAAAGGAGTCCGGCAAGGCTATACTGTCACCCTGTCTATTTAACTTATATGCAGAGCACATCATGAGAAAGGCAGGGCTAGATGAATCAAAAGTTGGAATTAAGATTGCCGGAAGAAATATCAACATCCTAAGATATGGAGATGATACCACTCTAATGGCAGAAAGTGAAGAAGAACTAAAGAGCCTCGTGTTACGTGTGAAGAAGGAGAGTGCAAAACTTGGGTTGAAACTTAACATTAAGAAAACCAAGATCATGGCATCTGGCCCTCTCAATTCCTGGCAAATAGATGGGGAAGAAATGGAGGTAGTGACAGATTTTATTTTCCTGGGCTCCAAGATCACTGCAGATGGGGACTATAGCCAAGAAATTAAAAGACGCTTGCTCCTGGGGAGGAAAGCTATGGCAAATCTAGACAGCACACTAAAAAGCAGAGACATCACCAAGCCAACAAAAGTGCGTATAGTCAAGGCTATGGTCTTCCCAGTTGCAATGTATGGCAGTGAAAGCTGGACCATAAGAAAGGCTGAGCGCCAAAGAATTGAGGCCTTTGAACTATGGTGCTGGAGAAGACTCCTGTGAGTCCCTGGACTGCAAGGCGATCAAACCGGTCAGTCCTAGAGGAGATCAACCCTGACTGCTCTTTAGAAGGCCAGATCCTGAAGCTAAAACTCAAATACTTTGGCCACCTAATGAGAAGGAAGGACTCACTGGAGAAGAGCCTCATGCTGGGAAAGGTGGAGGGCAAGAGAAGAAGGGGACGACAGAGAATGAGGTGGCTGGATGGAGTCACTGAAGCAGTAGGTGTGAGCTTAAATGGACTCCAGCAGATGGTAGAGGACAGGAAGGCCTGGAGGAACGTTGTCCATAGGGTCACGATGGGTCGGATACGACTTCGCAGCTAACAACAACAATACATAACAATATATGATGTTTTCCCTGGTGAGCTTAACATCAATAACAACATTTATTAAAAAGGCTAAAATAATTTCTGGGGGTATTATCTGTATAGTAAAATTTTGGACAAGCAGTGATCATGTTGCATATGTGCATAAGCATAGTCAGTAGCATATGCCTTTTTAAAAATATCAAACATGCAAAGAAACAAAAATAAGTCCAAAATATCTGTGTTACATCCAGAAATGCCAACGTTGCAACCAATATTTCTCATCCATAACTATGGTACCCTAAGGATACCTGCATACATGCAAATGTTTCTCTGGGATCAATAACGCAACAGGGATTGCTTTTTCCTTCCAGTAACATATACCTAAAACCAGCTTATTGCATTTGGCAATTGTACTAAAAAAATCTCATTCATTTAATTTGAAATCAAGTGAAAAATTGATTTAAATTAATTTTATTAAAACAAATTAATGGCAATTCTTTTATAAAAAGTTGCCTCAAACAAAATGAGTTTGACATGCCTGCTCTACATAGTTGAATGCTCCAAAATAAATTCTAGACCAGGCCTGTACATGCAGCCTACCAAGCACCGTTGGACAGAGCACAGACTTTTTTTTAAAAAAGTAATAAAATCACCACCACTGCCCTGAAAGTCATGTTGCCTAGTGCCTCCATGGCTTACCATGACCACAAGCTCCAACACTGTAGATGCTCCTCTAGTCACCAAATCACTGATTAGCCCACCAGCATTCCTTTTGCAGACCACAAAGATTTTTAATTTATCAGCGTGGGCCTTTCCTTTCTAAAAGATAATAATAATAATAATAATAATAATAATAATAATAATAATAATAATAATAATAATAATAATAATAATAATAATAATAATGAAGAAGAAGAAGAAGAAGAAGAAGAAGAAGAAGAAGAAGAAGAAGAAGAAGAAGAAGAAGAAGAAGAAGAAGAAGAAGAAGTAGTAGTAGTTGGAAGGGACCTTGGAGGTCATCTAGTCCAACCCCCTGCTCAGGCAGGAAACCCTATACCACTTAAGACAAATGGCTCTCCAGTCTCCTCTTAAAAACTTCCAGTGTTGGAGCATTCACCACTTCTGGAGGCAGGTTGTTCCACGGGTTAATTGTTCTAACTGTCAGGAAGTTTCTCTTTAGTTCTAGGTTGCTTCTCTCCTTGACTAGTTTCCATCCGTTGCTTCTTGTCCTGCTTTCAGGTGCTTTGGAGAATAGCTTGACTCCCTCTTCTTTGTGGCAGCCACTGAAATATTGGAACACTGCTATTATGTCACCCCTCACCCTTCTCTTCATTAAACTACACATACCCAATTCCAGCAACCGTTCCCTATATGTTTTAGCCTCCAGTCTCCCAATCATCTTTGTTGCTCTTCTCTGTACTCTTTCTAGAGTCTCGACATCTTTTTTACATTGTGGTGACCAAAACTGGATGCAATATTCCAGGTGTGGCCTTACCAAGGCATTGTAAAGTGGTATTAGTACTTCACGTGATCTTGATTCTATCCCTCTGTTAATGCAGCCTAGCACTCTGTTGGCTTTTTTGGCAGCTGCAGCACACTGCTGGCTCATATTTAAGTGATTATCCACTAGGACTCCGAGATCTCTCTCACAGTTACTACTATTGAGCAAGGTACCACCTATACTATACCTGTGCATTTGATTTTTCCTGCCTAAATGTAAAACCTTACTTTTTTCACAATTGAATTTCATTTTCTTAGATAGTGCCCAGTGTTTGAGTCTGTCCAGGTCCTCCTGTATTTTGAGCCTATCTTCTGGAGTATTGGCTATTCCTGCCAGCTTGGTGTTGTCTGCAAATTTGATGAGTTCCCCATCTATCCCCTCATCCAAATCGTTGATGAAGATGTTGAACAGCTGCACAGACCTTTTCTAGATTTTCCTCTTGCCTTTCCGAGTTAACTCCTTGGTCTGTCATTGAGCAAGAACTGACTTTGTAGGGAAGCATATTATCATTTGATGTATATTTAACATATGTTCTACCTTTATTTGCCAATTATATAATATTTGTATGCAATCCACATGGCGAGGTTTGGGGGAACTTACAATAGAAAAAATATATTTTTAAAATCATAAGATTAAAACATCGCCTGGGCCACACCGCCTCCGCTGCCCGCATTGCGCAGCACCGCCATATAGAGTGGGCTCTGCTGCTCCCACAGCACCAGCTGCGCCGACTCCGGCCCCAGGGAGGGGAGCCCACCACCAACACCCTTCGCACCTGTGACTGCAGCAGCACCGCCCCCCACCCCCCGCCTCCTGCGCCCGCCAAGATGAGAGTTCTGGCACCTTTTTTTTTTTAGAAAAAAAGCACTGATTAAAATTATTGCTGAAAGTAACTATTTGAATAGCAACTGCAGAGGGCAGGTTTGCTCAGGGTATCCTTAACATCTGGAGCTGACTGGATTATTCACATTTTTACTTTTCCTGTTGATGCAACATTAACCTCTGAGCAACATGTCTTAAATTCATTCTCATGAAACTTCAGGTGCTAGTGGATATTCACATATTACAGGTAGAAATAATGCTTGCATGCATTTCTTATTTGGAGAGAAATCCTCTGAACTGGCAATGGGAAACATTTGTTCTCTGTAGCTTTTACAATGTTTACCTCTTTTACAGGTGTAACACAGAGAGTGACTGGTTTCAAATTCATGAAAGCATCATAAAAAAACTAAATGCACGCTATAACCTCACAGGATCCAATGCTGGTAAATATATTTTCTGGTTTTGTTTGGCAGACAGCACTTTGCTTTGCATGTGTTACAAAACATATGGTTCCTGTTCAGCTTGGAAGCTGTTTAGGGAACATTTATGATAGGATAGGAAATCTCTGATCCTGATTTTAAAAATGAGAAATTTATAATTTTATTCTTTTTAAAACATTTGGTTTACTTTAGACATTTTCTAAAACTCTCTCACAGCCTTTTTCCCATGTCATAGTTTGGAAAAAAATGATACATTTTAGAGTGTTTTGATTGACTTTTATTAGATTTTTGGTAATATTTTTACTGAAGCTTATTGCAATATAAAATTGAAAAGAAAATAAAAATAGGGAAATGAGGGAGGAAAAGCAGAAGGGTGTGAAATAAAGGTGGAAAGAAAGCATTGATTTCCAACTTTTTTCAGTGCAATAAAATACAAAATAACATAACAACCCCAATTTGTTATTTTTATATATTTAGTAAACTAATTTCTAAACTAATCTAATCAGCAAAACCCAGTCAGAATTTATTTTTTTCCTGTTTCAAACACAAAGTCTAGAAGCAGTTTCCAAGTAGAAACAAAACTAGATATATTCATTTCTTTGATTAAAACAGTTAATTTTGTCAACTCTGCTAGCATTATCACTTTTTCCATTTATTCTGCCACTGTGGGAATTGACATATTTTTCCATTTTTGTATTAATAAAATTCTTTATGCTATCAACATACATATAATGAAGTTCCAAAATTGTTTGAAATTCCTTCTCCAGTAGTTCTAAAATAAAAGCTTCTGGTTTCAGCTTTATATTCATTTTAAGAATCTTCTGAATTAAAGCATAAAACATCTATGACAAACAGTGGCGTAGCGTGGGTTGCCAGCACCCGGGGCAAGGCAACCGGAAGCGGAAATAGAGGGGCGGGCTGGCGGTGACGTCACGGCACTGCTGAAAAGACGCGCCCCGCAGCAGCGTAGACTTTCCAAGAAGAGTCACGCGCATGCGGGATGCTTCCGGGTCCCTCTCAAGGGCGGCTGGGCGGGGCTCCGACCTGCAAGAGCCGCTGCATTCAAGCTCGCACGTGAGCCCCGCTAAATAAAGCCACGCATGCGCACGAAGCTAGGCCGGCCGGCCAGCGGGTCCGTCTTCGCTCGGCCAAACCTGCCAGGGCGCCTGTGGGGCGCTTGCGGTTGGCCTGAGCCTGGGCGGAGAGTTGGCCGCTTCTATTTATTTTATTCAGTTTATGTGGCCGCCCATCTCACCTGCCGGACTCATTTCGCTTTGCAAGAAAGAGCAGCTCGAGAGCGGAGCCAAGCCAACTCTGTGCAGCCCTTGGGGCTCCCTGAGCAGCTCAGTGCGAGCGCGCCCCCCCAGATGTTGTGCCCGGTGCGGCCGGCCCCCCCTGCACCCCCCACGCTACGCCACTGATGACAAATTGTATATTATAATGTTGATAAGTCTGTTTGTGCCTTGGTAAATATTAGCAAACAGCAACTCTTCATGAGAATGTCAATGTAAATTGCTATCTAAAAGAAAGCAAAAATTAAGATTGGCTCTTGTGATTCAGCATTAATATAACTTAAAATAATCCCAGTAAATCAAAGGCCAAGACAAAATTTTAATAAGAACTTTTTTTTGCTCAGTAAAAATTGCTCACTTAATTTTAATCAGAGTTTGACAGTGGGAAAAAAGTATTTTGAAGTTCAAATATTCTGAGTATATATATCCATAGACCTACTTGGAAAATATTAAGTCATATTTTATAAGTTTTAAAAGGTGGAAAAAGAGGGCTCTATCCTACTCACAAAATGCAGTTGCTTGTGTGGTTACTGTTATATGACCTTGAATACCAATTCTCAAGGAAAGAAGCTCCCAAAGCCTTATTATTCTCAACCAATGGTTGGATTTAGTTATAAACTATGGTTTATTCAGATAAACACATTTCCTTAACTGATAGATGGAAATAATTTATAAAGTTGTACTGGTTTGAATTTATCTCCATTTGTCACTTATGTGTAAACAATTTGCACTAAACCTATTTTTGAAATTAACCTCTGGTTTGGGGTATTTTAGCTAACCACAATTAGTTAAAACATAAAATTGCTAAAAAGTCTCTTGTGCCCATGGTGGAAAAATAAAAGACAGGATGAGTTCATGAGCCAAATGGTTGCCCTATGGCATATAATGATGCTAAACGCAACCAAAATATGCTAGGAGATAAGCTCCTGTTAATATTAAGGATGAGCATGGATTTGTTAAGAACAAGTCATGCCAAGCAAATTTTATTTCCTTCTTTGACGAATTAAAGAAATGTTATGGATATAGTATTAGATTTCGTTACAGTATTTGATAAAGTAGACTACCCCTTATCTCTTGTTAAGATAGAACAATGTGGGATAGATAGAACTAGTATCAGATGAATGACAACTTTGCAAATGAGCCTGGCTGCAGCTATTTATTCCCCTCATTTGAGCTTGCCACATGGAACAGTCAAAACAATTAGCTGTCCCATAGGAACCAAGGTCATCTGTTGCTCCCATGCCCAGAAACTGGGTGTTGTATAAGAAAGCCCACCAATTGCATTTATTGGGGAATGTAGTCACTTACATAGTTTTGGGGTGGGAACTTTATGCTTTGTAAATTGGGATATTCAGACTTGGTTTCACTTTTGACCATGCCAATACTTTGTAACCAACAAGCATGCTCTTTGAGGAATTCTGTTTTATTTGTCTCTGTCTGTCGGAACCATGACATTAAACCAAGTCTTCTAAAACTTTCATTTTTTCGGGGTGCTGGGCCCTGACCACCTACCCATTTTTTGGAGAGCGGTGAAGACTCAGCAAAGATTTGAAGATGGAGGAAAAGAATGGAGACATTGCTGGCCACAGCAGAACTCTGGCTGTTGGAGTGCAAGCAGCTGCTCCAGCCACTGAGGAAGCATCACTGGCAGGGGTTTGGCCAAAGTCCAGGTTGATCCAAATTGGGAAGCTGGTACTGCAGGGGGGAACTACAATCCTGGTTGAACTCTATCAGACTGAGGTTGACCCTCAGCACAGGAACACTCCTGTAGCTGCTGAAGAACTCCTGTTGCTGCCGTCCCAGGGATTTTTGTCTGCGGCATACCAGAAAGGAAAGGGATCGATCAGAGGGGATGACTCCAGACACTGGAAGTTCCAGTCCACAGTCCACAGCCCCTCACTCAAGCAACTAAAGGAAAAGTTTGGCAGATTGGAGGTAAAAGAGAGTTCCTGTCATCCAGGATGTGTGTGCTTTGGGGGGGAATACCAAGGGCTACCCATCTCTTTCCCCCGTTGCCAGAGTCCCAGGCCAACTGCAGGAGCCCGTGCCACCTTACCTATTCCCCAGCCAGCTGTGATGTCAAGCCCGTTGCCAAGCCCATTGCTGCAGCCTCAGGCTGCCAGTCAGGGAGCCTGGCCAAGGGAAGTCCAGAGAGCAGTTGGGCCATGTCCCCAGGACCAACAAGCAGCCCAGCAGCAGGTGCAGGCGGCCCCACCAAGGTTTGAGCCGCTTCCCATCAAGCCCACCTTTGATGGAGAACCCGAGAAGCTAATCTTCCTAAATCAGGTGTGTGCTCATCTTGATCACTACGCTTATGCCTACCTGGATGATGCCATGATGGTGAATGCTGTGGTGGCCAATTTGAAGGGGGAAGCAGCCACGTGGGTGACCAACCTTGTCAGAGCATGCACATTTTTATTGCACTGAGATAACCCAGGAATAAACACAGTAAAGAGTGGTCTGTATTAAATGATGGTTTATCTTACACTATCTACAATATCATACACCAGGAACAATATACATACATGTGTTAATACAGCAGTCTCCAACATACAGCAGTTACAGCAGGAAACCAAAAGAGAGAGCACATATCTGCAGAGCCTTCCCTTTTATAGAAAGCTCTTAAAGAGAGACCCTGCTTGCTCTTAAAGGAACATAGACCCTGCTGAGTCATTCCCAACATTACATCATACATCCTACATTACATCAGCTGGTTAGCTTCTAAATCATTACCTTGACAGTCCTCCCATTTAAAGCTAAACAGCTGTTAATCCAAAAGGCTTTTACATACTCTTCACTACTGTAGCAATTCAGACATCAAAATCAGAAATACAAACACAGTATTCTGGAAAACTGAAATAATAAATTATGTACTATTTAATGTACTGGGAAGATAGTTTCTTAGAGCACAAAATTACATCTAGCAGATTTCCTGTTATTTTAATCTGCACATTACTGAATCCATGTTCTTCCAATAATTGTTTGTATTCCAAGGTACTCCTTTCCTTGCCTTCTGTCATGTATCCAGTTCCACTTTAGGCAATGATAACATCTCTTGGTAATTACAGGGTTCATACCTTACACTATACACTCTAACCCCACTTGCTGAGAACCAATCAGGAGGTACACCTTTATTACTACATTCAGACCTCCTCAGTGTCATCTGTTCCTGTGTTTCTGTTACTTCTCTCTTCATCTCAGGTCTATCCTCTTCTATTCCTTCTATTTCTGACCTGCTATTCTGTTCTTCCTTCATTGGGCTTTGTGTAGTCTCTCCTTCCTGAGAACTACCACTACATGTTGGCATGAACACCACGGTATTAGCATGCACTCTGTCCCAATTGTTTTGTTCTGCAAAACTAGCAGACCTTGAAATCACAACCTTCTTTGTTCCATCTGTGAATCTATATTCTTTGGAACCTGGCTCATATTCAACAAACCTAAATTTCCTGGCCTTTTTCCTTTTTATGTCTTTTCCTTCTGGTGCTTTTGGGAATATGCACCCAGGCATAACTGCCAAAAGTCCTTAAGTGAGCCAGTGAAGATTTCTTTCCATATAACAGGAAATATGGAGTTTCATTTATAGCAACACTCCATACCCTACTTACTAGATAGTTGGCTGTTTTCATGGCTTCCCCCAATATGTTTTACTCATTCCTGCATCTGCCAGCAGTAAGTCTTTCATGTTTTGCAATACATCATTCCTCTGTTCAGCCACACCATTTTCTGCTGGCGAGTATAGATTTGTACATCTTATGCCTTATGCCTAAGTTCCTCAGCCACTTTTGGAAATTGTCAGAAATGAACTCTGTTCCCCTGTCTGTTTGTTTATTTATTTATTTATTTATTTATTTATTTATTTATTTATTTATTTATTTATTTATTTATATTTATATTTATATTTATATTTATATTTATATACCGCCCTTTCCCGAAGGACTCAGGGTTTACAGGGCATTTAAAAAACAGTCAATACAAGCGTTAAAACAAATTAAAAGAGATTAAATAGAACCCTGAGAAAATTAAAACCCAGTTAAAATTAAAATTAAAAATATTCTCAGCCTGGGCCAGAGAGCTCGAAGAGCCAGGTCTTTAGGTCCCGGCGGAATGAACGGAGGTTGTGGGCAGTCCTAAGCTCTGCAGGCAGCTGGTTCCACAGGGCAGGCGCACCCACTGAGAAGGCCCTACCCCTGGGTGTTACCCGCCGGCAGTCTTTAACCGGCAGCACCCTGAGGAGACCCTCCCTGTGGGAGCGCACTGGACGAAGGGAACTTGATGCTGGCAGCAGGTGTTCCCTCAAATATCCTGGACCCTCGCCATTTAGGGCTTTATAGGTCATCACCAGCACCTTGAATCTCACCCGAAGGGCAACTGGAAGCCAATGCAGCTCGCGGAGTAGAGGTGTTACATGGGAGTATCGGGAGATCCCCATCACGACTCGCGCGGCTGCATTCTGCACCAGTTGAAGCCTCTGGGTGGTCCTCAAGGGCAGCCCCATGTAGAGAGCGTTGCAGTAGTCTAAATGGGAGGTCACGAGTGCATGAGTGACTGTGCGTAGGGCATCTCGGTCCAGGTAGGGTCGCAACTGGCGTACCAGGCGAACCTGGGCAAAAGCCCCCCTGGTCACAGCTCCTATATGGTCTTCAAAAGTGAGCTGCGAATCCAGGAGGACGCCCAAGTTGTGAGCCCTATCAACGGGGGGTAACACCTCACACACACCCCATCGTTAGAGATGGAATAGTCTGGTTGACCCGAGATGCCGGTATGCACAGCCACTCAGTCTTGGCAGGATTGAGATGAAGCCTGTTTCTCCCCATCTAGACCCGGACCGCTTCCAGGCAACGGGACATCACGGCGAGGGCATCGCTGGGTTGGTTTTATGACCATATGTTCACTCTACAAAGTTCACCCATTGCCTGAACTGTTGAAGAACTTCTCTTTTGCTCTTTAATAAATAACAAAACCCATATCTGGTGTAGTCATCTAATAAGACTAATACGTACCTAGCTTCGCCAAGAGAAGGCACCATAGGATCAATTAAATCAGTTTATACTAACTGCAAAACTTTGTTTGTTTGCCTTGAGCTTTTCTTATTTACAAGATACACTCTGGACTTTGACTCCTTACAAAAAGCGCAATCTAAATATGTGTTGCATTGCTTAATGTTAAATCCCTCAGCTAGGTCTGGCATCCTTTGCAGCACTCTAAAACTTGCATGAACTAACCTCCTGTATAATAAATGTACGCAATTAACATGCATAGGAGTGTTTGTGTTTGTGCACAACCATCCTGCTTCTTTCCTAACATGTATAAATTATCCAGCTTAACACCTTGTGCACAAATCCTCCCACCTTTCCTGATGGTATATTGACCATTTGCAAACAGTACTTCATACCCCATATTATCCAAGCTCGAAATACAGAGTAAATTATGGTCTAACTCTGGTACATATGATACATTAAGTTTAAGTTTAAGTTTATTGAATTTATATACCGCCCTTTTCCCGTAGGACTCAGGGCGGTTTACAAAGTATTTAAAAACATCAATACAATACAAGAGTTAAAAACAGTTAAAATAATTAAATTTGATCCCTGAGGGGGAAAAAACCTCTCAGCCTAGGCCGGAAAGCTCAAAGAGCCAGGCCTTCAGGTCCCGGCGGAATGACCGAAGGTCGGGGGCAGTCCTAAGCTCCACGGGCAGCTGGTTCCACAGGGCAGGTGCACCCACTGAGAAGGCCCTCCCCCTGGGTGTTATCCAATGTTTCTCCAATACCAGGTACATAAACTTTACCTTCTCTTTAAGAGCAGACTTGTCCATTTGCCAAGCTAACAAATGTTTGTTTAGCTAGTCTTAGGTTTGAAAACATTTGTGGGTCATTTGCAATATGCTGATTTGCCCCACTGTCCAACAAACAAGTGTTTTTTTTCAGTTAAAATTGCTGTCAGGGAAAATGTCAGTTGTGTAGCTCTATGACCCTGTTTCGCTGCTCCTCTGCTTTTCCCTCTCAGGGCATTGTCTCTGGAGATAGTTTGTAGAACCACATGTGAAGCAGCATTTCACCATGCAAACATTCTCGGCTGCCCTGCTGGCATCTTTGTACATTGCAGTTGTAGGCCTGGTCTGTGCATTGTCATCCCCTCTCTGCTGCCTTTCCAGCCATTTTTGTTCCTCCTCCAGCAACTGGCCAATCAAATAACTCATGGTTAAGTCCTTCTCCTGCATGGACTCTAAATTGGTCACTAGGACATCCCATGAATTGTCCAGTGAACTGAGCACCACATACACCTTATGTGCCTCACTAAAAGTCATTCCTCTTTCTTCTAACTCTAGGAATGTCTTTCTCATGGACTGCAAATGAGTAGACATGCTCTCTCCCAGTTTCAGTTGGGCCTTATATAGCTTTCTTGTCAGCATTACTATGCTGTTCACAGTCTCTCTCACATACACACTGCACAAAGCTTCCCAGCACTCTTTAGCAGACTGAAGGCCCCTCACGTGTGTCAGTTGGCTATCTTCCAAACTCAGGATTATGCTGACAAATGCTTTCTCATTCTTTCTTCAATCCCCATCATCCAGGGCTGCAGGTGGATCAGAAGCTATCATCCAAAACTTCTCCCTTTGCAGGTACATCTTCATTTTCAGACTCCAGGAGAGGTAGTTGGTCTCATTCAAATGAGATACTACGAAATCTCCTCCCATTACACTGATGGAGTCCATGTTGCCTACTACCACCACAAACCACAACAAACCACAAGCCTTAACTCCTCTGGCTCTGGGTCAAGCTCTCACTGGGTTTCTCCTCACTCTGGGCCCATAACTGGTCAGAGCATGCACAGTCTTATTGCGCTGAGATAACCCAGGAGTAAAAACAGTAAACAGTGGTCTATATTAAATGGTGGTTTATCTTATACTATCTACAATATCATACACCAGGAGCAATATACATACATGTGTTAATACAGCAGTCTCCAACACACAACAGTTACAGCAGGAAAACAAAAGAGAGAGTACACATCTGCAGTGCCTTCCCTTTTATAAAAAGCTCTTACAGACCCTGTTTGCTCTTAAAAGGAGATAGAACCTGCTGAGTCATTCCCAACATTACATCATACATCTTACATTACATCAGCTGGTTAACTTCTAAATCATTACCTTGACAAACCTCCATGAAGAAGGGGCTCCTGAATTGCAGGATGCTAGCTTATTAATGGAGCAACTGAGAGGCCATTTTATTTTAGAGTTTTACAGCTTTCCAGTGCAAAAATAAGCCCAAAAAATAAGCACGCATTCAAAATGAATAGGAGACATAGTTTAGAAAAACTTTATCTATAAAATATATATAAACATGATACATACAGTTACATTCAGCTCTGGGGAACATCAACAACTTGGAGATCAGAAAAAGACATCACAGAGAAGACTAAGACACACCCAGACCTAAACTGGATCACATGCCTCACACAGCCAATACCGTGTCTTAATCAAAAACAGTTCTCATTGGCTGGTTTGTTGCTATGACTATTCCAGTTCATAAAATTTCATATACACTGACAGTTTTGAAGATGAATCCCAGACCCTGGTGGCCGAGAAGGAGATCCATTGTCTGAAGCAAAAAGGTTGCCCTGCTAAGGAATATGTTTGTGAATTCAGAAGTGTTGCTGGTCAACTGGGGCAGTGGCCAGAATGATTGTTAATCAACTACTCCAAGCAGGGGCTAAACTGCGATTTACTCCAAATCTGCTTCTATTGGGGCTTTCCCAACCAATTGCGTGAGTGGTACAGCATGGCAGTGATGCTGGACATTGAATTGGATTGCCTCAGAAAGCCAGGCACAGCTGAACCTAAGCCACCATGTGCCCAGGAAAAGTACCTTTTTGGCCGATGTTCTCAAGCCACGATGACCACCAGTGTCTCCCAAGCACCAGTCAGAGCTCCAATCAAATGCTATTAATGTGGCCAAATGGGTCACTGTGCTGTGGAGTACCTGACACCCAGCTCCCAGGCCAGAAGCACACCAGCTGCCACTGCTAAACCATGAAAAGCCCCCAGAGGAGGAAGAGAGAAGACAGACTGGGCACGGCAGGACCCAGCTGTTGAACACTCCCCTCCTGCCGAGCCTGAGACAAGAGCCCAGCCAGAGCCATTACCAGTGCCAGCGCCCTACAACAGTGACAAGGAAGGTGAGGAAGACCCAATGGTGAGTCAACCCATTCCTTCCTTTGCCATTCCTGCCAAGCTAATAATACCCCAAACGGTCCCATATGAACTTGAACATCTTAACGGAGTCGGGGTGCACTCAGTGCTTAATTAACCTGCCCACAGTGCTCAATTTGGGGATTTGAGCCAAGCTACTGCCCCTACCCATGAGATTTGAGCAAGCCAATGGATCCCTTATCAGAGGTATACCTGCTACAAACCTAACAGAACCAGTGCGTTTGGAAATGGGTCGGCATTGGGAAATCCATTTTGTGATGGTCCTGAGGATGACTGAGGCCATAAATTTGGGGCTGGTGTGGCTTGATAAATGGTGTACAAACATCTGGTGGTAGAAAAGAATGTGGAAATTAAGACTGGGGACATGGCCCCTCCCACCTACCACTGTCAGTAATATAAAGGTACTTGCCATTAATGAGACTCAGGAAGAACCATGTGAGACCTTAAAAACTGTTGCCAAAAATCTGCCAGGAATCCAATTTGTCTTGACTGAATACCATGATTTGGTGGAAGCATTTAGTGAGAAGGAATGTAACATCCTTCCCCCTCCCCCCAGGTTATGGACTGCGCTATTGAAATCTTGCCCAGCGGCAAGCTCCCAAAACCAAATAAGTACTCTATGATGCCCAGAGAGATGAAAGAACTGAGAGAGTACATTGATAAGAACTTGACTCTGGGTTTTATTCAACCAGCCAAATGACACGCGGCTGCTCCTGTGTTATTCAAGGAAAAGAAAGATGGGTCGCTGAGATTGTCTGTGGATTTTGAAGGATTAAACACTGTCAGCATAGAAAATATGTATCTGTTCTGAACCAGCCCTCTTCTGGCCTTGTAGTAAGGCAAACCCCTATTCAGAAAGAAGAGACTGGAGAGCGTCCAAGGCTAAAAGGCATCTGCCAAGATTTAATTACGCAGTTAACAAAAACACTAGAGCTTGTCTTCTCAAGCGGAAAAGTTGCTTTCAGCAACCAGCCCCTCCCCAAACACTCCTTTTATAGAGAGCTCAGGGCGTGGTCTCCCTGTGCCTCCTCCCGAGGAGTCCCACAGCCTTTCTTTGTTTGTTCCTGCTCGACTGCCTCCTGCGTCGGGCGTCCTTGAACAGGGCCAGCTGTGGGTCATCTTCCTCCGCACTCTCGGGCTCACGCAGCTGAGAAGAGGTCCCCGGCTGAGGGCTCTGCAAAGCCTCCAAACCATCATCAGCCGGTTCGTTTCCCTCCCCCTCATCTGAGTCATCCGATACATCGGAGCCGGCTGTCGGACCCACAGGCTGGCCCTGAGTCACAACACTATCCCGCACCGCAGGGCCCTTCCCCCGGGTCTGCCGATCCGGATGCGGTCGGGATGGGAACTGTTCGTGAAAAGCAGTCACCAACGCAGGGGCATGAACGGCGGTCGCGTCTTCCCATGTGAAGTCCTCCGGCCCGTACCCTTTCCACTCGATCAGGTACTGGAAGCGACCTTTCAGCCAGCGGGAATCCCTGATGCTGGCGACCTCGTACTCGGGGGTGCTGTCGCCATCACGAGGTCCTGATGGGGGAGGTTCCGCTTGGCGAAGTGGACAAGCCGGTTGTTCGGGGACCAACAAGGACCGATGGAAGACGGGGTGCACGCGCAGGGAACGTGGCAGAGTTAAACGATAGGCGACCGGGTTGATGACGGCCTCGACTGGGAACGGTCCAAGATAACGGTGGTCCAGCTTCCTCGCCGGCCGAGTGGATGGTAGGTTTCTGGTGGACAGCCAGACCCGATCCCCCACCGATAATGGAGGCGTATCCCTTCTCGACCGATCGGCGAACCTCTTGTAGTCGGCCTTGGCCTTCTCCAGCTGCCGTCGCACCAACCGATGGATCGCCTGTAATTCCGCCATGAATTCGTTCGCTGCCAGCTCCGGTGAGTCCACGGGAGAAAGGGGGAAAAACCTGGGGTGATAACCCACGTTGGCCAAGAACGGTGTCATCTGCGTGGAGGTGTGCTGCGAGTTGTTAAAGGCAAACTCGGCTATGGCTAAATAGTCCACCCAATTGTCCTGCTGCAGGTTAACATAGCAGCGCAGATACTGCTCTAAGATGCCGATGACCTTCTCGGTACCCCCGTCGGTCTGAGGATGATGCGCGGACGAGAGGCAAACCTTAATGTCCAACGCCCGCATCAACTCCTGCCAGAAGCGGGCTGTAAACTGGGCCCCCCTATCGGAGACGACCCTATCGGGAAGGCCGTGCAGCCGGAACACCTGTTGGATGAACATGCGACTAGTGGCACGAGCTGACGGTAAGCCGCGACAGGGGATGAAGTGCGCCATCTTGGTCAACATGTCCACCACCACAAACACTGTCGTGAAGCCGGAGGATGGGGGTAGATCCGTCAGAAAGTCCATGGACACAGCCCCCCAGGGTCTCTTGGGCGTTGGCAAAGGCTGCAGTAAACCAGGCGGGGCCCCTGTCGCTGACTTGGCCTGCCTGCATGGGACGCAGGAGGTGACATAAGACTGGACATCGTGTCGGACTCGGGGCCACCAGAAGGTACGGGAGACCAGGTTCAGAGTCTTGAACAGGGCAAAATGCCCCGCAGCTGGGTTATCATGACATTGGCTGAGGACGAGTCCCCTGAGTGGCCCTCCTGGAACATAGAGCCGGTCACGATAATACAGGAGTCCATCCGTGACCGACCAAGGCGAATCTGGCCCCACCTCTTCCTTCCGCTGAGCCACCCACGCCTCCTGCTGCTGCGCCTCCCGGATCCGAGCCCGTATATCCACCGGCTCCCGCACCGCAGCAAAGGACTCGACGGGGATCACTGTCCTGGGCGGAAGCTTGTCTTCCACTCGGGTGTACTCGGGCTTCCTGGACAGAGCATCCGCTCTCTGGTTGTGCCCGCTTGGTATGTACCGCACCCGGAAGTCAAACCTCGCAAAGAAGAGGGACCACCGGATCTGGCGTTGGTTCAAATTCCGAGCGGTCTGCAGGCTTTCCAGATTCTTGTGGTCCGTCCGGACCTCGATTTGATGCCGCGCCCCCTCCAGATGATGCCTCCAAGCCTCGAACGCCGCCTTGATGGCCAGCAGCTCCTTCTCCCAGATGGTATAGTTGCGCTCCGAGGGGTTCAATTTCCGAGAGTGATACACGCAAGGGAAAAGGGTACCGTTGGGCGTCGCTGCCTGGAGTAACACGGCCCCAATGGCAATGTCGGAGGCGTCCGCCTCCACGACAAACGGCCGTTGCGGGTCAGGATGCTTCAAGATGGGCTCCTTCATGAAGGCGTCCTTCAAAGCTTGGAACGCCTGTTGTTCGGGGGCGTTCCACTGGAACCGAGTCTTCTTCTGCAGGAGCCGGGTAAGGGGGGCTGTCAAGGCAGCAAAGCCAGGGATGAATGTTCGATAGTAGTTGGCAAATCCAAGAAGTCGCTGAACATCCTTCACGCGACGCGGGGGTTGCCAACTCTGCAACGACTCAACTTTACTCGGTTCCATGGCGATGCCCTCAGGAGAAATGCGGTGACCCAAGAAATCGATGGTCACCTGGTAGAACTGGCACTTCTCCAACTTGGCAAACAGCCGATGTTTCCGGAGGCGCTGCAGGACCTGACGGAGATGCTGATGATGCGCTTCACGCGACGGGGAGTAAATCAGGATGTCGTCCAGGTAAATCACGACAAACTGGTCCAACAGATCTCGAAAGATGTCGTTCATAAAATGCTGAAACACAGCGGGGGCGTTGGTCAGGCCAAACGGCATCACCGTGTACTCGAAATGTCCATAGCGAGTACCAAACGCCGTCTTCCACTCATCACCCGGCCGAACCCTGACGAGGTTGTAAGCTCCACGCAGGTCCAGTTTCGTGAAGATCTTAGCCTCCCGGAGTCGGTCCAAGAGCTCGGGGATGAGGGGCAACGGGTAGCGGTTACGCACCGTGATGGCGTTGAGTTTCCGGTAGTCACAGCAAAGCCGTAACTCGCCCGACTTCTTTTTGACGAAGAGCACGGGCGCAGACACTGGCGAGGACGAGGGCCGGATGAAACCACAAGCCAAATTCTTTGTCAGGAAGTCCCGCAATGCAGCCAACTCGGGCTCCGACATGGAGTACAAACGCCCCACTGGGAGAGGCGCATCAGGGACTAGATCAATGGAACAGTCATAGGGCCTGTGCGGGGGTAATTGGTCCGCCTCTGACTCGCTGAACACATCAGCAAAGTCGGACAGTTCGGGAGGCAAGGAAACCCCTGGGGAACCCTCCACCTGGCCGGCACAGATATGACGGGTGTGATCCACGCACTGCAAACTTGGGAAGGTGACCAAGTTCTGAGACCAATAGATCTGTGGATCATGCGCCCGGAGCCACGCCAGTCCCAAGACCACGGGGAAGTGCAGTTCCGAAGTGATGTAGAACTGAATGGCCTCCACATGGGAACTGATAGCCATACACACGGGTTGCGTGGCGGCCGTAATAGGCCTGGACAGGAGCACTCGACCATCGATGGTCTCCACAAGCATGGGCGGATCCACCGGACACTGAGGAACAGCCCATTTGGCCACGAAGGCCGAGTCCATAAAGTTAGTGGTAGCCCCAGAGTCAATTAAGGCATGGACCGGAATCCCCTCTGGCTTGCCAGGAAGGATCAGTCGTGCCTCCAAAATCAAATGCCGTGGAGGTTCACAGGCACCGTCAGAACGGCGTCGCTCGGCGTGGTTGTTGTGGGTCGCCCGATCTATCACACCGTCTAGATCGGGCTCGGGCCGTTTCCCGACAGCAAAGCAGGGGACTTTCTCGGGGCCGGCTTGGTCACTGATGCCCGCTGACGCTTCTTTGGACAAGAAGCAGCCAAATGTCCAGGGTCCCCACAGTAAAAACACAACCCCTCCGATCGTCGTCTGTCCATTTCCGTCACCGATAGACGGGACCTGGCGGCACCCAGCTCCATTGGCTCCTCCCTCTGGACTGGGGGCTCACGCACAACAGGGGCGGCAGGGGTCTGTGGGGTGGCACGGCGACTCTTTCGCTGCTGCAGCCGAGCATCGATCCGCAGACAAAGATGGATCAGCCCATTCAGATCTGAGGGAATGTCCACACGGGCCAGCTCATCCAACATCTCCTCTGACAAGCCATCCTGAAAGGCATCCACGAGCGCAGCCTCATTCCAGGCGGAATCCTGGCTAAGCAGCCGGAAATCGCTGATATAGGCCTGTAGAGGGCGCTGACCCTGCCTCAAAGCTTTCAGGCGTCGGGTGGCAGTCTGCGCCTTAATCGGGTCCTCGTACATGAGGCGCATATGGTCACAAAACCCCCCAAAGTTATCCAACAAAGGGCTAGGCTGTGCCAACAGAGGCGTGCCCCAACGAGCTGCATCTCCCGACAGAAGGCTCAACACGAATCCCACCTTATCTCGGTCAGTGGGGAAATCAGCTGCTCTCACGCTGATATAAAGCTGGCATTGTCCCAAGAAGGCAGGAAACAGTTCTGGAGTACCAGCAAATTTATCCGGCATAGCTATCTGACATTTCCTCCTGGGTGGGGGTGCAGCATGTACCTGAGCTTGCAGTTGAGCCACCTGAGCTGCCAGCAAAGTGAGTTGCTGGGTGAGCTGGGCAATCTCGGCAAGAAGCTGCTCCATCGTAGTAATAAGGGGTGGGTGGCTGAAAGCAAACTGTTCTGAACCAGCCCTCTTCTGGCCTTGTAGTAAGGCAAACCCCTATTCAGAAAGAAGAGACTGGAGAGCGTCCAAGGCTAAAAGGCATCTGCCAAGATTTAATTACGCAGTTAACAAAAACACTAGAGCTTGTCTTCTCAAGCGGAAAAGTTGCTTTCAGCAACCAGCCCCTCCCCAAACACTCCTTTTATAGAGAGCTCAGGGCGTGGTCTCCCTGTGCCTCCTCCCGAGGAGTCCCACAGCCTTTCTTTGTTTGTTCCTGCTCGACTGCCTCCTGCGTCAGGCGTCCTTGAACAGGGCCAGCTGTGGGTCATCTTCCTCCGCACTCTCGGGCTCACGCAGCTGAGAAGAGGTCCCCGGCTGAGGGCTCTGCAAAGCCTCCAAACCATCATCAGCCGGTTCGTTTCCCTCCCCCTCATCTGAGTCATCCGATACATCGGAGCCGGCTGTCGGACCCACAGGCTGGCCCTGAGTCACAACAGTATCTCCTTCCCCTGATGAAGAACACGTTGGCCCACCTGGCAAAAGGAATAATCTTTACTAATCTGGATTTAAGAGAAGCTTATTACGGAGTCTGGATTAAGAAGGGGGACAAATGGAAAACTGCCTTCAACTGTCCTTTGGGGAGCTTCCAATTTGAAATGATGCTTTTGGGGCTACAGGGGACCCTGGCTGTATTTATGCAATTGATAAATCAGGTGCTCTATGATCATTTATATGAGGGGTTTTTAGTTTTTTTCTTAATGACATTCTTATTTACAGCGAAACCATGGAAAAGCACACCAAATTGGTCCATGAGGTGCTAAGGAAACTGCTAAAAGCCAAACTATATGCAAACCTGTCAAAGTGTGAATTTCACCAGATACACCTTGACTATCTGGGGATACTGGATTACAAGTGAGGGAATAGAAATGGACCCCGCCAAAGTAAAGGCAGTACTGGAATGGCAACCCCCACACACCCATAAACAGCTTCAAAGCTTCCTGGGGTTTGCCAACTTTTACCGTCAATTTATTCCCGCTTTTGCAAAGATAGCCATGCCAATCACTTATTTACTCAGAACAGGAAAAGGGGGGGGGACTAGACCTTGTCAGCCATTGCAATGGTCACTAGAATGCCAAGCGGTGTTCGAAACCCTACCAAGACTTTTTGAAGCCGAACCTGTCCTTAAGCACTGTGATCCTGAAGAGCAGTTCATCATTCAAGCAGATGCCAGTGACGTAGCCGTGGGTGCTGTCCTCTTGCAAAAAAAATCACAGGGGGAGCTACAACCTTGCACCTACACATCCCAAAAGCTGACTGACATGGAGAGGAGATGGGCCATGTGGGAGAAACAGGCTTTTGCAGTGAGATAGGCATTACTAACCTGGTGCCATTTTTTGGAAGGGGGGGAATTACCTTTTGAGGTGTGGACTGATCATAAAAATTTGGAAGCTCTAAAAACCCCTTGTAAATTATCCTCCAAACAAGTTCAGTTGGCTCAATATTTCAATCGATTTAATTTCACTTTGAAATATTTCCCAGGGGCTAAGAATTTTTTGGCTAATGCCTTGTCTAGAGTGCCCCAGTTCAAAAGTCACTAGGAGGAAGTAATCAACTCCATTTTTCCTCAAATAACAACTAGATCGCAAACACAAGGACCATCTGCCGGTCCTGATGATTGGTTCCTGAAGGAACTAAAGGAACAATTAGAGACCGATACCTGGTTCAAAGACAACAAATCTCTTTTAACCCTTAGGGAAGATTAGCCTGGAAAGGCTCTAAGTCAGAGGTCCCCAACCTTTTGGGCACCAGGGACCAGTTCCATGGAGAAAGATTTTTCCATGGACTGGAGAGTGCGGGGTTTTGTGTGTTGCTTGCATCTCACGGATGGGGCTTTGCTTGTTTGTGTGGACCGGTTGCTGGCATGCCATGGCCTGGTACTGGTCACAGACTGGGCGTTGGGGACCCCTGCTCTAAGTTATGCCTCCCAGATGGCTTCACACTCCAAGCCCTTCAGCAGAGTCATGCTGCAAAGCAGGAGGGTTATTTTGGGTTCCTGAAAATGTTGCATTTAGTGAGGAGGCAATTCAGGTAGCCAGGGATGAAAAGAGACATTGAGAGTTATGTAAAGAGCTGTGCTACCTGCGCTGCAATGAAAAGACATCCTTAGAAGCCCCCAGGATTGCTGCAAGAAGTGGCTGACCCTTCCCAGCCTTGGGAGGAAATAGCCATGGATGTTATAGTGGAGTTGCCTGAGAGGAAGGGAAACACCCTAATATGGACTGTAATTTATCTATTTTCCAAACAAGCACATTTCATTGCTTGCTCAGGACTTCCCTGCCCAGAAGCTAACCAAGATGTTTTTGAAACACATATATCGGCTCCATGGAGCCCCAAAGCAGATTATTTCTGACAGGGGGGGAGTCTAGTTTATTGCAAAGTTCTGGAGGGAGTTCATTAAACTGATTGGGTCAACTCAGGGGCTTTCATCGACTTTTCATCCAAGTATGAATGGAGTGGCTGAAAAAGACTAATTGAGCTGTCCTCCTGCCTTTCACAGAGGTAGCCTACAACAATACTGTGCATAGTAGCACTGGACTCACTCCATTTAAAATAATAACAGGTCAGGATTTTGTGCCTATGCCTGAGTATCCCCAGGAGCCTCCTACTTCCCAGACTTTGGATCAATGGGTGACATCTTTTCAGGGGGGTTGGGTGAATGTGAAGAAAGCTTTGACCAAAGCTAGTAAGATTTACATGGAGCAGGCAGATAAAAGACGCTCCCATCAAAGACCATTTTATGTTGGGCAGTTGGTTTATCTTTCAACAAATAAGTTAACCAGCAGAAAATTGGGGCCAAAGTTCCTTGGTCCTTTTCCCATCACAAAAATCATAAACCCTGTTACAATGGAATTGAAGCTTCCATGACTGTTAGGAAAAGTCCACCCTGTGTTCCATTGTAGCCTACTGAAGCTGGTTTCTGAGTCTGCTTTAAGATCTGTTCCTCGGAAACCACTGGGTCCCATTATGGTGGAGGGAGAGGTACATTATGAAATAAAATGGATACTTGACTCTAGATTGTATAAGGGGGAGTTGTAGTACCTTGTGCAGTGGAAAAGTTATCCACTGTCGGACCAAGAGAAAATAGCACGTCAAATTAGGGTGGCGAGGCAGAACTATTTTGAATATGCCAATAAACCAGGGAGATGGCTTAGCTATAGAATAAGGAAAGAGAAGGAAAGTAGAAGAATTGAGCAGTTAGAGGATAACAGGGGGACACTGATAGGGGATAAAGAAGGGATAGAAAAGATAGTGATTGAGTTTTTTACAGAATTATATCAGGAAGAAAAGGTTCCTGAGGAGAGGATTAAACAATACCTGACGGAGTCAGACCTTCCTAAGTTATTTCCTAATGAGAAAGAGGCCTTAGATCAGGAGATAACAATAGCAGAAATTGAAAAAGTGGTCAGACAACACAAATGTCAGAAAACCCCAGGCACTGACAGAATTCCTGCAGAACTGTATAAGGTATTAGTGGAATCGTTGGGAAAACATATGAAAGATCTATTTAATGAAATTTTGGATGAGGCTATAGTCCCGCAAACTTGGTTGGAGGCAAATATTAGTTTGATTCCTAAGGATGACTTCCCTTCAAAGCATATTAAAAATTATAGGCCAATATCCCTTCTTAATTCAGATTATAAAATATTTGCAACAATAATTGCAGATAGATTAAAAATTTACTTAAACCAATTCATACATACAGACCAGAATGGGTTCCTTCCCACTAGACAAATAAAAGATAATCTCAGAATTATATTAAATGTTCTGGAGTATTATGAAAGCCGACCAGATAAACAATTAGCTTTAATATTTATCGATGCTCTAAAAGCATTTGATAGGGTTAATTGGGCTTTCCTGATGTGTCAGTTGGAACATATGGAGTTTGGGGCTAAATTCTGTAATATGATTAAAGCAATCTATACTAAGCAGGAAGCAAGATTGTTGATAAATGGGAATTTAACTGACAAATTTGATATCTGTAAGGGCACTAGGCAGGGTTATCCACTCTCCCCACTTTTATTTATCCTAACCTTAGAAACCCTACTGAGAATAATAAGGAAAGATGAGGAGATTACTGGGCTTCAGATAAGAGACCAAATTTATAAACTGCAGGCGTTTGCAGATGATATGGTCTTCGTTTTGGAAAACCCTCTGGAATCCAGCACGGCATTACTAAAAAGGATTGAGGAATTTGGAAACGTGGCTGGTCTGAAAATAAATAAAGATAAGACAAATATATTGATGAAAAATCTTTCAAATAGAAGTAAACAGATGTTAGAGGACACTACAGGGTTTAAAATCATGAAGAAGGTGAAATATTTAGGAATCTGGTTGATTGGAAGATGTTCAAGTATTAGGGAGGATAATTATTCTAAATTACTGATACAAACAAAAATGGACCTGGGAAAATGGGGTAGGATACAGTTGTCATTATTAGGAAGGGTAGCCATGGTGAAATCTTATGTTTTGCCGAAATGGAATTTTCTTTTTCAGACAGCACCAGTTAAACTTTCACTGAAATTTTTAAAAGAGTTAGAGGGGGTAGTTTCTAGATTTGTTTGGCAGGGGAAATGGCCCAGGATTGGGGAAAAAATGATGCAAGAAATTAAGGAAAGAGGGGGCCTTGGCCTACCAAACTGGGAACTTTACTATCAGGCTGCCCTCTTAGTTTGGGGCAAGGAATGGATAAGTCTAAGGAATAGTCGATTGTTGAGTTTGGAAGGATTTGATTTGCTGCAGGGATGGCATGCAGCTCTTTGGCGGGAAGGTACTCCTCCAAGCAAACAGTTTACTCACCACTACATAAGGGATATACTGATTCGGAATTGGGATAAGATAAGGGCTACGTACTATGCGCAAATTCCATGTTGGTTATCAACTTTGGAAGCCTTGACCCATCCGACCCTACTCAAGAAGGGAAGAAGACCAACTTATAAAGAACTTTTAGATAGCAGGGGAGAACTCAAAACACGACAAGATCTGGCTCAGCAAGGGTTTCAATTGGAGTGGTGGGCCTACCTGCAGATCCAGTCAAGGTATAAGAAGGATAAGGAAGGAAGGGGTATTTATCTGAATCTGCAGGAATTAGATAAGATTCTGCTGGGTCCGGAGAAAGGGATGATATCTAAGTGCTATAAATTGTTGCTAACTAGGGTAGTAGGGGAGGAGGTGGTAAAAGATGCGATGATTGCCTGGGGGAAGAATTTTGGTTATGCACTTCCACTTGAGAAATGGGAAGAGATTTGGTGGACTAATATGAGGCTGGTGGTTTCCATGTCATATAAGGAGAACATATACAAAATGCTTTATAGATGGCATCTCCCTCCGGCTAGACTTTCCAAAATGTTTCCCGGATTGTCGGCCGATTGTTGGAAGTGTGGTAAAGGGATTGGCACATACTATCACTTATGGTGGACATGTCCGGAAGTGGTTAGATATTGGATGAGGATCCAAAAATGGATAGAGGAAATCACAGGGTGTTTAGTTGATCTTAAACCAGAGACGTATCTGCTTGGCTCCAGGCCTGGAAATATTAAGAAGGAAATATGGTATTTGGTTTTACATATCTTAACGGCGGCAAGGATGGGGTATGCTCAATTTTGGAAGGCAAATCATACCCCGCCGGACGAAGTTATAATTAGGAGAATACTTGATTGTGCAGAAGCAGACACATTGACCAAGAAGTTGAAGGGTAAAGAAGAGACACCAGCATTTCTATCATGGAATAAATGGTATATTTGGATGGATAAAAGAATAAAGAAATGAGGGTGGCTTGGAGGTTGGTCAAAAATGAAGTGATATAGTCTTTGTTAATGAATAAGCTTGGGAGTTGAATAGTTATAAGAGACTTAATGAGTGGAATATAATTGTTAGTTTAGAAGTAGATATAATGTGAAATTTTTGAAATGGTTTTCAATTTTTTGATTTCTTCATTTTTTGTATATTGTAAATGTTTTTTTTGTCTTTGTTGGTGTATGGTGTGTTTTAACATGAAATGTAAATAAAGATTCATTTATAAAAAAAAGAAAAGTTATCCACTGTCCAAAGCTACGTGGGTAAAAAGTAAGGATGTGAAAGCTGAAAGTTGATATAGAAGTTTTATAGCAAGAATCCCCCAAAGCCTCAAGGGGATGCCTAACATGTTTTTTTGTTTCCTCTGCAGGAGGTTCTTTCTTTTTGGGGGGGGGCTGACTGTCAACTCTGCAAATGAGCCTGATTGCAGCCATTTTTTCCCCTAATTTCAGGTTGCCATATGGAACGGGGGAGGGGGCTTGCCCAGGTGCTTTACTAGTCAAAACAATCACCTGTCTCATGGGAACCAAGGTCATCTGTTGCTCTCATGACCAGGAACTGGGCATTGTATAAGAAAACCTACCAGTTGCATTTATTGGGGAACATAGTCACTTACATAGTTTTTGGGGTGGGAACTTTATGCTTTGTAACTGGGGAATTGTTATGGGGTATTCAGACTGGGTTTCACTTTTGACCGTACCAATACTTTGTAACCAATAAACATGTTCTTTGAGGAATTTGCAAGCCTCAGAGTTCTGTTTTATTTGTCTCTGTCTGCCAGAACCATGGCAGTGAATTTGCAATTGGCTAACTAACCACATTCAGTGCATGATCCTTAATGGGACTCCATCTATGTGGAAGGAAACATGGTTCTGGAAATTGCTAACACTTCATTAGTTAGGCTCAAGATTCTAAAGGATCTTGACAGATTTGAGCACTGGGCCCTATCCAACAAGTAAGGTCCTGCACCTAGGCTAGGCAGGAAAAAGCAAATGCACAAATACTGATAGGCAGTACCTGGTTAAACAGTAATGCTTATGAGAGAGATCTAAGAGTCCTAGTGGACTACTATTAAGTATTAGACAGAAGTGTGCGGCAGCTGCCAAAACAGCTAATGAAGGCCTGGACCGCATCAACAGAGGAATAGTATCAAGGTAAAAAAAAGTGATAGTACCACTCTCTACTGCACTACTGAGGCCACATTTGTAACACTGCATTCAGTTATTGTCACAATCTCTTTTCTATATTACAATCACTATGGTATTTAATTAAATTCCTGAAAAAACCCCCATCACTACAGATTTTAAAGCAACAAGTTTCTATGGGACAGAATCAATATGACACTGTCCTGTCTTCACTCACTGAAGTCACTGAATGTCAAATATGAACAAGTAAAAATAGCTTAAATAAAAATAGATTAAGATGGTAAAGAAACAATTACTTTTGATTTTGTTAAATAATGCTTTCATAGGTGACATTCTTGACAAATTAATATTCCTCCCACAAAATCAAGAAGAAAAGAGTTTCCAGAAATTATTTAAGCCCTAACTAAACATGAAGTTTTAAACATTTTCAGTGCTGGGAAATGCATTGAAGGGACTTTATCGTGCTTATGATTTTATTATGTTTAAGCTTGATAATAGTAGTGATACTTTGTAATCATTTTATATATATTTTTGTTTATGTGCAAGTAACTTTGTAGGTGCCTTATATGGGGAAATTATTTACATAAAAGCAAATGTCTCATGCTAAATATACAGGAGATTGCTTACATAAAAGGAGCAATGTGCGATTCATTGGTCCAGGAAAGAAGGAGGGGGAAGGTGAGCTTACCTGGATTGATGTGTATGAGTCATCACCTTGGAATTTGTTTTTCTGTACTTCCTTACTCCTGGTACAGAGACTTGAGTCTCTTTGTTCTGAAAGGGTATAAAGAGTGGAAGAAATTGTTTTCTGTGTGTGCCTTCATCCCTTTAAGCAGCCACAAAAAGGGAGAAGGACACCTGACTCTGTTTTGATCAAAATAAAAGTTGTTTTTGCTGAAACCTCGGCTCAGGAGTTTCTTTGGCTCTTTAAAATTCCTGAGTAGCCCAGAGAACTTTGTGAGGTTAAGAGGAGAATCTTATAACATAGTAGTTTATTTCAGATTTTTGAAGTAATTAAATACCATAGTGATTGTAATATTGCATCTAGGAATGTTTTCAGAATAAAATGCATATCAAGAATGAATAAATATATTAGTAATAAGAAAAGATTTTTTTCTTTCCTTTATTCTACATCTTGTTTTTTTTGTAATCATCACCTCAAAATGAGTAGAAATTCCTATTTTTGATTAGTGTCAATTTTATATACAAATAAAGTTTGTACAAATACTAAACACCTCTGAAATTGCTTTGGATAGCAAAATTTACTCCTTAGACTGTTTACTTGAAAATAGGAGGATTCTAGCAGATGGATGCATGTCTGATTTATTATGATGAATATATCTTTAATGTTGTATATGCTTCTTGTCTAAGTTTCTTCAGTTCCCATGTTAATTGATAAACATGTAGAGTGTTTGAATCTTGCAAAGTAACAACCTACTGTCATCTATTTTTCTCTTCCTGTTTGTAGGCCTAGCTATCTCTCTTCAGCTACTCCATGGAGACATTGAACAAATCAGGAGAGACTACACATGCATGTTTACCCATGGAGTATCAATAGCAAGGAAGTTGGGCTTTTCCAATATTATTATGCCAGGTATGTTTTAAGAAAATCCTACCTTAACCTGGATATTTAAGTGTAACTTTGATTATTTCTGAAGGTAAATATGTCTTAAATAAACATTTGTATGATTGCAAAGCAAAGTAAAGAAATAAAGATTACTGTGTCAGGAAGTAGAAATATTGGGCATCAAAGCATTTTGGTTTCAGAGATTGACAGTAGTTGGTCTGTGTGCTTTCTGGAATTCTGACCTCTTTAAATTGAGGATAGTTAATAGCCAGTTATTTCCACAAGACAAGCATTTAGATATTAAGTGGCACAGTGGTTAGAATGCAGTATTACAGGCTAATTAGAGCCTTGGTTGAGCAGTGGGCTAATGCCTCCTTAAGTAATACCAGCTGCCTGCAATTAGTGCAGGTTCGCATCCCACCAGGCTCAAGGTTGACTCAGCCTTCCATCCTTCCGAGGTAGGTAAAATGAGGACCCAGATTGTTGGGGGCAATTAAGCTGACTTTGTAATAATGCCGCTGGGGTGTGTGTGAAAGCCCTAATAAGCAGGCACATACATAGAATGAAGGCTACTGCTAATCTTGTAAGCCGCCCTGAGTCTTCGGAGAAGGGCGGGATATAAATGGAATTAAAAAAATATTTTGGCCACTTAATGAGAAGGAAGGACTCACTGGAGAAGAGCCTAATGCTGGGAAAGATTGAGGGCAATAGAAGAATGGGACGACAGAGAATGAGGTGGCTGGATGGAGTCACTGAAGCAGTAGGCGTGAGCTTAAATGGACTCCAGAAGATGGTGTGTGTGAAAGCCCTAATAAGCAGGCATATACATAGAATGAAGGCTACTGCTAAGCTTGTAAGCCGCCCTGAGTCTTCGGAGAAGGGCGGGATATAAATGGAATTAAAAAAAAACAACTTTGGATGGCCCCAGATCTCCGGTCCTTTCATCGCGACCTAAAGACATACCTTTTCCAACTGGCCGACCTGGACTGATGTTGGGGGTTTTAATCATGTTTTTAATTTTTACAGGTTTTAGTGGGGCTTTGTAAAATTTAATCTCTTTTAATATTTGTATTCATTGTTTTTATTGTTGTTTTTATTGTTGTTATCCGCCCTGTGTCCTTCGGGAGATAGGGAGGCATATAAGTCCCATAATTAAATTAAGTTAAGTTAAGTTAAGTTAAGTTAAGTTAAGTTAAGTTAAGTTAAGTTAAGTTAAGTTAAGTTAAGTTAAGTTAAGTTAAGTTAAGTTAAGTTAAGTTAAATTAAATTAACTCTGCCCACAGGCTGGAGTTTGATCAGTTAGATTCAGTCTTCATCCTTTCAAGGTCAGTAAAATGAGGACTCAGATTGTTGTGGGCAATATGCTGACATTTGTAGACTGCTCTGAAAGTGCTATAAAGCACTATGGAGCAGTATATAAGTCTAAGTGCTATTGCTATTACTGTTTGCAAATAGTTTGTTTTTTAAAAATTGCAACAACCAAAAACGAGTCCTTTCATAAATTGTATAGATTCTTTCCTATTCTTTCTTGTTTGGTGTTATGCATTACAAATAGAAGAGGATCAATAGCAATCTTTTGTTGTGTTCTGATTCTACCTGGAATATCATGAGAATCACACAAAAATACTATATCAATCAGAAATAGAAACTTAAACTTCATTTCATACCAGTAGTCCTTATTCACTATATTAATAAAAATATGTCTACTATCATAATTGTGCTCATCACCTGTGGAACAAAAAAAGAAAAAGGGAGACAAGGATTAGTCCGGTGTCAATGCTGCAAACATTGGATGTTTTTACTCTGACAATGTAAGAGGCAGCCTTTTCCTTTAAACTGTTTTGCTTTGAATCAAATGAAGCTGGCGGGGGCAGGAGAATGCTAACCCGGTTGTTTTAATAAGATAAGGAATGGTGCGCTATAGAAAGGAAGTGAAGCTTTGCATGTTAAACTAATTGGAGAACGTGATTTATGACGTGTAAATTAAGGGAGGGAATTGTGTTTGATACGATGTGTTCAGGGGAGGAGAATTCAGATTCTGGCATCCATCCATCCATCAGGGCCGATGCTTCGTTCTCATTATTATAGACTTTTTAGAATAAACAATGCCTGAATGTTTTTTGATCTGTCTCATTAGTCGGAACCATGACATCATGCCAGAATCTCCTTTCTTTTCAAACAACTTGGTGGTCCTGAGCCCCAGCTGCTGTCTCTAGCTTTGAGAGAAGCTGGCAAAGATTCAGGGAAAAATCTTCATCATGGGAAAAGAGAAACTGCTTGAAGACGGTGACCTGGCAGCTACTGACACCTCAGAGGAGGAAGTAACAGACAGCATGCTGTAGGAAGATGAGTTTGTGTAAGTCTTCCAGTTGCGGGGAGAACCCAAGCAGTTAGGAGAGCTTATCTGGTCGTCAGGCTGGAACCACTCCAGTGGAGACTCCAGACGCCTCAAGACTACCCTGCCAAAGACTTCAAAAACAGAATGGTTGAGAGCTACCACATTGTCTGCCAATGAGAATTTGGGTGAGTGGAAAATCCTGTCTGGAGACCAGACAGCCTGCCAGCCCCAGGAGTCCCCTGCCAGGCCCTCCAGACCCACAGAGACAGAGAGCCCCAGCCTGGGGCCTCTGCAGCAATGGAAGGTTGGGGAACCCCTGCAAGTGAAAGGCCAACAACCTCTGAGCTTGCCACAGCTAATAGAGGCCTTGCAACAGCTTGGGGTGGTGCAGAAGCCTGGAGATCAGAAACTGGTGGGAGGACGACCACAGCAAGGAGATTGGTCACTGCCCCCAAATGTACAGCAACCTCAGAGGGGCCCACAAATGAGGGACACCCAGCAGCCTCCCCTCAGACAACCACACCAAGGGGGGCAGCAGCAGGGCCTGAACGTGCAACCCCTGGGCATACAGCAGCACCAATGGGGTTGCCCGCAACTAGGGGTTCAACAGCTGCAGTGGGGGCCCTGAGGCCAGCAGCAACTAGTGTTACAACAGCTGCAGTGGGGGGCCCAGCAACCAATGATGCCCCACCTTTCAGAGCAACCTTCGATGGGGACCCAGAGAAACTGATCTTTTCCTCAACCAAGTATGCCCTCATTTGACTCGCTGGGCCTATCTCTACCTGGATCCAGATGCTATGGTCAATGTGATTGCGTCCAGCCTAGAGGGAGAAGCATCTGAATGGTTAAACAATTTATATAATGAGCAAGCCCCTGAATTGGAGGACCCTCATCTCTTCCTCCTAGGGTTGAAAGAAAGATTTGAGGACCCATCCATTGCCCTCAAAGGAGAAGAACAAATCCACAAGATAAAACAAGATGGCCGGCCTGCCCTGGAGTACGTGCGAGAGTTTTGCAAGATAACTGGTTGGATAGAGAGATGGCCTGAGCAATCTATAATTCATCACTTCAGGGAGGGGTTGGATGACCACCTTTCTCAGGCCTGTATCTACCAAGCTATACCTGACCAGCTGCAAGAATGGTACCAGGCAGTGGTAAGATTAGTTCAGCTTGCCTGCTATAAGAAGCCTCTTCCACCTGAAGCTGAGCCGAGGCCATGCTGACCAGGAGTTAGGGGACAGTGAATATGTCCAGATGGCCCCTCTCTCTCTGGTCACTTGCAGGGCTCTGAATGCTGGGTAATGAAAGGACAGCAAAGGAAACACCCAATGTTCTAACTCACCCGGGGACAGCTAGAGTCTTGGGGAAACATCCAAAAGGGAACCTGCTAGCTACTTCTGCTTTCTAGTTTCTTATCTATAGTGTGCCAGCCCAAAGGGGCGAAGTCTTAATCTTCCGTGTGTCAGCTTTGCTGGGTGAATTTCTTATATAACCAAAATAGGTATAACAATAAGACATCTGTGCTATTTGGTGCTTTTCACATTTTTTAGAGAAGCCCATTTCTATTCAGCTGAGTAAACACGTACTTTTGAAGGCAAATTCTAGTTTCCTGTATTTTGTTATCAAGCAAAACCTCAGAACCTGCACATCATTTTTGGCGAGCTCAGGCGCAGGAGAGGTGCTTGGTCCTAGGAGGGCTCAGTATGGGGAAGGTGCCGAGTGCACTCTGGGGTTTCCTGGAGGTGCCCCACTTCTTGACTCTTCCTTGTGGTTTTTCTACAGGAACTAGT
Source organism: Vipera ursinii (assembly GCF_947247035.1). Classification (NCBI taxonomy): domain Eukaryota; kingdom Metazoa; phylum Chordata; class Lepidosauria; order Squamata; family Viperidae; genus Vipera; species Vipera ursinii. Next base: position 32,053,664 of record NC_139515.1, read on the forward strand.
TTTTTTTTCTTTTTATTGTGGTTGTTGCCTTCACTTAGTTCCTGCATACTCAGGAGGGCTGCAGATAAGGTAAGCGTACATTACACAAGCTTGCCCAGGGGAGTGTGTGTGTGTGTGTGTGTGTGTGTGTGTGTGTGTGTATAAACGTGTGTCTGTTTCCTTGAATTATTTCCCACCATTGACCAGAGCTGGGCAGAAGGATTTGCTCCAGCCACCCCTAGACCCCCCTCATATCTGGGAGGTGTTTAGATAGCAAGGGGGGGCTAACCTTGTACTCTTGTGCTCCAACGGCTTGTGAGTGGTGTGTGGTTCATGGTTCGTGGTTGTTCCTTATAAATTTCCTGCTGTTGACCAGGCCTAGGCGTGATATCACTTCCAGCCACCCATGGGCCCCTGTGAGGGTAAACCGTTGGCCAGGAGTCTCACATAGCAAGGGGAAGTGATTGATCTCTTGTGGCCCAACAGGCTGGGTGTATGGTGTGAGAGATTTAGACACATGGGTTCAGTCCAGGGAAAACCTATTAAAATGAATAAAACAAAGGAATGTGCCCTCAGTCCCCTTGAGTGTGTTATTAGGAACTTTGATAAACTGAAAACCCATTGGGATATGAAAATTGACACTCTGACTAAATACAATGCTCTTTGGCATCAGGATATGGCTACTGTTTGGTCCAAAGGGGGGGGGTCCATAGATTTGGAAATTTTTGAAGCTATGGGAGATTATGCTCAAAGAGGCATAGATCATGATCAACAGGCTTATTATAAACTTTTTTGGACTTTACAAAGGAATAAATGGATGCTTAAAAACTGTGGGTTGTGGCAATTTCCCACAGAACCACCTTTTCTCGAATGGCAATCACTCCCATGAAAATCTCCAACTACTGTGATGGCTGAAAGACCCAGGCCAACTGCAGGCCCATCAATTTAAGTGTTTCCAGTGCGGACAGCAGAGACATCGAGCAGTGAATTGCCCAGTCCCCTACCCCCAATCGCAGAATAGATCAGGACCAGCAGTGAGAAAGAAACCTGCACAGCAGCTAATGGGAGAGAAATCCAACTGGATGATGCAGGAACCTGTTGCCCAGGTCACATCCCCCACATGGGAGGATGCTGGAACTCCGTTCTACCCTCTTTTGACAACGATGACGAAGGAGAGAATGACCAGATGGTGAGCCGACATGTCCCACCTTTCTCACTACCTGCCAAGCTCATAATCCCTAATTCGGGTACGCAGGTAGATTTATTTATTTATTTATTTATTTATTTATTTATTTATTTATTTTATTGGATTTGTATACCGCCCTATTCCCGTAGGACTCAGGGCGGTTTACAGGGCAGTTAAAACCATGAATACAAAAAATTAAAAACAATTAAAACAATTAAATTAAATTCAAGCCCCAAGAGTAAAGGTGCTAGTTGATTTTGGATGCTCCTGATACATCATTAGCTTGCCATTTGCCATGGAACTTGGCATATGAGCAAAACTACTCTCCAAACCTGTGAGTTTCAAGCAAGCCAATGGCTCCCTGATGGGAGGGACTTTAGTCACACAATTAAGGGAGCCCCTATGCCTAGAAATTGGTGAGCACTGCGAGTTTGTTCACTTCCTGGTGGCCCCCAAAAAGACTGAGGTTGTGATCCTAGGAATAGCCTGGTTGGACAAATGGAAGTTGTTTATCTGGTGGGAGAAAGGAATGAGAACTGTGAGACTACCTGTAGGGTCTAAACCTCCCACTGATTCAACAGATGTGGCAGGACAATTTAGGCCACCAACTGAGCAAGCGCACATGGCTGCCTCACCACCACCAGGTGAACCAACCATCCCCAGCAAGTACTGGGATCTGGCAGGGGCATTTAGTGAGAAAGAATGCAACACTCTGCCCCCTCAGAGACCCAATGATTGTTCTATCGAACTGTTGCCTGGAGCCAAACTCCCACGACTGAGAATGTATGCCATGTCCCCCCTTGAAATGGAGGAGATGCAATGATACATGGATAAAAACCTAGTGAGGGGGTTCATTGAATGAGTCAAATCTACTGTGGAAGCCCCTGTGTTATTCAAGGAAAAAAAGATGGGTCTCTTCATCTCTGCGTAGACTATAAAGGGCTTAGCATGGTGAGTGTGGAGAACAAATACCCCCTCCCTCTCCTGAAAGACTTGTTAACCCACCTAGCTAAGGGGAACATTTTCAGAAAATTGGACCTGAGAGAGGCATACTACCGGGTGAGAATAAAAGAGGGAGATGAGTGGAAAACTGCCTTTAATTGTCCCTTGGGAAGCTACCAATTCAAAGTCATGCCATTCGGACTGCAGGGGGCCCCATCCGAATTCATGCAGCTGATTAATGAGGTCCTACATGATCACTTATACAAAGGTGTTCTGGTGTATCTCAATGACATCTTGATACACAGCACCAATATGACTGATCATATAAAGCTAGTGAGAGAAGTGTTAAAGAAACTATTGAAGGCCAAGCTTTATGCCAAATTGTGGAAATGTGAATCTCACCAGACCCTATTAGATTATCTTGGCTACCAAATTTCAAACGAGGGCATAGAAATGGACCCAGCCAAAATGAGAACTATAATTGAATGGTAGCCCCCAAAGACTTGCAAACAGCTTCAGAGCTTTTTAGATTTTGCTAATCTTTATTGCCAATTCATCCCCTCCTTTCCTGAGATTGCCTTACCCCTTACAGAACTACTCAAGACAGGCAAAGGAGGAGGGAAGCCATGACCAGGCCAACCGCTTGCTTGGACGATGAGCTGTCAAACAGTTTTTGAGAATTTAAAAAGACTATTTGCTGCTGAACCAGTCCTAATGCATCCATGCACAGGGGAGCCCTTTGTAATCCAAGCTGATGCAAGTGATGTGGCAGTCGGAGCTGTATTACTGCAAAAGAACAAAAGCGGAGTCCTACAAACCTGTGCCTACACCTCCAAAAAATTTACTGAAAGCAAGAGGAGATGGGCAATCTGGGAGAAGGAGGCCTTTGCCATTAGGTGGAGCCTGTTAAACTGGCGACACTATTTAGAGGGGAGCAAGGTGCCATTTGAAGTATGGACAGATCACAAAAACCTAGAGGCACTGAAGACCCCCCAAAAATTGCGGTGGGCACAGTACTTTAATCATTTCAACTTCACTATAGTACATACCAGGAGGAAAAAATTTCTCAGGTGATGCGCTATCCCAATTGCCCCAGTAGAAAAGCGAATACAAAGAGGTCAATGAGGCAATTATCCCTAGTTCATAACCTGTGGCACAACTCACACCTCGTAGAACCCCTAATCCTGATGACCCAGGAGCGAAGAAGATAAAACAAGAGCTCCTCACCGATCAATGGTTCAAAGATAATCAAACCTCCTTAACATGCAGGGATGGTTTGGCATACAAGGGGGGGGGGAGAACTGTATCTACCTGAAGCCCTCTGTCTCAGTGCTCTCAAACACAGCCATGATATACAAGAGGCTGGACACTTCAGATATTTAAAAACTTTACACCTCATCCCCCGGCAATTTTGGTAGCCAGGGCTAAAACGAGATGTGGAAAACAATGTCAGGAGTTGTACCGTATGTGCCACCATGAAAAGAATTCCAGGGAAAACTCCTGGGTTACTGCAGCTGGTGGCAGATCCTTCTCAACCATGGGAAGAAATAGCTATGGGCTTTATTGTAGACCTACCCGAAAGTAGAGGAAATACTGTCATCTGGACTGTAATAGACCTGTTTTCGAAGCAGGCTCATTTTATTGCCTGCAAAGGACTCCCATCTGCCCAGCAGGTGACTAAATTGTTCCTGAAACATATCTACCAACTGCATGGCACCCCTAAGCGAATAATTTCAGATCATCTGCTTTCCATCCACCTACCAATAGGGCTGCAGAATCCACTAACAAAATGGTGGAGCAATATCTCAGATGCTGTTTCCTACCAACAGACAAACTGGACTGACCTCCTCCCTTTTGCTGAGGTGGCTTACAATAATTCTGTTCACAGCAGCACTGGCTACACGCCTTTCAGAGTGGCCACAGGAAAAGAGTTTAGCCCAATGCCTGAATACCTTCAGGTGCCTCCGCTTCCCAGACACTTGATCAATGGGTGAGGGGGTGGGAAGAAGTTTGGAGAAACATGAAAATGGTGTTAAAAAAGACTTCCAAGACTTATAAAAAACAGGCTGATAAAAGAGGGCTTCCCAAAGAATATTCCAAGTTGGGGAAAAGGTTTATCTGTCAACTAAATATTTACACCTCAAATTACCCAGCAAGAAATTAGGACCAAAATTCTTGGGGCCTGTCCCCATCATAAGGATCATCAACCCCATCACAGTAGAATTAAAACTCCTTAGGCTTTTAGGGAAAATTCACCCTCTCTTCCATTGCAGCCTGCTGAAACCTTTTCAGGACTCCACCTTAAGACCTTCTCCTAAGAAGGCACCTGGGCCCCTCATAGTAGCAGGTCAGACACACTATGAAGTGAAAGGCATTCTTGACTCTAGAATTTTTAATGGGAAATTGCAGTACCTAGTACAATGGAAGGGATACTCGCTGTCTGAAGGTACTTGGGTGAAATCTAGTGATGTGAAGGCTGATAATCCCTGATGGATGTTAACACTGCAAACACTGGATGATTTTGGAAGTTCCAATTCTACTGTGACGGGATTTATAATTCTTTTAATGGGAAATGGTCCCACAAATTTTGGTCCTAGCTTCTTGGAGGGTTGTAGGGATTTCAGGTATTTTGTAGCTGTCTAAACCTTTTCTCCTATTTTAAATGGTTTTGGCTCGCTTCTCTTTTTGTCTGTCTGGACTTTGTATGCCTCTCTAACCTCGTCTAAAGCTTTCCTTATGACTGGCCAGGTGTTTTTCAATTGTACAATTCATTCATTTAGGGAAGGGATTGTGGGGGTCACTGTAAGGAAGTTCAGGCACTTGGAATGGAGTGTAACCAGTGCTGAAGTGGACTGCATTGTTGTAGGCAACTTCTGCAAATGGAAGCAGATCACTCCAGTTGTCCTGCTGGTAATTAATGAAGCATCTTAAGTACTGCTTCAGTACTGAGTTCGAGCGTACAGTCCCACCGTTCGTTTGCAAATGATGACTAGATGACAGCCCCTGGGTGGTCTCTAATAGGCTTAGGAATGCTTTCCAAAACCCTGATATGAATTGTACTCCCCTATCTGATATGATACGTTGTGGGGCTCCATGAAGACAATAGACTTGTTGAATGAAAAGCTTTGCAAGTTGAAGGGAAAAGAAATTCAGACCCGGGTCGATAGAGTTGTCCTGAACAAGCCAGGCAGCCTTGTCTCCAAAAAGAACTCCCATGAGCACTGCCCGCTGAACTTTATTCACCTCCAACATTACAAAAACTACATCAATCTCATACAACATAGGATACATAGAAATAATTGGATTACTCAGGTGCCTATGAGATCACACAAAAACAAGGTACCATAAGATGTATGTGAAGCTTTATCACAGCGTTTCCCAAACCTCCCACATGCCAGCCTTCCCGTAAACCAGGAGAGTGTGCTCTCACTGAAACCAACAGAGAGGCCCATTAGGGGGGTCTGGAAAGGCTGAAGGGTGAGAAACCAAATTCTTGGGAAACCAAATTCTGGCCATTTCCACATCAAGTGTCTTTCCATTAGGGATTTTTTGGCAGGGGATAAAATGTACTTGTTTGGAGAATAAGTCCGTTATGACCCAAATGACTGTGTTTCCCCCACTTTCTGGTAATTCTAAGATAAACTCCATAGAAATTTCATTCCAGGATGCTGAGGGGGATGCTACTGGTTGCAATAAGCCTGGTGATTTCCCTTGCAATCTCTTCGCTGAAGCACAAACTAGGCAGCTAGCCACGTAGCTTTCAATGTCCTTTTTTTATCAAAGGCCACCAAAACTGACTTTTCAATAGGTGTAAAGTTTTTACAAAACTGAAATGTCCTGCTGATTTTGAGTCATGGCAAATCTGCATGAATTTTAGTCTCTGACTTTTTGGGATGTAGAGTTTCCATCTGACTCATGGTAGACCGTAGGTCATGGTGCATAAGTTCTTGCGGCTCAGAAACCATTCGTCAATTTCCAGCACTTTTTTGAATTTGATCCCCGCTTGTGGCTTGCTAATGGTTTTTTTTAAGTTTGGCTTGTGCTTGGGTGGTGACTCGCGCTGCTAGTTGTTTGGTTGGCATGAGAGGGTCGTTTATACTGGTTTGGTTACTATTGTATTGGGGCAATCTGGACAATGCATCTGCCAAGAAATTTTTTCCTCCTGGTAAGAGCTTTAAAGTGAAATTAAATCGGTGAAAATGTTGTGACCATCTCGCTTGTTTGGGAGTCAGTTTCCTAGGCGTTTTTAGTGCTTCCAGGTTCTTTTTTTTATTGAAAAGTTTTACAGTACATTTTATTTTAACAAAACAAAACAAAACCCCTCCCAACCCCCTCCCCTTTTCCCAACCCTCCCCAAAACCTCCCTCCCTCCCCTCCCCCTCCCCGACTTCCCAGAGCTAAATACAAGGTATAAAAGTAGAAACAATCATAATCTGGCATATGCAAACAACAATGAACTATTAAATCTATCGCACTTTAACTCTTATAAAATAACTACAAGCAATATAAATATCACATCAATACTTATTCAAATGCTAAGTGAAACTTTTTAGTCCCATATTTATTCTGGATATAATCAATCCATTTTTTCCACTCCACAATATATCTCTGTTGCGAATGGTCTTTCAAGTACGCTGAGATCTTTGCCATTTCCGCCAGGTTGGAAACTTTTAAAGTCCATTCTTCTATGGTCGGCAGTTCTTCCTTCTTCCAATATTGCCCTACTAAAAGTCTTGCTGCCGTAATTAAATTCAACATCAACTTAGTGTCCACAACAGTAGTGTCAGTAATAATACCCAGTAAAAACAATTGCGGACAAAACTTTATCCTTTTCTTAAATATCTTCTGCATATTCCACCAAATTTTAATCCAAAATGCTTTAACCTTTTTACAGGTCCACCATATATGAAAATACGTTGCATCTTCACCAACACACCTCCAACATTTAGGCTGGCAGTTCGGATACATACTTGCTAGTTTTTTAGGATCTAAATGCCACCTATAAAACATTTTATAAAAGTTCTCTCTTAAATTTTGAGCCTGTGTAAATTTTACATTTCTCACCCAAATCTTTTCCCAAGTATCCATTGTAATGACTTCTTGAAAATTCTGAGCCCACTTTATCATACAATCTTTAACAAGTTCTGTCTCTGAATCAATTTCTATCAATGCAAGATATATCCGTTTGATATGTGCTTGACCTTGATTTCTAATTTGCTTTACCAAATTTTCATCAGTCATTGAAAAACCAATTTTCTGATCTTCTTTCCACCTGGCCTGTAATTGCCCATACTGAAACCAAGTTTGAACAATCTTTTCTTCTCGTAAGATATTATACGGCTTCAAATGCCATACATTCCTTTCCAAATTTAAAATTTCCTTATATGTAGTCACATCATGTTTAAACCCAACACTTATATTTTCTATTGCATGTTTCGGTATTGCCCATAAAGGTATCTTATAATTTAGCTTATGTCTATACTTTTTCCAAACTCGCAATAGAGCATGTCTTAAAATATGCACCTTGAACACATTATCCACCTTCTTATCATACAATAGGTATGCATGCCAACCGAATAGCAAATCATGACCTTCAAGATTTAATAATCTCACTTGTGTTAGATTAATCCAATCACTTATCGCTGACAAAGCAGCAGCTTCATAGTATAGTTTAAAATTAGGCATTTTAAGACCACCTCTCTCACGCGTATCCTGCATAATCTTAAATTTAACTCATGGCCTTTTCCCTGCCCAAACAAATTTATTAATACCCTTTTGCCATTCCTCCAAGTTTGAATCCTTTTTAAGAATAGGTATCATTTGAAATAAAAATAGAAATTTCGGCAAAACATTCATTTTCACTGCTGCAATTCTTCCCAATAAAGACAATTGTAGTTTTTTCCAACTATCCAATTCTTTTTGAACTTTTCCCCATAGCTTTTTATAATTATTTTTATATAGCTTTGCATTTGAGGGTGACAAATATACCCCCAAATATTTAACCCTTTTGACAATTTCAAATCCCGTTAACCCTTCTAAAGCAGCCTTTTGTGATACTGTCATATTCTTAGACAACATTTTAGTTTTTTGTATGTTAACCTTGAATCCAGAAACTTTCCCATATTGCATTATTATCTCCATCAATTCTACAACAGAATTTTCTGGCTGGGTCACCGTAACAACCAGATCGTCTGCAAACGCCCTCAGTCTATAATCCTGATCTCTTATTTGAATTCCCTTAATTCTTTCCGAATCCCGTATTTTAATCAGTAATATCTCCAATGTTAAAACAAATAGTAAAGGTGACAACGGGCACCCCTGCCTTGTGCCCTTTTCAATGTTGCATACTTCGGTCAAACTATTATTTACTATTATATGGGCTGTTTGCTTTTGATATAGTGCCCTAATTGGTTGTAAGAATTTATCCCCAGGTTCTTGTGGTTGGTCCACTCCTGGAAAGGAATTTTGTTCCCTTCTAGAAAGTGCCGCCAAGTGAGAAGAGCCCATTGCACTGCATAAGCCACCTTCTCCCAGACTGCCTATCTTTGCTCTGTCTTTGTAAGTTTCTTGAAATATAAGTACAGGGTTGTAATTTTCCCTCATCATTTTCCTGTAAGAACACTGCCCCCACAACCACATCACTAGCGTCAGCCTGAATTACAAAAGGCTTCTCAGTGTCAGGATGCTTCAAAACCGGTTCAACAGAAAATAGTCTTTTAAGACTTTCAAATGTGGTTTGGCATTCCATTATCTATTTCAATGGCTGGCTTAGCTTTGGCTTTCCCTCCCCCCTGGTTTTTAGTAAGTTTGTAATTGGCAATGCAATTTGTGCAAAAGAGGGAATGAATTGCTGGTAAAAGTTAGCAAATCCAAGGAAAGTCTGCAACTGTTTCCTAGTGTGGGGCGGACCCCATTCTAATACTGCTCGGACTTTCTCGGGGTCCATCTCTATGCCATTTGGTGAGATGCGATAACCCAAATAGTCATTTGTTTTCCTTATGGAAGTCACATTTAGGCATACAGGTGGGCTGCCTGGAGTTTTTTAAGGACTGCTCTGACTAGTTTCACATGTTCCTCCATTGTTTCAGTGAATATCAGGATTTTGTCTGGGTAAACAAGCACCCCTTTGTACTGGTGCTCCCAAAGCTTGTCATTTATCAGTTGCATGAATACTGCAGGTTCCCCTTGCAGTCCAAAAAGCAGGACCCTGAACTGGTAACATCCCAAGGGGTAATTGAAAGTGGTTTTCCACTCATCTCCCTCTTTAATTCTAATCCTGTAATATGCCTCCCTCAAGTCCACTTTTGAAAAGATTTTTCCTTTCAATAGGTGGGCTAGCATGTTCTTCATGAGAGGGAGAAGGTATAGGTTGCTCTCACTCATTGCATTCAGAGATCTATAATCTATGCAGAGGTGAAGAGTCCCATCTTTCTTTTCTCGGAACAATAGGGGAGTGGTGGTTTTTGGCTTGGCCGGTAGGATAAACCCCCTTTCTAAGTTTTTGTCTATGAACTTCTGCATCTCCTCTAATTCTCATGGGGTCATGAAATACAGTTTGGGTTTGTTTAACTTCGTGCCTGGGCAAATCTCGATGGAACAGTCTGGGTTGATGAGGAGGCAGTTCATCATATTTTTCCTCACTGAATAATTCAGCTAGGTCTCTATATTCCTCTGGGATGTCTTGCAGCTCCTTCTCCCCTCCCACTGCTGCTTTCTCAGAGGGGCTTCCACTGGTTCGGCATTGAGTTGGGATCCTTGCTGTTTCTCCATTTGGGAACCTGAGTTCTCCTGTCCTCCAGTCCACCCGCAGGTTTCATTTGGTTAGCCATGCCCAGAATAAGGGGGCATTCCATGCCAGGAGTCACTACAAATGTTATAGTCTCTACATGATTCCCTATGTTGAGTTGGACTGGCAGCGTGGCAAGTGTGGAAAGCACCCCCCCCATGATGGATCCATGTAATTGACCAAATGAAATTGATTTCTTCAGCCTCCTCACCAGAATTCTTAAATTCCCCATTAACTTTGGGCTTATGAGGCAATGGGTGCATCCAGAGTCTATTAGTGCTCTGAGTGCCACCCTCTCTGGCATTCCAGAGCTAAATAGTTCTACTGTCCTGGTGGGGGTGCGATGGGTCCACTTACCATGGGTTTGTCCTCCAAGTTGTCATCTGATGAGCTGGATGACTCTCCTGTTGGTGTCGGAGTTCTTTTCCCTCATTTCGGTGAGGTAGGAGACTCAACGACTTTCACTCTCTTCATTGCCATTTCCTTCAATTTGACTGGGGTCTTCCCGGGCTTCTCAGACAGGGCTCAATCAGGTTTCCAGACAGGGGTGTGTAAGTGGCATTCAGCTGCACAGTGTCCCTTCTTCCCACATTTGAAACATCCTGTAATTCTTTTGGTGGCTGGCACTTGCTTCGTTGGTTCATGGGTTGGTTTCACTGGCAATCTCCCCCACGATCTCCCTCCATGTCACTGTCTCTTGGCCCAGTTGATTTCTGCTTCCTCAGCCAGGACGTACTAGACTTGGAGTTGGTCAGGGTCTCCTTGGGGAATGCAGGCATCATACAAGTCATAGTTCATGCCGTCTTTGAAGGGCCTAATCAGGATGTCCTCTGGCCAGGGCTCAGAATTCTTGAGTGTATTCTGCCACTGGTTGCCTACCTTGCCAAATGGTTTTTATATGCTCCCGTGCCTTTTGATCAACCAAAGGGTCTTCAAATCTATATCTGAGGGCTGCCATGAATTGATTAAAGTTTTGCAGTTCTGGGGCATCGGCGTCATGGAGATCCACCACCCAGTCTGCTACAGTGCCATCCAGGGCCACTTGCACGATCTGGATCCAGCCACGGTCGCTCAGTATGTCATGGCCATATTCCTCCATGTAGTTTAACACCTGAGTCAGGAAATATTCCAGGCGGCACAGCTGTCCACAGTACTTCACCCCCAGTGGTGGGAACTTTCGGATAGATTGGTGTCACTTCTTCCTTTTATGCTGTTGTCCATCTCTGTCTGATGGTGCTGCTCAACCAGGGATGGCGACAGCTGCTGTTTCCATGGTGCTTGTGGAAATGCCTGGGACTGCTGACTCAGCCCCCCCCCTTCATCCATTCCTTCAGCGGAGCCCAGGTTGGCAATTCCCCGGCATGTGTCAGCTTTCTCCTCCCTTATGAAGGTGATTCTCAGCATGTTGATAGCCTGCTCCAGGAATTGGTTAGAACAGGGTGGTCAGTCATCCTCGTCTTCGCTAAAGTGGAGTGTCCTTTCCATCTCAACTTTCCAACCCGGTTCATGATTGCTGCATCTGACGTCACCTTCCTGGCTTTTTTCTCCCAGTCTTTCTTCTTCCCAACACCCATCAACCACCTGGGCTTGTGGCAGCATTCTGTGACAACTACCTCTTCCATTGAGCTTGAGGATTGGGATCTGTATCCACAGGAGTCTGCTTGGTGGGAGGCTTCCCCCCATCACAGGTTTTTCTCTTTCCATTCCAATATCAGACATTGTTTCTAAGTCCCCCCGGTAAGGGTCTTCCTTCCGGGCTGACTGTTACTGCAGATCCTGCCTAATGTCAGGGCCCACTTCAAAACCTCATCCTTAGAAAGCAGGACTCGTGCAAGCAGTTTCTTCCCAAAAGAACTTTTATTAGGAGAAGCTGATAGCAGGCATGATAGGCAGGATCTGAGGGTTTCCCACTCAGATCAATAGGTTAAAAGAATCCCAAGCAAACCCTGGACAGTTTGAATGGGCCAATCCTTAGGTGTTCAAGTCCACTGTGGGAAAGGAGCTGATAACATAGGCCGTTCCCAGGCTCATGATGATGTTGTTGGGTCTTCACACCTTCCCTTCCGTAGTGAGAGATAAGCCGGATGGCCAGAGGCACATTCCTTTCTCACCCCAAGGTAACATCAAGAGAGAGACAGCCCAAAGCATCTTCCCCCCTCCCCTTCAGGAGAATGGCAGAACCCTGAATAAGGAATAGAAAGAATAAAATAGAATACCACCCCTGACACCTTAGTATAAGATGGATTCTAACACTAAGGTTGGACTTGAGCTCATAGTCTCTTGCTTTGTAGCATGGCACCTTAACTACTAGATCAAGCTGGCTCTCAGTTCATGCCCATTTCTTAATTTTGCTGGTATACCAGTTACATTTTTCAAAACTCTCTGTATATATAACTGGTAATATCATGTACATGGCAAACTGTTATTAAATTTTTCTGTTAAATAATTTTTATTAAATGTCAGACATTCTCATTTGCTCCATCCCATTCTTTGTTATGATGCATGATACAACCATCTCCTGTTCACTGTCACATTTTTCTCTAATTTAACAACTGCAGTGATTCACTTAACAAATGTGGAAAGAAAAGTTGTAAAATGGGTCAAAACTCATTTAACAAATTTCTCACTTAGCAACATATTTTGGGCTAATTTGTGGTCATAGGTTGAGGACTAATAAAGGTGCTCTATTAGCAGATTTAACATGATTGCTGCTGTTTGTTTTAACTTTATGATTTTGAAACTGAGTCATCTAATACATAATACACAATGCATAATACATAATGCATAATGCATAATACAACAACGGTCTCCTGTTCACTGCCACATTTTTCTCTAATTTAACAACAGCAGTGATTCACTTAACAAAAGAAAAGTTTTCACTTAGCAACATAGGTTTTGGGCTAATTTTCCTACTGTATCTGCTACTTTGGCTCAGTTTCAAGCCAAACTCCAAAAACCTTTAGCAAGCCAAGCAGGAATTGAGTTCAAGAAAGCGCTAGAAACAGATGAATGGCTCCTAAGCCACAAGAACCTATATACCATAACAGATAGTCTGCCATGGGTCATGGGGAAAATATACATAAAGCAAGAGACTAACATTTATGCAGTTGTGCCATGACTCAAAGTCAGCAGGTCATTTCGGATTTGTGAAAATGTTGCACCTAGTCAAAAGACAATTTTGGTGGCCATCAATAAAAAAGGACACTGAAAGCTACGTGGCTAGCTGCCCAATCTGTGCCTTAGCAAAGAGATTGCAAAGGAAAACACCTGGATTGCTGCAACCATCAGCGACCCTCTCAGCACCCTGGAAGGAGATTTCCATGGACTTTATTGTGGAGTTACCAGAAAGTGGGGGGAATACAGTTATCTGGGTCATGACGGACCTATTCTCCAAACAAGTACATTTTATTCCCTGCCCAAAAATCCCCAATGCAAAAACACTTGCAAAGCTTTTTGTTCAACACATATACCAGCTTCATGGAGCTCCACAGTGCATTATATTTGATAAAAAGTAAAGGTAAAGGTTCCCCCGCACATGCGTGCTAGTCATTTCTGACTCTAGGGGCCGGTGCTCATCTCCGTTTCAAAGCCGAAGAGCCAGCGCTTGTCCGAGGATGTCTCTGTGGTCATGTGGCCAGCATGACTAGACACCAAAGGCGCACGGAGTGCTGTTACCTTCCCACCGTAGTGGTCCCTATTTTTCTACTTGCATTTTTTACATGCTTTCGAACTGCTAGGTTGGCAGAAGCTGGGATGAGTAACAGGCGCTCACTCTGCTACGCGGCACTCGGGATTTGACCCGCCAAACTGCCGACCTTCTGATCGACAAGCTCAGCGTCCTAACCCACTGAACCACCGCGTCCCTTGATAGAGGAGTACAATTCACATCAGAGTTCTGGAGAGCATTCCTAAGCTTGTTAGGGACCACCCAGGGACTGTCATCTAGTCATCATCCACAAACAAATAGTGGGACTGAATGACCGAACTCAGTACTACAACAGTACTTAAGATGCTTTATTAATTACTAGCAGGACAACTGGACGGGTTTATTTCTCTTCGCAAAAGTTGCCTATAACAGAGCAGTCCACTCCAGCGTGGGTTACACTCCTTTCCAAGTCACAACAGGGCAGAGTTTTAATCTGACGCCTAAACTTCTTTCAAGTGACCCTGCAGTCCTGTCTTTAAAGGAGTAGATTGCACAACTAAAAAACACCTAGCCAGTTGTGAGGAAAGGTTTAGATGCAAGCTGATAAAAAGAGAATCGACCCAAAACCTTTTAGTGTAGGGGAGAAAGTTTACATGTCCACCAAATACTTAAAGTCTCTACAACCTTCAAAGAAACTGGGACCAAAATTTGTGGGACCATTTCCTACTACCAGAATCATAAACCCTGTCACGATAGAATTAAAATTCCCCAAAACACTCAGACAGGTTCACCCTATTTTCCACTGCAGTCTTCTAAAATGAGATCACCCTTAAGACCAGCTACTGCTCCTCCCACTCCTCCCATAATGGTGGAAGGAGAACAGCATTTTGAAATTAAAAAATCCTAGATTCCAGAAAACATCATGGCTCCACCCAATACCTAGTAGCATGGAAGCATCTTCCAACCTCCCAAAATGAATGGGTCCACAAACGCCATGTTGGGGCCCCCAAGCTCCTTAGGAAATTTCACAAGGCATATCCCAACAAGCCGGACTAATCCCTGTCTCCTTTTGTTTCTATTTTCTCCCACAGGTGGATATCTCTTTTAAGGGAGGCAGGATGTCAGAACCCATATATTATTCTATTTCTTTTTATTTCATTACTCCAGATTCTGCCATTCTCCTGAAGGGGAGGGGGGAAGATGGTGCAGGCTGTCTCTTTGTTTTTTTCTGTTGCTACAATGTACCCCTTCCACTGTTTCTGCATATCTACTCTTTGAACTCTCTCTCTCCCTTGATGTTACCTTGGGAGGAGAAAGGAAAGAGCCTCCAGCCATCTGTCTTATCTCCTGTTCCAGAAGAGAAGGTGTGAAGACCAACAACATTGTTGTGAGCCTGGGAAAGACCTGTATTATTAGCTCCTTTTCCACAGTGGATTTGACACCTGAGGATTGGCCCATTCAAACTGACCGGATGAATTATTGGGGTGGGGTTTGCTTGGGACTCTTTTAACCTATTGATCTGATCAGGAAACCCTCAGATCCTACCTATCATGCCTGCTATCAGCTTCTCCTAATAAAAGTTCCTTTTGAAAGAAACTGCTTCCACGAGTCCTGCTTTCTTAGGATGAAGTTTTGAAGTGGGCCCTGACACAAAGGATTATTGGCTGCCTTCTCCTCCCCCCACTGGAGGAACTGTACAGTTCCTGTTATCTTAGGAAAGCTCAAAGCATTCTTAAAGACTCATCTCATCCAGGACTTTCTTTTTTTGAACTATTACCATCTGGCAGATGGTACAGGATAATAAAAACAAAGATAAATAGGCTGAAAAATCATTTTTATTCCAGAGCTGTAACCATATTAAATACTACTGTATTGTGCAACATTAGGGGCAGCACAATGGTGAATAGAATGTGAAGGATGTGTGCATATGATGTATGTTCTTATTTGTGGCTTTTACTTTTGTGTAGTGTGCACTGTGGACAGCACTTAATTTCATTGTGAGTTACACAAAGACAATGAAAATAAAGATATTCTATTCGAAGCTTAATACATTTTCATGTAATTGCTTGCTATTTTATTCTACGCAGTGTAATACCTTTTTCAGCCCTATGTCTGTTGTTGTGATCTGTGCACATATTCAAAACAATTGTCAAATACACATAGGAATCCACTAGGATTTTTATCCACTAGGAGCCCAAGTAAAATATAATTTAACTTCTTGACAGACAATAAAGATCCCCACAACCTCTCTTAAAATTCTGCTTTCAGTAGCAGTTAATAGCAGCTCCAGAATGGGAAATCCATGGAATAGAATTGTCTTGAATTGATTAAGTGAGATTTACTTATACATATACTTGTACATATATAGTACTCCAAGAATTGCAGGATTTTTGACTAGTGGGGTTTTTGTTTCATGTGAAGGAATTCTGTGCTTGTATCGGTGCATGCTTTAGGGCAGCAACCCTCCCCACCTTCATAGAATCTTTGTTGCCCACTTCAATGATACAGGCATGGTATGGACAATACATTGGACAAGCGTTTGTTAATGGTATTCTTTACAAGAGGGAATGAATTAAGTATTAGTTAACTGGAAGAGACAGCATGGCTGTATTTAGTTTTAATAACTTAGTCTTCTTTGCAAATAAATTCTCAGCGATTTTCACTTTGTCTAGGCTTTCTTTAGTCCTTCAGGGAAAAATTGGATCAGAATTAAAACAAAAGTTACCTTTGGCCTATTTGATATTGGCTTTCAAGATCGCTCTTTCTAGATCTAAATTTCTTCTCAGGTTGGGCAGTTGTTTCCCTCTCAACTCTTAAAGCTCGTTCTTAATTATTCCCCTATCCTTAGTTTATCAACACTTGCTCTCTGCTTGTCATATCGAACTATTGTTTCACAATCCTTCCTAAGAATTCCAAAGTTCCATATTTATATAGCTTTTGGTTTCTAACAACCAATCTATGTTTGTTGACTCACTTGGCCTGAAACTTCTGTTCCAAGTAGCTGTAACCAAGGCAACCCTGACTGGCTTTGGTCCAATTCTCAGTAACACTACTAGGTCTCTGGCCTAAATATATCAGTTATATTACAACCACCTTGTTCAGAGATTTTAGACAGCTATACATACTTTTTTAATTAGGCATGGGTAGCCCCAATTAAAAAAGGAATCACTATATGTTTCAGAATTAATGCATAATTAAAACTGTTTTTTTTGTGTCACAAGGAAAACCTAATCCCCTAACTCTCTTTAAAAATCTATAAATATATTGTATATTACATAATTATATTGTTTTCTATAAAACTAATAAATGGTAATATAAATTATTCACTAATGTTCTTCAATACTACAAACAGATTCCATAAAGGTATACAATTATTCTTCCTTTACAAAACATTTCCCAGTTTGTCAATGTAAGAATTCATTTCCTTTCCACTAATTTCAAATTACAAAAATATCATTTTTCCTGATATTTTCACAGATTGTTTATTGTAAATGAGGACCCAGATTGTTGAAAGCAATATGCTGATATTGTAAACTGCTTTGAGAGCGCTGTAAAGCACTATGGAGCCATATATAAGTGCTATGGCTATTGCTATGTTCTTGAAACCAAAACAGTTAATACAGACACTTAGATACTTTTTGAAGTCTTCTTAAATAACATTTATTCTCTGGACTTCTGAATTAAGGGAGAATCATAGATTCTAATCTTCAGATTAAATAAATAGGGGGACATTTTAGATTCCAGTCATATCAGCAGCCAGGAGTAAAACCATTGTTTGATAGCCATTCTTTCGTGTTTGGACATGGAAAAATAATACTGGAAAGTATTGGTATTGATGGCAGTGGTTAGAATGTAGTATTGCAGGCTAACTCTATCCACAGCCAGGAATTTGATCTTAACTGGCTCAGGGTTGACTCATCCTTCCATCCTTCTCAGCTTGGCAAAATGAGAACCCAGATTGTTGGGAGCAATATGCTGACATTTGTAAACTACGCAGAGAGTATTGTAAAGCACTATGGAGCAGTATATAAGTCTAAGTGCTATTGCTATTTCTAACATCTGTTTATAAGCAGAGGCTGGGTTTAGGAGTGTAGTTTCCATTTACAGATAAAATAGCTAATAAGGAGTTGTATTACCCAGAAGTGATGGCATGTATTTGCATCTTTCTTCAAGACATTTTCTCACTTGTGAGTTGTAAAATATGTGGATTCATTTTCATTTCTGGTCTGGATGAAAACTAAAAGATAACATTTCCTCTCATATAAATGTATTAGAGAAAAAATGTTGCTTTCAGCATTTTCCTTACCTAGTAAGTTGTCACAAATTCCAATACCAAGCACTCACCAGCTTCAAAACAATTATACAGTGATCAGTTCAACAAAGGAGGAAATAATGTATTTTGATATAATCCAGTAGTATTCCCACAGCAGTAATCTCTTTCCATCTTTAAGAGTCAGTAAATTTTTTGCTGATTGCAAAGTCTTTAAAATTGGAGTCCTCTATGCCATCTTACCAGAAGCCTTTTTGATTGTGTTAGCTTTTGAGAAATAAGTTTAAGGAGAAATACATTTAAATAAATTAAGACTGTAACTATCTGTAAAATTATTGCTGTCTAACCTGTCAAGAATGTTTCCTGTATTCCAAATAGTGTTTACCTCCTCCTTCAACCTCTCCAGTTTGATAAATATATGAACATGCTGTAAATTACTGTACTGCTTCTTGTTATTCTGAAAAACATGATTTAAACTGAAACTAAATAGTATTGGTATCTTGACCACGTGCATTTCCTTTGCATTTCTGCAGATTCTGAATATTTTTGCTGATACCTGATATAAAAGCTGTACAGGCTTTTTAAAAAGGAAACTTGCTATACTTGATGCACCTGGAGATTCACACAGGAACATCAGATTAGAATACTATTTTAGGAGAAAATGTACAGTCTCCTCCTCCTCCTCCTCCTCCTCCTCCTCCTCCTCCTCCTCCTCCTCTTCCTCTAACTCTTCCTCTTCTCTCCCTTTCCCTTTCCCCTCTTTCCTCCCTCCCCTCGTTCCCATTCCTCCTGTTATTGCTGAATCGAATTCACTTTCTAATGAGTTTATTGTATTTCTGTTTTTTGTTGTTATTGTTATTATTGTTATATTTTTTAAGATGTGCTGAGATGATATTTTTGTTTTGGTAACTTACTTTATTTTTTCTCCCATAGGTGAAATGAGAAATGATCTATATATCACAATAGAAAGAGGAGAATTTGAAAAAGGAGGGAAAAGTGTGGCCAGAAATGTGGAAGTCACAATGTACATTGTGGACTGCAGTGGACAAATTTTGAAAGTAATTTCTGTTTAGCTTCTTTTTAAAATTATAAATACTATTTTAAATTATAACCTTTTATAATGAGGAATATCCAAGAGATTATGCTGCTAGATGACTAACAGTAGGATTTCTTGATGTCTGAATTAAACTTTGCCGATTGTGCTAAAGAAAAATATATGTTAGGTACTGACGCTATCCTAACATTAATTTCAAACAATCTGTTGTTAGGCATGCTTAATTAATGTAATGAAACTGAAAAGAGATCATGAATTATGTTGATATTGGACTGGACCTGTTAAACTGCTGCTGGATCTGTCTGAAGTCTTTCCAATAGCTTGAATTGCAATTATCAGCTTCTTAGTGAAAGATGCACTAAACAGGCCTGTTATGTATTGGGCTCTTGTGATACACCACGTGGGTTGCTGGAGCAGCTAACAGCTCTCCAGCAACCCAGACTAACTGTCTCCTGTCCTGCAATTGGCTAGCCCTAGGCAGCAATGGTTGGTTCAAACCTATTGGCTGCCACCTAGGAGCTAGACTGCGGCTGGTTGCAGCCCTTGCTTCAGTACAGTTCCAGCAAGAAATAAAAGTATGAGTTATCCTGTACTCAGCCTAGTGTCATCATTCCTGCACCAAGAACCCCTATTTAACAGTGGTGATGAAGGTGGGATCCTGCTTCGCTGATTAAGAGCTGAAGTCCACGAGGGGAAGGCAGCACATGCCAGAGGGAAGAGGCATTTCCTCCCCCCCTCTCAAGGCCAGCTAGCAAGCTACACTAGCAGCCTCGTGCTCAGTGGAAGCATTCCCTGAGCCTTGAAGCAGGATACAAAAATCTCAGGAACCAGAGAGAAGAATGCCAAAGGTCGGCAAATTAAGAGAATTCGACGTGAAACACCTGGAGGAATGGCCATCTTATCTTTCACAAGTAGAAAACTATCTCAGAGCCAATTAGATCTTGGAAGAAGGACTGAAGGCCGCAATGCTGCTTTGCATGTGCGGCCCAGCAACCTTTGATTTGGCTGAGAATCTTTTTGTGCTGAAAACCAATTGAAGCGGTCTCCTACACAGATCTAAAAAAGAAGCTAACGGGGGACTTCCAGCCCAAGATGCCTGAGATGGCTTGGTGATTCAAATTTGACCAAAGAGTGCAGCTACCCGGGGAGACAGCTTTGGAGTTCATTGTGGGCCTAAGACCCCTATGCAAGTTCTCAAATTTGGAAGAACGACTAAGAGACTGGCTCGTCTGTGGCCTGCGAGACAGAATGCTTCAGCAGAGACTATTTGCTAGACCCAATTTAATGTTTTCTGAAGCACAGGACGAGGTGATGGCCAACGAAGCCACCGGGGGCTCAGTGCAGACAGTTCAGCCCACGAAACCTTCAAAAGTCAAAAAATCGGTCCATCTTGAGGTCACCAAATGCACCGGAAAATTGTCAGAGGAAGAAGAACCTGAAATCAACTGAGATCTAAGGGGTGCAGTGGCAACCATCTTCGCGCCAATTGCAGATTTGGTTCGGCCACGTGTAGAGCTTGCAGAAGAACAGGCCACATCGTGGTGGTTTCCAGAGCCTGCCAGAGAGACCGGCCACCCAAACACCAGGCGGAAGAACCGACTAGGAGAGGTACTGGGGCCCAGAGTCCAATTAATGTGGGATTCTTCAGAAGCCGTAGAAGCGTATACCGCACCGGGGCTCAACGCCCTCTCAAACCCAAACTTAAGCTCTTGGTAGAGCTACAAGGAGTTCCATGTAAGATGGAATTGGACTCCGGCTCTGCAGTCTCAATCATTTCGCAAGACACATTTAACTTCATGTGTAGGTGCAGTAACAATTGGGCCAAACTAAAACCCTCAGATATCATTTTAATGGATTTTCAAAATGCTCACGTTAAAGTTAAGGGAGAAGCCACTTTATTGGTAAAATTTAAAGGGTTTTGGGGGCACCTGGATATAATAGTAGTAGGGGGCCAGAGAAAGAGTCTCATTGGACTTGATTGGTTTGATGCCTTAGGTATTCAGATTACTGGCATAAACCAGACACAAACTGCAGACCTCATGTCAGTGTGCGAAGAATATGTGGATGTTTTTGATTCAAACCTAGGGACATACACAGGCCTTCCACTCTCTTTTAAGTTAGATCCCAACGTTGTCCCAATCAGGGTTAAACCTCGCAGGGTCCCCTTTGCTTTAAAACATAAAATTGATTCCAAAATTGATAAGCTTGTAGAACAGGGTGTGGGGGAACAGACTCATAATTCCCACTTCCCTAAGAGACAGGGTTTTACACTCATTACATGAAGGCCCAGACATTGTCAGAATAAAAGCTTTAGCTAGAAGCTACCTTTGGTGGCCTGGCCTTGATAAGGCCATTGAGGTCAGGTCCATGGTTGTTATACGTGCCAACAATCTAGGCCTGAAATGCCACAGGCCCCAGTTCACAGGAGGGAGGAAACGCACACTCCCTGGTCTAGGATTCACATAGACTACGCTGGGCCTTTTCAGGGGCAGCTCTTCCTGATAGTAGTGGATAGTCACTCAAAATGGCTGGAAGTAATTCCAGTTCCTAACATGACTACTGCTAGGACCATCCAGGTGCTGAGAAAACTCTTTGCAACACATGGGTTGCCTGATGTCTTAGTTTCTGACAATGGGGCCCAATTCACTGCTGCTGAATTTCAGGCTTTCCTTAGGGCTAATCTCATCAGACATGCAATGTCTGCACCTTTTCATCCATCTTCTAATGGTCAAGCCGAACGCATGGTGAGGACAATGAAGGAGGCACTCAAGCGCATTGTCACAGGTGACTGGCATCACAGATTGGCAGATTTCTTACTCTGCCAGCATTCTATGCCCTGCACGGCCACAGGTAAAAGTCTTGCAGAACTATGTTGGGGGAGGCGTTTGATTACTAAACTGGACAGGTTGCATCCAGACAGAGTGGCAGCAGAAGCCTCTCGACCAAAACCCCCGAGGGGGCTGCACATGGGGGATTGGGTTTGGGTCAGGAACTATGGTTATGGGAATTTGTGGGTTCCTGGTCAAATCACCAAAGCATCCGGACCCGTATCTTATGAAGTGGGGTTGGAGGGAGGGTGAGTTGTCAGAAGACACATTGATCAGCTCAGGAAAAGGTTTCCAGAATGGCCACTAAGCGAGGACTGCATCATAAGTCCCTCCCAAGGTCCTCAAACTTGCGGCCAAGCCAGCCCTCACATGGACTACCAGGACTTTTCCTTCTCAGCGGAGATGAAACTAGAGGGAGAACAGAGGAGCTCAGGAGTGCAACATGGACCCCCTGATGAAGCGAGCCAACCAAACTCCAGAAACCGCTGTGCCTACTCTGCTGAACCGACATGGGGTGGGCCAACCTGGTGAGGCCAGCCACAGTGTTTCGAATTCCCTTGACTTTGGAGCACAAATCTACCCAGCCCACTGGGTAAGCTGGTAGACCACAAAGTGATGGGAACTCCGAGATGTTCCTCTAGGGCAGACATGTCAAACACAAGGCCCGGGGGCCGGATCCGGCCTGCGAAGTGGTTTCATGCGGCCCACAAAGCCATCCTGGAAAGAGTGAGGGAACGGCCCCCACTGCCTTGGCCCTGGCTCAGAGACCCTCCTTCTGCCAGAGACCCCCAGATCTGTCCCACTCCTGCCCAGGCCCCCATAGGCACCCTTGATGCCAACGATGTAGAGCTGGCCACGCCCACCCAGTAGGCTATACGCACTCTAGCCACACCCACCCAGTAGGCCACACCCACCCTAGCCACACCCACCCCGGCCCCCTGAGGGCAACCGCAATGTTGATGCGGCCCTCAGTGAAATTGAGTTTGACACCCCTGCTCTAGGGCACACAAGCCTCCTTCGTACCTTAAAGATTACATTGTAAAATAAAGAGATATATATTGTTGTAAAACCTGTTGCCACTAAACTACAGAAACTAGTGCTTTGTGTAACTGCCTATTACTGCAAATGGAAGCCTGATCATTTAGACTTTGTTTAATCTCATTGTATTCCACGGTGATTTTTGTTATTATCACTTGATTGTGTTTGTGTTGATTAATAAGTCTTGGCAACTGTCAACATGTTGTTGTCATAGTTGATCTAAGAGGGGAGGGGTGTTATGTACTGGGCTCTTGTGATACACCACGTGGGTTGCTGGAGCAGCTAATGGCTCTCCTGCAACCCGGACTAACTGTCTCTTGTCCTGCAATTGGCTAGCCCCAGGCGGCAATGTTTGGTTCAAACCTATTGGCTGCTGCCTAGGGGCTAGACTATATATTGCAGCTGGTTGCAGCCCTTGCTTCAGTACAGTTCCAGCAAGAAATAAAAGTATGAGTTATCCTGTACTCAGCCTCGTGTCGTCATTCCTGCACCAAGAACCCACTATTTAACAAGGGCCATGAAGAACAGGTAGACATTCTTTACTGAGAATCTGTCTGTTGCAGCCAATGTAAGCTGTATCCAAGGCACAAACCATTGATGGAAATCCTAATGATCTTCCTAGTTTCCAAGTGTTATCTTAAAAGATGGGGATGATATACTCAAACTTCCTAGTAACAAACTTAATGGTATTCTCTTTAATATGGCAAAAGAATGACAGCACATCCCTGACATCCAAAAGGCGTCCATGGCCAAATAGACTGGATGATTAATCTACTGTTCCAGAGCATTAACTAGCTGGCAAAGATAAGGCCTTCATGGCTGATTCTTGCCTAAATTGGTTACAATTTTTGGGCAGATCTACAGAGGCAGCCATACATTTTTTGATCATTACCTGGAACATACACACCAAGTCCAGTTCAATACTAGCTTCCAGTGCCTTCACAAATAGATATTTGAACCCAAGACTGATCAAAACAATGAAAAAATAATAATGCTCTTCTGACCACCTCTACCAGAGCACAAAAGGACATCTTGAAATCCAGTGATCAATTCCTAGCTGGAAAAGCCACAGAAATAATACCACTGGCTGACAATCTTTTAAGTGAATTGCATTTTCTTCATAATGCCCAAAAAGAATAGGGATGGAGACCATCCTGAATTTTAAGTGGCTAAATTGTCGTGGCAGTACTATTAGTTTTTCTTGGAGAGATTAAAGTTCATCTTAGGCTAATCAGTCCTGAGCACAAAATAACAATCTGGATGGTGAATATCATGGCCTCAGAATGTCAAGTAGCTCAATATTTTCATTTCCTTTTTTTAACTTGACTGGTACAAAAGACAGAGATGAAGAGGCAGAAGATATACTGATGCTTCCAGAAGATCCTAGCATTCTGAGTTAGTGCAATTGTCCATTGATTTACCATGAGCCATGCAATTAGGGACGCATGCAATTAGGGATGCGGTGGCTCAGTGGGTTAGGACGCTGAGCTTGTCGATCAGAAGGTCGGCAGTTTGACGGGTCGAATCCCGAGTGCCGCGTAACAGAGTGAGTGTCTGTTACTCGTCCCAGCTTCTGCCAACCTAGCAGTTCGACAGCATGTAAAAAATGCAAGTAGAAAAATAGGGACCACTACGGTGGGAAGGTAACAGCGTTCTGTGCGCCTTTGGCGTCTAGTCATGCTGGCCACATGACCACGGAGACGTCCTCGGACAAGCGCTGGCTCTTCGGCTTTGAAACGGAGATGAGCACCGGCCCCTAGAGTCAGAAATGACTAGCACGAATGTGCGGGGGAACCTTTACCTTTTTTATGCAATTAGAGTGGACTGTCTCTCCCAGGGAATATAATTTCAGCTCAGATCTAAATAGGTTATATGTGCATACTGTATTTGGAGGGTTAAGTAGCAAGCCTTGTGCAATATAGATTACGATGTAGTTTCTGTCCAGATCATCTTAGCTTCCCATTTATTGACAGATAAATTAAGATATCACCTATGCTTTTTGCTTGAGAAGGAGGGAGGAAATTAAGCTGGTGGTCCCTGTTCCTGAGATATTGACTTTTTTCCCAGTCAAGTCCATAATCTATAACCCAACACCCTCTGAGACATTATCTGTTTCTGAATGCCCATTATGGAGTTGCTTCTCATATAATGTCCACATCTAAGGTTTTCACCTCATTCTGAAAATGTTACAAATCATCCTTTCAAGCTTGTCAAACAAATGGATATAAATATGCTACCTTGACCTTCCTCATTGTCATAATATTATCCAGGTACATCTTCGGAGCTGGCAGCCTTATCAGCTAATGAAGAAGTCTATTATATTCACTCAGTGGTCTTGTGGACAAATCCCTGATGCATGCCCAAAGTGAACTCAACTTTCTTCAGGGCACAGTGTAATTCTGCTCACATTCAACCACTGTCAATGCTGCTAACATTGGATGTTCTTGCTTTGACAACATAGGGAGATTCTTTCTATGGTCTTAGAATTATATGATACTGGGGAAGGAGAAATGTGATGAGAGTTAATTAGACATAACAATTCTGTGACTTTTGAAATAAGAGATGATAAGAAATGGTGGGTTGGAAACAAGAGGGGAAGCTTGCATTTCAAACTAATTGGAGAATGTGATGTATGACTGCTAATTAGGGGAGGAAATTGTGCTTTGATATAGGGGAGGGGAATTCAGAATTTGGCTTCGACCATGTATGTGCTGATGCTATGTAACTTGATTAAAGACTCTTTAAGGTAAACAATGCCTCAAAGTTCTTCAAAGAGTTCATCTGTCAGAACCATGACATTAAGCCGAAATCTACAAATTTTCCAAATTATCTAGGGGTCCTGAGCTCCAGTCACTGTCCCTAGACTTGAGGGAAGCTGGCAAAGATTCAGGAGAAGATTTCATCATGGGAAAAGAGAAACTGCTTGAATCTAGCAACCCGGCAGCAGCTGCTACCCCAGGGGCCGGGGAGCGACAGACAGCAAGCTGGGGGAGGAAGAGCTTTTGCAGGACTCCCAGCTGGAGGCAAAATCCAAGCAGCTAGGAGAGCTGATCTGCACTTCAGATTGGGCCCAGCCCAGCGGAGACTCCAGAAGCCTTGAGACTGCCTTACCACCCTCAAAGGCTTCAAAAGCAGACTGGAGGAGAGCCACCAGGACGTCTGCCACTGAGGACTCGGATGAGTGGGAATGCCTGTCTGCAGCTCATAGCCAGACAGTGGAAAGATTTGAGAGGCTAAAGCAGAGAAGCAGAAATCAACTCCTGCCAAGAGAAGCCTCCAGCCCCTCCTTTGCAGATTAGACAGCCTTCCAGCCCCTGAAATCCCCTGCCAGGGCCTCCAGCCCCACAGAGAGAGAATCCCAGTCTGAGGTGCCTGAAGCAATGGGGAGTTTGGCAGCCCACACAGGTGGATGGACAGCAACCTCTGAGCTTGCCGCAGCTAGTAGAGGCCTTGGAAGTGCTTGGGGTGGTGCAGAAGCCAGGAGATCAGCAGCTGGAGGGTGGACGACCACAACAAGGAGACTGGTTGAAGCCCACGAACATGTAGCCCTTGGGCATGCAGCGGCAGCCAGGATGGGACCAGCAGCAAATGGGGGTGCAACAGCCACCCTGGGGGCCCTAGCAGCCAGTGATTGCTCCACCTTTCAGAGCAATCTTTGATGGGAACCTAGAGAAGCTGGTTTTTTTCTTCAACCAAGTGCGCAATCATTTGAACTGCTGGGCCTATCGCTACCCAGACCCAGGTGCTATGGTCAATGTGATTGTATCCAGCTTAGAGGGGGAGGCATCCAAATGGTT
The DNA here is from genome assembly GCF_947247035.1 of Vipera ursinii. NCBI lineage: Eukaryota > Metazoa > Chordata > Lepidosauria > Squamata > Viperidae > Vipera > Vipera ursinii. The sequence goes on from NC_139515.1 coordinate 32,080,190, forward strand.
AAATGATTTATATAATGAGCAAGCCCCTGAATTGGAGGACTCCCATCTCTTCCTCCTAAGACTGAGAACAAGATTCGAGGACCCATCCATTGCCCTCAAAGCAGAGGAACAATTCCATAAGATAAAACAAGCCAATATATGCTAAGGAGAAGATTAATGAAAAAGACATTGATATATATTTGGAGAATGCTAGCATCCCGGTTCTTACGCAAGTACAAAAAGAGGGGATTAATCAATTAATTACAGAAGAAGAAATTTTTACAGCAATTAAGGAATTGAAGATGGATAAAGCACCAGGTACGGATGGTTTGTCTGCGGCTTATTATAAAAATTTACAATTAGAGATGATGAAACCATTAAAGGAACTGTTCCAGACAATCCAGAGGGGGGGAAAGGTGCCACTGTCTTGGAGAACAGCTTTTATTTCCTTGATTCCGAAGGAAGACCAAGATGCTACTCAAGTTAAAAATTATAGACCGATATCGCTTTTAAATACAGATTACAAGATATTTGCTAAGGTGTTGGCTAATAGACTGATGAGGGTTCTGCAACAGGTGATTCATGGGGACCAAACGGGGTTTATTAGTGGTAGGCAAATGAAAAATAATGTGAGGCATATAGTTGATGTGTTAGAGTTTTTGGAAAGGAACAACCAGATCCCTGCGGCGCTAATTTTTCTAGATGCTGAAAAAGCTTTTGATCAATTGAATTGGCAATTTTTGATGAAAGTTTTAGACAAAATGGATTTTGGGGAAATTTTTTTACAACCGATTAGGGCATTATATCAAAAACAAACTGCCCAAATTATAGTTAATAATAGTCTGACAGAAGCATGTAATATTGAGAAGGGCACAAGGCAAGGGTGTCCGTTATCGCCCTTGTTATTTGTGTTAACATTAGAGATATTATTGGTTAAAATACGGAATTCGGAAAAAATTAAGGGTATACAAATTGGAGATCAGGATTATAGATTGAGAGCATTCGCAGATGATCTGGTTGTTACAGTGACCCAGCCAGAGAACTCTGTTGTGGACCTGATGGAGATAATAACACAATACGGGAAGGTTTCTGGATTTAAAGTTAATATACAGAAAACCAAAATTCTGGCCAAAAATATGACAGTTTCGCAAAAGGCTCTCTTAGAAGGATTAACTGGATTTGAGATTGTTAAAAGGGTTAAATATTTGGGGGTGCTTTTGTCGCCCTCTAATACAAAGTTATATAAAAATAATTATGAAAAACTATGGGGGGAAATTCAAAAAGAATTGGAGAGTTGGGAAAAATTGCAATTGTCTTTGTTGGGACGGATCGCAGCAGTGAAAATGAACGTCCTGCCTAAATTTTTATTTTTATTTCAAATGATACCAATTCTTAAGAAAGATTCTAATTTGGAGGAATGGTAGCGAGGTATCAATAAATTTGTTTGGGCAGGGAAAAGGCCACGAGTTAAACTTAAGATTATGCAGGATACTCGTGAGAGAGGTGGTCTTAAAATGCCCAATCTTAAACTATATTATGAAGCTGCTGCATTAGTAGGAATAAGTGATTGAATTAATTTGACACAAGAGAGATTATTAAATCTTGAGGGCCACGATTTGTTGTTTGGCTGGCATGCATATTTGTTGTATGACAAGAAGGTAGACAATGTGTTTAGAGTGCATATTCTAAGACAGGCATTGTTGAGAGTTTGGAAGAAGTATAGACATAAGCTAGATTGCAAGATACCACTGTGGGCAATTCCAAAACACGCAATAGAAAATATACATGCTGGTTTCAAACATGATGTGACTACGTACAAGGAGATTCTGAGTTTGGAAAGAAATGTTTGGTGTTTGAAATCATATAGCCTCTTGCGAGAAGAGAAGGTTGTTCAAACTTGGTTTCAATATATTCAGCTACGGGCCAGGTGGAAAGAAGACCAGAAAATTGGTTTTACAATGACTGATGAAAATTTGATAAAGCAAATTAGAAATCAGGGTCCAGCACATATCAAACGGATATATCTTGCATTGATAGAAATTGACTCAGAAACAGAGCTTGTTAAAGATTGTATGATTAAATGGGCCCAAAATATCCAAGAAGTTATTACAATGGATACGTGGGAAAGGATTTGGGTGAGTAACGTAAAATTTACACAAGCTCAAAATCTAAGAGAGAATTTTTACAAAATGTTTTATAGATGGCATTTAGATCCTAAAAAGCTTGCAAGTATGTATCCGAATTATCAGCCTAAATGTTGGAGGTGCGGTGACGAAGACGCAACATATTTTCACATATGGTGGACTTGTAAAAAGGTTAAGGCTTTTTGGATAAAAGTCTGGTGGAACATGCAGAAGATTTTTAAACAGAGGATAAAGTTTTGTCCGCAACTTTTTTTGTTGGGAATAATTACAGATGCTACAGTTGTGGACACTAAGTTGATGTTGAATTTAATTACGGCAGCAAGACTCTTAATAGGTCAGTATTGGAAGAAGGAGGAACTGCCGACTATAGAAGAATGGACTTTAAAGGTTTATGACCTGGCAGAGATGGCAAAGATATCAGCCTATTTGAAAGATCATTCGCAAGAACGCTATATTATGGAGTGGAGAAAAGGGATTGAGCATATCCAGAACAAATACGGGACTAAGAAGTTTCATGTAGCATTTGAATAAGTCTTCCTTTTTTCCCCCCTTTTTTATATATACTTTTATATATTTTATATTAATAGTGTTTGTAGTTATCCTATATGAGCTAGAGAGTGATAGATTTTAGAGTTTACGGTTGTTAGCATATGGTTGTTTATGATTCTTTTTTTTTGTTTTTTATACCTTGTACTTAACTCTGGGAAGTCGGGGGGGAGGGGGGAGGGGTAGGGGGGTTTGTTAAAGATAAAATGTATGATAAAGCTTTTCAATAAAAAAAAGATAAAACAAGCCAGCAGACCTCCTCTGGAGTACATAAGAGAGTTTCACAAGTTAGCCGGTCACATAGAGAGGTGGCCTGAACAGTCCCTAGTCCACCACTTCAAAGAAGGGTTAGATGATCACCTCTCTCAGGCCTGCATCAATTGAGCAGTACCTGATCAGCTGCAGTGGTAAAACTAGATATTCAGTGGTAAAACAGTGGTAAAACTAGATATTCAGCTTGCCTGCTATAAGAAACCTCCCCCACCTGAAGCTGAACTGAGGCCAGAACAACCCAAACAGCAACCATGACCCCAATAATCTCCAACTGCTGCAGCTGCTGAAAGATCCAGGCCACCTGCAGGCCTGCCAATCAAGTGCTTCCAATGCAGACAGCAGGGAAATCAAACAGCGAATTGCCCAGTCCCCTACTCCCAACAACAGAATAGATGATGACCAGGATCAGCAGTAAGAAAGAAACCTGCCCAGCAACCAACGAGAGAGAAATCCAACTGGATCACACAGGAACCTGTTGCTCAAGTCACACACCCCCACACACAGTAGGATGCCAGAACTCAGGCTGGCTCCACCCCCACTCTACCCTCTTTTGACAGCGACGACGAAGGAGAGAATGATCTGATGGTGAGCCGACACATCCCACCTTTTTCACTAACTGCCAAACTCATAATCCCTAAGTCGGGACACAGGTAGATTTAAAGGTGCTAGTTGATTCTGGATGTTCCCGATGCATCATTAGATTGCCATTTGCCATGAAATTGGGCATACGAGCAAAACTACTCTCCAAACCTGTGAGGTTCGAACAAGCATGATGCAGGAACCTGTTGCCCAGGTCACATCCCCCACATGGGAGGATGCTGGAACTCCGTTCTACCCTCTTTTGACAGTGACGACGAAGGAGAGAATGACCCGATGGTGAGCCGACACGTCCCACCTTTCTCACTACCTGACAAGCTCATAATCCCTAAGTCAGGTACGCAGGTAGATTTAAAGGTGCTAGTTGATTCTGGATGCTCCCGATACATCATTAGCTTGCCATTTGCCATGAAACTTGGCATATGAGCAAAACTACTCTCCAAACCTGTGAGATTCGAGCAAGCCGATGGCTCCCTGATGGGAGGGACTTTAGTCAAGCAATTAACGGAGCCCCTACACCTAGAAATAGGTGAACACTGGGAGTTTATTCGCTTCCTGGTGGCTCAAAAAATGACTGAGGCTGTGATCCTAGGATTAGCCTCATTAGACAAATGGAAGCCATTTATCTGGTGGGAGAAAGGAATGAGAATTGTGAGACTACCTATAGGGCCCAAGCCCCCCACTGATTCAACAGATTTAGCCCACGCAATGGGTGAAGAAACTTTAGCCCACCCAATGAGCGAGCGCACATGGCAGCCTCACCACCACCAGGCAAGCCGCTTATCCCCAGAGAGTACTGGGACCTAGTGGAGGCATTTAGTGAGAAGGAATGCAATACCTTGCCTCCTCACTGACCCAATGATTGCTCTATCGAACTGTTGCCAGGAGCCAAACTCCCACATCCGAGGATGTACGCCATCTCCCCCCTCAAAATGGAGGAGATGCAGCAATACGTGGATAAAAATCTAGTGAGGGGATTCATTGAACGGGCCAAGTCTGCGGTGAGGGGGCTCTGTGTTATTTAAAGAAGAAAAAAAGATGGGCCTCTTCATCTCTGCATAGACTATAAGGGTCTCAATGCTGTGAATGTGGAAAAAAATACTCCCTCCCCCCTCCTAAAGGACTTACCAACCCACCTGGCTAAGGGGAGTGTCTTCACTAAATTAGACCTGAGAGAAGCATATTACCGGGTGAGAATAAAGGAGGGAGATGAGTGGAAAACTGCCTTTAACTGCCCCATGGGAAGCTATCAATTCCAAGTCATGCCATTTGGACTACAGGGGCTCCCAGCCATATTCATGCAGTTGATTAATGAGGTCCTACATGATCACTTATACAAAGGGGTCCTAGTGTATCTTGATGACATCCTGATATACAGCACAAATATGACTGATCATATAAAGCTGGTGAGAGAAGTGCTAAAGAAACTATTGAATGCCAAGCTTTATGCCAAATTGTCAAAATGTGAATTTCACCAGACCTGATTAGATTATCTTGGCTACAGAATTTCCATTGAGGGCATTGAAATGGACCCAGCCAAAGTGAAAGCCATAATTGAATGGCAGCCTCAAAGACTCTCAAACAGCTGCCAACTTTTACCGTCAATTCATCCCCTCCTTCGCTGTGACTGGGCCAACCACTAGCATGAACTATGAGCTGTCAAACAGCTTTTGAGAATTTAAAAAGACTATTTGCTGCTGATCTGGTCCTAAAGCACTCCTGTCCAGGAGAGCCCTTTGTAATTCAAGCTGACACCAGTGACATGGCAGTTGGAGCTGTATTATTGCAAAAGAACAAAAGTGGGATCCCGCAACTCTGTGCCTACACCTCTAAAAAATTTACCAAAAGCAAGAGGTGATGGGCAGTATGGGAGAAGGAAGCCTTTGCAATTTGTTGTTAGTTGCGAACTCTTGTCCGATCCATCGCGACCCCATGGACAACGCTCTTCCTTCCTGTCTTATACCATCTTCTGGAATCCATTTAAGCTCATGCCTACTGCTTCAGTGACTCCATCCAGCCATCTCATTCTCTGTCATCCCCTTCTTCTCTTGCCCTCAATCTTTCCCAGCATGAGGCTCTTCTCCAGTGAGTCCTTCCTTCTCATTAGATGGCCAAAGTATTTGAGTTTCAACTTCAGGATCTGGCCTTCTAAAGAGCAGTCAAGGTTGATCTCCTCTAGGACTGACTGGTTTGAATGCCTTGGAGTCCAAGGGACTTGAAGGAGTCTTCACCAGCACCATAGTTCAAAGGTCTCAATTCTTTGATATTAACTTGGCAATAGTATCTAGAAGGAAGCAAGGTGCCTTTTGAGGTATGGTCAGATCACAAAATCTAGAAGCAGTTGAACCCCCCCCCTGCAAATTATCCCCAAAGCAAGTGCGGTGGACACAGTACTTTAACTGTTTCAAATTTACTCTAAAGAACATACTGGGAGGAAAAACTTTCCTAGCTGATGCACTATCAGGATTGCCCCAGTACAAAAGTGAACGTGAAGAGGTTAACGAGGCAATTATCTCTAGTCCACAAACTGCTGCTTAACTCATGCCTTGCAGGACCCCTAATTCTGATGACCCGGGAGTGAAGAAGATAAAACAAGAACTCCTCACCGATCAATGGTTCAATGACAATCAAACCTCCCTAACATGTAGGGATGGTTTGTCTTACAAGGGGGAGGGGGGAACTGTATTTGCCTGAAGCCCTCCATCTTAACGCTCTTAAACACAGACATGTCGTAAAACAGGCAGGACACTTTGGATATTTAAAAACTCTACACCTCATCCGCCGGCAATTTTGGTGGCTGGGACTAAAACAGGATGTGGAAAACTATGTCAGGAATTGTGCTGTATGTGCCACCATGAAACAAATCCCAGGGAAAACCCCTGGGTTACTGCAGCCAGTGGCAGACCCTTCTCAACCATGGGAAGAAATAGCTATGGACTTTATAGTAGGCCTACTTGAAAGTAGAGGAAATACTGTCATATGGACTGTAATAGACCTGTTCATGAAGCAGGCTCATTTCATTGCCTGCAAAGGACTCCCATCTGCCCAACAACTGACTAAATTGTTCCTGAAACATAAATACCAGCTGCATGGGGCCCCTAAGTGAATAATTTTAGATAGGAGGGTGGTGTTCACAGCGAAGTTTTGGAGAAGCTTTCTTAAGTTAATTGGATCATCTCAAGACCTATCACCTGCTTTCCATCCAGCTACCAATGGGGCCACGGAATCCGCTAACAAGATGGTGGAGCAATATCTCAGATGTTATGTTTCATACGAACAAACTCGACCGACCTCCTCCCTTTCATACAGGTGGCTTATACCAGGGCTTTTCAACCAGTGGTACAGGTACCACCTGTGGTACATTGGCACCTGGCAAGTGGTACATGACCATCCTATAAAAGTGGTAGCGGGGAAGGGGAATGAGCTGAACCGGTGGCAGCACTGCACAAGCCTGAGCGAGAGACAGCTGGAGCTGCAGGACTGTCAGGGCTCAGTGGAAGCTCCAGGATCAGTGTCAGGCTGCAGCTGGAGCTCGGTGCTGATCCTGGTGCTTCTGAGCCCAGAAGAAGTGCCAATCATCTGGAATGTTGCAGCATCTCCAGGGTCTTGTGATTTACATTCAGATTCTTGGCAACTGATTCATATTTATGATGGTCACAGTGTCCCAGGGTCATGTGAAGTGACCCAAACCTGCTACAACCACCCAGCAGATGGGGGGAATAAAAACCAAACACCACCCCACCCCACCAATCCTCAACAGAAATGCTCACAACAATGAAATCCTCAGACAGGAGTAAGAGCACTAAGCGAACTGTTGTAAGTCAAGGACTACCTGTAAATCACTTTTTTCCTTTTTGGGGGGGGTCATCAAGTTTTTGACACCTTGCTAGGTGACTGGTGGTACTTGGATGTTGCCATATCCTAAAAGTGGTACAATGGGTGAAAAGGTTGAAAAGCTCTGGCTTATACAATAATTCTGTTCACAGCAACACTGGCTACATGCCTTTCAGAGTGGCTACAGGAAAAGAGTTCGGCCCAATACCTGAATACCCTCAGGTACCCTCTGCTTTCCAGACACTTGATCAATGAGTGAGGGGGTGGGAAGAAGTTTGGAGAAACATTCCAAGGTTTATCTGTTGACTAAATATTTACACCTCAAATTACCCAGTAAGAAATTAGGACCGAAATTCTTGGGGCCTTTCCCCATCGTAAGGATCATCAACCCAGTCACAGTAGAATTGAAACTCCCTATGCTTTGGCCACCTAATGAGAAGGAAGGACTCACTGGAGAAGAGCCTAATGCTGGGAAAGATTGAGGGCAAGAGAAGAAGGGGATGACAGAAAATGAGGTGGCTGGATGGAGTCACTGAAGCAGTAGGTGTGAGCTTAAATGGACTCCAGAAGATGGTAGAGGACAGGAAGGTCTGGAGGAACATTGTCCATGGGGTTGCGATGGGTCAGACACGACTTCGCAGCTAAGAACAACATGCTTTTAGGGAGAGTTCACCCTGTCTTCACTGCAGCTTGCTGAAAATGTTTTGGGGCTCCACTTTAAGACCGCCTCCTAAGAAGGTGCCCAGGCCCCTCATAGTGGCAGGTCAGACTCACTATGAAGTGAAATGTATTCTTGACTCTAGAATTTTTAAAGGGAAATTGCAGTATCTAGTACAATGGAAAGGATACTCATTTTCTGAATTCACTTGGGTGAAATCTAGCAATGTGAAAGCCGACAGACTCATCAAAAAGTTTTATAAGAAACACCCTAACAAACCGAGAGATAGTCCCTAACACAGTGGTGGCGAATCTATGGCATGCGTGCCAGAGGCGGCACTCAGAGTCCTCTCTGTGGGCACACTTGCCATGCCCCGGAGATGGCAACTGTCTCTTTTCAAGCAGCCGCCTGCTAACTCAGTGAGGTCCCACGTGGCTGGATGCATCCCAACATGGCTGGATTCCCTCCCCCACTGTCCCTCCTGGTCTTGCATGCTCTCCTTTTCCTGGGCATGACCTAATGCATCGCCTCCTCAACTGTCGGCTGGCCATCCAGCTCAGAGGCGGCTTCTTTGAACTGCTGGTGGTGGGCTGCAGAGCCCCAGAGTGCACTGGTCGAGGGGCCAGCAGGCTGTGGCTGCTGACGGACACTGTCAGCCCCCATGAGCTTGCTGGCCTCTGTGTGCGGGGACTGATGGTTTCAGGCAGCAGCCACCCCATCCCTTGCCTTGCCCCATGGCAATGGCACCCCCGCCCTGCCTCGCCTCACCCCACAGGATGAGCCTCCTGCCTACCAGCCCACCTGCCAGAGATCCCCTAGATCTCCTCCATCCCTGCCCACCCCCCATAGGTGTCCATCCCCACGAGCAACATTGAATTGACCATACCCACTTTGGCCTCACCCACCCAATCTGCCATGACCACCACAGTCACGCCCACCCAGTGGGCCATGCCCACCTGGCACCCAACAATAAATATGTGGGTTTTGGGTTGCAGTTTGGGCACTTGGTCTCTAAAAGGTTTGCCATCACTGCCCTAACATATGCTTTTGTTTAAGCTACAGGGTCTGTCCTTTTTGTAAGGTGGGGGGGGCAGATGTTCTTGCTTTGACAACATAGGGAGATGCAGCCTTTTTCTTTCTATGCTCTTAGAATTAGATGATACTGGGGAAGGAGAAATGTGATGAGAGTTAATTAGACATAACAATTCTGGGGCTTTTGAAATAAAAGATGATAAGAAATGGTGCGTTAGAAACAGGAGAGAAAGCTTGCATTTCAAACTAATTGGAGAATGTGATTTATGACTGCTAATTAGGGGAGGGAATTGTGCTTTGATACTATGTGTTTAGGGGAGGGGAATTCAGATTTTGGCTTTGACCATGTATGTGCCGATGCTATGCAACTTGATTAAAGACTCTTTAAGGTAAACAATGCCTCAAAGTTCTTTAAAGAGTTCATCCATCAGAACCATGACAACCACTCTCTTAGAGCAGGGTTCCCCAACCCCCGGGCTGTGGACTGGTACTGGGCTGCAGCATGCCGGAAACTGGTCTCTGGAAACAAGCGAAGCCCCATCTGAGGGGTGCAGGCAGCATGCAAAACCATGCCCCCTCTGGGATGTGGAAAAATCTCTCTCCACAGAACTGGTCCCTGGTGCCCAAGCTGGATTTATGAAGAATAATAAATACAGGTAGTCCTTGACTTATGACCACAATTGACCCCAAAATTTCTGTTGCTAAATGAGACAGTTAAGTGAGTTTTGCCCCATTTACAATCTTTCTTGAAACAGTTGTTAAGTGAATTACTATAATTGTTAAGTTAGTAACAGTTAAGTGAATCTGGCTTCCCCGTTGACTTTGCTTGTCAGAAGGTCGCAAATGGTAATCACATGACCCCTGGACACTGCAATCGTCATAAATATGAATCAGTTGCCAAGCGTCTGAGTTTTATTCATGTGACCATGGTGTGCTGCAATGGTTATAAGTGTGAAAAATAAGTCACTTTATCAAGGTTGTGGTAACTTCAAACTGTCACTTAATGAACTGTTGTAAGTCAAGGACGATTCTAGAAGAACAAAAAACTGGTTCAGATGATCACATTATTTTCTTCTGGCTTGTCTTCACCAGCCACAAGATGTTTTCCCTACCTGTGGATTTTTTCAAAGAGTATTTAAATAAAACCTGAAATGAAACGTTAAGTAATTATCCCACACAGTGTCAAGCATCAAAGAAACTTTGCTTCAGCCATTGTTTCTTAGCTTCCAACAGGCTCAGGTGGGAGGAGAGATGAATAGAATGTGCATTTACAGCTGTGAGGTATGAAGTCTGGGAATCAAGGTCATTTGGATTATTTACAAAGTAACGAAAGATTTCTCTCATAACAATTGTCTGATATTTAATTGGGGAATGTGACTTGCACTGTCAGGGGAAAGGGGGGTTTCTATACTTTTCATTTACTGTTCTGCCACCAATTTAACGAGCTGGCTTTCGACTCATCAGTGCCAATATGCTGTACTCAATAAAGTTTTGCATTAGAGATTGGAATGTCTCAACTGTGCTTACTTCATTTGGGATCATCAGTCGGAACCTTGATACACAGTTGAGAAGGAATTATATTAGACAAATTACTCTTTCTCACTCATACACAAAAAGATTTGCTGGTTTCTTGAGTTTGCCTTATTGGTATTTTGAATAAATGAAAAAAAGACTTATTTTGGTATAGTGATTTTCAGAGAAATACCCAGAATCATCATAAAGTGAGTGTGTAAGGTGGGTGGTTATATATATTGATTGAACAAATGAATGAGTGAATGAATGAATGAATATGCTTCCCCATGAGAATTGGAAAACCTGATATAAAATGTTTACAGAATTCCTTTGCATAAAAAATACATATAAAATATAGCAACACAATAAGTTGCAATAAATCTAATACTAAAGTTGCAGACAGATATTAAGGCAAAATAAATGTAAAATGAGGAAAATGAGAAACACTGAAAATGTTATAATACATGTCCATGCCCAAAGGAAATATTGGGGACAGTAGGTTGATGAATGAGATAACACCATGGACCATGATAAAGGATTCCCTTCATACTTTTTTATTAAGTCAGCAATAAGTATGTTTCCTGCCCTTACTGGTATGTAAATTAAACTTACCTCATTCTCTGTCTTAGCCTCTGCTTGTGCCTTCCAAAAGTCCATGGAAAACAAAATGTTTTGTTCTGTTTACTGTAGATCTTTCAAGATACTGAACATTGATTGTACAACTGAAGTAATTTGGTTTTTTTTTAAATGCTTTCTTTTTAAGGATTTTATCTCCTTCGGCTCTGGAGAGCCACCAGCCTCTGAATTCCATTCTTTCGTGTTGTATCATAACAACAGTCCCAGGTGGGCTGAGCTGCTGAAACTACCTATTCCAGTGGATAAATTCAGAGGAGCACACCTTCGGTTTGAATTCCGCCACTGTTCCAGTAAGACCTATTCAGAAGTGGTAGTGCTTTGAAATTACAATCTACATTTTTTTTCAAATGATCTTTGTACCTGCTGGTTGCCACCTTATAAATGAGAGCTAGTATAGAAAAGGCTCTCATACAAGCATCACAATGGGGGGAAAAGTACGCATTGAAAACAACAGTTTTGCATTAGAATATTCCGTAAAAGTGTATGGTCGTCTGTAACTGAAGATTAATTATGTTTTTAAACACTAATGATCCAAGAGGCAAATGTACAGATGTCCCAAACTTACGACTGGTTGTTTAATGACTGTTGGAAGCTACAATGGCATTGGAAAGAGTGCTTCTATCTGTTGTAATATGTTGTGCATCTCCTGGCAGTCACATAAAGAATGCTTGGCAACTTGTTCACACTTACAACTGGTTGTAGGTTGAAAGAGAAATGGAAGAGTCACTGATATTGTATTAGAATCTCTTGCCAGTTTAATTCAGAACAGAGAAAAATGTTGCCAAAAGGAAGATGCAAAATGAGTTGTTAGAAAATCATGGCTTCTTTTCTTCAAAAAAATTCCTTTTGATTTTTAGTAGATGGGAATGGTTGTGGATTTACCTTTCTTTTCCTTTTCAATCTCTTTTATTTCCTAAAATTACAAGGTTTTGTATAGAATCCCCTCTGCCGCTAGGACCATTTAATTATTTTAGTGAACCAAATAGCTAAATTTCTAGTTGGCCATTATGCTTTTAATGTATCTTTTTAATGAAAAAGATTGTGGATATAAATATTAACATATTTAATTTAATAGCAGTGTGTTTTTCCTATGCATACTAACATTAAATAAGTTCTTCTTATGCATGTAGAAACAAGATGGGCCATGGTGGCACAGTTGTTAGAATGCAGTATTGCAGGCTAATTCTGCTGTCTGCCGGCTGCCAGCAGTTTGGCAGTTCGATTCTCACTGGCTGAAGGTTGACTCAGCCTTCCATCCTTCGGAGATTGGTAAAATGAGGACCCATATTATTGGGGGCAATATGCTGACTCTGTAAACCACCTAGAGAGGGCTGTAAAGCACTGTGAAGCAGTATAGAAGTCTAAGTGCTATTGCTACTGTTATTCATTAAATTATAGATATAATTGTGTGATCTGGATAAATATCCTTCCAGATTTATAAAATTGGTTTGCCTTCACCTTCTTCTTGCTAGGGCTGAGATAGAGAGTGACTGGCCCAAGGTCCTCCAGCTGGCCACACCAATTTGGTTCTCATGCTGATGGTAGAAATCTTGAATTTAATTGAAGTCAATGGAACTCAAACTGACAATCTCTCAATTGTATTGTGTGATTAATGTACATGTGATTGATTATATAGCACTCTGGCCTTTAGTTGCAAATATGTATGCAATTTTATGTTATTTTCATTTATGAACTTTCATTCCTAACTTAGAATGTGGTGTATTTTTAATGTATATGTGTGTTTCAGCAAAAGAGAAGGGAGAGAAGAAGTTGTTTGGTTTTTCTTTCATCCCTCTGATGCAGGACAATGGAAGGACCCTGCCAGATGGCATTCATGAGCTCATTGTGCATAAGGTATTTTCAAAAAGAAGCCAGAAAAAACATAGCTTATTGAGAAAAAAAATCTTAGATTGATTCAACTGTCAAAAGAATGCTAGATTTGTCATTGTGTAACTTGTCTTTTCATCATATTCTTTCTAACTTATGTTGCTGGTTCTTTCTATTACACATGTATACATGGGCATACATCAGTCTGGCTCTCTCACACATGAGGGAAAAGGTGAATATCTGTTTTGTAGATATCAAACTTGGGAAATGAGGGATGTGGAAATTTTAGAGCATGGGAATTAAATATTATCAGTAGTTACAGTAAGTATCCTAAAAGTATAGTAAACAATGAAGTTACCTAGAAAGTACGCAGGAAGAAAATATTTAAAAAGACAGTTGATTAGCAGTGCAGATTGTTTTTCTAATGGCTTTAGGTGACAGTTCTATGCTGCACTTTATTTCATTAGGTGTAGTGAGTTAAAATGCAAATTTAATTGTTCTTTCAGTGTGAAGAAAATATAAACCTTCAGGATTCTAGTCGCTACCTCAAATTTCCCTTTTCAAAAGGGCATCTCCTTGCAAACAACCACCAAGCAATTAAATCTACTAAAGAATCTTTCTGGATTACATCTTTCCTGTGTTCAACTAAACTCACACAAAATGGTAAAGTATAATGTATAATACAGTATAGTAGATGAGCTTATTAATATAAGTATACTGTATATACTTGTGGATAAGCCAAGAACAAGGAAAGCCCCATCCATGGTTGCAGGCAGCACGCAAAACAATGCACTCTCCGGTTCACAGAAAAACCTTTCTCTGTGGAACCGGTCCCTGGTGCCCAAAAGGTTGGGGACCTCTGTAATAAACTATTGATTGGCTCAATAGATTAATAAATTATCTGTGAATCTGTTTGGAAGCAGATTAAAAATGTAACAGTTTTAATGTGACAATATTTTTTAAGATGCATATCTATGGATTATTTTTTTTTAATTACCATTTTACGCTTTACTGTTTTTTTCAGTTTATTGTCCAAAATGATAAAATGTTGTGAGAAATATGAGGACTTCTGAGGAGTATTATTAAAATTTTGGCATAGAATGTAATGCATGACACAGATTTAAATAAATGGAGAAAAATGCAGTTTCATGTTTAACAGTGCAATTCTATTTCTCCTCTCAGAAGTAAAATGCATTACATTCTTAAGAAATTACAGTACTTGTGAGTGAATAAAACGAATGTTACATTTCAGATGCCATAATTCTTTTGATAGCATTTACAGATTGGCAGTTTAAAACTTGGGCTTGACTTAAGGGAATTTAGATATACAGTATAACCTTTTACTTTTGGCTATTTCTAAAATTAATGTACATACAGTAAATCACGGGTGTCAAACTGCTGGCCCACAGGTCGGATACATCATAGTGAAACTGCACCCACCCCATTGCTGGCAATGGCAAAAAAGTCGCGATACATCACGACACATATCATTGCGAGTTTGACACCCTTGCAGTAAATTATTTGCTTATAACTGTATTTTTGCTAAATTTTATTTTGTAGGAGATATGCTTGACCTTCTTAAATGGCGAGTTCACCCAGAAAAAATTGCATGTTGCCTCTCAAAACTGAAAGAAATTGATGGTTCTGAAATAGTGAAGGTGAATACAATTGGCACTGTTTATTTTTCTCACCATAATGAAATATAAGAGTAACATTTTCAAAGGATATAGTTCTTAAATTTGTTTTCCTTCATCTAGTTTCTCCAAGACACACTAGATACTTTATTTGGAATTTTAGATGAAAATTCTCAAAAGTATGGTTCTCAAGTATTTGACTGTTTGGTAAGGCATACTTTATTACATACTCATTGTGTTTGTTTTGATTTTTGAAATTGCCTAAAATAAACTAATATGCATTTTTTTTATAGGTTCACATAATTAATTTGCTGCAGGACAGCAAGTTTCATCACTTTAGGCCAGTTATGGATACCTACATTCAAAGTCATTTTGCAGGAGCTCTTGCTTACAGGTAGAAAGGTTTCAATGCTTTGAATATAGATGTAATCAGATGATTGGCAGTTGTCAGCAACTTTAGTTCAAATGTGTTGCAGTCTCCATGGTTAAAACCAAAGTGTGATAAACTGATATTTTAAATTAATTGTACTTTATTGTAAAAAATTATCTGAACTATTACACTTGGTTATCAATACTAAGTCATCTGTCATATAATTATTTTGCTTTTTATAAACCTAAGTTCATACTGTATGTATCTTTAACTGTTTTCTGAGTTTGGAAAATGCTTAATGTTGTGTAGCCAGTTCTTCGGCGCAGGAATGAAGACGAGGCAAGTGAGTTCAGGAAAGCTCATGGTTTATTGCTTGCAAGTTCTGAACTGAAAATTGGGCTGTAACTAGCTGCAATATATAGTCTAGCCCCTAGGCAGCAGCCAATAGCTTTGAAGCAACCATTGCCGCCTAGGGACAGCCAATAGCAGCACTGGAGACTTGTAGTCTGGGTTGCTGGAGAGCCGTTAGCTGCTCCGGCAACCCACATGGTATTACCATTGAACCCAATACATAACACCCCTCCCCTCTTAGATCAGACAGTATTGTAACATAATTTAGTCTTAATACAATTATCAAGATTCATTATCAAAACAATCCTAAATAATAGTAATAGAAAATAAACCCATACAGTATAGGTTACAAGGTTAACTTATAGCATCTGAATGAATAGGCTTCATTGACAGCACACTAGACAGTTAACATCATAGCATCTGAATGAATAGGCCTTCATTGACAGCACACTTGACAGTTAACATCATAACTCCCAGTTTGTGTAGTACAGTGGCAAGTTGCAATACCATGATATTATAGATCTTTATTTTACAACATAATAAGCAAGATATGAAGGAGGCTTGTGTGCCCTAGTGGAACATCTTGGAGTTCCAGTCACTTTGTGGTCTACCAGCTTACCCAGTGGGCTGGGTAGAGCCATGTCCCTTGTTGCTCCTGAGTCAAGGGGATTAGATGCTCTCTGGCTGGCCTCTCCAGGTTGGCCAACCCCAGAGTCAGACTGATCAGCAGAGTAGGCACAGCGGTTGCTGAAGTCTGGTTGGCTTGCTCCTTCAGGGGATCTATGTTGCATTTCTGGACTCCCCAGTTCTCCATCTGGTTCCTCATCAGTTACAAAGGAAAAGTCCTGAGAGTCCAAGTGAGGACTAGCTTGGCCGCACGTTTGAGCAACTTGGGAGGGACTTATGACGCAGTCCTCTCTTAGTGGCCATTCTGGAAACCATTTTCTGAATTGATCAATGTGGCATCTGACAACCCCACTTCATAAGATAGGGGCCCAGATGCTTTGGTAATTTTACCAGGAACCCACAAATTCCCATGACCATAGTTCCTGGCCCAAACCCAATCGCCTATTTGCAGCCCCCTAGAGGGTTTTGGTCAAGAGGCTTCTGCTGCCACTCTATGTGGATGCAACCTGTCCAGTTTAGTGATCAATCACCTCCCCCAACGCAGTTCATCAAGACTTTTGCCTGTAGGAGTGCAGGGCGTAGAATGCTGGCAGAGTAGAAAATCTGCCAATCTGTGATGCCGGTCACCTGTTACAATGCGCTTGAGTGATTCCTTCATTGTCCTCACCATACGTTCAGCTTCACCATTAGAAGATGGATGAAAGGGCACAGACGTTGCATGTCTGATAAGATTTGCTCTAAGGAAGGCCTAAAATTCAGCAGCAGTGAATTGGGCCCCATTGTCTGAAACTAAGACATCTGGCAACCCATGTGTGGCAAAGAGTTTTCTCAGCACCTGAATGGTCCTAGCAGTAGTCATGTTAGGAACTGGAATTACTTCCAGCCATTTGGAGTGACTGTCCACCATTATGAGAAAGAGCTGGCCCTGAAAGGGCCCAGCATAGTCTATGTGAATTCAAGACCAGGGAGTGTGCATTTCCTCCCACCTGTGAACTGGAGCCTGTGGCATTTTAGGCATGTATAACAACCATGGACTTGTGCCTCAATGTCCTTGTCAAGGCCAGGGCACCAAAGGTAGCTTCTTGCTAAAGCTTTCGTTCTGACAATGCCTGGATGGCCTTCATGTAATGATTGTAAGACCCTGTATCTTAGGGAAGAGGGAATTATGACTTTGTTTCCCCATAAAATGCACCCTTTGTGGGCAGAAAGCTCATGTCTTCTGACAAAATAATTCTGAAACTCAGAACCTGGGCTTTTATCCAACCACCCCATGTATACCTATGAAAGTACTCTACTAAGTGTTCTATCTGTAGCTGTTTCCACAGCAATGTCCCCAGCATGGAGGGAAAATTCAGGCAGATCCTGTATGGACAGAATTTTGGCAGCAGGACCTGGATCTGGTTCAATTAGTGGCAGTGGTAGTCTGCTGAGGCCATCAGCATGGCCCATTTCTTTGCCTGGTTTGTGAATCAATTTAAAATTGTATGCAGAAAGAAAAATAGACCTTCTCAACATTCTTGGGGTCAGTATGCGCGGGGTTTGTTTGTCTGTTGTGAAAAGTCCCAAAAGTGGCTTGTGGTCCGTAAAGACTGTGAAGTCCCTGCCATATAAATAGTCATGGAATTTTTTTATTCTAGCAACAATGGATAGGGCCTCTTTGTCAATCTGAGCATAGTTGCGCTCAGCAGAGGACAACGTCCTTGAGTAGAATGCTATAGGAACCTGTGTTCCATTCTTTTCTAAGTGACTTAAAACTGCTCCCACCCCATAGGGAGATGCATCACCTGCAAGACATTCTGGTTTAGACACTTTGTAGTGAATTACAGTGGACTTTTCTGACAATAGTGCTTTTAAGTCCTGGAAACTTTTTTTCATGTAAATTAGTCCATTTCCATGGAGCTTTCTTATCTAAAAGCCTGTGCAAAGGGTCTGCTAATGTTGCCTTATGAGGTAGAAAGGTGTGATAGAAGTTAAGGAGACCCAAGAATGCTTGTAGCTCACCTTTGGATTTGGGCCTAGGAGCCATTTTAATGGCCTTCACTTTAAATTCAGCAGGGTGAATGCCATTAGCATCAATTCTGAATCCCAAGAATTCTGTTGAAGGAACCCCAATACTACGGTTGCTCTTTTTTAATTTGAAGCCTGCTTCATGAAGCCTCTGTAAAACAGCTCTGAGCCTGCTGGCTAACACTTCTGGGGATTCCCCAGCAATAAGAACATCATCAAAATAAGGGCAGACACCAGGGGGGGCGGAGCCAGCTGTCAGAGCGGGTGGCTGTGTGAATGGGCTTCTCTGTTTCACACAACCTCTCACCCAGCATTTGCGGGGGCTTTTCAGAGCCTGAGGCAGTCCTGTAGGGACAGCCGAATTTGCAGGCATCCCAAAGAACGTTCATGTCAGGGATCCAGAGAAAACCTGATGCAAGCAGACTGGGGAGAAGGAGGCCAGTAATGGCCGACAAGAAGATCTGATAGAGGGACGGAGCTAGCATCGACTTAGTGGTACAACGGTGGAACAGAAAGTAATTCCAAAATATTTACATCTGAAAGTAAAAGGGAGCGCTTGGGAAAGAGGCACCAGCCTGAAGAGGGAGTCTTACTGAGAGGGAATGAGCAGCGAGAGAAGCAACAAGAGATAAGGCGACAGGTGAGAGTGACAAGAAGAGGAATCCAGGAAGTCAGTAGATTGTAAACTAGTTGCGAGAGTAGGTGTACTGACAGAAAAGCAACAGGGAAAAGATAAACTTTGGAGTTTTGGAGACTGAGTTTTTGAGAAAATCCTTGGGAGACTGAATTTTTGAGAAAAAGTGTGTGGATTATTAATTGAAGGAAAGTGAATTGTTTGGACTGTCTTAAAAAGTTTTGAACTTTTGAACTTTTGTCTTACATGCCATGGGTGGATAATGGACCTAAGATGCAGTAAGTGATACAGCAATTTAGGAACTGAAGTCTGGATAGTGGGACATCTACTGGCCTTTGGTGGTTGGGAAAGATACAAAAGGAGTTAATTAACATAAATATATAACATGTCTGCCTGCTAAAAACGTATTTATTTGAGCAATCTGACCTGGTCTGATAGGTTAGGGTTGGGGTTCTAAACATGTTCTTAGTTATTGTTTTAAATTTTAAATTTGGGCATTATATTTAATTGTATTTTAACTTTTATATTCTGTTTTTTATATTTATTGCCCTGTACACCGCCCTGAGTCCTTTGGGAGAAGGGCGGTATAAAAATATAATAAATAAATAAATAAATAAATAAATAAATAAATAAATAAATAAATAAATAATAACCATTTGGCTGTAACTGGATAGAATTGAAATAATTAGCTAAGAAACGAACTATATGATTGTTAAAGACATAGATACACATATAATTATATTGTTTTATAGTTAAAGGTTTATACAAGGCTAAAGGAATTAGGCATTTGTAAAGGGCAGTATTGATTGAGCAATCTGGCTAAATATGACAAGTATTCCGAATCTAACTAAGATTAGTGCAGGAAAGAGGGTGGCGCCACAGGGGCTAGGGATGTCTTCAAGCCCTTCTAGCCAGAAGTCCATTGAGGACATGCTACAAAGGGAAAGGTCAAACTCCTTTAAAGACTTACAAGTCCTCTTACAAAATATGCACAAAGCAATGACCAAGAACCATGAGGAGATGAAGAAAGAGATAGTTCAAGTAAGAAATGACACTGGTGAGCTTAAGGAAAGAATACAAGCAATTGATGGTAAATTTGAGGGGATTCAGCAACAATTAATTAAAAACGAGCTAACACTACAGGAAATGGAAGTGAGAATGGAGAAGGAGGAGAAGAAAGTAGAGGATTTAAGTGAAACATTACTTCGGGCAAATAGGGAGCTCGAAACAACAGTGATATTCCTAGAAGCAGAGAAGGCTACTCACTACTTGCGCTTTCAAAATGTTTAAGAAAAAAAAGGTGAAGATCTGCCGGATATGATGGCAGACTTAATGGCAAAGGCGCTTGGCATAGGGAAAGATGAAATGTTGGCGGAAATTGACAAGATGTATAGGGTTCAAACTAATTATGCAAGGAGACATAATCTCCCGAAAGAAGTACATGTAAGGCTGGTCAAAAAATCGATTCGAGATGAACTATTACATAGATCAAGAGAAAAGCCATTAGACTTTGGAGGACAACAGATAACAGTTCTCAAACAAATACCTAAAAGGATGAGGGACTTGAGACGTGGTTATCATTTCTTAACATTGAAATTGATTAGATATAATGTGAATTTTAGATGGCTAACCCCAGAAGGTATTTTAGTCACATGGCAAGATAGAAGCTACAGATTAAAGCTACACTTTAATAATGAAGATGAAGTAGAAGTAGAAGATCAAGATGGAAGGGATGTAAGAGAAAGAGATGTAAGACGGATAGCCATAGAAGGGAAAGTATTAGGAGCAGAGGACAGAGGAAATAAATCTGGAGAGACTACAGAAATATATGGGGGTAGAGATAAAGATGCGAGAGAGCCCCAGACAACGAGAAGCACAAAACCTAGTTATAAGTAAAATAAAGGGAGAAGAAGGTAGGATCTTGTCCCTGAATACTAATGGGTTAAACTTGCCAATGAAAAGACGGAATTTTTTAAATAAACTTATTTGTCAAAAACTAGATTTAATTGCAATTCAGGAAGTTCATATAAAGAAACAACAAAAATATCTGTTAGACCAACCAAAACTAGGAAATCTATTTGTCTCATTAGATTGACAAAAAAAAGAGGGGGGTGGCATTATACATGAATGAGAAATTGGTAGCTAAACAAATTTATAATGATAGAGAGGGTAGAATATTGATAGTCGAGGTAGAAATAAACTATAGGAAGGTGATGATTGTAGAAATATATGCCCCGAATGGAAATCAAGAACAGTTTTTTAAAGCATTACATAATAAGATATGTAGTATAGACTACGATGAGATTTGCCTGTTAGGAGATTTTAATGCCAGTTTAGATAACAATTTGGACTATAAGGGTAATAAGACCAGGAAAAGGAAAAGAAGAATATTACCAAGATCCTTTTTTAAATTGGCCAAAGATTTAAACATCCAGGATATATGGAGGGAAAGGAACCGCGAGGCTAGATAGTATACATACTATTCTAACCGACATAGTTCGTGGTCCAGGATTGACATGCTGTGGATGTCAAAGGGAATTAATTCCGAGGTCGAAGAGGTGTGTATAGAGACAAGCACCTGGGCAGACTACAAACCCTATGAAATTTAGTTGGAAAGGCCCCCCAAAAACACCTAGATGGACTATACAAAGATCAATTTTAAAAGAAGACGACTTTAGGTTAAAGATGGAGAGAGAATTAGATTTCTTCTTTAAGGAAAACAAAGCTGAAGACACCACTGTACAAAATAATTGGGATACAGCCAAGGCGATTATGAGAGGGGTAGCAATGGCATATATGGCAAAAAAGAATAAGGAGAAAAAACAACAACAGAAAAGGTTAGAAGGGGAATATAAAAGATTAGAAACAATACTCCAACAGGAATCACAAAAAAAGAATGTCAAACAATTAATGGATATAATTAAACATAAACTTAATATTTTAGACAAAGAGAAATTAGCACAACAGATGAGAGGTATAAAACAGAACTTCTTTAAAAATGCAAACAAACCGGGCCTATGGCTTGCATATAAATTGAAAAAACAAAAGGAGAAAAGTTGGATTAGTAAACTATGTGATGATAAAGGGAGAATACACTATCAAGAAGAGGAGAAAAAGATTATAGCTCAGGAATTTTATGAGCAATTATATAAAGATGATAGTCAGGAAATTGAGGAGAAAGCAGAGGATTGTTTCCAAAAAGCCAAACTACCCAAAGTCACAGAGGAAATTAGAAATATGTTGAATGAAGGAATTAGGATGTCTGAGGTGATAACGGCTATTAATAAACAAAAAAATAATAAAGCATCGGGTCCTGATGGCCTCCCGATAGAAATTTATAAGGAACAACAAAATATTTTAGCACAACACTTATTGGAAATGTTCAATGCAGTCTTGGAAGAAGCAAGAATTCCTAAGTCATGGTCTGAGGCAAATATAGTCCTTATCCCGAAAGATAATGCCGATCATACATTAATTCAAAACTACAGACCTATATCCCTACTTAATTCAGACTACAAGATATTTACAACAATCATAGCAGAGCGACTAAAAAAGTTCCTAAATGATTTTATACATGTGGATCAGAACGGTTTTCTTGCTAAAAGGCAAACTAAGCACAACATTACGGTAATATTGGACACGTTAGAATATTACGAATTACATAGCGGACAACAGATGGCGTTGTTATTCTTAGATGCCCAGAAGGCCTTTGATAATGTTAAATGGTCATTCTTATATCAACAACTTAGATATATGGTTATGGGTGAAAAATTTACAAATATAATAAGGGCAATTTATACTAATCAGGAAGCAAAAGTAATTATAAACAGGGGAGCATCTGGGAAATTTCAAATACAAAAGGGAACACGGCAAGGCTGCCCCTTATCTCCATTACTGTTTATATTGACATTAGAAGTCCTAACAAGGATAATTAGAAATGAACCACAGATAAAAGGATTAGACATTAAAAAGGAAACTTTTAAACTTCAAGCATTTGTGGATGATCTGGTCTTTATCATGGAGGACCCACAACCTTCGGGACCAAAATTGTTGGAAGAACTAGTTAAATATGGTGAAGTCGCTGGGCTGAAAATAAATAGGTGTGAAACCAAGATGATTGTTAAAAATATGACTAATAAACAGAAAGATAATTTGGCTAGAATTATGGACATAGAAATAGTTAAGAAAATAAAATATTTAGGAATCACTATCATGGCTAGATGCACTTCACTTAAAGAAGACAATTACAATAAAATAGTGAAACAAATAAAAGGTGATTTGGAAACATGGGGAAACTTGAGTCTTTCACTACTGGGGAGAATTGCGGTGATTAAAATGAATGTCTTTCCTAAAATTTTGTTCCTGTTTCAAAATATTCCAATACAACTTGATTCAAAAATTTTTCGAAAGTTGAACAAACTGTCATTAAATTTTATTTGGCAAGGGAAAAAACCAAGAATTAAAATGAAATATTTGCAGGATGCAAAGGAAAACGGGTGATTTGGATTGCCAGTCTGGGAAATATATTATTATGCCGCAGCATTAAATTGGATTAGAGAATGGATAATTCTGAAGAACATAAGATTACTAACTTTAGAAGGCCATGATTTACAATTTGGTTGGCATGCTTTTCTATGGACTGAGAAACAAGGATTATTTCCACATTTCCAAAAACATCGGATTAGACAAGCGTTATTCAATATTTGGAACAAAATTAGAAACCAAAACTATACCAAAGTACCAGTCTGGCTGTCCACCCTTGAAGCGATTGTTTATCCAAATCTGTTTAATTTGGGTAATAACATTACATACAAAGATATTATGGATAATGAGGGGGAACTGAAATCTAGAAGCGAATTAGAACTACAAGGGAATAAAATTAGATTGGTGGGCTTATCTACAGATACAATCACGATTCGGGAAAGATAAGAAAGAATGGGGGATAAATACCCAAGAAACTGCTTTGGATAAAATATTATTGGGGCCAGATGACAAACAAATAAGAAAATTGTATAGTTTGCTTCTGGGATATAAAATGATTAGAAAAATTAAAAAAACAAAACAAAACAAAATAAGGGCAGACACCCTGAATGCCCGTAAGTGTGTGTTCCATTATTCCCTGGAAAATGCCTGGGGCAACAGTGACTCCAAACTGTAAGTGTTTTACTTTGAAAGCCCCCCCCCCCCCATGAGTCATGATCATCTGAGCCGCAGCTGTGGCCTCATCAACCGGCAATTGCTGATAGGCCTGTGCTAAATCAAGTTTAGCAAAAATAGTACCCCCTTGCAAGGAGGCTAAAATATGGTTGACCACTGGAACCGGGTAAGCGTGTTGCTTGAGGGCTTTATTTAGAGTGCATTTATAATCAGCACAAATGCAAATTTCCCCATTGGCTTTAAGTGGGGTGACTATAGAAGTTTCCCACTCCCCACCATCAATAGGTTGTAACACGCCCTGTTCTACCAGCTTATCAATTTCAGAATCAATTTTATGTTTTAAGGCAAAGGGGACCCTATGAGGCTTAACCCTGATTGGAACTATGTTGGGTTCTAGCTTGCATGAGGTAGGTGGGCCTGTGTATGTTCCTAGGGCAGAATCAAAAACATCAGCATAGTCCTCACATACTGACAAGAAGTTTGCAGTTTGTGTCCGATTGATACCAGTAATCTGAATACCTAAGGCATCAAACCAGTCGAGTCCAATGAGACTTGTTCTCTGGCCCCCTACTACTACAGTATGACATCCAGGTGCCCATAAAACCCCTTAAATTTTACATTTAAGGTGGCTTCTCCCTTAACTTTAACTTGAGCATTTTGTAAGTCAGTTAGAATTATGTCTGAGGGCCTTAGTTTGTCCCAATTGTTACTGCGCCTACACACGAAATTTAAAGTGTCTTGAGAAATAATGGAGACTGCAGAGCCAGAGTCCAAGTCCATTTTACAAGGAACTCCTTGTAGCTCTACCAGGAACTGCTGTGCTGCACTAATAAACACCCGACCATCTATGGTCTTATACTATATTTTAATGGGCTATGATAGTTACAGGTTGTCAGAACCCACTTCAGCCCACATCTTAAGAAAGAAGGACTCTTGGAGACAAGATTTTCCAAGCAGAAACGTTTGCTAAGAAATAGGAGATAGCAAGCATAATAGACAGGATCTGAGGAATCCCCTCACAGATTGATATTTTTAAAGTGTCCCCGAGTAATAACCCCACCCCTCAGTCCATTTGGTCAGTCCTGGATCAGTCAAGTCTCAGGTGTCAAACCCCTTGTGGGGAAAAAGGAGAACCACTAGTATATTTGCAACATTATTACTTCTGCTTTGTTTGGTTTAATTTGCCTCCTTCAGAATTAATGATCTGGTGCAATTCTCAAGGATCTTGAGAATCTCTCCCTTTATTTGCATGTAAGATCTTTCATTGAACCCAACATTAATTGAAATGTTCTCTCTAGGAATGTGTGCAAATTTTCACAGCTAATGGAGCATAATCATTAAACAAATATCTACTGTATAACAGATCAGATTATTGGCCCACATTGTTTCAGGATAGAGTATTATTTTATATGAAAGGTATATACAGTATAGCTGTTCTAATGTCTGCCCCTGTTCAAGGCTATGTTATGTTATGTTATGTTATGTTATGTTATGTTATGTTATGTTATGTTATGTTATGTTAATATAATATAATATAATATAATATAATATAATATAATATAATACAATACAATACAATACAATACAATACAATACAATACAATACAATACAATACAATACAATACAATACAATACAATACAATACAATAAAATGAAAACACTGAGTGAGGGGAATCATGTCCTATTCAGATTGTGAGAGCAAAGATTATCGAGGATGTTTGAGTTTCTAAGATTTGAAGATGAAAGCCTAGCACATACTACAATGAGGTTGGCTAATTAATTTTCCTTCCTACCTAGAAAGCAAGATATATTAGTATCTTTAAAAAACCCCAAACTTTATTAGATTTGTGAATATATATGCCAATAATAATAATGTCCTATTCTCTATATTCATAATTCAACAATTTAAATATAGAAGGTTATCCAGTGAATAGGTTTCTTTTCAATGACATTTTATTTTAATTGTTTTGCAAAATTGCTCATTTCCCTGGAAATAGCTTATTGAGGCTTAGTTTTCAGTAGATATATGTACTGATTAAATTATGAATTATTATTCATGTCAGTTATTAGGCTACTTAACAATTAATTAAGACTTCTAAGTTTTGTTTTGTATTTTAGAGATCTTATAAAGGTATTGAAGTGGCATGTTGACCGATTTACTGAAGTAGAAAGGCAAGCTCACAATCGAGAAGTATTAAAGGTAATAAAACTGAAACAGATGGAGTAATCTCAGTTAGCTTTTTCTAACCCGCTAATCCAGGGTGTCAAACTGCCAGCCCGTGGGCTGGATGCATCATGCGGACGCCGTGGCCATCCCATTGCTGGCAATGGAAAACCGTCCCAATACATTACACGACGTCACATGACGTTGTGAGTTTGACATGTCTGGGCTTTCCTAGATTACAGTTCCTATAATTTCCAGTTAGCATTGCTCCATTTATCTGACACATCTGACTAGAAGCAGGTTGAAGAAGCTGATTTAATATAATTGTTAATATTGTTTGATCCACTTGGAGCTCTGGTCTCTTCCAGTTCACTCTCATGGCTGGACATTTAGACGCTTGGTCCCCATGATAGACTGCAGTCTCCGGGTTGACCGTTAAAGCAGACCTTGCCTAATGTCAGGACTGCCTCCGAACAAACCCTAGGAAAGAAAAGAATTGACTTCATAGATTCAGAGAAAGGATACTTTGACTAGGAAAGAACTGAATACAAGGTCTGAAGCAAAATATGTGTGAAGAAACAAATTGAAACTAACCCCAGAGCCCACCCCACAATAGCCAGGCCACCAGAGTTCATTCATCGGCCAGGAAAATGTTTTGGTAACGTCTCTGATCCAGATGCATCGCTCCTCTTTCATGCATGCTGATTCCAGGACAGTTGGCCTTGAAGATGTTAAACAACCCAAGCTGACCTCTCTGAGTCCAGGGCTTCCCATTGCTTCACAGAAATTCCAGTTTAACCTCTTGCATGCTTCCCCTCCCCATTTTTTCCATAGCAGCTGTCAGAAAGCTTGAAGTAAAGCAATGATGACCAGGCTGAAACTGGCTTTCAATTCCTCTTAATTTAGAAAGACTGAACATTAAAAAAAAATCAACGAATTTAGCAAATAGTGAATATGGAAAATTGCCCTTTTGTGATATGAGCTACTCATTTTCTATTTTAGGCTATATACTATTTAACTAGTGATCTTAGAAAAATATTTATTATTTATAAGAGGGAATGATATAAAATCACACATTTTATTCTATAGGCCCAAGAATATATATTTAAATATATAGTTCAGTCTCGGAAGCTATTCTCTCGTGCTACTGGTGGACAAAATGAGGAGGAATTCTGCTGTTGTATTCAAGAGCTTTTAATGTCAGTACGATTTTTCCTTTCCCAAGAAACTAAAGGAATCAATGCTTTATCTCAAGCCCAAGTAAGTTGTGCAAAAATACTGCCTTACATGATTACTTCTGTTTTTCATATTGCTTCTGTGCATTGTAACTGGTATAAAAACATAGACAATGTTTAAATGTGATATGTTAATGTTTCTGATCTATTTTCAGCTGTAGTGACATTTCATTTAATTCACATATTGGTAACAAAAGTTGGATTAAACATCTGACAGTACTGAAGTTTTTGACTAACAAGCTATAGAATTGTTTTGTTTCTAGTTGTCTTCCATGATTCAGATGCAGCTTTTGCATTTAGTTATTTTTTTGTTTTGTTTTGTTTTTTAATTCTAGTTCTTCTCTATTTTCACCATAGTCCTTGGATTTCTCATATTCATTTAAAACTGCAAATTAATTCATAATAATTTTATTTATATTCTTTTTTCCTTGGAACAGATTAAAACTATTAAGAGCAAATTTCAAATATCTGTTTTCCTTGGAAAAGAGAAAATTTATAATTTTTAAAATTAAATTCAAATAAAGATTAAATTCCTTTTCCTGTTTGAAGATTTGTAATATACTTAACTTTTTCTGGGTTTGTTCCCAGGCGATCTTTCTCAGTTCCTTCCCAGCTGTATATTCAGAATTGTTAAAGCTCTTTGATGTGAGAGAAGTAGCAAACTTGGTGCGTGATACTCTAGGGAGCTTGCCAATCATTACAAATGCGGATGATTCTCTTCAAGCAGTGAAACTTCAGTGCATTGGAAAAACAGTGGAAAGCCAATTGTATACCAATCCAGGTAGAAAAGCAAATAACATTGCTAATTAACTAATATTAAAATAGTTCCTGACACATGCTGATTGTGTATAAAACAGATAAAAATTAATAACATTTGGACTTCACACTAAAGTAGGGATGGTGAATCTGCATGAAGCCCTTGAATCACTTTTTGCAGAACCCAGCAGTCCAGCAGTCCAATTATTTAAGTGTTGTATGCTGCCCAGAATTACTTTCCTATGAGGTGGCAGCTATGCAAATATGATAGATAGATAGATAGATAGATAGATAGATAGATAGATAGATAGATAGATAGATAGATAGACAGACAGACAGACAGACAGACAGACAGACAGACAGACAGACAGACAGACAGACAGACAGACATAGGCAGGCAGACTGAAAGGCAGGCTTGTCTGTCTTCCTGGCTGGCTATCAGAAAGATAACTCTCCAAACAGAAAGGAACCAAATTTGGTATGGTGACAGAAGCCAGGACAAATAAAAAGGGTCATGTTTGGCCAAGTACTATGGATAAAAAAGTACAGGAAAAAAATTATCTGTGCAGCCCTAATGGACCATATCTCAGAATGCTGCCAACTTCTGAGCTGCTTTCCTTCCCTTTTCTGTTCATAAGACCTAAAGTGGAGCATACATAGCCTTCCCTATGATCATCTCATGGATACAAACTCAATACACAGTGCAGAAACATACAAGTGGAAGCAATGTGGATGACTACATTTGTAGACTGATCAAAAATCTTTGGGGGAAAATATCTTTCTGTTCTAAAGCTATTTATCTGCTAGTCAGACTTGTATAGTATTGAAGGGGAGAGGAACATCTTTTGGGTTTTCTTTGCAAGAAGTGTAGAGACACATAGATTTGCAGGGTATATCATTTGATGTTCTGTGGTACCATACCAAGTTGGCTTTGCCCTGCTGCCAAAATTGATTTATGGCTCCCCATTAGCTTTCACTGCATTTACTCAAACTCAGTTGTTTTTAAATGTTTTTGAAGGTACTGAGCATATTCCATAGTAAAGTCCAAAGACAATAAACAATAGTCAATTTCTTTTGTAGTCCCATGAAGAATGTACTCATCCAGGCAATATTCTCATTATTAAAATATTTATGCCTGAATAGTACATCACATTAAAAAGGAATATATTCACCTGGAATATATTCACCTGGAATATATTCACTAAAATAGAATAGTGTTTTAGCAATAAGGTAAAGGTAAGGTAAAGGTTCCCCCACACATGCGTGCTAGTCGTTTCCGACTCTAGGGGCCGGTGCTCATCTCCGTTTCAAAGCCAAAGAGCCAGCGTTTGTCCGAGGACGTCTCCATGGTCATATGGCCAGCATGACTAGACGCCAAAGGCACACGGAACACTGTTACCTTCCCACCGTAGTGGTCCCTATTTTTCTACTTGCATTTTTACGTGCTTTCGAACTGCTAGGTTGGCAGAAGCTGGGACGAGTAACAGGCGCTCACTCTGCTATGCGGCACTCGGGATTCGACCCGCCAAACTGCCGACCTTCTGATCGACAA
Organism: Vipera ursinii; assembly: GCF_947247035.1. NCBI lineage: Eukaryota > Metazoa > Chordata > Lepidosauria > Squamata > Viperidae > Vipera > Vipera ursinii. The sequence goes on from NC_139515.1 coordinate 32,109,716, forward strand.
GCTCAGCATCCTAACCCACTGAGCCACCGCATCCCTTTACGTTTTAGCAATACATTAGTGAAATTAAAATTAGTGAAGAAACTGCTAATATTAATGCTTTTTTCCATTTCAGCTTACAAGAAAAGTCAATGGGAGCAGCTGTGTTTGCTTAACAGCCACATGATTCACTTAACAACTGCAGTAATTTGCTAAACAACTGTAGCAAAAAAGGTTGTAAAATTGAGTGCAATTCAGTTAACAACCGTCTTGCTTTACAATGGAAATTTTGATCTCAGTTGTGGTTGTGAGTTAATGTCAAAACTAAATGTAGTCCTTTGCTAGTTCAGTTTGCATCCTTAGTCACTGAAAAGACTAGATCATAGAATTATTCTACAGTTACTTTAAAGCATAAATGAAACAATAGCCATAGAAAGACAGCATCCATAGTATATATTTTCTCTTCCAGAGTCCCGGTATATTTTGCTACCAGTAGTTCTGCATCATCTTTATATGCACCTGCAAGAACAAAAGGATCTGATCATGTGTGCGCATATCCTTAGCAACATATTTTGCTTCGTTAAGAAAAATAGTTATGTAAGTAGAAGGAATATCACAGAAAATGAGCTTTTAATTTTTAAAAAGTCTATTTCAAAGGGAAGTAAGGCTAAAGTTTATTATTAAAATGCTCCTTTAGTATGTTTTGTTGTTATTTATAATGAATCTGTGCATGAAGAGCACTTGTAGAAATATTATTTTATTCTAAAGTTATACTTTTGGGGGTTGATACTGGCTTAGATATTTCATCAATTGTTTGAAAAAATAAAATAGTATTGATTTTTCAAAAAGTTTACGAAATGCAGCATCTAGATTTTGGTATTGGATATCTGCCTTACATTCTCACTCTGTTGAGGCAACTCAGTGACTGTCAATTAGCTATCAAGCAATATTCAGTGTTTTTCTTAAGACATAAAAGTCTCTAAATATTTTGGAACCAGTTATACCACCCTTCCTCCCTCCTATGTGTGCATGCATAAACACAAGCTGTATATATGGGCGAGGATGTTTGGAGTTGGTTACGGGGTAAACCAAAGACATGATTGAAGCCCTGGGGTTTGTTTTGGTTTTATGTATTTTATAGTTACGAATTTTGTTGGTGTTGGGAGCTGCCCAGAGTTGTGTTTTTGGAGAGCCATATAGAACTTTTAATTAAGTAAATATAAATAAAGAAACACAAACAAACAAAGTACCTTCTCTACTGTAGATGTGACCAGTTACCGAGATAATTAAGGGAGTTACTGTTTCCTGGGCTAAGAACCTCACTATTATTTCAGATATCCACAGAGAAGCCTTCTTCATAGTGATACCTACTCTCTTGAATAACTAGTTACCCTGCTTAAAATTTTTGAGACACACTTTATCTTTTATGTACTTAGTGAAAGCTAGGTCTTCCCTTTATGGATATTGGATGAATGATTTTTTTGCTTTTATTTATTTTTTATTTTCTTCATGACTAAATTTTTCTGCTTTTTTAATCAATTTTTATTGCTTTTTTAAAAAATTATAAATCAGTTTGTTAAGTATTTACATTGATTGATTGATTATCCAGTTGGTTTTGACTCCTAGCAATCATATAGATTTTCTCCATGAAAGTATTTGCAGAGGAAAGGTTAAATAAATATCTCCTAAACTGGTACATCCAGCATGCAGTATCTAATTCTTCCCATTAATAGTATGGCTAGTTTTATAGCAAAATGAGGTTATTACATTTATTTTTCAGTACACCAATGTATATGATTTTTTCTTCTTTTTTAAACAAATCAAAGGATAAGTCAGTATTGGAAGAAATAGATGTAATTGTGAACAGTCTACTAGATGTATTACTCAGAACCATCTTGGAGATCACAAGCTGCCCCAAAGCAGCAGGTTCTACCATGCAGCTTCAGTTTCAGGATGTTACAGTAAGTATTACTGCAGAAATACCCATCATGAATATTGAACTATTGATTTATCTCCTTCCTACAATTATTTTTTTTAAAAAAGAAACAATTTTTTGTCTAAAATGTGTGCAGTTGCTCCAGTTGCGTTAGAGCATTTGCTCATCTTAGATTAAAATATTGGAAGAACCCACATCTGAATTTGCAGTTTGATCAGAAACTAAATTCAGTTGGCGTGTGATTATTCTGAACTGAAATGTTAGGGTATTTATAGTACCAGTATGTAGTATTTTTAATGACTAAAGGGCTGATAGTAAGTGTTCCAAAATGAGTACAGTGTGTTGCTAACTTGTCATATTAGATGCAAGTGAACATAAGTGTTAGTATCAAATTATAGACCTGTTAACTATCCATCAAGAGTGTGCAGTGTATAGTTTTATGTTAGTGTTAGGACTGCTAAGTTATAAAGGTTTCTACAAAGTTTGGAAGCCCTTTTGGGGAAAAAAGAATTGCAGAAAACATACAATGATTTCAAACCTGTCCCAGTCTGATCTCCTAGGGAAGTAAAACTCTTGACTCCATTTGGTTGAAATGAAAAGGTACTTTTACTATGAGATGCTAGATGCAGTAAAGTCAAGTGGAATCTAAAATTCCCATGAACCATACAGAACTAAACCCTTGGTTCCCCTTAGTCCTCCCCCTATCCATGTATAGCCAATCTGACACTACCGAGATGTTTTGTGAAAAGCTGAGGTGTTTGGGCTGGTAAAATTACATTCTCAGGGTAAATAGCCTCAAAGATGCCAGCGGGCCAACATGAACCAGATTTCAAAGCACTCTGTTCTTCCTCAGCTGCCAATTCCCCACTCCTAGTTTCCCATCATAAATATATACAGCTTTATTGCCCATTTGTCCCCCCCCCCGATTGATGGCAGAATGCTGGCTGGTGGATCTGACATGCCTACCCCCCTTGACAAGGATGTTAGTCCTGAAAAACAGACAGAAAGACACAACAAAGAAAGAAACACAAGGTAAATATACGGTTAGAGTAGGGAACTATTTTGGTTTATTAGGGTATTAATTATGGAAGCATTTGAGGAGTTTGGCCACTTTAATGTGCGTAAGGTCACCCATTCAGTCCCAGAGGGAGGAAAGTCTTTCCATGCAACTTGTCAGGACCCACCCCAATCCACGTCTTAGGAAAGAAGAACTCTTGGAGACAGGATTATCCAAGAAAGAGCTTTTACTAAAACATGATTGTCAGTGGAAAAACTAGACAGGATCTGAAAACTGTGTTACAGATTGATACTTTTAATGTGTCCCCGAGTGAAACCCCCTCCCCTCAGTCCATTTGGTCAGTCCCGGATCAATTAAAGTTCAGGTGTCAAAACCTTCCAAGGGAATCTTCCATGCCTTTACGACATTTCCTTCCTCCCTTTCAGATTCTAATCGGAGATACAAACCAGATCTCTCCCCCCACTTCTTTGTTCTTCTCAGTTCAAAGGTTCTTCCCCTGGTCTGATGCCAGCCTCCAGGCAGGCTGAATAAACAACCTTACATCAAATGGATAGGGATGGCTAATTAACATCTTCTCTTCTCCTCCTTGGGAATGGCAGAATCCAGTGAGGGGTGTAAGATTTTAGAACATACAGATAGGGATTTATGAATTGGATATAAATGGATTCTGACACAACTAAATATTGGAGTTTTCCTCTATGTTTGCAAGAATCTAGAATATCTTTAACTTCAAAATATTGTTCCCCTTCAATCATGAGAGGTTCGGGTGTGGAGGCAGCATGGGATGCGGAGGGGTTGAATCTCTGATTTTAATAAACTACAAAGGAAAATTGGATGAATGTGCCTAAGAAATTTCAGCAGTTCAAATTCAACTGTGACTAGGTTGATGATTCTTTTGATGGAGAAAGAGCCAATGTACTTTGGTCCCAGTTTTTTTAGAAGGACTTGCAGGTATTTGGTGGAGAGGTAGACCTATTTTGAAATCTTTGGACTTTGTCCACGTTTTGTCTGCATGCTTTTTATAAGTCTCATCTCCTCCAATGATTTTCTAACCACAGGCCATGAATTCTGTAACTAGTCAACCCAGTTTTTTAAAGATGAAATGGGGTGGTGGTGGCCAAGGGCAGTTCAGGCATGGGCACAAAATCATGCACAGTAGTTACCTTAAAAGGGGTAATCCCAGTGCTGCTATGTACGGGGTTATTATAAGCTACTTCAGCAAAAGGAGGAGATCAGTCCAGTTGTCCTGCTGATAGTTTATATTGTCAAATATTGTTCTATCACCCCATTCATATGTTCAACCCCCCCAATTTATTTCAGGATGAAGACTGGAACTAAGCCCTTGAGATGTCCAAGAAGCTTTAAAAACTATTGTTAGATTTTGGACATAAATTGCACTTTGTGGTCAGAAATTATTCTTTGTAGAGCACCATGCAGCCTATAGACATGGTGAATGAACAGCTTAGCCAAAGTGCAGGAGGTAGGAATTTTTTGGTAGGGTACAAAATGCACTTGTTTAGAGAACAAATACATGATAACCCAGATTACAGTATTTCCTGAGCTTTCCAATAACTCTACTAAAAAGACCATAGAAATTTCCTTCCAGGGGCCATTAGGCTCCACCACTGACTGGAGAAGTCCTGGTGTTTTCCCCTGCTACTGCGTGGCTGAAGTGCAGACTGGATAGCTAGCCACATAGCTCTGAATGTCTTTTTTAAGTGACAGCCACCATAACTGGGACTTAATTAAGTGTAAAATTGTCTTTTGGTTTTTGTGTCATGGTTCTCTTCCAGAATCAGTAATCTTTGGCTTTCAGGAACATACAGCTTGGCTCCCACCCAGGGTAGACCCTCTTTCATTGTACATTCATTTTTGTGAGCTTGGAACCACTTATTCACCTCCAAGGCTGCCTTTAGGGTCTCTGCTATGCCTTCCCCAATTTGAGGCTTTGCTCTCACCTGTGCTTGGGTGGTGACTGGTGTCGCAACCTGACAGGACAGAATAATCAGTCTATTTCCTGTTTAGTGCTGTTGTATTCAGGCATCCTGGATAGTGCATCAGCCTAGAAATCCCCCCCCCGGAGGTAGTGAAGACTGAAATTAAATTGGTAAAATACTGAGCCTATTGATCTTGCTTGGGCGATAATCTCCTGGGTGTTTTTAGGGCTTTTAAGTCTTTATGATCAGTCCACATCTTCAAAGGGGTCTTCCTCCCCTCCAGGAAATGTGTCCAGGTTAATAGTACCCAACATACCACTTAAGCCTCCTTTTCCCAAACTGCCCATCACCACTCAGTGTCAGTTTTCTGGAGGTGTATGCACATGGTTCTGGGCACCCTGGCTATTCCTTTGGGGGGAAAAACAGTTCCCACAGGCATATTGCTAGCATCCACCTGAATAATAAATGGGGTGTTAGGGTCTGGGTGTTTTAGTACCTATTTGGCAGCAAACAACCATTTGAGTTTTTCAAATGCTGCCTGGCATTCCATTGTCCACTTCAGTGGCAGATTTGGTTTACGGTAGTTTTACCTTCCCCTTTTGTCTTTATCAAGTTGGTTATAGGGAGGGAAGTCTCGGTCAACAATGGGATAAATTGATGGTAAAAGTTCTCAAATTGCCAAAAGCCATGCAGTTGCTTTCTGGTGTGGTGTGGAGCCCATGCAAGCACCACCTTAACTTTTTCAGGGTCCATCTCTATCCTCTTGTGGGAGATGCAGTAGCCCAAGTAGTCAATTTTACTCTGGTGGATCTTGCATTTTGAAAGTTTAGCATACAGTTGAGCAACCCTGAATTTTTAAAAGACTGCTCCAAGCAGTTTTACATGCTCCTTCATAGTCTCACTATAAATCAATATGTCATTCAGGTAGACTAATTGAAAACACCCTAAGGGGCAGTTAAAAGTTGCTTTCCATTTGTCACCCTCTTTAATCTGAACTCAGTAATAAGCTTCTAGCAAGTCCAACTTAGTAAAAATCTTCTCTTTGGTCAAATGGGCTAACATATCTTTCATCAGGGTTAATGGGTAGATGTTTTCCACACACAGTGCATTTAGCCCTCTATAGTCTATGCATAGATGCAGTGGTCCATCCTTTTTTTCTTGGAACAGTACCAGGAACCACCCTGGGTTGAGCCAGTTGGATGAGCTCCCGCTTCAGGTTTTTGTCTATAAAAGAACATAGTTTGTCCAGTTACCTAGGGATCATTGAATACAATTTGGGTTTAGGTAGTTTAGCCTCGGCATGATAGAGCAGTCCGTTGACTGGTGAGGTGGGAGTTCATTTAACTTTTGACACTAAACACATCCTGTAAGTCTCAATATTCCAGCGGAATTTGGGGATTGCCGTACTTCTGCTTTCGCACTGTGGCCCCCACTTCCTGTCTTGGCTTGGTGTCCATAAGCCTTTGCCAGGTTTCCTTTCAGCCTCCGACCACCAGATTTTTAGCAGCCCCTCCTCTAGTTCACATAGGGATTTTATTTCAATAGACACACCATTCCCAACACCAAATACCCAGGGCCACAATAAAACTCTCTGTGTGCCCCCAGTCACATTTCTGTCGGCTTGGTGATGAATGTTGCTGGGATTCCCCCAGTTATAGAGCCATCTAATTGGCAGAATGCCACGGGCACTTTGAGCAGTCTAGTTTCTCCACCAGGAAATGGTTGACCAATTACCTGGTATACCCCAAGTCCAGAAGGGCTTTTAGGCTGCCTTTCTGCCCTGAGGATTGGATTATCAGTTCTGTGGGGACTGTCACCAGGGTGATCGGACCACTTTGCAGGGGTTCATCATTGGAGTCCTTGTTGTTCTTTCCCAGGCCTACCGCTGGGCTGGTCAGAGTTTTTTCTCCATCCCTGGGGATGGGATGAACTCTGCAACCTCCATTCTTTCCAGGGGTGTTTTGTGGGTTCATGTCAGTGCCTTGGCAGGCTTTTGGGTGGGCCCCAGGGTTGTTTTCTGAGTCGTTCAGTTGGATTTGCACTCAGCAGGCTGCTGCCCCTCTTTTCTGAACTTGAAGCAAGCTGTGGAGCATTGCTGAGAGTTCTGAGTATCTGTTTGTGCTTTTGGGTTTTCTTAATTCTCCATGAAGGATCCCCCCCCCCGGCTATGCTTGTTTTAGGCAAGGTCGATCTCTACTTTGTCAGCTAGGATATACCAGCCATGGAGAGTGGGAGAGGCACCTCTGGAAATGCAGGTGTTATAGATCTCTTTGGTTAGCCCAACTTTGAAGCAGCCAATCAAGATGTCTTGTGACCAGCCATTGAGCCAACAAGTTAAATTGCAGAACTCCTGGGTATACTTGGCCACATTTCTCTGGCCCTGGCTGATGGTTTTGATGAGGTGAGAAGTTCCTTGAAGCATTTACAGAATGCTGCCATGAAGTGGTTAAAATTCCTCAGCTCCAGGTCATCATCATTATGGAGGATGACTATCGATTTTGCTGTGGCCCATTCACCTTGCTGCCTTCTGTAGCTATTTCAGCATGTAGGTCGAAACTTGGGCCAGGAAGAACCCTAATTACTGAGGGTCTCCATCAAACTTTCCACCCAGGGGGAGAGTCTTATGGTTCTTTCTTCTTATTGGTGCCTGTCCCTCAGGGAGCCCATGCTTGGCGGCTACTCCAGACACTGGGGCTGCAGAGCCAGCTGCTGCCACAGATCCAGTCCACCCACCCAATTGCCTGCTGTGGTGGATGCAGTCGCTCTTGTCAGGGAAATAAATTAATACTTCCCTATCAGAGGGCGATGAACCATGGTTCATTTGACACATGGTAAACATCAGGTAAAAATAAAGAAACCCGAGGCATATTCTACTGTATATAAAACTTTAATTAGAAAGCAAAGGAAGAACTTAACTGACTATATCCTTTCATCAGACAGAATACAAAGAGAAGAAAAAAGTAAAGTGAGAAAACTTTTTGTAGACATGCACACATCATAGTAGATCTAGACATGAAACCATAACATGGCTGGACATGTGACAATCACCTTGGTTACATTGATAAGATTACAATGCAGCTGGCAGAAAAAACAGTGAGCCGTGCGTAGCTGACAAACAGAAAAAAACGCAGTGACAACCCCGTCTTTGTCAGTAATGCAGGACTCAGATAAGGCACATCTTCTTACACAGATACTTGTGCTGGGCTGCAGGAAGTGGCTTGTTCAGCATATCAGCAATCTGGTCATGTGTAGGCACATACTGCATTTTTACAAAACCTTGTTTAACTATTTGTCTTATATTTTGATAACGGATGTCAATGTGTCTAGACCTTGAACCTGTAAATCGATTCTCAGATATATAAACCACAGATTCGTTGTCTTCCATCACAGTGATTGGTCGAATCGACTGTGTCCATATGTTTGTGACTAAAGCATCAAACCACGTTAGAGAATTACATGCATCTGAAACACAAGCATATTCAGCTTCAGTAGATGAACAAGAAACAAAATTCTGTTTATGCACATGCCAGTAAACAGGACATCTATTTAAAAACATCATATAACCTGAAGTGCTTTTATGTGATTTCTTATCACTCGCCCAATCAGAATCTGCATAACAACATAACTCTGCATAGTCAGTATGTGTGGGTTCTAACAATTTCATGTTTTTAGTGTGTTTTAGGTATCAATAATTTCTTAACACATGTCCAATGAAACTGTTTTGCCTTGCCTACGTGTCATGATAGGAGACTAACACTAAGTGCAATATCAGGTCTAGTCAAACTACTAATATACAGCAGCGACCCAATGACTGAGTGATAAAGTGTTTGATCTTCGAACTCAGGACTTGGTTCATGTGCCACATTGTGAAAATCGGTTTGCATGGGTATACTCACTGTTTTAGCATCCTCCATGTTGCAGTGATGCAATAGTTGTTCAATTTTATCTTCTTGTGTAAGACTGAATCCGTTCTGAGTTTTGACAACTTGAACACCTAAATAAGTGTTAATATATCCTAAAGACTTCAATGTGAAAAACTTTTGTAAAGCTTTAGCAAAAATCTCACTCATCTGCTTATTTGGACCAATATAAGCAATATCATCAACATAAACAAGAACTATCTCATACCTATTATCAGATCTTTTAGTAAACATGCATTCATCTGTTTCAGACTTAATAAAGCCCATTGAATTTAGTTTGTCAGAAACACATAAGTACCACATTAAACCAGACTGTTTCAGACCATAAAGACTTTTGTGTAGAAACCACGTATCTCCTTCTTGCTGTCGGAAACCTGGAGGACCTTTCACATAGATTTCTTCATCTAGATCAGTGTGTAGATAAGCCGTTTCAACATCAACCTGGCAAACCTCTAAACCAAGGATAGTTACAGTGGCTAAGGTGATTTTCACAGTCCGAACTGTGGGTGAGTAAGTACTTGTATAGTCCTCAGGATAACATTGAGAAAAACCCTGAGCTACAAGTCTGGCCTTATACAACAACTCACCATTTGGCTTCTTTTTAATTCTGTAGACCCATCGAGTGCCAATAACTTTCTTGTTTGCTGGAGGGCTTGCAGGTGTAAACATTTGAAGTTTCTTTAGACTGTCCATTTCAGCCTGCATTGCCTCATACCATTTATCTTGCTCTGATTCAGGAAGATGTTTGATTTGTGTGAACTTATCAGGAGGAAGAGTAACATTACAAATCAAAAGTAAAGGTGCTTTCGTTACTTGCCACGAATACCGTTTTGGAGGGATTCCCTTTGTGGTCCTCTTGGAACATCTCGGAACAACCGTCCATTCTTCTTCTGTTTCGTACTCATCTTCATCATCGTCGCCAGTGGCAGCATCGGCAGCTTGAGAAGATGGAACAGTAGGTTGATAAGAACTTGTGGAAGGAACATTCACCTGTGAATCTTGATCATCAGGCTGCGTGGCATTAGCAGCATCATCCCTAGGAAAATAAACTCCAGGATCGTTAGAATGAATCCTGGACCAGTCAGCATCTTCTTCAAGAACAGCGGATTGTGAAATCACTATTACATGGGAAGAGTCGATGTATTTGCTCCATTTTGAATTATCATTAATACCCATAAATCTCATTCTTTTTGCTGCAGGACCTTTCTTTCTTTGAGCTAAAGGAATATTCACCATAGCGTATGAATCAAAAATATGGAGATGCGTGAGATCAGGCTTGTGTCCATATAACATGAAATAAGGGGTCTGATTTATTACACTGCTCCAAGTACGGTTGATGATATGATTAGCATATTTAATAGCCTCACCCCAGTATGGGAGACTGAGGTTAGCGTCTTCAAGAAGGCAACGCATCATTGTTTGCAGAACCCCATTTCTACGTTTTGCCACTCCATTTTCAGCTGGAGTGTAAGGAGCTAAGGTCTGGTGTAGTATGCCATTCCTACGCATCCAGTCCTGAAAACGCTGTGACATGAATTCAGCACCGCGATCACTCTGAATTCTGGTGATGCTGACTTTGTGTTGGGTATAGACAAGAGCGGCAAAGTCTTTAAAGATCTGAAAGGTCTCAGATTTTTCTCTCATAGGAAATACATATCCATATCTAGAGTAATTATCAACAATTGTCAAGAAATATCTTTTACCAACAATTGTTGGTGTAAAAGGACCCACTATGTCAGTGTGTACCAAATCAAAAATGTGTGTTGACAGGTGTGTAGCGTGCTTTGGAATTGCTGCTGCTTTGGATTTGGATTTTTTGCAGACAGCACAATCCAAGAACACCTTACACCCCTTTAGATCCAAACCTCTTGCGAACTCTGGCATCTTCTTCAGAACACGGAAACTGGCATGACTCAATCTTTTATGCCACTTATGAATGCACATGTAATGCAAAGGTTTACCAGTTAGTGAATTCTCAACATTAGCATATGTATTAGGAACTTCAGGCTTGCCGTGAGCAACCTGTGTCTTATTTGACTTCTTGTTGGCTTTAGGAGCCTTTGAAATAGCAACAGGATCTCTCTCTGGGATGTCTCTCACTGGGCCTGCGCTTTCCCTTTATGGAGCTTGTATACTTGCTTGCTCTTGCTGCTTAGACTTGGGCTTTATGTAATAAACACAACCAATCAACATGGTTTCAGCAACAATATCTCCGTCTTTAACTACATAATTTGCTTTTTCAAGATGATGTACCTGGAATTTTGATACCCTAGACAAGTGACTCTGACTAAGCAAATTACTATTAGCTGATGGTACATAGTAAACATCAGGAATGTATGTAAGCTCTTCAATGTAAACAGTTCCTGTCCCCATGACCTGAACAGGATGATTTGAAAAAGAGTAAAGCTCATGAACTTCAGGTTCAGGCTCATGCATCTCTGTATAAAGTTCTTTTCTGTAGGTAACATGTAATGCTGCTTCACTGTCCAAAGTCCAAAGAAGTCGTCTGTCGTACTCTGGTTGAGGTTGTGGATCGTTGGTTAAAGCCAATGTGGCAAGTGGAGCTTGCGGATCACGCCTGGGACTACGACCATGACCTTGTCATCTGCCTCTACCTCTGCCTCCTCTGGAATCTGTTCCTCTGGGCTGGTACATGGCAGGCGCTGGAAATCATTGGGGACAATCCCAGGTGGCATGTCCCACACAATTGCAGATGTAACATCTTGGCATCCTTGGAACATAGGCTCTTCCACAGAAGGAATGCCTCACTGGAGCTCTTGATGCAGGTGGTCCTCTCAAATGTGGCGCGGCTTGCATAAGTGCCTCTTCTTTGGTTAGAATTCTGCATATATGATCCACTGTGCGTTGAGCAATGGGCACTTGATTAATCTTGGTAATAGCATCTTTCCATTCATAGTTCAATGAATAATAATGCTGATCATTTTCTTATTCCTTTCATTTTAGTTAAGTGTTCTCCAATATGTTCACCAGGTTTTAATCTAGAGCCATGGAACTCGGACAAAAGCAAACATGTAGACTCAATTGACGTAGGCCAGTAACATGCTTCTAATTGAGTCCAAATTTGTTGAGCAGTTGCATCTTGTGAAAACGTAAGCTGCAATTCAGTGTCCATTGACATCAGTAATGTTGTGCATGCTTTATTATTCAAGTCCCATATATCAGGAGTCCATGGCTGATTAGGAGGATTAAATACCATGCAATGAGTACCTTCTCTGTGAAGCAAAAGTCCAACTTCACTGACCCATGCCCTGTAATTTTGTCCTGATCGCTTCAATTTTGAATCACCAGTGAGTGGTACAAGAGGAGATGCCTGTTGAGGAACATGGATTTGAGGTACTGGCTGTGCAGGTTGTGCAATTCGGAATTGGCCTGCAGGAGGTGCCTGTGCCTGTGCCTGTGCCTGGACTTGCGGCAGTTAACCTGGAGCTGCCACAGGTACCGGTGCTGGGTGTGGCTGTACTGGAGCTGCAATTCCACTCTGGCCAGCAGGAGGTGCTGGCACTTGAGCTGCTACATTAAGTTGGCCTGCAGTTAGCACTGGCCTTTCTATTTGAGAAACCAGTGGAGACTGCACCTGGGCTGAAGGCTGCTGTGCTCCATCTGGGACAGGAACCTGGATAGTAGCAGTATTAATAGGGATTCTGGCTGGAGCACCCGATGTATGAGGAGGTGTTGCAGATTGGAGCAATAATTCATTAAGAGACAATTGTGAAAAAGAGAGCTGCAATCTTTGCATTTTCTCACGCAAGCCACATAGTAATTCATTTCTATCTTGTAAAACAGATTCACCAGCAGATGGTGCTATAACATTAGATTCAGGCATCATTGTAGCCCGGTGTGTCATTTGAGACGGCACATAGTCAGGAGAATGTGACATAGGAGCTTCCTGTTCCCATTCGTCTGACACAACACTCAATTCTGGGAGTGGCTTTGGCTTGGAAGAAGAAGGCAATATGGCTGACTCTGGAATTTGAATACCAGCAGAGTCTCTCTTATGCTGCTTAATCATTGATGCATATGCCTTTGCCTGTTGTAGACTCTGCTCAAAAGCCTCTATTTCTTCAAAATAACTTTGCAAAACTTTCTCATGCATAGTTTGTTCAGGACTAGGGGGATAATAAATTACTTCCTTCCCTAGTGAACCCTTAGGTCTGGCACTGAACCTCTTGAAATCTGCATGGGCCCCTTGAGTGGCTGCCTGAGAGCTTGTAAAATTAGAAAATGGTGAGACTGACCTTAACTCAGAGGCTGCATTTTTCTCCAAGACGTGTAGCAGAGGCGAGCGGAGTCTGTAAACTGAAAGGGAGATGTCTCTGTGAAGTAACTGTCTCCTCTGCAGCAGACTGATAACGGGTCTTCTTCTTCTTTTTCTTCAGCGTATTGCAGCAATTAATCACAGCTTCCTCAGTTGCCGGACTAATTAACTGGCTAATTGCCTATACACATATCAGTAGCAATAAATCTTGAAAATAAAAACAAACCATTCTCTGCTACCATTGTCAGGGAAATAAATTAATACTTCCCTATCAGAGGGCGATGAACCGTGGTTCATTTGACACATGGTAAACATCAGGTAAAAATAAAGAAACCCGAGGCATATTCTACTGTATATAAAACTTTAATTAGAAAGCAAAGGAAGAACTTAACTGACTACATCCTTTCATCAGACAGAATACAAAGAGAAGAAAAAAGTAAAGTGAGAAAACTTTTTGTAGACATGCGCACATCATAGTAGATCTAGACATGAAATCATAACATGGCTGGACATGTGACAATCACCTTGGTTACATTGATAAGATTACAATGCAGCTGGCAGAAAAAACAGAGTGAGCCGTGTGTAGCTGACAAACAGAAAAAAACGCAGTGACAGCTCTGTCAGTTACTGAGGCCGGTTGTGGTTGGTCATCTGGCTGGGAGGCTTGGGCAAGGGCTTCCTTCAGATTTCTGAAAGCCCCCTGCATAACTTGATGGCTTGTTCTATCATCCAGTCAGCCTGGTTATGCTCTCTGCCCATCTTTTCCTCCTCTTCCTCCTCAGACAGCACATCAGAGAATGAATGTACAAAGTATTTCCCATATATGTGTGTGTGTGTGTGTGTGTGTATTTATGTGTGTGTATATGTGTGTGTGTATGTGTGTGTGTGTGTGTATGTATATATGTATATATATATATATATATATTAAAACTTCCATAGTTGGCCACCTCCCTACATTGACCACCTCCTTAAGTTAACCTAATTTTCGTACCCCGGGCATATACTATATGTACACAGTATGCTGAATGCTATAGCCAGCTTGGAGAGTGCTTTCTCCGCTTACCTTTATAACAAGAATAAGAAATATTCTAAAATTGACCCTTTTTTCAGAAAGAATTAAACCATGAGAAAACAATAATATGTAAATGTATTGATTTTATATGATACAGTATTGTATGAATGATTTCCCCATGTTTTCAGAAGTTTTACTGTAATTATAATGGAAGATGGATGCCTGCAATGCATTCTGAACATTAGTAAATATTTTATAGACCTAAGTCTGGATTATATCATTTTCTACCAACAATAAATATTATAGCCTATATGTAAATTATGTTGCTGTAACTCCAAGATACAATTGTAATATTCCTAAATCTTCAACTTTTTTAAAGTACTTGTAATACTGATAGATTTGAGCAATACAGTTTAAAAATTCATCCAAAAAGACTATGGACATTAGCTTAATAATAGTAATAGTAATAGCAATAGCATTTAGACTTATATACTGCTTCACAGTACCTTGCAACCCTCTCTAAGTGGTTTACAGAGCCAGCATATTGTCCCCAACAATCTGGGTCCTCATTTTACTGTGTTTGGAGGGATGGAAGATTGAGTCAACCTTGAGCTAGTGAGAATCAAATTGCTGGGAGTTGGCAGAATTAGCCTGCAATACTGCATTCTAACCACTGTGCCACCACTGCTCTTAATAATACACATCCTAAGGTGTTTCTAAATCTTGGGCAATTAAGTAAAGATTTAAACTGAACATGTTTCATTTTAATGGAATTCTTCTTTTGAGAAACCCAGTTTACACTTATGTTCACTTTCTACAAAATTGTATAAAGGCCTACATTCTTTTCAGTGTAGAAGAATAGGTTCTTGGGGGTCCTTGCACAATATTGTGTAAGCCCTTCTATGACAAAGTTTCAATTAGTACATTGCTTAATTTTTATGTGACACATTGCACAGCATAAGGCATTTATACACTGTGATATAGCAGGTTCATGCAGTACTGTAGTTGCTTATGGCAACATACTGAACCACATGCTTTTGAATTATTTGTGAAAAAAAGATGCCACTCAATTTGAATGTAGGTGGCAGGTTCCCTCTTCATGTGCTTTCAGGAAACCTTTCTGTGTTTGTTGAAATATGAAACAAGTCTCTTAAAGGACACATAGGTGGATGTATACAGAAATTATAACTTTCTATCCAAAGTTCAGAAACCAATGATATAGGATGAACCTAAGGAACAAGAAGTTTCTCAATCTTCAGTAGCATAATGCTTCTCTCTTAAACTTTATATCACATGTTCAGTGAAAACAGCACAGAACTGGATTCCGGTTTGCCACACAGCCACTATGGATGGCTGGGAGACTTGCTCTCTCTCCCCCGTCCAGTTTTGCATCACTAGGGGCCCCTGAAAAGGGCCAAAAGTCACCCTGAAGAGGTGACCAGCAAGGAGGGGCACTTGCTGGATCACTGGAGAGACATAACTCTCCCATTAGCTCTGGTGATCCCTCCAAACCGGTGGATGAAAGGACCAGCCATTATGGCTTGTCCCTAGGCTGTGAACAGTCAAAGTCACATTTTCCATCAGGCAACTCTTAAAGCAGCGTGGAAGAGACTGGGTGAGATCTACCTCTTTTACACCCTAATTATTTTCTGTACCTCCTTAAGCTGCTAAGCATTTCCCCTCCCCCCTACAGTGAGAGAAGGGGGACTTTAGCCCTCCCTCCAGAAAGAGTGGAGACTAGCTACCCAGGGGTGTTTTAAATGTTGAAAAAGTAACTGAATCCCAATTGGAACTTTATTTCTCAAAGCTTCTGGACTGAAAGATCTTTTACTTTTTATTTTTCATTATCTACTTCTGTTGGAAATCTGGGGTTTTTCTTATTAAAAAAAAGAAAAACTGAAAAGATTAAAATAACTTTGAGACTCAAAGGGAAACTTTAAAAGGGGCCTGGCTGACTGCCCAGGGAAGTAGATAAGATACCTAACCTTGAGAATTTTGAAACAACAGCTGTGAAAGGCTCTGTGTTCCCTATCTAGAAAAAAAAAACTTTTTCTCTCTTTTGGATTTTCTAAGTGTAAAGCCTTTAGTCTAAAATACCAATATGGAAGAAGACCAGGAACAAAATTTCCTCATGGATGAAGATCAACAAATTCTCTCTACATTGAAAATAGTAATTCAAACTCTTAACATAACCAATGAAATACTAAGAGGCTATGGGAAGGAACAAGAAGACAGCCCACATATGAAAGCCCACACTTTGACTACAACTAAAGAACCATCTATACAAAATACAATAGAAAAAATGAAATATTCAAATACTATGACAGAATAATCTACTATTTAACAAATATTGACATTTGAAAATCCAGAAATGACATTGACAAATTGGAAAAGGAAAAGGTTTCTTATACAACTCAGAAGGACCTACAGGATTTAGAAAAAGAACAGTTGAATGAGAAGATAAACAATTCAGAACAACCACATTGATATGGAAGAATAAAGAGATGACCCACTAGGTCTACAAGTCCTCTCAAAAAAATAGCGACTGGATGGTTTTGCCAATATCAATTAATATACATGGTATTACAAGGAGACTAGTTCAATGTCCCAAAAACAAGGACATGGAAGATGATTTGGCAAAGGAAAAAAGCCAGAATAAGTCTCAAGAAGAATGGAGTTGTGACCAGAACAGAGCCCCAGGGCTCTGTTCTGGGCCCAGTGCTCTTCAACATTTTCATCAATGATTTGGATGAGGGGATAGATGGAGAACTCATCAAATTTGCAGATGACACCAAGCTGGCAGGAATAGCCAATACTCCAGAAGATAGGCTTAAAATACAGGAGGACCTGGACAGACTCAAACTCTGGGCACTATCTAACAAAATGAAATTCAATGGTGAAAAAAGTAAGGTTCTACATGTAGGCAGGAAAAATCAAATGCACAGGTATAGTATAGGTGGTACCTTCCTCAATAGTAGTAACTGTGAGAGGGATCTTGGAGTCCTAGTAGACAATCACTTCAATATGAGCCAGCAGTGTGCTGCAGCTGCCAAAAAAAGCCAACACAGTGCTAGGCTGCATTAACAGAGGGATAGAATCAAGATCACGTGAAGTACTAATACCACTTTACAATGCCTTGGTAAGGCCACACCTGGAATACTGCATCCAGTTTTGGTCACCACGATATAAAAAAGATGTTGAGACTCTAGAAAGGCTACAGAGAAGAGCAACAAAGATGATTGGGGGACTGGAGGCTAAAACATATAGGGAACAGTTGCTGGAATTGGGTATGTGTAGTATAACAAAGAGAAGGGTGAGGGGGGGGACATGATAGCTGTGTTCCAATATCTCAGGGGCTGCCACAAAGAAGAAGGAGTTGCTATTCTCCAAAGCACCTGAAAGCAGGACAAGAAGCAACGGATGGAAACTAGTCAAGGAGAGAAGCAACCTAGAACTAAGGAGAAACTTCCTGACAGTTAGAACAATTAACCAGTGGAACAACCTGCCTCCAGAAGTGGTGAATGCTCCAACACTGGAAGTTTTTAAGAAGAGACTGGACAGCCATTTCCCTGAAATGGTATAGGGTTTCCTGCCTGAGCAGGGGGTTGGACTAGATGACCTCCAAGGTCCCTTCCAACTACTTCTTCTTCTTGTTGTTGTTCTTCTTGTTGTTCTTCTTCTTGTTCTTGTTCTTGTTCTTCTTCTTCTTGTTCTTCATTATTATTATTATTATTATTATTATTATTATTATTATTATTATTATTATTATTATTAAAAACAGAATGTACTTAAATAGATAAGATGTGCACGTTGAACACAACATATTGTTATGAACTGAGATAAAGAAAAAAAATTGGTCATTAAAATTTAGCAGTAAAAATACTAATAGCTAATTTGAATATTGATTTGTGCATAAAGGTCATGTAAAGGTGAATAATGTAGATAAGCTAAAAACTTATTGTTGAAAGTAATAAATAGGTCTATATGGAACGTTAAAAATGAAAATTATTGGTTTAAGCAAGAGATAGCAGATAGAAAGAGGAAAAGAGAGGAAGTATTAAATACTGAAATAAAAAGAAATTTTGATTACTACTTAAAAAGAAAACTTAAAACTAGCAAAAAGGAAGGATATATTGTATTCTTAATTTGTTGACATAGTGGGTGAGAAGTCAAGCAGACTGGATGTATTTTGAATATTAGATTTTGTGAGGTATTGTGAGAGATGAATTGGGAGTATATTAAAAATTTTGGGAGTGATAAATATCAAACATTAAATCTAAATATTAGTGGAAATTAAAATTGAAAAATCTATTAGGTCATTGATTGTCTAAAAGATTGTATCTTAAAACAACTAGAATATGTGTAAATTAAAAACTATGGATATATGTAAGAAAGTTATTTTCTATGTGATTGATAAAACTTGTCTTTTACAAATAGGCAGTATATATGAAGGGAAAAAGAGGAAATGTTAGCAATGGTAGCAATCTGAAATCTGTACTAATGATATCTATATGTAATTGAATTAATGCTACTCAATCACCACATTGCTTTTCAAATATATGAATGTAATATTAGAAAATTAATAAAATTTGTAAAAAAAAATGAAATGCCAACTGAGAGCTGGAAAAAAAGGAAAATAAAATAAAATGAAATGAAATGAAATGAAAACAGCACAGAACTAAGTTATATACTGAGAAACATATCAATATGGTTTATTTGTAGTTCAAGTATTTAGCTAACTACTGCCAATATCATTCAATAAACTGTTATAATTTATAGTGATATCAGTGTGACAGTTAAAACAAATAATGAAATGAGCATTTTTTCCCCATAAGCTTTCATTTATAAGATCTCAAATAGGAAAAATACCATTTAAATCACATAAAATTTTTATTGGACTTACAGGCTAAAAAATACAGCTGTATAGATGTATACAACTATAATGTAAAGAGCCTAAAACCAGTAGATGTCAGGTTTCACATAGGTGCAAAATCCAGAACAAAATCTATTTTTAGGAGTTGGGTTACTCATAAACACAAATTGGCTGTTAGCTTCTTTATTGCAGATATTGTACATTGAAAATAAATGAATGTTTTTTTTAAAAAAAATCAAAACTGTTATATAAGTCTGCAGTTCAGTTCTAGGGTTTTTTCCTCCTACCTTTTCAATGTCAGTTTCCTCCTACCTTTTCAATGTCTTTCTCATTGTTTTGAGTTCCTTGGAAGGCACTTCTTCAGTGTTAATTATTTTCTCTAGCCTGGAAATCACCAGTTTTATTTCTTACACCACCTTTCCCCCTCTTTCCCCTTTCTGGAGGTGTTTTTGTATACGGGTGCATGTTTATGTGCACACATCATGTGCCCCCTCACACAAACACACTGATTTCTGGTTATGCTTATCTGAAGGGCAGTGTACCTCTCCTTCCATTTTCCACTGGCTGGAACTGACAAGAGCTCTCACCTTTGAGGCTTCTTGTTCTAACTGAAGATAGTGTATATGTGTATATGTGTGGGAGGGGAAAGGGGAGTTTTATTTTTTTATTCAGCTCAAATTGATGATCTTTCCTTTTCAGGCTTTTATCTGCTTCCCTCCTGAAACCAGCCATCCTCTAACTTTTCAAGAATTTTCCCATTCCAGAATTCCAAATGGGATAGATTCACTCTCCCCGTTTTCCATTAGCCATACAAAATGTTGAAATGAAAAGACATTTTATGTGTGGCAGCTTATAATTGTTCTCTGGTGAAAGTTTGCCTGCATCCAAACTTCTTCCATTTTTGTGCCATTTAGAGTGTCTGATAGTAGTAATAGAGAATATGTATAGCTTGGGATTGAAATGTTAGGATCATGGTGCTCCCTGAATTTGGTTTTATTCTTGCAACATTTTATTATCTAACAGATGAAACTTAGCAGCTTTCTTCCATGCTGAATGTTGGAGGCACTGGATTTCATCATTCACAGTAACTGGATTCTCAAAGTTAACTTTTAGTCATGTCACAGAATAAATGCAGTTGGCTTTGTCAGGGCTATTTTGAATGAGAGAAGGGGTTGCTCAGTTTTCCATTCTTAATTAGTCATTAGATAAATTATAAATCTACAAATTCAATTATTGGGTCACATTGAATGTATAGTCCAAGTTGAAGGAGGAAGAATGTAAATTTGCATGGATTCTTATCACAGCTATGGCTGCTGCAGCAGTTGCTGCAGGTCATGGGCCAAGATTAGTATGAAAACCACTGGTTTATGATAAGATCTGATCCACTTACAGCTGGTTGGGCTAGCTGGTTCATCATCTCAGTCTGATACTGGAGTATGAGTTGCAAGAAGGTATTTAGTCAAGATCTAGTTTCTAGAGAAAGGTTTTCCTCCTACATGGATAGGACTAGGAATGGCAAATCGCGCTGTCAAGTTTCACATAGGCATAGCTCTAAGCTCTTGTCCCTTAAACTGCTATTTAGGAGTTGGCTTACTTTGGGGGGGGGGAGAACCATGGGCATCCCACAAGACCATTGTTTTTATTGCAGGCAAGACTGAAGCTATGCATTTGTTCTCACCAAATATATAGAAACTAAAGCCCTTATAAAAGTCTGAGTCCCTTAATTAAAATTCTAGAATTTTTCCTCCTGTCTTTCTGTGTGAAAAGTTATTTGGACATTCTCCTTCTGGCCTTGGAAGTATCTGACATATGTTAATATAATTATTCCTTCTAACTACTGTTTCTTTCTTCATCAGATTAAATCCTATAGTTGTTAGGCTATTTTAAATTGCTTTTTTTCAGCTACTCCATTCCGTGTTGATATATGTGTCAGACTAATCTCATTTTAAAATATTGAATATAAGAACACATGAATATTTCTTCAACAAGAAATTGTACCTATGAAATCAAAGTATTCCTTTAATGTGCCTAGTGATAAATACGTCAGTTTAGAAGTGTAGCCTAAGAACACCAAAATAGGAAAAGTATTTTGGATTAAGCAGAATCTTTCAAAGGGGGCTTTGTTCTACTTATCCAATAAAAAAAACTAGTAATCAATAGGAAAAAAATCTTTTTTCATCTCTTCAGACCATAAAGATTTTCTTTTCTATTTCTTTTAGGGGGAGTTTGTTTCATGTCTTTTATCATTATTGCGACAAATGACTGACAGACATTACCAGCAACTCTTTGACAGATTCAAGACAAGAGACATGCTGAGAGTAAGTCTTTTTCCCCCTAGGATTGATTATTATTTATTTTATATTTTATATGTTTTCTTGACATAGGGTCAATGATATAATGTATCAACCAGTACAGCTTTGATATAATGGTCAAAATAATTAGTAGCAGATAACATGTTTGGAAAGTCACTATAAGAATGATAAACAATAATATATTAGCTTATATATATTCAAAAATACATGCCTAAATGTCTGGGGAGATTCTCAGTCATCCATGTCATGGTTGTCCCCAAGATACCTTTTTCAAGAGACAAGTGGACTTTCTTTTCCCTTGAAGATATTTTACTTCTCATCCAAGAAGCTTCTTCAGACTGATAGTTAAATACTCACATCTGCACTCTTATCTGTATTTCAAACAACCTTATAAATCATAGTTATCAATCAATAAAAGCCTGTATGCACAATGAGTAAATATTATATTCTAGTATAACTTCTACTGTCTAATTCAAACAAGAAACTGATTTTAATAGACCATTAAAAGGTAAAGGTAAAGGTTCCCCCACACATGTGTGCTAGTCGTTTCCAACTCTAGGGGCCGGTGCTCATCTCCGTTTCAAAGCCAAAGAGCCAGCGCTTGTCCGAGGACGTCTCCGTGGTCATGTGGTTGGCATGACTAGACGCCAAAGGTGCATGGAATGCTGTTACCTTCCCACCGTAGTGGTCCCTATATTTCTACTTGCATTTTTACGTGCTTTCGAACTGCTAGGTTGGCAGAAGCTGGGATGAGTAACAGGCACTCACTCTGTTACGTGGCACTCAGGATTTGACCTGCCAAACTGCCGACCTTCTGTTCAACAAGCTCAGTGTCCTAACCCACTGAGCCACTGCGTCCCTAATAGACCATTATGATGTCATAATTTAGTTAGGCTATAGCAGGGGTCAGCAACCTGAAACAGTGAAAGAGCCACTCGGCAATGGGACATCACATTGAGGGCATCACTGGGGTGGTTTGGGGTAGAGATGAAAAGCTGGGTATCATCAACATATTGATGATACCCAACCCTAAAACCACAAATGATCTCACCCAGCGGCTTCATATAGATGTTGAACAGGAGAGGCGAGAGGACCAACCCCTGAGGAACTCCACAAATAAGAGACCTCGAGGCCGACCTCTGCCCTCCTGCCAACACCAACTGTGAACGTCCCAGGAGGTAGGAGGAGAACCATCGTAAAATGGTGCCTCCCACTCCCAACCCCCTGAGACGCTGCAGTAAGATACCATGGTCGATGGTATCAAAAGCCGCTGAGAGATCTAATAGGACTAGGACAGAGGAACAATCCCAGTCCTGAGCCCGCCAGAGATCATTCACCAGCGCGACCAATGCTGTCTCTGTGCTGTACCCGGGCCTGAAGCCCGATTGGTACGGGTCCAGATAATCAGCTTCCTCCAGGAACAAAGGAAGCTGATGTGCCACCACCCGAAGTTTGGAAACCGGACGATAGTTGTTTAAAACAGCTGGGTCCAAGGCAGGCTTCTTGAGGAGGGGTCTCACCACCGCCTCCTTCAAGGCGGTGGGGAAACTGCCCTCACTCAAAGAAGCAGTTATCACTGCCTGAAGCCAGCCTCGTGTCCCCTCCTGTTCTAAACCAGCCCTCTTCTCGCACCCCTAATCAAAGGAAGAGTCTGGAAAGCGTCCAAGATCAAAAGGCTTCTGCCAAGTTTTAATTACACTGTTACAAAAATACAAGAGCTTGACTTCTCAAAGAAAAAGTTGCTTTCAGCAACTAGCCCCTCCCCAAACACTTCTTTTATAGAGAGCTCAGGGCGTGGTCTCCCTGTGCCTCCTCCCGAGGAGTCCCATAGCCTTCCTTTGTTTGTCCCTGCTCGTCTGCCTCCTGCGTCGGGCGTCCTTGAACAGGGCCAGCTGTGGGTCATCATCCTCCGCACTCTCGGGCTCACACAGCTGAGAAGAGGTTCCCGGCTGAGGACTCTGCAAAGTCTCCAAATCATCATCAGCCGGTTCGTTTCCCTCCTCCCCCACATCTGAGTCCTCCGATACATCGGACCCGGCTGTCGGGCCCACAGGCTGGCCCTGAGTCACAACACTATCCCGCACCGCAGGGCCCTTCCCCCGGGTCTGCCGATCCGGATGCGGTCGGGATGGGAACTGTTCGTGAAAAGCAGTCACCAACGCAGGGGCATGAACGGCGGTCGCGTCTTCCCATGTGAAGTCCTCCGGCCCGTACCCTTTCCACTCGATCAGGTACTGGAAGCGACCTTTCAGCCAGCGGGAATCCCTGATGCTGGCGACCTCGTACTCGGGGGTGCTGTCGCCATCACGAGGTCCTGATGGGGGAGGTTCCGCTTGGCGAAGTGGACAAGCCGGTTGTTCGGGGACCAACAAGGACCGATGGAAGACGGGGTGCACGCGCAGGGAACGTGGCAGAGTTAAACGATAGGCGACCGGGTTGATGACGGCCTCGACTGGGAACGGTCCAAGGTAACGGTGGTCCAGCTTCCTCGCCGGCCGAGTGGATGGTAGGTTCCTGGTGGACAGCCAGACCCGATCCCCCACCGATAATGGAGGCGTATCCCTTCTCGACCGATCGGCGAACCTCTTGTAGTCGGCCTTGGCCTTCTCCAGCTGCCGTCGCACCAACCGATGGATCGCCTGTAACTCCGCCATGAATTCGTTCGCTGCCGGCTCCGGTGAGTCCACGGGAGAAAGGGGGAAAAACCGAGGGTGATAACCCACATTGGCCAAGAACGGTGTCATCTGCGTGGAGGTGTGCTGCGAGTTGTTAAAGGCAAACTCGGCTATGGCCAAATAGTCCACCCAATTGTCCTGCTGCAGGTTAACGTAGCAGCGCAGATACTGCTCCAAAATGCCGATGACCTTCTCGGTACCCCCGTCGGTCTGAGGATGATGCGCGGACGAGAGGCAAACCTTAATGTCCAACGCCCGCATCAACTCCTGCCAGAAGCGGGCTGTAAACTGGGCCCCCCTATCGGAGACGACTCTATCGGGAAGGCCGTGCAGCCGGAACACCTGTTGGATGAACATGCGACTAGTGGCGCGAGCTGACGGTAAGCCGCGACAGGGGATGAAGTGCGCCATCTTGGTCAACATGTCCACCACCACAAACACTGTCGTGAAGCCGGAGGATGGGGGTAGATCCGTCAGAAAGTCCATGGACACAGCCCCCCAGGGTCTCTTGGGCGTTGGCAAAGGCTGCAGTAAACCAGGCGGGGCCCCTGTCGCTGACTTGGCCTGCCTGCATGGGACGCAGGAGGTGACATAAGACTGGACATCGTGTCGGACTCGGGGCCACCAGAATGTACGGGAGACCAGGTTCAGAGTCTTGAACAGGCCAAAATGCCCCGCAGCCGGGTTATCATGACATTGGCTGAGGACGAGTCCCCTGAGTGGCCCTCCTGGAACATAGAGCCGGTCACGATAATACAGGAGTCCATCCGTGACCGACCAAGGCGAATCTGGCCCCACCTCTTCCTTCCGCTGAGCCACCCACGCCTCCTGCTGCTGCGCCTCCCGGATCCGAGCCCGTATATCCACCGGCTCCCGCACCGCAGCAAAAGACTCGACGGGGATCACGGTCCTGGGCGGAAGCTTGTCTTCCACTCGGGTGTACTCGGGCTTCCTGGACAGAGCATCCGCTCTCTGGTTGTGCCCGCTTGGTATGTACCGCACCCGGAAGTCAAACCTCGCAAAGAAGAGGGACCACCGGATCTGGCGTTGGTTCAAATTCCGAGCGGTCTGCAGGCTTTCCAGATTCTTGTGGTCCGTCCGGACCTCGATTTGATGCCGCGCCCCCTCCAGATGATGCCTCCAAGCCTCGAACGCCGCCTTGATGGCCAGCAGCTCCTTCTCCCAGATGGTATAGTTGCGCTCCGAGGGATTCAATTTCCGTGAGTGATACGCGCAAGGGAAAAGGGTACCGTTGGGCGTCGCTGCCTGAAGTAACACGGCCCCAATGGCAATGTCGGAGGCGTCCGCCTCCACGACAAATGGCCGTTGCGGGTCAGGATGCTTCAAGATGGGCTCCTTCATGAAGGCGTCCTTCAGAGCTTGGAACGCCTGTTGTTCGGGGGCGTTCCACTGGAACCGAGTCTTCTTCTGCAGGAGCCGGGTGAGGGGGGCTGTCAAGGCAGCAAAGCCAGGGATGAATGTCCGATAGTAGTTGGCAAATCCAAGAAGTCGCTGAATATCCTTCACGCGACGCGGGGGTTGCCAACTCTGCAATGACTCAACTTTACTCGGTTCCATGGCGATGCCCTCAGGAGAAATGCGGTGACCCAGGAAATCAATGGTCACCTGGTAGAACTGGCACTTCTCCAACTTGGCAAACAGCCGATGATTCCGGAGGCGCTGCAGGACCTGACGGAGATGCTGATGATGCGCTTCACGCGACGGGGAGTAAATCAGGATGTCGTCCAGGTAAATCACAACAAACTGGTCCAACAGATCCCGGAAGACGTCATTCATAAAATGCTGAAACACAGCGGGGGCGTTGGTCAGGCCAAACGGCATCACCGTGTACTCGAAATGTCCATAGCGAGTACCAAACGCCGTCTTCCACTCATCACCCGGCCGAACCCTGACGAGGTTGTAAGCTCCACGCAGGTCCAGTTTCGTGAAGATCTTAGCCTCCCGGAGTCGGTCCAAGAGCTCGGGGATGAGGGGCAGCGGGTAGCGGTTACGCACCGTGATAGCGTTGAGTTTCCGGTAGTCACAGCAAAGCCGTAACTCGCCCGACTTCTTTTTGACGAAGAGCACGGGCGCAGACACTGGCGAGGACGAGGGCCGGATGAAACCACGAGCCAAGTTCTTCGTCAGGAAGTCCCGCAATGCAGCCAACTCGGGCTCCGACATGGAGTACAAACGCCCCACTGGGAGAGGCGCATCAGGGACTAGGTCAATGGAGCAGTCGTAGGGCCTGTGCGGGGGTAATTGGTCCGCCTCTGACTCGCTGAACACGTCAGCAAAGTCGGACAGTTCGGGAGGCAAGGAAACCCCTGAGGAACCCTCCACCTGGCCGGCACAGATATGGCGGGTGTGGTCCACGCACTGCAAACTTGGGAAGGTGACCAAGTTCTGAGACCAATAGATCTGTGGATCATGCGCCCGGAGCCACGCCAGTCCCAAGACCACGGGGAAGTGCAGATCCGAAGTGACGTAGAACTGAATGGCCTCCACATGGGTACTGATGGCCATACACACGGGTTGCGTGGCGGCCGTGATAGGCCCGGACAGGAGCACTCGACCATCGATGGTCTCCACAAGCATGGGCGGATCCACTGGACACTGGGGAACAGCCCATTTGGCCACAAAGGCCGAATCCATAAAGTTAGTGGTAGCCCCAGAGTCAATTAAGGCATGGACTGGAATCCCCTCTGACTTGCCAGGGAGGATCAGACGTGCCTCCAAAATCAAATGCCGTGGAGGTTCACAGGCACCGTTGGAACGGCGTCGCTCGGAGTGGATGTTGTGGGTCGCCCGATCTTTCACACCGTCTAGATCGGGCTCGGGCCGTTTCCCGATAACAAAGCAGGGGACTTTCTCAGGGCAGGCTTGGTCACTGACGCCCGCTGACGCTTCTTCGGGCAAGAAGCAGCCAAATGTCCAGGGTCCCCACAGTAAAAACACAACCCCTCCGATCGTCGTCTGTCCATTTCCGTCACCGATAGACGGGACCTGGCGGCACCCAGCTCCATTGGCTCCTCCCTCTGGACCGGGGGCTCACGCACAACAGGGGCGGCAGGGGTCTGTGGGGTGGCACGGCGACTCTTACGCTGCTGCAGCCGGGCATCGATCCGCAGACAAAGATGGATCAGCCCATTCAGGTCTGAGGGAATGTCCACGCGGGCCAGCTCATCCAACATCTCCTCTGACAAGCCATCCTGAAAGGCATCCACGAGCGCAGCCTCATTCCAGGCGGAATCCTGGCTAAGCAGCCGGAAATCGCTGATATAGGCCTGTAGAGGGCGCTGACCCTGCCTCAAAGCTTTCAGGCGTCGGGTGGCCGTCTGTGCCTTAATCGGGTCCTCGTACATGAGGCGCATATGGTCACAAAACCCCCCAAAGTTATCCAACAAAGGGCTAGGCTGTGCCAACAGAGGCGTGCCCCAACGAGCTGCATCTCCCGACAGAAGGCTCAACACGAATCCCACCTTATCTCGGTCAGTGGGGAAATCAGCTGCTTTCACGCTGATATAAAGCTGGCATTGTCCCAGGAAGGCAGGAAACAGTTCTGGATTACCAGCGAATTTATCCGGCATAGCTATCTGACATTTCCTCCTGGGTGGGGGGGCAGCATGTACCTGAGCCTGCAGTTGTGCCACCTGAGTGGCCAGCAAGGTGAGTTGCTGGTTGAGCTGGACATTCTCGGCAAGAAGCTGCTCCATCGTAGTATTAAGGGGTGGGTGGCTGAAAGCAAACTGTTCTAAACCAGCCCTCTTCTCGCACCCCTAATCAAAGGAAGAGTCTGGAAAGCGTCCAAGATCAAAAGGCTTCTGCCAAGTTTTAATTACACTGTTACAAAAATACAAGAGCTTGACTTCTCAAAGAAAAAGTTGCTTTCAGCAACTAGCCCCTCCCCAAACACTTCTTTTATAGAGAGCTCAGGGCGTGGTCTCCCTGTGCCTCCTCCCGAGGAGTCCCATAGCCTTCCTTTGTTTGTCCCTGCTCGTCTGCCTCCTGCGTCGGGCGTCCTTGAACAGGGCCAGCTGTGGGTCATCATCCTCCGCACTCTCGGGCTCACACAGCTGAGAAGAGGTTCCCGGCTGAGGACTCTGCAAAGTCTCCAAATCATCATCAGCCGGTTCGTTTCCCTCCTCCCCCACATCTGAGTCCTCCGATACATCGGACCCGGCTGTCGGGCCCACAGGCTGGCCCTGAGTCACAACACCTCCCAAGCCGAATAAACCAGCCAGGAGGGGCACGGGTCCAATAAACGTGGTGGAGCTCAGCTTCCCCATAATCCTGTCCACCTCTTCCAGAGTCACAGGATCGAACTCCTCCCAGATGACATTAGCAAGACCGCCCATGTCCTCACCATCAGACTCTGCCCAGTCAGAGTCCAAACCAGTCCGGATCCGAGCGATTTTGTCTGACAGAGGTTGGCTAAACTCCTTGGCTCGATCCTGCAAGGGCTCCTCCCTCACCTCCTGATTAAGGAGGGAGCGAGTCACCCTAAACAGGGTGGCCGGGCGATTATAAAGATTGAATGCAAATACAATTAAGATGTGCATAAGTTAAAAATTATTGATAAATGTAACAAAGATGGTTTTACTTAGTTGATAATAAGAACTATATTAGTTCAATATGAGATATTAAGGGAAAAAGAGAGGAAATATCTGATGATGTAACGAGATCTGTGCTAAAGATTTATGTTATGGAATTACTGATTACCCAGTCACCACATTACTTTTTAAATGTTTAATTGTAAAATTAGAAAACTAATAAAATATTATAAAATAAAAAGTAAAAAATAAAAGAGGAGTTCTTACATGCAGGGAATCCCATCACTCAGCGTTCATTACTGTTTTAATTTAGACAAAAGTAAGCAGATATGAACTATTATGTAATTATTTTTGGGATATTAAAATTGGGGTCAAATTTGTGTTTGCTATTGCATTGTATTTCAAGGCTATGCATTTAAAAGTACATTATAATATATGTTAGCATGAATTAAATACCTTAAAACATTTAAAGCAGTTGTGTCTTCTGGCAAGCTCCATACAGGTGATGCGAAGGCTGTTTCCAATAGTTTGCAAGTGTGTATGCATGGTATACTTCCTGAAAGTTTCCCAGCACCCATTTTTTTACTTTATTCTTCCCATTGCCTTTTTCTGTTTGCCAAACTCTTAGCCTATTCAACAGATGGTTCTGATTTCTTAACCTTAATCTTCTATGTCCACCCTTGAATACAGATGCAATCTTATATTCTGAAAGTTTAGGGATCAGTAATTTATGCTCTGATAGCTGTTCTGTCCAATTCTAAATAGCAAACAAGAAGACTTCTTGATTCTGCAATGAGGAAGAGTTTTTTGCAGGTAGTCCCCAACTTACGGCTGGACATTTGATGACTTTTAAAGTTATGGCCCCAGAAAGGATGCTTTATGGCCATTGCAAAAATATTGCACACTCCCCTCCATTACAACTGAACATTTTCATCAAACAGATTCCTAAGAGAAGAAGCAGAACCTCCTGTCTAGGAATCTGCTTCATGGTTTTAGATCTCAGAAAGCTAAGCCAATCAGCTTGGTGCTGCCTGCTGCTCTAGGAATCTCTACAGGAATGGGGAAAAAGAAAGTCTGTGTGTGTGTATGTGTGTGTATAAAAGAGAGGTGGGGTATGTTTGAGAGTAAGCAAGAAGAGCAGAAAAAAGTGAGGTAAAAAGAAAGGAGGGGTAGACCAGTTAGAAGAAAAAGAGAAAGACAGAAGAAGAAAATGAAGGGGGAGCAAGTGAGCTTTGTCACACTTTTTTCTCTAGTTCCCTCCTGCTCTGCCATACCTGTCATACCACACATACTGTTCCTAGGGCACGGGTTGGCAACCCACGGCTCTGGAGCTGCATGCGGCTCTTTAAGCCGTCTCCTGTGGCTCCCAGTCCTCCGCCGTTCTGGAAAAAAAAAGTGGGAGTAAAAAAGTCCCATTGAGAGAATGGGGAGGCGGACGTTTGGAGAGCTGGTGCCTTTTGGGGCTAAAAGAAATGTGAACGAAGGCAGCAGCTCTCCAAACGGGGGGCGGCAGTTTGGAGAGCTGCTCTGCCTTCTGCCTTCATCCATGTTTGACGGTTGCGGCCAATCTCCAAACGGGCGGCGCAGGTGCCTCCCGAGGCTGCAAGCTTTGCGCGGGAAGCCCGGCATCCGGGGAAGCAGCAGCGAAAGGGCCGCCTCCCTTTCCCCCCACCCAGCTTCAGTTGGGAGTTCTGTGCTCTTGAAGTTGGTGAGGACTTTTTGGGCTAGCTAGCAGAAGAGAAGCCGGGCCCTTCCTCCTCAGGAGCCATGAGCAGGTGTGGGAAGCGGTGCAAGCGCAGCTTCGTGAAATTTGCCCACACCCTCTTCAAACTCATCACAGGCAGGCTTAGCAAAGGTAAAGGCGAGGAGTAAAGGTGACGCAGGCGGTGGCGGCAGAGGGAGGGAGGGAGGGAAAGGAGCGAGAAGACCAGCCAACGCCATTCGCCAATCGTTGGGTTTAGGGAGCGGAAGTTTCCTGGTTCCCTTCGGAGAGGGCGTTTGCTGCGCTTGTGGAATTTTGCAGGCTGAGAAACGTGTGCTGTTTGTTGGGTCACTTCTGGGTGATCACAGGGGCCCTGGACGATGTGGGGTTTTGCAGCAAAGCCTGGTAGGAAAAGGCTTCATTGGGACATGCTTTCCTGCTTGGGAGGCTTCCGAAGCTACGAATCGCCCTTTCCAGTTTGCAGCAGTAGTGGCAGCAGCTGGAAGTCGGCGTGAAAATCGGTCCGCGAACCTCTTGTTTCCTGGAGGGAAGAGTTGGAGCCTGTTGTTTTGTGCATGCGCGCACATGCGCACACATGCGCACCCTTCTTTGTGGCTCCCAGTTTTTTCTTTTGTGAGGGAACTGGTTCCGAGTGGCTCTTTCACTGTTTCTGGTTGCCGGCCCTTGTCCTAGGGCAGGGGTCAGCAACCTGAAACAGTGAAAGAGCCACTCGGAACCGGTTCCCTCACAAAAGGAAAAACTGGAAGCCGCAAAAAATGTGTGCACATGCGTGTACATGTGCGCATGCGCAGAACAGGGTTTGACTGAAGAGTGGAGCCAAGGCGAGATATGTACCTACCCTGCAAATTTGAATTGATTGGTTGAACTTTTTTAGTCCCACTTTTTTTTTGGGGGGACTGCACATGGCAGAGGACTGGGAGCCACAGGAGACGGCTGAAAGAGCCACATGTGGCTCCGGAGCCACGGGTTGCAGACCTGTGTCCTAGGGTATGGGGGGGAGAGAGAAATTGGCACCACACAGCAATAGTTTTTGAAAAAATAATCCAATCCAACCATTTCTTTTCTGGGAAACAAGGCTTTTTTGCAAACTTACTTCAGTAAATTTCTACCACTTCTAAGCAGTTGTGTGCTTGGATTTCAGCAGGTGCCAGAGTAGAGAGGCAGCAGTGTAATATAAGGAGAGACGCACTGCAGGCTTCATGCACATGTCTCTCTGCTCTGGAGCTGAAAATCCTGCATGCAGTGAGGAGTTTCAGCACCAGAGCAAAGCCTCTCAGGATTTCCCCTACCTCTCTGAATCATGCTGCACTCCTTTGCTGAGACTCCATTGACAAAGACAGATGAGATTGTTTAACAACTGCAACTGGTTTTGTGTGCCAGGTTTTGTGGTCATTGAGTGAAGCAGTCACATGATGTCTCATTTGAGAACTTCTTTACTCAACAACCCAGATTCTGATTCCAATTGTGATCATAGGTTGAGGATTTTTAGTGAATCCAGTGATAAGATTATGAATGTCTGGAGTTGTTTACTTAGACTGGGAATGCAAACTTGTTAGTTTAGGACAGTGACCCTATATAGAAGGTTCTCCTGTACTAAATCAGTGAAACAATAAGTAGACATTCAAGTCTAGCAAATGCATTACTGGGAAGTTTGGAAAAAATCAGTTTTAGTTTGATATAACACAGTTGAATGTTGTCAGCTGTTAAAGTATATCCTATATAATCATTTAAAAGTAAAAAAAAACTACTTTGAATCAGATTCAATTCCTGGAAATTATATGTTTGACTCTCAACCTATAGTTCTCTGCAGAAAAAGAAGAAAACATGAATTGCACACTGTTTAGAATTTTTTGGCTGAATAGAATATTTATCTGTTTTTCTGACTTTCATAAGCATATGTATTTCCATAAACCTCATCAGAAGACTGTATATTTTGTTTTGAAATTGCAACACAGTAATATTAAAATGTGTGATAGGTAAATGAAAAAAGAACTAGCAATTTCTTTTAATAGTGTTTTGTAGTACATTCACATTCTTCACATCTGTTGAAGCCTAATTAACTAATGTTTTATGCATTCTTGAAAATATGCAGAATGAAAAAAAATATAGATAATTGTGAACAGTCTAAATAAGACTTCTGCAGTGGTAGGTTGCATATACGTTCAAAATATTTTTATCATGCCCTGTGAAGAACTATTTCCATTTCATTAGATATTAGTCTTAATACATTTTTGAGCATATTTTGAAGTAGTTCTGCAGTTAGTATGTTTATGTAGTGATGATGAGCCAAGCAGTTTTTGATAGAATGAACTATATAAAGGCTGATTTAACTGACCAAGTTAAAGAAAAAGAAACTTTTCTGAACTACAAATAGTGGGTGTTGAGTAATCAGAGGAAGCTTTCCTAAGTTCTGATTAGTAGTTATTTATTGCCTTTAAGTTGTGTAAGAGTTTAAACTACAGAATTTGTCAGTGCTTTCAGTTCTTCCTTTTTTAAAAAAACAAAGCATGATTTTAAGAACAACATTTATTTATTTGTCTTATCTGAAACAATCAGACATAGCTGGCTAATATTTTTTTTTTGAAATATGCATTATTTTTCTGACAAGGAGTCAATTGGCACAATTGAAAATATTGTGGGGTTTTGTGGTTTCTTTGAAAGAACTGAAGCAAATTATGAAGAATTACCATGCATTGAGTTTTTGCATAATTCTCTACAGCAGAATTCTGACACATCTGTTTATCTCAAACTATACCTATGTAATAATTTACCCTCTTCCAAGTAATCCTCATAACCTCTCTTAAATATCTCCTGTCATATATGCAAGTAGACCAGGGGTCAGCAACCTGAAACAGTGAAACAGTGAACAGGGTTTGACTGAAGAGTGGAGCCAAGGCAAGATATGCACCTACACTGCCCCCTCCACTCTCATTCACTCACGTTTTGTTTGGAAAAGCTTCTCTCTCGCTCTCATTCACTTGAAAGGCCAGCCGCGGCGCCTCCATTGACTTCTATGGGGATGCTTGGCAATGAAGGGGCCGATTGAAACCGCTCCTGGTAGTGCTGCTACTGCTAAATTTTCCACTTGCTGCTTGGTTCCGATGAAACCAGAAAACCTCCGGATGCCACTGCTGGGGGTGGAGGAGGCTGCCTGGGTTCGGCCGTAGTGGAAGCCGACAGTAGCGGTGGAGGTGGCAGCCAGAGAGACGCTGGAGGTCTGCTGCATCTTCGTCAGCCTCCGCCTCCCCCACAGAAACAAATTCCTGGGCCAGCCCCCATGGCAGCAGCGGGCCCCAAGGGCTGAGCAATCATTCCGGTGATGGCTGCTGCTGTTGGGGTGGCTTAGTGCACTCGCTGAGAGATGCTGGAGGTGCACCAGGCTGGCGTGGTAGCCGCTGTGCTCTCCGTCTTTGGCCCAAAGGAAGAGCACACACACACACACACACACACACACACACACACAGAGAGAGAGAGAGAGAGAGAGAGAGAGAGAGAGAGAGAGAGAGAGAGAGAGAGAGAGAGAGAACTCCCTCTCCCCGGCATGCCCCACCTGACCGACCCACTCACCTTTCCAGCAGTCCTCCTGTCTCTTCCTCTGCTGCCGCCATGTGCAGTCCAAAGAAGAAAAGAGGTTTGTGGGCAGTCCCACAAAGAGCTTGTGGGAAGTCCCACAAACCAAAGAACTTCAACCAATCAATTCAAGCTTCGCAAGGTGCTTTTTTTTCCATGAGAAGTTTGAATTGATTGGTTGAACTTTTTTAGTCCCACTTTTTTTTTGGGACTGCACATGGCAGAGGACTGGGAGCCGCAGGAGATGGCTGAAAGAGCCAAATGAGGCTCCGGAGCCACGGGTTGCAGACCTGTGGGCTATAGTAATATTGGCTTGCTGCCTCAACATTTTATTATTTCAATAGTCCTTCATGTTGTGCAGCATTTTCAGTTCATGATCATATACTAGATGTCCATTTCTTTGTCCTTAATGGTACATATGTTCCATAGCTAGGAATCCTTTAGGTATGAATTAATATGGAGAACTGTAATATACCTCAATTTATATGCAATGTAAATGAAACCTCCTGGATGCTGAAGTGTTAGGGACCATGTGTGTCTGCCTGTCTCCCTTCACTAAATCTATTTTATCTTGAGCATTAATTTCAGTTAGTATGCATGGTCTCTTTGCAAGTCACAAAATTGCACAACTCTACTCCATGCAGAGATCATTTGCAAGAAAGCGCAGATGAAATAAAGCAGACATGAAAGAGTAGAAGATAGAAACAAAACATAAAAACTATTCACATTTTATTTAAGGACTTTTTATTGCTAGTTATTTCATACAGTTAGTCCTCAACTTATAACTATTCATTTAGTGACAATTCGAAGTTAGAATAGCAGTGAAAAAGGTGACTAATGACAAATTCTCACATTTACAACTGTTGCAAGCAATCCCATGGTCATATGATCAAAATGCAGGTGCTTGGCAACTGGTTTTGTATTTTTGACAGTTGAATTGTTCCAGGATCATGTGATTACCATTTGCAATCTTCCTAGACACTGACAAGCGAAGTCAATGGGGGAAGCCAGATTCACTTAATGACCATGTGATTACTTGTCTGCTGAATTATCTCTTTTAAATGCCTAAACAGGTCTTCCTTTTCTTTTCTGTCTTGTCCTATTTTCTCATTTTCTTTCTGATTTATCACATCCATCCACAATTGTTCCTTACAGCTCCTTCTCCCTTTCTTCTCTGTGTTTCTGCTGGAAAGGGGGAGGAGAATTTTTGTGTACTTCTGGGAATGGTTTGTTGTATTTGTATAAGGGGCAGATGGCTGACATATGCCAATTCAATTACAATTGTAAGTGAATTGCCTTATTTTCCAGGCAGTTAGTTATAGCTTTTGTTTTGTTTTTGTTCTGCTTTTGCTCTTTTTTGACATGGGCCTTTTGACAATAATGTATGCGTGTATGTGTATGAACTGATATACAAATATAACATGCATACAGGTAGTCCTCAACTTACAACCATTTGCTTAGTGATTGTTTGAAGTTACAATGGCACTGAAAAAGTGACTTATAACCATTTTGCACACTTATGACCATTACACCAACTCCATGGTCACATGATCAAAATTTGGGTGCTTGAAAACTGGTATGCATTTATGACAGTTGCACTGTCTTGGGGTCTGGGATCATATGATCACCATTTTCCACCTTTCCAGCTGGTTTCCAACAAGCAAAGTTAATGGGGGAAGCCAGGTTCATTTAACAACTGCATGAATCACTTAACAACTGCAGTGATTCACCTAACAACTGTGGCAAAAAAAATGTATAATGAGGCAGAACTCAACAACCTTGCCTAGCAACAGAAATTTTGGGCTGCATTGTGCTTCTAATTGAGGATTGTTGTTAGTTGCAAAGTCATGTCTGACCCATCGCGACCCCATGGCAATGTTCCTCCAGGCCTTCCTGTCCTCTACCATTTTCTGGAGTCCATTTAGGCTCACGCCTACTGCTTCAGTGACTTCATCCAGCCACCTTATTCTCTGTCATCCCCTTCTTTTATTGCCCTCAATCTTTCCCAGCATTAGGCTCTTCTCCAGTGAGTCCTTCCTTCTCATTAGGTGGCCAAAGTATTTGAGTTTCAACTTCAGAATATGGCTTTCTAAAGAGCAGTCAGGGTTGATCTCCTCTAGGACTGACTGGTTTGAATGCCTTGGAGTCCAAGGGACTCACAGAAGTCTTCTCCAGCACCATAGTTCAAAGGCTTCAATTCTTTGGTGCTCAGACTTTCTTATGGTCCAACTTTCACAGCCATACATTGCAACTGGGAAGACCATAGCCTTGACTATACACACTTTTGTTGACAGGGTGATGTCTCTGCTTTTTAGTGTGTTGTCTAGATTTGCCATGGCTTTCCTCCTGAGGAGCAAGCGTCTTTTAATTTCTTGGATACAGTCCCCATCTGCAGTGATCTTGGAGCTCAGGAAAATAAAATCTGTCACTACCTCCATTTCTTCCCCATGTATTTGCCAGGAATTGAGAGGGCCGGATGCCATGATCTTGGTTTTCTTAATGTTTAGTTTCAACCCAAGTTTTGCACTCTCCTTCTTCACTTGCAACAAGAGGCTCTTTAGTTCCTCTTCACTTTCTGCCATTAGAGTGGTATCATCTGCATATCTTAGGTTGTTGATATTTCTTCCGGCAATCTTAATTCCAACTTTTGATTCATCTAGCCCTGCCTTTCTCATGATGTGCTCTGCATATAAGTTAAATATAGCTCCAACTGGTACAGAATGCAGCCGCGAGAGTGGTGTTGGGAGTCTCCCGATACTCCCACGTTACGCCTCTGCTCCGTGAGCTGCATTGGTTGCCAGTTGTCTTCCGGGTGAGATTCAAGGTACTGGTAACGGTATTTAAAGCACTCCATGGCATGGGGCCGGAGTACCTCAGGGAACATCTGCTGCCGGCATCAAGCTCCCTGCGCCCTGTGCGTTCCCACAGAGAGGGCCTCCTCAGGGTGCCACCGATCAGAGAATGTCGATTGGTGGCCCCCAGGGGGAGATCCTTCTCTGTGGGCACTCCGGAGCTGTGGAATCAGCTACCGGTTGAGCTCCGGATGGCGCCCGATCTTCGCTCCTTTCGTCGCGATCTTAAGACATTTCTGTTTGT
Source organism: Vipera ursinii (assembly GCF_947247035.1). Taxonomy (NCBI): domain Eukaryota; kingdom Metazoa; phylum Chordata; class Lepidosauria; order Squamata; family Viperidae; genus Vipera; species Vipera ursinii. The sequence goes on from NC_139515.1 coordinate 32,146,593, forward strand.
ACAAGCCGGCCTAGCCTGAGGGGGAGTGTTGGGGTTATTTTATTTTTGTTTTTTTAACTTTTCTGGGGGTTTTTAGTGTTGTATTTATACTGTTTTAATTAGGGCAATTTGTTTAATCTTTTTTAATGTTTGTATTCACTATTTTATTCTGCCCTGTGAACCGCCCTGAGTCCTCAGGGAGAAGGGCGGTATATAAATGTTATTAAATTAAATTAAATTAATTAAAATTAAATTAAATAGGCAAGGCGACAGTATACAGCCTTGCCGGACTCCTTTCCCAATTTTGGACCAATCAGTGGTTCCATGTCCAGTTCTCACTGTTCCTTCTTGGCCCACATATAGGTTTCTCAAGAGACAAATAAGATGGTCTGGTACTCCCATCTCTTTAAGAACTTGCCACAGTTTGTTGTGATCCACACAATCAAAGGCTTTAGCATAGTCAATGAAGCAGAAGTAGATGTTTTTCTGGAACTCCCTAGCTTTCTCCATGATCCAGTGTATGTTGGCAATTTGATCTCTAGTTCCTCTGCCTCTTCAAAATCCTGCCTGTACTTCTGGTAGTTCTCAATCCACATACTGCTGGAGTCTAGCTTGTAGGATTTTAAGCATAACTTTACTAGCATGTGAAATGAGTGCAATGGTGCGCTAGTTAGAACATTTTTTGGCACTGCCTTTCTTTGGAATTGGAATGTAAACTGATCTTTTCCAATCCTGTGGCCACTGTTGAGATTTCCAAATTTGCTGACAAATTGAGTGTAGCACTTTTACTGCATCCTCTTTTAAGATTTTGAATAGCTCAGCTGGAATACTGTCACCTCCACTAGCTTTGTTGTTGCTCAGCTTTCCTAAGGCCCATTTCACTTCACATTCTAGGATGTCTGGCTTGAGGTCAGTGACCACCTCATCTTAGTTATCAGGGATGTTAAGCTCGTTCTTGTATATTTCTTCTGTGTAATTTTGCCACCTCTTCTTAATCTCTTCTGCCTCTGTTAGGTCCCTGCCATTTTGGTCCTTTATCATGCCCATTTTTGCATTAAACGTTCCCTTCATCTCTCCAATTTTCTTGAAGAGATCTCTAGTCCTCCCTATTCTATTGTTTTCTTCTATTTCTTTGCACTGTTCATTTAAGAACACATTCTTATCTCTTCTAGCTATTCTTTGGAATTCTGCATTTAATTGGGCATAACTTTCTTTTTCTCCCTTGCCTTTCGCTTCCCTCCTTTCCTCAGCTATTTGCAAAGCTTCCTCAGACAGCCATTTTACTTTCTTGCATTTCTTTTTCTTTGGGATGGTTTTAGTTGCTACTTGTTGTACAATGTTATGAACCACCATCCATAGTTCTTCAGGCACTCTGTCTATCAGATCTAATTCCTTAAATCTATTTGTCACCTCTACTGTATATTTGTCAGGGATATGATTTAGTTCATACCTGAGTGGCCTAGTGCTTTTCCCTACTTTCTCCAGTTTAAGCCTAAATTTTGCAACAAGAAGCCCATTGTCTGAGCCACAGTCAGCTCCTGGTCTTGTTTTTACTGACTGTATAGAGCTTTTCCATCTCTGTCTGCAGAGCACATAGTCAATCTGATTTCTGTGTTGACCGTCTGGTGATGTCCATGTGTAGAGCCATCTCTTGGGTTGTTGGAAAAGAGTGTTTGCTATTATCATCGTATTCTCTTGACAAAATTCTATCAGCCTGTGCCCTGCTTCATTTTGTACTCCAAGGCCAAACTTGCCTGTTGTTCCGGTTATCTTTTGGCTTCCTACTTTAACATTACAATCGCCCATGATGATAAGGACATCATTTTTTGGTGTTGTAGGGCTTCATAAGGTAAAGGTAAAGGTTCCCCTGCACATGCGTGCTAGTCGTTTCCGACTCTAGGGGCCGGTGCTCATCTCCGTTTAAAAGCCAAAGAGGACGTCCGAGGACGTCTCTGTGGTCATGTGGCTGGCATGACTAGACGCCAAAAGCGCATGGAACGTGGTCAATTTCATCCTCTTCAGCACCGGTGGTTGGGGTATAGACTTGGACTACTGTGATATTGAATGGTTTGGCTTGGATTCAAACTGAGATCATGCTGTCATTTTGGGGATTGTATCCCAGTATTGCTTTTCCTACTCTTTTATTGACTATGAAGGCTATTCCATTTCTTCTGAGGGATTCTTGCCCACAGTAGTATACCTGATGGGCATCTGAATTAAATTCACCCATTCCTGTCCATTTTAGTTCCCTGATTCCTAAAATGTCGATGTTCAGTCTTGTCATCTCTTGTTTGACCACGTCCAGCTTTCCTTGATTCATGGATCTTACATTCCAGGTTCCTATGGAGAAAAAATCTTTTTACAGCATCGGACTTTCCTTTCACCACCAGATACATCCACATCTGAGTGTCCTTTTGGCTTTGGCCCAGTCGCTTCATTCTTTCTGGCGCTACTAGTACTAGCCCTCTGCTCTTCCCCAATAGCATATTGGATGCCTTCCGACCTGAGGGGCTCATCTTCCAGCGTCATATCTTTTTTTCCTTTTGGTACTGTCCATGGGGTTTTCATGGCAAAGATACTGGAGTGGGTTGCCATTTCCTTCTCCAGTGGATCATGTTTTGTCAGAACTCTCTGCTATGACCTGTCCATCTTGGGTGGCCCTGCACGGCATAATTGAGGATTATCTATATATATATTGGAGAAAAGAAAGTCTTCAGGACTGATTTCAACTTTGGTTTTGGAACTCTAGTTCTTGTACTGCGTTTTTGTCTATATATAGAGAATTTCTTTATAACTGTCTTGTGGGAATGGAATCTTAAATTCAGCACAAACATTGATTCAGATACATGTAATAAATACATGGTCACAAGAAATGCTTAATGGAAAGCAAATAAGGACAACTTGAAGAAAGAGTAAATAGTACTCAGTACTATGGTACAATTTACAGTATTTTCTTTTTTTCAAAAAGCATTTAAAGTAAAGCATTCTTTCTTTTATTTTACAAAGTGGAATTAATATTGCTAGATGATTGATTAAAAAACTTTCATGGAATTTAGAATCCAATATCATTTTTACATTCATCACCTTATCTGTTTCAAATGAGGCAATTAACAATATTATCAATTTCTTTCTACCAATATTTTTGAAAACCCACATTTTAAAAAATGGACAAATGCTGTAGGGAAAATAGTAATAATCATGTAGCTTATAGAAAGAAAGAGATTTTTTGCTTGAATGTCTTATTTGAATGCTGAAGTCTGTCTCATATGCTGAAACATTCATATGAATCCCTGTTCAATTGTGTGCCTTCTCACCATTACATCTCAAGAATTTTCAGGTCTTTATCTGCTGTTCTGCATTTCATATTCTCATAAATAAATAAGATAGTAATCCACCTCATTTACTAGAATCCCCAAATTTACTATGAAGCAAAAATGTAGCATGTTGTATGGGACTCTAAATGATCTAATGACATATTTTTTTCTGTTACATAGATGTGCTGTTATGCCATTTGACAAAAAATAATAATGTAAAAACATTTGGGGGATGGGCAGGGAGAGATCTGTGAAGGAATAAATATTCAAGCATAAAATCTCTCCTGTCTGGAGTAAGATGTGATATAATCTAGATATAGGTTTACCTTTGATTTGTTTCACAATGTGAGACATTAATGCATTTAGAATTAGAATAGAATAGAATAGAATAGAATAGAATAGAATAGAATAGAATAGAATAGAATAGAATAGAATAGAATGAGTTTCCAGTGACGTCGCTGCAACATGCGCACAGGGGAATGAAGCTCCATTCCCCAAGCCCAATTTCTACCAGCTGGGGGATTGAATAGGACCATAGAGGGGACTGGCCAAAGGGCAAAACTTTGTAGATCATGGGCCAGCAGTAGCTGACCTGCTTGATCCAAAGTAGCCCTAGGGACCATCAGGAAGAAAGACTGACTCCACCAATGTGGTCAGCCAGAAGGAGCTGATAATTAGAGACAAGAATACTAACAAGCGAAAAGCAAAACAGCTGATCTGGGTGAGACTACTTTCCTTACCTCTCTACAAGCAAAGAATACCGGCTCTGGAAAAAAGCACTCAAAAGCAAGAAATCCCCAAGCTTTAGGGAGGGGGGGTTTGCTCTACCCCTCCCTCCTGAACTATAAGCAGTAGTTTCAGCTTTGGGGAAATAAAAACTGACTTATAACAATATTGTGAAGATAATTGAGGGATGGAGTGTCTTCAGTGATGTCACTGAGAATAAACCCAGGGCAAAGACTCTCCTCTCCCTAGGTCTGATTTTCCCTTGCTGGTGGGTCCGTTTGGACTGAAAACCACCCTGGAGAGGTGGCCACCAAGGGGTGAAGCTTTGGGGACCACAGGCTGGTGGTAGCCGGCTTGTTGGAGCCAAAGAAGCCCCTGGAATCAGAAGAAAGGACGACCGCATTCATGTGATTCTCCATTACCAGCTGATTGTTGGAGATGGAGAAGGAGCTCAGAATGACAGCAAACAGCTGAACCAGGTGAGAACCAGGTGAGAATGTGTTCTTTCTCAGTAGAGGTGGATTTATTGGCAATTAGCTCTTTTACAGCTCAGAGCAAAGCCTTTCATTTTTAGGAAGGGGGTGGAATTCCTTTCTCCCCCTCCTGAACTCTAGCGTGGTTTAGGCTTTTGTGCAACATAAGAACTTCTCATATAATAAGCTGTTTGAGCATCAAGAGAACTTCTGGGAAGTGATTGTTCTTATAGAAGCTTTTTGTTTTTTGATTTCTTGCTGGAAGCCACATCAGTTTGTATTTTTTATCTTTTAAGCTCATTTTCTCTTTTGGCCATTTTTTTCCTTTTTCTTTTTCCCTTTCAAACGTATCAGGAATGGACATTTTGTGTCACCTGGTGGGTACATTGAGAATTTTTTTTCACTCTCATCTGTCTGGTGTTGATTTAGCCTAGAAGTTTGGCTGTATAGCCAGACAGACATTCCTTATCTAAGACCTTGAAACTTTTCTGAGAAAAGATTTGCTTTTACTCTATCTAGCCTTACAAAACATATTAATATATAATATTAATAAATAAATGGTACTTGGAGCCATCTGCTCCCTTGGATTATAACTATTGTGTTTTGGAACTATAACAAGCGGTCATAGAAGAACTGGAAATTAAGAATTTGTTTTTTCCCTCTTTCTTCTTTTGAATAGAATTTGCTGGACTATAAACCTGATATTTTTGCCTTTTTCTTTTTATCCTTTTTATTCTGGGAGTTTTTTTCGTTTTTTCCATTTTTTTCCTCTTTTTTTCATTATCCTCCCCCTTTTTTTCTCTTGTTGCTATTTTTTACCTTTTTCTTTTCTTTTTGTTTTTACCTATTCTTGTGGATTTTTCCTCGTACCAACAGGAGCTTATTGGATTATAAAAACAGGCTATTTGGCCACCCTGTGGATTACAATATAAGATATAGAGACCAAGATGAGCGCTTCAAACCTATCTAAACTTGGGAAAAAAGGATCTTCCGCCCCTTCCTCAACCTCTGCAAGTCCAGTATATCAAAAATCAATTACGACAGTGCCGCAGCAAGAAAAAATGGATGCTGAACAAAAAGACACTCAGACCATTTTGCAGGTGATTGCAGCCCAGACGGCATCCTTGACAAAAAACTATGAAGACTTGAAAAATGATCTTGATAAAATGAATAAAAATATTATTAACATAGATTCTCAAATTGAAAATTTTAAACAAACAATTACAGATAATCAGCAAAGGATCCAATAAATGGAAGAAAAGTCAGTTGAAGTTGACCAGAAATTACAATCCATAAAAGATGAAAATGAAAAATTGGTCCAAATAAATGGAGAACTGGAAGATTCTCTCATGGTGATAGAGATGGAGTGGGTATCGTACTTTTTAAGATTTCAAAATTTAATGGAAGCCAAGGAAGACCTAGACCAGATAACTGAGTTACTTGCGGATGTTCTAGGAATTGGGAAGACCCAAATGGAAGGAGAATTGGATCAGGTCCGCAGAGTTAAACTATGCTGGAAGGAATAAAGTGCCTAGAGAAGTCCATGTTAGATTTCTTAAAAGATCCATAAGAGATGAGATTCTGAGAAAAGTAAAATAGAAAGATAAAGAAAGTTGTGCTCAAACAAATCCCTAGAAGGATAAGAGAGGCTCGAAGAGATTATCAGTTCTTAACCAGGAAACTGGTTGAAAAAGGAGTCAATTTTAGATGGTTGATCCCAGAAGGGATCCTAATCTATTGGGATACGAAAAGATATAGACTGGACACCCTGCTTAAAGGAATGGAATTTTTTGACACTCACAGAACATTCTTCAAAAAAGGCAATTCTGAACCCAAGAAACAAGAGGAAATGGTAGCTGAAGTAGCGGCCAAACAAACAGAGGAGAAAGAAGATAAAAACACATGCTTAGAAGAAGGTGCAAGACCAGGAGACCAGAGACAGATTAGATCGACTAGAAGACTGAGACTGAGATATAATTGAAAATTATGGAGGAGATTGGAATTTTATCAATAAATATAAAAGGACTGAACTCTCCTTTAAAAAGGAGAATTTTTTTTTACAAGACTACAGAAATTAAAAATGGATATAATTTGCCTCCAAGAGATACATATTAAGAGACAACACTTTAAAATCCTAGAACAACTGAAAATGGGCAAACTTTACACTCGTATCTCAAAAGAAAAGGGGAATAGCCCTTTATATTAAAGAAAAGATGAATTCCAAACAAATTTATGTAGATGAAGAGGGGAGAATATTAATGGTGGAAATCATGATGGATCAAAAACATATTGTTGGTAGCAATATATGTGCCTAATGTTAAGCAAGAGCAATTCTACCAAAAACTGCACAAGAAAATATTGGAGTTAAATTACCCAAATCTTTGTATAATGGGAGATTTTAATGCAATAGTAGATGTGACTCTGGACTACAAAAGCCATAAACAAAGAAGAAAAGGAGGAAATATACTACCTAAGCGCTTTCAAAAATGAAAGAAGAATTGTGTATTCAAGACATATGGAGAGAGAGAAATCCAGAAAAACCACAATATACATTTTATTCAAATAGGCATAAATCGTGGCCTAGAATTGATATGGTATGGACATCTTTTGACTTGAAAATGATAATACAAGAGGTGGAGATAGAAACTAATGTTTGGGCAGATCACAACCCCCAAAAATGACTTGGAAAGAAACTAAGAAAAAATTGAGATGGTCTCTGAATAAATTTATATTGAAAGAAAAAGAATTTTTACAACTAGCAACAAAGGAAATGGAATTTTTAAAAAATATAAAGAAGAAAGAAGAAACATCACTCCAAAATGTATGGGATACGGCTAAAGCATATTTTAGAGGTTTGGCCATAACTTACACCTCTAAAAAGAATAAGGAAAAGAAACGATTACAGTTGAAGCTGAGAGAAGAACTTTAAAAATTGGAATTATAATTACAAATAGAACCACAAAAGAAAATCCTCAAATGGAGATAATAAAGCATAAATTAAATCTGGCTGAGATGGACATAATGGCACAACAGATTAAACAGTCTAAACAGAACTTTTTTGGAAATGCCAATAAGCCAGGGAGATGGCTAGCAGATAGACTGAAGAAAGAAAAAGAAAAAAAGATTGATAAATAAGCTACAAGGCTCAAAAGGAGAATTACAGTTCCACAATGTTGCAATGAGAAAAATCATTAAAGACTACTATGAGGCACTCTATAAGGCAGAGGAAGTTCCCAAAGAGAAAATACAGTCATATTTAAAAGAATCAGACTTGCCAAAAAATCAGAAATATATTAAATGGGAAAATATCAATGATGGAGATTACTGAAGCCATAAAAAGACAAAAGAAATATAAGACTCCAGGGCCAGATGGACTTCCTGAGGTATTTTACGTAGCATTACAAGATGTATTAGGTCCGAGGTTGAAAGAACTGTGCAATGAAATCCTTTTGGAGACTAAAATACCACAGTCGTGGACTGAAGCTAATATCACTTTGATACCTAAAGAAGATACTGATCTGACACATATAAAAAACTATAGACCAATATCATTATTAAATGTGGACTATAAAATTTTTGCTTCGATAGTGGCAGAAAGAATTAAGAAATTCCTGACTGAATTCATACATATACTGTAGATCAAAATGGCTTTCTACCTAAAAGACAGATAAAAAACAACTTAAGAATGATTTTGGATGTCTTAGAGTACTATGAAAATCATCCAGGAAAACAGATGGCATTAATATTTCTTGATGCGCAAAAAGCTTTTGACAACTTAAACAGGCAATTTATGTTCCAGCAGTTGATGGAAATGGATTTGGGGGAAAACTTTAAAAATGCAATTCAAGCAATTTACCATAAACAAAAGGCTAGAATAATCCTAAACAGAGACTATACACAAAACTTTGATATCAAAAAAGGAACAAGGCAGGGATGTCCATTATCTCCACTGCCATTTATATTAACATTGGACCAGAAATATTAGACAAGACATAGAAATTAAAGGATTGGAGATAAAAGAACAAAAATATAAATTACAAGCCTTTGTGGATGACTTGGTTTTTATTTTGGAGGAGCCACTTGAAACAGCTACTAAACTATTGGAGAAAATAGAAAAGTTTGGAGAACTGGCAGATTTGAAAATAAATAGAGATAAGACTAAAGTATTAACAAAAAACCTAACAGACAAACAGAAAACTCAACTTACAAAAAAGACAAACCTACAAATAACTAAAAAAGTTAAGTATCTAGGAATTCACCTAACAGCAAGATGTATAACATTAAAAGAAGATAACTATGAAAGATTGTTGAAACAAATAAAACTGGACTTGGAAAAGTAGAAAATCTTCAACTGTCGTTGTTAGGAAGAATAGCTACAGTTAAAATGAATATTTTACTGCAAGTACTCTCCCTATTTCAAATGATCCCTGTAAAATTGGGAAAAGTTTTCTTTGATGACCTAAATGCAACAATATTGAAATTTATCTGGCAAGGGAAGAAAGCATGAATTAAAGTGAAAATGTTACAAGAAGCTAAAAATAGTGGAGGAGTTGGACTCCTGGACTGAAGACTATATTATCAAGCAGCCATTTTACCATGGCTTAAAGAATGGATTACGTTGAGAAATAAAAGACTATTGTACCTAGAGGGGCATGACTTACAAATTGGTTGGGATGCCTTTCTATGGTACGAGAAAAGTAAAACACATAGATACTTCCAAAATCACTTTATAAGGAATGTACTTCTTTTAGAATGGGAAAGAATAAAGCAGAAAATCTATATTAAACTACCTGAGTGACTTTCAACAATGGAAGCTTTTGCTTACCCAAATTTAATTAACTATGACAAAGTCGTTACCTACAAAGATATTCTAGATAAGGAAGGAAAATTGACAGACAGACTTACATTGACAAGGTATTGACTTAGCATGGTGGCCATATTTGCAAATTCAAACAAGATATAGAAAAGATATAGAAAAGATGCAAAGACAATGGGATTTTATAAAGAAAAGACAGAATTTGATCAAATATTATTAAAAACAGACGAAAACCTGATTAAGAAACTTTACAGATTTCTGCTAAACTTGAAGATGGAAGAAGAACAAGTAAAAGATACAATGATAACATGGGCAAAAAACTTTGAATATTCCATAGATTTGGAAGACTGGCAAAAATTATGGGATAGAAATATTAAATTGACTAAAGCAGTTTCATATAAAGAAAATGTGTATAAAATGTTTTATAGATGGCATATGACACCAGTAAGATTAGCTAAAATGTTTAAAAATACTTTGAATAATTGCTGTAAACAAAGGCCAATTTCCTACTACCATATCTGGTGGGTATGCCCTAAAGCAAAAAGGTTCTGGCTTAAGATACATACATGGTTGGAAAAGATGACTAAAATACAGGCTGAATTTAAACCAGAATTGTTTCTGTTAGGAATATTAGGAGCTATGTATGAGAAGGAGAATGAGTATCTAATATTGGATGTATTGACAGCAGCAAAAATAGCATTTGCCCAATACTGGAAAAATGAAAACCTACCAACTGAGGAGATTTTAATCAAGAAAATTTTAGAGTGTGCAGAAATGGACAGATTAACTTTAGAGATTAAAGAGAAAGAGGATTCAATTTATTTTAAAACAGTGATGGCAAACCTTTTATAGACTGAGTGCCACACTCCAACCCAAACCCCACTTTTTTTTTCTTGCTCCAACAAGAAAAGGCTAATAACTTTCAATAGGAAACTCAAGTGATGTTACAAGAGGCAATCGCTACTCACATTGCGGCTATTGAGTAGTGGGCTTCAGTAGGCAAGGAGCAGACCAGCATAGTTATAACATTTATTGACTCAAAGTAAAACTGGAGAACTGCAGGCAATTGCCTGTAATTTATACTCTGAACCCACAAGGCCTTAACCAATCAGAATACTTGAAAAACCTGCCCAAATATGAATGTTCAAAGTTTCCCTCCAAAACAGTTGGAGTTAACAGTCAGGGTCATCTAAAGGTTAGTTTCATTTTAGCTTCACAAGCAGTTGGAGTTAAGTTAGTTTCACTTTAGTAGGGATTAACATGTTATATATATTCAATACATAACACCCCTTTCCCCTAGGATAGTTATCATCCTCAGTCTGTTCAATATTAATAGTCTTTGAGATAGTCCAGGGGCCTATGGATCCTGGTGGACTGCCACAATGTTATTGGACAGTCCTGTTCAAGTGGAATATTATCCATCTCTAGTTGAACAGTCATGATGGCCGTTTAGGTCACCCGTGAGTGTTGGTAGCTCAATGGCCCTTCATACCTCCATTTTCCTGGAGGTGGCCCATGGGTGATGTAGGCAAACTTGGAGGAAAACAGTTCTCTTGTGTGTCTGATAAAACCTCAGGATCCTCACCCAGGACTGGCCCAGCCTGCCAACGCCATAGCTGATCAATGTGGCGTCTGACCATACGATCATTTTCCAGAATAACCTTGTATGACAAGGGCCCCGTTATCTTAGTTACCCTAGCTGCCACCCAAGGTGCCCCACTTCCATATTTCCTGGCCCAGACCAATTCACCCATCTGTAAGTTCCTAGGGGGCTTTGGTTGAGCTGTCTCTGCCACTACTTTGTCTGGGTGAAGTCAGTCGAGCTTCATGGTGAGCCGGCGGCCCCACCTCAGCTCCACTGGGCTGTGAACTATTGCTGTATTGGGAGTTGTGTGTTGACACAGGAGGAAGTTTGCCAGGTGGTGATTCCAGTCCCCATCTGCTTGAGCACCTCCTTTGTGGTCCTGACCGTTGGTTGCAGGGTGGAATGGAGATGTTATGTGGCGAATCATGTTGGCATTGAGGAAAGATTGAAACTCTCCTGCTGTGAATTGTGCCCCATTGTTGGACACGATTGCATCTGGCAGACCATGTGTGGCGAACAGCTGGTGCAACTCTTGGATGACCCTGGTTGTTGGCATCGATGAGATTGGTGCCACTTCCAAACACTAGGAATAACTGTCTACTACCATGGTGGCGAACCTATGGCATGGGTGCCACAGGTGGCAGGCAGAGCCCTCTCTGTGGGCATGCATGCCATCGCCCCAGTCCTAGGCCTTCAGTCCCATCCATGAGCAACCTGCATCAAAATCTTCCTGGGCAAGTGGCTTTTTAAGATGGGTTTTATAAAACCTTTTTGCTTTAGGCCTCCACTGCCATGTGCAAAAAAAAGAAAGTTCAATTAATCAATTTCAACTTCTCATGGGAAAAAAAGATCTCGCAAAGTTGGAATTGATTGATTGAACTTTATTTTTAGTCCCACATAGCAGTGGAGGAAGTGACACATTTGAGCTGGAAAGAAGGTGCTGCGTAATGAAATACTTTGGGAAGCTAAAATACCAAATACATGGATTGAAGCCAATATTATCTTAATACCCAAAGAAGACTCTGATCTAATGCAAATAAAAAACTATAGACCAATATTGCTATTAAATGGACATTATAAAATTTTCGCCTTAATAACAGTAGAAAGAAATTTTGACCAAATTTATACATACAGACCAAAATGGTTTTCTACCTAAAAGACAGATAAAAAATAATTTAAGAACAATTCTTGATGTGTTAGAGTACTATGAAATTCATCCAGGGAAACAGATGGCTTTAATATTTCTTGATGCACAGAAAGCGTTTGACAATGTAAACTGGCAATTTATGTTTCAGCAGCTAGCAGAAATGGACTTTGGAGAAAACTTTATAAATGTAATTAAAACAATTTATTGTAAACAAACAGTCAAAATAATTGTAAATGGTGATTTTACAGAAAACTTTAACATTAAAAAAGGCACAAGACAGGGATGCCCACTATCTCTATTATTTTTTATACTAACACTGGAATTATTGAATAGAAACATCAGACAAGATATAGAAGTTAAAGGACTGGAGATAAAAGATGAAAAATATAAACTAAAAGCATTTGGAGTTGACTTGGTTTTTATATTGGAAAATCCACTTGAAACAAGCACTAAACTTATGGAGAAAATAGAAAATGTTGGAGAAGTGGCAGGGTTGAAAATCAACAGAGAAAAGACTAAAGTGCTAACAAAAAAAAACAAAAAAAAACCAACTAGTAAAAAAAACAAATCTTCAAATAAAAAAGTTAAATACTTGGGAATTTATCTAACAGCAAGATGCATAACAATAAAAGATAATTATGTAAGATTCTAAAACAAATAAAATTGGATTTGGAAAAGTGGAAAAACATACAACTTTCAATGCTGGGGAGAATAGCAACAGTGAAAATGAATATCTTACCAAAAAATACTCTTTTTATTTCAAACAATTCCTGTAAGGCTGGTATTATGTCGTGGGCTCTGATGAGCAGGAACGAAGACACGCAGATGAGTACAGAAAAACTCATTCTTTATTTAAGCAGAAACTGTACTGAGAAATTGGAGTCACCCTGCCTCAATATATAGCCAGACCCTATGGTAGCAACCAATAGGATTGAACCCATGTTTGCCGCCCAAAGTTGACCAATTGCAGGATCGGAGACATCCTGTCTGAGTTGCTGGAGAACCGTTAGTTCTCCAGCAACGCACATGGTGATATTCCAAAAGCCCAGTACATAACACCCCTCCCTCAGGCTATAATACCCTTGACAATACTCAAGGCTTAATAATCACTCCCAACAACCAAAATACAAAAATAATAATAAACAAAAAATGTAATGCTTTGTTATTCCAAGGTAGTTAAAATGATATTACGCGACCTTTACAGACGTGCCTTGTAGAGTGTACTACAAAGAGATTAAAATTGTCAATGCAATATACTACAAAGAGATAAAACAACATCTCAGTGAACATGCTTGATGGCAGTTACAGTTTACCCCCCAATTTCTGTAGGTAGTGGTACAGTGTCATACATTACACATCACTTTATTTTACAACATAGTCTGTAAGATATGCTGGGGGTTTGTGTGGTCTGGAGGAATGCCTTGCGGTTCCAGTCACTTTGTGGTCTACCAGCTTACCCAGTGGGCTGGGTAGACCCATGTCCCCTTGTGCTCCTGTGTCCAGGGGAGTTGAATTGCTCTGGCTGGCCTCTCCAGGTTGGCCCACCCCGGAGTCTGACTGTTTAGCAGAGTAGGCACAGCGGTCGCTGAGATTTGGCTGGTTCGCCTGGTCAGGGGTTCCATGTTGCACTTCTGAGCTGCCATGTTCCTCTTCTGAATCACGTTCCACTGAGAAAGGAAAACCCTGGTGGTTCTGGTGTGAACTGGCTTGGGTGCCAGCTTGAGGACCTCAGGAGGGACTTGTGTCATAGTCCTCACTTAGTGACCATTCTGGAAACCTTTTCCTAAGTTGGTCAATATGTCTTCTGACCAGTCGCCCTTCTTCCAACCCCACTTTATAAGATAGGGGTCCAGATTCTTTGATTACCTGACCAGGAACCCACAGGTTTCCAGGCCCATAGTTCCTGGCCCAAAGCCAATCACCTGTTTGCAGCCCCCTCAGGGGTTTTGGTTTAGAGGCTTTGGATGCCACTCTGTCTGGATGCAACATGTCCAGTTTAGTAATTAAGCGCCTTCCCCAAGAAAGCTCAGCAGGACTTTTACCTGTAGCTGTGCAGGGTGTAGTGTGTTGACAGAGCAAGAAATCTGCCAGTTTATGATGCCAGTCACCTGTGATGATGTGCTTGAGTGCCTCCTTTGTTGTCCTCACCATGAGTTCGGCTTGTCCATTCATAGAGGGGTGAAATGGTGCAGACGTAGCATGTCTGATGAGGTTAGCCCTGAGAAAAGCCTGAAACTCAGCAGCAGTGAATTGAGCCCCATTATCAGAAACCAAAACATCAGGCAACCCACGTGTTGCAAAGAGTTTTCTCAGCACCTGGATGGTCCTAGCAGTAGTCATAATAGGGACTGGAGCTACTTCCAGCCATTTTGAGTGGCTATCCACTACTACCATAAAAAGCTGTCCTTGGAAAGGCCCAGCGTAGTCTATATGAACCCTAGACCAGGGGGTATGTGTTTCTTCCCACCTATGAACTGGGGCCTGAGGCATTTCAGGCCTAGACCTCTGGCAGGTATAGCAACAATGGACTTGATCCTCTACAGCCTTATCCAGGCCAGGCCACCAAAGGTAGCTTCTAGCTAAGGCTTTCATCTGTACAATGCCTGGATGGCCTTCATGTAAGGAATGTAAGACTGTCACTTAATGATGTAGGGATAATGACTCTGTTGCCCCATAATATACAGCCCTTATGTGCAGACAATTAATGTCTTCTGACAAAATAACTTTGGAACTAAGGGCCTGGACTTTTTTTCCAACCAGCCCGTGTATACCCATGACAGTACTCTGCTCAGAATTTTATCTGTAGCAGTCTCAGTAGCAATATCCCCAGCATGTTTTGTGTTCTAGAGATTCTAAAGATTGGACACCCTTCCCCCCTCAATTTTAGTTTAAAGCCCTTCTGATGAGTTGGGCCAGTCTTTTTCCAAGTACATTTCTCCCTGTTTTTGTGAGATGCAGCCCATCCCTTGCCAAGAGTCTTTTGCATAGGAAATGTAGTCCATGGTCCAGGAAACCACAGTTTTCTTGCCAACATCAACCCTTTAGCCAGTGATTTATTTCTAGAGTTCTTTTTTCCCTCAATGGGTATTGGCCTTTCGTTGGGAGTACTGATGAGAACATTACTTGTGCTCCTAGCTTCGTAACTGTCATAGTTCCAATATATGAGACCAGAAGAAATAAGAACTCTGAGGCATTTGTTTTCCTCAAAGAACAATTTTAATGGCTATATAATATCAACATGAACAAAGGTGAAACCAAGACTGGAAGTCCCCCCCCAAAAAGGTTACAAAGTAAAAGTAAACTCCCCATCCATTAAATATATAATAAATTACATTCACCAATTAACACCTATGGCGGATTCTCTAACAGTAATTCTAGCCTGCCAAACATTTGAACAATTTGACCTTGGTTCCCAAAAGAGAGTTATTGTTTTGACTGAACTGGAAGAATGCATTCCCCCCCCCCCCAATAGCTGTGGCAAGCCAAAGAAACAGAAGAAAGATGGCTGTAACCAAAAATAGTTTTGTAGTGAGGGAAGTCAGCTCCCCAGAGAAGGAAATATTAAAAGGGCAGAAAAATATATTTCCTAAAAAGAAATTGAAGAACCAGGAAAGCATGCTGAGTTTTCTTAATAGTTTCAGGTCTCCTTCCCCCCCAAGCAGAAAACCAGTTCTATAGACATGCAAATGTGAACCATCAAGGTTGGAGCCAGGAGCTTAGGTAGACAAAGACATACCATACCCACAACCAGCAAGATTCCTAGAAAGTCACACCTAGACTCAGGATAGAATACGTGACACAGGAAATACAAAGCCTGAAACAGGAAATAACTCCAAACAATAGAGTCCAGGGGGTATAAAAACCCACTACCCACATGTGTTCAGTCTTTTTTTTTCTGGATCCATCTTCCTGTCTGGCTTTCCTCTGCAATAAACTGTAACCCTCTTCCCAAAGCAGTCACCATGTTGTTTATCCCCAGCTTGGATGTAACCATGATGAAGATTTTTCTTCCAATAATTTTGGCACCCCAGGATGGGACTCCAAGCTAACCTCTCCAATGGACTGGGACTGGTAAGCCGATCCTGCCAGCAGCAGACCCCTTTGTGTCTAAGGATGGGTTTCCCATGTGGAGCCAGGGTAGTAAAGGGAGTTTTGGGTCTGAGCTCAAGGACTGCTTTGGAAAGAAGGTGAAGGTGAGTACCTCTAAAATTTAACTTTAAAGCCCAGGGGAGTGAAAGAAATGTGTGTATGTCTCTGTGTGTGTAAGTGAGAAGACGTTTTTTGGCCAGAGCGCAGGAACTTTTTTGTTAGGAAAAAGGGGAAGGCTATGTGAAAATGGAATGGAATGAGTGAATGAGAGAATTGGATTTGGGGCAACCAGCTGGTAAGGCCCTGTAAGCAAAGCCCATCTATAGGAAGGGCCCATACTAAAGCACAAAGTGTAGGTCTTCCCAGACTTCTCCTAAGTCTGAAAACTGACAGGTGGAGGTAAGAGAAGGAGGCCATGTACCTGTTGCGGCAGGTCCTCCTCAGACTGTTTTTTAGGTCTGCAAAGTGACGGCAGGGAGTTCCCTAGGTAGGAAAGGCCAGTAGTACTTCGTTAGGGAACCGAAGTCTTTCCTGGGCATTTTTTTTAGCCCAAAAACCTACAGGCGGAGTGGCAGGGATAATGTCGCTAAGAGTGGCTGGGAAGTGCCACTGGGGGTGGCAGGGATAGTGTCACTGAGAGCAACTGGGAAGTGCTGATAGGCACCCGACTAAGCCGATTGAACCCCACATCATAAGGGGAACGTGGTTAGCTGTAGTTCAAGGGTGGGAATTAGGTCACTTATTGGAGATTTGCTCGAGGTGTGGGACGAGTGCCCATCCTGCATGGTATGAAAAGGAAGCAAGCAGGACAAATTTGTGAGAAATGGGCTTTGCTCAGGGTTTTGCTGGGAAACCAATTTGGCTAAATAAAGGTACTCAAAGGGAAAATAAGAAATAGTGATTCTTTCTCTCTTTCTCTTTCTCTCTATGCAACCACGTGGTATGTTTAAGATGTTCCTTCCCTAATTTGAGTTAATAGTGGGAATGACTATAGATGTGTAAAACTAAGACTTCTGTTTCCTTTTCTGTTCTCTTTTCTTTGTGTGTATATGTGTGTCAAAGTCTTTGTGTGTGAGGTAAATGTGACTTTTAACTGTCTCTAATCCAAAGAGAAAAGAATTTTAAAATTCTGCTAGAAATTCTGCTTAAAATAAGCTACCAAAAAGAAAATACTCTCACTCTGTCTGTCTAGCCAACAGAGTGAAGAAAAATTTGTTTGTTTGTTTGTTTTTCTTCTCCCTTTCTCTCTATGTACTCTTAAGAACAGCCCAAAGTTAGCAGGAGGGAATGTTTTAAGTTCATCTGCTGGAAATGTTTCACTCTTGCATTTAATAATAAAGTTGGTAGGGACCTTGGAGGTCATCTAGTCCAACCCCCTGCTCAGGCAGGAAACCCTATACCAACTTTATCAAATGCCTTACTGAAGTCCAAGTAAATTGTATCCACAGCATTCCTCTGCTCCACTAATTTTGTTACCTGGTCAAAGAATGCAATCAGATTTGTTTAGCATGATCTGTTTTGACAAACCCATGCTGGCTTTTAGTAATGACTTTGTTTGCCTCTAGATGTTCATTGATTTGTTGTCTGATTATCTTTTCCAGAATCTGCCCAGGTGAGGTCAGACTGATAGGTCTGTAGTTTCCTGGATCTATTTTTTTTCTCTTTCCTTTCTTTTTTTTAAGATGGGAACTACATCAGCTCTTTTCCAGTCCTCTGGTAGTTCCCTAGTGCAGGGCTTTTCAACCTTTTCACCCATTGTACCACCTTTAGGATATGGCAATATCCGAGTACCACGTCGCCTAGCAAGGTGTCAAAAACTTGATGATCCCCCCTCCCACAAAAAAGGAAAAAAGTGATGAAGTACAGGTAGTCCTTGACTTACAACAGTTCACTTAGTGACTGTTTGAAGTTACAATGGCCCTGAAAAAAGTGCCCCCCAAGCCACAGCTGAGCAAGACACCTGCCTCCCCGCCCAGTAGCGTTCTTCCTCCTGTCCAAGGTTTTCATTTTTGTGAGCATTTCTGTTGAGGATTGGCAGCGGGGGTGGGGTGGGGATATTTGGTTTTTATTCCCCCCCCCCATCTGCTGGGTGGTTGCAGCAGGTTTTGGTCACTTCACATGACCCTGGGACACTGTGACCATTATAAACATGAATCAGTTGCCAAGCATCTGAATGTAAATCACAAGACCCTGGGGATGCTGCAACATTCCAGTTGTTTGGCGCTTCTTCTGGGCTCAGCAGAAGCACCAGAATCAGTGCTGAGCTCCAGCTGGAGCCTGGTGCTGATCCTGGTGCTTCCGCTGAGCCCTGACAGCCCTGCAGCTCCAGCCATCTCTCACTCAGGCTTGTGTGGTGCTGCCATTCCTCTCCCCCACTACCACTTTTCTAGGATGGTCGTGTACCACCTGCCAGGTGCCAATGTACCACAGGTGGTACCCGTACCAGTGGTTGAAAAGCCCTGCCCTAGTGCTCCAGGATCTTTGAAAAATATAGTTCAGTGGTTCTAAGATCACATCTGCCAGTTCTTTGAGAACCTTGGGGTGTAATCCATCTGGTCCTGGTAATCTGAATTCATCTAGGCTGGATAGGTGGTCATTTGCCATTTTCTTGCCTATCTTAATTTGTGTTTCTAATCTATTTTTTATTGTATTGTTTTGATAGATTGGACTGTTTTTTTTCTTTCCTTTTGTGTAAAGACAGAAAAATGAATTAAATAGTTCTGCTTTCTCCCTGTTGCTTGTCACGTTGTTAATTTTTTCTTGTTTTTTTTAACATGTTGAAAGAAGTTTTTTTTGTTATTTTTGACTTTGGTCACAAGCCTTCGTTCATTTTGAGCCTTCACTTTCCTCACTTCATCTTTGCAGGCTTGGACTATTTGCTGATATTCTGCTTTAGTTATGTGCTCCTTTCCACTTTTTATGGTTGTCTTTTTATCTTTCAATTTATCAGAGATTTCTTTATGCAGCCATGCTAATATCTTTTGAGAGCTGTTATTTTTCTTGTTGGTATTGTGCTAGATTTTTCTTTTCAAAATTTCCCAAGCTTTTTGAATTGTTTTCCCCTTGAGGATTCTCATTCATGGGATCCCTCCCAAGCCCTCTCTAAGTTGATTGAAATCAGCTTTCTTAAAGTCCAAAACTCTAGTTTGACTATGTTCTATTGCTTGTGCTTCCTACATGCCTTAGTTGTAAAGGTAAAGGTTCCCTCACACATGCGTGCTAGTCGTTTCCAACTCTAGGGGCCGGTGCTCATCTCCGTTTCAAAGCCGAAGAGCCAGCGCTTGTCCGAGGACGTCTCCGTGGTCATGTGGCCGGCATGACTAGATGCCAAAGGCGCATGGAACGCTGTTACCTTTCCACCGTAGTGGTCCCTATTTTTCTACTTGCATTTTTATGTGCTTTCGAACTGCTAGGTTGGCAGAAGCTGGGACGAGTAACAGGCACTCACTCTGTTACGCAGCACTCGGGATTCGACCCGCCAAACTGCCAACCTTCTGATCAACAAGCTCAGCATCCTAACCCACTGAGCCACCGTGACCCCTAGTTGGCTGACTAGCAAAAGGTTTATCTATTTCCTCTGTTTGGTTGGGTGGTATACACCTATGGCAATATCATATTTTTTCCTTTTTATATTGATCCAAATGCATTCAAGAATTTTCATCATTGTTGGGCTCTATTTCTGTAGAGATGTAGTCATTGCTTATATAGAGAGAAACTCCACCTCTTTTATTTGGTCTGTTTCCTTTAAATGATTCCATTTGTGGGTTTTATCCCACCAGGTTTCCATAATGGCAACATTATCATATCTGCCCTCATTTACCTGAATTTCTAGTTCACCCTGTTTACTATTCATACTCTGTGCATTGGTGTACAGACATTTGAGTCCTTTATAACTGACCCTGTGTTTACTTTCTACGTGACCTGTGTGTGGTGCCTGAGTTCCCCTTATTTTTTTAAAACCTGTTTGGCATTTGCTATTAAAAGCTTAATTTTGCTTGATAGTAAGTGTTAAATAGTGGGTTCTTTGGTGCAGGAATGAAGACGTGGAACAGAGTACAGGGTAACTCATTGTTTATTTCGTGCTGGAACTGTACTGGGGAAATGGCTGCAACTAGCCACAATATATAGTCTAGCCCCTAGGTGGCAGCCAATAGGTTTGACTCAACCATTGCCACCTGGAGATAGCCAATTGCAGCACAGGAGACTTGTAGTCTCGGTTGCTGGAGAGCCGTTAGCTGCTCCAGTAACCCACGTGGTGTTTCACAAGAGCCCAGTACATAACACCCCTCCCCTCTAGATCAGACCATGATAACACCAATTAGTCTCAACAATTGTCAAGACTCATTATCCAAACACACTAAAGTAAAGTAATAATAATAAAAATAATAAAAAGAACAATGTAGGTTACAATGAGATTAAACGTCTCAATGAACAGTCTTCACAATTTGCACAATTAGACAGTTACAACATAGCACTAGTTTCTGTAATCTAGTGGCAACAGGATTTACAACAATATATAGCTCTTTATTTTACAACGTAATCTGCAAGATATGAAAGGAGGCTTGTGTGCCCTAGAGGAATGTCTCGGAGATCCCATCACTTTGTGGTCTACCAGCTTACCCAGTGGGCTAGATAGACTTGTGTTCCTTTCTGCTCCTGAGTCAAGGGGATTTGATGCCCTCTTGCTGGCCTCTCCAGGTTGGCCCACCCCAGAGTCAGACTGTTCGGCAGAGTAGGCACAGTGGTTGCTGAAGTGCTGTTGGCTTGCTCCTTCAAGGGGGTCCATGTTGCACTCCAGGGCTCCCCCGTTCTCCCTCTGGTTCCACCTCGGTTAAGAAGGAAAAGTCCTGGTAGTCCATGTGAGGGCTGGCTTGGCCGCAAGTTTGAGGACCTTGGGAGGGACTTATGATGCAGTCCTCGCTTAGTGGCCATTCTGGAAACCATTTCTTAAGCTGATCAATGTGTCAGCTGACAACTCACCCTCCCTCCAACCTCACTTCATAAGATACAGGTCCGGATGCCTTGGTGATTTGACCAAGAACCCACAGATTCCCATGACCATAGTTCCTGGCCCAAACCCAATCACCCATGTGCAGCCCCCTTGGGGGTTTTGGTTGAGAGGCTTCTGCTGCCACTATCTGGATGCAACCTGTCCAGTTTAGTAATCAAATGCCTTCCCCAACATAGTTCTGCAGGACTTTTGCCTGTAGCAGTGCAGGGCGTAGAATGCTGGCAGAGTAAAAAATCTGCCAATCTGTGGTGCTGGTCACCTGTAACAATGTGCTTGAGTGCTTCCTTCGTTGCCCTCACCATGCATTCAGCTTGACCATTAGAAGATGGATGAAAAGGTGCAGATGTTGCATGTCTGATGAGATTAGCTCTAAGAAAGGGCCCCATTGGGCCCCATTGTCTGAAACTAAGACATCTGGCAACCCCTGTGTGGCAAAGAGTTTTCTCAGCACCTGGATGGTCCTAGCAGTAGCCATGTTAGGAACTGGAATTACTTCCAGCCATTTTGAGTGGCTATCCACTACTATAAGGAAGAGCTGCCCCTGAAAGGGCCCAGCATAGTCTATGTCAGCGCTTTTCAACCTTTTAACCCATTGTACCACTTTTAGGATATGGCAATATCCAAGTACCACCAGTCGCCTAGCAAGGTGTCAAAAACTTGATGACCAAAACAAAAAGGGAAAAAATGATGATAGGTAGTCCTCAACTTACAACAGTTTGTTTAGTGCCTGTTCAAAGTTACAATGGCACTGAAAAAAGTGCCCCCCAAGCCACAGCTGAGCAAGACAACTGCTTGCCCGCCCGGCAGTGCTCTTCCTCCTGTCTGAGGTTTTCATTGTTGTGAGCATTTCTGTTGAGGATTGGCAGCGGGGGTGGGGTGGGGGTATTTGGTTTTTATCCCCCTCCCTCTGCTGGGTGATTGCAGAAGGTTTTGGTCACTTCACATGACCCTGGGACACTGTGACCATAATAAATATGAATCAGTTGCCAAGCGTCTGAATGTAAATCACAAGACCCTGGACATGCTGCAACATTCCAGCTGATTGGTGTTTCTTCTGGGTTCAGCAGAAGCGCCAGGATCAGTGCTGAGCTCGAACTAGAGCCTGGCACTGATCCTGGAGCTTCTGCTGAGTCCTGACAGCCCTGAAGAAGCACTGATCCTGGCGCTTCCACTGAGCCCTGACAGCCCTGCAGCTCCATCCGTCTCTCACTCAGGCTTCTGCGGTGCTGCCACCATTTTGGCTCATTCCCCTCCCCCGCTACCACTTTTCTAGGATGGTCTCATACCACCTGCTAGGTGCCAATGTACCACAGGTGTTACCCATACCACTGGTTGAAAAGCCCTGATCTATGTGAACCCTAGACCAGGGAGTGTGCATTTCCTCCCACCTGTGAACTGGAGCCTGTGGCATTTTAGGCCTAGATTGCTGGCATGTATAACAACCATGGACTTAAGCCTCAATGACCTTATCAAGGCCAGGCCACCAGAGGTAGCTTCTTGCTAAAGCTTTCATTCTGACAATGCCTGGATGGCCTTCATGTAATGATTGTAAAACCCTGTCTCTTAGGGAAGTGGGAATTATGAGTCTGTTTCCCCATAAAATGTGCAGATAACTCATGCCTCCTGACAAAATAGCTTTCAAATTCTGAGCCTGGACTTTTTTCCAACCAGCCTGTGTATACCCATGACAACACTCTATTAAGTATTTTATCTGTGGCACTTTCAGCAGCAACGTCCCCTGCATAGAGGGGGAACTCAGGTATGTCCTTTATGGACAATATTCTAGCAGCAGGAGCCAGATATGGATCCATTAGTGGCAGTGGTAGTCTGCTGAGGCCATCAGTATGGCCCATTTCATTTCCTAGTTTGTGAATTAATTTAAATTTGTATGCAGATAGGAAAATAGACCTTCACAACATTCTTGGAGATAGTATGTGGTGGGGGTTGTTTGTCTGTTGTAAAAAGTCCCAACAGAGGTTTGTGGTCAGTGTAGACTGTGAAATCCCTGCCATATAGTCATATAATTTTTTTATTCCAGCAATGATGGCTAGGGCCTCTTTGTTGACCTGAGCATAGTTGCGCTCAGCAGAAGACAATGTCCTTGAGTAAAATAATATAGGAACCTGTTTCCCATTTTTCTCTATGTGACTTAAAACTGCCCCCACCCCATAGGGAGATGCATCACATGCAAGACATACAGGTTTAGACTCTGTAGTGAGTTACAGTGGACTTTTCTGACAATAGTGCTTTTAATTCCTGGAAACTTTTTTCATGTAAATTAGTCCATTTCCATGGAGCTTTCTTATCAAGAAGCCTGTGGAGGGGCTCTGCTATTGCAGCCTTATGAGGTAGAAATGTGTGATAGAAGTTTAGGAGACCCAAGAATGCTTGTAGCTCACCTTGGGATTTGGGCCTAGGAGCCATTTTAGTGGCCTTCACTTTAGAATCAGTGGGGTGAATGCCGTTAGCATCAATTCGGAAACCCAGGAATTCTGTTGATGAAAGCCCAATACTACACTTGTTCTTTTTTAATTTGAGGCCTGCTTCATGAAGCCTCTGCAAAACAGCCCTGAGCCTACTGGCCAACACTTCTGGGGATTCCCCTGCAATAAGAACATCATCTAAATAAGGGCAGACGCCCTGAATACCCTTGAGTGTACACTCCATGATTCCCTGAAAAATACCCAGTGCAACACTGACTCCAAACTGTAAGCGTTTAACTTTGAATGCCCCTCTATGAGTTACGATCGTTTCAGCCGCGGCTGTGGCCTCATCAACCAGCAATTGCTGATAGGCTTGTGCTAAATCAAGTTTAGCAAAAATAGTACCCCCTTGCAAGGAGGCTAAAATATGGTTGAACACTGGGACCGGGTAAGCGTGTTGCTTGAGGGCTTTATTTAGTGTGCATTTATAGTCAGCACAAATGCGAATTTCCCCGTTGGCTTTAAGTGGAGTGACTGCAGGAGTTTCCCACTCCCCACCATCAACAGGCTGTAACACACCCTGTTCTACCAGCTTATCAATTTCGGAATCAATTTTATGTTTTAAGGCAAAGGGGACCCTACGAGGCTTAACCCTGATTGGAACTATGTTGGGATCAAGCTTAAATGAGATAGGTGGGCCTGTGTATGTTCCAAGGGTTGAATCAAAAACATCCGCATATTCCTTCCACACTGACCTGAGGTCTGCAGTTTGTGTCTGATTTATGCTAGTAATCTGAATACCTAAGGCATGAAACCAATCAAGTCCAATGAGACTCTTTCTCTGGCCCCCTACTACTATTACATCCAGGTGCCCCAAAAACCCTTTAAACTTTGCCAACAAGGTGGCTTCTCCCTTACCTTTAATGTGAGCCTTTTGAAAATCTGTTAGGATTATATCTGAGGGTCTTAGTTTGGCCCAATTGTTACTGCACCTACACATGTAGTTAAAAGTGTCTTGAGAAATGATTGAGACTGCTGAGCCAGAATCCAATTCCATCTTACATGGAACTCCTTGTAGCTCTAAAGGTAAAGGTAAAGGTTCCCCCGCACGTGCGTGCTAGTCGTTTCCGACTCTAGGGGCCGGTGCTCATCTCCGTTTCAAAGCCGAAGAGCCAGCGCTTGTCCGAGGACGTCTCCGTGGTCATGTGGCCGGCATGACTAGACGCCAAAGGCGCACGGAACGCTGTTACCTTCCCACCGTAGTGGTCCCTATTTTTCTACTTGCATTTTTACGTGCTTTCGAACTGCTAGGTGGGCAGAAGCTGGGACGAGTAACAGGTGCTCACTCTGTTACGCGGCACTCGGGATTTGATCCACCAAACTGCCGACCTTCTGATCGACAAGCTCAGTGAGCCCACTGAGCCCACTGAGCCACCGCGTCCCTCTTGTAGCTCTACCATGAGCTTAAGTTTGGGTTTGAGGGGGCGTCGAGCCCCAGTGCAGCATACGCTTCTATGGCTTCTGAAAAATCCCACACTAACTGGCCTCAGTACCTGTCCTAGTCAGTTTTTCCGACTGGTGTTTGGGTGGCCGGTCTCTCTGGCAGGCTCTGCAAACCACCACGATGTGGCCTGTCCTTCCACAAGCTCTACACGTGGCTGAATGAAATCTGCAATCAGTGCAAAAATGGTTGCCGCCACACCCCTTACATCTCGGTAAGAGAATTGTCTTGTAATTGTCCTCTCACGGCTGGCCGTTGTGGTGTGGCACGTTGGGTTGCTTTTGGAGTCAGTTGATTTCAGGTTCTTCTTCCTCGGAGAGTTCTTTGGTGCGTTTGGCATCCTCATGGTGGACTGTTTCTTCAAACTTTGTCAGTTTGGTGGGCTGTACAGTTTAAACGGTGCCCCCAGCAGCTTCGTCGGCCATCACCTCATCTTGTGCTTCAGAAAATGTTAAATTTGACCTAGCAAATAGTCTCTGCTGAAGCGTTCTGTCCAGTAGGCCACAGACAAGCTGGTCTCGTAGTCGCTTTTCTAAATTTGAACATTTGCATAGGCGTACAGCTTGCTTTAGGCCCGCTATGAACTCCGAATCTGAACTGCCAAGCCATTTCAGACATCTTGGGCTGGAAGTGCCCGGTTAGCTTTTGGACATAGTTCCCAGTGCCTTGATGACAATAGGTATCACTGTTACATTTTTCATCCAGAATTGCGCAGTTTCGATGGCCAGGTTGCAGCATTTTGTAATTTTTTCCAGTTCTTTTTCTTCGACTCTGGCATCTCCTGGTACAGTGATATCAATCAGCTGGTTCTCTACAACTGCGATATCTGGCGTGTTGTGTTCCAAATGGTGATCTGTGTGTATTTGGAAGTCCCACAAGATCTTCACCCTCTCATTCTCAACTATTTTTTCCACCCTATGTTCCCATGACTTTTCGGACACAGACAAGTTGTATTTTTTACACAATGCCCAGTGGATTAGTTTAGCAACTCGGTCATGTCTAGCTTTGTAATCAGTTTGCACGATTTTGCTGCACTCACATATTAAATGTGAAACAGTTTCAACTTTGTCATTGCAAAGTCAGCAATTTGGATTGTCACTGGATTTTTGTATCTTCGCTTTCATGGCATTAGTTTGTAGTGCTTGTTCTTGAGCAGCCAGTATTAATCCTTCTGTTTCTTTCTTGATGGTTCCCATCTTAAGCCATGCCCATGTCCAGTTGTTATCACATTTTCCTTCAATGTTTTTCAAATGTTGTCCATGCAAAGCTTTGGTTTTCCATCTATTTAATCTATCATCCAGCCGTTTTTCCTTATATTCTGCCTTTGTTTCTGTTATTTTTATAATGCTCTGTTTTCACAGCCTGCAGCAATTTTTCTGTACTTTGATTCACATAGTCATTCAAACTTCGTTTTTCTTCTTCTACAGTTTGGTGGATTTGCAGTAGCCCACTGCCCCCTATTCTTCTTGGCAGGTACAACCTGTCAATGTCACTTCATGGATGCAGAGCATGGTACATGTTCAAAAGGTTATGCATTTTCCGGTCTAGGTGTTCCAATTCAGCCAATGTCCAGCTGATAATTCCAGCTGGGTAGCATATCACTGGGACTGCCCATGTATTAATGGCTTTAATTATATTTCCAGCATTCAGCTTTGATTTTAGTATTTTGCAGACTCTTCTGATGTATTCCTTTTGTGTTGACTCTGATGTTGATTTCACCAAAGTTCTGCCCATTTGCTGTTAGAACTGTTATTATTATTATTATTATTATTATTATTATTATTATTATTATTATTGTTGTTGTTGTTGTTGTTGTTGTTGTTGTTGTTGTTGTTGTTGTTTCATTGGACCAGCTACATACATTGTGACTAATATAACCTTACCAGAATCCAGTCTTTCTTTTGTTCTCATCTGGGATGTCATTTTGTCTGCCTGTTCCTTTAACTGCAGTAGTAATGCCTTTTCAAAACTCTGCCTGCAAGATACCCCGCCCCCCACATCTACTTCTCATATCTCCTGTGCTCCATGCCTTTGTCTGCCTTTCCTGGGAGAGTCCACCCAGAAAGTGGGGAAGAGTTCTTGTTCTCATGTCTTTCAGCTCTGCACAGATGACCACCCCCCAACCTTTGGAAGCAGAGCACACACTGACACAAATGCCATGGAGCCATGGAATTGAGTTTTGAATCCAGTCACCTACAAAAAGCCACCATGCAACCTGAGGATGTCCCAAGTTCTACCAGTCCCCCAGATACCTGTGAAAAGCTGAAGGAAGGAGCCATGGGACCCAATGTGAAGCCTTAGAAGAAAAATAAGACTATGGGGGAGGGTGGTAACTCATTGTAAAGTTTTCTTTCTTGCTCCATTTGTATTGTAATAAACCAGTTGAATGTATCTATGGAGAGATAGCATTTGGGAATAGTTGGCACAGCAAGTCCTGAACACCTTGGGACTTTTGTATGGGGAGAGGGAAAATTTATCCAGAATATTTGTATTGCCTGTTTGTATTAGTAGCTGCACACACCTACTCGCACCATTTAGAATCACATTGAGTCTCCCTTCCACTTACCTTCAGTAAAGCTCCAGCCTGATTCTTTCCCTGTGTCATTAAAACTTTGTAGGAACAACCTCCAGCAAAATGCCAAGGAGGAGGGAACCAGGCCCCCTCAGTTGATTTGCAATTCATATGCCATGACTGATGTAGGAGAAAAGAGAGCTAAGCCCTGAATATTTTGCTCTGGTGGACTCAGACTGGGCTCACTGTGTGCAATTTAAGAAAAATTTAATAGCCTGGCTTGCATACTGGCTAACCTCAATTGGACATTACAAACCTGGATGGATGCACTGCACTAAAAGGTAAGGCAGGAAACAACTCTTGAAAATGGGCAGCCAGTGGTTATGTACTGAGGCAAACCATGGCTGTGAAGAATTTTGGGAGGAATGTGCAAACCTGACTGGAAGCTAACATTTGAAAATAATTGGCATAGAATATTGGTAACTATAAATTTCTTTTCCACCAAATTTTTGCCCTGACTTTTAGAACTTTATGGGCAGGGATCTTTTTCTGCTGCTTCCATTAGTGTTTTTCTTCTTTTTGCATTAACAGTTTGAAGCTTGTTTACCAAGTATCCCTGACCAGACCAATTTTAATCTTTATTTTATTTTATTTTTTATTTTATTTTAATTCCATTTATATCCCGCCCTTCTCCGAAGACTCAGGGCGGCTTACAAGCTTAGCAGTAGCCTTCATTCTATGTATATGCCTGCTTATTAGGGCTTTCATACACCCCCCAAGCGGCATTATTACAAAGTCAGCTTAATTGCCCCCAACAATCTGGGTCCTCATTTTACCTACCTCGGAAGGATGGAAGGCTGAGTCAACCTTGAGCCTGGTGGGATGCGAACCTGCACTAATTGCAGGCAGCTGGTTTTACTTAAGGAGGCATTAGCCCACTGCTCCACCAAGGCTCTTTTTTTGTGCCAGTAAAAGTGTGTAACCCACACCAGTAAAAGTGTGTAACCCACACCATTATGGCACAAAGGGGGGATTGAGGGAAGTCAGGTCCCCAGAGAAGGAAATATTAAAAGGGCAGAAAAATATATTTCCTAAAAAGAAATTGAAGAACCAGGAAAGGATGCTGAGTTTTCTTAATAGTTTCAGGTCTCCTTCCCCGCAAGCAGAAAACCAGTTCTATAGAAATGCAAAGGTGAGCCATCAAGAAGGTTGGAGCCAGGAGCATAGGGAGACAAAGACATACCATAACCACAACCAGCAAGATTCTAGCAAGATTCCTAGAAAGTCACACCTAGACTCAAGATAGAATACGTGACACAGGAAATACAAAGCCTGAAACAGGAAATAACTCCGAACAATAGAGTCCAGGGGGTATAAAAACCCACTACCCACACGTGTTCAGTCCTTTTTTCTGGATCCATCTTCTTGTCTGACTTTCCTCTGCAATAAACTGTAACCCTCTTCCCAAAGCAGTCACCATGTTTATCCCCGGCTTGGATGGAACTATGATGAATGTAATGTATTGGGTTTTGTCTTACTAAGTGTATCACGTGCAGCCCTGTTCCCCAGTTCAGTTCCTGCAAGCAAATAAAGAATGCTTCTTACTGAACTCATTTTCCTTGTCTCTTCAGTCAAGCACAGAACCCAGTATACAACACTGGCGATGAGGATGGGATCCTGCTTCTCCAACAGAGCTGAGAGTCACTAGGGGTGAGGCCAGAATGCACCTGGCAGGAAAAGCAATTCCCCTCCCCTACGGTTGGCCTAGCACAGCCACGCTAGCGACCACGTACCCAGAGGACCACTCCCTGGGCATAAAGAGGAACAGGATAAGAAGACGAGC
Organism: Vipera ursinii; assembly: GCF_947247035.1. Classification (NCBI taxonomy): domain Eukaryota; kingdom Metazoa; phylum Chordata; class Lepidosauria; order Squamata; family Viperidae; genus Vipera; species Vipera ursinii. The sequence goes on from NC_139515.1 coordinate 32,176,012, forward strand.
CCCAGCCATGAAGACCAATCAAGATGGTGAAGGTTGGAAAGCTGGAAGAATCACCCGGAAAGATGGTCTTCGTATCTATCCAGGATAGAGAACTCTCTGCACCAATCAAGTCATTGAGGATGGCCTGATGGCTGCTATGCTCCTGTGTTTGCGGCCCAGCCATGTTCGACATTGCGGAGAACTTGTTCGCACTGACGCCATTTGAGTCCGTAACGTTCATGGACTTGAAGAAACGGCTTGGTGACCATTTCCAGCCCAAGCTATCAGTAATCGCTTGGCGCCATGCATTCGAACAGAGGGTTCAGCAGCAAGGTGAAACAGCATCTGAATTCATCGCGGCGTTGAGGCAGGCTGCATGCCTGTGCCAGTTCTCCGACATAGAGGAGAGGCTCTGGAAGTGGCTTGTCTGCAGCCTCCGGAATCGAGTTACAGCAAAAACTCTTCTCCAAAGAGACTCTGTTGTTCCCAGATGCACTGAAAGAGATCATGGTAGATGAAGCTGCCAGTGGGGCCGTACGAGCCATGTGACCTGCCAAAACAGCACAGGATGAGGAATCTGTCCACCACGAGGATGCTGAACATGCTGAAGATCCCGAAGACAACACAGAAGATGACAAGCTACAAAGGCACAACAACCAACAACGTCAAGTGACAAGCAACAAGGGGTGACTTACAAGGCAGATCCCTTCCTTAGGTGCCCAGGGTATGGTGGCCACCACCAACACATGAACTGTAGGTTCTGGACAGCCACGTGCCAGGCCTGCGGGAAGACTGTCTGCAGAGGTCGCCAGAGGAACCAGCAATTGAATCACCAATCAGACATTCCAATTAGGAGAGGTACCGGGACCCTGGGGCAGTTTAGCATAGGGTTTTGCTCCAGCCACAAAAGCATTTGCCGCACGGGAGCTCGTCGCCCTATTAAGATGAAGTTTAGACTTCAGGTTGAGCTGCAAAGGGTCCCTTGCAAGAAGGAGCTGGACACAGGCTCAGCCGTATCCATTATATCACTTGAGACATTTAATTTCATCTGCAATTGCAAGAGATGGGCCAAGCTCAGGCCATCTGACATTATACTGACCGACTTCCAGAATGCCAGAGTCGCAGTCAAGGGTGAGACCACACTGGCTGTCAAATTTAAGGGGTTTTCTGGGCACCTGGACATTTTCATAGTAGGGGGTCAGCGAATGAGCCTGATCGGGCTCAATTGGTTTGATGCACTAGGCATCCAAGTAACCGGAATCAACCGGACGCAAGTTGCAAGTCTAGCAACAGTATACAAGGAATTCGCAGATGTGTTTGACTCAGGTCTTGGGACTTACACATTTAAACTAGATCCTACTGTAGTGCTGGTCAGGATTAAACCTCGTAGAATGCCATTTGCTCTTAAACACGAGATAGACACTGAGTTAGACAAACTCGTAGAACAGGGGGTACTTCAGCCTGTAGATGGGGGTGAATGGGAAACCCCAATTGTCACACCACTAAAAGCCAATTGAGAGGTCAGAATCTGTGCTGATTACAAGTGCACAATTAATTGTGCACTCAAGCAGCATGCGTACCCGGTACCAGTAGTAAGCCCAAGGGGGTTGCAAGTGGGTGATGCGGTGTGGGCCCGGAACTATGGGCATGGGAACTTGTGGGTGCCAGGGAAAATCACCAAAACATTGGGCCCTCTCTCATATGAAATGGGCCTAGATGGTGGGTGAGTCGTTCGCCACCATATCGATCAGCTGAGGAAGCATTTTCCAGAACGGCCACAAAACGAGGACTTTGTCCCAGGTCCCATCAACAGACCTCAAACCGGCAGCCAGGCCGAACAATCCACATGCTCTGTGGTCCCTAGCAGTCAGAGCAATGGGGAGGTGGTCATAGAGGGGCAAAGCCCGGGAGTGCAACATGGGTCCCCAGATGGAGAAAGTCAACCAGAACACTATAGCCACTACAGCCAACTCTGTGGAAGAAATGGACTGTGTGGTGGGCCGACCTGGAATGGCCAGCCAGAGAAACTCGACTCAGCCAGACTCTCTTGGACTCAAGGACCCTGGTCTACCCAGCCCGGCATGCAAGCTGGTAGACAGGGAGATTCCTGGCTCTCCCAGGCATTCTACAAGGGTTCGCAAACCTCCTGCGTACTTCCAGGATTTTGTTCCAAAATAATTGAGCTGTAATGTTGTGTTTGTCACTGAATTGCTGCTAGCCAGGAGAGCCTCTGTATTAGCAAAATATGGAACAATGTGTACTTATGCATACTACTATTTGTATTCCTGCAAACTCTGTAATTGATGTAATCATTCCTTTTGTTGCTATAATGCGTGTACATTCTAGGGGGGAGGGGTGTAATGTATTGGGTTTTGTCTTACTAAGTGTATCATGTGGGGTTAATTGCTGGAAGGTTGCTTAAGCAGGGAAGCTGGCTAACGGCTCCCAACTCCTCAGACAACCTGTCTCCAGCGCCGCCATTGGCTGCTTCTAGGGCGGCAATAGGTTGCTTTAAACCTATTGGCCGCCATCTAGAGGCCAGGGTATAAATAGCTGCATTTGCAGCCCTGTTCCCCAGTTCAGTTTCTGCAAGCAAATAAAGAATGCTTCTTACTGAACTCACTCGCCTCATCTCTTCAATCAAGCACAGAACCCAGTACACAACAATGAAGACTTTTCTTCCAACAGTAGATTTGACAGTAATTTATTGCCTAGTTCACGGGTCGGCAACCCGCGGCTCCGGAGCCGCATGCGGCTCTTTGAGCCGTCTCCTGCGGCTCCCAGTCGCCTGGTGCGCGCGCACCTCTCCGAACGGGTGGAGGTGCGCGCGCAGCTCTCCAAACCTTCAAGGCGGCGCTTGACCCAAAGAAGCGGGAACTGGAGGGGCCACGATTTCCCCTCCAGAGGAAGAAGGCGCTGGATGCGGCCGGCTCCGCGGGGAAGGGGGAGCGGCGGCGGGGGCAACGGAAAAGCTGCAGAAACGGTAGGAGAGATGCTGACTGGCGGCGGCCTCGGAGGAGGCGGAGGGGGAGGAGGGAAGGGTGACCCGGCGGGGGGGGGGGTGAGCCAGAAGGAAAAGGGAAACTCATCCCGCAGAGCGGTTGCGAAAAGAGGGAGGAGATAAGCCAGCCCGGTACCTGGATCCGCTTCCTGTGTCTCCTCCGCTCTGCCATGATGTCCCCGTTTTGGTCTCCTGGTGAAGTGGGGCTGAGCCGGAAAAGGGGGATGGGGAGACCGAGGGAGGGAGGAAGGAAGAGAGAGAGAGAGACGGAGCCAGCGGGCTCACGAGGGGCAGCAACCTTGCGAGAGGCTGAGAGGCCGCGCGCAAGCCATTAGGACGCGCACGAGCCCTTGGGGAGGCAGGGCGGGAGCGCGGTCCGGCCGCTGGGCTTCCTTTCCCTCTTGTCCGCATCGCTGCAAGGAATTGCGTTGTTTGGGGAATTTGTTGAATTGGAGCCATGGGCTAGTCGTGGTTAAGGCACTTGTAGGCGAAGCAAATCACAAAAGCCCCCAAATCCTTCTAAATGCAGCCCACGGGCGAGCTTCCCAAGTTGTTTTAATTTAGTTTGCACGTGGCAATAGAAATAAGCTTTTTTCCTCCTCAGCTGATCGGTGCGGTGAAGAGGCTGGGCTTCCTTCGGGGGGCCTTTCATTCCTGTACAAGGGGAAGGGGAACTCTCTGTGCTTTTGTGTGTGTGTGTGTGTGTGTGTGTGTGTGTGTGTGTGTGTGTGGCCCATCTGCAAAGCTGCCGAGAAAGGAGAAGCGGGATACTGGTTGGGTGGGGGAGCGGCAAAAGCGGGGGGGGGAGAGAGAGAAACGGCTCCGCCTTTGGTTCCCCCTCCTAAAGCACAGGGGCGCTAGAGAAAGTTTGGAGTTGGGTAAGGAAGCGCAAAATTCAGGAAGGAAAGCGGGGCGGCGGGCGAACGGGAGACCTGGGGAGGTTTGGGGAGGTGCACGCCGGGGAAAAGGCTGGGAGAGGAGGGGGTCTGGGCTGGGGGGGAGGGATGGGGTGGGGGAGAAGGAGGCTTCCCGGGCTGGGGGGGAAGCAGAAGCGACATTGCCGCCTCCTCCTACTCCAGCGGCGACACCTCCGGTCGGGCCCTGGTGGCGGAGGAGGCAGTGGCAGAGGCGGCCGCAGCACCGGCAGCCTTCCTAGCAGCGGCAGAGACAGAGGCGGCGGCGGAGGAGGAGGAGGAGGCGGCGGCTGCAGAGGCAGCTTCCTGGCGGTCTTCTTCCTCTTGGCTTCCTGCCTCTCCGCCCGCGGTGCAAGCTCGGATGTTACGGGGCTGGCCGGCCCGGACTGGGTCGGGCGAGTCGATCACCTCCTCCTCCTCCTTCTCCCGCTCCCTCTCCTCTCCAGGATGACCCTCCTGAATGTCTTTCCCGACAGCCCGCTTCACCCCGCTTGGTTTTGCAACTTGAAAAAGGACGCCTCGCTTGGGGGAGGGAAGGAGGCAAAGGCTCTGGCCGGGCGGCACAGAAACGCTTCCTGAGCTGTGCCAGAGACCGCCAAGAAGGCTTGAAAGCTTGCTGGAATCCCATCGCCCTCTCCCGGGGAATCACCCCGAATCCGAGGCGGGGAGAGGGAAAACGCGGGAGCGGGGAAGGCGAGGCGGAGGGAAGGAAGGCAGGAAGGAGGGCAGGCGGGGGGCAGGGCAGGTGAGAGAAGCAGAAAGCAACCAGCCGAGAGAGCAGGTGGCGGCGGCCGTAGGAGTGGTGGCGGCGGCGGCAGCAGCCAAGCGGGAGGAGTCCTGATCCCTCGCTTCTGCCTCCCCCCCAGCCCGGACCCCCTCCTCTCCCAGCCTTTTCCCCGGCGTGCACCTCCCCAAACCTCCCCAAACGTCGGCAGGTCTCCCGTTCGCCCGCCGCCCCGCTTTCCTTCCTGAATTTTGCGCTTCCTTACCCAACTCCAAACTCCGCCGGCAGAGGCTCGATCTGCCGTTCTGCAAGCCTCCGCCGCCGGTTAATACCCTGTATTCAGCTCTGGGAAGTGGGAGGGAGGGGGAGTTTGGGGGGAGGGGGAGCTCCACGGTGCAAAAATAAAGCCCTGCCGCTCTTCGCGTTGCTTGCCCGACTGGCTGTCACGGGACCAGCCCTGCCCCCATCCACCTCCAGTATGGATGGCTCTGCCAAAAGAAAAGCAGCCGAAGCAAGTCTCCCATTGAGAGAATGGGGCGGCGGCAGCTTGCAAAATGGCGGATCCAGCCTCTGCCGGCGGCAGAGGCTGGATCCGCGCTCTGCAAGCCTCTGCCGCCAGCAGAGGCTCGATCCGCCATTCTGCAAGCTGCAAGCGTGTCTGCCGGCAGAGGCTGGATCCGCCTTTTGCAAGCCTCCGCCGCCCCATTCTCTCAATGGGAGGCTTGCTTCGGCTGCTTTTCTTTTGGCAGAGGCCGCAGAGCCATCCATACTGGAGGTGGATGGGGGCAGGGCTGGTGCACGTTTTGCCTTGTTTTGCGCAAGCGCGTGCGTGCATGCACGCGCGTGCACATTTTGCGGCTCCCACTTTTTTGTGTTTGTGACGGAACCGGTTCTGAGTGGCTCTTTGCCTTTTTCCGGTTGCCGACCCCTGGCCTAGTTTCTTAATAATCTCTTAATACTGTACTCAGATTCTTTGATGTGTCATTCATCCCAATGTGAAGGAGGAGGAAAATGTAGTAATCTGTGGGCGTAATTATTTTGGTTAGGTTCTCAGCCACATTTTTTGATTGTTGCTCCAGGGAGACAACGTACCTCCCTGGATTGTATGTCTGGTCTGCAGATGGCTGATTCTGTTCCTTTAAGGATAGAATATTGTATTATCAATACCCGTCTTCCTTTTTGGGGAGCGTGCAGTCTGGAGTGCTTTTCTGTTTAGTTCAGGTGTATTTGTTGATGTGACTTTTTTAGGGATATTTGGTGATGTTTATTTGCTAGGTGTCTGCATGTTTTCTTTGAGGGGGAGGTTGTGGGTCTGTATATTTCCATCTAGGGGAGAAATTGATTGCTCATTTTAATGGGTCTTCTTCTGGGTGGGTTAAAGTTGGCAGTAGGGGTTTATTAGATCTATGTTGCTTCTTTCTTTGATTATTGTGTTTCCTTTTATGAGTGACATACCTCCATTTTTTCTTCCTCACGGGTTTATCAATAGGGTCAAATTCTCTGGGAATTATTTGTTTCTTTATTTGGTTCGGTTTGGGTATAGCTTTCTTGTGTAGGTTGGAGTTTGGCTGGAGTTGCCTCTAAATCCCTTACTTTTTCCTCTAATAATTCACATAGTTTACATTAAATGCATGTGTAATTTGAGTGTTCTTTAGGCATAACCACATATAAGGAACATGTATTGCATGCCACAATAGTATCAGTCATCTGTTCCAGGAGTTTGTTGTTTGAAAATCCTTCTTTTTTGGTTGGTGGATGTGCTTTGCTGTTAGCCTTCTTTCAACTTTCTCTGTTCTAGGTAATTATGCCTATTTTTTTTCCTAACCTTTTCTCTGCCTGTTTGTGCTTGTTTTTCTTCCTTGTTATTAATTTAGCCTTCTTACTATTATGTTAGTTTTATTTATCCTTATCTTTCCTCTATTTTTTTAAATTTTTTGATCTCCAATTCCTCCCTTATTTAAGATTTGCCTTGTTAAGATTTGCCTCTTTATTAGTCCTATTTTTCCTTGATTTCTAACGCTCCAGTCTTGTCCTTATTATTTGCCTTTTATTTTTTTATTTTCTGTCCTGTATTTATTTTTATTCTTTACTGGGGTCTTCCTTCCCTTCCTATTGGGATCTCAAACTTAATTGTTGTCTTCACTTTTGTTGTTCACTGCTCTGGCCTCTTGTCATTTTCTCTGCCAGCCCCATTCTGTCTTTCTGTGCTCTGGTCTTTTCAGCCTCATCTCTGCTCTGGTCAGGCCTGCCGTTCAGCTTTCCAGTCAGCTCACCTCTGCTGTCTGGTCTGCTCTGCTTAGCCGGCCACTCAGCTTTGTAGATCAGAGCTCTCTAACTCGATGTTCCTCTGTTGCTGCTGTTGTGCTGCCCATCTTGTCTGCTGTTCAGCTGCCGGTTTGCTGCTCTCAGTTACCTCTTTTCCAGCATTGGGCTGCTTAGTTGGGCTCCTTAGCTGGATCTGTCATTCTCTGTTGCCGGCTGCCTCTGGCTCCACGTGTAGCCATTCATTTGCTGCGCTGCTGTTTTGCTGGTGCTTTTCTCCTTACCCCAATTTCTACTTTTCCTTTATCCTTTCTATCTTACTTATCTAACTTTCTGCTCCTTTTTCCTCCCTTTTTCCCCCTCTCTTTGTACCTTCCTACTTAGCTTAGTAACTTCTCTTCCCCGTGATCTGATACTGCTTTTTACGCTGCTGCCATCTTGGCTCATATTTAGTGGTGTGAAGAATTATAAGCAGTGTGATAGTAAATCTGATTGACCCCATGGTTTAATATTATTTTCAATAGTCCAAAGGTGCTTTTTGAACAGGCAACTAGACTTTCTTTGTTTTTGCTTGAAGACATTTTGCTTCTCATCTGAAGTGCCCTGCTTAGGAAAAAAGCAGATGCTGTGCATTCTGGAATGAGCATGCTACTTAAAATGCAAACTGCTGAAGTGGAGGTGATTATTACTCATATGATTCCAGATAGAACTTGTTCTCATTTGAATCTATTATGTAGAATTTTCCAGTGATGTAATTTGATGAGGATTATAGTAGGTAAGAAATCCAATAGAAATTATCCTCATTGACTTTTAAAAGCATTTGTACTTAACATAATTCAATTAGTGCAAGAAACCACTCTGGTAGTAGTGCTTGAGACCAATCTGTTATCATGAATGAAGTAGCCTAAGGACCACTCGGGACGACAGGCTAGTTAACAACAGGGTTTATTTAGAACAAGGCAAACATAGAATAACTTGTCCGGCTTTTATAGCCGGCAGCTGTTAGCGAGAGCCAATCAGGGGTGTTCATTTTGGCGCCGCGTCTAACCGGGACCAATCCGCGTCGTCTTCTGTTGACAGCTCAGGCTTCCGCATGGTCCGGTGTTTTGACAGCCGCGAGCTGTCAGTGGCTGCGCCTGCGCTGTGCGGGGAACTTTGACAGCTGTCAAAGTTCCCGCGTGTTTTCCTGTCAGACTGTTTTCCTTACTTTATACAATGAAGTATATTAGCTGTTTACATATATAGCACACCCCTTACCCCTCCCCTGGCGCGTTTCCTCCCCCTTGGGCGTTGGAGCCTGCCCACTGATAGTCTTTTAGGTAGGCGGGTGCTCTTCGGTTCCTGTTGGAGCGGCAGGGGGGTGGGGGATTGTCTGGTTCTGGTAGTTCGTTCCCCCGCTGTTCTTCTTCCTGGTTTGGTATAGGAAGTATTTCTGGGGGTGGTTGTAGCTCGAGTTCCATTGGTTGTTCTGAGTTGTGTGGCGGTTGTCTGGGTCTGAGTTGATCTATATGGCGGCGTATGTTACCATGGGTTTGTGTGGCTAAAAGATATGAAATGGGTCCGGTTTGTTTTAGTACTGTCCCTTGGACCCACTTGTTTTTATCCGTGTATGACCGTGCCCATATCAGCTGTCCTGGGTTAAGTGTGCGGGTTGGGTAGGGGTGCTCTTTCTCTTCCGGATATGTGTCAGGGTGCAGTCTGTCGAGTCGTGTTATTAGCCTCCTCCCCCATCTCAGTTCCGCTGGTGATTTGCCCGTTGTTGTGCATGGAGTTGTGTGTTGTGACAAGAGGAACTGGCTGAGACGCCTCTGCCAGTTCCCTTTAGCGAATTTTTTCAAAGCTTCTTTTGTGGACCGTACCATAATTTCAGCCATCCCGTTCGACGATGGGTGGAACGGTGCAGACGTGACCAGCCTAATACAATTCTTCATAGCGAACATCTGAAATTCACGAGAGGTGAATTGAGGTCCGTTGTCTGAAACTATGGTGTCTGGAAGGCCATGTGTGGCGAATATTTTTCTTAAGGCTTGAATAGTGGCTTCAGACGTTGTTTTTCTAAGGGGAGTGACTTCTAGCCATTTAGAATAGCTGTCCACTACAATTAAGAAACTTTGGCCCTGGATTGGTCCTGCAAAATCTAAATGTATACGTGACCAAGGGTTCCTTGTAGTTTCCCATTTGTGGATTGGTGCTTGGGGCGGCTCGTTTCGGGTCGCCTGACAGGTATAGCACCCTCCCACATATTTTTCTATTTGTTTATCTATGCCTGGCCACCATACATAACTTCTAGCCATCGCTTTCATCTTTACAATGCCTGGGTGTCCTTCATGTAAAATGTGTAATGTTTGGTCTATGTTTTTCTCTGGTATGATGACCCTATTTCCCCACAGCAGGCATCCCCTATGGGTGGAAATCTCATTTTTCCTGTTAAAATATGGTTGGAATTGGGGTTGTGGGTTTTGAGCTGGCCACCCTGTTGTGGCCCATTTGAGGATTCTGCTAAGTATTTTGTCTTTAGCTGAATTGTTGGCTATAATGTTTGCAGTCAGGGGGCAATCTGGAAGTTGGGAGATTGCTAGAATCAGACCAGCTGGGGCTGGGTCTGAGTCCTTGTTTTGCATGGGCAGTCTGCTAAGGCAGTCTGCGTGTCCTAATTCTTTTCCTGGTTTATGTATTAGTTGATAGGAATAGGCTGCTAAGAATGTGGACCACCGTAATATTCTCGGAGAGAGAATTTGTGGTGTAGTTTTATTCCAAGTGAATATGCCCAGCAGGGGTTTGTGATCAGTAAATATAGTAAATGGCCTCCCATAAAGGTAGTCATGAAATTTTTTGACCCCTGCAACTATTGCTAGGGCTTCCCTGTCTATCTGTGCGTAATTTCTTTCTGCTTTGGTCAGAGTGCGTGAATAGAAGGCTATGGGTCTTTGTGTACCATCCTTGAATAGATGACTTAACACAGCCCCGATTCCATAGGGAGAGGCATCGCAAGCGATGCATATTGGGGTGTCTTCTCTGAAAAGGGTGATAGTTGAGCTGTGACAGATAATCTTTTTTAATGATTGGAAACTATTCTCATGTATCTTGGTCCAGGACCAAACAGTACCCTTGTCCAGGAGCCTATGCAGGGGCTCAGCGATAGTGGCTTTATGGGGGATGAAGGCATGGTAAAAGTTTAATAATCCTAAAAAAGCTTGAAGCTCTTGTTTATTCCTTGGGCTTGGTGCAGTTTGAATAGCCCTTAGTTTTTCTGTGGTGGGGTGGATGCCCTGGCCATCTATTTTGTACCCTAGGAATTCAGTGGATGTGACTCCAATAGAGCACTTTTCTCGCTTAAGTTTGAGGCCGGCTTCTCTGAGCCGGCTCAGCACAGCTGACAGCCTGTCAGCTAAGTTTGCTTCGTTTTCTCCGGCGATGAGAACATCGTCGAAATAGGGGCAGACCCCGGGTATTCCTTTCAGGGTCTTCTCCATGATACCCTGAAATATACCCGGGGCCGCCGATATGCCGAATTGGAGTCTCTTTACTTTAAAGGCACCGCGGTGGGTGACAATTGTCTGGGCTTCCGCGGTGTCATCAGTGACAGGCAGTTGCAAATACGCCTGCGTGAGATCGAGTTTGGCGAAAATGGCGCCAGAACGGATGGAAGCAAATACGTCCCTTACCGCTGGCACCGGGTAAGCGTGGGGGCTGAGGGCTAGGTTGACTGTCGCTTTATAGTCTGCGCACACTCTCACTTCTCCATTAGGTTTAATTGGGGTGACAATAGGGGTCTCCCAGGTCCCCCCCTCCGTTGGTTCAAGCACCCCGAGACCTATGAGGCGATCAAGTTCGTTTTCTATTTTTTCTTTTAGGGCAGAGGGTACTCTCCTAGCTCTTATCTTAATTGGTTGGATTGCTGGGTTTAACTGTAAGGCGATGGGGGGTCCAGTGCCATCGAAGACGTCTGCATATTTGTTGCAAACGGCTTCTAGGCTGGGTGATTGAATTGTGTTTACCCCCATTATGGCGATCCCTAGCGGCCCGAACCAGTTTAACCCTATCAAGTTGGTGCGGTTCCCTGGTGTAACTAAGACCTCTAAGGGGCCCTTGAACCCCTTGTACTGCACTACGACCTTAGCCCTCCCTTCCAGAGGAATAGGGGTTTTCTGGAAGTCAGCTAGGTGTACCTGGGTTTGCCTCAGGGGAATTTGTCCCTTGCCTTGCCGACAGATCTCCTGATACGTTTTTAATGAAATTAAGGAGACTGCTGACCCTGAATCCATTTCCATGTGGCAGGGCACCCCCTGCATTTTTACCCAGATCTTAACCTTTGCGCTTAGGCTGTTTACCCTGTCAATTGTCTCTACCAGGGGCCCTGGCGGTTTTTCTCTGCTGGCCTGGGTAGCTGGCCTACCTGGGGAGTTTGCCTCCAGATCATGGATGTTGTCACGGCCCTTGCTGCGACACACCGGTTTGATGTGGCCGGTCTTTCCGCAATTGTGGCACTTAGCGTTTCTGAATCGGCAGCTTCCTCGGGCATGGTTGCCCCCGCAGCTGGCACAGGCGGCCCATTGCTCATAACGTGGCGGCGGCGGAGGGTGGTTCCTGGACCTTCGGCGGTCTGAAGTGTCGCCTCTCCTTGGTTGCCTGCGTTCCATTCTGCGCTGCAGGGCTTCTCCGTCGGTGAAATCCACCGACTCTTCGCTGTCGCTGAAGGTTGCGCTCTCTTGGAAGACGGTCGCTGGGCTCTCTGGGGTCGAGGTCGTCGGCTTCTTCTTGTGGCTGTGCTCGTAGGCCATGATTTCTCTGGTCAGCTCTGCCAGGCTCATGTCGGTTTTAGATGTTAGCTTCTTCTGCAGCTTCTCGTCCCTCAGACCGATCACCACCTGGTCTCTGATGCGGTCCTCCAGGTCGGGGAAGCAGCAGTTCCGTGCGGCTTGTCTGACCCCGGCGATGAACTCGTTGGCGGGCTCGTCCGGCCGCTGTTTCTTTTGGGCAAATTGGACCCGCCAGTACAGTTCTGAGCGAGCCGGCATATAGTACTTGTTCAGCTGGTCCACCAGGTCTGCGTAGGAGACTTCTGTGATGGGCACCGGGCTGAACAGGCCAACGGCGGCATCATACACTGGCGGTCCGCTGATGTATAGTAGAGCGGCGGCCTTTGCTCTGTCGTCAGTGATTTTACTGATGAGGAGGAATCCCTCGACCTGGCCTAGGTGTGATTGCCATCTCTCGGGATGGCGGGTATCAAATTCCCTCACACGCCCGAAGTTTGCCATGTCGTCCGGTCCTGGGTTGCTCCTATGGAAGTTAAAACTTCCCGTGACAGCTCTTGCCGGGAACTCTCTTCCTCGGCCGTGACTTCAGCTCCGGAGCGATCCCACCTTCGTCGCCAGTGAAGTAGCCTAAGGACCACTCGGGACGACAGGCTAGTTAACAACAGGGTTTATTTAGAACAAGGCAAACATAGAATAACTTGTCCGGCTTTTATAGCCGGCAGCTGTTAGCGAGAGCCAATCAGGGGTGTTCATTTTGGCGCCGCGTCTAACCGGGACCAATCCGCGTCGTCTTCTGTTGACAGCTCAGGCTTCCGCATGGTCCGGTGTTTTGACAGCCGCGAGCTGTCAGTGGCTGCGCCTGCGCTGTGCGGGGAACTTTGACAGCTGTCAAAGTTCCCGCGTGTTTTCCTGTCAGACTGTTTTCCTTACTTTATACAATGAAGTATATTAGCTGTTTACATATATAGCACAATGAATTTAAAGATTTTTAAATAGATCTTTGAATCAAAGTTTGTTTCTTTTTCTCCATTCTCCATCTCATTAAAAGCAGCTAAATCACTGTGATATTATTTGAATTTGTTTTAGAATGGCAAAAGGAATTGTCTTTTTTTCCATTTAGAATATAATTTTCTCTTGATTTGAAATTTTTCTAATGTTTTTGCTAAAGAAATTTGCTAAAAGTATATATTTTTATCTTAAAAAATAATTTAGGCTTTTTGTTTCTCTTAGGATTTCTTGTTACAGATATTTACTGTTTTTCGAATATTAATACAGCCAGAAATGTTTCCAAAAGATTGGACAGTGATGCGTTTAGTTGCTAACAAGTAAGATTTCTTAAACACAAATATAATCATAATATGGGTCTATTTTTATTGAGATTGTGTGCTTATTACTTTCTGTTTACAAAATGCCAACAAATTTCATTTCCTTATAATACAGCCAAGGAACCTCACAGCTTTTTCTAACCTTATGATCTTATTTGAATATAACTATTTTATTTTCTGTCTATCTATCATCTATTGTGCTTATAATTGATGATTAATGAGACTACCAATGAGACCTCTATATTATTCTAGTTAAACTTTAAATATTTCCCATCCTCTAGTGAATAACAAAAGACGTGCATTAAACTGAAAGTGTTTTTAAAATCAGCATAAAACTGTCCCATCAATAAGTTTCAAGTTGGCAGCATTCTCATGAGTCAAAACTTTGAATATTGTGTATTTAGACAGAATGAAATGCCTGTCTGTTTCCTCAGGGTCATCAACAAACTAGATTTTTTTAACACTGTTGCCTAACTATTCTTTGACAATATAACACAACAAACAAATAGTATGATTGCAAAAAAAAGCACTCAAGATGACAGAGGTGCAATCTAGGTGACATCCAAATTGAAACCAAGATCTTGTTATAATTTGAAATAAATCTGCTATGGAGTGGGGAGATGCCTAGACAGCTTCAGCTATTCATTTTTTCAGCAAAATCATTCCGACTTCCCTTTTTTCATTGAGTCAAATTATTTTAAATATCTATTGTTTTTTTCCCCATTAGCAATAGGCTATGACCAGTTCCTGCTGCTATTCTGTTAAAGCCTGGGGCAAGCAGTGGGGCATTTTTCTAATCAACAACAATAACAAAATAATACTGCAATGCAAGTTACAAACAATGTTTTCTGAATGAAATGATCAACCTTTGGGATTGTAGCAAAAATGGCTGCTTTAATTCTGACTGGTTCTGTATGCCACCATTGAATAATACTCATCATACTTTCATGCTAATTAGATGTTAGTTCAATTATATTATACCACTGCAATTAATTGTCTTTCCAATGTGTTAGTAAAGCATATTTATTATTCCTGGGTCTACTTCTCCCTGATCCCTACCCCATCTCCACAAATCCTCTGGTATTTTGATCATGTAGTGTATTTGCAGAATAATCCAGTTCAGGGAGCAAGACAGAGTTAATATTTGGGTAAGCACAAGAAAAAATCTTTGCAAAAAATGGATTTGCCTGAGAATGCCCAGGTATTTAAACTTTAATTCAATTATGCAAAAGCTCTGATGATATTAATAGCAGTCAGTGATTTTGAACAAAGAGAGAGAGAGAGAGAGAGAGAGAGAGAGAGAGAGAGAGAGAGAGAGAGAGAGAGAGAGAGAGAGCATTAGAGAGCATTAGAGAGCATTAGAGAGAGCACAAGTGTTTAAGTTTCAATTTCATGCCAAAGAAGAAAAAAAAAACAGTTGGGACAAACAAACCTAGCAATACACACTATGTGTTAACTAATTCTATTCCATTGTTCTCCCTAATACATTTTGTGAGTTTAAGAAATATATTGAGAATATTTCATAATCTTTACAGAGTGAGGTTCAAAGTAGGTATTATAAAATGTATAGACTCCTATTTCACACCATTTTAAATATTTATATTTGTGTAGCTTGTACTCTGTAAATGGTTTCTTATATTAATAAAAAAAATCAGAACAAATATATAAAACAATATGTATATTGGTATGTGAACAATTAAATATATAATCTATCTTTTGTTTTTCTACTAGTGTTATTATTACAACAGTGTTATATCTTTCTGATGCCCTTCGCAAAAACTTTTTAAATGAAAATTTTGATTACAAGGTAAGCTGGCAGTTGGTTTGCATTATTTTATGCATGTTTTTAGTTAAAGCATTTTTATAGTCTCCCATCTTAAACCAAATTCTAGATGCCTTACAATCAATTATGAAGCTCTTTCTTGTCAAATGCTTTTTAAAATTGTTTCTCCAGTTTAATCATCTTACCCCAGTTTATGTGTCAGCAGTAGCAGCTATTCTACAACAGAGATTAGAAGATATCTCAATATATCTAACATTTGATTAAAATGGGCTTTGCATTTAATATTTCATATTTGAGTGATGATGAATTAGAATTAATTTTGATTTGGACTTGTACTTTAAAACAGTTCTCCAGACTTGTATGATATAATAGGAGACAGACATCTGGAAAATTCTGGTTGTAGAAAATTTATTATTTATATATTTTAAAACATTTATATAATAAAAGTTTATACCAAACTCTGGGGAACTCCCAATTGATTTTATTGAATATTTGTCTTTACATCATCTAATTCCTTCTAACTGAAAATAATATTGGTCCTAAGCTCTGCTTTTATAATAAGATATGGTCTTTATAATATGGTCATATACAATACAGAGAAGAGCAACTAAGTTGATCAAAGGCCTGGAGACTAAAGGATATGAAAAATGGCTGTAGGAATTGGGTTTGGCTAGTCTAAAGAAAAGAAGAAACGGGGTGACATGATAGCAGTATTCCAGTATTTGAGGGGCTGCCACAAAGAAGAGGGGGTCAAATTATTCTCTAAAGCACCAGAAGGCAGGAAAAGAAACAATGGTTGGAAACTGATCAAAGAAGCAACCTGGAATTAAGCAGAAACTTCCTAACAGTGAGGAAAATTAACCAGTGGAACAGCTTGCCTTCAGAAATTACTCCAGAAATCTCAATCACTGGAGATTTTTAAGAAGAGACTAGACAGTTACTTGTCTGAAACGGTATAGGGGGCTGGACTAGAAGACCTCCAAAGTCCCTTCCAGTTCTATTCTATTCTGTTCTGTTCTATTCCATACAATACCATACAACATAATATATTTATAATAATATAATTTAATGTTTATAATAAGAGAGCCAGTTTTCTGTAGTGGTAAAGATGCTGACATGGAAACCAGGTTATTATGAATTCTAGTTATGTTTTGGGCATGAAAACTGGCTGATTAATTTTGGACTAGTCACTCTCTCAATCCATCAGAGATGTTTTCTGCAGGAAATACGAGGAGGATATATATTCACTGCTTTGTGTTATTTACAGAAAATAATAATGGTGGGATAAAATTCTAACAAATAAATATTCACCAGTCATTTTTGAAGCACACTGAGAAATATAAACAAATAAAATAACATTTACAAATATAATAAGTGAAAGAAATAAAAAGCAAAAATAAGCAAATTGTTTTCAGACACAGTAACATTTATTAGAAAAAATCAAAATGACATTGATATAAATTTACATATCAATATATTTTATGACAGTTTCAAAATTGGAATCAGTATTAAAAATAATCTGATTATTGTATAATCATTGACAGCTATTTATAATATGATTTCATTTATACATGTTGAACTTAGATTAGAAATGAAGTTGTGTCTAACTTGAAAATTTTAATAAATTTAACAAATCAGAAAAAAGTGAGAAGTTAAAAGTTAGATTCTATAACCTTGGAGAAATTCAAATTTGGATACAAGACAAAACTATTATATGTAATGTGATGTGATGTAATTCAATGCAACACAGTGCAATGCAATACAACACAACACAATACATACAATGCAATAATATTTACCAGAATTATTGGTCCTTAGAACATTGATACCAAACGTGAAAGAATGATCCAAACTAGTTTTTGCAGTTTTAACAAATTTTAGAAAATGAATTATCTATTTTGGCAATAATTACTAGAGTAATACACCAAGTAAAATATCTTGTACCAATTTTCTCTGAGTATAAATGTAAATCTGGTGTTTCTTCTTTCATTGATATTCTCATTATTTCATTAATGCTTTTCAGTTGTTCTGTTCAAATATTATTTTGACTTATCTATAAGTTGGTTAAATATGATTCATTAAGTAATTTAAGAACTGCTATTCCTTTGATAATGCAGTTCTTAACTTACTTTCTTTTTGGGAAGCACCCAGCCTGGCACAGAGGAGGGATCAAGTGTAGAGTTAGCTTGTAGTCACTGAACAAATGCAAAAGGGCTAGGAGTGACATGCCCCATTCTTGGAGCCTTATCTAGAAGTCGGCTGTTCCCAGGAGTTGGAAGTCAGATTGGGGAAATTTCAGAATCATAGGCAAAACATAAAAAAGTAGTTAGATCAAACTCTGCATGTGGGGGACTGGTGGTTTGTTCCTGATATCACTTGATGAATCATATTTAACCAACATAGATAAGTCAAAATAAATATTTGAATTTTGTGTGGTAGGTTTTTTGAATTCTATTTAATTCCATCTTTCAACTTATAAATGATCTTGGGTATGTAAGATAAATATCTGTTATCTAGCTCAGGGCTTTTCAACCTTTTCAGAGATTGTACCACTTTTAGGACATGACAATATTCAAGTACCACTAGTGCTTAGCAAGGGGTCAAAAACATGACTAAAAAAGGGGGGATTTTTGGTTGTACTCTTAGATTCATTTGTTGTTATAGAAATGGCTAGTTTACAATATGAAAAAGTACAAAGTTGAGGTTCAATATTAATGCTTCCTTCTACTGCAATAGAGAAAGTCAGAAGTCAATGCCTTTTCTTTTTCTCTTCTCCCCCTCACTTTTTTCCTTTTTTCTTTCACCCTTCACTCGCAAAAGCCCCCGTCTCTCTCTCTCTCACACACACACTTCTCCCAGAAAGCATTCCCCCCCTCTCTCTTTCTCCTCACCACTTCTCTAACAAAAGCCTTTTCTCTTCTGTCTCTTTCTCTGGAGTCTTTCCCCCCCCTACCTTTCCAGCCAAAACTGCCTCCTTTTATAGCTTCTTCAGTCTCTACCCTCCCTCCTCCTCCTTTCTCTCCCGGGTGTGCCAGAAGTGCTGATCCTGGGGACTTTGTCTTGGCCCTGCAGCTCCCAAGTACTCTCTCAAGGCAAGTCCTGTGCTGCACCGCTTTGGCTTGTTTCCTCTCCCGCTACTCTTGTCTAGGCTAGGCAGGGTCACGTACCACCTGCCAGGTGCCCATGTACCATTGGTGGTACGCGTACCACTGGTTGAAAAGCCTTGATTTAGCTATATACTAATAGTATCTTTAAAAGAAACACAATGATTAAATTATTGTCTATTTGCAGATTTGGGATTCCTATTTTTACCTTGCTGTCATATTTATAAATCAGTTGTGTCTACAGTTAGAAATGTTCACACGTTCTAAAAAGAAAAAAGTACTAGAAAAGTAAGTATAATTGTTGGCTTTTTTAAAAAATAGAGAAAATCTTTGTATCACTTATCTTTTCTATGCAAAATTTTATTAAGATTGAAAGTTGTCAAAACTGTGAGATTTGCTGTTGATTATTACTGAGAGACAGAATGTTGTTTTTCAAGGCAGAATTGTTTGAAGTACAATTGATTTCTTAAGTATGTTTTAATGGGATGTACCTGACAACATGCACAGTGCTCTTGAATAAATCTCTTTTTAAAATATTTTATTAATTTTCTAATATTACAATTAACATATTTGAAAAGAAACGTGGCGACTGGGTACAATAATTCCATTACATTTAAGTTTCATCGATACAAATCTCAAAATATTACAATAACTAATTCCCTCTGTTTCCCCCTTTATTATTATTCTTCATCATTTCCAAGTTTTAAGTGACCCCAATTTTTATCACAATTCCCCCAGAGTTTGAAGTTCTGAATACACTTCTTATCTATACAAACTACTCACCATCAACTAATTAATAATACAGATGATATTCTTATTTTCTAATAATTCTCAGGTTTCTTAAAATCTCCAATATTAATAGCCAAGATTACTTTTGCCACACTTATTTCATCACAATATCTTATATTCAAATCTTAATTGTTTTTAACAGTCAATCTTTTAACCCATCAGTGACCTAATAAGCCTTTCCCAGTTTTAATTTTCCCTTGATATTTAAATTTTTAATTATCCATAATTCCTTTATCTCCATTCCTCACAAAATCTAGTATTTAAGATACACATCTAATATATAGGCTCTTATCATCTACCTTAACAAATTAATAAAACAATATAAAATTCTTATTTTAATATTTATACTTCTGAATTTTGCATAGCCCAAATTTTCTTTATCTCACACCATTACAATGTTTTATGTTCAGAATATATATTTTATTTATTTGTATATATTCTACTTTTGATCTCATGTGTAAATCAAAACCCTATTTCTTTTCAGTCTAATTCTAGCTCTCTTTTTTTGCCAAATCATCTTCCGTGTCTTTGCTTTTAAGTCATCAAGCAGATCTCCTTGTGTTGTGTTGTGTTGTTGTAGCTATTGTTTGGTGTTGAAAGGACCATCCACTTGCCATTTTTTTAAGAGGACTAGCTGATCTGGCAGGTTGTCTCCTTGTTTTCCCATCTGGACGTAGTTGTCCTAAAGTATTTATCTTCTCTTTCATCTGTTTTTCTTTTGAATCTTCAGATTCCTTCTGATTTATAAGAAAAGTCCTTTCTTTTTTTCTCTATTATCAATTTCTTTTCTGTATCTTCCATTATCTGTATTTATTGAATAGTTGAATCTTTTGTTGTGGCATTTAATTGTTCCACTTTTTCTGTAGACTTCTGTATAGATGATTCTTTAGTTGAAATCATAGTTTGAGTGTGAGTGTCCAAGCTGCTTTCTTGTTTTTCCTGCCATTTCTTATTTCATCTACAGCTGTGAGGAGAGTTTGAAAAATTGCTTTTAGGATACAAAGAGATTGTTGCTGTTCTTCTTCTGTGGGAGAGATCCATTACTGTTTTTCTTCCATTATAGTATATTAAATCTGAAAGCTTACAGTCAGAAAGTCCACTAAATGAAAAACAGAGCTGAATTTCTTCCACCTGGTGTTTCAAGGTTGAATATATCTTACCTCTTCTCTAAGCTGTCAACAAGCCCCTGTTTGACAAGTCCCTGACAATAACAGGTTAAAATTTCAAATTCAGCCAGCAGATGTCACCCCAGAGCTGTTCTGTTCCAGCCTACGACTGGCCCTGTTTGAATGTCAGGGACAACCCCTTTTTATAGTCAACAGGCTGGAAAAACCCAACCAAATTTATTTACAAAGAAATCAAAAGTTCAAACAAGAGTTAAACCAAAAGTTTAAACAAGAGTTAAACAGGAATAACAGACCAGGACTCTAGCAGAAGATCTTCAAACAGTTGCCTTCAGCAACCAGCACCTCCCACACCTTCCCCTTTTATCAGCAGTCCCAAGGCTTCTCGTTGCCTTCTCCTCCTCTCACCAAGTTGCCTCATTGCCTTTCTCTGTTCTACTCTGCTGGATTGCCTCCTGCTCCTAGCGTCCCTGAATAGATCCAGCTGTGAATCATCTACGTCCAGTACCTCGTGCTCACACAGCCGAGTCTAATGAGGAACATGACGGGAGGGGCCAGGCTGAGAGTCCTGCAGTGCATCAGAGCCTCCCTCTGACACCAAAGCTCTCCAAACCCCTCCTCCTCCTCCTCTTCAGAATCATCAGACTCAGCTGCCAGTATCACAGGCTGACGCTGAATCATAACAAGAGCTATTTTGATCTTTTCAGTTTTTTCTTTTTTTTAAAGGAAAAAAACGCCCAAATCTTCAGTAAAAACAGTAATAAAAATCAGAGAGCAGTAAAAAATAGAAAATTAAAAATCTTATAATCCACCATTTTTAGGAAATAGAGTTCCAATTAGGATCCTAGTATTTTTTCAATGTTTTAAACACTCCTGGGTAATTGATCGCTGCTATTTCTGGAGGGAGGGTTAAAATCCACTTCCCTCACTACGGGGGGGGAATACTTTAGCAGTATATGCAGGTAAATAAGTAATTAGGATACAAGAGGGTTAGATCTCACCCAGTCTCTTCCATGCTGCTTTAAGAATGTCAGGTGGTAGCTGTGACTTCGGCTGTCTGCAGCCTTGTGGTGGACCATATCTCTATGGTTGGCCTTTCATCTGCCGGTCTGGAAGGATTTGCTGGCTCTAGCAGAAGAGTTGCCACTCTCCTACAATTCAGCAATGGCGCCACCTTGCTGGTCACCTCTATGGGGTGACTTTTGACCCTATTCAGGGTCCCCCAGCAATCCGAAACTGGATAGGGGGAGACGGAGCTCGTCTTCCTGGTGGCTGCGCGGCAAACTGGAAGTCCACTCTTGAATAAATCTTATCTAGTTTACAGTATGTTGACTATATGCCATAATCATACCAATGATTATAGCTCACTGAAATTAATGGAGATAACTTGTAGGAAAATATCCAGGGTTTTTTTTCTTGTAGAACGCTCAGAACGGAGTTCCAGCATCTTTTTTTGATGGCTTTTTTTCAACTTTTGCACAAGCTGTTCTACTCCCTCTATTGGCTTTCAAAAGCCAATAGGAATTGCTGCTGAGCGCGCCAAAAGACCCGGCCGGCAAACGTTGCACATGCAAGTTGTCTGCAACGAAGGGGAGTTGGCAGGAACTTTGCACCCCTCCCTGCTGCCCAACTACACAAGCTCCTAATTGTAATAAGAGAGGACCAGGAGTGGGAAGTGGGGAGCAGCACTTAATTCTGCCCTGCCAAAAAAGCAGAGTCCATGTGCACTCCTGTCTTGTGCTCACCCATGTCAGCCAGCATGGAGAGCCTGGCACCGAAGCACGGAAAACATGTGCACCTGCCTTGTGCTCACCTCGTGTCAGCCAGGCTGACCAAAAGTCAGAAGGAGAAAACACAGTGGCAAAGAAACCCGCTCCTCAAATAACTCACATTTGTCAAGTCCACCCTGCCCTCTGTGAGACCCTTGGCCCAATGGGGAGGTGAGGCCTGGAGAACACGATTTCCTTCTCCACCTCTTTTTAATGGTAGTCCTGAAGATACCTGGAGATGGGAGAGGCAACACTATGGTGCTGTGGGAGCCGCGGGGCCCACTCTACATGGCGGGACTGCATGGGGCAGGCGGTGGGGCAGAGGCGGCGCTAGTGGGGCAGTTGCAGGTGCTTGGTGCAGAGGTGGCATACCTAGGGTGCAGCGGACAGCTGACCTTCCATGGGCCAGGCCAGCTGGTGGCCTACCCGGTGCTGGACCTGCACCACCACTGCCTTGCCCTGTGCACCTACGTGGTCACCCTGGAGCACCTGGCCTGCAATGCCTGCTGCCATCTTGGCCTGCCTGCCACCCATGCCCTCCTGCCGCCCTGCACCAGCATTTAGCTCAGTGACTGCAAGCTCTGCCCCATCGGTGTGCATTGCGGCTGGTGCTGTGGGAGCCGCGGGTCCCGCTCTACATGGGGCTGCATGGGGTGGGCAGAGGTGGTACTGGTGGGGCGGCTGGGTGTGCTGGGTGTGGAGGTGGCACGCATGGGGCATGGTGGGCAGCTGACCTTCCATGGGCCGGGCCAGCTGGTGGCCTATCTGGTGCTGGACCTGTGTCACCGTCTCTTCGCCCTGCATGCCTATGTGGCTACCCTGGAGCACCTGGCCCATGATGCCTGCCACCGCCTTGCCCTGCCCACCGCCCTCACCCTCCTACCACCCCGCACCGGTATCTGGCTCAGCGACTGCAAGCTCTGTACCATCAGCTTGCATTGCGGGAGACATATCACCTCCCACAGATTGGCCCTGAACTGCTGCACTGACTTAACCTGGTTTGACCACATTGTCCCGTGTGGCCTGGAGGGCTGGGGGTCCCCTCCCTCAGCCAGGAACTGTGTCTCATGGCTACTATTTTAGTGGTTATCTGGATTCTTGCAGATTTTGTACATATATCTGAAGTGGTAATCTTAAGCATTTTTTTCATAAATTACTTAAGGATATGCAACTATATTTTCTCATATTTATCTAATGTTACTCTTGCATCTACTTTTTTCAATCCATTTTCTTTCTGTCATTAATTCCCCAAGAATAAGATACCGTATTTTCCAGCATATAAGATGACTTTTTAACCCATGAAAATCTTCTCAAAAGTTGGGGGTTCGTCTTATACGCTGGAAAATAGTACATAAATCAATCGAGCACCCCCGTTCTTGCAAAGCAACTTCAAGCCTCCTTAGTCCAGTCCCCCCTCCAACATGACTCTCCCTTCCCACCCCCAAGAGCCTCTAAGCTCCTTCCCCTCCCCCTTGCAAACGCCAGAACCTGGGAGCGGCAGGAAGCCCCTCTCCCTTGCCCAAGCAGCATCTGAGCATAAGCAGAGCACGCCCTGCTACCCGCTATCTCTCCCGGCAGTCTGGACAGCAGTACTTGGCAGCCTGGCACCCCTCTCACCCACAGACCACGCAGCGGCCCTCACCAGCCGGCCTCAGCATGGCTGCCCCAAGCCCGGCTCTCCAGCGCGTCTTCCGGGTCCGCCTGGCCAACCGCCTCCTGGGCAGGGCTTGGCTCCAGATGCGGTGGCTGCTCCATCTGCAAATGTGCTCTCAAAGCCAGATTGCGCTTGGCTGTGCAGGCTGCCGAAAGGCAGGGACTCAGAGTTCCCACGGTGGTTGCGGTGTCTGGCATGCCGTTTGCAGAGTGTGGCCTGGAAGAGTGTGAATGAAGCTCTTGCGTTTATTCCAAAGGGTGGGTGGAAGGAAAAGCCCCTTTGGGCTTCAGAAGGGAGGCTTTGCACCATCTGCATCAGACGGGGCTGAATCGGGCTTGTGTCGGACACTTGGCAACTGGCATGTAAGTATTTTCCGGCATATAAGACGAAAAATCTTGAAAATCTTCTCAAAAGTCGGGGGTCGTCTTATACGCCCAGTCGTCTTATACGCCGGAAAATACGGTATGTCAATTGTAAGCTCCTCATAGCACAGTTCTATATCATTGTTAAAATACACTGGGCAATTATGGACATATTTATTCATATTCATAAATAGATTGAATTGTAACACTTTCCCCCTCACCTAAGCCTGTTCTCTTGTGTGTATAATTTGAACATAGCCAGGCCATTTTTTATCAGCAGTTGCAAAGAAATAGAAACAAAATGTTTAACTTATATATTAACAACAATTTCTTTACAATTCATTATCTTGTCAGTAATTGACTCCATCAATTAAACACATATATGTTGAAGGCAGCATATGCATTTATATTAGACTTCTATTATCTCCCACTGCTAGTGCTTCCAAAAGGAAATCAATATATGTCATACTATATATGCAAAAGTTGTCTCCTCAACTTTTGCATATATAGTGCAACACATCATTTTCCAAGTAGACAAAAAAATAATATTCCATCTTTACTATGCCCACCTGCAGTATATAAAGCTATCCCACAATTTTTCACCCCTATAGCAGCCTACTATGCTGTCTTCATGATAAATTTGATAAAACAGAACTTAGTGTTCTAAGTTCATCATGAGCTAAGTCTGATGAAAATAACTATTTTGACAGGGATGAATTAATAGCATGCATCTCATTCACTTGAACCAATGTGATCATATCTTTAAAATGGTATGTGTAAACCATCAATAATGTGGTTGCTAATATAGGTAGTTCCGGCTTATGAGCTTTTTGTATTTAAGGAGATGCTCACAACAAATTCTAGTTTATTTGGTGAATGCCTGAAAGATGCATTACTTCATCTAAGCCAAAAACAGGTGAAAAAACTAAAGGCAATTATGAACTAAACTTGGCTCAAAGCTCAAAAATTTGCTGGATGAGAATTGGACAAAACTTTGGAATTTACTATGAACATTTGCCTTAAATACAATAAATTAAATTTATGTTAAGAATTGAATATATAATTTTTAAATTATATGAATAAATATTTAAATAAAAATATACAAATAAAAGATTAACAAGATGAGAGTTCCGGCACCTTTTTTTTTTAGAAAAAAAGCACTGAAAATATCAATTCAAACCCTAAGAAGAATGTACTTGTTAGAAATGATGACGTATGTAATTAAATCTTTGCTTTGTTTGCATCAATGATTCCCACATTATAGACAAAAGGTGTTTATAACTGATATCACTTTGATTCTTTACCAGTAAGAACATATAAGGAGCAACATCAAACCATCTGTAATAATATCTGCAGCTGTCTACCACAAATGCTTGTCTGTTACTGGATGCAGGCACAGTGTTTGAATAGTTCAAGAAATGTTCTTTTTGTGATGTGTTGTGGTTTTCTAGCTGCTTTTCATTTCATTTATGAAAAATTCTGTTGGATTGTTTTCTCTATAATAACTGCTGCTAACATACAAAACGTATGTTTCATGATAGAGTGAGATTATTAATTATCTAATCTGATTTTTAAAAAATGTAACAGATATGGTGATATGCGGGTGACAATGGGATGTGAAATCTTCAGCATGTGGCAAAATATAGGTAAGATTAATTATGTGGCTTAAGTTTTAAATTTGCATAAATGTTTGACTTTCAATATGTGTGTTTAGAAAATGTTTTATGCAAAAATGTTCATTCAGTACACTAAAAAGGTCAGTACTGTTCATGTCGCCTAGTTCATTGGATGTGGGCAAAGCAGCCTATGAATTAGAAATACTAGCTTATATGCAATAGTTTCAGAAGTTTGGCATAAAATTGTCAGGTGCAAATAGCTAAACTCACATGTGATGAGTTTAATTAGCTGTTTCATTGCTGAAGCCTATATATATAGGAATCTCCTCAGATTGATGTCTTGCACCTAGTTGAAACTAGATAAAGTTCAACAGCATTCAAAGAAGGTTGGACTTCGCCCTCTTGTTCCTCCTTTGAATTCTTCCCTTGGCCTGGGCAGTCTCTCTCCTACAAAAACTGGGCTTTAGTGATTCCTAAGGCACGGTGGCCAAAATGTGCCAAAACTGATTGGTATTGTGTACTTACATGGGAATTTGGCATATTACATGAGTATACTGTGTTTCCCCCAAAATAAGACCCGGTCTTATAATTTTTTTGCCTCCAAAAGAGGCACCAGGTCTTATTTTCGGGGGATGTCTTACATACTTATCTTAGGACTGCTGCAGCCACTCCCCAACAACTGTTGCGCCTCTGCCCAAGTTCTTCTGCAGCCAGCTGCCTCATCGCACCACTCATGCCGCTGTCGCCACTCTCAGCAGGATGGTGCTGTGATCAGCGGCAGCGGCGCAATCAGCATGACGAGCCATGCGTCCTCCTGCCATGAGAGGTGATAGCAGCGTAATCAGCATGACAACTCATGTGGCCTGCTGCTGCGAGTTGTGGAAATGGCATGATTGTCGCGGCAAGCCATGTGGCCTCTTTCTACAAGCAGTGGCACCAACACAATGTGCCACATGGCTTGCAGCCAGAAGTGGTCACAGAAGAACTTGGACAGCAGCGTGACAGGTGTCGGGGTGTGGGAGGCCTGACTGCAGTGGTCCTAAGGTAAGCGGTTGTGGGGCATGTGGGGCAGTTTCACTCCCCCATCCCCACCCTAGCTTGATTTTTACATGTGTGCCTCACCCCAAAACTTATATTAGGCGCACACGTAAATTTCAAGCTAGGTCATATTTTGGGGATAGATATTATTTTTGGGATAGGTCTTATTTTGGAGAAAACATGGTAATTAAAGGCTGGTAACCAAGCACCAAAAGTGTTCCAGCAATTCTGTCCATCCTACTTATTTGTTGTTCTGCTTCTCTCAGCCCCTAAGCTTTATTGAGCAGGATCTCTCCTAGCATCCATCTCCCAACTTCCTAGACTCCCCAGGGTGAACAGAAATGCATTCTGGGGAAGGGATGGTTTTAAGTAGTTGATAGATTTCACATTAATGCAACATGTGCAATTGAAATTTCAAAAACTACTAGAAATTATATGGACAGAATAATCTTTACTTTTCATTTTCTATTATAACTATGTAAGTTGAGCTAATTTGCATCTTTCTTATTTGTTGTTTTATTTGTATTCATTTATAGAAAAAACTGTTGGAAAAACTACTGAGCAAAACAGACTGTACATTCTTAGCATAATTTCAAACATAAATCTTCATCAAACTACAGGGTTTTTTTCACCAGTATTTTGTTCTTGAGAATAGTTTCATTCAATTTATCTCCTTACCTTTTAGGAGAACACAAAATCCACTTCATCCCAGCACTTATTGGCCCTTTCTTAGAAGTGACACTGATACCTCAGCCTGACCTGCGGAATGTTATGATTCCTATTTTTCATGATATGATGGACTGGGAGCAAAGACACAGTGGTAACTTTAAACAGGTATTTTAGGGGAAGATAAATTAATTTTTCAAACTAATCATTCTTAGACAACAATACATCATTATGTTATGCTTGCTTACTTGTTTCAATTAAAATTATAATCTAATCAATTATTTTCCTGAGTTAGTATATTTTAATTTTACAAATAGTTAAAAGGAAAAAAGTGTGTGAGCTTGACAAGTGAATAAGGTTATTTATGATCATCAAACACATAATTTACTACCAGCACTAGACTAGACTAGACTAGACTAGACTAGACTAGACTAGACTAGACTAGACTAGAATAGAATAGAATAGAATAGAATAGAATAGAATAGAATAGAATAGAATAGAATAGAATAGAATAGAGCTGGAAGGGACCTTAGAGGTCTTCTAATCCAGCCCCCTGATCAAGCAGGAGAACCTATACCATCTCAGATAAGTGACTGTCCAGTCTTTTCTTAAAAACCTCCAGTAATGGAGTGCCCATGATTTCTGAAGGCAAGTTGTTCCACTGGTTAATTGTCCTCACTGTTAGGAAGTTCCCCCTTAATTCCAGGTTGCTTCTCTCTTTGATCTGTTTCCAATTTATGGGTTTTACAAAATAGCCTAGTTGTTTGTGAATTTTATAAATGTTTGCCTGGCCTAACTTCACTTTATAGGTAGTCTTTGAGTTACACTCCCTTTAAGAGAGTGCTCCTAATCTCAGCTCATTGCCTGTATAAAAGACAACTGGGAGCCAGAAAGCTTGCTGACTGATAGGAGATCAAATATTTATTTCACTCATTAAAATGCAAATCAAATGAAAAAGTGCTGATTTTGTATGTTTTTCCACTGACAAAGAAATGATTAGTCTATAATTTTAATTTTAATGTTAAGTTTATTTTAACAGAGAGAGAATAACAACAAAAAATCCAGAAAAACACATTTCAAAAAAGTTATAAATTGATTTGCATTTTAATGAGTGAAATAAGTATCTGATACCTTATCAATCAGCAAGATTTTTGGCTCCCAGGTGTCTTTTATACAGGTAATGAGCTGAGATTAGGAGCACTCTCTTAAAGGGAGTGTAACTCAAAGACTACCTATAAAGTGAAGTGCTCCTAATCTCAGCTTCTTATCTTTATAAAAGATACCTTTCCACAGAAGCACTCAATCAATCAGATTCCAAACTCTCCACCATTGTCAAGATCAAAGAGCTGTCCAAGGATGTCAGGGACTGTAAACCTACACAAGGCTGGAATGGTCTACAAGACTATCACCAAGCAGCTTGGTGAGAAGGTGACAATAATTGGTGTGATTATTCACAAATGGAAGAAGCATAAAATAACTGTCAATCTCCTTCAGTCTGGGGCTTCATGCAAGATCTCACCTCATGGAGTTTCAATGATCATGAGAATGGTGATGTCAGAATCCATTTCATTTCTAACTATCTCTTCTGTGCAAAACCCAAATCCCACCTTCCTCTGGATTCTGCCATTCTCAAGGAGAGAGAACAAGCATGGGGTTTTATTGCTTTCACTTCCTTCCTTAAATGTAATCTTTTGTTTATTCCACCTGCCTGCTATCTATCACAATATAATCTCTCCCTCTTATCTTGCGGGCAGTTAGGAAAGGGGTTGGAAAGGTAGGAATGAAAGCCTCCAGAATCTGGGTTGTGTCTCTGGATGAAATGTGAGGGGGTGGAAATGATCCTGCTACGAATGGACTGTTGTCTCTCTTTTCCCATGAGGGGCTTACCCCCTGGTGCTTGGCTGATCTGGAACTGACCAAATGAACTGTGGGGTGGGGTTTGCTTGGGGACACTTTAAAAATATCGATCTGTGAGGGGATTCCTCAGATCCTGTCTATTATGCCTGCTGCACCCACTGCCTCATCAGCCTGACACTGGTGGGGAATTTGGGCATTCCAGTGAGGAGACTAAAACAAGCAATCTCCTTTGGCTAGTTAGATGAGTCCATAGCAGGGGGGGTCCCAGATACCCTAGCCACCTTACCAGTTCACCTGTCCCTGGGGGCTCATGAGGAAGACATAATGTTTGCAGTGACACCAGGCATGGAATGTCCAATGATTTTAGGGTTGGAATGGTTAAACAAATGGAACCCCTGGGTAAATTAGAGGACAGCAGAATTCAACTTCCCAGAGGGGGAGAATAGGAACATAAAACCCCAAAGCACCCCCCCCCCAACCCGAAGAGAGGAGACAGCATCAGTGGGGGAAGAGAAGAGCTACCAGAAATACCGGAAGAATACCGAGACCTTGCTGAAATTTTCAGTGAGGAACAGGTGGATGAACTTCCCCCTCATCGACCCACAGACTATGCTATAGAATTCAAACCCGGGGCAAAACTCCCAAAGCCCAGGATGTATGCCATGAGCCCAAAAGAAATGGTGGTGATGGAAAGATTCATTTAAAAAAACCCTAGAAAGGGGATTAATGGAACCTGCCAAACCCAAAGTGGCTGTCCTGTTCAGGGAGAAGGATGGCACTCTTTGTGCATAGATTATAGATCTCTTAACACAATTAGTGAATGTAATCTGTATCCCCTACCCCTAATGAAGAATATGCTATCCCATCTATCAAAAGGGAGGATTTTTACCAAACATGATCTGAGAGAAGCATACTACCGCATTAGGATTAAGGAAGGAGATGAATGGAAGACTGCGTTCAATTGCCCAATGCGTTGCTACCAGTTCAAAGTCCAGCCATTTGGACTGCAAGGGCCCCCCACAGTTTTTATGCAATGAAGTGGTAAGAGAGCACCTATATAAGGGGGTCCTGGTTTACCTAGATGACATCCTTATCTTCACTGAGACCAAAGAGGAGCATGTTAACGTAGTCAGAGCAGTTTTGAAAAAATTGCAGGCCGCCCACCTATATGTGAAATTATCGAAATGTGAATTCCACTAGGAAAGAATAGACTACCTGGGGTATCACATATCCCCACAGGGCATCGAAATGGACCCTGAGAAAGTCAGGGCAGTATTAGAATAGGCACTGCCCCCCCAGCACATGGAAGCAATTGCAAACTTCTACCACCAATTCATTCTTTCGTTTGCCCAAATAGCCCTGCCCCTCAGAAACTTGTTGAAAACGAAGGGGGGGAGTGTCCCCAGTGCAACCCAGCCAGCCCTTGAAGTGGACAATGGAATGTCAACCAGCATTTGAGAGGCTAAAGAGACTTTTTTCTGCCGAACCTGTACTGAGACACCCAGATCCTGATAAACCCTTTGTAATACAGGCAGACGCTAGCAATTTGGAAGAGAGACTAAGAGATTGTTTAGTCTGTGGACTCCGGAACCAAGAGCTCCAACAGAAATTGTTCACCAAGGAGACTCTCTCACTACAAGAGGCGTTGAAGGTGGTCATGGCAAACAAAGCTGCCGGAGAGGCCGTTAAAGCGCTGCAGCCCTCCAAAAGCACTTCAAGCACCGAAGCCGTCCACCACAAGGATGCCAAATGGATGGAAGACATTGACTCTGACTACGAGGTCGACAAGCTACAGAAGCACCAGGAGAAGGGACCGTGGCCAGTTGACAAGGCAGTTCTGTGCCTTAGATGCATGGGCTGTGGAGGCCGCCATCAACGCATGGAATGCTGATTCTGAACAGCAACATGCCAAGAGTTTGCGGATGTTTTCAGTTCAAGCCTAGGAGAGTAAAAGGGCCCTCCGATAGCTTTCAAGCTTGATCCCCTAGTAACGCCAATCCGGGTCAAGCCTCATCGATTGCCTTTCGCTTTAAAGCCCAAAATCAATGCAGAGCTGGATAAGCTGGTCAGTTAGTGGGTATTGCAGCCTGTAGATAGTGGGGTGTAGGAGACCCCCATAGTTACTCTACTTAAGGCCAATGGAGAAGTACGCATATGTGCTGACTATAAGTGCACCATTAACTGGGCACTTCAACAGCATGTGTACCCAGTGCCAGTTGTCAGCCATATTTTGGTGTCTTTGCAGGGAGGCCACGTGTTCGCAAATTAGATTTGGCACAGGACATGGATTTGTTTAATGATCATAGTGACTCACTTAACAACTACAGCCCAAAAAGTCATAAAATTGGATAGATCACATGGTGACCCATTTAATGACTAGCACAACTTATGAATGTAATTCCAGGCTCCCTTACAGTCATATAGTGAGGGAAAAAATTATTGATCCCCTGCTAATTTTATATGTTTGCCCACTAACAAAAAATGATCAGTCTATAATTTTAATGGTAGGTTTATTTTAACAATGAGAGACAGAATAACAAAAAAAATCCAGAAAAATGAATTTCAAAAAAGTTATGAATTCATTTGCTTTTTAATCAGTGAAATAAGTTTTTGACACCTTCGCAATACATGACTTAGTTCTTGGTGGCAAAACTGTTGCTGGCAATCACATAGGTCAGACATTTCTTATAGTTGGCCACCAAGTTTGCACATATCTCAGGAGGGATTTTGTCCCACTCCTCTTTGCAGATCCTCTCCAAGTCATTAAGGTTTGGCAGTTCGAACCTCCACAGATTTTCTATGGGATTAAGGTCTGGAGACAGGCTAGGCCACTCCAGGACCTTAGTGTGCTCCTTCTTGAGCCATTCCTTTGTTGCCTTGACTGTCACTGCCATGCTGGAATATCCATCCATGACCCATTTTCAATGCCCTGGGTGAGGGAAGGAGGTTCTTACCCAAGATTTGATGGTACATGGCCCTGTCCATCATCCCTTTGATGTGGTGAAGTTATCCTGTTGTCTTAGCAGAAAAACACCCCCAAATGATAATATTTCCACTTCCATATTTGATGGTAGGGATGGTGTTCTTCAGATCATAGCAGCATTCCTTCTCCTCCAAACACAGCGAGTTGAGTTGATGCCAAAGAGCTCAATTTTGGTCTCATCTGACCACAACACTTTCACACAGTTCTCTTCTGAATCATTCAGATGTTCATTGGCAAACTTCAGACGGGCCAGTACATGTGCTTTCTTGAGCAGGGGGACCTTGCAGGCACTGCAGGATTTCAGTCCTTCACAGTGTAATGTGTTACCAATTGTTTTCTTGATAACTATGGTCACAGCTGCCTTGAAATCACTGACAAGATCCTCCTGTGTAGTTCTGGGCTGATTCCTCACCTGTCAAAACCCACTTCAGCCCACATCTTAAGAAAGAAGGACTCTTGGAGACAAGATTTTCCAAGCAGGAACTTTTACTAAGAAATAGGAGAGTCTATTAGGGCTTTTACTTTGATGGCTTCGGGCATGGAGGAAGCTAATATAGTCACTATCTTAAGGATGGGTGGAATGGATCCACTTACCAATGTTTCTCCCTCCGAGCTGTCTTCCGAGGTGTCCACCGCCCCTGCGGTGTAGGCAGGAATCCCATCCCAGTCCTTGGCAGGGTTTGGGGACTTTACAGCCTGTGTCCCCCTCACGGCAGGTTCTTTTGGGTTGCCTTCGCTAGCTTGTGTGTTTGCTCAAGTGGTGGGCGGCCCCATAGTTTTCCCCGGTGGTGCCTTTTTAGTAGGTCTATCTCCGCCTCCTCTGCCAGGACATACCAGTCATTGAGATGGTGTGGGTCTCCTCGAGGCAGGCAAGTGTCATACAGGTCCTACTTTAGCCTGTCTTTGAAATGGCTAAGGAGGATGTCTTCCAGCCAGTTCAGCTTCCTGGCAATGGCTCAGAATTCTTGGGTATATTCAGCCACCGGCTGTCTGCCCTGCCTCACCATTTTTATTCTCTCCCGGGCATTACAATCAGCCAAAGGGCCCTCAAACCACCTCCTCAAGGATGACATGAATCAGTTGAAGCCGTTGAGTTCTGGGGCGTTGGAGTCATGCAGGTTCACCACCTAGTGTGCAGCCAGTCTGTCCAGGGCAGATTGCATAATATGGATGTGGGCTTTGTCACTGGAGATATCCCATCTGTATTCTTTCATATAGCTGAGGACTTGGGTTATGAAAAAACCCCAAGCGTGGTGGCTGTCCCCTGAATTTCGCTTCCAGGGACAGTAGTCTTAGAATGGATCAGTGTCTGTGCAGTGGGCGGTATTGCCCCCATCCTGATCCCTGTCTGTGGTTTGGCAGGGGGGTGCTGCTAAGGTGGCAGCTCCTGGTCCAGCGGATGGCTCCCGTGTTGCAGGTTCCAGATCCCTGCAAGTATGGGTGACTGCATGCTCTCTTAGACAGACAGCAGCCTACAGCAACTCCTCCCTTCAAACCTACATTTGATGGTGCCCCCAAGAAGTTAACTTTCTTATTGAACCAAGTGCACTCTCACATGAACAGAAATCTCAATGCCTATCCCAACCTTGCTGCCATTGTCAACATGATAGTAGCAAACCTAGAGGGGGAGGCAGCAGAATGGCTTAACAGTTTCTATAACGAGCAAGCACCTGAGCTGTGGGACTATAATCTGTTCATCCAAAGTTTAAGAACCAGATTTGAGGACGGACCTATAAATTTACAGGCTGAAAAGGATATCCATGATGTAAAGCAGAGAGGTCAGTCAGCAAAATAATACATGCGTAAATTCTGAAGAATGGCTGGCAGAATTGAGCAGTGGCCTGAACGATCCATGGTTCATCATTTCAAGAATGGCTGGACCCAGATTTATTCCAGGCTTGTGTCTACCGGAGGATCCTGATCAACTCCAGAAGTGGTATCACTTGGCTGTGCATTTAGACATCGAGCTAACCCGCTACAAAAAACACCAACTTCTGGACCTGGACCTGGACCAAAACCAGACCAGACAAGACGTCCATCTGCCCGATGAACTGCAGCAACAGGGACAACCGAACCTTCAAAAGTACCTTTGGGACTGCTGATCAAGTGTTTCAGATGTAGCCAGCCGGGCCACCAGGCGGCAGTTTGTCTAGTCCCTTTCCCTCAGCAAAAAAGCACCTCAGCTCCACCAGAAAGGAAAAAAGGAAGCCAACCACCCACTAGAGAGAAATCAAATTGGATTATTCAGGAACAAGCTATTCAAGTCACGTCAGCTACTCGAAAGAGGGTCGAGGCCCCAGCTGAAACTGCCATCTCACCTGCTCAATATGACAGTGATGATGAGGGAGAGAATAACCCAATGATGAGTCAGCCTGTTCCACCTTTTTCCCTCTCTGCCAAACTTATAGTCCCCAAGACGGGCACCCAAATAGACTTACAGGTGTTAGTAGACTGGGTGTTCGTGATGCCTAAACAGCCTCCCAACTGTCCTCAAGTTAGGCATCGGGGCAAGACAGCTTTCCACCCCCATTGAGCCTTGGTGGAGCAGTGGGCTAATGCCTCCTTAAGTAACACCAGCTGCCTGCAATTAGTGCAGGTTCGCATCCCACCAGGCTCAAGGTTGACTCAGCCTTCCATCCTTCCGAGGTAGGTAAAATGAGGACCCAGATTGTTGGGGGCAATTAAGCTGACTTTGTAATAATGCCGCTTGGGGTGTGTGTGTGAAAGCCCTAATAAGCAGGCATATACGTAGAATGAAGGCTACTGCTAAGCTTGTAAGCCGCCCTGAGTCTTCGGAGAAGGGCGGGATATAAATGGAATTTTAAAAAAATGAAGTTTGAGCAGGCAGGTGAGTCTTTAATGGGCAGAACCTTAATAACCCACCTGATGGAGCCGATGCAGCTAGAGGTGGGGGAAACATTGGAAATTTATCTGATTTGTGATGGCCCCAAAAATGACTGAAACAGTGATTTTAGGTTTAGCTTGGTTGGACAAGTGGAAACCCCTGATATGGTGGAAGGAAAGAATGAGAACCCTGAGGTTACCCATAGGACCATCACCCCCCCAACTCCTCCCACAACACTAGCAGAGCAGCAAAACCATCATCTGAGACATTAAAAGCAGTGACAAACACCCTGCCAGGAGTGCCTCTCATTCCCAGTGTGGGAGATGAAAATCTAGTCCCCTCCTCATATAACAAAATGAGGCTGGAGCAAACCTGAGATAGGCCCCACAGCTTTGACTTGAATTTTATATTATTTCACAATACAAACGTACTATTTGTAATCTGCTGAGCTTTGTGCAATATGAAATTGCAAAGTAGATAGTTCTATGTATATTTGGAACATGACTATTGTAACCGTGGGAGAGGAGGAACTGAATGTAGCTGATGTATGTGGGTTCCAATGTACACAGGTATATGTGGAAAGTTATGTTCAGCAGGAGGTCAGCAGTCAGTAAAAAGTTAGCAAAAGTCAGCAGAAGTCAGCAAAAATCAGCAGACCATCTGACTACAGTCTTAGAACAAGAAAGGGTATAAAGGGTTGGGACTGGATCTGATTGATTTGCCATTGGCCTATAGCTATCCTATTGGAGTTTGCTATACCATATAGTCCTCATTGCAATAGGTTTTTAATGTAAGTGATGTTATGTTATTATGCTATGTTCCAAATTATTAGCAAAATAAACCTCTGAATCTTAAAGTAAGAATTTTTGTTTTGTATTGCTGTCTCTTGTCTTTTTCATTGGGGTTTTCCATGACACCAGTGAATAGAGAGACTTGGCAGAAATATTTAATGAGGCAGAATGTGACCTCCTGCTGCCCCATAGACCCAATGACTGTGCAATTGAGATTCTACCAGGAGTTAAGTTACCTAAGCCAAAGATGTATGCCATGACCTCCCTCAAAGTGGAAGAATTGAGGCAGTACATTGAAAAAAATTTAGCGAGGGGTTTTATTGAACCCACCAAGTCCAAAGTGGTTGCCCCTGTACTTTTTAGGGAGAAAAAAGATGGATCACTTAGGCTCTGCATTAATTTTAAAGATCTGAATGTGGTGAGCATGGAGAATATGTACCCTCTCCCTTTAATGAAGGACTTGCTAACAGACCTGTTGAAGGGACAAATTTTTACCAAATTAGACCTAAGAGACTCATACTACCGTGTGAAGATAAGGAGATGAGTGAAAAACTGCTTTCAACAGCCCTCTGGGTAGCTATCAGTTCAAAGTTATGCCATTTGGATTACAAGGAACTCTGGCCATTTTCATGCAGCTAATCAACCAGCTGCTGCATGATACAATCTTTAACAAGTTCCATTTCTGAATCAATATCTATCAATACATTATATATCCTTTTAATATGTGCTTGGCCTTGATCTCTAATTTGTTTTACCAAATTTTTATCAGTGATCGAGAAGCCAGCTTTCTGATCCTCTTTCCATCTTGCCTGTAATTGCCCATACTGGAACCAAGTTTGAAATATCTTTTCTTCTTTTAAAATATTATATGGCTTTAATTGCCATACATTCCTTTCTAAACTTAAGATTTCCTTATATGTAATCTCATCATGTTTAAATCCCACATTTATATTTTCTATTGCGTGTTTAGGTATTGCCCAAAGTGGTATCTTATAATTTAACTTATGTCTATACTTTTTCCAAACTCGCAACAGAGCATACCTTAAAATATGTATCTTAAACACATTATCCACCTTCTTATCATACAATAAATATGCATGCCATCCAAATAACAAATCATGACCCTCAAGATTTAATAATCTCCCTTGAGTTAAATTAAACCAATCACTTATTTATTTTATTTATTTATTTATTTATTTGTTTTATATACCGCCCTTCTCCCGGAGGACTCAGGGCGGTGTACAGAGCAATAAAGTAAGAATACAATAAAGCAATAAAGTGAGAAAATTTTAAAACCCAAATCCATCAGGCCAGGCCAGCTTGTCGGAATAGATAAGTTTTTAGATTACGCCGGAAGAAGCGAAGGTCGGGGGCCATCCGGATTTCAGCTGGTAAGCGGTTCCAAAGGATTGGTGCACCCACTGAGAATGCTCTCCCCCTGGGGGTCACCAGCCGACATTCTCTGACCGGTGGCACCCTGAGGAGGCCCTCTCTGTGGGAGCGCACAGGACGGAGGGATGTTGACGCTGGCAGTAGGTGCTCCCTCGGGTAATCCGAACCCACGCCATGTAGGGCTTTGTATGTCATCACTAGCACCTTGAATTTCACCCGGAAGGCAACTGGAAGCCAGTGCAGCTCACGGAGCAGAGGTGTAATATGGGAGTATCGGGAGACCCCCAAAAGAACTCGTACAGCTGCACTCTGCACCAGCTGAAGCTTCCGAGTGGTTCTCAAGGGCAGCCCCATGTAAAGAGCGTTGCAGTAGTCAAGACGAGAGGTCACAAGTGCATGAGTGACTGTACGCAAGGCATCCAGGTCCAGATAAGGTCGCAGCTGGCGCACCAGACGAACCTGGGCGAAGGCCCCCCTAGTCACAGCTCCTATATGATCTTCTAAGGAGAGCTGTGAATCTAAGAGGACACCCAGATTGCGAGCCTTATCTACGGGGGGTAATAACTCGCCCCCGATATTAAGAGATGGAATAATCTGAATATCCTGACATGCCGGTATGTACAGCCATTCAGTCTTGTCCGGGTTGAGTTGAAGCCTGTTCCTCCCCATCCATTCCCGGACCGCTTCCAGGCAACGGGACATCACGTCAAGGGCATCACTGATGTGGTTTGGGATCGAGATGAAAAGCTGGGTGTCATCAGCATACTGATGATAACCCACTCCAAAACCACGGATGATCTCACCTAGCGGCTTCATATAGATGTTAAACAAGAGAGGTGAGAGGACCGACCCCTGAGGAACTCCATCAATGAGAGGCCTCGGGGTCGATCTCGACTTATCGATGACAAAGCAGCAGCCACATAATATAATTTAAAATTAGGCATTCCGAGACCACCTCTTTTACGCGGATCTTGCATTATTTTAAATTTAACTTGTGGCTTTTTCCCTGCCCAGACAAATTTGTTAATCCCTTTTTGCCATTCCTCCAAATTTAAGTCCTTTTTAAGTATAGGTATCATTTGAAACAGAAACAAAAATTTTGGCAAAACGTTCATCTTCACTGCTGCAATTCTTCCCAGTAAAGACAATTGTAATTTTTTCCAACTGTCTAATTCTTTTTGTATTTTCCCCCATAAGAGTTCATAATTATTTTTATATAACTTTACATTAGAGGCTGACAGATAG
Source organism: Vipera ursinii (assembly GCF_947247035.1). Taxonomy (NCBI): domain Eukaryota; kingdom Metazoa; phylum Chordata; class Lepidosauria; order Squamata; family Viperidae; genus Vipera; species Vipera ursinii. The sequence goes on from NC_139515.1 coordinate 32,213,995, forward strand.
ATCCCCAAATATTTAATCCTCTTAACTATTTCAAATCCCATTAGCTCTTCTAAAGCAACCTTTTGTGATACAGTCATATTCTTAGACAATATTTTAGTTTTTTGTATGTTTATCTTAAATCCAGAGACTTTCCCATATGACATTATTATCTCCATCAATTCTACAACTGAGTAATCCGGCTGAGTTACTGTAATAACCAGATCGTCCACAAACGCCCTCAATCTGTAATCCTGATCCCTTATTTGAATTCCCTTAATTTTATCTGAATCTCGTATTTTAATCAGTAATATTTGCAATGTTAAAACAAACAGCAAAGGTGACAGCGAACACCCCTGTCTTGTACCCTTTTCAATATTGCAAGATTCTGTCAAAATGTTATTTACTGTTATACGAGCTGTTTGTTTCTGATATATTGCCCTAATAGGTTGTAGAAATTTTTCCCCAAATTCCATTTTCTCTAATACCTTCATTAAAAATTGCCAGTCCAATTGGTCAAAAGCTATCTCAGCATCCAAAAAGATCAGCGCTGCTGGGATCTGGTTATTTCTTTCCAAAAATTCCAATAGGTCCACAATATGCCTCACATTATTCTTCATCTGTCTACCACTTATAAATCCAGTTTGTTCACTATGAATCACTTGTTGCATTACCTTCATTAATCTATTGGCTAAAATTTTTGCAAATATCTTATAGTCAGTATTTAAAAGTGATATTGGTCTATAATTCTTGGCTTGGGTAGCATCCTGATCTTCCTTTGGGATCAGCAAAATAAAGGCCATTTTCCATGATGGGGGCACTCCTCCTCCCAATTGAATTGTCTTAAACAATTCTCTTAGAGGTTCCACCATTTCTAACTGGAAGTTTTTATAATAAACGACAGTCAAACTGTCTGTTCCCGGTGCTTTACCCACTTTTAATTGTTTAATTGCTAGAAAAATTTCTTCATCCGTTATCAATTGATTCATCCCCTCTTTTTGTTCTTGCGTAAGGACAGGAATGTTAACATTTATCAAATATCCATCTATATCTACATTTCTAATCTTATCTCTAGCATACAGCTTAGAATAAAAATCAACAAAAGTCTTTTTAATAAGATCCTGCTGATACACTACTTTACCCTTATGTTCTATTCTGTCTATATTACAAGCTCTCTGCTTCTTCCTTAGCAAATAAGCTAACCACCTACCCGGTTTGTTAGCATTACAGAAAGTATTATGTCTAGCATACCGTTAGTTGCCACTTGATCTGCCATTAACATATCAAACTGGCCCCTTAATAAGGTAATTACCTCTTTAATCTTCCCATCAGATGGATTCAGAATTAAAGCCTTTTCTTTTTCCTTAATTTCATCCTCTTAAATTCCAATTTACGTCTATGTTTATTGTTCAAATATATTAATACACCTCTCATATAGGCTTTACTTGCATCCCAAACCATCTCAACAGAAGTACCTTTATACATATTAATTTCAAAAAATTCCTTCATCTGTTTCTTACACTCTTCCACATTTTCCTGGTATCTAAACAAATTTTCATTTAAACACCAAGACCGTCTACCTCCATTATCTTTTTCTATCTCCAACCACACTGGACTATGGTCAGATATAGTTCTTGGACAAATCTTGATCTTAATCCTAGAAAAAAAAATCATTGGTTATTAATCTAAAGTCAATCCTGGAAAAAGATTGATGCCTGTCGGAGAAAAAAGTAAAGTCTTTTTCTTGTAAGTTCCTTCCTCTCCATACATCTCTCAATTCCAAGTCATCCTTCATCTCAAAAAAAGATTTAGGCAGTTTGGCATGACTTGGTGTGCTTTTAAAGAAACCTCCCTTATCCATTTGTACATCCAAAATGCCATTCCAATCTTCCATAAAAATACAAGATTTATAATCCCAGTGAATAATCTTGCTGTGTAATAAATTGTAAAAGTCTCCTTGCTGTTGATTTGGTGCATATAATCCAACCAAAAATGTTTTCTTGCCTTCTATTAATAATTCAATTATAACATATCTTCCTTGTTTATCTGCTTCAATTAAACTCGCTGTAAAAGTATTCTTAACATAAATAACCACTCCATTTTTCTTGTCAGGCGCAGAAGCAATAAACTGTGTGCCCAACCTAGAGTTTACCAAGTATTTTTGATCAGCCACTCGAATATGTGTTTCCTGCAAACAAATAACATTGTTTTTAAATTGCTTTAGATAGTGAAATACTTTCTTTCTCTTATGTGGTGAATTCAAACCATTAACATTCCAGGTTAGAAGCTTTGTTGCCATCTTTTGTGACCTGAAGCTTTTGGAGCGCCTCTTCCAAAATCACCTGCACTCTCTTTGGCCTCGCTCCTCCCACTGCTTCACTATAAGTAAGTTTTTGCGATTCAATCATAGCTCTCTGCTGATCTTGCTCTTGTCTCTGACCTCCTCCGTTGGTACTGAAATCTGATCCACTCCAATAACTTTCTAGAATTCTCCATCTTTCAACTGCGTAGCTCCTTCAGCACCTTGCAAACTCTCACTTTGTGGTTGATGCTGTCCTTCCCCATTCTTCCTTTTGGATTCCAGAAGTGGTATGGGGCCTGCTTTTAAAATATTGGCATAGAAATCACATGCCTGTAAAACTGTGAGAAGCCGATATCTCGTGCCTGCATACATCACCACCATGCCTACTGGGATCTCCCATCTGAACTGGATGTCCCATCTTCTTAATTCTTCTGCCAAGAAAGCAAATTCTTTCCTTCTCCTCAAAATTCTTGGAGGGATCTCTTTTAAAATTGAAACTTCTTGCTCTGCAACTGGAAATTTATTATTATAAAAGGCTTGAATAACCTCATTTCTGATTGCTCTCTTTGTAAAGTACACCACCACATCTCTAGGTAGCTTCCTTTGTCTTGCAATCCAGGAATTAACACGAAATATTTTGTCTATATCCACCATGATCTCTTCTGCTGAGCGCCCCAAAACCTGTTCAAGGGCTTCTGAGACTACTTTTTTCAAATTTTCCTTAGAATCTTCCTTCAACCCTCTAATTCTCACAGCAAACTCCATCTCTCTATGCTGAACCAATAATAAATCGTCGTCCATCTTTTCCATCACCATTTCAGCATCCGTCATTTTGGCATCCAATTTCATATTATTTTGACTAATTTCTTCCACTCTCTCGTCCAGACGTACAATACAAACAGCCATTCCTTGAAATGCTAATAAGATGTCTGCCCTCACTTCTGTATTCTTCTCCTCAATGAGCTCAGCTAATTGCTGGGTCAATTGCTGGGACTGCTTTTTCAAAGCCTCTTGCAAAACATCCTGCAGATCTTTTATTGTTAAAGCTGGTGCGGGTGCGGGCGCTAAAGGTGGGGGCATTAAAGCCTGTAATGAAGATTGCTGAATTGGCAAAGCCCCCGTGCTTCTAGGAACTTTAGTTGATTTGGCAGCCATTTTCACCCACTTAAATCTGTTGCACACTTTCACTTTTAAAAGTCTCAAGAAAGTTTACTGAGTTAAAGTTAAAATACTTGCTCTGACAGAATTCTCCTGCACCGCTATGCCTGCATCCAATTAATCCAAAGTTCACTCTCGCTGGCAGGGATGGTTGCAGCGTCCTGCTCTGCTCGAAAAACGTGGAGCAGAGGCGTCCCGGAGTCTGGAGCAAACTCAGGCTTCGGGGGGGCTCAACCCTTCAACCACCAGAGTTTCAACTCTGGCGGTCTGAGGGAGCTCTACCCCTGCCTGGATGCTCACCCCCTCCTCTTCTCCCAAGGAGTGGGCTTCCGAGCCACCAAACAGCTGATCGTCGCTGTTTTTGGCGGCTCTACGGAGACAGCGGGGCTGGCAGCCGAAATGGCTGCCGTCGACGGAGCCTTGCCACCCGGATGTCCTGACATATTTGTTGTTAGTTGCGAAGTCGTGTCTGACCCATCACGACTCCATGGACAACATTCCTCCAGGCCTTCCTGTCCTCTACCATCTTCTGGAGTCCATTTAAGCTCACGCCTACTGCTTCAGTGACTCCACCCAGCCACCTCATTCTCTGTCATCCCCTTCTTCTATAGCCCTCAATCTTTCCCAGCATTAGGCTCTTCTCAAGTGAGTACTTCCTTCTCATTAGGTGGCCAAAGAATTTGAGTTTCAACTTCAGGATTTGGCCTTCTAAAAAGCAGTCAGGGTTGATCTTTTCTAGGACTGACCGGTTTGATCAACTTGAAGTCCAAGGGACTTGCAGAAGTCTTCTCCAGCACCATAGTTCAAAGGGCTCAATTCTTTGGTGCTCAGCCGTTCTTATGGTCCAACTTTCACTGCCATACATTGCAACCGGGAAGACCATAGCCTTGACTATACGCACTTTTGTTGGCAGGGTGATGTCTCTGCTTTTTAGTGTGCTGTCTAGATTTCCCATGGCCTTCCTCCCCAGGAGCAAGTGTCTTTTAATTTCTTGGTTGCAGTCCCCATCTGTGGTAATCATGGAGCCCAGGAAAATAAAATCTGTCACTACCTCCATTTCTTCCCCATCTATTTGCCAGGAATTGAGAGGGCCAGATGCCATGCTCTTTGTTTTCTTAATGTTAAGTTTCAAGCCAACTTTTGCCTTCTCCTTCTTCACCCGCAACAAGAGGCACTTTAGTTTCTGTTCACTTTCTCCCATTAGAGTGGTATCATCTGCATATCTTAGGTTGTTGATATTTTTCCCAGCAATCTTAATTCCAATTTTTGATTCATCTGGACATCATCATCATCATCATCATCATAACAACAACAACAACAACAACAACTTGCTTCTGGAGGCAAGGTGTTCCACTGGTTAATTGTTCTAACTGTCAGGCAGTTTCTCCTTAGTTCTACATTGTTTCTCTCCTTGATTATTTTTCATCCATTGCTTCTTATTCTGCCTTTGGGCACTTTGGAGAATAGCTTGAGTCCCTCCTCTTTGTGGCAGCCCCTGAAATATTGGAACACTGCTATCATGTCCCCCCTCGTCCTTCTCTTCATTAAACTAGACATACCCAATTCTAGTAGCTGTTCCTTATATGTTTTAGTCTCCAGTCCCCTAATCATCTTTTTTCCTCTGCTCTGTACTCTTTCTAGAGTCTCAACATCTTTTTTACATCGTGGTGACCAAAACTGGATGCAGTATTCCAAGTGTGGCCTTACCAAGGCATTGTAAAGTGGTATTAATACTTCACGTGATCTTGATTCTATTCCTCTGTTAATGCAGCCTTGCACTGTGTTGGCTTTTTTGGCAGCTGCAGCACACTGCTGGCTCATATTTAAGTGATTGTCCACTAGGACTCTGAGATCCCTCTCACAGTTACTACTATTGAGCAAGTTACTACTATACTATACCTGTACATTGGGTTTTTCTTGCCTAAATGTAGAACCTTACTTTTTTCACCATTGAATTTCATTTTGTTAGATAGCACCCAGTGTTCAAGTCTGTCCAGATCCTCCTGTATCTTAAGCCTGTCTTCTGGAGTGTTGGCTATTCCTGCCAGCTTGGTGTCATCTGCAAATTTGATGAGTTCCCCATTTATCCCTTCGTCCAAATCATTGATGAAGATGTTGAAGAGCACTGGGCCCAGAACAGAGCCCTGGGGCATCCCATTACATACTTCCCTCCATGTAGATGCGGTTCCATTGAGGACCACACACTGAGTATGGCTGGTTAGCCAGCTACGAATCCATCTGGTGCTGATTCTGTCTAACCCACAATTTTCTATCTTATCAAGTAGAAGGTTGTGATCTACTTTATCAAATGCCTTATTGAAGTCCAAGTAAATTATATCCACAGCATTCCTCTGATCCACTAATTTTGTCACTTGGTCAAAGAATACAATAAAATTTGTCTGGCATGATCTGTTTTTGACAAACCCATGTTGGCTTTTAGTAATGACTTTGTTTGCCTCTAGATGCTCGCTGATTCATTGTTTGATTATCTTTTCCAGAATCTTCCCAGGTATTGAGGTCAGGCTGATAGGTCTGTAATTTCCTAGATCCATTTTTTTTCCTTTTTTGAAGATGGGAACTACATCAGCTCTTTTCCAATCCTCTGGTAGTTCCCCAGTGCTCCAGGATCTTTGGAAAATATAGTTCAGTGGTTCTGAGATCACATCTGCCAGTTGCTTGAGAATCTTGGGGTGTAATCCATCTGGTCCTGGTGATTTGAACTCGTCTAGGCTGGACAGGTGCTCACTTACCATTTTCTTGCCTATCTTAATGTGTTTCTATTTTGTTTTTTATAGCACTATTTTTGATAGGTTGGTCTGTTTTTTCCCTTTGTGTAAAGACAAATGCAAAAAACTAGTTAAATAGTTCTGCTTTCTCCCTGTTGGTTGTCACCTTCTTGCCACTTTCACCCACTAATGGACCAATCATTTCCTTCACTTTTTTCTTGTTTTTTACATGTTGAGAGAAGCTTTTTTTGTTATTGTTGACTTTGGTCGCAAGCCTTAGTTAGCCCTGCCTTTCTCATGATGTGCTCTGAATATAAGTTAAATAGGCAGGGCAACAGTATACAGCCTTGCCGGACTCATTTCCCAATTTTGAACCAATCAGTGATTTCGTGTCCAGTTCTCACTGTTGCTTCTTGACCCGCATATAGGTTTCTCAAGAGACAAATAAGATGGTCTGGTACTCCCATCTCTTTAAGAACTTGCCACAGTTTGTTGTGATCCACACAGTCAAATGCTTTAGCATAGTCAATTAAGCATAAGTAGATGTTTTTCTGGAACTCCCTAGCTTTCTCCATGATCCAGTGTATGTTGGCAATTTGATCTCTAGTTCCTCTGCCTCTTTGAAATCCTGCCTGTACTTCTGGTAGTTCTCGATCCACATACTGCTGGAGTCTAGCTTGTAGGATTTTAAGCATAACTTTACTAGCATGTGAAATGAGTGCAATGGTGCGATAGTTAGAACATTCTTTGACACTGCCTTTCTTTGGAATTGGAATGTAAACTGATCTTTTCCAATCCTTTTTTCATTTATTTATTTTTATTTTTCCATTTCTTCCACAAACAAATCAACACATATACCACAATACATAAATACATACTCGTAAGTTTGGGTGCTGCTTGCCCATTTCCCCTTTCACTGTATCCACCCTCCTTCTCTCTCTTTCCTCTTTTCTACTTTCTTTTTCCTGATCTTTTCCAATCCTGTGGCCACTGTTGAGTTTTCCAAATTTGCTGGAAAATTGAGTGTAGCACTTTTACTGCATCCTCTTTTAAGATTTTGAATAGCTCAGCTGGAATACTGTCACCTCCACTAGCTTTGTTGTTGCTCAGCTTTCCTAAGGCCCACTTCACTTCACATTCTAGGATGTCTGGCTCGAGGTCAGTAACCACCCAATCATAGTTATCTGGGATGTTAAGCTCGTTCTTGTATAGTTCTTCTGTGTAATTTTGTCACCTCTTTTTAATCTCTTCTGCCTCTGTTAGGTCCCTGCCATTTTGGTCCTTTATCATGCCCATCTTTGCATGAAACGTTCCCTTCATCTCTCCAATTTTCTTGAAGAGATCTCTAGTCCTCCCTATTCTATTGTTTTCTTCTATTTCTTTGCACTGTTCATTTAAGAACGCATTCTTATCTCTTCTAGCTATTCTCTGGAATTCTGCATTCAATTGGGTGTATTTTTCTTTTTCTCCCTTGCCTTTCACTTGCCTCCTGTTCTCAGCTATTTGCAAAGCTTCCTCAGACAGCCATTTTACTTTCTTTCATTTCTTTTTCTTTGGGATGGTTTTAGTTGCTACTTGTTGTACAATGTTGTGAACCACCATACATAGTTCTTCTGGCACTCTGTCTATCAGATCTAATTCCTTAAATCTATTTGTCACCTCTACTGTATATTTGTCAGGGATATGATTTAGTTCATAGCTGAGTGGCCTAGTGCTTTTCCCTACTTTCTCCAGTTTAAGCCTAAATTTTGCAACAAGAAGCTCATGGTCTGAGCCACAGTCAGCTCCTGGTCTTGTTTTTACTGACTGTATAGAGCTTCTCCATCTTTGGCTGCAGAGCACATAGCCTGATTTCTGTGTTGACTGTCTGGTGATGTGCATGTGTAGAGCCATCTCTTGGGTTGATGAAAAAGAGTGTTTGCTATGACCATCGTATTCTCTTGTCAAAATTCTGTCAGCCTGTGCCCTGCTTCACTTGGTACTCCAAGGCCAAACTTGCCTGTTATTCCGGTTATCTTTTGGCTTCCTACTTTAGCATTCCAATCCCCCATGATGATAAGGACATCATTTTTGGGGGGTTAGTTCTATAAGGTGCTGTAGGGCTTCATAGAACCGGTCAATTTCATCCTCTTCAACACTGGTGGTTGGGGCATAGACTTGGACTACTGTAATATTGAATGGTTTGCCTTGGATTCGAAGGGAGATCATTCTGTCATTTTGGGGATTGTATCCCAGTATTGCTTTTCCTACTCTTTTATTGACTATGAAGGCTACTCCATTTCTTCTGAGGGATGTTTGCCCACAGTAGTATACCTGATGGTCATCTGAATTAAATTCACCCATTCCTGTCCATTTTAGTTCACTGTTTCCTAAGATGTCGATGTTCATTCTTTTCATCTCTTATTTGACCACTTCCAGCTTTCCTTGATTCATGGATCTTACATTCCAGGTTCCTATGGAGAAAAAATCTTTACAGAATTGGACTTTCCTTTCACCACCAGATACATCCACAGCTGAGCGTCCTTTTGTCTTTGGCCCAGTCGCTTCATTCTTTCTGGTGCTACTAGTACTAGCCCTCTGGTCTTCCCCAGTAGCATATTGGATGCCTTCCGACCTGAGGGGCTCATCTTCTAGCATTATATCTTTTTGCCTTTTGGTACTGTCCATGGGGTTTTCATGGCAAAGATACTGGAGTGGGTTGCCATTTCCTTCTCCACTGGACCACATTTTGTCATAACTCTCTGCTATGACCTGTCCGTCCTGGGTGGCCCTGCATGGCATAGCTCATAGCTTCATTGAATTACACAAGCCCCTTCACCACAACAAGGCAGAAATCCATGAATGGGACTATGACATATAGTATTTTTTATTGAGATAAGTTATAATAACAGAAGTTTGCCCACTTTTTCTCTTCCTTCCCTTCCTTCCCCCTGTGAGTATCATGGAGTTGCCTCCAGCCTCCTCTCCAGATGCTAGTTTGGAGGAGGTGGAGGAGGATGAGCTGGGTCTTGGCACCTCTGGGGAAGCGAGTACGGGGTTCGTGGAGACATGGATCAGGGAACAGAGGGCTTCAGCTTGACAGTGCAGTCACAGCCAGAATGACCAGATGGGCAGCAGACTGATCCCAAGCAGAGGGAACTACAGCTGCCTCAAGTTAGCTTGGAAGCTTCAGGTGAATAACAGGAGCAGCTCCTTGCAGTCAGTGAGATGAGGAGGTGGAGTCCACACCTCCTCCTGATCCAGGGACATGCAGGGTGGGGAGGCAACAGGCACAATGCCGGTCAGCCAGGTTATTTGTGAGTGTTCTGTACCAGCCTGCTACCGGCAGGGACAACCCCTTTTACAAGAAGGCAAGAGGCTGGAACTAAGCCTGCCAAATTTATTAACATAAAAACATAAACAGAGCAAAGAGAGCAAAGAGAGCAAACATGAACCATGAAACAGGCTATTCAAACGGTTTCCTTCAGCAAACCAGCCCTCCCACACATTCCCCTTTTAAACAGTTCAGGGCATGGCTTCTCTCTGCCTCCTTCCGAGGTGCCCCATTGCCTTCCTCTGTTTACTCCTGATTGACTGCCTCCTGCATTGGGCGTCCTTGAACAGGGCCAGCTGTGGGTCATCTTCATCCACGCTGTCAGGCTCACACAGCTGGGTCTGCGTCGTGACCAGATGGGAGGGGCCTGGCTGAGGGCTCTGTGGAGCCTCAATATTATTCTCAGCAAGCTCTTCAACACCCCCCTCCTCCTCCTCTGAATCATCCGACCCAACTGCCGAACCCACAGGCTGACCCTGAATCACAACAATGAGGGGACAATCTCACCCATCGTGAAGGGCCATACCAGTTTTGCCTATTTAATCCTACCCAAAGAGAATAACATGTATGGATTCCTTGCTCCATGTTTCCTGTTTTGCCATTGAATTTGTGTTGAACTTTGGACCTCTGGTTTGTGCCTTGACCTAGTGCCTTGCCTTGTGGACTTATTCAAGCCTTTGAAACTCTTGCTTTGTTGAATGCCTTTGTTTTGGCTTCTGCCTGGCTTTGCCGGCTCCTTAGAACTCCCAGTGGAACTTAGAGGGTGTGTGTGGGCTTTTTTATTCAACTGCTGGGGACTGTATACTTGGGCTCAGCCAGCTCAATAAATACTTTTTAACTTATCATTGTGAATTGGAGACTTTCTGATCTTTAATACTTCCCTGCTTTCCTTGGCTTAGCAAAAGCTTTTCCTGTACCTGTTGTCCTAATTCAGGGATGGTCAATTAAATTTCCCAAGGAGCCACATGAGAAACTGGGATTGATTTGGAGGGCTGAACCAATGTACAGTAACCTGATTTGATGTCCTCAAACTTCATCACCCTAATTCTGATCAAATAATGCAATGCTTCTTCATCTTCCTCTCTCAGCAGTACAGATACTTGTAGGTGTTTGACAAGTGCTGTTATCCAAAAGTTGGCAATTTTGATGATCAATTTTGACTTGTGCTGGAAGAATGGTTGGAGGAGTTTGTATTTCTGTTCTACCTTCAAAATTTCCTCAATAGCTTGTTCATTCAATCTGTCCATATTGTACTTCATCAATAGGTTAATTGCTTTCTGTTGCTCTTTGTCAGAGATCTCATTGACCCTATTTTGGCTGGATTGAGCTCCTTGGAGACGTGGCTGTCGGTGCTGACATGTTGAGAGAGCAGGGAGCAGAGAGCCTTGCTTTTTCTCATTTGAAACTGGCCAGGCCTAGTTACAGTTCTTTTTAAAAAATATGTTTTATTATTTTTTTTAATATAATCACCTTAATATTCAGTAAACAGTGAATAATATTAATATTTCTACAGATAATAATCACATCAATATAATATTCCTTTTCTGGTTGTCTCATATAGATCCTGTTTACAGTTCTTGTTTACATTTGTTTTTCCCACACTGTTCAAAGCATTCTTACTGGTTAAGATTTTCTCAAAGTTAATTACATTTAAATATTTAAGTCTATTTTTTCTCATGTAAGCCAGCCCAATACCTTTACCTTTCTTAAGGAATAAATAAGACTATAAAGAAGAAAAAAATAAGAATAAGAATAAAAAATAAAAAGATAGTATGCTATTTAAAATCCCTATTTCCTATAAGCTAATACATATCTATTTCCAAAAAATTGTTCTTTTTTACCATAATTAAAAATATATTTAATCTTTAAATATTCCATTTAATAAATCTAGTCATCTAGTCTTTTAACCCATATTCAAAAGATTTTTTAATCTATTGTAATTTTCTTAAAGTCAATCACCTTTAAATATCTAAAACATTTCCTTAATATAAGCCACTTATGTCAAGAAATAAAATAAAAAGAAAGAAGGGGAAAAAGTACTATGTTACTTGAGAGTCTCTTCCCTCTTAAAATCAAATTCATACTATTTCTTTAACCATATTCAAACAGGTTTCTTTTTTAATTATTCTCTCTGATAGGCCTCATCATCTATTTTCTTAACTTTTACTTTAGCCTTTTTCTTTTGCCCAGTATATTTCTTAATCAATATGTTCTGCTGAATCAAAGAATCTTTCCAGATTCTTGTAGGTGTTACTGTAGATATAAATGTAAGTCAAGTACAATATCTTTACCCATTCATTTTTGTTGAAAATCTTTTTTTTTCTTTTTCTTTCTCCTTCTCTTATCTTCCGGCTTTTGAAGATGGCGGACGTGTCAGGCTGAGCTCCGTGAGCTCCGGCTATGGGGGCGTCCTTTTGGAGTCCCTCAGGGGGTCTTTTTGGGCCCGCTGAGTAGGGGATGTGGATTTTGATCCACGAAATGAATTACGAGGCAAATGAGGAGGCAGTTCGGCTGTTGGCCTGTTCCATCTGCGCGTCGCTTTTCCCTCGCCTGTTTGTCTCCCGCGGCGTTGCTGGGTTCGGCTTTTTCGGCTAGCCGGTCCCTGCTGCCCTGGTGTCTCCGGACCTCTCCTAGGAGGCTGCGGTCGGCAGCGGGGGCGTTTACATCTGTCCTGGGCTGCCTGGGCTGTCGGGTCGGCGCTGCTGCTTCGGACGACTTTCGGCCGTTTTCGGCGGCGTTCTCGGCGTCCCTGGAGCTCGCGGCGTCTTCAGAGCCCCAGCTGATCGGCGCTTCCGTGAGAGGGGAGGAGAGCCTGTATGAGAAGCTCGCAGATTATTCTGGCGGCGGCGGCAGCAGCAGCAGTGGCAATGGCGGCGGCGGCGGTGGAGACATTTTATTGTTGGACCTGCTTGTGCCGTTTGTTGGCGGCTGCGGCGTCTTCGGGCCGTTTGGCGGCGGAGAAGACAGCTGCTTGTTATTTTACTGATAGGGCTGCCCTTTGTGCGGGTTCTGAGTTATTGCTGACGATGGAAGTGGCGATGGCGGCGGCGTCCTCGGGCTGCTTTGGGCGGTGGAGAGGACGACCATGGCGACAGCGATTCGTTGGTTTTTGGCTGCTTGAGATGATGGCAGCAGCAACGACTTTTGTGACAACGATGGCGATACAACGGACTGCCAACTTATTTATTCACTTATTTATTATCTTATTTATTAACTTTCCATTTGCCTCCTTCTTTCCCCTTTGGACTGGGACGGACCTGGGTACAGGCCACAGTGGGAGAGTGGCCTGTTTTACATCGGCAGCCCCATAGAGGTGGGAGCTCTGTGGGTGCTGCCCCACCCAGGGTGGGCATTTTGGACCATCCCCGGAGGTAGACTCGCGTCCCGTTGTGAGAGGACGGGTTGTGGTATGCCTCTGGGAGCATCCAATCAAGTGGCAGTGGTTGGTGGATGGCCCAAATGTCCCACTCCTTTCCTTTGATCCTCCTGTTGGTTTCAATCATTGGACTGCCCTCTCTGGACTTGCTGACTGGATGCATCAATATTCCGACACGGACTTGCTCGCCCTCAGGGGTGCCCCCCTCTCCTGGGTGCGTCCCGCCTTCTTTTCTTTCCCTAATCTCGATGAGGGGCCCAATTGTTGGGACCCTGAGAGATGGCCGGGAAAGGCCAGGGGCTCTCGATATAAACCTAATAAGAGGCCCCTGGTTAATTTTTTAGCTAAATTTTTTAGGGGGTTGGGGAGGGGGGTGGGGGGTAGTGGTTGTCTGGCGGTGGGGGGTAGCCAAACAACTTTGTTGCAGGCCAGGCCTGGGTCTGACGGCGTTCGGGGGGAGCGGGTTGTGGTTACATCTGGGGCTCTTGAGCGGGTCGTGGGACTACCAATTCCCACGACGGGGAAAGGCAGCAGACGGATAGACAGGGGGCCATATCGTTACCGGGAGGGCCGTCTCCGCTGTCTTCAAGCGGTGAGGCGCTCCGACCCTCTGGTTCTTCCCCGAGGTCCCGGGAGCGGGGATGTGCAGCCTCCTGAGCTCCGGCTGGTGTACCTGAATGCCAGGTCCGTGGTTAATAAAGCTCCCCTCGTTAGGGATTTAGTTGAGGGTGAGCATGCGGATCTGGCTTGCATCACGGAGACTTGGTTGGGCCCAGAGGGTGGGGTCCCTTTGGTTGACCTCTGCCCACCAGGTTTCCGGGTGCTACACCGGCCACGAGCTCAAGGTAGGGGTGGGGGAGTGGCGGTTACCATTAGGGAGACCTTGTGTCCGCGGGAGGCCACCGTTTCTCAGATAGTCGGGTGTGAGTCTCTCTTCATGAGATTTGGTCCTGGGGCGCAGTTGGGCTTGCTGCTGGTGTACATTTCGCCTAGTCTCACAGCGGCAGCCCTGCCCGAGCTGCTCGATATCCTCTCGGGTTTGGTGGTTGAGTTTCCCAAACTTATAGTTTTGGGAGACTTCAATCTACCATCCCTGGGAGGTTCATCTGAGCTAGCTCGGGAGTTCATGGCTTCCATGGCGGCCATGGACCTGACGCAAGTAATTTCAGAGCCAACTCATGAGGGAGGCCACACCCTTGACCTGATTTTTTTTATCTAGACGGTGGTTGGATGATCTAGGTGGGGGCTCTCCATTTATTATGCCCCTGTCATGGACCGATCATCATCTCCTGCGGCTGGTCTTCCGCTTTGCCACCCCCCGCCGTGGGGGTACGGAGCCAATTAGATGGTACCGCCCCAGACGCTTAATGGATCCTGATAGATTCCAAGCGGCGCTGGGGTCCCCACCTGCCTCCACTGCTCACAGCTCGGCTGATGCCTTAGTGGAAGCCTGGGGAAGGGCAGCCACTGAGGCACTTGACCGGGTTGTACCCTTGCGGCCCCTGACCCGGCGCAGATCCCAGCGAGCTCCATGGTTTTCCGCGGAGCTCCGGGAGATGAAGCGCCGGAAACGGGGCCTAGAGAGCTGCTGGAGGTCTAGCCGATCCGAACCCGACCGGTTGCGGTTAAGAACCTATATTAGGTCTTATCTCGCAGCGATGAGGGTGGCGAGGTGTAATTACTTCTCCACCCTCATCGCGTCCGCAGATAATCGCCCGGCCGCCTTGTTTAGGGTGACTCGCTCACTTCTCAATCAGGAGGTGAGGGAGGATCCCTTGCAAGGTCGTGCCGAGGAATTTAGTCATCATCTGTCGGATAAAATCGCTCGGATTCGGACCGGTTTGGACTCCAGCTGGGCAGAGTCAGGCGATCAGGACACGGGCGGTCTTGTCAATGTTATCTGGGAAGAGTTTGATTCTGTGACCCCTGATGAAGTGGACAGGATTATGGGGAGGCTGAGCTCCTCCACATGTTTGTTGGACCCGTGCCCTTCCTGGCTGGTTTATGCAGCTAGGGAGAGGACACGAGGCTGGCTCCAGGCGGTTATATCTGCTTCTTTGAGTGAGGGTTATTTCCCCACCGTCTTGAAGGAGGCGGTGGTGAGACCTCTCCTCAAGAAGCCTGCCCTGGACCCAGCCGTTTTGAACAACTTTCGTCCAGTCTCCAACCTTCGCTTTCTTGCGAAGGTTGTTGAGAGTGTGGTGGCGCATCAGCTCCCTCTGGTCCTGGATGAAGCGGATTATCTGGACCCCTACCAATCGGGTTTCAGGCCCGGGTACAGCACGGAGACGGCATTGGTCGCTCTGGTGAATGATCTCTGGAGGGCGCGGGATAGGGGACATTCCTCTGTCCTAGTCCTATTAGACCTCTCAGCGGCTTTCGATACCATCGACCATGGTATCTTGCTGCGGCGTCTCAGGGGATTGGGAGTGGGAGGCACAGTTCTTCAGTGGTTCTCCTCCTATCTCCTGGGACGCTCGGAGTCGGTGTTGGCAGGGGGGCAGAGATCGGCCCCTAGGTCTCTCGTTTGTGGAGTTCCTCAGGGGTCGGTTCTCTCGCCTCTCCTGTTCAACATCTATATGAAACCGCTGGGTGAGATCATTCGTGGTTTTGGAGTTGGGTATCATCAGTATGCCGATGATACCCAACTTTTCTTTTCGACCCCAAACCACCCCAGTGATGCCCTCGCCGTGATGTCCCGTTGCCTGGAGGCGGTTCGGGTCTGGATGGGGAGGAACAGACTTCAGCTCAACCCTGACAAGACTGAGTGGCTGTGCATTCCGGCATCCCGGGACATTCCAAATGTTCCATCTCTTTCTATGGGGGGTGAGCTCTTACCCCCCGTGGATAGGGCTCGCAACTTGGGAGTCCTTCTAGATTCACGGCTTACTTTGGAAGAGCATATAGTGGCCGTGACTAGGGGGGCTTTCGCCCAGGTTCGCCTGGTGCGCCAGTTGCGGCCCTATCTGAACCGGGATGCCCTGTGTACAGTCACTCATGCGCTCGTGACCTCTCGCCTTGACTACTGTAATGCTCTCTACATGGGGCTTCCCTTGAAGACCACTCGGAGGCTCCAACTGGTACAGAATGCGGCCGCGAGAGTTGTCTTGGGAGTTTCCCGGTACTCCCATGTTACACCTTTGCTCCGCGAGCTGCATTGGTTACCAGTTGTCTTTCGGGTGAGGTTCAAGGTGTTGGTTACGATCTTTAAGGCCCTACATGGCATGGGTCCGGGTTACCTCAGGGACCACCTGCTGCCGGCATCGACTCCCCTCCGCCCTGTGCGTTCCCACAGAGAGGGCCTCCTCAGGGTGCCGCCAGTCAGGGAATGTCGACTGGTGGCCCCCAGGGGGAGGGCCTTCTCTGTGGGGGCTCCGGCTTTATGGAATCAATTGCCGGTGGAGCTCCGGATGGCACCAGACCTTCGAACTTTCCGTCGGGGCCTGAAGACCCATCTGTTCGAATTAGCTGGTCTGGCCTGATGGGGGATTATGGGCTTTTAATTGTTTTTAATCTGTACTTCTGTTTTTAATTGGGCATGGATTTAATTCTTTTTAATTTTTGTATAGTGTTTCTTATGTATGCCCTGTGAACCGCCCTGAGTCCCACCAAGGAGAAGGGCGGTATATAAATCAAATAAACTATAAACTATAAACTATTTTTTGTCTAGTGCTTTTCCTAGCATCTCTGCAGTCCATTTTGTCCAATCTTTTTTCTTATCCTCAAATTTGTTTTGTGGTGTTAAAGTATAAGTTGTCTTTTCCAAGTCCAGTATTTCTTGTAATTTTCTTGTCACTTGGAAAGCATACTTCTTTGTTTTAGGTTCCATCTTTAAGTCTCTATCCTCACATTTGTATTCAGTTGTCTGTTTTATCTGTTCCTTCTCTGTTGTTTCCTGGGATTTTTTTTTTGTTATTTTAAAGTTAAATTGGAGATGAATTGGTTTATATTTTCAAACTTATTTTGGATTTCTTTGTGGTTTGAAATCATTGTTATTTGAAGTAGTTGCAACATATCTTATGTCTCCTCTTGAAAAGTATTTGTTTTTTCTTGATAGTTTCTTTCTATAGGGATTTCCATGATGACCAAGAATCAAAATTTTCTTTTCTCTGCAAATAGCTTTGGGGTCAGAGTTAAATAGATGCTTGTAATCCAGAAAGTTCAAAAAAGGGTTTGTTTGTTTTTGTTCCCTGAAGTTTGTAAGTCTCACTTTGACTGCAGCCCAGATTGTTTTCTTTTTTGTCACAACTGTTCTTTATTGTTAGAGCTTTGAAGGTCACAAGTAGAGATTAGTTTTTTCCAGATTTTGCCAAGTCCTGCATGAAAGCCATAGCTGTCATAGTCTTTATCCACCACTAGATGTCAGCACTGTTTTATTTTTTAAATTTTCAAAATGAACAATTTGCCTTTAAAATGAGAATTTTAATCATTCAGTAATTTCAAACTTATTCAAATTTAGGTTTTATAGTCATTTCATTTCATTTCAATATGTTTTGGTCCTCCATATAAGATTTAATTCACCACTTCCATTAGTAAAGGGTGGGGCAAAAATCCCCATCGGAGATTTTTTGCTTGTTGGGATTTTTTTCTTCTTCAGGAAAGTTGATAAGTAGGATATAGAAAATCGATGTTCTTACCCAGATTCAAACGCGCTGTTTACAATCAGGTTAAAGTAGTGTTTCTGACTTCGGTTGCTTGCAGCTTGGGCTAGACTTTGAAGTTAGGCTAGCCTTTCTCCTGTTGGTTTCTAGAAGGCTTCTCCTGGACCAATCAGGTTGACCGCCATCTCTCCGTGGTCCCTGGGACTTTATTCCTTTTTTGCCACCTCTTTGGGGTGGCTTCTCGCCCATTTAGGGTCCCCTAACAGGAAGAAACTTAGCCGAAGGTCACGGAGTCACGAACCCCTCAACTGTTGCGCTGCTGCACAGGACTGAATGTCCAGGCCTAGTCACAGTTAGGTTGCCACCACAGTGCATCTGCTTACTCACTAGCTCCTAGCTGCCCTTTGCCCACTCACCTGCAAGCTGTGCTTCAACAAAGGCAATGGTGGCTGGACGAGCCTGGGTCATGGTGGGATTCAGCCAGTTCACACCACTTCAGCAGAACCGGTAGCTAATTTTTTGTTGCCCAGGCCCAGAATGTACTTCCGGAAGCAGCATCCACAAAGAGAACTGGTTGTTCACACATTTGAATCCCACCACTGCTCTCAGGATACTCCAGAAAAGGGGCAAGTGCTACATAAGTGCTGTTAAAGTTTACAGATTTCCAGTGCAAAAATAAGCCCCCAAAATAAGCACACATTCAAAATGAGCAGGAGGCATAGTTTAGAAATTTTTTATAAAATATATATAAACATGATACATACAGTTTCGTTCAGTTCTTGGCAACATGATAGAGAACAACAACAACTAACCCAGAAGATAAGGACACAGGGAGAGACTAAGACACACCGAGACCTAGGCTGGATCACATACTTCTCACAGCCAATCCTGTGTCTGAGTTAAATAACAGTTCCTATTGGTTGGTTCATTGCTATGGTTATTCCAGTTCATAAATTCTTACACACTGACAAGTGCAGAAAAATACGTTCTCTCCTCATCCTCCCATGGCCACCAGCTGACTGAAGGAGCACATAGTGACTCACAGAGCAGACCCAGCTTGCCTTCATCCTCTGACACATGTATTTACATTTGATTTCTTATTTCCAATTAATATCATGTGGGCTAGACAGGGACAGCCAAAGGGCCAGATGTGGACTATGGCTGTAAAATACCCAGGTATGTCCTAATGGCTACTGGATCCCTTTTCATGGTTATTTTCTTGGTCACTTAAAATTAATTTATTGGATTTCCTTTCATTGTACCATTTGAGATTTCAGCTGAATCATCTTCTGAAATACTTTCCGCATATAGGGCAACTCATTGCAAAATAAACCCCTTCTCCACAAGTGCAACCTTCGTTGCTCCTTTTGAAGGAGGGCAGGGCCTTACCAAGGCAGATCTATACAAAACAGTAGGATTTTACACTATAAACTTTCTGCTACTTGCTTTTTAAGCCCTGGATACTGATGCTACCTCTATAGACCTTTGATAATGGTCTTGTCTGGTCTCAAAATCTTTTCCCGCATTATTAGCTGGAAGCTGCTTTCTTTCTTTTCTTCCTGAAAGATGCTCACAGCATATAATGAAGTTCAAGTAACAGTAAATACCACGGAATGATGTCTGCAACTAAAGAGTTAACCTGAAATAAATATTTGGCTCTTACTCAACAAATACTGTTTTTGATTTTAAAAAATAATTGTATAGAAATTTCCTATTTCAGGATTACTTGGAATATAAGAAATACTCCTTGAGAAACATATTGCTTGAAATATAGTTGTTGTGTAGTGGGTTCTGTAGAGTAGGAAGGATGCCAGGCCGATGAGTACAGCATAACAGCTCTTTAATAGTGGAAGTGACCGTACTGGGGAATAGGGGTTACCTGCACTCCTTATATAGGTATATAAGGAGTGTACCTGGCCAGTACCTGGCCAGGTACACAACCAACCAATCAGTTTGAACCTCTCTTTCCCACTGAAACTGATTCCCGCCAAAACAGTTACAGTTCAGTGCCTCCTGGTGGTGGCTGCTATGCAAGTGCTTAAGGTGTTTCATAAGCCTAATAGATAACAATAGTGTTTTAGTAAGAATCTATTATAATATGCTGCAATATTCATATTTTCAAATCTGACCCCTTATAGTTTGCCAAGTTGTACCAAAATCCAATTCATTTTAATCTCTTTGAGATGCCAAGCAAGGAAGTATTAAATGTGCCATCTGCAATTGCAATTTGTATTCTACTTCTTGGTGTCAAAGTATTCTGTATGTTCCTTTTCCTGCTGTTTCAAATGTAGCAAAGCAAAAGCACTGAATTGTTGAAGTGAAATAGCAGAATAAAAGGACTCAAATTTGCAACAATATTAGGGGGGCAGGGAGAAAGGGTTCAAGTGCATATGAATGTGCAATATTAGTAGATTCTGTAGATTCACTGTTATTTTATGAGGGCTAAGTATATACAGCACTGTACAAGTAGATTCACAATTATTTTATATGGACTATTTTCCATGTATATAGTATTCACACATTATGATTTCTCTCTGCATAATTTATTACCATAAAAGTTGACAGCTATCATTTATTTTCCCTTTTTATAGTAATTTTATTAAACATTATAATCAGAAAGATAAAAACTAATACAAACTAAGAAAAATAAAAGAATAAAAATATATAATAGAAAGTGCAGAACATTAAGAATATAAAAGAAAAAGAAAAATAGAAAATAAAAATAAAAATATAGTAAAGAAAAATAAAAGAAATATATAAATTACTCTCCTATTCATCATAACAACTATCTTGTTCCTTCTCACAAAATTCTTCCAAACTTCAGCAAGTCTATTTTATAACAATATAAGAAAGTTACCCATGCTGTTCTTTTGGTTTGTTATTGGTATATCCCTTGTAATTATTAAGATATTAGCTAGTTTCATTTATATATTCAGTCTAACATCTTATTCCATATCATTCTTGTAACCAGTGCTTTTTTTGTAAAATAAAAAGGTGCCGGAACTCACACATGTCATACAACCCGCCTTGCCTACCCTACAAGGTTCCATCCAAAAAAGGTGCCGGAACTCCGTTCTGAGCGTTCTATGAGAAAAAAAGCCCTGCTTGTAACCTATCATTTTAAAGTCTACTTTCAGATCAGTCTAGTCTGGTAAAATATATTCCCTCTTCTATAACATTTTTTAAAATACATGATAGACACTCTTAAAATTAACTTTTCAGGATTCACAAATATTCTTCAGTATGGCCAAAGTTAAAGTATTTTGCTCCTTTTGTATTAGTAAGTCAAATTTAAGTGTTCTTTTCCTTTAACTGCAAACTATTTTGTTTAGGTTGCCTCTAGGGTCCAATTTTCAAAGTTTGATTCTATCAGTTTTTTAAGAAATCCTATTTCAAATTAACCTGGACATTTAGTCCATTTGTAATTTTCCAAAATCAATGCTAATTAATCTTTTCTGTTTATTTTTTTAAAAAAATCCTTAAAAGTGTATTTAAATTTTCTTTTGTGAAGGATTGAAGGAGACTCACCTACTGCTGTAAAACCTGTCATTCCAAAAGTTCCTATTAAATGAAAAGCAATTAAGAAGCAATTCTCAAAAATGATTAGAAAAGTACTACTGGGGAAGAAAGAGCAAACTGAAGTGTCTATGGAGATTCTCGGTCATTCAGGTCATAGTTGTCTCAGTTTGTTATCTTAAGTTTGTGATAGGAAACTGAAGCTGAATCTGCTGAGATTGCAAGCTGTAGATAGACCTGATAAATGGACTGGCTCTTTGCGATTCCTCTCCTGAGAATGAAAGAATTGGAAATCACTAAAAAGTTTTCCAGATAGTTGCTTTTCACAAGGAGATCACAAGATAATGGTCTCCAGTGGATTGAGGAGATGGGAGAAAACCATCTTGGCCTTTAGGGACACAGAGTTCACATACCATTTATTTTCCAATAACACTTCAAGAAACCTTCTCCCAAGTTTCATATTTACCAATACTTCATAAAAAAGAATTTTCCAGGGTAACGTTAGTCATACAAGAACAATTTGTTACAGTTTTTACACACTTATTTAATCAACTATCATTAGCTATCAAACTACCAAATTTACATTCTGTAGCTGTTTATCTTTCCTAGATTGATTTTATCTATCTATCTATCTATCTATCTATCTATCTATCTATCTATCTATCTATCTATCTATCTAACAAATTAATTGCATATCTGAATGAAATTCAATGAGAAAATAAAATTGAAAAAAGTAAGGTTCTACATTTAGGCAAGAAAAACCAAAAACACATATAGAATAGGTAGCACCTGGCTTAATAGTAGTAACTGTGAGAAGGATCTTGGAGTCCTAGTGGACAATCACTTAAATATGAGCTAATAGTGTATGGCGGTGGCAGCCCAAAAAAGCTAGCACAGTCCTAGGCTGCATTAACAGAGAGACAGAATCAAGATCACATGAGGTGTTAATATCACTTTATAATGCCTTGGTAAGACCATACTTGGAATACTGCATCCAGTTTTGGTCGTGACAATGTAAAAAAGATCTTGAGACACTAGAGAGAGTACAGAGAAGAGAAACAAAGATCATCAGAGGACAGGAGGGTAAAACATGTGAAGAACAGTTGTTTGAATTGGATATCTCTAGTTTAATGAAAAGAAGGACATGATAGCAGTGTTCCAATATCTAAGGGGCTGCCACAAAGAAGAGGGAGTCAACCTACTTTCCAAAGCACTTGAAGACAGGACAAGAAGCAATAGATGGAAACTAATCAAGGAGAGAACTAATCTAGAACTGAAGAGAAATTTCCTGACTGTTAGAACAATTAATCAATGGAATGATTTGTCTCGCAAAGTTGTGGGTACTCCAACCCTGGAAGTTTTAAATAAGAGATTGAACAACCATTTGTCTGAAATGGTATAGGGTTTCCTGCCTGAGGAGGAGTTGAAATAGAAGGCCTCCAAGGTTCCTTCAACTCTGTCATTCTGTTGTTCTGTTATTCTCACCAAGCTTTTTGGAGAATGGGGTTAGATGATAGAATCAGACTGTTAAATAGCATAAATGGGAATACAAGTTATAATAATGCAATGTACTACTTGAGAGAATGATGGGAGCAATGGGAAAAGTTTTATGCTGAGGCATATACAATGTGTCTTTTTATTAGTACTGTAGATGTGGGGAAGATTTCAAGCAGAGGGCTTAGATAATCTGTTTTTATTTATTTTACAGCCAGCTTATATTATTTATATTATTGTGTATGTGTTATATATATAATTATTACTATGAAATTATTTCAATTATACAAAGAGACAAAATAATGTAGTAATCTATTCCCTTAGCTTTTTTAACTCTTAATCTAGCCATTATGAAAGGAACATATTTCTGGAACATATTTCTTGTTCCTCTGTAGATTTTATCTTGAGTTTGATTTAAAACCTTTAAACATTTTTGTGAGTACATATATATTACAGGTGGAAGCAAAACTGATTGACAAATTGGATAGCTTGATGTCAGAAGGAAAAGGTGATGAAACTTACAGAGAGCTCTTCAACAGTATGTGAGTAATAAATGTATTTTTAAAATTCTTTGACTTAGTTTTTTTATCAAAGAATATTTGTCTGAATGAGTAAAGAAGTATAGCCCCCATGTATGCAGTATAATGTTTTTTACAGCAGTAATTATGGTATTTTTTAATTGTTAGAACTAGAATATGCACTACTTATTAAGATCATAAATAATTACTAATATTTTAAAGTGAAATGTTTATTTTCAAGACAGCATTTTTCAGAACATTTCTCAGTGGAATAAAGTTATTATCAGTTTTTATGCATTTTTTTAGTTACATTAAAAAAGTATTTGTCAATACTGCAAACATTGACATGTTTTTGCACTGACAATGTAAGAGACAGCCTTTTGTTTAAACTGCTTCACTATGAATCTTGTAGGGAGGGAATTTTCTAACAGCTATTTTGAGAAGATAAGAAGGCCCTGTACAGAATGGGAGGATAGACCTCATATGTGAAACTAATTGGATAATGTGATTTATGATGTGTAGATAAGGGTGGGGATTGTGTGTGTGTTATGATGGGTTTGGGGGGAGGAGATTTCAGATTCTGGCATCCTTCCATGAGTGCCGATGTTTTGTTTCATTACTAAGACTTTTTAGATGAATAATTATGCCAGCAATTTGTTTGATTTGTCTCATTCATTGGAACCTTGACAGTATTAGCATGCCAATGAAAAACAAATGCCATGTCAGAATCCATTTATATTTCATTTCTAACTGTCTCTTCTGTGCAAAACCCTAATCTCACCCTTCCCTGGATTCTGCCATTCCCAAGGAGAAGAGGGAACAAGCATGGGATTTTATTACTTTCACTTCATTCCTTAATTGTAACCTTTGTGTATTCCCCTACCTGCTATCCATCACAATATAAACAATTACCAGGCATTCCCCTCTTATCTTGCAGACAGCTAAGAAAGGGGGTAGTAAGTGAGGAAGGAATACATCAGGAATCTGGATTGTTTCTCCGGATGAAATGTGAGGGGTGGGAATGATCCTGATGATCCCATGAGGGGCTTACCACCTGGAGCTTGGCTGATCCAGAACTGACCGAATGAACTGAGGGGTGGGGTTTGCTTGGGGACAGTTTAAAAATATTGATCTGTGAGGGAATTCTTCAGATCCTGTCTATTATACCCTCTGTCATCTATATTTTAGTAAAAGTTCCTGCTTGGATAATCTTGTCTCCAAGACTCTTTCTTAAGATGTGAATTAAAGTGGCTTCTGACATTAGACAGGATCTGCATTAAGAGTCACCCTGGAAGGAAGAATCTTACCGGGGGACTTTGCAAAAAATACAATGTCTAACAATGAGGCAGGGAAGGAGGGAATCCCCATGGAAAGGGAACTTTCCCCCTGACCGAAATCCCACCAACTATCGGAAGCTGAAGTGTATTATTCCTCCGGGGAAGAGGTGGTGGAGACACACGACCACAAACTGCGGTGGTCAATGGGGATTGGAAGGAAAAGTAAGTGGCAAAAGGCATCGAGGAAAGTGACCCTGAGGCGGGACGGCCACCAACCCAAATGGAAGCAAGAGATGAAGAGTTCCCTGCACGTCAGTGAAGAGGATGGGAGTTATGCACCACATGCAGACTGGATCCTAGACAAAGTTATTGACTCAATGAAAAAAACCCTTGGCTCACCTGAGTCCCGCAGCCGCACCAGCACCTGGAGCTGCAGCTGGAGACAGTGTAGGGGGGGGAAATCTGGAACTATGGCACCAGCGAAACCACAGGCTACGGCTAAGAAATCAACAGGTTGTTTCAAATGCAGGAGAGAGGGCCACTGCAGCCCAGAATGCTGCTCAAAAGCCCCTCAGTGCAAATCAGACCCATCACCAGCCAGGAGATCAGGGAAGTCCCCAACCAAACCAAAAGAACCAGCCATGAGGGGGATAGAGGGTCTAGAGTCCCCAACCCCTGCCAAGGACTGGGAGGGGACTCCAGCCTACACTGCAGGGGTAGTGGACACCTTGGAGGACAGCTTGGAGGGTGAAACCCTGGTAAGTGGATCCATTCCACCCATCCTTAAGACAGTGACTATATTAGCTTCCTCCATGCCTGAAGCTGTCAAAGTAAAAGCCCTAATAGACTCTGGCTGCACCCGCTGCCTCATTAATCCACCGCTAGTGGGGAATTTGGGCATTCCGGTGAGGAGACTAAAGCAACCAATCTCCTTTGGCCACTTAGATGGGTCCATAGCATGGGGGAGTACCAGCTACCCTAGCCACCTTACCAGTTCACCTGTCCCTGGGGACCCATGAGGAAGACATAACATTTGTAGTGACCTCAGGCATGGAATGCCCAATGATTTTAGGGATGAAATGGTTAAAGAAATTGAACCCCTGGGTAAATTGGAGGACAGCAGAACTCAACTTCCCAGAGGGGGAGTATATGAACTTAAAACCTCAAAGCACCCCCCAAACCTGAGGAGTGGAGACAGCATCAGTGGGAGAAGAGAAATACCGGAAGAATACCGGGACCTTGCTGAAGTTTTCAGTGAGGAACGGGTGGATGTGTTCCCCCCTCACTGACCCACAGACTGTGCTATAGAATTCAAACCTGGGGCAAAAGTCCTGAAGCCCAGGCTGTAGTCCATTAGCCCTAAAGAGATGGCAGAAATGGAAAGATTCATAAATAAAAACTTAGAAAGGGGATTTATTGAGCCTGCCAAACCCAAAGTGGCCACTTCGGTCCTGTTCAGGGAGAAGGACGGCACTATGTGCTTTTGTGTGGGTTACTGGGCCCTAAACATAATTAGTGAAAGTAATCTGTATCCCCTACCACTAATGAAGGATATGCTATCCCATCTATCGAAAGGAAGGATTTTTTTTACCAAACTAGACCTAAGAGAAACATACTACTGCATTAGGATCAAGGAAGGGGATGAATGGAAGACTGCATCCAATTGTCCAATGGGTTGCTACCAGTTCAAAGTTCTGCCATTTGGACTGCAAGGGGCCCCCACAGTTTTTATGCAATTAATTAATGAAGTGCTAAGAGAGCACCTATATAAGGGGGTCCTGGTTTACTTAGATGACATCCTTATCTTCAATGAGACCAAAAAGGAGCATATTAATCTAGTAGATTAGTTCTGAAAAAATTGTGGGCTGCCCACCTATATGCAAAATTATCGAAATGTGAATTCCACCAGGGAAGAATAGACTACCTGGGGTATCACATATCCCCACAGGGCATTGAAATGGACCCCGAGAAAGTCAGGGCAGTATTAGAATGGGCATTATCCCGCACAAGGAAGCAATTGCAAAGTTTCCTGGGGTTTGCAAACTTCTACCGCCAATTCATTCTTTCGTTTGCTCAAATAGCCCTGACCCTCATGAACTTGTTAAAAATGGGGAGGGGGAAACTCAGTGAAACCCAGCCAGCCCCTGAAGTGGACAATGAAATGTCAAGTGGTATTTGAGAGGTTAAAGAGACTTTTTTCTGCCGAATCCATACTGAGACACCCAGATCCCGATAAAACCTTTATAATACAGGCAGATGCGAGTGATGTGATGGTGGGAGCTGTATTATTACAGGAAAATGATGAGGGGGAATTGCAACCATGTGCATATACGTCCAGGAAACTCACAGAGACTGAACAACATTGGGCCGTGTGGGCAAAGGAGGCATACGCTGTGAGGTGGTCATTACTTACATGGCATCATTTCCTTGAGGGAAATAAAATCCCCTTCCAGATCTGGACAGACCACAAAAATTTAGAAGCACTAAAAACACCCAGGAAACTCACTCCTAAGCAAGCCTGCTGGTCTCAACATTTTCACCGATTCCGTTTCACACTCACTTACCGGGGGGAAAGAATTTCCTGGTGGATGCATTATCTCGCATGCCCCAATATAACAGCACATGAGCCACTGACTCTAATCCACTTATGCTCGAACAACAACTGGCAGCACCAGTAACCACCAGGGCCCAAGCTAAAATAAAGCCACAGGTGGATAGCCAAACTGGAATCGAATTCGGAAAGTCTTTGGAAACTGATGACTGGTTCCAGAAAAATAGACATGTGTGCACAATCAAAGACGGACTACCCTGTGTGGGTGACTACCCCTGCCACCCAGGGGATCAATTTCATGCAGTTGTGCCATATACAAAATCAGCAGGACATTTTGTGTTTGTAAAAACTTTACATTTAAGTAAAAGACAATTTTGGTGGCCATCCATGAAAAAGAACATAGTGGCCAGCTGCCAAACGTGCGCAACAGCTAAGACCCTGCAGAGGAAGTCACCCGGACTGTTACAACCAGTGGCAAAACCCCTCAGCCCCCTGGAAAGAAAGCAATGGGAAATCTGTGAGGTCACAGATTTGTTTTCCAAACAAGTGCACTTTATCCTGTGCCAAAAGATTCCCACTTCAAAAGCCTTAATGAAACTATTCATGCAGCACATTTAAAGACTACATGGAGCACCCCAATGCATCATATCTGACAGGGGAGTACAATTTATGTCAAAGTTTTGGAAGGAATTTTTATCCCTCTTAGGAACTACTCAGGGACTGACATCTAGTCACCATCCTCAAGGGAACAGTCAATCGGAACACAGGAACTCAGTACTGGAGCAATATTTAAGATGCTTTATTAATTTCCACCAAACAAATTGGACGGACGTACTCCCTTTCACAGAAGTTGTTTACAATAACGCAGTCCACTCCAGCACAGGCTACAAATAGCTACCGGTCCAAGTTTTAACTCTAAGCCAGAACTAATCCCAAATGAACCGGAAATCCCATCACTGAAAGAATGGATTGCACAATTGCTAAACACCTGGCCAATCATTAGACAAAGCTAGACAAGCATACAAAGCACCGGGAGACAAAAAGAGAGTCGATCCCACACCATTCAGGGTAGGAGAGATGGTATATTTATCCACAAAATACCTAAAATCCCTACAGCCCAACATTTTGGCTGACAATTTGGATACATACATGCTAATTTTTTGGGATCTAAATGCCATCTATAAAACATTTTGTAAAAATTCTCCCTTAAGTTTTGTGCCTGTGTAAATTTAACATTCCTAAACCATATTTTCTCCCAAGTATCCATTATTATTGGTTCTTGAAAATTCTGGGCCCATTTTATCATACAATCCTTAACCAGTTCCACTTCTGAGTCAATTTCTATCAATGCATTATATATCCTTCTTATATGCGCTCGACTTTGATCTCTAATTTGCTTTACCAAATTCCCATCTGATATTGAAATGCCAATTTTCTGATCTTCTTTTCATCTGGCCTGTAACTGCCCATACTGAAACCAAGTTTGTACTATTTTTTCTTCTTTTAGAATATTGAAAGACTTCAATTGCCATTCATTCTTTTCCAATCTAAGAATTTCTTTATATGTTCTTTATATGCAGTGAGCCGGTCCTTTGCTCTTTCCAGAGCAGGTCCTTGAGCTGGACGGAAGCACATATCAGGCCAGATCTGGCCCGTGAGTCTTGTGTTTGACATGTCTGACTTAGATGAACCCCAATGTAGATTAGAGTTGCCCCTATGAAGAAGAAAGAGCTTAAGAAAAAGAAAACAAAACTAGCATCAGAAACTTACATCCAAGCAAATAGTGGTACAATTGGATATCAATTTTCTTGTTAAAAAAAGGATTAAATGTTCATCCTTTTTATTATTTGTATGTATTTAAAAAAAGGAAAATAAAAAGAAATGCACTCAACCCTCCTTTGGTTTCTGTACCAACATTAGAATAAATTCCTAATTGTTTAAACTGTAGTTTTTTGTACAATATGCTGTATGTGTGCTCTGAATGCTAAGAGGATTAGTGCTAAAGGCAAGGAATGGTATTTAGAAAGCAAACAATCTTCAGAAACAGGTTTAGAGGAATATATAATAAATCATATTATAGTGAAACATGCAATAGAGGTTTTCCCTCATGATATGCATAGCAGAATGCTAAAAAAGCTGAAATATGCCATTCTCTGACCTGTCTAGATATTGGGTAGCTAAGGTTAGTGTTTGAGATTTTTGTTATGAATATTTACTTTAAGTATTATCTTTGAAAGGTTGCTGGATGAATGCCACTGCCTTGAATAAATTTACTCACTCATTCACCATCTTCCTTCCTTCCTTCCTTCCTTCCTTCCTTCCTTCCTTCCTTCCTTCCTTCCTTCCTTCCTCCCTCCCTCCCTCCCTCCCTCCCTCTCTCTCTCTCCCTCCCTCTCTCTCTCTCTCTCCTTCCTCCCTTATAATCTCTTTGAGTAATTTTTAATATTTTGTCATAGAGAAATTTTGAGACCTGAAAATGTTTTTATGGTGGTTTCCTAATTCCTGATCATTCCCACAAAAATATAGTGCCTTATATCCATTTTTCATGGCCCATATGTATTTTCTGAAGTTCCCCAGGCATATTTATAAAGACTAGAGCAGGGGCCCCCAACCCCTGGTCCATGGACTGGCACCGGTCCACAGCATGCCAGAAACTGGTCCATGCATACAGGTGGAGCCCCACCTACAGATGCAGGCAACAGGCAAAACCATGCTCCCCAGTCCACAAAAATACCTTTCTCCACGGAACTGGTTCCTGGATATATTTATAGAGGATATATTTCCTAGGATTTATTCCTAATATTAATATTTCCATGATTTTTCTTAATCTATAGGCCTTCAAATATTTAAGGCTAAATCAGGTGCAAACAAACAGTACCCAAGAGCAATAGTGTTCACATAGATTCCTCTTGGCTTTCTTTTCCCTATTTTTTAAAAAAATAATCTTTAAAGAAAAGAAGGCATAATGGAAAACAAGCCATAAGATCTAGAGTCTTGGTGGTACAGTGGTTAGAATGCAGTATTGCAGGCTAACTCTGCCCACTGCCAGGAGTTTGATCCTGACTAGCTCAAGGTTGACTCAGCCTTCCATCCTTCCAAAGTCAGTAAAATGAGGACCCAAATTGCCTGGGGCAATATGCTGACATATTGGGTAGAGAGTTTTGTAAAGCACTATGAAGCAGTATATAAATCTAAATGCTATTGCTATTGAAGTTAATCTCAGGCATTTTAAAAAAAAATAAAGATAATGGATGATTACAGTGTCAAGTTGCTAAGATAAAGGAGAAAAAGATAATTAGGGTTTCTAAAAAGGACCGAGACCAGAGGATGATGTACATAGTATTATGAAAAGAACAGATTTAAAGCTTTCTTTTGTGTTTATGCTATGCTTCATAATAATCTCATGGGAGCACTTACTACATAATCTCAATAGTCTAAATGTACTCCTGCACCTGAAAAATTATTCAGTAGCTTAAAAGTCAGAGAAATAGGAACCTGGAAAATAATTTGAGATATAAAATGTGAAGCAACTTCCAATAGTCCTACTTCATTCTTTAAACAAATCCTGGAATTCAGTCAACTGTGCAGTCTTTAATTCCTCTCTTCCAAGAAACAGGCCTACTGGTTTAGCTGCAGGAAGGGAAACAGTAAGTCTATGTTCAACACCTAAATATTTATTTATTTAGGGCATGGGTCCCCAACCCCTGGTCCATGGACCAGTACCGGGCTGTGTCATGCCAGCAACCAGTCCGCACAAACAAGCAAAGCCCCATCCATGGGATGCAGGCAGCATACAAAACCATGCACCCTCCGGTCCATGGAAAAACCTCTCTCCACAGAACCAGTCCCTGGTGCCCAAAAGGTTGGGGACCTCTGATTTAGGGTATAACTGTGAAATTCATAGAAGCAGACTTGGGATGTTTACTAGATTAGAGTTAATCTAAGTTACTGGCTGCTGACGCTTCAGGGGTTTAAATACAACAAAACCCAAGACATCTTTGGATCACCTGAAAGCTATTTAGCAGCTTCGGGATATCTGCCATCTAGAAAAAGCCTGTGAAAAGTAATTACTAAACTATGATATGCTTGACATATATATCTCTTGTCTCCTGGATGTTATTTTAGCAGCGCTGAAGAACTACATATGGGACTACATATGTAGAACTACATATAAGCATATGGAGATGCTTTGTTTTTTCCTTGGTTTTTTCCCCCTTACTATACCCTGCAACTGAATCTGGAATTTTTGCCTGTTTTTACCATTATCACTACTTGAAAGGAACCTGATGGATAAATATAAGCCTTATAATAATTGGATTGAAAGTTGGATGATTTGTCTTTTATGTACCTTTATGTACCTTTTATGTAACTTGAGATGAGCAAAACAATGGACATTTCTCCCTGATCCAGTATACCACGATTTCTTTTGCACAAAACATATACCTATTAGTACAGTATTTTAAAGCTTTTCCATACAATTTCTTCAAAAAGTGTAGCTGGTTGAGTGAATGACCCTGTTTCATGCTTAAAAACATTTGTTGTCTGATAACTTAAAAATTCAGGGTTCTATCTTGTAAAATGGAAAGCAATAATCAAGAAGATATATGCAGAATGTACTGTATATCAGCTAAACATGCATGCATATAGATTTGGGGATGAACATTTGGGGAAAGCGTATTCTGATATCTATTATTTAATTATTGAATAAATGTGTGGGTATTGGTTATGGCTCTACCAACTTTGTATTTATTCTTTGTTCTGGAGAATGGGGAAATAGGGTAATTGGGATAATGTATACCACCAAGAACCTGTCAATTATTTAATGGTTAAATAAATGAAATTAATATGCATAAATAATACCATGGAAGTATATTTTAAAAAAAATCCCAGGAAAAGGCTTTTCCTGTGGCAGTTATAATGCAGTAAATTGAGTGGGTGCAGAACTACTGTTGGTTGAAATATGGGGAGGGGGGAATCTTACATTGAGATTTGAAATCTCATCGAACAGGAGCAGTGAGATGGGAAATGCTGTCTTCTAGGTAATAAAACGTTAATTTTTTTCCCCTTGATGTCAAAATGCAGGTTTAATGAAGTACAGTAGATTGGTATATAATAAAATCCTGGCTCTTTAGAGTGTGATCTCTCCCTCTCTTTCTCTGTAGATGATAGATAGATAGATAGATAGATAGATAGATAGATAGATAGATAGATAGATAGATAGATAGATAAGATTTTTTTTCTGTATGTGTGAGTCTGTATATGCATACTTGCCTGCAAACACACATATAGGCACACACGTATGTATAAACATATTTCTGTGTATGTTCAATTGAAGTTGGCTAACCTTAAAAAATCAATTTGCCTTGTCAATGCTTCCTGGAGTAGAATTCCACTATTTGGTCCTTATCCCAGGTAAGACAATATTTGCAGTTGTGTTTTGTATAAAATAACAGATATTAAAATGAACAGATATTGCATTTTAGGTACCTTTGAGTATAAATTGGTTGTTATGGAGACTGGTAAAATAAATGCTGATATTTTGCTCTGGGTTCATTCCTTCTAGCCTGCTGAAGAAAATTGAACGTGAAACATGGAGAGAAAGTGGTGTTTCATTAATTGCCACTGTAACCCGTCTTATGGAGAGACTGCTGGACTACAGGTGAGCAATAGATGCATGCTTTACAGCAAGAAATATTGCGTTGTCTGCATTTTTCTAAAATGAATCGCTTTGGGAAGAATATAAAAATGCACATATCAATCAAGTTGTCAGGTTTTGCATATTAAGAAAACTAGATTTTGTACATTACAAAATGTAATCATATAAGTCATGATGAATTTATGTTTGAATAGTGCCCCACATCTTCGACTCCTTATCTGTTGAAACCTTACATATCACATGTCTAGCAGAATCAGAATGACATGCAATCTTTCTGTGTTCAGGAAGTTCTTCCCTTCCCTCCAATTTTGGAGTGGCATATTCAGGAAATATTTATGGAATCTAATTATTCCTAATGTATAACCAGTTGTAATCAGAAGTCATATAGTAATGTAAATCTGTTAGATGAGTTTGATACCAGTTGCATTTCAATAAAAGCTAGACTTCCTTTTAGTACCATTAAAATCAGTGGTACTTGATTTGGGGTATCATGAAAGGGCAGAAAATTAGTGAGTTAATGTATTATTATTATTATATTTTAGTGTTAGGAGAAGAATGCCTGTGCAATTTTCTGTCTATGATGAGAAAATAAGTTGATTGGCATTAGATACAGTGCATATTAACATGAAATTGGCAGGGACTGGGAATGAGGTGATATTTGCTCTTCTATCTTAGACAAGAAAAAGGTTTTCCCCTATCCTTGATCATCCTATGTCAAGAATGAATTCAATGTCAGATAGCTCCTTTATCACATAAAGAAAGTATTCAGTGTTGTCTTTATTTTTGCTGTATGAAGTTCTACAACTGGCAGAAATCTAGAAAATGAATCATCTTAGACTCTTCACATGTCTGATGCTCTCCAGTTGCAGTTAACTATGCTTTCTAAAATGAGTAACAGGATTGTACCACATATATGAAGGACACCATGTAAGAAGATTGCTCTAAATTCTGGGCATAGTAGATCTTTGCTGATCTCTAAAAGCTATTGGCTTCCATTTATTCTTGCAAGGGCCCCAAATTTCATTTCTTCATGCAACTAATGGGAATAAATCTGAATTCTAAGAACAGGAATAGTTTTTATATTCTTACATCTTTCAAGCTGTGCTTCATTACTACCAATAATCTTTTGATAGAGATTCCAAATAGTTATTGGGCAGCACTTGAAAGGCCTACATTTAACAACAGATAAAGAATTTAATTTGCATTGCCAGTGATGTTAATATAATAGCTAGCTATAATTTTAAAAATCATGTAATATGTCACAAAAATATTCTTGTTGCAAATGTGGGTGGTGATGCTGAATAGATGGTTTCCTAATGATCAACTTCAAGGCAGAGACAAGATCCAAAGTTGGGATTTACTAATTCAGTCTCTTTATTGTGAGATTGATAATGTACATGCTATAGTCTGGTTCTGTTAGTGTTCTAAGCACAGAGATTCTCACTGTCAGACCTGCCTCAGTCAAGTCCCTTGGGAAAGAAAGACATTTGATTGAAGTGATAGGTTCTTTTATTAAAGTTCGTCTTCAGCCAATGAAGAGCTGCATATGTGTTTTGAGAACACTGAGATATTTGGGGTAGTCCACATTCCAATCTTGGGGTGTGTGGCCTTGAGAGCTGGCACAAACCGGTTCCATGCTTTCCTGGTATTCATCAAGCTGTCAACCCCCCTCCCTATTTCCCATCACATCCCCATACATGTTTACTGTATTGCCTATTTGTCCTCCTCCCCTTTTTGCCCCCTTCCTCCTAACCTTTGATGGCAGGATGCCAGTAAGGCAGACCTGACATACTGTCCTCTAGACAGAGATGTCAGTTCTGCAGAGGAAACCAGAAACCAGAGGGGAGACACACACAAAATGCATAATTAATTATTTGGTCATCTAGGTTTCTCTGGGTATTGTTCACAGAACTTTTTAAGCAGTTTGGATGCTATAATATTTTTGGAATCCACCCATTCAGTTTCAGAGGGAGGGAAGTCCTTCCTCACTACTAAATACTGGATTTTCCCTGATGTGTGTGAGAGTCCACTGTTCTTGACCTCAAAATGTTGCTCTCCTTTGATCATGATGGGATCAGGAGGCGGTAGCATTTCTGGGTGTAGGAAGGCTGCAGTGAAATACTCGATGAATGCTTCTGAGGGTGTTTGGTAATTCAAGTTTCACAGTCAGTCCACCTGGAAGGAAGACCCTTACTGGGGAATTTTGCAAAATCCACAATGTCGGGCAACAGGGCAGGGAAGGAAGAACCCACCGCAAAGGGGGAGCCCTCTCCGGCTGGGACCCTGCCAGCTAGGATCCGAGACATCCTACTCCTAGGAAGAAGAAGTGGTGGAGACGCACAGCCACAAACCTCGGTGGTCAATAGCCATTGGAAAGAAAACTGAATGGGAGAAAAGGTCGAGAAAGTTAACTGTGAGACAAGGCAGGCATCAACCCAGATTGAAGCAAGAAATGGAGAGATCCCTTCACCTTAGCAAAGAGGAAGGAGATCATGTGAAGCACTTGAACAGGATCTTGGAGAAAGCTATTGACCTGATGAAAAGAATCCTCGGCTCTCTTGGCGATGAGAAACCTGAACCCCGCAGCCGCATCATTACCTTGGGCTGCAGCCAGAGAGACACTGAGGGAGAATATGAAGCTGAAGTCCTGTGAACGTCCACTGAGACCACCGAGACATCAGCCACCGCTTCAGCAGCCCCCACTCCCCATTGATCTGAAGCTGCTGATTGAGATGGGAGACATCACTGATGATGAAGGCACCAATTCATCCAAACATTCCCGCTGCTGGACATGAAATTCGGGGGAGAATCGTGATGCTTCGGGTTGTTCCTAACCCAAGTCCTCAGCTACATGGAAGAATATGGACGAGACATCTCCAACAACAAAGCCCGTATCCAGATTGTGCAATCCGCTCTGGTAGGGGTGGCCGCAGACTGGATGGTGGACCTGCATGATTTCAATGCCTCAGAGCTCCACAACTTCAATCACTTCATGTCCTCACTGAGGAGGCAATTTGAGGACCCCCTGGCTGACCGAAAAGCCCATAAGAAGATCAAAACCATGAAGCAAGGCAGATGCCCAGTAGTCAAATATATGCAAGAATTCCGGGCCATCGCCAGCAAACAGAACTGGCTGGAAGACATCCTCCTTAGCCACGTCAAGGATGGCCTAAACTATGATCTGTATGATGCTTGCCTACCCCAAGGGGACCCATACTGACTAAATGAATGGTATGTCACTGGTGGAGGAAGCAGAGATTGACCTACTGAAGAGGCACCACCAAGGAAAACTGTGGGTCCGCTCACCCCTGAACCGTCGCATGAACCAGCAAAACCACCAGCCACAGCCAAGAAGTCAATAGGCTGTTTCAAATGTCGGAGAGAGCGGCATTGCACTGTGGAGTGCTGCTCAAAAGCCCTCAACAAAACCCAGATCAACCGCTAGAAAAGCAGGGAAGTCCCCAGCCAAGCCACAAGAACCCACCATGAAAGCAACAGAGGCTATAGAGTTCCCACCTTCTGCCCAGCATGGGCAGGGAACTCTGGCCTACACCGTAGGAGTGCCGGATTCCTTGGACGACAACTTGGAGGACAAACTCCTGGTAAATTGACCCATCACACCTATCCTCAAGACAGTGACTATATTAGCCCCTTCCATGCCCGAACCTGTCAAAGTGAAAGCCCTAATTGACTCTTGCTGCACCTGCTGCTTTATTAGGCCCACGCTAGTGGGGAACTTGGGCATCCTGGTGAGGAGGCTGAAAGAGACCATTTCGTTCAGCCAGCTAGATGGGTCCATAGAAGGGTGGTGCCAGCTACTCTAGCCACTTTACCAATCCACCTATCTCTGGGGGACCACGAGGAAGACATAACCTTTGTAGTAACCCCAGGCATGGAGTGCCCAGTGATCCTAGGTCTGGCATGGCTAAAGAAGTGGAACCCCTGGGTAGATTGGAGAATGGCAGAGCTCAGATTCCCAAAAGGGGATCGCATGAACTCGACACCCCAAGGAGCCCTATCAAACCCAGGAGTAGAGAAAGCATCAATGGGAGAGGACAAGGGGTTACCCGAAATACTGGAGGAATACCGAGACCGTGCTGATGTTTTCAGCAAGGAATGGTCGGATGAGCTCCCTCCTCACCGACCCACGGACTGTGTCATAGAAATCAAACCCAGGGCAAAACTCCCAAAGTCCAGATTGTACTCCCTGAGCCCTAAAGAACAGGAGGAGATGAAAAAATTCATAGACAAAAACCTGTAGAGGGGATTTATCAAAACTGCCAAGCCCCAAATAGCCACCCCAGTCCTTTTCAGAGAAAAGAAGGATGGCACTTTGCATATGTGCGTAGATTACCACTGCCTGAATGCAATCAGTGAGAACAACCTGTACCCCCTACCCCTCGTGAAGGACATGTTATCCCACCTATCGAAAGGAAGAAATTTCACCAAACTACACCTAAGTGAAGCATACTACCACATTAGGATTAGGGAAGGGGACAAGTGGAAAACTGCATTTAATTGCCCGATGGGATGCTACCAATTCAAAGTTTTGCCGTTTGGACTACAAGGGCCCCCCGCAGTATTTATGCTATTAATCAACAAGTTGCTAAGGGAGCACCTATTCAAGGGGGTCCTGGTTTATTTAGATGACATCCTTATCTTCACCGAAACCAAAGAAGAGCATGTCAAACTGGTCAGAGCAGTTTTTAAAAAGCTGCAAGCTGCCCGCCTATATGCCAAACTATTGAAATGAGAATTCCACCAGGAAAAAATAGACTACCTGGGTTATTGTCTATCCCCACAAGGCATCGAAATGGACCCCGAGAAGGTCAGGGCACTGTTAGAATGGGCACCACACCGCACAAGGAAGCAATTGCAAAGCTTCCTGGGTTTCGCAAATTTTTACTGCCAATTCATCCCTTCGTTCGCACAAATAGCCCTGCCCATCACGAACTTCTTAAAAATGAGGTGGGGAAACTCAATGAAACCCAGCCAACCACTGAAATGGAAATAGAATGCCAATTAGTGTTCGAAAGATTAAAAAGACTCTTTTCTGCCGAACCCTTACTGAGGCACCTGGATCCAGATAAACCTTTAATAATACAGGTAGACGCAAGCGATGTGGCAGTGTGGGCTGTACTATTACAAGAAAATGATGAAGAGGCACTGCAACTGTGTGCATACACATCCAGAAAACTCTCTGAAACAGAGCAACACTGAGCGGTGTGGGAGAAAGAAGCATATGCTGTGAGGTGGTCATTGCTCACGTGGCGCCACTTCTTTGAAAGGAACAAAATCCCTTTTCAGGTCTGGACAGATCACAAAAATTTGGAAACACTAAAAATGCCCAGAAAACTGACCCCTAAGCAAGCCCGCTGGTCTCAGCATTTTCACCAA
Source organism: Vipera ursinii (assembly GCF_947247035.1). Taxonomy (NCBI): domain Eukaryota; kingdom Metazoa; phylum Chordata; class Lepidosauria; order Squamata; family Viperidae; genus Vipera; species Vipera ursinii. Next base: position 32,251,856 of record NC_139515.1, read on the forward strand.
TTTCGCTTCACGCTCAAATGCTTGCCAGGGGAGGGGGGAATCTTCCTGGTAGATGCCCTGTCTTGCATGCCCCAATATAACAACATGTGAGTCACCGGTTCTAAACCATTCATGCCCAAACCACAATTAGCAGCACCAGTAACTACCAGGGCCCAAGCTAAGGTAAAGCTGCAACTGGGTAGCCAAACTGGAATCGAATTCTGGAAAACCTTAGAAACAGATGAATGATTCTAGAAGAATAAGCACATATGCATGATCAAAGATTGTAGGGGAGATGTTATATATACCAACCACCTAGAGAGTCACTTTCATGCAGCTGTGCCATGATACAAAATCAGCAGGGCACTTTGGATTTGTAAAAACACTACATTTAATCAAAAGACAATTTTGGTGGCCATCCATGATAAAGGACATAGAAAGCTATGTGGCCATCTGCCCAACTTGCACAGCTGCTAAGAGGTTGCAAGGGAAATCTCCCAGACTGCTACAACCAGTGGTGAATCTCTCGGCCACATGGAAAGAAATATCCATGGATTTTATAGCAGAGTTACCAGAAAGCAATGGAAACACTGTCATCTGGGCAGTTATGGACCTGTTTTCAAAGTAAGTGCACTTTATCCCTTGCCAAAAAATCCCCACTGCGAAAGTCTTAGCAAAACTATTTGTGCAGCACATCTACAGACTGCATGGGGCACCCCAACACATCATATCAGATAGGGGGGTGCAATTCACATCAGAATTTTGGAAAGAATTTCTGTCCCTCTTAGGAACCACCCAAGGAGTGTCATCTAATCATCATCCTCAGACTAATGGATCAACTGAATACTGTATTGGAACTCAGTACTTGAGCAATATTTAAGGTGCTTTATTAATTTAACAGAGTGAGCGCCTGTTACTCGTCCCAGCTTCTGCCAACCTAGCAGTTTGAAAGCACGTAAAAATGCAAGTTGAAAACTAGGGACCACTACAGTGGGAAGGTAACAGCGTTCCATGCGCCTTTAGCATCTAGTCATGCCGGCCACATGACCATGGAGACGTCCTCGGACAAGCGCTGGCTCTTTGGCTTTGAAACGGAGATGAGCACCGGCCCCTGGAGTTGGAAATGACTAGCACACATGTGCAGGGGAACCTTTACCTTTAACTTTACCTTATTAATTTCCAGCAAACGAATTGGACGGACCTACTTCCTTTCACAAAAGTTGCCTAGAACAACGCAGTCCACTCCAGCACAGGCTACACTCCCTTTCAAGTAGCCACCAAAGTTTCAACTATATGCCAGAACTAACCCCAAATGAACCAGAAATCCCATCACTGAAAGAATGGATATCCCAGTTACAAAACACCTGGCCAGTGGTTAGGAAAGCCTTAGACAAAGCTAGACAAATACACAAAACACAAGTTAATAAAAAAGAGTCAAATCTAAACCATTCACTGTAGGAGAAATGGTGTATTTGTCTACAAAATACCTAAAATCCCTACAACCCTCTAAATAACTTGATCCAAAATATATAGGACCTTTCCCAATTAAAAGAATTATAAATCCAGTAAGAGTAGAATTAGAATTACCAAAGAGTCTCAGACAAATACACCCAATCTTTCACTGCAGCCTGCTGAAATGAGAACAACAGTCACCCTTACGGCCAAAAATCCCCACCACCACCACCTCCAATCATGGTTCAAAAGAAATCCTAGATTCTAGAAAATACCATGGGGCAACCCAATACCTAGTAGCATGGAAACACCTTCCCTCCTCACAAAATGAGTGGGTCCACAAACGTCACATTAGAGCACCCAAACTTTAAAAAAGTTTCATATAGAATATCCCAACAAACGTGAATAACTTCTATACCTGTTTTGTTTCTTCAGATGTGGATCTCTCCTATTTTTAAGGGGGCAAGATGTCAGAACCCACTCCTATTTCATTTCTATCTATTCCCTCTGACCCAAAATCAAATCTCACCTTTCCCTGGGTTCTGCCATACTCCCAAGGGGGAGGCAGGATGTGCCCACGGGTTTATTGCCTCTGCTTCCTCTATCTGCTACAATGTAACATTTTGCTTTGCTGCGTTATATCTCTCTCTGAAAACTCTCTCCCTAAACTGTCAGCTCCCCTTCATGGATTACTGCCTTGTCGTGGCGAAGGGGCTTGCGTAATTCAATGAAGCTATGAGCTATGCCGTGCAGGGCCACCCAAGACGGAAAGGTCATAGCAGAGAGTTCTGACAAAACATGATCCACTGGAGAAGGAAATGGCAAACCACTTCAGTATCTTTGCCATGAAAACCCTATGGACAGTACCAAAAGGCAAAACGATATGGCGCTGGAAGATGAGCCCCTCAGGTTGGAAGGCGTCCAATATGCTGCTGGGGAAGAGCAGAGGGCTAGTACTAGTAGCACCAGAAAGAATGGAGCGACTGGGCCAAAGCCGAAAGGACGCTCAGCTGTGGATGTGTCTGGTGGTGAAAGGAAAGTCTGATGCTGTAAAGATTTTTTCTCCATAGGAACCTGGAATGTAAGGAAAGCTGGACGTGGTCAAACAAGAGATGACAAGACTAAACATCGACATCTTAGGTATCAGCGAACTAAAATGGACAGGAATGGGTGAATTTAATTCAGATGACCATCAGGTATACTACTGTGGGCAAGAATCCCTCAGAAGAAATGGAGTAGCCTTCATAGTCAATAAAAAAGTAGGAAAAACAATACTGGGATACAATCCCCAAAATGACAGAATGATCTCAGTTTGAATCCAAGGCAAACCATTCAATATCACAGTAGTCCAAGTCTATGCCCCAACCACCGGTGCTTAAGAGAATGAAATTGACCGGTTCTATGAAGCCCTACAGCACCTTATAAAACTAACACACAAAAATGATGTCCTTATCATCATGGGGGATTGGAATGCTAAAGTAGGAAGCCAAAAGATAACCGGAATAACAGGCAAGTTTGGCCTTGGAGTACAAAATGAAGCAGGGCACAGGCTGATAGAATTTTGTCAAGAGAATATGATGGTCATAGCAAACACTCTTTTCCAACAACCCAAGAGACGGCTTTACACATGGACATCACCAGACGGTCAACACAGAAATCAGATTGACTATATGCTCTGCAGCCAAAGATGGAGAAGCTCTATACAGTCAGTAAAAACAAGACCAGGAGCTGACTGTGGCTCAGACCATGAGCTTCTTGTTGCAAAGTTTAGGCTTAAATTAAAGAAAGTAGGGAAAAGCGCTAGGCCAGTCAGGTATGAATTAAATCATATCCCTGTTCAATATACCGTAGAGGTGACAAATAGATTTAAGGAATTAGATCTGATAGACAGAGTGCCTGAAGAACTATGGACAGAGGTTCACAACATTGTACAAGAGGTAGAAACCAAAACCATCCCAAAGAAAAAGAAATGCAAGAAAGCAAAATGGCTGTCTGAGGAAGCTTTGCAAATAGCTGAGGAAAGGAGGGAAGCGAAAGGCAAGGGAGAAAAAGAAAGATACGCCCAATTAAATGCAGAATTCCAATGAATAGCTAGAAGAATTAAGAATGCCTTCTTAAATGAACAATGCAAAGAAATAGAAGAAAACAATAGAATAGGGAGGACCAGAGATCTTTTCAAGAAAATTGGAGAGATGAAAGGAACGTTTCATGCAAAAATGGGCATGATAAAGGACCAAAATGGCAGGGACCTAACAGAGGCAGAAGAGATTAAGAAGAGGTGGCAAAATTACACAGAAGAACTATACAAGAATGAGCTTAACGTCCCTGATAATCACAATGAGGTGGTCACTGACCTCGAGCCAGACATCCTAGAATGTGAAGTGAAGTGGGCCTTAGGAAAGCTGAGCAACAACAAAGCTAGTGGAGGTGACAGTATTCCAGCTGAGCTATTCAAAATCTTAAAAGACGATGCAGTAAAAGTGCTACACTCAATTTGCCAGCAAATTTGGAAAACTCAACAGTGGCCACAGGATTGGAAAAGATCAGTTTACATTCCAATTCCAAAGAAAGGCAGTGCCAAAAAATGTTCTAACTAGCGCACCATTGCACTCATTTCACATGCTAGTAGAGTTATGCTTAAAATTCTACAAGCTAGACTCCAGCAGTATGTGGATCGAGAACTACCAGAAGTACAGGCAGGATTTCGAAGAGGCAGAGGAACTAGAGATCAAATTGCTAACATACACTGGATTATGGAGAAAGCTAGAGAGTTCCAGAAAAACATCTACTTCTGCTTCATTGACTATGCTAAAGCCTTTGATTGTGTGGATCATAACAAACTGTGGCAAGTCCTTAAAGAGATGGGAGTACCAGACCATCTTATTTGTCTCTTGAGAAACCTATATGCGGGCCAAGAAGCAACAGTGAGAACTGGACACGTAACCACTGATTGGTTCAAAATTGGGAAAGGAGTCCGGCAAGGCTGTATACTGTCGTCTTGCTATTTAACTTATATGCAGAGCACATCATGAGAAAGGCAGGGCTAGATGAATCAAAAGTTGGAATTAAGATTGCCGGAAGAAACATCAACAACCTAACATATGCAGATGATACCACTCTAATGGCAGAAAGTGAAGAGGAACTAAAGAGCCTCTTGTTGCGAGTGAAGAAGGAGAGTGCAAAACTTGGGTTGAAACTAAACATTAAGAAAACCAAGATCATGGCATCCGGCCCTCTCAATTCCTGGCAAATAGATGGGGAAGAAATGGAGGTAGTGACAGATTTTATTTTCCTGGGCTCCAAGATCACTGCAGATGGGGAATGCAGCCAAGAAATTAAAAGACGCTTGCTCCTCAGGAGGAAAGCCATGGCAAATCTAGACAGCACACTAAAAAGCAGAGACATCACCCTGTCAACAAAAGTGTGTATAGTCAAGGCTATGGTCTTCCCAGTTGCAATGTATGGCAGTGAAAGTTGGACCATAAGAAAGGCTGAGCGCCAAAGAATTGAAGCCTTTGAACTCTGGTGCTGGAGAAGACTCCTGCGAGTCCCTTGGACTGCAAGGCGATCAAACCGGTCAGTCCTAGAGGAGATCAACCCTGACTGCTCTTTAGAAGGCCAGATCCTGAAGCTAAAACTCAAATACTTTGGCCACCTAATGAGAAGGAAGGACTCACTGGAGAAGAGCCTAATGCTGGGAAAGGTGGAAGGCAATAGAAGACGGGGACGATAGAGAATGAGGCGGCTGGATGGAGTCACTGAAGCAGTAGGCATGAGCTTAAATGGACTCCAGAAGATGGTAGAGGACAGGAAGGCCTGGAGGAACGTTGTCCATAGGGTCGCGATGGGTCGGACACAACTTCGCAACTAACAACAACAAAACTGTCAGCTAGAACAAGGGAGGGAATAAGGAATGTAACCTCCATGCCTGGTTTATTTCTACACTCTGTGTGAACCGGAGATGGGCCGACGTTATCTCCCCTTTTCCCATGATGGACCTAACATCTGGGAATTGGCTGTCCCACACTGGCTGGATGAACTATGGGGTGAGGTCTTGCCTGGGGATACTTTAACCTATCATTCTGCATGGAAAATCTCAGATCCTGTCTATTATGCCTGCTATCAACTACTCTTAATAAAAGTTCCTGTTGGAAGAAATTGTTTCCAAGAATTCTACTTTCTTAAGAAGTGGGATTGAAATGGGTCCTGACATATGGTCTTGATCCTGATTCTGACTTTGTGATCAGCCAAGTGCCCCTATGAAGTGGTCAAAGTTGTGCAGTTCTTGGGCATCACCATTGTGGAGGCTAACCATTCATTTGGCTGTGTCTCCTCCAGTGCCATGGTTGTACACCACCCCTCCTGCGTGTCGATCCAGACCTGATTCAGAAAGAACCTAGTTGCTTAGGGACTCCATCGTATATCACCCCAAGAGCTGGTGGTCTTTGGCCTCTCCTTGGCAGCACAACCCAAGCCGGTGCTGCTGGCTGAGTGGCTGCGGTGGCAGTTGGTTGTGGAACTGGACCATATGTAAGGACCTGCCTCAGTTAAACCTCTCAAGAAAGCAGAACTCTTGAAATGTGCATCATTTCAACAGGAACATTTATTGGGAGATGCTGACTAAAGAAAACTAAGGCAGGATCTGAAGGTTTCCTGCACAAAACAGTACTTTCAAAGTTGCAATCCAAACCCCACTCCAACTGTCCATCCGGCTAGTTCAAACAGAGCCAATCCAAAGGTGTGAAATGGTTGTGGGAAAGAACCAATAAGGCACCGCTCTGGAGATAAGCAGATGGCTGGAGGCACATTCCATTCTCACCCCGAGAAAGAGATACTGTACTTCAAAGAGGAAAGAATAAAGCAAAGGAATACCTATAGCCCCCCTCCCCCCAATAGAATGGCAGAACCTGAAAAAGGGAAGAAGGGAATAGGAGAAAGAGGGAAATGGGGTCTGACATGTTTTTTATGGAGCCAGTCATTCTGGGAGGCTGGGCAGTCTTTCCAGGCCACTAAATATTGGGTTGATACATGGTGTTTCCTGGAGTTTAAAATTTCTTTAATTTTGAAGTGTTGCTGTCCTTTCACCATAATAGGCAGTGGTGGGGAAGACACAGCTGGTCTTAAAGATGAATTCAGCTGTGGTTTTAATAGGCTACAGTGAAACATCGGAAGAACCTGTCTTAATGTTTTTGGGAGCTCCAATTCTACTGTGACTGGGTTAATGATGTGTTTGATGGGGAAGGGTCCCACAAACTTTGGCCCTAATTTCTTTGAGAGTTGTAAGAATTTCAGGAACCTTGTAGAAATGCATACCCTGTCCCCTGCTTTGAAAGACCTTGGTTCCACCCATTTTTTATCTGCCTGCACTGTATAAGCTTCTCTAGCCTCATATAATGCTTTTCTAACCACTAGCCATGTATTTTGTTGTTGTGTGAAACACTCCTTTAGGGATGGGATGGTTGGTTCATTGGCTGGCAATTCAGGCATCAGGTTGAAACTCTGTCATATAGGCACCTAGAATGGGGTGTAGCCAGTACTGGGGTGCGCTGCATTGTTGTAGGCCACCTCAGCAAAAGGCAATAGGTCAGTCCAATTATCTTGTTGGTAGTTTATAAAGCATTTCAAGTATTGTTCTAGTACTGAGTTCGTTTGTTCTATTCCCCCATTTGTTTGTGGATGATGACTAGATGACAAGCCCTGACCAGTACCTAGCAGACCCAAAAAAGCCTTCCAGAACTCTGAAGTGAATTGGACCCCCCTATCTGATATTATGTGCTGTAGGGCTCCATGCAGCCTATATATGTGCTGCACAAACAGCTTGGCTAAAGCTTTAGCAGTGGGGATCTTTTGACACAGTATAAAGTGGACCTGCTTGGAGAACAGATCTGTGAATACCCAAATGATAGTATTTCTAGTGCTCTCTGGCAGTTCTATGATAAAATCCATTGAAATCTCTCTCCAGAGTGCTGAAGGGCTTGCTATCGCCTGCAAAAAGCCAGGCATTTTTCCTTGCCTCCGCTTTGCTGCAGCACAAATGGGATAGCTGGCTACATAGCTTTCTATGTCCATTTTTAGGGATGGCCACTAGAATTATCTTTTTATTTTTTATTTTTTTATTGAAAAGTTTTACAATACATTTTATTTTTAACAAAACACAACCCCTCCCAACCCCCTTCCCACTCCCCAGCCCTCCCCCACCCCTCCCTCCCTTCCCCCTCCCCCTCCCCGACTTCCCAGAGCTAGATACAGGGTATAAAAATACAAACAATCATAATCTACCTTATGCAAACAACCATAAGCTATTAAATCTATCGCACTTTAACTCTTATAAAATAACTACAAGCAGTATAAATATCACATCAATAATTATTCAAATGCTAGATGAAACTTTTTAGTCCCATATTTACTCCACAATATATCTCTGTTGCAAATAGTCTTTCAAGTACGCTGAGATCTTTGCCATTTCCGCCAGGTTTGAGGCTTTTACAGTCCATTCTTCTATAGTCGGCAGTTCTTCCTTCTTCCAATATTGCCCTACTAAAAGTCTTGCTGCCATAATTAAATTCAACATCAGCTTAATGTCCACAACAGTAATGTCAATAATAATGCCCAATAAAAACAATTACAGACAAAACGATCTCTAATTTACTTTACCAAATTTACATCAGTCATTAAAAAACCAATTTTCTGATCTTGTTTCCACCTGGCCTGTAATTTTCCATACTAAAACCAAGTTTATACAATCTTTCCTTCTCTTAAGATATTATACAACTTCAAATGCCATACATTCCTTTCCAAACTTAAAATTTCCTTATATGTAGTCACATCATGTTTATATTTTCTATTGCGTGTTTCATTATTGCCCATATAGGTATCTTACAAGTTAACTTGTGTCTATACTGTTTCCAAACTCGCAACAGAGCATGTCTTAAAATATATACCTTAGACACATTATCCACCTTCTTATCACAAAATAAATATACATACCACCCAGATAGCAAATCAAGACCTTCAAAATTTCAGCAAGACATTCATTTTCACTACTACAATTCTACCCAGTTAACTTTTCATAATTATTTTTAAAGTAAAGCAACATAAAGTATTACAAAACATAATTATTTTTGTATAACTTTACATTTAAGGGTGACAAATATATCCCCAAATATTTAACCCTTTTAGCAATTTCAAATCCCGTTAGCTCTTCTAAAACAGCCTTTTATGATACTATCATATTCTTAAACAACATTTTAGTTTTTTGTATGTTAACCTTAAATCCAGAAACTTTCCCTTATTGTATTATTATCTCCTTCAGTTCTACAACTAAATCTTCAGGCTCGTCTCATTCGTCTAGAAGCAGCGCGTGTCATCCTCTGGTTTCTGGCCTCCTTCGATGAAACTGAAATTTGATCCACTCCTGTAACTTTCTCATCTATCTGCATTGTTCCTTCAGCACCTTGTAAATTCTCTCTGCATCGTTGAGACTCTCCCTCACCATTCTTCTTTGTAGATTCCAAAAGTGGTATGGGGGCTGCTTTTAAAACATAATTATAAAAATCACGTGCCTGCAACACTGTAGTAAGACGATGTCTCATACCTTCATACGTCACCACCATACACACTGGTATCTCCCATCTGAACTTAATATCATGTCGTCTTAATTCTTGCGCCAAAAAAGCAAATTCCTTCCTTCTCCTTAAGATTCTTGGAGGGATCTCTTTTAAAATCAAGACTTCTTGCTCAGCAATTACAAATTTAGTATTGTAAGAGGCTTGAATAACCTCATTTCTAATCGCTCTCTTTGTAAAGTAAGCCACCACATCTCTGGGTAATTTCCTTTGTCTTGCAATCCACGAATTAACACGGAAAATTTTGTCTATATCTTCCATAATTTCATCTGCTGGTCGCCCCAGCGCCCCTTCCAGAGCCTCAGAAACTATTTTCTTCAAATTTTCTTTAGGAACCTCTTTTAAGCCTCTAATTCTCACAGCAAACTCCATCTCATGATACTGTACCAAGGTCAAATCACTATCAATTTTCTCCACCACATTTTCAGTTTCTGTCATTTTTACATCTAATCTGATATTATTTTGGCTGAGATCTTCCACTCTTTCGTCCAAACGCTCAATACACATAGCCATGCCTTGAAATGCAGATAAGATGTCTGCCCTTATTTCTGTTAACTTTTTATCCATAAGCTCAACTAATTGTTTTGATTGCTTTTCCATAGCCTCTTGCAACACATTCTGTAAATCTTTAACTGTAAAAGTTGATGCAAGTACAGGTACAGATGCAGGAGGAGGGGGCAATAAAGCTTGTAACGAAAACTGCTGCACCGGAGAAGCCCCCGCGCTTCTAAGATTTAGAGGATTTGGTAGCCATTTTCACCCACTATTGCCTGCTATGCACTTTCACTTTCAAACTCCGCAAAATCCATTGAGTTAAAGATCATAAATTCCCTTTCACCTAGATCTCCTGTGTCGCTCTGCCTGCATCCCGGTTCTCAAAGGTTCTCTCTTGCTGGCAGGGATGGTTGCTGACGCCCTGCTCTGCTCCAAAAAACCTGGAGCAGAGGCGCCCTGCAGTCCGGAGCATACCCAGGCTTCGGGGGGGCTCAATCCTTCAGCCGCCAAAACTATTAGCTCTGGCGGCCCCGGAGAGCTCTACCCCTACCTGGGCGCTCACCCCCTCCTCTTCTCCCGAGGAGGGGGCTTCCGAGCCACCAAAACAGCTGATTGGCGCTGTTTTCGGCGGCTCTATGGAGCCGCGGGGCTGACAGCCTAAGAATGGCTGCCTCCGGCGACGCCTTGCCACCCGGAAGTCTAGAATTATCTTTTTATTAAGTGGAGAGTTTTCATGAATTCGAAGTGTCCAGCTAATTTTAAGTCATGGCAAAGTTGCATGAATTTTAGTCTTTGAGCTGCAGGTATATACAATTTCCCCCTACCCATGGTAGTCCATTATTTATTAAGCAGAGATTTTTGTGATCATGAAACCATTTATCCTTTTCTAGTTCTTGTCTAACCTCTATGCCTGCTGTGCTGTCCAAAGGCCCCAGATTCTATGCTTGTGCTTTCGTGGTAACAGGGGCAGCTAATTGTTTAGTGGATAATTGTTTGGTGGATAGCTGCCTTGGGGTCTTTAAGGCTTTGAGATTCTTGTGATCAGTCCATGCTTGAAAGGGGATTTTATTCCACTCCAGGAAGTGCCTCCAAGTGAGGAGTGCTCAGCGCACAGCATACGCTTCTTTCTCCCACACCGCCCATCTTTGTTTGGTCTCTGTGAGCTTCTTTGAGGTGTAGGCACAAGGCTGCAACTGGCCTTCCTGGTTTTCCTGGAGTAATACTACTCCCACCGCAATGTCACTGGCATCAGCATGAATAACCAATGGTTTCTCTGGGTCTGGGTGTTTAAGCACTGGCTCAGCAGAGAAAAGCCTTTTTAGTTTTTCCAAAAGCCACCTGACATTCCATAGTCCATTTCAAGGGCTGACTGGGCTTCGGCTTGTTCTCCCCCTTCATTTTTAACAAATTGGTAATGGGGAGTGCAATTTGCGTGAATGAGGGGATGAATTGCCAATAGCAGTTAGCAAAACCCAGGAAAATTTTCGATTGCCTCTTGGTTCATGGTGGTGCCCGTTGCACTTTCTCTGGATCCATCTCCACCCTCTCATGGGAAATTTGGTAGCCCAGATAGTCAATCTTTTCTTTATGGAACTTGCATTTTGCATTTTGTAAGTTTGGCATAGAGTTGGGCTGTACTGTCCTGACTAATTTGACATGCTCCTCTTTCATTTCGATGTAAATTAGAATGTCATCCAAATATACCAAAAGCCACTTGTATAAGTGCTCATGAAGGACCTCATTAATCAGCTGCATGAAAACAGTGAGCGCCCCTTGCAGCCCAAAGGGGAGCACTTTGAACTGGAAGCATCCTAGGGGACAGTTAAATGCAGTCTTCCACTCATCCTCCTCCTTGATTCTAATCTGGTAGTATGCCTCCTGCAAGCCCAGTTTAGAGAAAATCTTCCCCTTTGAAAGCTGGACTAGTGTGTCTTTCATGAGTGGCAAGGGATAGATATTGTTTATGCCCACTGCATTCAGAAATCTATAATCCACACAGAGGCGCAGAGACCCATCTTTTTTTTTCATGGAACAGCACCAGGACGGCCACTTTTGGCCTCGTTCACTGAATGAAACCTTGCATCAAATTTTTCTCTATGAACTTCTACAGCTCCTCTAACTCCCAGGGGGTCATTGAGTAGAATTTGGGCTTGGGCAGCTTAGCCCCTGGAATATTCTCAATGGTGTAGTCTGTGGGGCAGTGAGGTGGAAACTTATTGGATTGTTCCTCGCTGAACACTTCAGCTAGGTCCTGGTATTCCCTGATCATTGACAGCCACCACTACTTTGGATTTTCTTTTCCCTCTGACCCTGCAGTGCTCACCTAACATGTGGGGCCTCCCTTCTGGGAATCTCAGTTCTCCTGTCCTCCAATTCACCCAGGGATTCCACTTCCTTAGCCACACCATTCCTATGATCAGAGGCCACTCCATGCCGGGGACCACTATAAAAGTCAAGCTCACAGTGTAGTCTCCCATGGTAGTTCTACTGGCCTCGTGGCAAGAGTTGCTGGGACTCCCCCTGCAATGGACCCATCTAGCTAGCCAAACAAATAGGCTTCTTCAGTCTCCTCATTAAGCATCTGGTGCAGCCCGAGTCCAATAAAGCCTTCAGGGCTACCTTCTCCTCCATCCCTGGGCTTAGTAGTTCTATGGGCCTGGTGAGGGGTGCTATGGGTCCACTTACCAGGGGTTCATCATTGGAGTCATTTTCAGATGCCTCCACTCACTTCTCTTGCAGGGTCGGAGTTCCCCCTCCCAATTTTTCAGAAGGTTGGAACTTGATAACCTCAGTGCTTTTTATCGCAGTTTCCTTTGGGTGTTGAGGGGTTTTCCCAGGTTCCCCCCCCCCCCGGCTGGTCTGGCTTCCTGACTGGGGTCTTCAAACAGTATTCTGCAGCTCAATGGCCTTCTTTGCCACACTTGAAGCAAGCAATTGAATGCGGCACCTCTGCAGAGATTTTCATTGTCTCCCTTTTCCTCTCTGGTGGGGAGCATCTCCATGATCAACCGAAACAATGCTGGTTTTGGGCTTGGTCGATCTCTGCCTGCTCGGCCAGGATGCACCAATTGTGAAAGCAGGCAGGGACTCCCCGGGTGATACAAGCAGAACCTGAAAAAGAGAAGAAGGGAATAGGAAAAAGAGAGGAAAGGGTTTCTGACATCCTGTGTCTGAGCTGCTGGGGCAGGCACCATCGTAGCTGTGGTGGTGGGTATGTTCACATCATCATTGCCCATGGCTTGTGCTGGTTGGGTGGCTGGCTGTGCCATCTGTCCCAGGGCTTCCCATGACTTGAGGTTGCCAAAGGCACCCTGTAGGTACTCTATTACACATTCCAGCATCTTGTCTTCCTGATCTACCTTGCCCTGGTTTGCCTCCTCCTCAATCTCCACGTGTGGCTCTCTCAGGCACATTAATGTCACCTTGGATGGCTTTGCCTCCCAGTCTTCTTTCTTTATGACCTCCAGAGACTATCAGGGTCTTGGCTTGTCACTGCAGGCTTCCATCTCGCCCAGCCACTGCCATGGGGTCTCGAGGATGCTGCTTCCCCCCAGGCTTCAACATCCTCCTGGTCACTCTTGTGAGTCGACACACTTTGCACAGCCCACACAGTAGAGGTAACTGTCCAGGTGGGCTGCTATTGTAGTTCTGTCAGACCTGCCCCAGTCAGGTCCCTTAGGAAATAAACACACTTGACTGAATTTGGTTGAAGCAATAGGTTCTTTTACTAAAGGCTGCTGGATGCAGTAAAGTCAGGATAGAACTAAATTTCCCACACAAAAAAGTTACAGATTTTCCTCTTCATCCCAGCCGTCCTCCCATGACCAGTTCATTTTCAGCCAATGAAGAGCCACATAGGTGTTTTGAGAACGCTGAGATGTTTGGGCTAGTCCACATTCCAATCTAAGGGTACATGGCCTTGAGAGCTGGTACCTGTGCTTTCCTGGTCTTCATCAAGCTGTCATCCCCTCTCCCTGTTTCCCATCACATCCTTATAAATGTTTATTACCCATTTGTCCTCTTATTCCCCTTGCCCCCTCCCTTCTAACATTTGATGGCAGGATCCCAGCAATGCATCAAGCCAAAGATGGCATGACTAACACTGACTGCAATCTTCTAAACATTTACTTTGAAATACCATTCTTGTATTCAGTTAAATATCTGAGCCCAGTTGCTTAGCATTGCTCTCAGTGTTTTGTTTGAGGTTACTTATGTCTATAGATTGAAACTGAGTTCTGATAATCTGAGTTCTGACCCCCTCACTGTATCTGTGTAAGATGATTAAATGTTCCTGTACTGTTTTATGTTTAGAATGTAATTAAATTATTAAAGTTCTATATCTTGAAGCACATCCAAGGAATTAGGAATGCTTGATACTTGTTCGAGCAAGCCGGCCTGGCCTGAGGGGGGATTGGTGGGGTTTTTTACTATTTTTATTGGGGGTTTTTAGTATGTATTAACTGTATTTTTAATGGGGCATGTATTTAATTATCTTTTATCTTTTGTAAATCTCTGTGTTTTATTCTTGCCCTGTACACCGCCCTGAGTCCTTCGGGAGAAGGGCGGTATAGAAATATTAATAAATTAAATTAAATTAAATTTAATAGTCCATTTCATCCTTTAAGCAGAATTCTATGCTATATATCACAACTAAATTTTGAACGTCATCTATACTACAGAAGCAGTCTTTTTTAGGTAGAATATTAGTCCTAACATGCATAAAATCTAATGTAATGTTTGAATCCTGCTCTATATTGTCATACAGAGGCCAAATCTGTGATGGGAGAAATGTGCATAAGCAATTTTAATCAGACATTAAAATTATTATTATTTTAATGTGAGATTATTTGATTTCTATTATATTAAAATATTTTTAATATGTTTAATACTTTGTGGCCAACAGTTCTCTGATTTTAGTGGATGATGAATGTTCTCCTTGTATACATTGTATTACATAAAATGGCACTAAACATTACTGCTTTGAGGGTCTGCAATATACAAAATAGCAAAAGAAAGAGAGAGAATGAAAGTTGGAATATATAAGAAAAGACTGCATGATAAAAGAATGCAGCTATATATTCCTTTAGTTTTTAAATTCATTTTGTATTTATTTTATTTATTTATTTTAATTCCATTTATATCCTGCCCTTCTCCGAAGACTCAGGGCGGCTTACAAGCTTAGCAATAGCTAAGTAGTGTGTATGAATCTCTTAATAAAATTTATCTTGATAGATTATTTAAATTGATGTGCAAAACTAGATTTTCTGCATAATTTTTCATTCAAATGTTTTCCCCTTGTCCAGGGACTGCATGAAAATGGGAGAAGTGGATGGCAAAAAGATTGGATGTACTGTCAGTTTGTTGGTGTGTATCTCTTTGATTCTGGATATTTTGCTATTCCATATTAAAAATATCAAAGATTAGTTGAGAAGCATATTCTTTAACAGCCTACTTTCCAGAAAAATTAGAAGTGCAAATTCTACTGCACAAGTGATGTACAGCAATAAATTTAAAGCCTATTTTAAAATATTGAAATATTTATGCTATATTGAATATATATTAATAGTTACCTAGTCAATGTCTTTGGAAGTATGCGGGAGAAAAAGTGCAAATCTAGGAATAAAGGGATATGTGAGAGCTTAGTATATGCTACTAGACTTTTCTAAAGGATGGAAATGAGAACAGAGATTATTCTACTAGCCAAACTTACCATCTTTCAGAGAGCTTCATGGCACTGCTAGGATCTGAATCTACTTTTCCCAATCCAATCCTAGTTCTACTTCAATACTAACTGCTACAGTGAGGGAAAAAAATATTTGATCGCCTGCTGATTTTGTACGTTTGTCCACTGACAAAGAAATGATCAGTCTATAATTTTAATGGTAGATTTATTTTAACAGTGAGAGACAGAATAACAACAAAAGAAATCCAGAAAAATGCATTTCAAAAAAGTTATAAATTGATTTGGATTTTAATGAGTGAAATAGATTCCCTTGAAGACCACTCGGAGGCTCCAGCTGGTACAGAATGCAGCCGCGAGAGTTGTCTTGGGAGTTTCCCGGTACTCCCATGTTACACCTTTGCTCCACGAGCTGCATTGGCTACCAGTTGTCTTCCGGGTGAGGTTCAAGGTTTTGGTAACGGTTTTCAAGGCCCTACATGGCATGGGTCCGGAGTACCTCAGGGATCACCTGCTGCCGGCGTCAACTTCCCTCTGCCCTGTGCATTCCCACAGAGAGGGCCTCCTCAGGGTGCCACCGGTCAGAGAATGTCGGCTGGTGGCCCCCAGGGGGAGGGCCTTCTCTGTGGGCGCCCCGGCTTTATGGAATCAGCTGCCGGTTGAGCTCCGGATGGCACCTGACCTTCGCTCCTTCCGACGCGGTCTGAAGACCTACCTATTTGAACAAGCCGGCCTGGCCTGATGGGGGATGTGCTGGGATTGTGGATTTTTAGATGATTCTATTGTTTTAGTTCAGGCTCTTATTTAATTCTTTTTTTAATTTTTGTATTCTGTATTTTTATATGTGCCCTGTTCACCGCCCTGAGTCCTTCGGGAGAAGGGCGGTATACAAATATAATAAATGAAAATGAAACTAAATGAAATAAGTATTTGATCCCTTCACAAAACATGACTTAGTACTTGGTGGCAAAACCCTTGTTGGCAATTACAAAGGGTAGATGTTTCTTGTCGTTGGCCACCAGGTTTGCACACATCTCAGGAGGGATTTTGTCCCACTCCTGTTTGCAGATCCTCTCCAAGTCATTAAGGTTTCTAGGCTGACGTTTGGCAGCTCAAACCTTCAGCTCCCTCCACAGATTTTCTATGGGAATTAAGGTCTGGAGACAGGCTAGGCCACTCCAGGGCCTTAATGTACTTCTTCTTGAGCCACTCCTTTGTTGCCTTGGCCATATGTTTTGGGTCATTGCCATGCTGGAATATTCATTCATGACCCACCATGTTTGATGGTGGAAATGGTGTTCTTAGGGTCATAGGCAGCATTCCTGTTCCTCCTAACATGGCAAGTTGAGTTGATGCCAAAGAGTTTGATTTTGGTCTCACCTGATCACAACACTTTCACCCAGTACTCCTCTTAATCATTCAGATGTTCATTGGCAAAGTTCAGATGAGCCTGTACATATGCTTTTTTGAGCAGGGGGACTTTGTGTGCACTGCAGGATTTCAGTCCTTCACGACATAGTGTGTTACCAATTGTTTTCTTGGTGGCTATAGTCCCAGCTGCCTTGAGATCATTGACAAGATCCTCCTGTATAGTTTTGGGCTGATTCCTCCATGAGGTGAGATCTTGCATGGAGCCCCAGACCGAGGGAGATTGTCAGTTATTTTGTGTTTCTTCCATTTGCAAATAACTGCACCAAATGTTGTCCCCTTCTCACCAAGCTGCTTGGCGATAGTCTTGTAGCCCATTCCAGCCTTGTATAGGTCTACAATCCTGTCCTTGGACAGCTCTTTGGTCTTCGCCATAGTGGAGAGTTTGGAATCTGATTGATTGATTGGTTATGTGGGCAGGTGTCTTTTATACAGAAAGTGCTCCTAATCTCAGCTTGTTACCTGGGAGCCAGAAATCTTGCTGATTGATAAGGGATCAAATACTTATTTCATTCATTAAAATGCAAATCAACTTATATCTTTTTTTGAAATGCTTTTTCTGGATTTTTTTGTTCTTATTCTGTCTCTCACTGTTAAAATAAGTCTACCATTAAAATTATAGACTGATCAGTTCTTTGTCAGTGGGCAAACATACAAAATCAGCAGGGGATCAAATAATTTTTTCCCTCACTATATATCACACTCTACCTTAAGTATATCAGTTATACTATTATTGAGACACAGTTTATAGAATATGATACTATATTAAAAATACACAAAAGGAATCCTAAGAATAAATAATATCGAGTTCAAGAAGTTAAAGTATCATATTTTATATACCTGCCATACATACAATATGAAACAGTAATAGTTTTTACATTATTCAAGTACCTGGGATTATCAGTTGTCGTGTTGGTATCATAATGAGAGGTAAAAGGCCAGGGTATCTGTCATTTAGGAGAGGGGTCTTGTTGTAATATCAACTAACTTTAGATTGGAAACTAACAAATCTTTTAAAACTTATAAATATGTAATATACAAATTTACATAGAAGTAAGCCCAACTGAAATCAGTTGTCCTTATTTTAACTAGATACGAGGAATATTTTTATAATGTGACAAACCTCATCTAAATATAAAAAAATAGCCAACTGTTCTACCAATGTCTTTGTGACCAACCTATGCTAAGAGCTATTTGATTGCTGGAAGCCCATAAATGCTGTGGCTAAACTGGAATGCCTTTGTTCTTAAAAGAAAACAAGAAAAGGCTAGAAACATCCAAACTTGTGCCATTTATTTCAAGAACCAAATAGTTGTTAACAGCAAGAGCTTGCCAGAGTCTGAATCCATGGTGACATTTTAATTGCAGGGTATTTTTTTTACCTAAGGCATGGACTCCCACTGCTCTTTTCTTTCATTACTCTTTTCAATATGGACTCAGCATTTGATAAATACTTTACCTTAGATTTCTGATGTAGAAGAACATGCCTTCTACATGACTTACAATCCTGCCTATTCCCTTGAAAGACAATTCCAGTATTTCAGCTCATGAAATTAAAAGGTAAAAATGCTAGTTTTAGCTTGCAGTATTCTTCTGCAATTCTATTTAACCTACATTATTTAATGTAGTCTTTTCTGACTATCCACAAGAATATTTTTTATCCATTGCAACAATGCTTGTGGCCCACAGGGATGCTGCATGGAAGTGGATTTTTTATAAATATTATAGGCTGAAGTGATGGGAAAGTCAGAATAATATCTTTGGAATGATCACAGGGACAAATAACATTTCAATGCACAATTCTCTTTCACTTTAAATCTTATGGTCCAATTTAATAATCACATTTCTACATTTCCTTCTGTTATGTGCTCCTGGCTACTTTCCTTTGGAACCAGTGGCAAGATTGCCTGACCAGTAACCACCCAAGGCACAGCGAAGGCCTTTTGTTTCATTTATTTCAACAAATGGGGAGAGAAGCTATCAAAGCTTGGTTCTCTCCAAAGTTCCAGCCCAAAAATTCTCTTTTTTATATAACCCAGCTGCCACATCCCTCCTTGTTCTCCATTGGCTGAGGTACTATGAAGTTACACTCTTCCCGACTGCCTCCTACATACTAAATCATACATCACATGTACAATAAAATTAGGAGGTAAGATATGTAAGGTGTGTCAAATAATATTCAGTAAGATATTAGGCATGCTGAGTTGTCTGTTTTGAGTTCTGGGATGTTTTATGGCTTCTTAGAACAATAGATTCTTTCCTGTTTTTCAGTTTTAGGCTTGCCTTTCCTATGATCAAATTCAGCTACTTTTCCTGTTATCCAATTCTTTTAGCTTTCAGCTAGCTATTTCCTCTTGCAGCTACTTCCTCTTACAGCTACATTCTCTTACAGCTACATTCTCTTACAATTTTAAGACCTTTCCTTTATTTCTATCACTTTTTACACAGCTCAGTTCAAAAAGACAAAGTTTGGCTTCAAGAATTTTTTACATATAATTTTAGCACAATTCCATATCTAAAAATAGCATTATTATTTAAAATAGCTATTTATAATGGACAGAAATTGAGTCAAGGCTATAATGCTCAAAGGTTTAATTTAATTATGTGTAGCACTTTGTTTAGAAATGTTTTTCTATGATGCATATTCATATATGCAAATCATTGTTATGCAGTCATTAAGTGATAGAAAAAAACATAGATTTCAGTCGTTAGTTAGTTATAAGTGTGCTTCTAATCCAGAATGCAAAACACAGAAAGGAAATAGCACTAGAACAATCCACAAGCAGGAGATTTCATTCCTAGTTACAATATGACTCTTATTTGAAAAATCCATCTCCTTGCTACGACAAATATAAAAGTTATACCTAGTAGAGAGATAGGAATAAATCCATCATCATCACACAAGATATACATGTTTCTAATATCAACAAAAGTTATTTTGGTAGGCATAGTCATACGCTGAACTTTCTATGCCACGCACTTTTAATATATGCTTCATTATTCAAATAATTAAACAAAATAAATTCCCAAAAATCTATATAGGTTGTTTATTGCAAGAGCATTCAATTTGTTTAAAACTGGAACATTAGCTTTAGTCCAGTACTGCAGTAAAATTGTCAAAAAGTTTGACAAAGCATTCAGTCCCCTGAATTCCCAATCATTAATATCATATTTGGCAGATTTTTTTGGAACAAAAATATTGTTTTTGCTTTTTAAAAGGTGGTTAAGGGAGGGGAGGCGTCTAACAATCTGTCTTTGACTTCTCATTCAAATAGCCATCTGCTCCTGAATTTAGATGGCATGATTTTGAAAGACAGGGTTTTTTCCCTTCCTTCCCTAGGCTATTCTGTTCCCATTGCTACACTTTAAAAATGCTGACAAGTAAAGAAGAACAACAAGCAAACAACAGCTCCACTACTTCTGATAATATCATTAGCATGTTTCTAGTTTGTGTGAATATGTTGTAATGCCTAAGCTTAGGAAAGTAGCCTATTTATCAATTAAGATTTAGATAAAACTTCTGAAATTTTTAAACATGTATTTTATTCACTTTCTGAGTATAATATGTTTTGTACATGTCAGTCATACAATGTATTCCTTTCTTTTTTTATTTAATTTTTAAAATATAAAATAATTGTTTAAGATTTGTGAACAAAACATTCACATCATTTTCAAGACAGAGACCTGAGTGATTTGTAGAATATAGTTAAATTAGCTGTTGTAATGCTATTCATAATTTCCTTTGGTTCCAGAATTTCTATAAAACAGAACTGAATAAAGAAGAGATGTATATTAGGTACATACATAAACTATATGATCTGCACCTAAAAGCACAAAACTTTACAGGTAAATATTTTTTTCACATAACCTGGACAAAATATTTTTGAAAATATTCTAAACATATATTACCTAGATCTCGTTATTAGAAAAGTGGGATGATAATATATTATTCTATTTTTAATCTCAGGAAATGGGAGAAGCACATTTTATTCTTCAGGTACCAAAATAAGTTGGTTGGTCTTACTGTAGACCATTATGATACAGGTTGTCCTTGACTTATGACTGTAATGGAGACTGCCCATTATGGTTGCAAGTTATGATGGTAATAGCCTTGCTTAATAACTCCAATCCCTATTTTCCATGTTGTGGTTGTTAAGCAGAGCATGGGTGCCTCAAAATGGGGAAAATCTTAGGAGGCCTTGTGCTGGCCCAGGCCTGCATTTGCAGCACCTCCTACTTTTCAGTAGATATCCTTCAAGAAGCAGCCTTTCTACTGCAAGGCCTTCCTACACAGAGGCTATGTGGCGCTATCCTGGAAATGAGTGCCAGTTTTGAAAGCAGTAGCAATAAATTGTGGCTGCTCAGAAATAACACCCACTTCTTGGATGGTGCCACATGACTGCCACTATATAGGGAGGCTGAGGGGTGGAGTGGCCAGCTATCCTTCCCAAACGTAGCTTCTGGTTCTTTGCTATGCTCCTTGACCTCCCTATATAGTGGAGACCATGTGATGCCATCCCAGAAGAGTAAATGATGTGTAAATGATGGTTATAACATTACAGTTAAGAATCCTTACTGCAAATAAATATGTAAATATGAATGTTGCCTTCAACTATGTCAGAAAAGAATAATTTATTGGGGGGCAAATGAGTCTACCTGTTAGGAACCAAGGAACAAAGAATGACACAAGGAGTGACTTCTGAGTAGTTTCCTTATTGTTGCTCACCTACAGAAAGAAACCTTGCCAGACTAAAGCACCTATGTGCATAACTATCAGATATACCCTATATAATGCTACACCTTTCTACATATCAAAGATTCCAAGCTTTTTAGTCTCATTGCTTCCTGGGAAAGAGCCCTCCTTTTGCAACTCTGACCTATATTCCATTACACTAACCTCCATCTGCATTTAGCATATTATATTTAATTTATTCATATATCAAACTTTTTAACCATCCATCTTCCTCACCCATTTTTTTCTCTCTTCCTGCTATCCCTATTTTGAGTTGTAGTTCAGAAATTCTACTTTCGATTGACTGTTACTCAAGCTCTGCAAAATATGCCTAAGCTTAACTATAATTTATCTGAAACAAGCTGTCTTAAAACAGTAGTTCATGAAACTGTTCTGGTTCTATAATCCAGTATCAGGATTAATAATAGTTTAGTGTTTGTAGTACTAAATAACAGTTAAATAAAATCAGAAGCAAAAGATCCAGTCTCCTGCAGAAAAGAAGAAAATGAGAGAAACATGAATAGGCAAAGCTTGTTTCATTCTCATTATTTTATCCTGACATCTAAATGCAGTTGCAGTCTTAACATCAAGTAGCAAATTATTTAGTAACATATCAATTGTTTCTGGAATATATATTTTTCTGTTACTGTGTATATATTAAAATTGTTTCATGTTTATTTGTAAAACTCGACAGAGGCTGCCTATACACTCTTACTATATGATGAACTGTTGGAATGGTCTGACAGACCATTGCGGGAATTTCTGAACTATCCCATGCAGACAGAATGGCAGCGCAAAGAATGTCTTCATCTCACGATCATCCAGAATTTTGACAGAGGAAAAGTAAGAGAGTTTTGGTTGCTATTTTTCTTATTTGCTACTGCCTTCTTTTGAACAATTAATTATTAATATTGCTTGCCATCTGTTCTTTGAGGTACATCATATTTGATATGCAAATTAAATTGCACATACTCATACAGTAAGAAATCCGAAGTTGGCTGTTTAGGGAAAATTTCAACCTGTAACCCATACACATATTTCACAGGACTTTTTTTCTCATAGAACGCTCAGAACGGAGTTCCGGCACCTTTTTTGGATGGAACCTTGTAGGGTAGGCAAGGCGGGTTGTATGACATGTGTGAGTCCCGCACCTTTTTCTTTTACAAAAAAAGCACTGTCATTTAATATATATCTTTCAGATAAGTTCAAATAGTTCAGATTGTAATATTGTTTTTTAAAACAAGGATGATTCATCTTTGATTCAATAGAGGTAATCCCCAAGTTATGAGTGTTCACTTAACGCTTCTTTGAAGTTACGTGATAAGCGCCCCCTAATGCTTACAAACAAGTTCTGAAATTACGAATATTGCAGCACCACAGCAGTCATTCACCCTTACAAGTGACCGCAGTGGCACTGCTACATTCATCCTGGTTATTCCCTCTCTCCCCACCCCACCCCAGGTCTCCCTAGGCACCAGGCCTTCAATATTCACCCTGCGAAGATTGAGATCCTTCACTTTCTTGGCTGTTCCAGGCCTTAGGTGCATTCACAGAGAATGGAGGCCTAAAGTAACACAAGATCACATGAGATCAGTGGGGCAAGATCTCACACTACTGATCTCTCATGATCTCATGGTACTTTAGGCCTCTGCTCTCTGCAACAGAGAATGGAACTGAGGCAGGGGGTGATTCCATGGCCTTCTGGTGGCCCATTCTGGATGCCGGATGCCTTCTCCAGGCCACTGCACTCAGATCTGAGGCTGGGGAATGCTTCCACAACCTTCTGGCAGCCTGTTTCCAGCAGCCTGGAAAAGGCCTCTGATGCCTGGATCAGGCCACCGGAGGACTGCAGAAGCATCTTCAGGAATCTGATCTTGGTGGCAGCAGCCTGGAGAAGGTGTCCAGTGCCTGGATTGGGCTGCTGGAGGGCCGTAGAAGCATTCCCTCCCCTTAGATCCGGATGGTAGCAGGAACCATGGCAGAGGGGAGATGGATCTTTTCCAGGTAAATCCAGCATGGCAGGAAGGGAGGGGGAAGCATGAGGTCAGGAAGGCCTTGGGGGTCTGTTCCATCACTAGGCTCTTCATTGCCTTCCCCACCCTGAAATACCTCATGTTCACTTAACAAGCCATGTGGGTCTTAAAGAGCAAGGGAATGAATTCATTCGAGGTACGAGATTCACTCCCACATGTTTTCGAGTTACAAGTGGAATGGGCAGACTTCATTACACTTGTAACTAAAGGACTACCTGTATTTGTACCTACTGTGCCCTGTTGTACTGATTTATGAGCTGAATTATATATTTTTAAATTCTATGATATTCTTAAAATGACAGGGTTTACAACAGGGGTGTCAAACTGCTGGTCTGTGGGCGAGATGCGTCATGACGAAAACACACCCATCCCATTGCTGGCAATGGCAAAAAAAGTCACAATATGTCGCAACATGCCACGTGACATTGCAAGTTTGACACCTGGCCTACATCAATAAAAACCAAGTCTATTTCAGGTTTGACTATCTTAGCTAAAAAGCTTGTGAACTCCAATTGTAATGCTAAAATATAAGGTTTTGATTATGGATTTTGTAATGTATTGGGCCTAGTTTAACTTGAGCTGTATCACGTGGGTTTTGAATGCTGTGAGATTGCTTAAGCAGGAAATTGGGTAATGGTCGCTGGCTCCTCAGACAGGCCATCTCCAGGACCACCATTGGTTGGCTCTAGGGTGGCAATAGGTTCCTTTAAACCTTTTGGCCACTGCATAGTGGCCAGAGTATAAATAGCCCTGGTTAACAGTTCAGTTCCTGCATTCAATAAAGCATGTTCCTGCCTGAACTCTCTCGCCTTGTCTCCTCCTTGCTGCAAAGAACCGAATACACAACACTGGCAACGAAGGTGGGATCTTGCTCCTTCAGAAGAGCTGAAAGTCACTAGGGGGTGAGGCCAACCAAAGCGCCTGGCAGGGAAAGCGTTCCCCCCCTTGGTTGGCCTAGCACAGCCACGCTAGTGACCACCAGCCCTGCGGACCAGTCCATGGGCCTACAAAGGATCAGGACAAGGAAGAAGATGAGCCCCAGCCACTAAGACTTCCCGAGATGGCGAAGGTCGGAAAGCTGGAAGAATTTGATGTCACTCACCCAGAGAGATGGTTGTCTTATATCTCAAGGATCGAAAATACCTTTGCGCCAACCAAGTCGCCAAAGATGGCCTGAAGACCACAACACTCCTGTGCGTCTGTGGGCCTGCAACATTCAACATCGTGGAGAATTTGGTCGCACTGGTGCAGCTGTAGTCCGTAACGTTTGCAGACTTGAAGAAACGGCTCGGCGACCATTTCCACCCCAAGCTTTCTGTAATAGCTTGGAGGCACACATTCAAACAGAGAGTTCAGCAGCTGGGTGAAACAGCCACAGAATTCATTGCGGCATTAAGACAAGCTCCACGTCTGTGCCAATTCACCGATTTAGAAGAAAGGCTTCAAGACCGACTTGTCTGTGGACTTCGGAGCAGAGAGCTGCAGCAGAAACTCTTTGCCAAAGATACTCTTTCACTCCAGGAAGCATTGAAGGAGATCATGGTGAACGAAGCTGCTGGCAGGGCCATGAAAGCCATGCAGACTGCCAAAAGCACTCAGCATGAGGAGGCCGTCCACCACGAGGATGCTGAACTCACAGAAGACACCAAAAGCAACCACGAAGTGCACAAACTTCAACAGCACAACAACCAACAATGGCACAACGACCAACAACAAGGGACTACTTACAAGGCAAGTCCCTTCTCTCGATGTCCAGGTTGTGGCGGCCGCCACCAACACATGGACTGCAGGTTCTGGACAGCCACATGTCTGTTTACTCCTAATTGACTGCCTCCTGCGTCGGGCATCCTTGAACAGGGCCAGCTGTGGGTCATCTTCATCCACGCTGTCAGGCTCACACAGCTGGGTCTCCGTGGTGACCAAGTGGGAGGGGCCTGGCTGAGGGCTCTCATCAGCAAGATCTTCAACCCCCTCAGCAAGGTCTTCAACACCCCCCTCCTCCTCCTCTGAGTCGTCCGACCCAACTGCCGAACCCACAGGCTGACCCTGAATCACAACAGTTACTGGGGCCCCGGGGCAGTTTAGCATAGGGTTTTGCTCCAGCCACTGGAGCATTTGCTGCACGGGAGCTTGCCGTCCCCTTAAGCCCAAATTCTGACTTCAGATTGAGCTGCAAGGCATCCCTTGCAGGATGGAACTGGACACTGGGTCAGCCGTGTCCATCATTTCATTTGAAACATTCCGGTTAATCTGCAAGCGCAGCAAGAGGGGGCCAAGCTCAGGCCATCTGACATTATCCTGACCGACTTCCAGAATTGAGTCACCATCAAGGGCGAGGCCACACTGGCCGTCAAATTCAAGGGGTTTTCAGGGCCCGTGGACATTATTGTAGTGGAGAGTCAACGAATGAGCCTGATAGGATTTGATTGGTTTGATGCTTTGGGCATCCAGGTCACCGGAATCAACCAGACACAAATGGTAAACTTAGCTTCAGTATGCGAGGAGTTCGCAGATGTTTTTGACACTAGCCTTGGAACATACAAGGGCCCTCCGATAGCCTTTAAACTTGATCCTGCCGTAATGCCTATCAGGATCAAACCCTGCAGAGTGTTTGATAATGACTTTCCATACCTGAAATTGGTTCCGTGAGATCGTTGGTTCGGCCCAGAGGACCCCGGAAGAGCCGCGGCTTGGGTTGGCTCCAACCAGCTGGTTTTCGGCTGCCAACAGCCCGACCAGCTGATTTTCGGAGCCGATGGAGCCGTGGCTTGGAACGACGCAGGGAGGAGTGTTCTGGAGAAACAATGTGTGAAGGAGCATTTCGGAGCGTTTAGAGCTGATGAGCGGCGGAGGTTCCTGAGATTCGTCCCTGTGAGTTCCAGTGACCCTTGGAGGGGCCTTGGTTGGGCCCGGAAGATCCCGGAAGAGCTGCAGCTTTAGCGGTTCCAACCTGCTGGTTTTGGGCCTGTAATGGCTCTGACCGGTGGTTTTTCAGAGCCGTTGGAGCTGCGGCTCGGAGTGACACACGGAAGAACGGCGTGTGGAGTGTTTTTGAACAGCAGAGTGGCGGTGGAGCCTGAAGTTGTCTCCCTGAGCTCCGGCGACCTTCAAAGGGGCCTGGTTGGGCCCGGAAGACCCCAGAAGAGCCGCGGCTTGTAACGGCTCCGACCAGCTGGTTTTGGCATGTAATGGCTTCGACCAGCTACTTTCGGAGACGGTGGAGCTGCGGCTTGGTACGGTGTGTGGAAAACCGGTGTGTAGAGTGACTTGCGGAATGGCGGAATGGTGAGGAACAGCAATAATATCTATTGTGACTGGCAGAGAGGGCTTTATAGCTCCTTTGTACTCTATCAGCCAGTGCTGTACCCACCTATTGCCCAATTTCTCTGGACCTTTTGTACTCAGGACACCTGCTTATTTTACCATCCAACAGGCTTTTATATCTATGCCAGTAACTGTCTCTTTGACTTCCGTCCCCTTTAAAGACTCAGAAGGACCCAGGTGCTGAGCCACTGTGAGAGAGTGGCTCGGAACTACCATCTGCTATCCCCCTTGAGGTGTGAGCTCTATGGGGGGTAGGCCTTACCCTGGATGTATTCTCCATTCCGCTTCCTGGTTCAGGCCTGCGACCATCGTGAGAGGATGGTGGCCGGCCTGCTCAGAGGTTATCCAACTCTAGTGGCAGTGGAGTTGGCTTGGCGGTCTGGACATCTATCCTCTTCTGATTCAAGATCCTCCTATTAATCATGGGTCTGCCTCTGCTGGACTCTCATAGACAACTATGGCTCATTTACACTACTCCAGCACAGATTTATTTGCTCTCAGGGGTGCCCCCCCTTCCTGGGACCCGCCTGTTTTTTGATTTCTCCTCTTGATGACGGGCCCAATTGTTGGGACCCTGAGAGATGGTTGGGTAGGGACAGGAACCTCTGCTATAAATTTAAGAAGAGGTTCCTGGTTTGTTTTTTATCGAAATATTTTATAGGGTTAGGGAGGGGGGAGGGTTTACGGTTTTGGTTGGATTCTGGGGGGTGTCGACCATCCGCTGGTCAGGCCAGGCCTGGAATAGATCATGGTCGGACGGGGCTTGGGCGGGTTGCCTCCGGGGCCCCGGAGCGGGGTGTGGGACTACCTATTCCCACGACATTAGGGAATGGCAGCAGGTGTTCGAACAGAGGGCCGTATCAACATTCGGGAGTGCGTCCCCGCTGTCTCCAAGTGGTGATGCGCTCCGACCCTCTGGTTTCGTCCCTGGGAACAGGGATGTGCAGCCACCTGAGCTCAGGCTGGTGTATTTTAATGCCAGGGCCGTAGTTAATAAGGCTCCTCTCATCCGTGATTTGGTTGAGGAGGAGCGTGCGGACCTGGCTTGCATTACAAAGACCTGGTTGGGCCCAGAGGGAGGTGTCCCTCTGGTTGACATTTGCCCTCTGGGTTTCTGGGTGCTTCACCGGCCTCGGGCTCAGGGTAGGGGCGGGGGTGTGGCGGTAGTTGTGAGGGAGACCTTATGTCCGCGGGAGGTCACCATTGTCCAAATAGCCGGGTGTGAGTCTCTCCTCATGAGATGTGGCCCTAATGCTCAGTTGAGCTTGCTGCTGCTGTACCTTTCGCCTAGTCCACAGGTCTGCAACCCGCGGCTCTGGAGCCACATGTGGCTCTTTCAGCCATCTTCTGCGGCTCCCAGGCTTCTGCCATGTGCTGTCAAAAAAAGGGGGGGACTAAAAAAGTTCGACCAATCAATTCAAATATGCAGGGTAGGTGCATATCTCGCCTTGGCTCCACTCTTCAGTCAAACCCTGTTCTGCGCATGCGTGCATGTATGCGCATGCGCACACATTTTTTGCGGCTCCCAGTTTTTCCTTTTGTGAGGGAACCGGTTCTGAGTGGCTCTTTCACTGTTTCAGGTTGCTGACCCCTGGCCTAGTCGCATAGCAGCAGCCCTGCCTGAGCTTCTCGACATCCTCTCGGGGTTGGTGATTGAGTTCCCCAGATTTATAATTTTGGGTGACTTTAATCTACCATCCCTGGGGGGATCATCTGAGTTAGCTTGGGAGTTCATGGCTTCCATGAAGGCCATGGACCTGACACAAGTAATTCAGGACCCGACTCATGGGGGGGGTCACACGCTCGATTTGATTTTTCTATCTGGCCGGTGGTTAGATGATCTGGGTGGGGGTTCTCCAACTGTTACGCTCCTGTCATGGACCGATCATCATCTCCTGTGGCTGGTCTTCCATTTTGCCAATCCCCGTCGTGGGGTTGTTGAACCAACTAGATGGTTCCATCCCAGGCGCTTAATGGACCCTGAGCAGTTCCAGGTGGTGCTTGGGCCCCCACCTGCCACCCTAGTTCACAGCTCAGCCAAGGCCTTAGTGCAGGCCTGGGAAAAGGCTGCCATGGAGGCACTCAACCAAGTTGTACCCATGCGGCCCCTGACCGGGTGCAGATCCCAGTGGGCTCCGTGGTTTTCTGCGGAGCTCCGGGAAATGAAGTGTCAGAGATGGGGCCTAAAGAGCTGTTGGAGGTCCAGCCGGTCTGAATCCGACCGATTGCAATTAAGATCCTTCACGAGGTTTATCCCGTGGCGATGAGGATGGTGAGGTCTAACTACTTTGCCACCCTCATCACGTCCGCAGAGAATCGCCTGGCCACCCTGTTCAGGGTGACTCACTCCCTCCTGAATCGGGAGGTGAGGGAGGAGCCCTTGCAGGGTTGTGCCGAGGAGTTTAGCCAGCATCTGTCGGACAAAATCGCTCGGATCTGGACCGGTTTGGACTCCGACTGGGCAGAGTCTGACGGTGAGAACATGGGTGGTCTTGTCGATGTCATCTGGGAGGATTTCGATCTTGTGACTCCAGAAGAGGTGGACAGGATTATGGGGAGGCTGAGCTCCACCACGTGTTTATTGGACCCGTGCCCCTCCTGGCTGGTATATTCGGCTCGGGAGGGGACACGAGGCTGGCTCCAGGCAGTGATAACTGCTTCTTTGAGCGAGGGTAGTTTTCCCACCGCCTTGAAGGAGGCGGTGGTGAGACCCTTCCTCAAGAAGCCTGCCCTGGAGCCAGCTGTGTTAAACAACTATCGTCCGGTCTCCAACCTTCGCTTTCTTGCGAAGGTTGTCGAGAGTGTGGTGGCGCAGCAGCTTCCTTTGTTCCTGGAGGAAGCTGATTATCTAGACCCGTACCAATCGGGCTTCAGGCCCGGGTACAGCACAGAGACGGCATTGGTCGCGCTGGTGAATGATCTCTGGCGGGCTCGGGACAGGGGTTGCTCCTCTGTCCTAGTCCTGTTAGACCTCTCAGCGACTTTTGATACCATCGACCATGGTATCTTACTGTGGCGTCTTCGGGGATTGGGAGTGGGAGGCACCGTCTTACGGTGCTTCTCCTCCTACCTCCTGGGACATTCGCAGTCGGTGTTGGCAGGAGGACAGAGGTCGGCCTCAAGGCCTCTCATTTGTGGAGTCCCTCAGTGGTCGGTCCTCTCGCCTCTCCTGTTCAACATCTACATGAAACTGCTGGGCGAGATCATTCGTGGTTTTGGAGTTGGGTATCATCAGTATTCTGATGATACCCAGCTTTTTATTTTCACCCCAAACCACCCCAGTGATGCCTTCGACGTGATGTCCTGCTGCCTGGAGGCGGTCCGGGTCTGGATGGGGAGGAACAGGCTTCGGCTCAACCCTGACAAAACTGAGTGGCTGTTCGTGCCGGCATCCCGGGAAATTCCGATTATTCCATCTCTGGCCATGGGGGGTGAGCTATTACCCCCCATAGATAGGGCGCGCAACTTGGGGGTCCTTCTAGACTCACAGCTCTCTTTAGAAGAGCATATTGGAGCTGTGACTAGGGGGGCCTTTGCCCAGGTTCGCCTGGTGTGCCAGTTGCGACCCTATCTGGACCGGGATGCCTTGCCTACAGTCACTCATGTGCTCGTGACCTCTCGTCTAGACTACTGTAATGCTCTCTACATGGGGCTGCCCTTGAGGTCCACTCGGAGGCTTCAACTGGTGCAGAATGCAGCCGCGCAAGTTTTACTGGGAGTTTCCCGATACTCCCATGTTACACCTTTGCTCCGCGAGCTGCATTGGCTGCCGGTTGCCCTCCGGGTGAAATTCAAGGTGTTGGTAATGACTTACAAAGTCCTACATGGCATGGGCCCGGATTACCTACGGCAACACCTGCAGCCGGCGTCAACTTCCCTACGTCCAGTGCGCTCCCACAGAGAGGGCCTCCTCAGGGTGCCTCCGATCAAAGAATGCCGATTGGTGGCCCCCAGGGGGAGGGCGTTCTCTGTGGGCGCGCCAGACCTGTGGAACCACTTGCTGGTGGAGCTCCGGATGGCCCCTGACCTTCACTCCTACCGGCGTGATCTAAAAACGTATTTATTTGAACAATCTGACCTGGTCTGATGGGTTAGGGTTGGGGTTTTAAACATGTTCTTAATTATTGTTTTAAATTTTAAATTTGGGCATTATATTTAATTGTATTTTAACTTTTATATTATGTTTTTTATATTTATTGCCCTGTACACCACCCTGAGTCCTTCAGGAGAAGGGCAGTATAAAAATATAATAAATAAATAAATAAATAAATAAATAAATAATAAATAAATAAATAAATAAATAAATAAACTTCAATTGTCACGCCACTTAAGGCCAATGGGGAGCTCAGGATATGTGCTGATTACAGGTGCACCATTAATCGGGCACTTAAGCAGCATGCGTACCCGGTGCCAGTCGTTAACCACATCTTGGTATCACTGCAAGGGGGTATGTTTTTCACAAAGTTAGATTTGGCACAGGCTTATCAACAGCTCCCTGTGGATGAGGCCACAGCCACTGCACAGACCATTTTAACACACAGGGGGGGCTTTTAAAGTAAAGTGCCTTCAATTCAGGGTTAGTGTAGCCCCTGGCATTTTTCAAGGTGTTATGGAGCGTACACTCAAGGGCATTCCAGGTGTCTGCCCTTACTTCGACGATGTGCTCATCACCGGTGAGTCCACTGAGGTGCTTGCAAGGAGGCTCAAGGCCGTCCTTCAACGGTTCCACGAAGCGGGCCTTAAACTTAAAAAGAATAAGTGTAGCATTGGGGTCCCCTCTACTGAGTTCCTGGGTTTCCGTATTGATGCCGAAGGCATCCACCCTGCCGAGTCCAAGCTGAAGGCCATTCAGCTGGCACCTAGCCCCAAGTCAAAGGGAGAGCTTCAGGCATTCCTGGGCCTCCTCAATTTTTACTATGCATTCCTTCCTAACAAGGCCACAGTGGCAGAGCCGTTACACCGGCTCTTAGACAAAAACACCCCATGGAAGTGGACCAGGGTCCACAAAAACAGTTTTAAGGCAGTAAAGTCACTATTGTCTTCCAATTCAGTGCTCGCTCACTTTAAAGAGTCATTGCCTGTATGCCTTGCATGTGATGCATCCCCTTATGGGGTAGGGGCTGTTTTAAGTCATTTGGAATTGATGGGACTCAAGTCCCAATTGCATATTACTCTAGGACAGGGGTCGGCAACCGGAAAAAGGAAAAGAGCCACTCAGAACCGGTTCCATCACACAAACAAAAAAGTGGGAGCCGCAAAAAGTGCGCGCGTGTGTGTCCACTCACGCACATGCGCAAAAAACATTTTGCGCATGCGCAAAATGGGAGGCACCTGCGCGGCGATGGGTCTCCCCTTTGGAGAGGTGCGCGCCGTCCCATTCGGAGACCTGCCGCGTTTGTCAAACATGGACGAACGCATCAGCTGTGCAAACAGGACGGCGGCGGTTTGGAGAGTGCACGCACACCTCTCCCAAGCCACCGCCATCCCGTCCAGAGACCTGCTGCGTTCGTCAAACAAGGACCAATGCGGCAGCTGTGCAAACGAGATGGCGGCGGTTTGGAGAGTGCGCGCGCACCTCTCCCAAGCCGCCGCCGTCCCGTCCGGAGACCTGCCGAGTTCGTCAAACATGGATGAACGTGGCAGCTGTGCAAACGGGATGGTGGCGGTTTGGAGAGTGCACGCTCACCTCTCCCAAGCCGCCGCCGTCCCGTCCGGAGACCTGCCGCGTTCGTCAAACATGGACGAACGTGGCAGCTGTGCAAACGAGATGGCGGCGGTTTGGAGAGTGCACGCTCACCTCTCCCAAGCCGCCGCCGTCCCGTCCGGAGACCTGCCGCATTCGTCCATGTTTGACGAACGCAGCAGGTCTCCGAAAAACCATAAAAAAGCGATGCAATTTCTCCTCAAGAGACGCGCCTTTATTCCTTACACAACATCCAGACTTTGGCTCCCTCCTTTCCAGCCTCGATCCACCGGGAGCGGGGACGGTCGGGGGGAGGGACAAGAGGGAAGATGCCGAAGGTCCACCCCTGGCACCTCCTTGCTGCATTTCTTTTTTTTTTACCAGGGAGGGAGAAGGGCTTACCTGTGTGGCTCTGCCCGGCTGGTCCTTAGAGTGGGAGGCACAGCGAGATCATCCCCCCCTCGAGAGAGAGAGAGAGAGCCCGAGAAGCCGGACCAGAGGCGGTGTTGGGTTTCTTCACCCCACCTCCCCGCACTCAAAAGTCGCCAAGCGCTTTAGCGGGCCCGTTGGTTTCTTCCAGCGAAGCTGCAGCTAAAGCTGCTACTTCGCAAAGACTGCGGGCAAATCGCTCCCCTCTCCCACTCCTCCTCCTTCTCCAACCGGCCGGGCCGCCAACCTCTTTTTTGCTGGTTTCTAGGGGAACTGGGTAATGCTCAGCACAGCCTACCTGCGGGGACTATCGCACGTGCACAGACATCCGAGCCCCGTCTAGGCCCGGGGAGGGGGGGAGCGCACCAGGCGAACGCGGCAGGTCTCCAAACGGGACGGCGGCGGTTTGGAGAGGTGAGCGTGCACCTCCGCCCTTCGGAAAGGTGCGCGCGCACCTCGGAACGGGCGGTGCCACTCTCCATTTGGAGAGGTGCGCGCGCACCACTGCCCGTTCGAAGAGGTGCGTGCGCACCGGGCGACTGGGAGCCGTAGGAGACGGCTCAAAGAGCCGCATGCAGCTCTGGAGCCGCGGATTACCGACCCGTGCTCTAGGACATTGTCCTCTGCTGAGCGCCATTATGCGCAAATTGACAAAGAGGCCTTGGCCATTGTGGCTAGGGTGAAGAAATTCCATGATTATTTGTATGGCAGGGAATTCACAGTCTTCACAGATCATAAGCCACTGTTGGGTTTATTTACTACAGATAGGCAGACACCCCAAATCCTGTCCCTGAGAATGTTAAGATGGTCCATCTTCTTGTCAGCCTACAGCTTCAGGCTGGTTCACAAACCTGGCAAAGACATGGGCCACGCAGATGGCCTTAGTCAGTTGCCATTGCCACAGATCAATCCAGCTCCAGCTCCAACAGCTTGCATTTTGTCCATTCAGGATTTACCTGAGTTTCCCCTCCATGTTAGGGATATGACTGCAGAAACTGCTGCAGAGAAGGTTTTAAGCAGGGTGCTATCCTGGATTCTCACAGGGTGGCTAGAAAACAGTCCTGGATCCGAGTTCCAGAGCTACTTTACACATAGACATGAGCTTTCAGCTCACAAGGGTTGTATTTTATGGGGGAGCAGGGTCATTGTCCCCAGTTCATTAAGAGACAGGGTACTTCAATCTTTGCATGAAGGACATCCGGACATCGTCTGGATGAAGGGATTGGCATGAAGCTACCTATGGTGGCCTGTGTTAGATAAGGCTATTGAGGCTCAAGTACACGGGTGTTACACGTGTCAACAGTCCAGGCCAGAAATGCCACATGCTCCTGTTCACAGATGGAAGGAGATACACACTCCTTGGTTGAGGATTCACATCGACTTCACTGGGCCCTTTCAGGGACAGCAATTTTTGTTAGTGGTCGACAGCCACTCAAAATGGCTGGAAGTTATTCCAATCTCCAGTATGACTACTCCTAGGACAATCCAGGTGCCTAGAAAGCTTTTTGCAACACACGGGCTGCCGGACATCGTAGTGTCCGATAACGGGGCCCAGTTCACAGCGGCAGAGCTTCTTGAGGACCAACCTCATAAGGCATGCTACATTGCCTCGCTTTCACCCTTCAAGTAACAGGCAGGCCGAATGGATGGTGTGCACTACAAAGGAGTCACTCAAGCGCATAGTGACTGGGGATTGGCACCACAGGCTGACTGATTTTTTGCTTTTTTGATTTTTTGCACAGCAACAGGCAAGAGCCCAGCAGAGCTTCGCTGGGGAAGAAGGCTCATCACTAAACTGGACAGGCTGCACCCAGACTGGGAGGTAGCAGACGCCTCTCGCCCAAAGCCTCCGAGTGGGTTGCAAGTGGGTGATGGGGTGTGGGCCCAGAACTAGGGGCATGGGAACTTGTGGGTGCCAGGTAAAATTGCTAAGGTCTCAGGCCCCCTCTCATATGAGGTGGCTCTGGATGGTGGGCGAGTGTCCACCGCCATATTGATCAGCTGTGGAAGCGGTTCCCAGAATGGCCACAAAGCGAGGACCTCATGACGGGTCTGTTCCTGGAGCCAGAAACTGGCAGCCAAGTGGGGCAATTCACATGCCCTCAGACTCTACCAGTCAGAACAACGGGGAGGTGGTCATAGATGGGCAAAGCCTGGGAGTGCAACATCGGTCCCCCAATGGGGAAAGTCAACCCAACCAAGACAGCCGCTGTGCTAACTCTGCTCCAATGATGGACTTTGGCTTGGGCCAACCTGGAATGGCCAGCCAGAGGGACTCGAGTCAGTCTGACTCTCATGGAATCATGGGTCCTGGTCTACCCAGCCCGGCAGGCAAGCTGGTAGACCGGGAGTTGCCTGGATCCCCCAGGCGATCTACAACATCACGTAAGCCTCCAGCTTATTTGCAGGATTTTGTCCTTAAGTAATTGCACTATTGTAAGTGCTGTGTGACTACTGTACTTGTCTCCTGTTCAGGAAAAGTATCTGTACTATTGAAAACATTTGTACACTGCTGTATTTATTTCCTACTATTGTTTTGTACTATTGCAAACATTGTACACTGCTGTATTTTATTTTCTACTATTGTTTATTATAATGTGTGTACATTCTAGGGGGGAGGGATGTAATGTATTGGGCCTAGTTTAACTTGAACTGTACCGCATAGGTTTTGAATGCTGTAAGGTTGCTTAAGGCTAAGCAGGGAGTTGGGTAATGGCTCCTCAGACAGGCCATCTCCAGGACCACCATTGGTTGGCTCTAGGGCGGCAATAGGTTCCAGAGTATAAATAGCTGTGTAGAAGCCCTGGTTAACAGTTCAGTTCCTGCATTCAATAAAGCATGTTTCTGCCTGAACTCTCTCGTCTCGCCTTCTCCTTGCTGCAAAGAACCCAGTACACAACAGATTTAATATATTTTTATTGGTTGTTTAATTTCTGCTATATTCTAAGCTCTTGATGAATGGGGATTGAATTACACATTACTTCTACAAGTGGTTTGGGCTTGTACAGAACTGATGCCAGTATGTGCAATTTAATTTGGAATTACTTTTGAAACTAAACAGTCTTATAGAAGCAATTCATAGCAAAATTGTTTGAAAACCCCTGTGGTTATTCCTACACCTTTTGCAACTAAAAGCCTTTTCTTGGGATCTAGTTTTGTTTTATAAAATTTACACAGTTAATTGCTAGGCTCTGGCCTCTTTCAGTGTGAAGGATAAGAAAGAGTTTGTGGGACCATGTCTTTGATTTTTTTTCCTTCCTCCCTCTTCCCATGGAAGAGATAGGTAGATAAGTAGAGCTTTATTACAAATATATTGATAAATGAATACCAGTTTCATATTATAGTTTTCCATGCATAGGGATCTGGCAGAAGCCACAATGGTGTCAACACGACACCATCATTTTGCAAATAAGTGAGTTACAGACTTGCATCACATGACTCAAAT
This sequence comes from Vipera ursinii, assembly GCF_947247035.1. NCBI lineage: Eukaryota > Metazoa > Chordata > Lepidosauria > Squamata > Viperidae > Vipera > Vipera ursinii. Next base: position 32,288,161 of record NC_139515.1, read on the forward strand.
ATAATAATAATAATAAAGTTGGAAGGGGCCTTGGAGGTCATCTAGGGTCCCTTCCAACTTTATTATTATATATTTGTACAATGTCATGATACATGTAATGTCATTTGCCATTTCCTGCTAACACTCAGTCTTTTGTGTCAGCTGTTCCCAGTTCTTGGACCATTGTGCAATTTTATGCTTCCCTAACAGTCACACTGATGCAAAGAGTGGGATGGATCTTGAGATTCTTTGTTCTGTAGAAGTGGTTCCTCTTTAATAGTAGTATGCTCTTTAGAAAAATATTATTTTTATATTAAACTCTGTTTGGGGTGTTTTAAAATGAGAATCTTTTTTAAAAACCCTATATGTAGAGGAGAATTGAATTACTCTGCCTTTGCAGTGAATTGGGTCTTGTGAGAAATATTGATCATATGGACCTAGCCTATACTCCCCTGCTTAAACATGCATATTTTAATCAACCTAATGTAGACAGAGAAGTTGACACAGCATGTTGCAAACACTAATCAAGCAAAGTGTATTAAAATTTTGGCCCTAATAGGCAGCAAAGTGATTTAAACCAGCATTAGTGGTATGCTACATATATCAGATATTTGAATAAGGCTATGTGCACAGTTCTGCCAATGATATTCAGTAGTACATGAATGAGACAGTGTAGGTACCTGGCAAGTCAGTTGTTCTGAGCATCTGTGAGTAAAATTTAATCATATTTAATGTATCATCAATTTTCATAAGCAGCTGTCATCTTCCTTTGGGATAATATTAGTGATTGTTAAGGTAGAGATTGAACTTCTAACAGGAGACAACTGAAAATTTGTTTGGAACAGATAAAAATCTTCAGATTTTTCTCTCTGGTAAAAAATTTTCTTTCTTATTTGTCTACAGTGCTGGGAAAATGGTATTATTTTATGCAGGAAGATTGCTGAGCAATATGAAAATTATTATGACTACAGAAATCTCAGCAAGATGCGGGTAATGAAATTGAATTTCTTAAATATAAATATTATTCACACAGTACAGTCTTTCACAATTAAACTAAGATTTTTACCCACAGCGAGGACAGCCCTGATTTAAGATAATCCCTTAAAGCAAAAGTAGATAAAAAGAACAATAACAACCTAAAAAAGGCAAAAATATTGTGCAATGCCCAATGTGTCTATCTTATTAATTTTGGGTTGTCGGTTCCAGCTGAATCAGATACTTGATAATCAAATAGAGATATAAAATTTATTCATCTTCTGTGATTGAAACTAAGAATGTAATAGTGACTTTTGTTTTAAGGTATAGTATCTATGAGTATTGTATGAGTTTCAGCTATTGGGTGGTTTTAAAAATGTAATGAATAAGCTAACTAGGATTGTGCAAGTGAATCTAGGATTATATGGGTGTAGGCTTTCATGGCTGATATCTGTTGGGCAGTGTTGGGCTTCAGGATTTAGCAACTGTTGTCTCATTAACAGAAATTCTGATGTTTCACCAACAAATATGGCTGGCATCTTCAGAGGCAAGGTGGTTTGCTATACAAAATATAGGCAACTGATCAGCACCTTACTGGGCTCCTGTCTTTATACACAAGTGATCTGATAATCAGTGACTTTAGAGCTAGGAAATCTGAGGTCTAGACCACAGTGACAAAATCAATCCGAGTTACTTTGATTAAAAAATTGCTCACCACATCCTATCTGTCATTTGCCAAATATAGAAGAAAGGGTTGTTTTTTTCAGGCATTGCACCTAAACACAAACCAAAGAAGGCAGACTAATGTGTTTTCTGATACAGCTTCCTAAAAATTGATGCAAACTATGTTGGAGGAGCTGTGGTCTATGTCTTCTATAATGTTCACCAAAATATTTCAGTTAATGGTTTGGAGAAGGTGAATGGCACATCTTCTGCAGTACTTGCTCAATGTTTCTGCATAAGCAACCTGGAGGAAGTGACTAGATGACCTCTGTAACTCTTGTCAAAGATTGCAACGATGGCACCATTTTTCTTCCTTCTTTGGCAAGCATACCAGAGGATGCAACATTCAATGCTTAGGCAATTCACTAAACCTTTTGGCAAACAGTCTGGAGTAGATCAGCACTTCCTTAATTTTTCCTGTAGCTGTGCAAAGCAAAATAAAGTTAAATTAACATGATATAACATTTTGCATCACGAAGATGGCCTACAGAGCCACCAAAGCTGTAGCTCAGACATGTCAAACACAATCCCTGTGGGCTGGGGCTGGGCCGGGGAGGGCCCAAACTCCCGCCCCCCTCGGGCTGTCCCAGAAATGGCAAGGGAATTGACTCCCGCTGTCCCAGCCTGGCCCATCCCAACCCAGCTGGGTTCCCTACCGGCACATACACAGGAATTGGTGAGCACTCAGGGGCTGGTGGTTTGCAGCAGCAGGTGCAGCTCATTTGCCTCACCCCACCCCACCCCTCCCAGCCTTGCCCGTCATGCCTGGCCATTCCCCGCTTTGCCGGGACTCTCCTTGTCCAGCTCTACTTTGCTGCACCATGCCTTTCCTCGCTTGGGCCTTGGTGTTCTGTAAGCCTAGCGCTCCAGGGCACGCCCGGCCTGTGGGATGAAAGGCACAGAGATGGGAGCACACAGTGGCACAAACCAAGCATTGGCTGGCTCCCATTCACCCTCTCCGCCACATTGTAGGGCCAGAGAGGGGAATGCAGCAGTCATGCAGAGCTGCAGCCTGGAATTGCTGGCAGCCAGCAATGTGTGGCAGCTGGAGAGAAAGGGTGAGAAGGAGGAGAAAGCAGGAAGGGTTTCTCTCTCTCTCTCTCTCTCTCTCTCTCTCTGTGAGAGAGAGAGAGAGAGAGAGAGAGAATGCCAGGAGGGGAAGAGGAGGAGAAGGAAGCCGAGGTGTTACAAAAAAGGAGAGCTTCCCCCTTTCTTCCCCTCTTTTTTTTTTAACCTCCTAACACTCTGTTCAGGTGCAGCTGGAGGTAAAGGGCCAAAAGGGGGAGAAAGCAGGGAGAGTTTTTGTTTGTGAGGGTGAGAGAGAGAGAGTGATTGAGCCAGCAGGGAAGCAAAAGTGTGGGGAAAGGAAAGCGTTGCAGAGTAAGCAAACTTACAAAAAGGGGATCTCTCTCTCTGTCTCACACACACAGAGACACACACACATGTGCTGTGTCAGGGAGGTAGTGTGCAGGCAGGCAAGAGAGCAAACTCGCATATTGGCTTTCTGGTCTATTCTTGCCACCTCCCCTCCCTAAAATCATGGAACTCTTTGCATTGAATTGGAAGTTAAGAGGAATTGGCGTGAGTTGAAATTAAAAGGCCGAGTCAACTCCCCCCCCCGCTCAATTATTTTGTCAGAGATATTATATCATGGGCTCTGATGAGCAGGAATGAGAACACGCAAATGAGTACAGAAAAACTCATACTGCTTCACCCTGCTTCAGTATATAGCCAAGCCCTATGGTATTAACCAATCGGATTGAAGCCATGTTTGCCACCCAAAGTTGACCAATTGCAGGACCGGAGACGTCCTGTCTGAGTTGCGTTCTCCAGCAACGCACATGGAGATATTCCAAAAGCCCAGTGCATAACACCCCTCCCTCCTAAGATCAGGCTATAATACCCTTGACAATAGTCAAGGCATATTAATCACTCCCAACAACCAAAATAGTAAAATAATAAATAACAATAATAATTGTAATGCTTTGTTTATCCAAGGTAGTTAGAATGATATCACGCAACCTTTACAGATGTGCCTTGTAGAGTGGACTACAAAGAGATTAAAGAATAGCTTGTCAATGCAATAACTACAAAGAGATAAAACAACATCTAAGTGAACATGCTTGACAGCGTTACATTTTACCCCCAACTTCTGTAGGTAGTGGTACAGTGTCATACATTACACATCACTTTATTTTACAACATAGTCTGTAAGATATGCTGGGGGTTTATGTGGTCTGGATGAACGCCTTGGGGTTCCAGTCACTTTTTGGTCTACCAGCTTACCCGGTGGGCTGGGTAGACCCATGTCCCCTTCTGCTCCCGTGTCCAGGGGAGTTGAATTGCTCTGACTGGCTTCTCTCGGTGGGCCCACTCCAGAGTCTGACTGTTTAGCAGAGTAGGCACAGCGGTCACTGAGATTCGGTTGGTTTGCCTAGTCAGGGGTTCCATGTTGCACTTCTGAGCTGCCATATTCCTCTTCTGAATCAAGTTCCACTGAGGAAGGAAAACCCTGGTGGTTCTGGTGTGAGCTGGCTTGGGTGCCAGCTTGAGGAACTCAGGAGGGACTTGTGTCATAGTCCTCACTTAATGACCATTCTGGGAATCTTTTCCTAAGTTGGTCAATATGTCTTCTGACCAATCGCCCTCCCTCCAATCCCACTTTATAAGATAGGGGTCTGGATTTTTTGATCACCTGACCAGGAACCCACATGTTTCCAGGTCCATAGTTCCTGGCCCAAACCCAATCACCTGTTTGCAGCCCCCTCAGGGGTTTTGGTTTAGAGGCTTTGGATGCCACTCTGTCTGGATGCAACATGTCCAGTTTAGTAATTAAGCACCTACCCCAATGAAGCTCAGCAGGACTTTTTCCTGTAGCTGTACAGGGTGTAGTGTGTTGACAGAGCAAGAAATCTGCCAGTCTATGATGCCAGTCACCTGTGATGATGTGCTTGAGTGCCTCCTTTGTTGTCCTCACCATGCATTTGGCTTGTCCATTCGTAGCGGGGTGAAATGGTGCAGACGTAGCATGTCTGATGAGGTTAGCCCTGAGAAAAGCCTGAAACTCAGCAGCAGTGAATTGAGCCCCATTATCAGAAACCAAAACATCAGGCAACCCATGTGTTGCAAAGAGTTTTCTCAGCACCTGGATGGTCCTAGCAGTAGTCATATTAGGGACTGGAACTACTTCCAGCCATTTTGAGTGGCTATCTACTACTACCATAAAAAGCTGTCCTTGGAAAGGCCCAGCGTAGTCTATATGAACCCTAGACCAGGGGGTATGTGTTTCTTCCAACCTATGAATGGGCCTGAGGCATTTCAGGCCTAGACCTCTGACAGGTATAGCAACCATGGACTTGATCCTCTACAGCCTTATCCAGGCCAGGCCACCACAGGTAGCTTCTAGCTAAGGCTTTCATCTGTACAATGCCTGGATATCCTTCATGTAAGGAATGTAAGACTTTGTCCCTCAATGATGTGGGGATATTGACTCTGTTGCCCCATAATATGCAGCCCTTATGTGCAGACAATTCATACTGTATCTTCTCACAAAATAACTTTGGAACTCAGGGCCTGGACTTTTTTCCAACCAGCCCATGTGAACCCATGACAGTTCTGTTCATAGCCACTGTTCTATAACCAAAGCAGGGGGACCATCTGGTCTAAATGAATGGTAAACATTGATTAGGGGGCTGGAGGTTAAAACATATGACAAATGTTTGTGGGAATTGGATGTGTCTAGCTTAGTGAAAAGGACTAGGGGTGGTGACGTGATAGCAATATTTGATGGCTGCCACCAAGAAGAAGGGGTCAACCTATTTTCCAAAGCATCAGAAGGCAATAATAGATAGAAACTAATCAAGAAGAAAACCAGCCTAGAACTAAGGACTTGTGAAAACAACTAACCAGTGAAAAGGCTTGCCTTCAGAAGTTGTGGATGCTCCATCACTGGAGGCTTTTAAGTAGAGATTGGATTATTTCATTGTCTGGAATGGTATACAGCCCTTGCTTGAGCATGGGCTTAGACAAAAGATCTCAAAAGATTTCTTACTCTTTGAGAGAAGCGCTGCCAACCTCTCCCCCTCCCCTCGTTCCTTCCTGGGCACAGAGGGAGGAAGGGAAGAAAGGAAGGAGGGGAGGAAAACAGGAAGAAAGAAGGAAAAGGAAAGAAGGAAGGAGATGGGAATGAAAAGGAAGGAAGTTCACACCCACCCAGTAGGCCATGCCCACCCAGTGGGGCATGCCCATCCGGCACACAACAATAAATAAGTGGGGTTTGGGTTGCAGTTTGTGAAATAGCTTTGAAGGAGTACCTCAGCTGAACCTTTGAATCCGCACAACACCATAGTACAAATCAAAAGAGAAAAGAATGAAGGAGCCAAACAAGTGCTGTTTCTTTTGATAAATTTAAAACTCTCTCTAGTACCATTTTTAGTACCATTGGACTGAAATCATTTTTTTATATGTGTAGGATATCAAATTGAATTATTTGTTTTGCTCTTTTGATTAGTACACAAAAAATACACAAAATGTCCTTCTTTTTCATTTGTTTGTTTGTTTGTTTGTTTGTTTGTTTATGTAAATCCACATAGTTGATGGAAGCTTCTTTATATGATAAAATTATGGATCAGCAACGTTTGGAGCCTGAGTTTTTCAGAGTTGGATTTTATGGAAAGAAGTTTCCATTTTTCTTACGTGTGAGTATAGATTTTTTTTATACAAAAATTAACATGCATGACAATGTTAGGCCAATACTGTTAGAACATTTACAGATTAAAAACTAAGTACAGCACTTTAATAAAATTGTGTGTAGTATTTAAATATACTTTGAAATTTTCATCTATTTTCTAGTATTCTGTTGCTTATACTGTTCTACTTTATATTGTTCCTTGTCAAGATTAATGCTGGGGGGGGGAGGAGGGAGGGAGGGATGGGGGGAGGTAGGGGGGGAGGAGGGAGGGGGAAGGGGGGTTTTTTTAAAGGAAAATTGTATTTTAAAACTTTTCAATAAAAAAAAAGATTAATGCTGTTTCATACAGGCTTTTCATGAATGACAAAAAGTTGGCTAGGAACTATTTTCCATTGTCACAGAGACTAGCCCCCCAAATTGGGAAAAAGTTGCAGCATGCTGAAAAACATGCTGCTGGTAACACCTGTAAAATCATAGAAAAGTCTGCCTAGGTAGGTTGTTGTTCTCCAGTTCCAGAAAAGAAAGAAGTTTTATTGTACATTGTATTGACACCTTGAGTTCATTAGTGTTGGAGAAGACTCCTGAGAATAATTAGATAGTCAGAAAACAAGCCAATGGATCATCAAACAAATCAACCCAGAGTTCCCACATAAGGCACAAATGGCCAGGCTCAAATTCCCACCTCTCTGGGAAAGATGAAAGAAAAGAGAAGAGGATGTCCTGTAAGCAAGGTGGATGGATTCTCTTACAGTAGCTATATGTGCAATTGTTAGGAGACTTGAAAAACAAGTTAGGGACAGATATCTTGGAGAAAAGCTATCTATGTGCTCCCTAAGAATTGAAAATGATTTGATGGCACATAATCAGTTTAATTGATTTTCCTGTGAATTGATGAGAATAGGATTAGATAATCCTCATTGTCTCTTTGAATTCCACAGTTCTGTGATAACTACAGGAATAATAAGGCAGCCTAGGCCTCAAATTGTTTGGCTTCAGGACTCCTTTACATTCTTAAAAATTATTGGTAACATCAAAAAGATTTTGTTTCTGTGGGTTATATCTATTGATAAATTCCAAATTAGAAATTGAGCAATTTTGTAAAAAATGTATTCATTTTAAAATAACAATAAGCCCATTACATGTTAATATAAATAACATATTTTAAATGAAAAATAATTATATTTTCCAAAATAAAAAATGTTTTACATTTTTGCAAATCTCTGGCTTAATAAAAGAAAGCTGGATTCTGATACCTGTTTTTTCATTCAATCTTTTGCAATATGCTGTTTTGATTGAAATGTATGAAGTATATGAAAAAAAAATCTGGCCTTACCTCATTATACTGTTGAAGGAAAAATCTTCATCAGGGTCCAGTCCAAGCCAGGAATAATCAAAATGGAGACTGCTTTAGAAAGAAGGTTGTAGTTTATTGAAGAGGCGAGATAGACAGAAAGATAGCTCTGGAAAAACTGACTTCATGTAGCAGGGAGTGGTGGGCTTTTCTATCTTCCGAGGCTCTTGAGGTTTTTCCTGTTCCTGTTTAAGGCTTTGTATTTCCTGTGTCATGTACTTTAACCTGAGTCTGAGTGTGTCCTTTTGGTGGGTTAATCCTATTATGTCTCTTGTCCTTAGAATTTGGGTGTGGGTATGTAAATTTTAGGTGTCTTTGTCTTTCTAACAGCTTCCTGGATCCAACATTCCTTAATGGATTATTACATCTGCATTTCTAAAAGCTGCCCTTTGCCTAGTTTCTACTCAGGGGAGAAAGGCTGGGGCTGGTTTCTCGGGGCTGGTTTCTGTCTTTTTAAAGATCTTCTCCATTATTTCTTTGGGGAAATATATTCTGCCTTTTTAATATTCCCCAAAATATTACTTTCTCTGGATTCTTCCCACAATACTCCCCCTTTTGTGCCATAAGAGTGTGAGTGACACACTTTTACTGGTACAAGATTAAAAATTGATCTGCTCAGGGAGACCAGATAAATAAACTTTTAAACTCTTAATGCAAAAAGGGAAGGCACTAATAGAGGCAGCAGAAAAGATCCCTGCAGTGGCTCCCAAAAAGGGGAGCTTCCAACCCATAAAGGTCTAAAAGTCAGGGCAAAAGTTCTGTTAGCTAGAAACGAAATTTATACTGTCCAATATTCTGTGCCAATTATTTTAGATGTTCGATGCTACTTTGAGCTTCTGATCAGGTTTGCACATTCCTCCAAAATTCTTCACAGCCATGGTTTGCCTCAGTACCTTACCACTGACTGCCCATTTTCAAGAGTTGTTTCCTGCCTTAGTTCTTAGTTCAGTGCATCCAGGTTTGTGATGACCAATTGAGATTAGCCAGTATGCAAGCCAGGCTATTAATATTTTTTAAAAATTGCACATAGTGAATCCACCAGTGCAACATATTCAAGGCTTGGGTTTTGGAGATCTCTTTCCTGCTACCTCCTCAGTGACAGCATATAAATTGCAAATCGCCTGAGGGGGCCTGGTTACCTCCTCCTTGGAATTTGTATATTTTTCCTCCTGATTGGGCAATGTGATTTGACCAAGAAGAAGGAGGAGGAATTCTATACTTTTACTATATGGGATTGGGTTTTGCCAGAGCTGGTTTTGCTTCCATGTGTGCCAAAATGATATACTCAATAAAGTTTTACATTAAGAGTTTGGAAAGCCTCGGAGGTGTTTACTTGGTTGGGTTTATCAGTTGGAACTTTGATATTAAACCGGCACTCTTTAAAAAAAACTTTTTCAAGGAGTCCCGAGCTCCTGCAGCCTGTCTGGTTGCCTCTGGAAGAGCTGTGAAGACTTGGGAAAGATGGCCAGAGTGGAACCAGTGAAAGAAAGCCCAGGTGCTGGGAACCCATCTGAAAAAACAGCTGACAGCATGAGATGGGGCCATAACAGCAGGTAGCCACAGCCAGATAAGGAAGGAGCTATGGATGGTGGTGCCAAGGGCTGCTGAAGCTGAATTCCCACTGATCTCCCCTGGGGGAGCATCTGCCCAGGTCCTGAGGTGGAAAGGAAAGTGACCACCAGAATGGGAGGAACAGGTGCAGTGGAGATATCTGATGGCCTATCACAGTCCATCGGTCGAACAGCTGAGAGAAAGATTCCTTGGGCTGAACAGTGAGGAGGGGAACCGGCATGGAAGATAGAGTACTCCATGGAACAGGGTCCAGCCAACCCTTGCTGACCGCCACAGTTCCACTGCCTCAACCCCGACAGAGCATAAGACCTATGGTGGTTGTGGGAGCAGCCAGCCCTGGAGAATCACAATCCCCCAACCCAGTCTGGCCCCAGTCCAAGGGGCTGCCAGGCTCCTACAAGCAGCGACCTAGCAACAAGGGGCCACCGGGCAGCCACCTCCCCAGCTGGTGGCCACAGGTGCCCAACCCTGGCCTTATTCATAGGGAGCAGAGTGGCTACTGGGATACTGGGGTGCACCAGAACCTCTGGGACCCCCACTGATCAGAGTTACATTTGACAGGAATCTAGAGAAGTTGGTGTTTTTCCTGAACCAGGTGTGGGCACACCTGGACTGGTATGGGCTAGTGTATGCCGTCGATGTGGCCTGCATGAATGCCATTGTGTGCAACTTTGAGGGAGAAGCAGTGGAATGGGTGATGGGATGCCATGACCAGGGAGCCCCCAAATTAAGAGACCCTTACATGTTCTTAAGGAAGCTCAGGGACTGCTTCAGAAACAACATCCATGTTCGGCGAGAGAATCTGAAATCCACACCATCAGAGAGGGAAGTAGACCAGCAGCAGAATACATTTGAGAGTTCTGGAGGCTGGCGGGGAAGCTGAGACACTGACCAGAGCGACTCTTGGTCCATTCCTTCAGGGACAGCCTGAAGAGCTGCACCACATGTGATTGCCTCAAGGGCTGCTGGATTGGATCCAAGACTGGTACCAGCTGGAGACAAATATGGAGCTAGGCCTAATGGAATACAGAAGGCACAGAGGAATTGAAAGCCACCCAAAGAAGAGCCAAGGGAGACTTCTGTTAGGGCAGAAACCTCCTGCCATGCTGGCTGCCAGCCCTACCAAAATTCCAAGGTGCACACCTGGACCCTGCTTCTGATGCAGCCAGGAGGGCCATTAAGCAGCCATTTGCCTGGCACCCACCCCAAAGGCAACCTCAGGAGCCCTGACTTCACAGAACCCAAAAAATCCACCCAAAAAGGGGAAAGAGAAATCATGAATGGCATTGTTCTCACTCACACACACAGAAACATACACACATTTCTTTTACCACCCTGGGCTGCGAGTTTGGCAGATGCTCCCCCAGGGGTTTGGCATGGGGCTCTGCAGGGGGCTGTTGTTCCCTAGCCCGGATGGGTGACAGGACCCTCCGAGGCTTCGGTGGAGCCTGTAATGAGCACCAGCAATGACAGCGGGGTGGTGTTGGAAAGGACGGCGAGGCGGCGAGGAGGCAAGGCTCCCGGACTCGAAGTGGCCGAGCGGAATGGCTCGTTCAGGCAGACGGTCGAATTACAATGGCCGACAGCAACCGGCGGCACCCCACGGCAGCCTGTAAAGCGGCCGATGATGGGCGGGCTGCAATGTGCAGTTTGCAACCTTTTCTGGCTCGTTCAGACCAGCAGAGAGCATATACTAGCCGGCAGCTGCTGGTGGCATCTTGCGGCGGCCTCCAAATCAGCTGTTAAGTGGCCTGCTAGGATACGCGGCGTGCGGAAGCCAGCAACGGACCTGCAACGACCTGATCGATCTCCCTTCGACAGACAAATGGTCCGGTCCTGCAGCCACCTGCGGAGGAGCTGTAACGACCTGGGGCTGCCTAGAAAGGTAGCCCAGATGGCGAGGCTCCAGAATTGGTGGCTGCTGCCCCCCATCTGCCCATCTATAAGATCATCGAGCTTCCCCCCCGACAGAGGTCTTTGGGATGATGGCCACCGTCTGTAGGCTGGAGCGCCATTTAAAACCCTCCTGTATCTGGTCTGGAGGGTGGAATTCACCAGGGACCACCTGAAGCTTTATTTGGAGGTGGGATGTGCTGAAAGGCCCCCGAGATAGCAGTTATCCCCTCGGGATCATACTTTAAATCTAGATAATCCCTCCTTCATTTTTTCACCGGAGACTGACTACAGCCCCTCGGTCGCGATGACATCTAAAGCATGGAGATAGATGAACTACCACCGCTCATCACCGGAGCTACGAAGTTATCCACCAACAGACTATTCTAGCATTCACCAGACTCTCTCTCCTCCTGCGACCTACCCAGGGCTGGATGGTGGTCCCCTGAGATCCTGATCACTGTGAGAGGGTGACCATGTTCTCAGGAGCCACTACTTCAGCTCTGTGGTCTTGATATGCAGTTGTTCCAACCAGCTCGTCCTTTACTCCTATTTCCACTACTGATGGCTTACACCAGAAATGAGCTACTTGCCCTGAGAGCTTCCCCCCTCTCTCAGAGGTGGCCATCAGACCTACGCCGCCGTTTCCTTAATGACGGGTCCTGGGACCCCGAGAGGTGGCATGGCGCCAAGAAGAGGCTCTTGGGTTTTCTTTTAAAATTTTTTGAAGGGTTAGGGAGGGGGGAGGGTCAGGCCCAGCAGAGTGAGGGGAAGATCCTACCGGACCTGTCTCAGTCTAGGTTGGCCAATGGTTGCGGCAATATGAGGGCCGAGGAGAGTCTTGTAACCCAGGGGGATGGGACAGGGATACCGATCCCCACAGTAATTGGGAATGGCAGCAGATGGAGGAGCAGAGGGCCATATCATAATCTGAGATCACGCCCACGCTATCTTCAGGCTGTGGCGCACTCTGACCTTCTGGCTCTCGCCTGCTGTCCTGGGGAAGAGGGAGGGCAGACTCCTGAGCTCAGGCTGATCTATTTTAATGCCAGGTCTGTTGTGAATAAAGCTCCCCTCATCCATGACTTGATCGAGGAGGAAGACGCAGACCTGGCGTGCATCACGGAAACCTGGTTGGGCCCAGAGGGAAGGGTCCCTCTGACTGATTTATCCCCTCCAGGTTTCCGTGTGCTACATCAGCCTCGAGCTCAGGGTAGGGGAGGTGGTGTGGCAGTCGTTATCAGAGAGACCCTCCATCCGCGGGAGGCCACTGCCCCTCAGATAGACGGATGTGAATCCCTCCTCTTAAGATGGGGTCCTGGTGGTCAGTTGGGCCTACTTCTGGTATACCTCTCTCCAAGCTGCACAGCAACGGTTCTACCCAAGCTACCTGACGCCATCTCAGGATTGGCAGTCGAATTTCCAAAACTTATGGTACTGGGAGACTTTAATCTACCTTCCCTGGGCAGTGCATCAGAAGTGGCCCGAGAGTTCATGGCCTCCATGACGGCCATGGACCTGACTCAAATTACTCAGGACCCAACTCACGAGGGAGGAAACATGCCTGATCTTATTTTTGTCTCTGGGCAGTGGCTAAATGGACTGGGTGGGGTTACTCCAACATCACAACCCCTTTCATGGACAGACCATTACCTCCTGCGGTTGGGCCTCCGTCACGTCACCCCCTGCTGTCAGGAGGCAGAACCGACCAGGTGGTTCCGCCCCAGGCACCTGATGGACCCAGATAAATTCCAGATGGCGCTTGGACCGATTCCCACCTCCCTCTCCCACAACCCGGTCGAGTCCTTAGTTAATGCCTGGCAACAGGCTGCTTCGGAGGCTCTCGACCGCGTTGTCCCTTTGCGGCCTCTGACCCGGCACAGGTCGCGACTCGCTCCTTGGTTCTCCAAGGACCTGCGGGAGACGAAACGCCAGAGAAGGGGCCTAGAGAGCATTTGGAGAACCAGTCGGTCTGAGTCTAACCGAACACAGTTAAGATCCTTTTCTAGATCTTATCTTGTGGCAATGAGGGTGGCAAAGCGTGCCTACTTCACCACCCTCATTGTGTCCGCAGATAATCGCCCGGCCGCCCTATTTAGAGTGGTCCGCTCCCTTTTAAGTCAAGAGACGGGAGAGGACCCCCTACATGGACGGGCTGAGGAATTTAGTAAATATCTGGTGGACAAAATTGCTCAGATTCGGGCTGGTCTGGACTCTGACTGGGCAGTATCTAACGAGAGGAAAACGATGAAGTTGGCCGAGTACATTTGGGAAGAGTTCGATCCTGTGACTCCGGATGAAGTGGACAAGATCATGGGGAAACTAAGTGCTGCCACATGTTTGTTGGACCCGTGTCCCTCCTGGCTAGTCTATGCATCTCGGGAGGTTACACGAGGCTGGCTCCTAGCAGTTATCAATGCCTCACTGAGTGAAGGGTACTTCCCTGCTGCCTTGAAAGAGGCGGTGGTAAGGCCCCTCCTCAAGAAACCGGCACTGGACCCAGCTGTTTTAAACAACTTCCGTCCTGTCTCCAACCTTTGCTTCCTTGCGAAGGTCGTTGAGAGCGTGGTGGCTCGACAGCTCCCTTTGAACCTGGAGGAAGCTGAATATCTAGATCCGTACCAATCGGGTTTCAGACCCGGGCACAGCACGGAGACGGCATTGGTCGCGCTGGTGAATGATCTCTGGCGGGCCCAAGATAGAGGTTATTCCTCTGTCCTGGTCCTATTAGATCTATCAGCGGCTTTTGATACCATTGACCATGGTATCTTACTGCATCGTCTTGAGGGGCTGGGAGTGGGAGGCACCGTTCTGCGGTGGTTCTCCTCCTACCTCTCGGACCGTTCGCAGACGGTGTTGGCAGGAGGGCAGAGGTCAAGCCCTAGGCCTCTTAATTGTGGAGTGCCTCAGGGTTCGGTGCTCTCGCCCCTCCTGTTCAACATCTATATGAAGCCGCTGGGAGAGAACATCCGTAGCTTTGGGGTGAAATATCATCAATATGCTGATGATACCCAGCTATTCATCTCCACCCCGAACCAACCCAGTGATGCCCTCGATGTGATGTCCCGTTGTCTGGAAGCGGTACAGATTTGGCTGGGAGAAAACAGGCTTCGACTCAACCTGGCCAAGACTGAGTGGCTGTACGTACCGTCATCTCATTTAGTCCAAGAGGTTCCATCTCTGACTATAGGAGGAGAGATGTTACCTCCCATTGATAGAGCACGCAATCTGGGCGTCCTCCTAGATTCACGACTCAGTTTTGAAGATCACATTGGAACCGTGGCTAGGGGGGCATTTGCACAGATTCGTCTTATATACCAATTGCGCCCCTTTTTGGACCGAGATGCCCTACGTACAGTCACCCACGCACTCGTTACCTCCCGTATTGATTACTGTAATGCTCTCTACATGGGGCTGCCCTTGAAGACCACCCGGAGGCTTCAGCTGATGCAGAATGCAGCTGCACGGGTTGTTATGGGAGCTCCCCGATACTCCCATATTACACCCCTCCTGCGTGAGCTGCATTGGCTACCAGTTGCCCTCCGGGTGAGATTTAAGGTGCTGGTACTTACCTTTAAAGCCCTACATGGCTTAGGTCTGGGATACTTGCAGGACCATCTGCTGCCGGGAACAAATTCCCATCGGCCAGTACGCTCACACAGAGAAGGCCTCCTCAGGGTACCGTCAGCTAGGCAATGTCGGTTGGCGACCCCCAGGGGGAGGGCCTTCTCTGTGGGAGCGCCAGCCCTATGGAATCAGCTCCCCCCTGAGCTTCGGATGGCCCAAAACCTCCAATCCTTTCGCCGCGGCCTCAAAACACTCCTGTTCCACCAAGCTGACCTGGACTGACAGGCATTTTAATTAATTTATATTTAGAATTTTTAATTTATTTTTAAAATTCTCTAATTTTAATTTATTGCACAGATGTTCTCAATTTTATTTTTATCTTGATTTCTGTACTTATTATATGTTTTGTTGTTAGCCGCCCTGAGTCCTTCGGGAGATAGGGCGGGATATAAATCCCATCAATAAATAAATAAATAAATATAAAAATAAAGAAATCATGGTTTTAAAGCAGATACCTTGAGAGTAAGAGATACTCAAAGACACTACTATTTCTTAACTACAAAGCTGATTGCCAAAGGCATAAACTTCAGATGGCTGATGCCAGAAGGCATTTTAATAAATTGGAATAATACAAGATATCGATTGAATTCCGCCTGGAAAGCAGAAGACTTTGAAGTAAGGAATAGAGCAATCCTAGATGAAGGAGTGAAACAAAGACAAGGGGAGAGTAAGAAGCAGAAGCAAATGGAAGAGATGACCCAAGGAGCAACTGCACAGACAGGAGTAGAGAAATAGAAAGATGAACAAGAGGGCGAAGGTGAAGGTGAAGGACTTGCCAGAGAACAGAGGATTACTAGATTGACTAGACCTAAATATAAATAATGGAAATGGAGAAAGAAAATTGAATTTTCTCAGTGAATGTAAATGGACTAAACTCCACATCAAAAAGAAATAAAGTTTTTAGGAAATTACAGAAATTGAACATAGATATAATTTGCCTGCAAGAAACACATATAAAAGAACAGCACTATAAATTATTGGAATATCCAAAAATTGGGAAACTTTATCACACATCAGCACATCAGAAAAAAAGAGGGGTCGCTGTATATATTAAAGAGACAATAGATTCTAAATTGGTATATTCGGATAAAGAAGGAAGAATCGTAATGGTAGAAATATATCTGCACCAAAAGCAAACACTGCTAGTGGCAATTTATGCACCAAACAACAATCAAGAAGAATTTTATAAAAACCTACACAAAAAAATAATAGAAATGAAGTACCAAAATATTTGTTTAGTAGGAGATTTTAATGCGATAGTAGACAGAAAAATTGATTATAAAAACAATAAAACAGGAAAGACCGGAAGAAGAAGACTACCTAGGACATTTTTTGATATGGCAGAGGAAATTGGAATCCAAGATGTCTGGAGGGAAATCAACCCACAAAAATTACAATACACTTTTACTCAAACAGCCAAAAATATTGGTCAAGAATCGATATGATTTGGATGACCTCTGACGTGAGGGTGAATATACAGGATATTGAGATAGAGATAGGCATGTGGCCATACCATAATCTCCTGAAAATGACATCGAAAGGAATACTTTAAATCAATCTATATTAAAAGAAAGAGAATTTATAGAGCTAGCAAAAAAAGAAATGTATTTTTTTTCAAAGAAAATAAAAAAGAAGATACAACATTACAAAATGTATGGGATACAGCTAAAGCATACTTTAGAGCAGTGGTGGCGAACCTTTTAGAGACCGAGTGCCCAAACTGCAACCCAAAATCTACTTATGCATCGCCGGGTGCCAGGTGGGCATGGCCCACTGAGTGGGCATGGCTATGGTAGTCATGGCAGCATGGGTGGGCATGGCCACCTCGATGTTGCTCCTGAGGAGGGATGCCTGTGGGGCCCGGCATGGTTGGGGGAGATCCAGGGGGTCTCTTGCAGGTGGAACAGTGGGCAGGAGGCTCCTCATCTTGTTTTGGCAATGAGCCAATCAGATCACAGTAGGATTCAATTATTGTCATGTATGGAAGCTGAGAGGAGGACTTTTGTCAGTGTGTTATGTGATCACTATAAATTTGGTTGTGTTTTTTGTGTTCCTTCATTGAGTTTGTAAAATGTAATAAAATTAAAGTAATGGTGCAGAGAGTTGACTGGTTGCCCAGAAAGCGATGTAAAATAGTATTATTAAGTGAACAAGGCTACAGTTATAAAGAAATTATAAGAAAAATTGGTGGAAACTTAACCAAAGGTGGCATTTCTACTGTACACTTTTCCCCAAAGGTTTCCACAATTTGGCGACTACTATATGAGGGGGGAATTAAACAATGAAAGCACAGTGTCTTGGATTTTACAGGTTGTTGGAAAAGTACTCATTCATTTTACCAGATGCTGAAAATAACAGAAATCTGAAGCAGAATGCCTGTACTAGCAGATGCAACTGATATAAAATCTGGATGAAGAATGGTCGATCAAGCATTCTTGGTTGTCTATTTTATCTTTCCTAATAAGTTGTAACCAAGTTCCTCACTTAACTTTCAAAACCTGTGGGTCCCACACCATTCCACATACTTGCAAGAAAGCAGCTGCAATCTGAGTACTCTAACTTAGGGTTTTTCCAGTTGCCTAGCAAGGTGTCAAAAACTTGATGACCCACCCCCCCAAAAAAGGAAAAAAGGGATAAAGTACAGTAGTCCCTGACTTACAACAGGGACTGTTTGAAGTTACAAAAGCAGTGGATAAAGTGGCTTATGACCATTTTTCACTTATGACCATTGCAGCATCCCCAGGGGTCATGTGCCTCTCTCCTTCTCAATCCCATCACCTTCCTTCCTTCCCCGTCCCCTCCTTCCTTGCCTGCCACCCTTTCTCATTCCCATCTCCTTCCTTCCTTTTCATTGTCTCTTCCTTCCTTCCTCCCTCCCATTGTCCCTTCCTTTCTTCCTTCCTCCCTCCCATTGTCCCTCCCTCCCTCCCTCCCTCCCTCCCTCCCTCCCTTCCTTCCTTCCTTCCCTCCCCCTCTGTGCCCAAGAAGTGTGAATGAAGGGAGCAGAAAGAGCTTGGAGCAAAGGGGAGGGGATGGGTGGGAAGTGTGAATGAATACTTTCTGCTCTGTACATCCCCCCCCCCAGCTCCAAGCTCTCTCTGTGGTTCCCTCCAGGCTCTTCCTCCTCTGTGCATTCACACATTCCCCCCATTCACTCCAAGCTCTCTCTTCCATTCCCTCCAGGCTCTTTCTCCTATGGGGGGAGGGTGAGTTCTGGGCCACAGACCCCAGGCGGCCAGCAGCAATGAGGGGAAGCTGAGCTGTCTCCTCACCACCAGCCGGTGGCTGTCTGGGGGTTCCAAGCATGGCCCACAGCGCAGTGAGTAGCCACCTGCCATGGCAGGGGAAGATTTTTGCCCCAAGCTGCTGCACAGATTGCTGTGCTGCCGCTGTCCCCCCTGCCACACGGATATCCTTTCCCCCACCACCATTCCCCCCCTCACACGAATCACCATGCCACTGCTGCTGTTCTCCCCCACCGCATGGATATCCTTGCCACCACCGGCACCACCATTTCTTTCCCCCGCATGGATCGCTGTGCCACCACCACCATTTTCTCACCTCCACCCCCTGCATGGATCACCCTTCCTTCCTTCCTGAGCTCGAATCCACGGCCACGGGGCAATTTTGCAGCACCCCAGTGGCCTGATCCAAGTTCCAGAGGCTTGTAAAAGGCCTCTCCCGCCCAGATTGGCCATGGGGGCCCCCTGCAAAATCACTCTGCAGTCTTACCTGGACTCACGCTGGTAGCTGCTTCCACCATCCAGCCCTGATCTGCCCAGCTCTTGCACCTGTTCCAACTCAAGAGTGCAGAGAGAGAGAAAAAGAGCGCAGGCGCATGTGGAGAAGCGGAGGGGAGGAGCCTGGCCCTGCCTCCTTCCTGGGTGATGGCATGTGTGCCCACAGGGATGGCTCCACGTGCCACCTGTGGCATGCGTGCCATAGGTTCACCACCCCTGCTTTAGAGGCATAGCTACATGGCAAAGAAAAATAAACAGAGAAGACAGCAATATGTACTACTAAAACAAAATTTGGAAAGTTAAAATCAGAATTGCAAAGAAAACTACAAAAAAGACTTCGAGAAGAGAAATTGACATAATAAAACATAAATTAAAGCTCTTGGCCTCAGAAAAAGTGGCAGAACAGATAAAGAGAGCAAAACAGATTTTTTTTGAAAATGCAAATAAACCAGGAAGATGGTTAGCTTATAAACTTAAAAAAACAGAAAGAGAAGAAAACGATACATAACTTACTAGATGGGAAAGGCCATTTTCAATTTAAAAATGAAGAAATAAAAAAGATAATCAAGGAATACTACAAGGAACTGAACGATAAAGAGGAAACTTCAAGAGAGAGAATTGTTAAATATCTGGAAGAAAATAATCTTCTAAAAATCCCAGAGACATTTAAAACTATGTTAGAAGAAAGGATTACAATGATGGAAATATAAGAGGCCATAAAAAGACAAAAAAAAATATGGAAAAACACCGAGTTCAGATGGGCTTCCCGCGGAGTTATACAAAAATCTGCAAGACATAAGTGAACCGATGAAAGATGTTTGTAATGGACTTTTATTAGAAGCTAAATTCCCATCTACATGGATGGAAGCAAATATTACTCTAATACCAAAAAAGACTCTGGTTTGACACAGATTAAAATAATGATAATAAAGTTGGAAGGGACCAGGAAGGTCATCTAGTCCAACCCCCTGCTCAGGCAGGAAACCCTATACCATTTCAGACAAATGGCTGTCCAATCTCTTCTTAAAAACTTCCAGTGTTGGAGCATTCACAACTTCTAGAGGCAGGATGTTCCACTGGTTAATTGTTCTAACTGTCAAGATTAGTTTCCATCCGTTGCTTCTTGTCCTGCCTTCAGGCATTTTGGAGAATAGCTTGATTCCCTCTTCTTTGTGGCAGCCCCTGAGATATTGGAACACTGCTATCATGTCCCCCCTCGTCCTTCTCTTCATTGAACTAGACATACCTAATTCCAGCAACCGTTCCTTATATGTTTTAGCCTCCAGTCCTCTAATCATCTTTGTTGCTCTTCTCTGTACTCTTTCTAGAGTCTCAACATCCTTTTTACATCGTGGTGACCAAAACTGGATGCAGTATTCCAAGTGTGGCCTTACCAAGGCATTGTAAAGTGGTATTAATACTTCACGTGATCTTGATTCTATTCCTCTGTTAATGCAGCCTAGCACTGTTGGCTTTTTTGGCAGCTGCTGGCTCATATGTGTTTGTCCACTAGGACTCCAAGATCCCTCTCACAGTTACTACTGTTGAGCAAGGTACCTCCTAAACTATACCTGTGCATTTGGTTTTTCTTGCCTAAACGTAGAACCTTACTTTTTTCACCACTGAATTTCATTTTGTTAGATAGTGCCCAATGTTCAAGTCTGTCAAGATCTTTCTGTATCTTGAGCCTGTCTTTCTGGAGTGTTGGCTATTCCTGCCAGCTTGGTGTCGTCTGCACATTTGATGAGTTCCCCATCTATTCCCTCATCCAAATAATTGATGAAGATGTTGAAGAGCACTAGGCCCAGAACAGAGCCCTGGGGCACCCCACTACTCACTTCCTTCCATGTAGATGTGGTTCCATTGAGGAGTACACATTGAGTATGGCCAGTCAGCCAGCCACAAATCCATCTGGTGGTGATGCTGTCTAATCCACATTTTTCTATCTTATCAAGTAGTATGTTGTGATCTACTTTATCAAATGCCTTACTGAAGTCCAAATAAATTATATCTACAGTATTCTTCTGGTCCACTAATTTTGTCACTTGGTCAAAGAATGCAATAATATTTGTTTGGCATGATCTGTTTTTGACAAACCCATGTTGACTTTTGGTAATGACTTTGTTTGCCTCTAGGTGTTCACTGATTCATTGTTGGATTATCTTTTCCAGAATCTTCCCAGGTATTGAGGTCAGGCTGATAAGTCTGTAATTTCCTGGATCCATTTTTCCCCCTTTTTTGAAGATGGGAACTACATCAGCTCTTTGTCAGTCCTCTGGTAGTTCCCCAGTCCTCCAGTACCTTTGAAAGGTATAGTTCAGTGGTTCTGAGATCACATCTGCCAGTTCCTTGAGAACCTTGGGGTGTAATCCATCTGGTCCTGGTGATTTGAACTCATCTAGGCTGGAAAGATACTCACCATTTTCTTGCCTATCTTAACTTGTATTTCTAATCTGTTTTTTACGGTACTGTTTTTAATAGGTTTGGCTGTTTTTTTTCCTTTGTGCAAAGATGGATGCAAAAAATTGAGTTAAATAGTTCTGCTTTCTCCCTGTTGCTTGTCACCTTCTTTCCACTTTCTCCCACTAATGGGCCAATCATTTCCTTGACTTTTTTCTTGTTTTTTACATGTTGAAAGAAGCTTTTTTTTGTTATTTTTTACTTTTGTCACAAGCCTTACTTCCTTTTTAGCCTTAGCTTTCCTCACTTCATCTTTGCAGGCTCGGGCTAATTGCTGATATTCTGACTTAGTTATGTGCCCCTCTTTCCAGTTGTTATACTTGTCCTTTTTATCTTTCAGTTGAATAGTTTTGGGAGGGATAGTAAGGGCTATAGGCCACATGATCAGGAAGATTTTAATGTGTTTGAGCAACATGGTGGAACTAAGGTAACGTACGACATACGACCAACAATCTTTGCTGGCATGGCGAGTTTCTAGTTGTTTTGGAACTGTTGGTGAGACCATTAAAAGTCGTTGGCGCTGTTTGAATTTGTTCTACCAGCAGCAAGATCTGACTGCTGGCCCAGTGATGGATTCTACTGCAAATCAGGGCTGTTTCCAGAGGAGGCAGAGGAGGAGAGGACCTGGAGCTTATGGAGCGAAGGAACTGGATGAGGCTGTCAGCAGGCCCAGAGGAAGAGAGAGAGGCTTTTGGAGGAGTTGGTGGCGGCGGCAGCAGCGTGCTCCAGGGGCGAAAAGAAGCAAGGCCTCTTTAAGGAAAGGGTGGAAGAGTCAGGATCAGAAAAAGGAAAGAAGGCGAGGTTGTCAGAATACAAGCGAATTTGAGGGCTAATCCACATGGAGCCCCATTTCCATCTGTCCTGTTTGCCATCATTCACTCCCTAGAGACTAAAACCGACAATGTGAAATTTGAGTGGGCCCCGAACAAGGAGTATATATCGGAGGTGGTGACCCTTTGAGAGCTGTATGCAACGAAATTTCATTTTGATGTATGCCGATTGGTGTACATTCAAAGTGACAATAAAGTTATCATATCAGAGAGTTCTTTATGCAGCCATGCTGGTTTCTTTTGAGTGCTGTTATTTTTCTTCTTCATTGGTATTGTGTTAGATTTGACTTTTATTATCTTACTTTTCAAAATTTCCCAAGCTTCTTGAGTTGTTTTCCCCTTGAGGATTCTCATCCATGGAATCCTTCCCAACCTCTCTCCAAGTTTATTGAAATTAGCTCTATTGAAGTCCAAGACTCTAGTTTGACTATGTTCTATTGCTTGTGCTTGCATAGTTGAATTCCAATATTGCATGATCACTGCCCCCCCCCCCCAAGGTTCCTATGGCTTCAACACCTCCTATTATTCTATCTATTAAGAGACTGTTTGTAGCTGAGCCAGTCCTAAAGCATCCTGATCCCAAGGTTTCTTTTGTGATTCAAGCCTATGCCAGGAATGTGGCGGTGGAGGGAGTGCTACTTCAAAAGAATGGAGAGGGGTACCTGCAGCCATTGTGGTTTCACCTCCAGAAATCTAAACGAGTATGGGAAAAGGAAGCCTTTGCTGTACAATGGGCACTACTGATGTGGAGACAGTTCTTAGAGGGAAATAAGAACCCCTCCAATAGCAAAGGCAAGGTGGATCAAACCCCATAACATCAGAACAAAATGCCTAATAAATAGATTTCATTCAAAGCATCCCCAGAAACCAGGGCCCCCTAAGTAGAAAGCAGAGGTAGAAGAATGGCCTTACTATGTGTTTACTGTTTTTCAGGTTCAAACCACGCTTTTGCTGGTCTCAAAATTGCTTCTCAGTTTGCCAATAAACTGGGGGGGGAGGGAAAGTGATTGGAATGCAAACTTCAAAATATCAAGAAAGCAGACCATGAGAACCAAGAACAGCTCACTAGGTGTCTGGCCAGATCCAGAGACATTTTTCTCATAACAATATTTTTCCTCCTAATTGGGCAATGTGAGGGAGAATTCTATACTTTTATTATATGGGATTGGGTGGGGTTTTGCCAGAGCTGGTTTTGCTTACATGTGTGCCAAAATGATGTACTCTATAAAGTTTTACATTAAGAGTTCAGAAAGCCTTGGAGGTGTTTACATGGTTGGGTTCATCAGTCGAAACCTTGACATTAAAATGTGCTATTGGTATTTCCTTGCACACTTTCTTTTATCAAAACTACTCTCCTCATGCATGTTCAGTGTTTTTCTTTATGATTTCATGATAGCTCATATTTTGAACTGTCTCATTTATTGGAACCATGACACAGACAGTGATCAATCTAAAAAATACAATACATCAAAGATGCAGAAATCTTTTTTATGACTGCACAAATTTATGTTCCTACAGTAGTAGAAATGGTAAATAAAAAACCACACTTCAAGTGAAGCATATATTATTGGATTGATTTTTTAAAAAATAATTCATAAATGGGCATTGAAATAAAAGTGGGATTTAGCAATATTCTTGTAAGTGGTCATAAGTAAAATCACTTGAGAATAATTTATTTGTGTGATTAAATATGTTTTACTAATTGATTTGCTCTATCAACTTTAATATAAGTAAAATATCTCTCAAATTTTATCATAGTTTTGTTTTTATATATGAACTGGGGTGAGAGACCTGAAAACACACTACAGGTTGTCCTCAATTTATGACCATTCATTTAATAACTATTCAAAGTTATGTTGGTGCTGGAAAGAGTGATTCATAACCATTGCAGCATGCCAGCAGTTATGTGATCAGAAGCAGGATTCCCTTGAAGACCATGGTGAAAAAGCTCATAAAATTGGATGCAACCAGCTATACTACTGTATTGCTTAGCGACAGAAATTGTCATAAGTAGAGAACTACTGTATCTGTGTCTGTTTTGATTTTCCCACTGAGATTATCAGTCAAACATACAAAAAGTACAAAGTTTTAATATATTAACCCTGGGATTCCTCATTGTAGTGAAGGGATTTTATTATGCTTAAGGTTGATGTTAGTAATATTGATATTAGCAGTGATACTTTGTAATCATATATATATATATATATATATATATATATATATATATATATATATATATATGTGTGTGTAAATTACTAACAAAGAATTAAAGGGAAACTGAAATGCATTTCTGACTCATTAGTCGTCATCAGCCAGCCATACCCTTCTGAGATTCGAACCATGGGCTGATTGCATATGAGGCAGTGTTATTTGCCTCTAAGCCACAAGGTCTCTCTCGCTCTGTTAGCTTTTTTTTTTTTTTTTTTCTGCAAGGGAAGATATGTTTCAAATGTTAACTCTTTAGATTACCTTGCTAGGCCCCAAACATGGGGCAAATCTTTATTTCCTGTTTTCAGCCTATCTTGAAGGCTATCGAACAGGCAGTAGTCACATCGGACAATTCCTATATTTGTGTAAATTACTAACAAAGAATTAAAGGGAAACTGAAATGCATTTCTGACTCATTAGTCGTCATCAGCCAGCCATACCCTTCTGAGATTCGAACCATGGGCTGATTGCATATGAGGCAGTGTTATTTGCCTCTAAGCCACAAGGTCTCTCTCGCTCTGTTAGCTTTTTTTTTTTTTTTTTTTTCCGCAAGGGAAGATATGTTTCAAATGTTAACTCTTTAGATTACCTTGCTAGGCCCCAAACATGGGGCAAATCTTTATTTCCTGTTTTCAGCCTATCTTGAAGGCTATCGAACAGGCAGTAGTCACACCGGACAATTCCTATATTTGTGTAAATTACTAACAAAGAATTAAAGGGAAACTGAAATGCATTTCTGACTCATTAGTCGTCATCAGCCAGCCATACCCTTCTGAGATTCGAACCATGGGCTGATTGCATATGAGGCAGTGTTATTTGCCTCTAAGCCACAAGGTCTCTCTCGCTCTGTTAGCTTTTTTTTTTTTTTTTTCTGCAAGGGAAGATATGTTTCAAATGTTAACTCTTTAGATTACCTTGCTAGGCCCCAAACATGGGGCAAATCTTTATTTCCTGTTTTCAGCCTATCTTGAAGGCTATCGAACAGGCAGTAGTCACACCGGACAATTCCTATATTTGTGTAAATTACTAACAAAGAATTAAAGGGAAACTGAAATGCATTTCTGACTCATTAGTCGTCATCAGCCAGCCATACCCTTCTGAGATTCGAACCATGGGCTGATTGCATATGAGGCAGTGTTATTTGCCTCTAAGCCACAAGGTCTCTCTCGCTCTGTTAGCTTTTTTTTTTTTTTTTTTTTTTCTGCAAGGGAAGATATGTTTCAAATGTTAACTCTTTAGATTACCTTGCTAGGCCCCAAACATGGGGCAAATCTTTATTTCCTGTTTTCAGCCTATCTTGAAGGCTATCGAACAGGCAGTAGTCACACCGGACAATTCCTATATTTGTGTAAATTACTAACAAAGAATTAAAGGGAAACTGAAATGCATTTCTGACTCATTAGTCGTCATCAGCCAGCCATACCCTTCTGAGATTCGAACCATGGGCTGATTGCATATGAGGCAGTGTTATTTGCCTCTAAGCCACAAGGTCTCTCTCGCTCTGTTAGCTTTTTTTTTTTTTTTTTTTTTTCTGCAAGGGAAGATATGTTTCAAATGTTAACTCTTTAGATTACCTTGCTAGGCCCCAAACATGGGGCAAATCTTTATTTCCTGTTTTCAGCCTATCTTGAAGGCTATCGAACAGGCAGTAGTCACACCGGACAATTCCTATATTTGTGTAAATTACTAACAAAGAATTAAAGGGAAACTGAAATGCATTTCTGACTCATTAGTCGTCATCAGCCAGCCATACCCTTCTGAGATTCGAACCATGGGCTGATTGCATATGAGGCAGTGTTATTTGCCTCTAAGCCACAAGGTCTCTCTCGCTCTGTTAGCTTTTTTTTTTTTTTTTTTTTCTGCAAGGGAAGATATGTTTCAAATGTTAACTCTTTAGATTACCTTGCTAGGCCCCAAACATGGGGCAAATCTTTATTTCCTGTTTTCAGCCTATCTTGAAGGCTATCGAACAGGCAGTAGTCACACCGGACAATTCCTATATTTGTGTAAATTACTAACAAAGAATTAAAGGGAAACTGAAATGCATTTCTGACTCATTAGTCGTCATCAGCCAGCCATACCCTTCTGAGATTCGAACCATGGGCTGATTGCATATGAGGCAGTGTTATTTGCCTCTAAGCCACAAGGTCTCTCTCGCTCTGTTAGCTTTTTTTTTTTTTTTTTTTTCTGCAAGGGAAGATATGTTTCAAATGTTAACTCTTTAGATTACCTTGCTAGGCCCCAAACATGGGGCAAATCTTTATTTCCTGTTTTCAGCCTATCTTGAAGGCTATCGAACAGGCAGTAGTCACACCGGACAATTCCTATATTTGTGTAAATTACTAACAAAGAATTAAAGGGAAACTGAAATGCATTTCTGACTCATTAGTCGTCATCAGCCAGCCATACCCTTCTGAGATTCGAACCATGGGCTGATTGCATATGAGGCAGTGTTATTTGCCTCTAAGCCACAAGGTCTCTCTCGCTCTGTTAGCTTTTTTTTTTTTTTTTTTCTGCAAGGGAAGATATGTTTCAAATGTTAACTCTTTAGATTACCTTGCTAGGCCCCAAACATGGGGCAAATCTTTATTTCCTGTTTTCAGCCTATCTTGAAGGCTATCGAACAGGCAGTAGTCACACCGGACAATTCCTATATTTGTGTAAATTACTAACAAAGAATTAAAGGGAAACTGAAATGCATTTCTGACTCATTAGTCGTCATCAGCCAGCCATACCCTTCTGAGATTCGAACCATGGGCTGATTGCATATGAGGCAGTGTTATTTGCCTCTAAGCCACAAGGTCTCTCTCGCTCTGTTAGCTTTTTTTTTTTTTTTTTTTCTGCAAGGGAAGATATGTTTCAAATGTTAACTCTTTAGATTACCTTGCTAGGCCCCAAACATGGGGCAAATCTTTATTTCCTGTTTTCAGCCTATCTTGAAGGCTATCGAACAGGCAGTAGTCACACCGGACAATTCCTATATTTGTGTAAATTACTAACAAAGAATTAAAGGGAAACTGAAATGCATTTCTGACTCATTAGTCGTCATCAGCCAGCCATACCCTTCTGAGATTCGAACCATGGGCTGATTGCATATGAGGCAGTGTTATTTGCCTCTAAGCCACAAGGTCTCTCTCGCTCTGTTAGCTTTTTTTTTTTTTTTTTTCTGCAAGGGAAGATATGTTTCAAATGTTAACTCTTTAGATTACCTTGCTAGGCCCCAAACATGGGGCAAATCTTTATTTCCTGTTTTCAGCCTATCTTGAAGGCTATCGAACAGGCAGTAGTCACACCGGACAATTCCTATATTTGTGTAAATTACTAACAAAGAATTAAAGGGAAACTGAAATGCATTTCTGACTCATTAGTCGTCATCAGCCAGCCATACCCTTCTGAGATTCGAACCATGGGCTGATTGCATATGAGGCAGTGTTATTTGCCTCTAAGCCACAAGGTCTCTCTCGCTCTGTTAGCTTTTTTTTTTTTTTTTCTGCAAGGGAAGATATGTTTCAAATGTTAACTCTTTAGATTACCTTGCTAGGCCCCAAACATGGGGCAAATCTTTATTTCCTGTTTTCAGCCTATCTTGAAGGCTATCGAACAGGCAGTAGTCACACCGGACAATTCCTATATTTGTGTAAATTACTAACAAAGAATTAAAGGGAAACTGAAATGCATTTCTGACTCATTAGTCGTCATCAGCCAGCCATACCCTTCTGAGATTCGAACCATGGGCTGATTGCATATGAGGCAGTGTTATTTGCCTCTAAGCCACAAGGTCTCTCTCGCTCTGTTAGCTTTTTTTTTTTTTTTTTTTTTCTGCAAGGGAAGATATGTTTCAAATGTTAACTCTTTAGATTACCTTGCTAGGCCCCAAACATGGGGCAAATCTTTATTTCCTGTTTTCAGCCTATCTTGAAGGCTATCGAACAGGCAGTAGTCACACCGGACAATTCCTATATTTGTGTAAATTACTAACAAAGAATTAAAGGGAAACTGAAATGCATTTCTGACTCATTAGTCGTCATCAGCCAGCCATACCCTTCTGAGATTCGAACCATGGGCTGATTGCATATGAGGCAGTGTTATTTGCCTCTAAGCCACAAGGTCTCTCTCGCTCTGTTAGCTTTTTTTTTTTTTTTTTTTTCTGCAAGGGAAGATATGTTTCAAATGTTAACTCTTTAGATTACCTTGCTAGGCCCCAAACATGGGGCAAATCTTTATTTCCTGTTTTCAGCCTATCTTGAAGGCTATCGAACAGGCAGTAGTCACACCGGACAATTCCTATATTTGTGTAAATTACTAACAAAGAATTAAAGGGAAACTGAAATGCATTTCTGACTCATTAGTCGTCATCAGCCAGCCATACCCTTCTGAGATTCGAACCATGGGCTGATTGCATATGAGGCAGTGTTATTTGCCTCTAAGCCACAAGGTCTCTCTCGCTCTGTTAGCTTTTTTTTTTTTTTTTCTGCAAGGGAAGATATGTTTCAAATGTTAACTCTTTAGATTACCTTGCTAGGCCCCAAACATGGGGCAAATCTTTATTTCCTGTTTTCAGCCTATCTTGAAGGCTATCGAACAGGCAGTAGTCACACCGGACAATTCCTATATTTGTGTAAATTACTAACAAAGAATTAAAGGGAAACTGAAATGCATTTCTGACTCATTAGTCGTCATCAGCCAGCCATACCCTTCTGAGATTCGAACCATGGGCTGATTGCATATGAGGCAGTGTTATTTGCCTCTAAGCCACAAGGTCTCTCTCGCTCTGTTAGCTTTTTTTTTTTTTTTTTTTTTTCTGCAAGGGAAGATATGTTTCAAATGTTAACTCTTTAGATTACCTTGCTAGGCCCCAAACATGGGGCAAATCTTTATTTCCTGTTTTCAGCCTATCTTGAAGGCTATCGAACAGGCAGTAGTCGCACCGGACAATTCCTATATTTGTGTAAATTACTAACAAAGAATTAAAGGGAAACTGAAATGCATTTCTGACTCATTAGTCGTCATCAGCCAGCCATACCCTTCTGAGATTCGAACCATGGGCTGATTGCATATGAGGCAGTGTTATTTGCCTCTAAGCCACAAGGTCTCTCTCGCTCTGTTAGCTTTTTTTTTTTTTTTTTTTTTCTGCAAGGGGAAGATATGTTTCAAATGTTAACTCTTTAGATTACCTTGCTAGGCCCCAAACATGGGGCAAATCTTTATTTCCTGTTTTCAGCCTATCTTGAAGGCTATCGAACAGGCAGTAGTCACACCGGACAATTCCTATATTTGTGTAAATTACTAACAAAGAATTAAAGGGAAACTGAAATGCATTTCTGACTCATTAGTCGTCATCAGCCAGCCATACCCTTCTGAGATTCGAACCATGGGCTGATTGCATATGAGGCAGTGTTATTTGCCTCTAAGCCACAAGGTCTCTCTCGCTCTGTTAGCTTTTTTTTTTTTTTTTTTTTTTCTGCAAGGGAAGATATGTTTCAAATGTTAACTCTTTAGATTACCTTGCTAGGCCCCAAACATGGGGCAAATCTTTATTTCCTGTTTTCAGCCTATCTTGAAGGCTATCGAACAGGCAGTAGTCACACCGGACAATTCCTATATTTGTGTAAATTACTAACAAAGAATTAAAGGGAAACTGAAATGCATTTCTGACTCATTAGTCGTCATCAGCCAGCCATACCCTTCTGAGATTCGAACCATGGGCTGATTGCATATGAGGCAGTGTTATTTGCCTCTAAGCCACAAGGTCTCTCTCGCTCTGTTAGCTTTTTTTTTTTTTTTTTTTTTCTGCAAGGGAAGATATGTTTCAAATGTTAACTCTTTAGATTACCTTGCTAGGCCCCAAACATGGGGCAAATCTTTATTTCCTGTTTTCAGCCTATCTTGAAGGCTATCGAACAGGCAGTAGTCACACCGGACAATTCCTATATTTGTGTAAATTACTAACAAAGAATTAAAGGGAAACTGAAATGCATTTCTGACTCATTAGTCGTCATCAGCCAGCCATACCCTTCTGAGATTCGAACCATGGGCTGATTGCATATGAGGCAGTGTTATTTGCCTCTAAGCCACAAGGTCTCTCTCGCTCTGTTAGCTTTTTTTTTTTTTTTTTTTTTCTGCAAGGGAAGATATGTTTCAAATGTTAACTCTTTAGATTACCTTGCTAGGCCCCAAACATGGGGCAAATCTTTATTTCCTGTTTTCAGCCTATCTTGAAGGCTATCGAACAGGCAGTAGTCACACCGGACAATTCCTATATTTGTGTAAATTACTAACAAAGAATTAAAGGGAAACTGAAATGCATTTCTGACTCATTAGTCGTCATCAGCCAGCCATACCCTTCTGAGATTCGAACCATGGGCTGATTGCATATGAGGCAGTGTTATTTGCCTCTAAGCCACAAGGTCTCTCTCGCTCTGTTAGCTTTTTTTTTTTTTTTTTTCTGCAAGGGAAGATATGTTTCAAATGTTAACTCTTTAGATTACCTTGCTAGGCCCCAAACATGGGGCAAATCTTTATTTCCTGTTTTCAGCCTATCTTGAAGGCTATCGAACAGGCAGTAGTCACACCGGACAATTCCTATATTTGTGTAAATTACTAACAAAGAATTAAAGGGAAACTGAAATGCATTTCTGACTCATTAGTCGTCATCAGCCAGCCATACCCTTCTGAGATTCGAACCATGGGCTGATTGCATATGAGGCAGTGTTATTTGCCTCTAAGCCACAAGGTCTCTCTCGCTCTGTTAGCTTTTTTTTTTTTTTTTTTTTTTCTGCAAGGGAAGATATGTTTCAAATGTTAACTCTTTAGATTACCTTGCTAGGCCCCAAACATGGGGCAAATCTTTATTTCCTGTTTTCAGCCTATCTTGAAGGCTATCGAACAGGCAGTAGTCACACCGGACAATTCCTATATTTGTGTATATATATGGATCTTTGGTTATTCGGGTTTTTCCCCGCGTAGAACTAAAGGTGTAGGGGCGACGTTTCAATGGAATCCCATCCATCATCAGGCTGGAGGCTTCTGCTTCCTTCTTCTGGGAGAAGCATGTGGCTATTTGTTCCTCTTTTTTTTAAACTGCCAGAGGGGGTGTGTTCTGTGGGTGGAGGTTGCTCTGATTGGGTGGGGGAGTAAGTGTGTTCTGATTGGGTGGGAGTGTGTTTTGAATGGTGGGTGTGTTCTGATTGGGTGGGGGTGTGTTTTGAGTGGATGGGCTGGTCTCAGCTGCCAGCCTTAGACCTGAGCTGGTGAGTTGTGCTGCTTTTGTTCGGCTTCGTGTTTGTGGTGGTGCCATGTTTTTATAGTGGGTGTCAGTTTGCTTATTGTGTGGTTTGGAGGGGTTTAAAGTGGCTGATGTTGCAGCTGTGGTTAGGTTTCTGTTTTGTGGTTGTGCCTCGTTATCATTGTGGGTTCGGATTTGCTTTTTGAATGGTTGTGTGGTGGTGATGTCATGTATTATCATGAGTTTGGGTCTATCATTCTTGGTGGTTGGGACTCGTCTGTCAATCAAGGCGGGTTTCCAAATGGTTGGTAGGCGAGAGGTATCTTCTCGTTTGTTTATGCTGTGGGGGCGTTTTTCTATCTCAATGGCTTCTCTGATTATTCTGTTGTTAAAATGTTCAATTTTGGCGATAGTTTTGGTTTTTTTAAAATCAATTTCATGTCCCATGGCTTCAAAGTGTTGGACCAGGGAAGAAGTTTGTTCTCCTTTTCTGAGTGAGTTTTTGTGCTCTTCAATGCGTGCACTTATTCTTCTGTTGGTCTGTCCGATGTATGTGGTGGGACAGGTGGAGCATGGGATTTCGTATACTCCTTGGTTTTCTAAGCCAATTATGTCCTTGGGGTTTCTTAGGATGGTGGATATTTTTCTGTCTGTGTAGAATGCTGTTTTGATGTTGTGTTTTTGGAGGACCTTGCTGATTCTGTCTGTGGTCCCTTTTAAGTATGGGAGGAGGGCTTTGCCATTTTCTTGTTCTCTGTCTTGGGTTTTTGTGGGTGTCTCTCTTCGGATTAAGTTGGTAATCGTGTTTCTTTGGAATCCATTGGCTGTTAGTACATTAGTGAGAGTGTGTAGTTCGGTTTTTTGGTGTTGTTCGTCAGCTAGGTGTTTTGTTCTGGAGATGAGTGTCTTGGCTACGGAGTTGATCTGTGCTGGGTGGTGGTGTGAGAGTGCATTCAGATAGCGGTTTGTGTGTGTTTTTTTATGGTAGATAGTGTGTCCTAGGGAGCCGTTGGATTTCTTGTAGACTAAGACATCAAGGAAGGGAAGTTGATTGTTAGCTTCTGTTTCCATGGTGAATTGTATTTTGGGGTGTAGGCTATTGAGGTGTGTGAGGAAGTCATCCAGTTTTTCTTTGCCGTGTGGCCAGATTACGAAGGTGTCATCTACGTATCTGAGCCAGAGTTTGGGTTTGTGGTTGGATTTTTCTAGAGCGAGGGTTTCAAAGTGTTCCATGTAGAGGTTTGCGATGACAGGTGAAAGGGGTGATCCCATGGGTGCTCCTTCCATTTGTTTGTATCTTTGTCCATTGTAGATGAAGTATGTGTTAGATAGGCAGTGGTTGGTCAGATCTAGGATGTGTTTTGGGGGGTTGTATTTATTTCGGATAGCTGTCAAGGCTTCTTTGATTGGCACTTGGGTGAAGAGGGATACGACATCGAAGCTCACAAGTAGGTCACAGGGCTGTAAGTTTAGTTTACTTATGATCTCTATGAAATGGAATGAATCTTGTACGTGTGAGGTGATGGAATTTGCGTAAGGCTGTAGTTGTTTGGCAAGAAATTTGGCTAGATTTTGTAGAGGTGAGCCTATGGAGCTGACTATGGGTCTGAGTGGGGTTCCTTCTTTGTGTATCTTGGGCAGACCATAGAGCTTAGGACATCTGGATGATTTTTCCCTGGGAATGATTGTTTTCTGGATCTCTTCACTGATGGGGGTGGCTTTTATTTTGGATTTTGTGGTTTTTTCCAGGTAGGTGGTGGGATCTGTCTTGAGGAGTTTGTATGTGGAGTCTCGGAGTAGGTTGGATAATTTGGTATGGTAGTCAGATGAGTTCATTACCACCGTGGCGTTGCCTTTGTCTGCTGGCAGAATGATTATGCTGGTGTCATTTTTTAGGTTAAGTAGTGCTGTCTGTTCCTCTTTGGGTAAGTTGCTTTTGGGTGGTTTGCTGGTGCAGAGGATGTTGGTCACTTCGAGTCTGATTTTGTTGGCGTCATCAGGGTTAATTTTGGTCAGGCTGGATTCGACTCCGCATATAATGGTTTCCGTGGGAATGTGTTTGGGAGCGACTGCAAAATTAAATCCTTTAGACAGGACGTTGGTTTTGGCTTTAGTGAGAATCCTATCTGAGATGTTGTGCACAGTTTGTTTCATGTGTTGCTGTGAGAGAGGAGGGGTTTGTTTCTGGCGTTCCTTTAGTCTTCGGAGTTTATTGGTGTGTGTGTCTGTTTTGTAGGCAGTCTCTGTTTCAGCTCTCCAGACCGCGATTTGTTTGAATTTGTCCCAAAGTGTGGGGTGGATCTTGTTGCTGAGTTTGAGGTGAAGTGTGAGGAGGTCTCTGTTGATTCGGTCCAGGAGGAATCTTTTTGTGTGGAGTTCATTTCTGATTAGGGCCAGTTCAGTTCTTATCAGGATGCGTTTGATGGCTGCAGAGTTGGAGTGGAATTTCAATTGGAAGGATGTGGGGATTAAATTTTGATCTCGGCAGTTGCGTAGGAATGTGTGGTCACACAGAATGGAAGCTCTTCGTACTTCGAGTTTTTCATAGGTCCTAGTTAGCTGGTGGATTTCCTCCCCGTAGAGGTAAGATATTTGTTTTCTGAGGTTTTCGCGGGTGTTCGTATGTGGATCTTTGGTTATTCGGGTTTAATATTAATGCATTTTTAGTTTCTCTTGAATTCTTTCTCAAGAGTACTTCTTTCTTACAATTCCTCCAAAATAAAAGGGTGGAATAGTTTTTACCCTACATTTTTAATAGCTAGGGATAGAAAGTAATTGAAAATAGCAGACAAAATTCTCTTCTGAAAGAGTTACAAGTGAGGAACATTGTTTAAGAATCTTAGAACAAGAGGAAAATGTCCACATTTATTTATAGAAAGAGCTTTATTTTCTTTATTATGCAGAACAAAGAATTTGTTTGCCGAGGACATGATTATGAACGTCTGGAGGCGTTTCAACAGCGGATGTTAAATGAGTTCCCACATGCCATTGCTATGCAATATGCCAATCAACCGGATGAAACCATCTTTCAAGGAGAGGCACAGTGTATCCCTATTATTGTTTTAAAGCCAAGCACATCTACTAGATTAACTTTAAATGGAGCAGTGTGTGTTAAATCCAAATTAAAAATACATGGATTTACTTTAAAAGTAGTAATGGAAAAAGGAAATTAAATGTATTGATAGCACATGCAAAAGCTGTGTCATGATGTTACAAAGAAAATAGAGATACAGGAATAGTGATATAGTATCAGCATGGTTTTTCAGAAAAGAACACTAATGCAAGGAAAGGTGGAAGGAAAGAGAAGAAGAGGATGACCAGCAGCAAGGTGAATGGACAGTTACAGAAGCAATGGATGCAATATTGGATGACTAAACCTAAAAAAGCGAGTTAGGGACAGATTGTCAAGCACGGTATCTGTGTGGTATCTAGGAGATGAAAATTACTTGATGGGACATAATAAATCACTGATCAGCATGATCATGCTAACAGAAAAATAGACTAAAAGAAAAGAGGAAAAATAATAGCAACAAAAATATTTACTTGAAATAAATGCTTGGCTAATGATTGAATATTGTTCTAATGGATATTCTAAGGCAAAAAGAAAATAGGTTGCACGAACTCTTAAGATGAAGGAGTGACACAGGATAATTTGTCTGGCAGATTCCGTTCTTAACATCTTAGTTTGTGGTCAGGTGCATAGAATAGTAGTAGTTCTTTCACAG
Source organism: Vipera ursinii (assembly GCF_947247035.1). Taxonomy (NCBI): domain Eukaryota; kingdom Metazoa; phylum Chordata; class Lepidosauria; order Squamata; family Viperidae; genus Vipera; species Vipera ursinii. The sequence continues at coordinate 32,323,159 of NC_139515.1, forward strand.
CGAAGTCAAGGTCTCCCAGTCTGTTATGTAGATAACAGTGGGACTGAAATATTAGGTGAACTCTTTTGTTTTCCAGATTTGCTCTGGCAAATTCCAAATTGCTTGTTTAACTGTTATGCACTTTACTTGCTTTCTTTATCTAGCAAATGCAGCTTCTTGTATTTACTTAGTACTTAACATTTTATACATAGATCTGCAAATCTATGCTGTGACACCAATTCCTGAAAGCCAGGATGTACTGCAAAGAGAAGGCATTCCAGATAATATCAAAAGTTTTTATAAAGTAAATCATATTTGGCGATTCCGGTATGACAGGCCATTTCACAAAGGGACCAAAGACAAAGACAATGAATTTAAGGTATATTATCATTTCAATTCTTATTTACAAGTATTTGATTCATTTCAGAGTTTCCAAGAAGAATTCATAGAAATGAAAAGTAAAACTAGATGACTCACTGGGGTTTGGTATATATTAAATACATGTTTTTATTTTCTTGTTATTTAGAAAATGAAGATTAATTTTCTTCACATCATATAGAGGGAATTAATATATGCCAAATTCACATGGCATAGATTAGAAACAGGGTATGAAATTGGGGGTTTGTGGATACAAATCATTCCTAATAATGCCATCTGCCATATCTAAAGAAGCTTATATGGAAACAAGAGATAATAACGAGGATTGCTTATTAAGAAAGAAAAGGAACCTAGGAACCCAGCAAAGATGAAAGACTTAAAGCTAAGTTGCCAAATAGAGGCCAGAGGCACACAGTTCTGTCAAACTGACTAGCAGCAGGGTCATCTAGAGCAGCGGCCCCAATCTTTTGGGCACCAGGGACCAGTTCCGTGGAGAGAGGTTTTTCCACGGACTGCAGGAGGCATGGTTTCATGTGCTGCCTGCATCCCATGGATGGGTCTTCGCTTGTTTGTGTGGATGGGTTTCTGGCATGCAATGGACTAGTGCCAGTCCAAAGACTGGGACTTGAGGACCTCTGATCTAGAGACTTGAGTATGTGTTGTCTCAAACTTAAGCAAATGAACTTTGCCATGTTTAGAAGAAAGTGGATCATGAATTTTCTGAGACCAAGAATTTCCATCACTCCTTGAATCTTTATTATGCTAAGCACTTCCAGTTCCTTCAAGCTTTCTTCAAAGAATGAATCCCCAACATCTTTGTCATTCCTTGAATTCTGTTATTTTTGGTGGTTTTTTAATTTATCAAGATTTAAAATTTTATTTCTGTCTTTAAGAACATTGAATGGGCTTGGAATTTAAGCAGTGTTGGGACTTGTTAGTCCTTGGCTGTGAGTCCATTAGCTAATACTGTAGGTTATACCAAAATGTTGGGGGGGGGGAATTGTTGGAAAAAAGCAGTGCCAAATGACTTTTGAGTTGTTGCCAAGAAAATTACTATCCCATTTTATTTAAATGAACTGATAAATATTCCCCCTATCTCTTTATCATTCAAAGTTAAATACATAAATTATTGTAGATACATGTCCCAGGACCCAACTTTATGACACCTACTTCATGCCTCACTCCAGAAATAGAATACATAATTGGCATTTTATTTTTTATTTCAGAGTTTATGGGTAGAGAGAACAACATTGATCTTGGTGCAGAGCTTGCCAGGAATTTCCCAATGGTTTGAAGTGGAAAAACGTGAAATTGTGAGTACAAAAATGGGAAAAATAGATGACCCTCCATTGTTACCGTAAAATATTGGATGCCAAATAATTTTGCATGTTGCTTTAAATTGCTTACATTAAAATAACAAACAGCAAATAACAATAAAGTTCAAATCTGATTTTGAACTTACTCTAAGAAGTCAAAGAGAAAAGGAAAGGAAGAAATTTGTTTATAGAATTATTAATGCTGTCAGGTCCCCAAAGAAATACATTGTTTCCCTATGCCTATTCATGTGTCTGTAACCTTTCTTTGGGGTCTGTCATTCTGTTGGGAGGGGGGATGCTTTGGGGATGCTTTGCACTGTCTTGCTATTATGCCCTTTCCCCAGGGGATGGAATGTATCACCCTTATCTGAGAGACGGTTGTGCTTGGAGCCAGAAGGAAACGAAAGCAAGAGAGATCTTGAAAGAACGAGCCAAAGAACCCAATTACCAAAACAATATGCCACCTGTGGATTGGCTGGAATTCAAATGAACACTGGGACTCTGGGTGGAGGTGTATTGAATATTGATTTTAATATATTGTTTCATGGGTTTTTCGTCAGACCTTGCCATTTTTACAGAGTTTTATGGTATTTGGAATTCCTTTTTAAGGCATTTATTTAATAACAATCACTATTTTAGAAGTGTGATGAATTGGTACTTTAATTGTAATTATGTAACTATGACTGATATAATTATATTTCTTAGTATGGCTGATTGAATGCTTACGAGTAGCTATTGAAACAAATCGTGAGAATAAATAACAAAACGTATTCATAACATCTGGATGTTCTAACTAATTAAAATGTCAGAATTATTTTTATAAACTTTGGCTACAGTTAAATGTTCAATAGTATACTTCTGTACTTTAACATGGCCATATGGTTATAATGATGAGACTTGTGAATAACTTAACTTGGAGAAAGGCTTCTCTAACAATCCTTCAGTTTGTGGTTAGGGTTTATATGTGGAAACAGACCTAACAGCCTCATCCTTGCTTGAGAGGTTGAGATTTGACTTTTCCCCTGAGCAGTTGGAGCCAGTTGAGTGGAATTCCCTTTTGATTGTTTTTATGATGGTGCTTGGTCACCATTTGATGTTCTGTACTTCACATTTATATTTTAAATGTGGGGTGGAATGGGATTTAATTTATTTCTTTGATACAGTATGTTGTCCAGAGTCACATATTTGAGTTGGATGGCTTTATAAAACTACTGTAGTAAGTAAATAAATAAATCAGCCAAATGTTATAAATAAAAATACAATTTAATAAACGGCTTGTTCATAAAATGAGATTAAAATGAACTATGTGCTTCATGTGATGTATAAATACAATTAAGTTTCAAAGCTATCAACCCATTTCTAGTTCTATGTAACTTTCAACCTCTTACATTAGAAGCTAAAGTGTGAACTTTTCCAAAATCAGATTTATATTTTATTTATTTATTTATTTATTTGTTTTTATAAACCGCCCTTCTCCCGAGGGACTCAGGGCGGTGTACAGAATAAGATAGGCATACAGAATGAACCGTAGTGAAAAACAAACAATAGTAAAATACAAATTGGGACCCCAATAAGAGCTATCAGGCCAGGCCGGACTGCTGGAACAGGTAAGTTTTTAATTCGCGCCGGAAGGTGCGGAGGTCGGGGGCCATCCGGATTTCGGTTGGCAAGCTGTTCCAGAGGGCTGGCGCACCCACTGAGAATGCCCTCCCCCTGGGGGCCACCAGCCGACATTCCTTGAGCGGTGGCACCCTGAGGAGGCCCTCTCTGTGGGAGCGCACAGGACGGTGGGGCGTTGACATTGGCAGAAGGTGCTCCCGCAGGTAGTCCGGACCCATGCCATGTAGGGCTTTGTATGTCATTGTCAGCACCTTGAACTTCACACGGAAGGCAACTGGAAGCCAGTGCAGCGCACGGAGGAGAGGTGTGATATGGGAGTATCGGGAGGCTCCCAAGAGTGTCCGCGCCGCTGCACTTTGCACCAGTTGAAGCTTCCGAGTGGATCTCAAGGGCAGCCCCAAGTAGAGAGCGTTACAGTAGTCTAGGCGAGAGGTCACAAGAGCATGGGTGACTGTACGTAAGGCATCCAGGTCCAGATAAGGCCGTAATTGGCGAACTAGTCGAACCCGGGAGAAGGCCCCCTTGGTCACAGCTCCTATGTGATCTTCCAGGGAGAGCTGCGAGTCAAGGAGGACACCCAGGTTGCGGGCCCTATCAACAGGGGGTAGTAACTCGTCCCCGATGTTAAGGGATGGGATGTTCTGAGTATCCTGGCTAGCCGGTACGTACAGCCATTCAGTCTTGTCCGGGTTCAGTTGAAGCCTGTTCCTCCCCATCCATTCCCGGACCGCTTTCAGGCAGCGGGACATCACGTCGAGGGCATCACTGATGTTGTTTGGAGTTGAGATGAAAAGCTGGGTGTCATCAGCATACTGATGGTACCCTACTCCAAAGCTGCGAATGATCTCGCCCAGCGGTTTCATGTAGATGTTGAACAGGAGAGGCGAGAGGACCGACCCCTGAGGTACTCCGCAAGCGAGAGGCCTCGGGGTCGACCTCTGTCCTCCTGCCAACACCGACTGCGAGCGACCCTGGAGAAAGGAGGAGAACCAGCGCAGAACCGTGCCTCCCACTCCCAGTCCCCTGAGGCGTCGCAGCAAGATACCATGGTCGATGGTATCGAAAGCCGCCGAGAGGTCTAATAAGACTAGGACAGAGGAATGGCCCCTGTCCCGGGCTCTCCAGAGATCATTTATCAGAGCGACCAATGCCGTCTCCGTGCTGTACCCCGGCCTGAAGCCCGATTGGTACGGGTCTAGATAAACCGCTTCGTCCAGGATCTGAGGGAGTTGGTGCGCCACCACGCTCTCAACAACCTTCGCAAGGAAGCGAAGATTGGAGACTGGACGAAAGTTATTCAATGAGGATGGGTCCAAGGTGGGCTTCTTGAGGAGAGGTCTCACCACCGCCTCCTTCAAGGCGGTGGGGAAGTGACCCTCACTCAGAGAAGCGGAGATGACCGCCAGGAACCAGCCTCGTGTCCCCTCTCGAGCTGCATATGCCAGCCAGGAAGGGCACGGGTCCAGTAAGCATGTGGAGGAGCTCAACCTCCTCATAATCCTGTCCACTTCCTTGGGAGTCACAGGATCAAATTCCTCCCAGGTGACGTCGACAAGACTGTCCATGTCTTGTTCTTCCAACTCAGCCCAGTTGGAGTCCAGGCCGGTTCGGATCCGAGCAATTTTATCCAGCAGATATTGACCGAATTCCTCGGCTCGACCCTGCAAGGGTTCCTCCCTCACCTCTTGGTTCAGTAGGGAGCGAGTCACCCTGAACAAGGCAGCCGGGCGATTATCTGCGGACGCGATGAGGGTGGAAAAGTAGTTGGATTTTGCCACCCTTATCGCAGCGAGATAAGACCTGGTGAGGCTTCTTAATCGCAATCGGTCGGATTCGGATCGACTGGATCTCCAACGGCTCTCTAGGCCCCGTCTCCGACGCTTCATTTCCCGGAGCTCCGCGGTGAACCATGGGGCTCGCTGGGATCTGCGCCGGGTCAAAGGCCGCATGGGTGCAACTCGGTCCAGAGCCTCCGTGGCTGCCTTCTCCCAGGCTTCCACTAAGGCATCCGCCGAGCTGTGAGCAGGGAGTGCATGTGCGTCCCCAAGCGCTGCCTGGAACCTATCAGGGTCCATTAGGCGCCTAGGGCGGTACCATCTGGTTGGCACCGTGCACCCACGGCGGGGGGTGGCAAAGGGGAAGTCTAGCCGCACGAGGTGATGATCGGTCCATGACAGGGGCATAACAGTCGTGGCACCCCCACCGAAATCATCGCGCCACCGTCCAGACAAGAACACTAAGTCTGGGGTGTGGCCTCTCTCATGAGTCGGTCCAGAAATTATTTGCGACAGGTCCATGGCCGTCATGGAAGCCATGAACTCCCGAGCCAGATCGGACGATCCTCCCAGGGACGGTAGGTTAAAGTCGCCCAAGACCATGAGTCTTGGGAATTCAACCACCAACCCTGAGAGGACATCGAGTAGCTCGGGCAGGGCTGCTGCTGCACGATTAGGTGGTAGGTATGCTAGCAGCAGGCCCAACTGCGCTCCCGGGCCGTATCTCAGTAGGAGAGACTCACACCCGACCATCTGAGGGACGGTGATCTCTCGCGGGCTAAGGGATTCCCTGATGATAACTGCCACTCCCCCGCCCCTCCCGTGGGTCCGAGGCTGGTGCAGCACCTGGAAACCTGGCGGGCAGAGGTCAACTAGAGGGACACCACCCTCTTGGCCCAGCCAGGTTTCCGTGATGCAAGCCAGGTCCGCGTGCTCGCTCTCCACTAGGTCACGAACAAGATGTGCCTTGTTAGCTACGGACCTGGCATTCAGGTAGACCAGCCTCAGCATAGGAGGCTGCACACCTTCGCTCCCGGGTCCTCCGGGGAAGTACAGAGGGTCGGAGCGTCTCACCGCTTGTACAGAGCGGAGATGACACTCCCGGTGATGATGCGGCCCTCTGTTTGTGCACCTTCTGCCGTTCCCCACCATCCTGGGAATAGGATGTTCGTCAGTGCACCTTCGGATATTGTCGGCGACTGGTCCTCGTTTCTCACCAAGCCTGGCCTGCGTTATGGCACTCGGAAGGCCTGCCTTTCCCGAGCAGCCATACTCTTTTCCCGCCCCCCTCCCTAACCCAACAAAAAACTTAACAAGAAACTTAACCAGGGGCCTCTTGTTGGTCTTGTAATGGAGGCCCCTGACCCTGCCTGGCCATCTCTCAGAGGCCCAAAGGTCGGGCCCGTCATCGAGGTTTGATGTAATGAAGGCAGGACGAACCCAGGAGAGGGGGGAACTCCTGAGGGCGAGAAGGTCTATGCAAGAATATTGAAGATGCATAGGGAGCATCGGGTAGCATTGGGAAGGCGGTCCCCTGGGTGGAGCATTAGAAGGAGGGTCTAGTCGGGTAGGTGGGTATCTGGACCGTCACCCAGCCACTGCCACTTGGCTGGGTGAACCGCAGAAGCAGGCCACTCCCCCATCCTCTCACGATGGGTTGTGATTCTGCTTCTGGGGGTGGTCCAGGACCCACTCTGGGTGAAGCATACCCCATAGAGCTCTCACCTCTATGGGGCTGCAGGTGTAGGACAGGCCACTCTGCCACCGTGGCTTGCACCCAGGCCCATCATGTCCTGTGGGGCGAGGGAGGGCAGGGGGGGGGGTTCGGAGCTGGAAGAGGCCAGATGTTGATGGCCTCGGTTGTCTGGTCGCCGTCATCTCCAACAATCAGCTGCATCCTGGCGTCTTTAGGGGTGTTGATCGGCACGGAGATTGTTTCGGCACCCAGGGTGCGGGCCGTGGACGCCCCGCCGCATCTAGTGGTGCTGCCGTCGAGGGGGTTTCGGTGAGATTGGGTGACCGGGGCCTGGAGAAGTTTAGCGCCGCTGTCAAAGGCCCCTCGGTGGTGGTCGATCGGGTCCGTACAGCCGGCCTGCGGCATCTCCTTGTTCCCAGGGAGAAGCCGCCGTTGATCAGGAGCAGGCCAGGAGGTCGAAGCAGGGCAACGACTCCAGTCCCGGTTGCTGCGGCTGTCTCTTCCGCCACCTAGCTGCTCCATTTGATCCGCGGGGTCTTTCCTGAACATCCCTGACGTCGCTGTTGTCCAGGGAGGCATAATAGGGAGCCGAGGATGGAGGCACCGGCCCCACTCTGGATGGCTGCAGCAGTTGCAGCGGCTCGGGGGCGGGTTAGAGGCGCCCCATCGCCACTGCCCCCGCCGGTGTTCGGGCCCGTGGGGAGATGAAAGGCTAGGGCCCCACGGGGTACTCGCCGTCGCCGCTGCCGACGATGCCGCCGCCTCCGCTACCCAGGTGGTCTGCAGCGCCTCCGTTGGTCGCTTGGGGAAGCCGCCGGAGTCGAACAGGTACGGGGGTTGGGGCAGGGCAGAGATGTTGCCGCAGTCGCCTGGAAGCCGGTCAGGGGGCCGGGGCAGAGCAGAGCCTCCGGCCCCTCCTGGATGCCCGCCAAGGGCCAGGGGGCGGGCCTGGGGAAGCCCTGCCGCCACTGCCATCGTGGCTGCCGGCTCCCCGAATAGGCGACCGAGCTGGGGCTTGGGAGTCGTTGCCACCGCCGCTGAAGGCGCCTCCGCCGCACAGCTGGTCCGCAGAGACGCCGCTGCCGCCCGGGAGCCGGTCAGGAGCCGATCAGGGGGCCGGGGCAGAGCAGAGCCTCCGGCCCCTCCTGGATGTCTGAAGGCGCCTCCGCCGCACCGCTGATCTGCGGAGACGCCGATTGCCGCCCGGGAGCCGGTCAGGAGTCGATCAGGGGGCCGGGGCAGAGCAGAGCCTCCGGCCCCTCCTGGATGCCTGAAGGCGCCTCCGCCGCACAGCTGGCCCACGGAGACGCCGCTGCCGCCCGGGAGCCGGTCAGGAGCCGATCAGGGGGCCGGGGCAGAGCAGAGCCTCCGGCCCCTTCTGGATGCCTGAAGGTGCCTCCGCCGCACAGCTGATCTGCGGAGACGCCGTTGCCGCCCGGGAGCCGGTCAGGAGTCGATCAGGGGGCCGGGGCAGAGCAGAGCCTCCGGCCCCTCCTGGATGCCTGAAGGCGCCTCCGCCGCACAGCTGATCTGCGGAGACGCCGTTGCCGCCCGGGAGCCAGTCAGGAGTCGATCAGGGGGCCGGGGCAGAGCAGAGCCTCCGGCCCCTTCTGGATGCCTGAAGGTGCCTCCGCCGCACAGCTGATCTGCGGAGACGCCGTTGCCGCCCGGGAGCCAGTCAGGAGTCGATCAGGGGGCCGGGGCAGAGCAGAGCCTCCGGCCCCTTCTGGATGCCTGAAGGTGCCTCCGCCGCACAGCTGATCTGCGGAGACGCCGTTGCCGCCCGGGAGCCGGTCAGGAGTCGATCAGGGGGCCGGGGCAGAGCAGAGCCTCCGGCCCCTCCTGGATGCCTGAAGGCGCCTCCGCCGCACAGCTGATCTGCGGAGACGCCGTTGCCGCCCGGGAGCCAGTCAGGAGTCGATCAGGGGGCCGGGCAGAGCAGAGCCTCCGGTCTCTCCTGGATGCCTGAGGGCGCCTCCGCCGCACAGCTGATCCGCGGAGACGCCGCCCCTGCCCGGCAGCATGAACATTGGTAGAGGCAGGGCAGAGGCGCTGGCCCCCGCTTATAACGGTTGCCAACGGCCCAGGTGACGAGGCGGAGGTGTCCCGGCACCCCAGCAGCTGTTTCGGGAGGCAGCAGGTGGCACCATTGCCCAGCTCATCTGCCCGAATTTTTGGCCCCACCCCAGGGGTCCGCTGACATCCCTGGGGGGCTCCTGGGGGGACGCCTTACCGTTGGGGGCTACGGAGCTCTCCCCAGCGCGTCCGCCATCTTTGGAGCAGGAAAAAAAAAAAAAAAAAAATGCTACCACTTAAAATTTATTGATATCATTGGAACTGATTTGTGAACAGTTTATTCAGAAAAGGAAAAAAGACAATACCAGTGTTTAAATACACTGGATTGGAAAAAATATTCACTGTAACATTTATGAATAATCAGGTACTTTGAAATAATAATTTGGTAATTTGTAATCCCCCCAAATATTGGTTTTAAGAACATGCCAATTGGTAATCATAAATTACATCCATAATTCTAAAAACCATAAAGAATGCCAGAATTTGGATAATTTAATAATACTAGTATTTTCAACATGAAAATCTCAGAATGATGGGCTATGAAATAGCTGGAAAATCATGTTTTGTTGTGACTTTCAGGTGCAAATCAACCTATCTTGTTTTTATTTTTGCCATTTTTGTAATGATATGTAGGTGGAAATGAGCCCATTGGAGAATGCTATTGAGGTATTGGAAAATAAAAACCAGCAGTTAAGAACATTGATCAGTCAGTGCCAAACTCGACAGATGCAGAATATCAATCCACTTACAATGTGTTTGAATGGTGTAATTGATGCAGCAGTTAATGGAGGAGTTGCCAGGTATCAAGAAGTAAGTGTGGTTCCATATATGTTGGGGTTAGATTGCATTCTTGTTACAGTACTCCAAATACTAGTTGCTAAGGAGTAATAGTAGGAAAGAGTTGTAGTTTTATAGCTTTCAGGTACCCTAAGATGTCCATTAGGTTCTATAGAATACTATGTTATTAAGTATTATATGCGTCTTCATCCTTGCCAAAACTTTTTTTATTCTCTTAATCTCCCAATTCACTAAATCTAATTTAAATAAATGCAAATGTTTTATTTACATTTATTGATATATTAATTAAAAGGTAAAGGTTCCCCTGCACATGCGTGCTAGTTGTTTCCGACTCTAGGGGCCGGTGCTCATCTCCGTTTCAAAGCCGAAGAGCCAGCGCTTGTCCGAGGACGTCTCCGTGGTCATGTGGCTGGCATGACTAGATGCCAAAGGTTAATTACAAATACTTAAAATCTGAATGGCTAATATTTCAATTTATTTTCAAATCTGCAATATTTATTATACAAGTAGTCTTTGTTTAATAATCATAAATGGGATTGGAATCTCATTCACTGAGTGAAGCAGTCATTAAATAAGATGCCCATGTGACTGCTCTGCTCAATGATTGCAATCCTGGCTCTCCTGATTGCAGTTTGTCAGGGCCCACTTCAAAACCTCATACCAAGAAAGCAAGACTCTTGGAACAGTTTCTTTCCAAATGGAACTTTTATTAGGAGAAGCTGATAGCAGGCATGATAGGCAGGATCTGAGGGTTTCCTGCTCAGATCAATAGATTAAAAGTCCCAAGCATAAACCCACCCCAATAGTTCATCTGGTCAGTTTCAATGGGCCAATCCTCATGTGTTAAGTCCACTGTGGGAAAGGAGCTGATAATGGGGTACTTTCCCATGCTTGTGAAGATGGGTCTTTGCACCTTCCCTTCCAGATGGCCAGAGGCACATTCCTTTTCTCACCTCAAGGTAACATCAAGGGAGAGACAGTTCAAAGAGTAAGTATGTAGGAACAGTGGAAAGGATACATTGTAGCAAAGCAGAATAACATACCACAGAGCCTTCTCCTCTCCCACTCAGGAGAATGGCAGAACCCTCAGAAAGAAATGAATTAGGAAAGAAATGAGATAGATCCCCCACCAGGGAAAGAATGGGTTCTGACACAGTTATTAAGTGATCTCTTTGGTCGGGAAAAAGCTGCCTGCTAAAGGATTTCAACTGCATACAAAGCTGAAATCCTCCTTGGACACAGCTCTGAGAGTGAAAGGTCTGCCTGCTGGAGACTTCAGTTCCTAGAAAATAGCCTTTTGCTCTCAAATATTCCTGCAGCCCACCAAAGTATTTTCCATCCTGTCTGAGCATAGAGGGAAATCTTTTGTGGGGCAGTCAGAACAGACCTGAAATTCTGAAGATTTTAGTTCCATTCCTATAGCCCTCAAAAGATTTCAACTCACCTCTTTGATCTCCTGCAATTTTCCTGCTGACTTCCCCATTGATTTTCTGGGGAAGTCAGCAGAGAAGATTTCAAATGGCGATCACAATCATGGGGGGAGGGAGGCTTGGCAACCTGTCATAAGTGCAGACCAATCACCGAGCATCCAGATCATGATCCTGTGACTGTGGGGAATGGTGTAATGTTTTGCAATGCTTGAAAGTGCTTTATAGGCCACAATTTGACTCATTGTTCAATGAGGATGACCTGTATGCTTTTTTTCTTCAAGAGACTCAGAACAAGTATAGTATATTATGCTTCTGTTTCCTCATCATTATTATCAAAACAATTCTGAGGAAGTTGTGAATTTCTATGTATATCAGATTTGAATATTTTTCTATCTAGTATAGTATTCTCATTATTACACTATTCCAGGGCTTTTCAACCAGTGGTACGGGTATCACCTGTGGCATATTGGCACCTGGCAGGTGGTACATGACCATCCTAGAAAAGTGGTAGCAGGGAAGGGAAATGAGCTGAACCAGTGGCAGCACTGCACAAGCCTGAGCGAGATGGCTGGAACTGCAGGGCTGTCAAGGCTCAGCGGAAGTGCCAGGATCAATGCTTCTTCAGTGCTGTCAGGGCTCAGTGGAAGCACCAGGATCAGTGCCAGGCTCCAGTTGGAGCTTGGCGCTGATCCTGGTGCTTTTGCTGAGCCCAGAAAAAGCACCAATCAGCTGGAATGTTGCAGCATCTCCAGGCTCTTGTGATTTACATTCAGATGCTTAATTTAATTTAATTTAATTTAATTTATTAATATTTCTATACCGCCCTTCTCCCGAAGGACTCAGGGCGGTGTACAGGGCAAGAATAAAACACAGAGATTTACAAAAAATAAAAGATAATTAAATACATGCCCGATTAAAAATACAGTTAATACATAGTAAAAAACCCCAATAAAATAGTAAAAAACCCCACCAATCCCCCCTCAGGCCAGGCCGGCTTGCTCGAACAAGTATGTTTTCAGATCGCGGCGAAAGGAGCGAAGATCGGGTGCCGTTCGGAGCTCAACCGGTAACTGGTTCCATAGCTCCGGGGCGCCCACAGAGAAGGATCTCCCCCTGGGGGCCACCAGTCGACATTCTCTGACCGGTGGCACCCTGAGGAGACCCTCTCTGTGGGAACGCACAGGGCGGAGGGAAGTAGACGCCGGCAGCAGGTGTTCCCTAAGGTACTCCGGACCCCTGCCATGTAGGGCTTTAAACAACTGATTCATATTTATGATGGTCACAGTGTCCCAGGGTCATTAGAAGTGACCAAAACCTGCTGCAAACACTCAGCAGACGGGGGGGGAATACAAACCAAACACCCCCCACCCCACCCCCACTGCCAATCCTCAACAGAAATGCTCACAACAATGAAAACTTTGGACAGAAGGAAGAGCGCTGCCGGGCGGGCAGGCAGGTGTCTTGCTCGGCTGTGGCTTGGGGGGGCACTTTTTTCAGTGCCATTGTAACTTTGAACAGTCACTAAGCAAACTGTTGTAAGTTGAGGACTACCTGTACTTCATCACTTTTTTCCTTTTTTTGGTCAAGTTTTTGACACCTTGCTAGGTGGCTGGTGATACTTGGATGTTGTCATATCCTAAAAGTGGCACAATGGGTGAAAAGGTTGAAAAGCCCTGCACTATTCTTTTCTTACTATTGTTTTAGCTTTTTCTGTGTGTAAAATAACATTGTGAGAATACATTTTTGCTATGTCATCATGCAGTGTACTATGATGCATGCACTGGCAACATTTTTTAAAATTTATTTATATGTCACCTTTATTATTTTTACAAATTACTCAATGTGATGAACATATTCAACACCTCCCATTTTCCCCACAATAAAAAACCCTGTGAGGTGGGTTGGATTGAGAGACAATACTGGGGCAATGTCACTCAGCTATCTTTAATTTTTATTAACCATGCTGCTTAGGACAAAATAAAATGTCAGGGTTGGGGAAGATAAACTGAAGGACAATGTGGAGTCCTCATCTTCTGGCAGGTAAATATTAATTTCTGCTACGGATATGAGACCATAAATTTGCAGTTCCCATAGTATTGAATGAAAGTCTGCAGAGAAGAGCAACAAAGATGATTCATCACTGGAGGTCAAAACATATGAAGAACAATTGTAGGAATTGGGTACGTTTAGTTTAATAAAAAGAAAGAATAGGGGTGATATTTTAAAAATGCATTGATTTTGAGAATTCCAAAATGTGAAAGTCTTCCCCTTTGATATAGATTTTGTTACCATATTAACCTACCATGTTTACTATTTTATCAATGAATACATTTTATCAATTCATGATATATAACTCTGATGTAAGAGACTTGTAGCTAGATTTCCTAGATTTCAAAATGGATCATAGAATGTGATTCCATGTAATAAGAATGTTTGCAAATTTTTGTATAATTCAAGTATCTTAAACAGGTACTGATAGAACTCAGTGCATTTAGACCAGACATAGATGGTCTAAATTAGTAGTCAAGGTAATGTTAGAGAAACAGGATTTTTCTGTAATACCCATACTATATGCACAACTTTGAAGTAATATGGATGACTTTGTGCAATGGTTGTGTTCTTCTCAGGCATTCTTTGTGAAGGAATATGGTCTGAACCACCCAGAGGATGGAGAAAAGATCACATGCTTAAAAGAACTGATGCTTGAGCAGGTAAAAGAAAATTCAAGCAAGCTGCTTTTAATCAATGGCATATACCTAGGAAAAAACATTACATTGTAGCAATTTTCCATTCTAATCCTTTATTGAGGATTTTTCAAGTATTTAGAAGGACTGAACAGGGAAGAACAAGCAACCTTGTTATTAATTAGCAAAGGGATGATATGATAACTTCTTCCAATACTTGAGAGACTTGAGAGAAGAGGGGGGGAGTCAACCTATTCTCCAAAGCACCTGAAGGCAGGACAAGAAGCAACAGATGGGAACTAATCAAGGAGAAAAGCAACCTGGAACTAAGGAGAAATTTCCTGACAGTGAAGACAATTAATCAGTGGAATGACTTTGCCTATGGAAGTTGTGAGTGCTATAACATTGCACATTTTAAAGAAGAAATTGAACCAGCATTTGTCTGAAACAGTATAGGGTTTTCTACTTGAGCAGGGGGTTGGATTAGAAAACCTCCAAGGTCCCTTCTATCTATTAACAATTTACTAATTTACTAACCTAAGAGCGATGTTAAGAAGTGGCTAAAGAGACAGGGTTTTGTTCTTAATATCTGTATATACTTTGCAATAATAATCAATTGTAAGGAAGTATGGATAAAGAGCAAATAAATTCCATCTGGCTTAGTGAAGATAGGAAAGAACAAATAAAGCTGTGAATTTAAGTAATTTCCAATATTATCTTGTAATTTTAATTTTCTCTTCCTTTAAAATTGATAATGAAATGTTTAAAGTACTATACAATTGTTGGAATGTATTATTCTGTTTACTAAATTGTGCTGGGTTTCTTATCTGGTCATTGTCTTTGTATGGAGCTCAGAATAGCCAGTAGCACTCCTTTGAACACTGCTATCAAAAGTGAAGCAATTAAATAGATAGAATTCTGATTAAATCTCATAATACATTGTTTAATGATCCTAACTGACACCAGAATTTCCAAAAAATGAAGCAAAAAAAAAACATGTGATTGCATTACTTAGCAACAGCAGTTCTGGTAGCCCTAGTTGTGGTTGTTAGGATAGGACCATCTCATCATTAGACAAGGACCTCATGCTTCCTTGCAGTGCTTGCTTTGGTTTTCCCCACCCAGCTATTTCCACCGACTGCCGTTTTGGCTGTCCTGTACTCCACTGCCATCTAGCCTGCTAGTCCCCACTACTCCAGCTGACTTCTTGCTGCTGCTGAGGCACACCTAGTCCTTCCGGAGGCTTTGGGGGGGCTTCAAGAACACTGCGCAAGACCTCCCTGAGCCATAATGAAGGCCAGCAGCTTCCTAGGTCAGGTGCACCTTGTCAGCAGCAGGAGGAAGAAATCAGTGAAGGTAAGCAGGGTGCAAGGGCGGGGAGGGCAGGAAGGCCAAAAGAGATAGGCAGTTGTGGGGGGGGGGCGGATTGAAAGTGCCTGCAGCTGTTATAAATGCAGGTGGGCACCAAGAGCCCAAAATTGGATCTTGTGTTTGTGGGAGGCAGTGTAGTGGCCATCATTTTAAGGACTGGTCCTAACTTCCACTCATTCAGCATCATTATAACTTCATACAGTCACTGAACAAATGGTCGTTAAGCGAGGCCTACCTGTATTAGAGTTAATGTATTAAAAAGTCTGATCTTGGAAGTTTTCAGTTTGATTTATAGCTTATTATCTTGCCCAAATCAAGCAAGCTTTATTGTTAATTTTAACTGTTATATATTTGAAGTAAGTTTTGGTTAGCAATTGGCATTGGAAGCTGGCTTGTTTCATCAAAACTTTGTAGTTCCTTCTTGGAGGAAAAATATAATTAGGGTTCAGATGAAGTACTAATATTTGATTAATGAGTGTCTGACATTAATTGGTTTTTAGTCCCATCACTAAATCATGAGTCATCCATACTGTCTCAGTATGAACTGAGTATATAGCATTAATAGTACAAATTCCTGAGTTGTATTACTGTAGAATTGAACTCTCCCCCCCACCCCACTCCACCCACCCCCCCTCTCTCTCTGTGTGTATTCAAATAATTTGTTTTGGTTTTTGTTCTAAGGCCCAGATTCTTGAATTTGGCTTAGCTGTACATGAGAAGTTTGTCCCACAGGATATGAGACCTTTACATAAAAAACTGGTGGATCAGTTTTTCGTGATGAAATCTAGTTTAGGAATACAGGTATGTGAGATTTATGCTGACAGGTCTCCCAAATACATAATATATTTGAAGCCAAATACAGAAATGTCTGCATCTAAAATAACATTTTTATTAAGCAATAAACAATGACATCTTCTGGCTGCATGGCTATATTGCTTTTCTTAAAACTTTGTGAGTTCAACTTTTCTCACAAAATATTAAGATGTAAAAATATCTTTAAAACAGTAATTCTTATTGTCAAATTTGAATTTAGGAATTTGCTGCATGCATCCAGTCCAGTCCAGGTCACTTTCCAAATGGAAGCCAATATGTTTCTAGAAATTCAGTCCCTATTTCCATGAGTCCAGAGGTGGGCAGAATTCCTAGACGTGGGTAAGTTAAAGCTACAAACAAATAAAAAAAGCTTCCTGTGGTTCTAATTTAGGTATATCTTCTATAAAGGGTATAACAGGGATGGGATAGTATTCAAAAAACTTAAAACAGTTCTGATCTTCTAAAATGATTGTATATAACTGCCAAGAGAAGTTATGAAGTATTCACAAAAGGATTGGATAGGTCACTGTGATGGAAGGGGTAATGTAGGGGGAAAACAGTTGTATTGCAGAATTTGGAAATAGACTATTCTCTTGTTTTGATATGTCAGAAAACATTCTGAAATGAACTAATACTACCCATTCATACATAATCTTTCACAATCAGTTTAAAATATCAATAGAGGTAGTCCTTGACTTACAACCACTATTGAATTCAAAATTTCTGTTGCTAAGTGAGACAGTAGTTAAGTGTATTTTGCCCCATTTTATGTCCTATCTTGCCACAGTTGTTAAATGAATCACTCCAGCTATTAAGTTAATAACACAATTGTTAAGTGAATCTGGTTTCTACATTGACTTTGCTTGTCAGAATGTTGCAAAGTGTGATGACATGGCCCTGGGATACTGCAGTTGTCATAAATATGAGTCAGTTGTCAAGTGTATGAATGTTTATCACATGACCATGGAGATGCTGCAATAGCTGTTAGTGTAAAAAATGGTCATAAGTCACTTTTTTCAGTGCTGTTCTAAATTCTAAATTCAAACAGTTCATTAAATGAACTGTTGTTAGTTGAGCACTATTTGTGGATGTATATTTTATACATGGATCCTGTGGAATTAAACTATTAAAAGTAGGACATGATAAACTAAAAATAGAGTCAGGATTAATGAAATTTGTTCTGTTTTTTGTTTGCAATAGTCCATTAAGTTACCCAGCTATCAACAGATATTCTTCTTCATCATTGTCCTCTCAAGCATCTGCAGAGGTCAGCAATATAACTGGACAATCTGAGAGCTCAGACGAAGTTTTCAACATGCAGGTACCAAATGATACCTCATCTGAGATGGGTATATGTACATCTTCTAAGGCTTTATATAGGATGGGAAGTTGTGTGAGAAAGCAGCAAATCCAAAAGGGACTGTGAGGATTTGGATTTAATACTGATAGTTGAAACAATGTAAAGTAAACAATGTAAAGCAGAAATTAACTTGTAAGTCATTATATAATAGCATGTTTAAAACAATGCATCTTTAAAACATAGTTCCAGTAACCAAAAGCTAATTAATGAATACACCAGGAGGAAAAAGTTAACTCTTTCATTCATCTCCAGAGGAAAGTAGTTTCTTTTTTATGGTAAAGGCCCAAAGATACAATCTGTATCTTTATCAAGCATGTCTAGTGTATGGTTGCTTTACTAAATAACCTGACTTTTAACATGTAGGCATGTGGGCAATTGCTCTACTACTTATTCTTAAATATCCACAAAGGAAGCAGTGATAACTAATACCAATAGCAACAGCACTTACACTTATATACTGGCAAATATCTGTAGCTTGGGTGTAGGATGAAGTTGACAGTTAATTCTCCGAGCTTGGGAGGTGTTTTCCGAACTTTAATTACCAGGCTAGATAACATCTTCAGCAGAGTTTAGGGGATGTCATTGTCAGTGTTCTGTTTATAAGGGCTTTGTGTGGTCATGGGTCTTGTGATGGGTCAGGTATAGGTGTGTCAAGTGAAGGTCTTGTGATGGGTTTGTGATGGATCAGATGTGAGTCATCAGTGGGAGTCTTGTGATGGGTAGGTTACATCAGGTGAGAGTCATTGGGAGGTGAAGGGCTGGTTGCAGAGGGGGGTTGTGTGGAATGGTTGAGGGTTGGTGCTGTGTCTCTGGTTGGCTGTGCAGTTGATTCAGATTCTGAGGGGTTCATAGGCTATTGATGTGTCTATTGATGAAATTGCTTGTGGAGTGCCAGGCTTCAATGAACTCAAGAGTATGGCAGGTAGTAGCACGGCCAATGATTTTTGTGTTGCTCCAATTGATCTGGTGTTGTTTGGTGTTGGTATGAGTAGAGATTAAGGATTTGGGATTGTGGCATTTGACTGCCAGCCAGTATTCTTGATCCTTCACCCTCATTTAGACTTATATACTGCTTCATAGTACTTTACAGCACTCTAAATGGTTACAGAGTCAACCAACTATCTGAGTCCTCATTTTACTGACCTCGGAAGGATGGAAGGCAGAGTCAATCTTGAGGCAGTGAGGAATGAACTCCTGGCAGTGAGCGGAATTAGCCTGCAATACTGCATTCTAACCATTGTGCCATCACAGCTCATAAACTGATATGTGACATTCAGCGACTCTGCCACCAAAAAATTCAAAAACTCTAACAAACAAAAATATTAGATTAAAAAAGGGCAAAAACTCATCTACTAAATATGATTGCCACCAAAAAATTAGAACAAAACTGTTTGTGGTCCCAATGAAGGAGCATATTTGTAGCTCAGGGTTGAAATGAGGGGTCCTTGGTGCTCTCTGACCTTGTTTTCTTGCAGATGTTTCATTATCTTAACTAGGTAACATCATCAGTAAGGAGTGCTGTTTCCTGTCAGTTTATATACTGGTGTCTTGCCTGTCTGTGTGGTGGCCGGTCTTGATTGTTGATCTGATTGTTGTTAGTGTCAGAATCCATTTATATTTCATTTCTAACTCTCTCTCTGTGCAAACCCAAATCTCACCACCCCCCTTGGATTCTGCCATTCCCAAGGAGGAAAGGGAATAAACATGGGAGTTTATTACCGCTATTTCCTCTCCTTAGGTGTAACTTTTTATTTATCTAGCCTGCCTGTTACCCATCACAATAAGATCGATGAGAGGCATTCTCTCTCTCTGATCTTTTGAGCAACTAAGAAAGGGGGTGGGGGGATTCTGGTTTGTTTCTCCAGATGGAATGTGAAGGGGAGGCAGTGATTGTGCTACAAATAGACTGATGGTTCTCCCTTTCCCATGAGGGGCTTGCCACCTGAAACTTGACTCTGATCCGGAACTGACCAAATGAACTGAGGGGTGGGGTTTTGCTTGGGGACACTTTAAAAATATCGATCTGTGAGGGGATTTTTCAGTTCCTGTCTATTATACCCTCTATCATCTATGTCTTAGTAAAAGTTCCTGCTTAGACAATCTTGTCTCTAAGAATCTTTCTTTCTTAAGATGTGGATTGGAGTGGGTTCTGACATTAGACAGGATCTGGATTAAGAGTCAACCTGGAAGGAAGAACCTTACCAGGGAACTTTGCAAAAAATACAATGTCTAACAACAAGGCCCCATGGAAAGGGAACTTTCCCCCTGACCGAAATCCCACCAACTATCGGAAGCTGAAGTGTATTATTCCTCCAGGGAAGAGGTGGTGGAGACACATGAACACAAACTGCAGTGGTAAATGGGGATTGGAAGGAAAAACGAGTGGGAAAAGGCATCAAGGAAAGTGACCCTGAGGCGGGGCGGTCACCAACCCGAATGGAAGCAAGAGATGGAGAGCTCCCTGCACGTCAGCGAAGAGGATGGGAGTTATGCACCACATGCAGACTGGATCCTAGACAAAGTGAAAGTAATCTGTATCCCCTACCACTAATGAAGGATATGCTATCCCACCTATCAAAAGGAAGGATTTTTACCAAACCAGACCTAAGAGAAGCATACTACCACATTAAGGGGACAAATGGAAGACCACATTCAATTGTCCAATGGGTTGCTACCAGTTCAAAGTCCTGCTGTTTGGACTGCAAGGGGCCCCTGCATTTTTTATGCAATTAATTAATGAAGTGCTAAGAGAGCACCTATATAAGGGGGTCCTGGTTTACCTAGATGACATCCTGATCTTCACTGAGACCAAAGAGGAGCATATTAATCTAGTCAAAGCATTTCTGGAAAAATTGCGGGCCGCCCACCTTGATGCAAAATTATCAAAATGTGAATTCCACCAGGAAAGAATAGACTACCTGGAGTATCGCATATCCCCACAGGGCATTGAAATGGACCACGAGAAAGTCACTGCAGTATTAGAATGGGCACCACGCTGCACAAGGAAGCAATTGCAAAGTTTCCTGCAGTTTGCAAACTTCTACCACCAATTCATCCCTTTGTTTGCCCAAATAGCCCTGCCCCTCACAAACTTGTTCAAAATGAGGGGAGGGCAGTGAAACCCAGCCAGCCCCTGAAGTGGACAATGGAATGTCAAGCAGCATTTGAGAGGCTAAAGAGATTTTTTTTCTGCTGAATCTGTACTGAGATACCCAGATCCTGATAAATCTTTCTTAATACAGGCAGACGTGAGCGATGTGATGGTGGGAGCTGTATTATTACAGGAAAATGACGAGGGGCATTGCAATCATGTGAACATACGTCCAGGAAACTCACGGAGACAGAACAACGTTGGGCCGTGTGGGAGAAGGAGGTTTACGCTGTGAGGTGGTCATTACTTACATGGCGTCATTTCCTTGAAATAAAATCCCCTTCCAGGTCTGGACAGACCACAAAAATTTGGAAGCACTAAAAACACCCAGGAAACTCACTCCTAAGCAAGCCCGCTGGTCCCAACATTTTCACTGATTCTGTTTCACTCTCAAACATTTACCAGGGGGGGAGAATTTTTTGGTGGATGCATTATCTCACATGCCCCAATATAATAGCACACGGGTTACTGATTCTACAGTAAACCACTCATGCCCGAACAACAACTGGCAGCACCAGTCACCACCAGGACCCAAGCAAAAATGAAGCCGCGGGTGGATAGCCAAACTGGAATAGAATTCCAAAAGTCTTTGGAAACTAATGAATGGTTCCAGAAAAATAGACATATGTGCACAATTAAAGATGGACTACCCTGGGTGGGTGAGAAGTTATACATACCTGCCACGCAGAGGATCAATTTCATGCAGCTGTGCCATCATACAAAATCAGCAGGACATTTCGGGTTTGTAAAAAACTTAAAAAGGTAAAGGTAAAGGTTCCCCCACACATGCGTGCTAGTCGTTTCCGACACTAGGGGCCGGTGCTCATCTCCGTTTCAAAGCCAAAGAGCCAGTGCTTCTCCGAGGACATCTCCGTGGTCATGTGGCCAGCATGACTAGATGCCAAAGGCGCACAGAAAGCTGTTACCTTCCCACCGTAGTGGTCCCTATTTTTCTACTTGCATTTTTATGTGCTTTTGAACTGCTAGGTTGGCAGAAGCTGGGACGAGTAACAGGTGCTCACTCTGTTACGCGGCACTCGGGATTCGACCCGCCAAACTGCCGACCTTCTGATCAACAAGCTCAGCATCCTAACCCACTGAGCCACCGTGTCCCTTCAACTTACACTTAACTAAAAGGCAATTTTGGTGGCCATCCATGAAAAGGACATAGAAAGCTACGAGGCCAGCAGTCAAATGTGCGCAACAGCTAAGAGGCTGCAACGAAAGTTGCCCAGACTGTTACAACTAGTGGCAAAACCCTCTGCCCCTAGAAAGAAATAGCCATGGTTTTTATAGTGGAATTACCAGAAAGCAACGGGAACAGTGTCATCTGGGTGGTTACAGATTTGTTTTCCAAACAGGTGCACTTTATCCCATGTCAAAAGATTCCCACCACAAAATCCTTAGCAAAAATATTTGTGCAGCACATTTACAGACTGCATGGAGCACCCAAATGCATCATATCTGATAGGGGAGTAAAATTTACGTCAAAGTTTTGGAAGGAATTTTTATCCCTCTTAGGAACCACTCAGGGACTGACGTCTAGTCACCATCCTCAGGGAAATGGTCAAACGGAACGGTGGAACTCTGTACTTGAGCAATATTTAAGATGCTTTATTAATTTTCAGCAAACAAATTGGATGGACCTACTCCCTTTCGCAGAAGTTGCTTACAATAATGCAGTCCACTTCAGCACAGGCTACACTCCTTTTCAAATAGCCACTGGTCAAAGTTTCAACCCTATACCAGAACTAATCCCAAACGAACTGGAAATCCCATTGCTGAAAGAATGGATTGCACAATTACAAAACACCTGGCCAATTGTTAGGAAAACTTTAGACGAAGCTAGACAAGCATACAAAGCACAGGCAGACAAAAAGAGAGTCGATCCCACACCATTCAGGGTGGGAGAGATGGTATATTTATCCACAAAATACCTAAAATCCCTACAACCCTGTAAAAAACTAGGACCAAAATATATTGGACCTTTTTCAATTAAAAGAATCATAAACCCAGTAACAGTAGAATTAGAACTACCCCAAAATCTTAGACAGATACACCCAATTTTTCACTGCAGTTTACTAAAAAGGGAACAACAGTCACCCCTACGACCAACCCCCCCACCTCCTATCATCGTTGAATGAGAACAACACTTTGAGGTAAAAGAAATGCTAGATTCTAGGAAACACCATGGACCAATTCAATACTTAGTATCTTGGAAACACCTCCCATCCTCAGAAAATGAGTGGGCCAATAAATGTCACATTAGAATACCTAAGTTGCTAACAAAGTTTCATACAGAATATCCCAGCAAACCGAGCTAACATCTATATTTTTGTTCCTCTATAGGTGGACCTCTCCTATTTTTAAAGGAGAGCAGGATGTCAGAATCCATTTATATTTCATTTCTAACTCTCTTTCTGTGCAAACCTAAATCTCACCACCCCCCTTGGATTCTGCCATTCCCACAGAGGAAAGGGAATAAACATGGGAGTTTATTGCCTCCATTTCCTCTCCTTAGGTGTAACTTTTTGTTTATCTAGCCTGCCTGTTACCCATCACAATAAGGCATTTTCTCTCTCTCTGATCTTATGAGCAACTAAGAAAGTGGGTGGTGGGATTCTGGTTTGTTTCTCCAGATGGAATGTGAAGGGGAGGGAGTGATTGTGCTACAAATGGACTGATGGTTCTGCCTTTCCCATGAGGGGCTTGCCACCTGAAACTTGACTGGTCCAGAACTGACCAAATGAACTGAGGGGTGGGGTTTTGCTTAGGGACACTTTAAAAATATCGATCTGTGAGGGGATTTTTCAGATCCTGTCTATTATACCCTCTGTCATCTATGTCTTAGTAAAAGTTCCTGAAGATGTGGTTTGGAGTGGGTTCTGACAGTTAATGTCTATATATCTATTGATGGCTGATTTGTCAGAGTACCAGGCATGATGTAAATTCTTTAATTTCACAACATATAGACAGATTTAACCATTGTTTCAATTGGGAAAGTATGAAAATCCTAGACCAGGTCAAATGCAAAAATGCCAGGGAATTTCTGGAAGCCTGGCACTCTGACAAATCAACCATCAATAGACACATAGACATTAACAACATCTATAGACTATGCAAAAAAGACAATCAGCTCAAAAGAGAAAAAGACTCCAGCACCTCTCCACCAGTAATCAGCATTCAGATCAGCATAGATTAACTCCGTAGTCAACTTCAGTCCAACATTCAATTTAGAAAAAAACTGCCAAAGAGCCATTAGTAAACAGCCCAACCAAAGAATCTCTAAGACTGCCCCCACCCAAGCAGACAGGTGAGACACCAGAATATAAACTGACTGTCTGAACCCACTTCAGCCCACATCTTAAGAAAGAAGGACAAGGTTTTCCAAGCAGGAACTTTTATTAAAAAATAGGAGATAGCAGGCATAATATACAGGATCTGAGGAATCCCCACACAGATCGATATTTTTAAAGTGTCCCCAAGCAAACCCCACCCCACAGTTCATTCATTCAGTTCTGGAACAGCCAAGCTCCAGGTGATAAACCCATTGTGGGAGAAGAGAGATAACAGTCTGTTTGCAGCAGGATCATTTCCACCCCCCTCATACTTCATTTGGAGAAACAAACCAGATTCGGAGAGTTTCATTCCTCCCTTTTCCACCCCCTTTCTTAGTTGTCTGTAAGATGAGAGGGAATGCCTAGTGAGAAAGCAATTGATTATATTGTGATCGATAGCAGGCAGACGGAATAAACAAAAGGTTACATTTAAGGGAGTGAAAGCAATAAAACCCCATGCTTTTTCCCTCTCCTCCTTGGGAATGGCAGAATCCAGGAGAGGATGAGATTTGGGTTTTGCACAGAAGAGATAGTTAAAAATGAAATATAAATGGATTCTGACACCGACAGCAAACATCACTCCTTACTAGCACTGATGATATTACCTAGTTAGGGCAATGGGAATATCTGGAAGAAAAGAAGCAAGCTCAGAGAGCACCAAGGATCCTGTTTCCACAGATATGTGTGAGAGATTTGGTCCTAACTCTCTGTAGAGTATTAAGTATTTTAAAACTTTTATATACAATGACATAATATTATTAATGCCAGTTTAAATATATTTTTCTTTTGATTGTATGAAACCTGACATGTAGTCATAGTCTTGTGATATGTTTCTGTAGTACTGTAATTATTAGATTATTACTTCTTGACATGGGTAAATGCCCATGAAGGTGGAAGAAAAAGGTTAAGCCTTATTTATTTTTATGTTGCTAAGAGTTGTAACAATAGACCAATTTCCATGTGGCATTTAGATTTTGTTGATATGTAAGGCAAGAATCTCTGGAGACTTAGTGTAGAGTTTTGCCAGGCTTAAATTCCTATTTATGTATAAATATGCTGTCAATGCTGCAAACATTGACATGTTTTTGCACTGACAATATAAGAGACAGCCTTTTGCTTTAACTGTTTGGCTTTGAATCACTAAAGCGTGGGAGGGATTCAACCTAGACGTTTTAAGAAGATAAGATGCTTCAAGGGAAGTGAAACTTCATGTGTTAAACTAATTGGTGAATGTGATTCATGACATGTAATTAAGGGAGGGAGATTCTGTAGGATATGATGTGTCAAGGGGAGGAGAATTCAGTTTCTGGCATCCATCCATGAGTGCCGATGCTCCATTCTGCTCATTATAGACTTTTTTAGAATAAATAATCATGCAGTGCTCTTTGATATGTCTCTTTAATCAGAACCCTGACATATGCATCTTTTGAAACAATTTAAAAATGAGTAAGGTGCCAGGATTTTTCAGTGATGTATCAACAAGAAAAACCAAGTCCAGGGAAGCATATATATCTAATAGAGCCTTGGTGGAGCAGTGGGCTAATGCCTCCTTAAGTAACACCAGCTGCCTGCAATTAGTGCAGGTTCACATCCCACCAGGCTCAAGGTTGACTCAGCCTTCCATCCTTCTGAGGTAGGTAAAATGAGGACCCAGATTGTTGGGGGCAATTAAGCTGACTTTGTAATAATGCCGCTTGGGGTGTGTGTGAAAGCCCTAATAAGCAGCATATACATAGAATGAAGGCTACTGCTAAGCTTGTAAGCCGCCCTGAGTCTTCGGAGAAGGGCGGGATATAAATGGAAAAATCTTATATAAGATTATGAGTCAAACAAAAAAAAGTGTGAAGTTTTAATATATTAACCCTGGGATTCCTCATTATAGGATTGCATTAAAAATAATTTTCCTATTGTAGTCTGTGTTTTGTGAGATTCACACATGCTTCTCTAATGCAGTGGTCCCCAATCTTTGTGGTTTGGCAGCTCAACTGTAGGGGAGAGGGGTACCATGCCATGTGAGTGGTGGGCTGGCACGCATGCTGTGTGTATAGCTTGACTCACATAAGTGTCGGGTTGCTGCATATGTGTATGCACATACAGCTCAACTGCAAGTGGAGCTGCATATGCATGCATATGTGTGCCAGCCCGCTATTCGCACAAATTGAGCTGTGCACGCATGTGTGTGCTGGCCCATGGCTTGGTTGCGAGTAGGCCACAGCCCGTTAGTGGGCCATGGCCTGGAGTTGGGAACCCCTGCTCTAAAGGAATGCTTAATCCACAGCCACTGTGACAACCCCATGGATTTTGAATGTGAACAGAAATGTAAACATTTAGTTCTTTTTCATCTAAGCTGGTACCTTTTTTAATTCTTTCAATAAAAATCTGATTAAGCATTATTTGGGATATGTGTCTAACAACAAGGATGTTTGACTGGCCCTAGTTATGCATACAACAAACAAAGACAAAAATTATTCTTGAAAGAAGCAAAATTCAAATATCTGCAAATACTCTAAAATATTGTTTTTATTTTTGGAATTAATATTAATGCATCTTTAGTTTCTCTTGAGTAAGACAGTACTTCTGTCTTACAATTCCTCCAAAATAAAAGGATGTGGCATTTTTTACCCTCCATTTTTAATAGCTAGGAATAGAACCTAACTGAAAATAGCAGATACTCTTCTGAAAGAGTTACAATGGAGGAACATTGCTAAAGAATCTTAGAAAAAGAGAAAAGTATTTTGTTATTTTATAAAATTTACAGTTATTTTATAAATCCAATCAATGGTCACTAAAGAAAATAAATTAGACAAAATTTGACCTGGTTATTATGGAATAATCTGAATTGAATTTAGGTTGCAATCATATAAACATGTTCCTCTGTGCCATTGTTCTTATAAGCAATAGACAAGCATCAGGTTGTATTCTCAAACATTTAAGTGTCACCCAACCATATTGTTGCTTCAAATATTACATTTTCCATGAGCCTAAGAGTTTTTGTATTGAGCTGCTGTCATAATGTACCATATCATTAGTCAGTACATGTTGCTGCTGTTTTTTCATCATTTTGCACGATACTGAGAGTTTGTGGCTTTTATGTATTTCCAGCCAAGCCCATCTACCTCAAGTCTGAGTTCTACTCATTCTGCTTCACCTAATGTGACCAGCTCTGCTCCATCCAGTGCCAGAGGTTAGTGTTTTATTACACAAAGATCCTTATGGAATCTTTCTGGATCAAAACTATACTACTAGGTCTGAATCACATTATATGGAAATTTTATATTGGATATAGGCCTCTGTAAATTCTTTATCCAATATATGTCTCCCACCCAAATAATCCATCATATTGCAGACTGAAGAATTGCTTTGATTCTCGAAGTTTGTCTTGTATTTCAGGCTCACCTCTGTTATCAGACAAGCTTAAACATTCCAGAGAAAATTCTTGCCTATCTCCAAGGGAGAGGCCCTGTAGTGCTATTTACCTTAATCCTGCTGAGCCTTCACAGGTAGGCATTATTCAGGATGCAGTAAAAGGGCTACATTTCTGAAAATGAACTGTTGTAGTAGACAAATGATTTAGATCGTCTTATTGATTCTTATTATTTTAAAGTTCTATAATCTCAATGTATAAGGAGGGTCTGGCCTGATTAGTGCTTGGATGGGAGGCTTGTGAGGCTGTACCATGTTATAGCGGGAACTTAAAACAAAAACAAACCATGTCCATACTGCTGTTAAAACCCTACATGCAAACATTCATAAACTTCTGAGGAGTAAACCTTTTTGAATTTACGAATAAAGTAAGTAGTAATTTCAGGAAATTCATTTTGATGCCCTGATTGTTGATTGCTATACAGATTCAGAAAAAATGAAAACCTCTAGGTTGTCTACTTCTGGCTACCTATACCAACTTTTGAGTCCTTTCTTTAAGGATATCAAATAAAGATGTCCTTTCTTTTGTTAATAAAATCACCTTTTATTTTAAAGTAGGCAGTCTGCATGAAGTAAGGGCATGAATGGCCATTTTTCACTTACATATCTCATCACTAAGTAAAGACATTATTTTTAATCTAACACATGTTTAAGACCTCTGCAGTTCTTTCCATTTTATCACATAATTAGCAATGTATTCCTGATACTGATACTTGGATCAGATATGATCCACTTCCTCTTGATCTCTGAAATCCTAGGTTGGTTTATATAAAAATGTCCTTGCAGAGGATCTTAATTTTAAAAAAATGTGTACTGTTCTTAAACCTACTTAAATATCAGCAATTCATTTTTCAAGGCAGAAAATACTGGTTTATAGTTGGTTTTAATTTAATTTAATTTTAATTTATTGAGATTTTTATACCGCCCTTCTCCCAAAGGGACTCAGGGCGGTTCACAGGGCATAAATATAAACACCAATACAAACATTAAAAAATAATTAAATTAATGCCCAAGTTAAAACCAGAATACTAAAACAAACCAATAAAAAACCCAAGTACCCCCATCAGGCCAGACCCGCTAGTTCAAATAAATGGGTCTTCAACCCGCGACGGAAGGATCGGAGGTCTGATGCCATCCGGAGCTCGACCGGCAATTGATTCCATAACGCCGGAGCACCCACAGAGAAGGCCCTCCCCCTGGGGGCCACCAGTCGACATTCCTTGACAGGAGGCACCCTGAGGAGGCCCTCTCTGTGGGCGCGCACAGGGCGGAGGGGAGTCGACGCCGGCAGCAGGTGGTCCTCGAGGTATCGCGGACCCATGCCATGTAGGGACTTAAAGATCATAACCAAAACCTTGAACCTTACCCGGAAGACAACTGGCAACCAATGCAGCTCACGGAGCAAAGGTGTAACATGGGAGTACCGGGAAACTCCCAAGACAACTCTCGCGGCCGCATTCTGTACCAGTTGGAGCCTCCGAGTAGTCTTCAAGGGAAGTCCCATGTAGAGAGCGTTACAGTAGTCTAGGCGAGAGGTCACGAGCGCATGAGTGACCGTACACAAGGCCTCCCGATCCAGATAGGGCCGCAACTGGCGCACCAGGCGAACCTGGGCAAAAGCCCCCCTAGTCACGGCCACTATGTGATCCTCCAAAGTGAGTCGTGAATCTAGGAGGACTCCCAAGTTGCGAGCCCTATCCACAGGGGGTAAAAGCTCACCCCCCATAGAAAGAGGTGGAACATCCCAGGTGTCTCGGGAAGCCGGAATGTACAGCCACTCAGTCTTGTCAGGGTTGAGTTGAAGTCTGTTCCTCCCCATCCAGACCCGAACCGCCTCCAGGCAACGGGACATCACAGCGAGGGCATCACTGGGGTGGTTTGGGGTCGAAATAAAAAGTTGGGTATCATCAGCATATTGATGATACCCAACTCCAAAACCACGAATGATCTCACCCAGCGGCTTCATATAGATGTTGAACAGGAGAGGCGAGAGGACCGACCCCTGAGGAACTCCACAAGCGAGAGTCCTAGGGGACGACCTCTGCCCCCCTGCCAACACCGACTGCGAGCGTCCCAGGAGATAGGAGGAGAACCACTGAAAAACCGTGCCTCCCACTCCCAATCCCCTGAGACGCTGCAGCAAGATACCATGGTCGATGGTATCAAAAGCCGCCGAGAGGTCTAATAGGACTAGGACAGAGGAATACCCCCTATCCCGAGCCCTCCAGAGATCATTCACCAGAGCGACCAATGCCGTCTCCGTGCTGTGCCCGGGCCTGAAACCCGATTGGTAAGGGTCCAGATAATCCGCTTCATCCAGGACCAGAGGGAGCTGATGCGCCACCACACTCTCAACAACCTTCGCAAGAAAGCGAAGGTTGGAGACTGGACGGAAGTTGTTCAATACAGCTGGGTCCAAGGCAGGCTTCTTGAGGAGAGGTCTCACCACCGCCTCCTTCAAGACGGTGGGGAAATAACCCTCACTCAAAGAAGCAGATATAACCGCCTGGAGCCAGCCTCGTGTCCTCTCCCTAGCTGCGTAAACCAGCCAAGAAGGGCACGGGTCCAATAAGCATGTGGTGGAACTCAGCTTCCCCATAATCCTGTCCACTTCATCAGGGGTCACAGAATCGAACTCCTCCCAGATAACATTGACAAGACCGCCCGTGTCCTGATCGTCAGACTCTGCCCAGCTGGAGTCCAAACCGGTCCGAATCCGAGCGATTTTATCCGACAGATGTTGACCAAACTCCTCGGCACGACCCTGCAAGGGATCCTCCCTCACCTCCTGATTAAGAAGGGAGCGAGTCACCCTAAACAAGGCGGCCGGGCGATTGTCTGCGGACGCGATGAGGGTAGAGAAGTAATTACACCTCGCCTCCCTCATCGCAGCGAGATAAGACCTAATGTAGGTTCTTAACCGCAATCGGTCGGGTTCAGATCGGCTGGACCTCCAGCAGCTCTCTAGGCCCCGTTTCCGCCGCTTCATCTCCCGGAGCTCCGCGGAGAACCATGGAGCTCGCTGGGATCTGCGCCGGGTCAGGGGCCGCAAGGGTACAACCCGGTCGAGTGCCTCAGTGGCTGCCCTTTCCCAGGCTTCCACTAAGGCATCCGCCGAGCTGTGAGCAATGGAGGCAGGTGGAGACCCCAGCGCCGCTTGGAATCTCTCAGGATCCATTAGGCGTCTGGGGCGGTACCATCTAGTTGGCTCCGTACCTCCACGGCGAGGGGTGGCAAAATGGAAGACCAGCCGCAGGAGGTGATGATCGGTCCATGACAGGGGCATAGTAAGTGGAAAGCCCCCACCAAGATCATCCAACCACCGTCCAGATAAGAAAATCAGGTCAAGGGTGTGGCCTCCCTCATGAGTTGGCTCAGAAATTATCTGCGTCAGGTCCATGGCCGTCATGGAAGCCATGAACTCCCGAGCAAGCTCAGATGAACCTCCCAGGGATGGTAGGTTGACGTCTCCCAAAACTATAAGTTTGGGGAACTCAACCACCAACCCTGAGAGGACATCGAGCAGCTCGGGCAGGGCTGCCGCTACGCGACTAGGCGAAATGTACACGAGCAGCAAGCCCAACTGCGCCCCAGAGCCAAATCTCATAAAGAGAGACTCACACCCGACTATCTGAGGAACGGTGGTCTCCCGCGGACATAAGGTCTCCCTAACGATCACCGCCACTCCCCCACCCCTACCCTGAGCTCGAGGCTGGTGTAGCACCCGGAAGCCTGGTGGGCAAAGATCAACCAAAGGGACCCCACCCTCTGGGCCCAACCAAGTCTCCGTGATGCAAGCCAGGTCCGCATGCTCACCCTCAACTAAATCCCTAATAAGGGGAGCTTTGTTGACCACGGACCTGGCATTCAGGTACACCAGCCGGAGCTCAGGAGGCTGCACATCCTCGCTCCCGGAACCTCGGGAAAGAAGCAGAGGGTCGGAGCGCCCCACCGCTTGCAAATAGCGGAGACGGCGCTCCCGGTAACGATATGGCCCCCTGTCTATCCGCCTGCTGCCATTCCCCGTCGTGGGAATTGGTAATCCCACGACCCGCTCATGAGCCCCGGAGACAACGACCCCTCGTTCTCCCCCCGCGCGGTCAGACCCAAGTCTGGCCTGAACTATGGTTGATTGGCCGCCCCCCAAAGCCAAACAACCCCTATCACCCACCCCCCTCCCCAACCCCGTAAAAAATTTTGATAAAAACAAAATCAGGGGCCTCTTGTTACATTTATGTTGACGGCCCCTACCCCTGTGGCTTTATTTCATGTTTACTTGTAGTCTTGACATGTTACTGTAATAGGGTTTTTACTCAGTAACAGTTATGTCTTGGCAAATTCTTCCTGAACTTTTTAAATCATCCTCTGGAGCAGCTAGAATATGAAATAGCACAGAAAAATCTCTATGTGGTGGCTTTTAAGACATGCCACACAAAGTACTGTGCACTTTTTGCTCCCAGCCTGCAAATTCTTTGCCAAGTGAAATGAAGGTTCCATTCTGCAATGTATCACCAAGAGATTCACCAAGAGAACCTGAGGAGCAGGTAGACCCAGTGGGTGCTCTTCCACAGGCTCATTCAGCAGGAAAATCTCTCAATGTGTCAACATCTTCAGTAGCCCCCAGGAGGATAAATAATACAAAATATTTTTCTCATGCAAGCCTTATGAATTAGGCCTTGAACAGTTCATTTTTGCCTTAATACCTTAAACTAAGAGATGAGGATAATTTATATGAAGTCCCTTTCTTAAAAATAGCACTTGAATGGGGTCTTTTGGGTTAACCTACAGTAGAGACACTGTTGAAATTGCATATATCTTTGTCAAAGGTGGCATAGATATTGCTTGGAAATATAGTTTTCTTAGAGTCCTGACACAAGATCAATGTAGTTATTTCACTGCAAGAAAAAAGTTAGATAAGTCATTCCTACCAGAATGCTAAAATGGTGAGCAAGACTTGGCCACACATCTGTCCTGTCAGCTTTTTTGTGTTTGGATCAGTAATCTATCCATCAAACTCTGTCATTCTTTTTTCCATGCTAACCTTTTATTGTTGTACTTTGCATGTCACAAAACAAGGATCAAATCACATCACAGCTTTTGCTAACGATATATATGTAAAATTTGGCATCAGCTTTAGTTGCCCAGATGCCATATATTATATTGTATGACTTAATTATGCTCTGAATTCATGCGCTGGGATGTTATACTATTGAGTATAGTTAATCAGAAAACTATTATTATCGTTGTTCTTGTTGTTGTTGTTCTTGTTCATCACATACAGCCAGATATTTAGACTGGATTTAGCATTTGTATGCAACTATTGAGTCCTTCCAAAGGACTTGGGATAGGCAGATGTGTTGGCTGATAGTGTGACCAACCATAATAATAATAAACTGGCCTATAAGAAACATCAAATGAAGAATAAAGAGACATGGCCAGTATGTTAAAAAAAGAGCAAGCAAAGAGAACAACAGTGCGTGGCAATGGCTAAGAACAGTAAAATTGAAGAAAGAGACAAAGGGACTAATTCTGACTGCACAAAACAGAAGAAATACATAGAAAGCCAGAATTGAGAAACAGCACCAGACAGCAAATGTCATCTCCACAAACAAGCTGAAGAAATAATGGACCATCTAGCTAGCACCGCAAGAAGATCACAGGCTGACTACAAACAACAACACAACAAAGTAGCAAAAATGGTGTGCTGGAATATCTGC
The DNA here is from genome assembly GCF_947247035.1 of Vipera ursinii. Taxonomy (NCBI): domain Eukaryota; kingdom Metazoa; phylum Chordata; class Lepidosauria; order Squamata; family Viperidae; genus Vipera; species Vipera ursinii. The sequence continues at coordinate 32,356,084 of NC_139515.1, forward strand.
AAGAAATATCTCTTGCCTGCAAGCAAGAACTAGTGGGACCACAAAACAGGAAAAATAATAGAAAATGAAGAAGGTAAAGTGCTGTGGAACTTTAGGTTTCAAATAGACAAGAATCTCCCAATACAACAACTGGTGGTTTTGGGTTGCTGTGTTTTTTTTTTTAAAAAATTAAGTTTATCAGCATATAAAATACAAAAGAAAATGAAAACAGTGGGAAATGAAAAAGGGAAGGGAAAAGTGTAGGGTAAAGGGGGAAAAGAAAGAAAATTGTTGATAAGAAAGACAAGACTGGGAAGTAGACATTGCAATACCTGGAGATGGCAGAAGAGAAAGAATTAGAAAAAAAACACAACATACAAAGACCTGCAATTAGAAGTAGAACAGCTGTGGCAAAAGAAAGCAAAAGTAGTACCAATAATTGCCTTTGATGCAATTCCAAAACATCTAGAGCACTATTTGAACAGAACTGGCATTTACAAAAACACCATCAGTCAATTGCAAAAGGCAGTTTCACTTGAAACAGCTTCCATCCTGTGACAATAAGGTAAAGGTTCCCCCACACATGCGTGCTAGTCGTTTCCGACTCTAGGGGCCGGTGCTCATCTCCATTTCAAAGCCGAAGAGCCAGTGCTTCTCCAAGGATGTCTCCGTGGTCATGTGGCCGGCATGACTAGACGCCAAAGGCGCACGGAACACTGTTACCTTCCCACCGTAGTGGTCCCTATTTTTCTACTTGCATTTTTACGTGCTTTCGAACTGCTAGGTTGGCAGAAGCTGGGATGAGTAACAGGTGCTCACTCTGTTATGCGGCACTCGGGATTCGACCCGCCAAACTGCTGACCTTCTGATCCACAATGCTTTAATATTAATAAACAACAATGTGTACCTATCCCAGGTCCTTGGGAAGCTCTCAATAGGTGGACAAAAATGCCAAATCCAGTCTAAACATCTGGTTGACTGTGTGACCAACCATAATTCACATTTTTTTAAAATGGTAAGATGGCTGAATCATCAAAATCTGTCTTGTGTTTATTCTCTATGCTAAAACCCTGCATGTTTTCTCCTTGTGGTGAAATTATGCTTACATTTACTGACTGCATTTTCATGTACTTTGCACATCTTTTTTTCTCCTTAGTACAGCAAGAGTTCATAAATATATTACTTCTCATAAATATATTGCTTGCTTTAGATATCTCACAATTTTACATGTTGATTTGCTTCTACTGTTTTATCACTGACTTCACTTCTTTTGGCTGAGTCCTATATATTTTCTCACTGAAAAGCTGTTACATTTTATTCTTGTGAATGTTGCATATGATTTATCAACTCTGAGTAATTGTATTGATAGTTAGAGTCCTAGGTGGGTAGTTTAGCATATGCAACCAATGAATTTACAGTATTCTCTCAGCATTCTTCCTTCTTTCTGCTAAATTTTATTTTTTTAGCACATGCAAATTTTTAGTTTTCTTAATAAACTTGGCTTACAGTGAGGAAAAAAGTAATTGATCCCTTGCTGATTTTGTATGTTTGCCCACTGACAAAGAAATTGTCAGTCTATATTTTTAATGGTAGGTTTATTTTAACAGTGAGAGACAGAATTAACGCATTTCAAAAAAAGTTATAAACTGATTTGCATTTTAATGAGTGAAATAAGTATTTGATCCCCTATCAATCAGCAAGATTTCTGGCTCCCAGGTTTATACAGGTAACAAGAGGAGATTAGGAGCACTCTCTTAAAGGGAATACTCCTAATCTCAGCTTGTTACCTGTATAAAAGACATCTGTACACAAAAGCAATCAATCAGATTCCACATTCTCCATTATGGCCAAGACCGAAGAGCTGTCCAAGGACAAGGCTGGAATGGGCTACAAGACTATCACCAAGCAGCTTGGTGAGAAGGTGAAAACAGTTGGTGCAGCTTTTCGCAAATGGAAGAAACACAAAATAACTGTCAATCTCCCTTGGTCTGCAGTTCCAATAATCATGAGAACAGTAAGGAATCAGCCTAGAACTACATGGGAGGATCTTGTCAATGAACCCAAGGCAGCTGGGACCATAGTGTCAGAAGAGTAAATCAAACAAAACTCTATCAGAGGGCGATTAACCGTGGTTCATTTGATGCATGATAAACAACAGGTAAAAGAAAGAAAACCTGAAGCATATATTCTACTATTAACCTTTTAATTACAAAGAAACTTATAAAAACACAGAAAGACTCATGACTACATGTCTATCTCACCAGAGAGCACAAAGGAAAGGAAAAAGAAAGTAACTTTTGTTTTGGACATGCGCACAGAGTAATAAATATAAAACCAAACAAAATACATGGCTGAACATGTGACACTCACCATGGTTACAATGATAAGATAACAATTCAACTTTCAAAGAAACAGACTGCAATGAGCTTACTGACAAAAACTAAAATCGCAGTGACATCCCCTTGTTTTGTCAGTAAGGCAGAACTCAGATGAGACACATTTTCTTACGCAGATACACGTGCTGGGCTGCAGGAAGTGGCTTGTTCAGCATATCAACAATCTGATCATGTGTAGGCACATACTGCAATTTTACAAAACTTTGTTTAACTACTTGTCTTCTATTTTGATAACGGATGTCAATCTGTCTAGACCTAGAACCTGTAAATCGTGTTTCAGATATGCAAACCACAGATTCATTGTCTTCCATCACAGTGATCGGTCGAATCGGCTGTGTCCAGATATCTGTGACTAAAGCATCAAACCACATTAGAGAATTATATGCATCTGACACACAAGCATATTCAGCTTCAGTAGATGAACAAGAAACAAAATTCTGTTTGCGCACATGCCAGTACACAGGACATCCATTTAAAAACATCATATAACCTGAAGTACTTTTACGTGATTTCTTATTGCTCGCCCAATCAGAATCTGCATAACAACATAACTCTGCATAGTGTAGGTTCTAATAATGTGTAGGTTCTAATAATGTGTAGGTTCTAATAATAACTTCATGTTTTTAGTGTGCTTTAGGTATCTCAATAATTTCTTAACACATGTCCAATGAAACTGTTTTGCCTTGCCTACGTGTCGTGATAGGAGATTAACACTAAGTGCAATGTCGGGTCTAGTCCAACTACTAATATACAGCAGCGACCCAATGACTGAGTGATAAAGTGTTTGATCTTCGAACTCAGGACTTGGTTCATGTGCCAAGTTGTGAAAATCAGTTTGCATGGGTATACTCACTGTTTTAGCATCCTTCATGTTGCAGTGATGTAATAGTTGTTCAATTTTATCTTCTTGTGTGAGACTGAACCCCTTCTGAGTTTTGACAACTTGAACACCCAAATAAGTGTTAATATAGTCTAAAGACTTCAATGTGAAAAACTTTTGTAAAGCTTTAGCAAAAATCTCACTCATCTGCTTATTTGGCCCAATATAAGCAATATCATCAACATAAAGAGCCTTGGTGGAGCAGTGGGCTAATGCCTCCTTAAGTAACACCAGCTGCCTGCAATTAGTGCAGGTTCGCATCCCACCAGGCTCAAGGTTGACTCAGCCTTCCATCTTTCCGAGGTAGGTAAAATGAGGACCCAGATTGTTGGGGGCAATAAGCTGACTTTGTAATAATGCCGCTTGGCGGGGGCCGAAAGCCCTAATAAGCAGGCATATACATAGAATGAAGGCTATTGCTAAGCACATTGGTTTGTGCTTAAATTGTAAGCCGCCCTGAGTCTTCGGAGAAGGGCGGGAGATAAATGGGATTAAAATAAAATAAATAAAAATAAAATAAACAAGTACTATCTCATACCCATTATCAGATCTTTTAGTAAACACACAGTCGTTTGTTTCGTACTTAATAAAGCCCATTGAATTTAGTTTGTCAGAAAGACATACCGTAAGTACCACATTAAACCAGACTGTTTCAGACCATAAAGACTTTTGTGTAGAATCCAGGTATCCCCTTCTTGTTGTCGGAAACCTGGAGGACCTTTCACATAAATTTCTTCATCAAGATCATTGTGTAGATAAGCCGTTTCAACATCAAACTGGCAAACCTCTAAACCAAGGATAGTTGCAGTGGCTAAGGCAATTTTCACACTCTCAGTCCGCACTGTGGGTGAATAAGTATTTGTATAGTCCTCAGGATAACGTTGAGAAAAACTCTGAGCTACAAGTCTGGCCTTATACAACAACTCACCATTTGGCTTCTTTTTAATTCTGTAGACCCATTGAGTGCCTATAACTTTCTTGTTTGCTGGAGGGCTTGCAGGCGTAAACATTTGAAGTTTCTTTAGACTGTCCATTTCAGCCTGCATTGCCTCAAACCATTTATCTTGCTCTGATTCAGGAAGATGTTTGATTTGTGTGAACTTCTCAGGAGGAAGTGTAACATTACAAATCAAAGGTAAAGGTGCTTTCGTTACTTGCCATGAATACTGTTTTGGATGGATTCCCTTTGTGATCCTCTTGGAACATCTCGGAACAACCGTCCATTCTTCTTCCGTTTCGTCCTCGTCTTCATCATTGTCGCCAGCGGCAGCATCAGCAGCTTGCAAAGACAAAACAGTAGGTTGAGAAGAACTCATGGAAGGAACTAAGTACAAGGTATAAAAAACAAAAAAAAAAGAATCATAAACAACCATATGCTAACAACCGTAAATTCTAAAATCTATCACTCTCTAGCTCATATAGGATAACTACAAACACTATTAATATAAAATATATAAAATAAGAAAAAAGAAAAAGAGAAAAGAAGGGAAGACTTATTCAAATACTACATAAAACTTTTTAGTCCCATATTTGTTCTGGATATACTCAATCCATTTGTCCCATATTTATTCTGGATATACTCAAACCATTCCTCTTAACAGTTTAATAGCCTCCTTAAACTTCACATCCTCTGGATTCAAAATCAAAGCCTTTTCTTTTTCCTTTATTTCATTCTCCAATTCTTTCCTCCTAGCTTCCACAGCACATCTAAATTTATTATTCATATATATCAACACCCCTCTCAAATAGGCCTTGCTAGCATCCCAAACCATGTCCATAGAGGTGCCCTTATTCATAATAATTTCAAAAAAAAAACCCTTTATCCGCTGTTTACATTCATCCTTAAAAAAAAGTCATTAATCAACAAAATAAAATCGATCCTGAAAAAAAATTGATATCTGTCAGAAAAAAGAAAGTATAATCCTTTTCTTGCAAATATCTTTCACGCCAAATATCTCACAGTTCCAAGTCATCCTTCATTTCAAAAAAGGATTTAGACAGTCTAACATGACTTGGGACACGCTTAAAAGCTCCAGCCTTGTCCATCTGTACATCCAAAACACCATTCCAATCCCTCATAAAAATAAAAAATTTTATAATCCAACTGGGCAGACTTCATATAAAGTAAACTAAAAAAGTCAGCTTGTTATTGATCATTAATATTGAAAAACTTTCTTCCTCTTCTGTGATGAATTTAGTCCATTAACGTTCCAAGTTAAAAATTTAATTGCCATGCATATCATCCCAGAGCTCTTGTAGCACTGCTTAAACAGGACTATCTTTTTTAAGCCGTACTCCTCCCACTGCTTGGTTGTAAGTACATTTTTCTTTTATTTTTCTTTGATCGTTTTAAAGCAGCACGCGTCTCCCTCTGCTCTCCAGAATCATCCAAAGAGGTTATAGCTTGATCTCCTCCAGCACCATTCTCCTCTGTCTGTCCATCTTCAGCCTCTTGGTGTTCTCCTTCTCCAGATCCCTTTGCAGCTTCCAGAAGTGATAGAGGGGTTGCTTTTAAAACATTATTGTAAAAATCACGCGCCTGCATCACAGTGGCCAAACGGTGCCTTTTACCTTCATACATCACCATCAACCCAACTGGAATCTCCCATCTGAACCTTATATCTCGTTGCTTGAGCTCTTGCACTAAAAATGTAAAATCCTTCCTTCTCCTTAAAATCTTTGGAGGAATTTCTTTTAGAACCAAAACTTCTTGATCAGCAATCACAACTTTAGTACCATAGGCAGCTTGAATAACTTCATCTCTAATTTCCCTCTTTACAAAATAAACCACCACATCTCTAGATAACTTTCTCTGTCTAGCAATCCATGAATTCACACGAAACACTTTATCCATGCCTCCCTTTATTTCAGATGCTGGCTGATTCAATACTACTTCCAGAGCCTCAGAAATCAACTGCTTTAGGTCTTCCTTAATATTCTCTTTTAAACCTCTGATTCTAACAGCATATTGCATCTGGAAATATTGAGCAAGACTCAGTTCTGTGTCCATTTTTTCTCTTAAATCTTCATTCTCCAGTACTTTTGCTTCTAATATGGCATTCTTTTGAGTCAAATCTTCCACTTTTTCCTCCAAATCTTCCACACATTCAGCCACTCTATACACTGAAGACAAAATGTCTACCTTCATCACTCTGAACTTCTCTTCCATCCTCTCTTCTATTCTCTCCTCCAATTTCTCCAATTTCTCCTCCATCTTTGCAAATTTATCACCCATTGTTTCCAGAATTACCTGGGCATATTTTTCAAGAGCATCTTGTAGATCCTTCGGTGTCAATACATCAGGAAGAAGCAACGCTTGTAATGATGACTGTTGCATCGGAGAAGTTCCAGCACTCCTGAGAGCTTTTGGGGAAGATTTAGCCGCCATCTTTACTTTCACTTACTACGCACTTTCACTTTTAAATTTATAAAATCCATTAAGCTAGAAAGCAGCCATAAAAGTCCTCTTCACCTTTTCCTCCTGTACCGCTCTGCCTGCTCCTTTTATTCCATGGTCTTTCCTTCTGGCAGGGGTGGTCGCAAACGCCTGGCTCCGCTCCAGAAATCACGGAGCAGAGACGCTGACCAGCTGGGAGCAACCCAGGCTACGGGGGAGTTCGATCCTTCAGCCGCCCAAGCTTTAAGCTCAGGCGGCCCCGGAGAACTCAACCCCTACCTGGGGGCTCACCCCCTCCTCTTCTCCCGAGGAGGGGGATTCAAATCCACCCGAACAGCTGATCGGCGCTGTTTCGGGTGGAAATAACACAGCTGAGCCGCGGGCAGCCCACAAGGGCTGTCTCCGGCGCCGCACCGCCACCGGAAGTCTCGGAGATTATTAAATCTTGAGGGTCATGATTTGTTATTTGGTTGGCATGCATATTTATTGTATGATAAGAAGGTGGATAATGTGTTTAAGATACATATTTTAAGGTATGCTCTGTTGCGAGTTTGGAAAAAGTATAGACATAAGTTAAATTACAAGATACCAATTTGGGCAATACCTAAACATGCAATAGAAAATATAAATGTGGGATTTAAACATGATGAGACTACATATAAGGAAATCTTAAGTTTAGAAAGGAATGTATGGCAATTAAAGCCGTATAATATTTTAAAAGAAGAAAAGATTGTACAAACTTGGTTCCAGTATGGGCAATTACAGGCAAGATGGAAAGAGGACCAGAAAGTTGGTTTCTCGATGATTGATGAAAATTTGGTAAAACAAATTAGAGATCAAGGTCAAGCACATATAAAAAGGATATTTATTTATTTATTTATTTATTTATTTATTTATTTATTTATTTTATTACATTTATATACTGCCCTTTCCCGAAGGACTCAGGGCGGTTTACAGGGTGATTAAAAAACCAAAATACAAAAGTTAAAAACAAATTTTAAAAGAAATTATATGTGTCCCTGTCTAAATAAAACCCCAGTTAAAATAAGATTAATCCTCAGCCTGGGCCAGAGAGCTCGAAGAGCCAGGTCTTCAGGCCCCGGCGGAATGAATGGAGGTCAGGGGCAGTCCTCAGCTCCACTGGCAGCTGGTTCCAAAGGGCAGGCGCCCCCACTGAGAAGGCCCTATCCCTGGGTGTTACCCGCCGGCAATCTCTTTCCGATGGCACCCTGAGAAGACCCTCCCTGTGGGAGCGCACTGGATGAAGGGAACTTGATATAATGCATTGATAGAAATTGATTCAGAAATGGAACTTGTTAAAGATTGTATGATAAAGTGGGCCCAGAATTTTCAAGAAGTTATAACAATGGACACTTGGGAAAAGATTTGGGTTAGAAATGTAAAATTTACACAGGCCCAAAATTTAAGAGATAATTTTTATAAAATGTTTTATAGGTGGCACTTAGATCCTAAAAAATTAGCAAGTATGTATCCGAACTGCCAGCCCAAATGTTGGAGGTGTGGTTGTGAGGATGCAACGTATTTTCATATATGGTGGACTTGTAAAAAGGTTAAAGCTTTTTGGATTAAAATTTAGTGGAATATGTAAAAGATATTTAAGAAAAGGATAAAGTTTTCTCCGCAATTGTTTTTATTGGGTATTATTACAGATACTACTGTTATAGATACAAAGTTGATGTTGCATTTAATTATGGCAGCGAGACTTTTAGTAGCACAATATTGAAAGAAGTAAGAACTGCCGACTATAGAAGAGTGGACTTTGAAAGTTTCTAACTTGGCGGAAATGGCAAAGATTTCAGCATATTTGAAAGATCAGTCGCAACAGAGATACATTGTGGAATGGAGAAGATGGATTGAATATATTCAGAATAAATATGGGACTAAAAAGTATCATTTAGCATTTGAATAAGTAGCGGATTTTTATGACGTATAATTAGTTAGTAGTTATTTTATTAATATTTTGACTATGGAGAGTTAGTGTGATAGAATTTAATGTTTTATTATTGTTGTTAGCATATTTTAGATTATGCTTGTTTGTATTATTATACCCTGTATTCAGCTCTGGGAAGTTGGGGAGGGAGGAGGGGGGGTTGGGGAGGGGGGAGGGGAGGGGGAGGGGGGGAGGGGAGGGGGGAGGGGAGGAGGGGGTTTTTGTATTCAAAACTGTATTGTAAAACTTTTCAATAAAAAAAGCGGCAAAGTCTTTAAAGATCTGAAAGGTCTCATATTTTTCTTTCATAGGAAATACATATTCATATCTAGAGTAATTATCAACAATTGTCAAGAAATATCTTTTACCACCAATTGTTGGTGTAAAAGGACCCACTATATCAGTGTGTACGAAATCAAAAATGTGTGTTGACAGGCGTGTAGCGCACTTTGGAATTGCTGCTGCTTTGGATTTCGATTTTTTGCAGACAGCACAATCCAAGAACACCTTACACACCTTTAGATCCAAACCTCTTGCGAACTCTGGCATCTTCTTCAGAACACGGAAACTGGCATGACCCAATCTTCTATGCCACTTATGAATACACCTGTAATGCAAAGGTTTACCTGTTAGTGAATTCTCAACATTAGCATGTTTATTAGGAACCTCAGGCTTGCTGTGAGCAACCTGTGTTTTATTTGTCTTCCTGTTAGTTTTAGGAGCCTTGGAAATAGTAACAGGATCTCTCTCTGGGACGTCTCTCACTGGGCCTGCGGTTTCCCTTTTTGGATCTTGTATACTTGCCTGCTCTTGCAGCTTAGACTTTGGCTTTAAGTAATAAACACCACCAATCAACATGGTTTCAGCAACAATATCTCCGTCTTTAACTACATAACTTGCTTTTTCAAGATGATGAACCTGGAATTTTGATACCCTAGACAAGTGACTCTGACTAAGCAAATTACTCTTTGCTGATGGTACATAATAAACATCAGGAATAAATGCATCAAGCTCTTCAATATAAACAGTTCCTTTTCCCATGACCTGAACAGAATGATTTGAAAAAGAGTAAAGCTCACAAAGTTCAGGTTCAGGCTCGTGCATCTCTGTATAAAGCTCTTTTCTATAGGTAACATGTAATGCTGCTCCACTGTACAAAGTCCAAAGAAGTCGCCTGTCATACTCTGGTTGAAGTTGTGGATCACTGGTTAAAGCTAATGTGGCAAGTGGAGCTTGCGGATCACGCCTGAGACTACGACCATGACCTTGTCATCTGCCTCTACCTCTGCCTTCTCTGGAATCTGTTCCTCTGGGCTGGTACATGGCGGGCGCTGGAAATTGTTGGGGACAATCCCGGGTGGCATGTCCCACATGATTGCAGATGTAACATCTTGGCATCCTTGGAACGTAGGCACTTTCATGGAAGGGATGCCTCTCTGGAGCTCTTGATGCAGGTGGTCCTCTCAAATGTGGCGCGGCTTGCATAAGTGCCTCTTCTTCGGTTAAAATTCTGCATACATGATCCACTGTGTGTTGAGCAACGAGCACTTGATTAATCTTGGTAATAGCATCTTTCCATTCATAGTTCAATAAGTTAATAATAATGCTGATCATTTGAAAGTCATCAATATGATAGCCTTTTTCATCCAGTTTTCTTATTCCTTTCATTTTAGTTAAGTGTTCTCCAATATGTTCACCAGGTTTTAATATAGAGCCATGGAACTCAGACAAAAGCAAACATGTAGACTCAATTGACATAGGCCGATAACATGCTTCTAATTGAGTCCAAATTTGTTGAGCAGTTGCATCTTGTGAAAACGTAAGCTGCAATTCAGTGTCCACTGACATCAATAATGTTGTGCATGCTTTATTATTCAAGTCCCATATATCAGGAGTCCATGGCTGGTTAGGAGGATTAAATACCATGCAATGGGTACCTTCTCTGCGAAGCAAAAGTCCAACTTCACTGACCCATGCCCTGTAATTTTGTCCTGATCTCTTCAATTTTGAATCACCAGCCATTGGTACAATAGGAGATGCCTGTTGAGGAACATGCATTTGAGGTACTGGCTGTGCAGGTTGTGCAATCCGGACTTCACCTGCAGGAGGCACCGGTGGCTCCTGTGCCAAAAATTGGGGCAGATGCATTGGGACTGCCGCTGGTACCGGTGCTGGCTGTGGCTGAACTTGAGCCACAATTCTGCCCTGGCCAGCAGGAGGCACTGGTGCTTGAGCTACAACATTAAGTCGGCCTGCAGTTGGCACTGGCCTTTGTATTTGAGAACTCAGTGGTAACTGCACTTGGGCTGACTGTTGCTGTGCTCTATCTGGGACAGGAACCTGAACAGTAGCAGTATTAATAGGAATTCTAGCACCATCAGCTTGGAGCAATGATTGATGAATAGACATCTGTGTAAATGCAGATTGCATTCTTTGTATTTGCTCCTGTATTCCATATAGTAATTCATTTCTATCTTGTAAAACGGATTCATCAGCAGATGGTGTTATAACATTAGATTCAGGCATCACTGTAGCCTTGTGTGCCATTTGATCTTTCTGTTCCCCTTTGTCTAACATAACACCCACTGGTGGGAGTTGCTTTGTCTTGGAAGAAGAAGGCAATATGGCCAAATCTGGGCTTTGAATAACAGCAGAGTCCCTCTCATGCTGCTTAATCATTGAGGCATATGCTTTTGCCTGTTGCAGCCTCTGTTCAAAAACCTCAATTTGATCAAAATACCTTTGAACAGCCTTCTCAGGCAGTTTGTTCAGGGGTACAAGGAGAATAATAAATTACATCCTACACTGGTCTGGCACCAAACCACTCATATTCAGCATGTGTGAAATCTTTCTGTAAAATCAGAAGATGGTGTAACTGACCTTAAATCTTCTTCTCCAAGACGCGTGGCAGAAGCAAGTAAAGTCTGTTCTTCGTCAGACTCCGTTCTGTCTTTATTTGGTCTTGGTATTTTCAGTAAATTGAGCACAGCATTCCTCAGTCACCGAACTTACTAACTGACTTATCAGCATAAAAAACAACAACCAACCAAACTCTGCTACCATGTCAGAAGAGTAAATCAAACAAAACTCTATCAGAGGGCGATGAACCGTGGTTCATTTGATGCATGATAAACAACAGGTAAAAGAAAGAAAACCCAAAGCATATATTCTACTATTAACCTTTTAATTACAAAGAAAATTATAAAAACACAGAAAGACTCATGACTACATGTCTATCTCACCAGAGAGCACAAAGAAAAGGAAAAAGAAAGTAACTTTTGTTTTGGACATGCGCACACAGTAATAAATATAAAACCAAACAAAATACATGGCTGAACATGTGACACTCACCATGGTTACAATGATAAGATAACAATTCAACTTGCAAAGAAACAGACTGCAACGAGCTTACTGACAAAAACTAAAATCACAGTGACACATAGTCACCAAGAAAACAATTGGTAACACACTATGCCATGAAGGACTGAAATCCTGCAGTGCCCGCTAGGTCCACCTGCTCAAGAAAGCACATGTACAGGTCCATCTGAAGTTTACCAATGAACATCTGAATGATTCAGAAGAGAACTGAGTGAAAGTGCTGTGGTCTGATGAGAGCAAAATCGAGCTCTTTGGCATCAATTCAAATCACCGTGTTAGGAGGAGCAGGAATGCTGCCTGTGACCCCCATCCCCACCAGCAAACATGGTGGGTCATGGGTGGGTATTCCAGCATGGCAATGACCCAAAACATATGGACAAAGCAACAAAGGAGTGGCTCAAGAAGAAGTACATTAAGGCCCTGGAGTGGCCTAGCCTGTCTCCAGAACTTAATCCCATAGAAAATCTGTGGAGGGAGCTGAAGGTTTGAGCTGCCAAATGTCAGCCTACAAACCTTAATGACTTGGAGAGGATCTGCAAAGAGGAGCTGGACAAAATCCCTCCTGAGATGTGTGCAAACCTGGTGGCCAACTACAAGAAACGTCTGACTTCTGTGATTGCCATCAAGGGTTTTGCCACTAAGTACTAAGTCATGTTTTGTGAAGGGGTCAAATACTTATTTCACTCATTAAAATCCAAATCAATTTATAACTTGTTTGAAATGCATTTTTCTGGATTTTTTTTGTTGTTATTCTGTCTCTCACTGTTAAAATAAACCTACTATTAAAATTATAGACTGAAAATTTCTTTGTCAGTGGGCAAACGTACAAAATCAGCAGGGGATCAAATACTTCTTTCCCTCACTGTAAATTGGTAATTTGTTTTTCAGATATATCTATGAAACAATTTTAAAAGAAGTTAGTAAAATTAATTAACTGCTGTGTGACTCTTTCTATAAGCTGTCAAAGGAAGCATCAGGTTTTGTTGAGCACTTAGAAAAACATCATTTTACTTTGAGTCATGTATGGCTGCATGACTTGTAAATCAGGATATATCCAGATTCAGTCCTCTGGAAGGAAGGGAAAAAGGAGATTTTTTTTCATCAGCACCCATCTTTAAAGTCTCTGTATTTTTGCAGTTGAAGTTGAATGAATATTAGTCCTCTTAAAGCATTTCATTTCCTATGTCTAATGGGACTCTCTCTCTTGTATTTTTTATTTTGAAGAGACTTTTCTGCTGAAATAGCTAATCTTTTTTATTGTTTCTAAACCCGTAACTCAAATTAAGTTAACTATCATAAAAAACACTATTCTGGATTTTTAGAGAACTGTGTTCAATCATAATGGTGATGGTGCTTTGCCTCGAAGTGACCCTATTTTGTCTGCCTCTGAGAAAGGTAAGCATCATTTATTTTAATATTCTACCTTATCTTTTTGTAAAGTACAAAAGACTGTTAACAATCAAATGTAAAGCAGTATTTATTCATGTAGTAATTTCTATGTTCCCCATTAATGCCACAATTGATATTGTATCTCAAATACCAAACATATATTAAGTGATCTCAAATATGCTGCATATATTTCTGATATTTATGTTAATTCTCAAAAGTTTTAACAATTAATATCTATGTTGTCATGGCTTAACAGCTGTAAATAGCACTCCCAGTAGTTGGAGCCTGGACAGTGGAAAAGAAGCCAAAAACATGTCAGAGAGTGGAAAGCTCAAATTTCCTTCTGTGCCACCCCGTCCCACTGGTATGTTTGTATTTCATGAGTCTTCTTTTTTTAATACAACTACAGTAGCTCTACACATATTGTAACTAACCCTGGATCCTGCTTGGATGTGATTTTGGCTTCCTATTACATACCAGAAGAATACCAGATGATTTTAGAATAGGAACAGGAAACCAGCAAGGAGGATTGAGGTAACATAGAAAGGAAAAATTAATTTTGGAGAAAATGCTGCAAGTGGAATAAATATTGAGGAGGACAATTAATGTTTCATGTTGAAACAACAAAGCCAGGGAAATTATATTTCTGAATTCTGGAATAAAGAGATAGCACAGCTTTCGGTGTGGAGCTTTGTCTGTAATGGTCCTTAGTTCTGCATGCCCATGAGCAACCTGATAGTTCGTTGTAATGGTTAAGGAACCAGGCTAGAAATTGGGAGACTGAGGTTTAGTCTTCCCTTAAGCACAAAGCTAGCTAGGAGACTTTGGTCCAGTCACTCTCTCTTAGCCCTAGGAAGCAAGCAATGTCAAGCCACTTCTGGAAAACTTGTCAACAAAACTGAAGGGACTTGCTGAGATCTGCAATCAAACAGTGAATATGGGATAGAAACAATCGCAGCAGTGATTAAGTTGTTGTTGTTAGCTGCAAAGTCATATCTGACCCATCGCAACCCTATGGACAATGTTCCTCTAGGCCACAGGTCGGCAACCTGCGGCTCCGGAGCCGCATGCGGCTCTTTGAGCCGTCTCTTGCGGCTCCCAGCCGCCCGGTGCGCGCGCACCTCTTCCAACGGGCAGTGGTGCGCGCGCACCTCTCCAAATGGAGAGTGGCACCGCCCGTTTGGAGAGGTGCACGCGCACCTCCCCGAATGGGCGGAGGTGCGCGCGCACCTCCCCAAACCTTTGGAGAGGTGCGCACGTACCTCCGCGCGAATGGGCAGCGGTGCCGCTCTTTCAGGAAGCCCGCCGCGGCCCGTCTGTGAAGCTGCCGAAAGCGGCAGCTTAGCAGACGGGCCGCGGCAGCTTCCGCAAAGAGCGGCGCCCCTGCCCATTCCGAGAGGTGCGCGCGCACCTCTCCGAACGACCGGAGTTGCGCGCGCACCTCCCCAAACCTTTGGGGAGGTGCGCGCGTACCTCCGCGCGAACGGGCAGCGGTGCCGCTCTTTCAGGAAGCTGCCGCTTTCGGCAGCTTCCTGAAAGAGCGGCGCCGCTGCCCCTTCGCTTTCGCAGCTTCCTGAAAGGGCGCTGCTGCCCCTTCGCACGGAGGTACGCGCGCACCTCCCCAAAGGTTTGGGGAGGTGCGCGCGCAACTCCGGTCGTTCGGAGAACGGGCAGCGGTGCCGCTCTTTCAGGAAGCTGCCGCTTTCGGCAGCTTCCTGAAAGAGCGGCGCCGCTGACCCTTCGCTTTCGGCAGCTTCCTGAAAGAGCGGCGCTGCTGCCCCTTCGCACGGAGGTACGCGCGCACCTCCCCAAAGGTTTGGGGAGGTGCGCGCGCAACTCCGGTCGTTCGGAGAGGTGCGCGCGCACCTCTCGGAATGGGCAGGGGCGCCGCTCTTTGCGGAAGCTGCCGCGGCCCGTTTGCTAAGCTGCCGCTTTCGGCAGCTTCACAGACGGGCCGCGGCGGGCTTCCTGAAAGAGCGGCACCGCTGCCCATTCGCGCGGAGGTACGCGCGCACCTCCGTTCGTTCGGAGAGGTGCGCGCGCACCTCTCGGAATGGGCAGGGGCGCCGCTCTTTGCGGAAGCTGCCACGACCCGTCTGCAAAGCTGCCGAAAGCGGCAGCTTTGCAGACGGGCCGTCGCCATCGGGCAACCGGGAACCGGTTCCATCTCATTTTTTTAAAAATGGCAGCCGCGTGCGTCCGCGCATGCGCAAAAAACCTTTTTGCGCATGCGCGTGCATGGACACACGCACGCGGCTCCCTCTTTTTTTAATTTGTGATGGAACCGGTTCCCAGTGGCTCTTTTTCTTTTTTAGGTTGCCGACCCCTGCTCTAGGCCTTCCTGTCCTCTACCATCTTCTGGAGTCCATTTAAGCTCACGCCTACTGCTTCAGTGACTCCATCCAGCCACCTCATTCTCTGTCGTCCCCTTTCTCATGATGTGCTCTGCATATAAGTTAAATAGGCAGGGCGAAAGTACACAGCCTTGCCGGACTCCTTTCCCAATTTTGAACCAATCAGTGGTTCTGTGTCCAGTTCTCACTGTTGCTTCTTGGCCCACATATAGGTTTCTCAAGAGATAAATAAGATGGTCTGGTACTCCCATCTCTTTAAGAACTTGCCACAGTTTGTATGAAGCAGAAGTAGATGTTTTTCTGGAACTCCCTAGCTTTCTCCATGATCCAGAGTACGTTGGCAATTTGATCTCTAGTTCCTCTGCTTCTTCGAAATCCTGCCTGTACTTCTGGTATTCTCGATCCACATACTGCTGGAGTCTAGCTTGTAGGATTTTAAGAATAACTTTACTAGCATGAGAAATGAGTGCAATGGTCCGATAGTTTGAACATTCTTTGGCACTGCCTTTCTTTGGAATTGGAATGTAAACTGATCTTTTCCAATCCTGTGGCCACTGTTGAATTTTCCAAATTTGCTGGCAAATTGAGCATAGCACTTTTACTGCATCGTCTTTTAAGATTTTGAATAGCTCAGCTAGAATACTGTCACCTCCACTAGCTTTGTTGTTGCTCAGCTTTTCTAAGGCCCTCTTCACTTCACATTCTAGGATGTCTGGCTTGAGGTCAGTGACCACCTCATTGTGATTATCAGGGACGTTAAGCTCATTCTTGTATTTTGGTCTTTTATCATGCCCATGATTGCATTAAACGTTCCCTTCATCTCTCCAATTTTCTTGAAAAGATCTCTGGTCCTCGCTATTCTATTGTTTTCTTCTATTTCTTTGCACTGTTCATTTAAGAAGGCATTCTTATCTCTTCTAGCTATTTTCTGGAATTCTGCATTCAATTGGGCGGTATCTTTCTTTTTCTCCCTTGCCTTTCACTTCCCTCCTTTTGTCAGCTATTTGCAAAGCTTCCTCAGACAGCCATTTTGCTTTCTTGCATTTCTTTTCCTTTGGGATGGTTTTGGTTGCTACCTGTTGTACAGTGTTGCGAACCTCTGTCTATAGTTCTTCAGGCACTCTGTCTGTCAGATCTAATTCCTTAAATCTATTTGTCACCACTACTGTATATTCAACAGGTATATGATTTAATTCATACTTGGGTGGTCTAGTGCTTTTCCCTACTTTCTTCAGTTTAAGCCACGGGTTGGCAACCCATTGCTCCAGAGCCACATGTGGCTCTTTCAGCCGTCTCCTGCTGCTTTCAGTCCTCCACCATGTGCAGTCCAAAAAAACAACAACCAGTGGGACTAAAAAAGTTCAACCAATCAATTCAAACTTCTCACCAAATTTTTTTTTGCAAAGTTTAAATTGATTGGTTAAACTTTGGTCTGTGAGACCGCCCACAAGCCATTTGTGGGACTGCACACAAACCTCTGTTTCTTCTGACTGCACTTGGCGGCAATGGAAGAAGAGATGGGAAGACTGCAAAGGTGAGTAGGCCCTTTTTCTACCTGCTGCATGCTGAATGTGATCTAAATGTGAGCGGGTCAGAGGGAGGGGCATTTACCGTATTTTGCGGACCATGACGCACTTTCCCCCCCAAAATGTGGGAGGGAAACGAGGGTGTGTCTTATGGTCCGAAGGTGATCCGTATGGCCAGCCCCAACCTCCGCAAGTGGAAAGCAAGGGAGATTACTAAGAGCACGAATCGGCACGTCCTGAGAAATGCCGATCTTGCGCTCCTGCAATCTCCCTTGCTCCGTTTCATCTTCCCTTACTACAAGAGAAAGCAGGCTGAAACAGAGCGAGGGAGATTGCCAGGAACGCGACATTAGCCGATTTGCGTTCCTGGAAATCTCCCTCGCTCCATTTCAGCCTGCTTTCTCTTGTAGCAAGGGAAGCTGAAAGCAAGCGAGGGAGATTGCAGGAGCGCAAGACTGGCCGATTCGCGTTCCTGGCAATCTCCCTCGCTCTGTTTCAGCTTGCTTTCTGCAAGAGAAAGCCGGGCTGCAGGGCGCCTCTGCGGGTACTGCTCTAACGCGGAGAGGGAGAGGCCAGTACCCATTCGGCCCACCAGCCCCAGGAGTTCCCTGCGCAAGTGTGTCACTGGCCGCCAAACCCTGGCTTTCAAGCAGGAGCGGTCCGTTTGGAGAGCTGCTGCCTTCGTCCACGCATTTGAAAGAAACACGGATGAAGGCAGCAGCTCTCCACCCCGTTTGGAGAGCTGCGGCCTTCGTCCCTGCATTTGAAAGAAACACGGATGAAGGCAGCAGCTCTCTGCCCCATTTGGAGAGCTGCTGCCTTCATCTGCATTTGAAAGAAACACGGACGAAGGCAGCAGCTCTCCGCCCCATTTGGAGAGCTGCTGCCTTCGTCCATGCGTTTGAAAGAAACACGGACAAAGGCAGCGTTTCTTTCAAATGCACGGATGAAGGCAGCAGCTCTCCAAACGGGGTGGAGATCTGCTGCCTTCGTCTGTGTTTTTTTCAAACGCAGACGAAGGCAACAGGTCTCCAAATGGGGAGGCAGAAGTTTGGAGAGCTGCGCAGCTCTCCAAACCTCCACCACCCCGTTTGGAGACCTGCTGCCTTCATCAAATGTGGAGGTTTGGAGGCACCAGGGGGAGGCTGGCTGCCAAACCCTGGTTTTCAAGCAGGAGCGGCCTTGCCCTCTTTGCCAGGAGCAGCCACCCACCCCGCTTTTCGCAAGCCCTGAGAGAGAGAGAGAGAGAGAGAGAGAGGGAGAGAAAGAGAGGGAGAGAGAGAAGGAGAAAGAAATAGGGAGGGAGAGAAAGAGGGAGAGAGAGAGAAGGAGAAAGAAAGGGAGAGAAATTGAGGGAGAGAGAGAAAGAGGGAGAAATTGAGGGAAAGAGAAAAAGGGGGAGAGAGAGAAGGAGAAAGAAAGGGAGGAAAATAGAGGGGGAGAGAGAAAGAGGGAGAAATAGAGGGAAAGAGAAATAGAGAGGGAGAGAAAGGGAGAGAGAGGAGAAAGAAAGGGAGGGAAATAGAGAGAGAGAAAGAGGGAGAAATAGAGGGAAAGAGAAAGGGGGATAGAAAGAGGGAGAGAGAGAAAAAGAAAGAAGGGAGGGAAATAGAGAGAGAAAGAGGGAAAAATAGAGGGAAAGAGAAAAAGAGGAAGAGGGAGAGAGAAAAGGAGAAACAAAGGGAGGGAAATAGAGAGAGAGAAAGAGGGAGAAATAGAGGGAAAGAGAAAAATAGAGAGGGAGAGAGGGAGAGAGAGAAGGAGAAAAAAGGGAGGGAAATAGAGGAAGAGAGAGAAAGAGGGAGAAATAGAGGGAAAGAGAAAAAGAGGGAGAGAAAGAGGGAGAGGGAGAGAAAGGGAGAGAGAGAGAGAAATTAAATTGGTAACATGGTTGTTAAGTGAATCTGGTTTCCCCACTAACTTTGCTTGTCAGAAGGTTGCAAAAGGCGATCACATGACCCTGGAACAATGTGACCATCATAAATATGAATCAATTTCCAAGCATCCGAATGTAAATCACACAACCCTGGGGATGCTGCAATGGTCATAAGTGTGAAAAATGGTCATAAGTCACTTTTTACAGTGCTGTCGTAACTTTGAACAGTCACTAAGTGAATTGTTGTAAGTTGAGGACTACCTGTACTTTATCACTTTTTTTCCTTTTTTGGGGTTTGTGTGTCAAGTTTTTGACACCTTGCTGGGTGACTGGTGGTACTCAGACATTGCCTTGTCCTAAAAGTGGTACAATGGATGAAAAGGTTGAAAAGCCCTGTTTTAGTATACCGGTACTATTTGGTTCAGAATGATTTTTTTCTTGTTTTCCTGCTCTAAAAACTGGGTGCGTCTTATGGTCAGGTGCGTCTTATGGTCTGAAAAATACAGTACTCGGCGGCAGGAGAGGTGGCGGTTCCTTATCTATCACTCTGTGATCTAAATGTGAGCGGGTCGGAGTGAGCGGCTGAGGGGGAACAGTCTCGGAGTACCACTTTTAGGATAAAGCAATGTCTGTCATTTTGGGGATTGTATCCCAGTATTGCTTTTCTTACTCTTTTATTGACTATGAAGACTACTCCATTTCTTCTGAGGGATTCTTGCCCGCAGTAGTATACCTGAAGGTCATCTGAATTAAATTCACCCATTCCTGTCCATTTTAGTTCGCTGATACCTAAGATGTCAATGTTCAGTCTTGTCATCTCTTGTTTGACCATGTCCAGCTTTCCTTGATTCATGGATCTTACATTCCAGGTTCCTATGGAGAAAAAAATCTTTACAGCATCGGACTTTCCTTTCACCACCAGATACATCCACAGCTGAGCATCCTTTCAGCTTTGGCCCAGTCACTTCATTCTTTCTGGCGCTACTAGTACTAGCCCTCTGCTCTTCCCCAGTAGCATATTGGACGCCTTCCGACCTGAGGGGCTCATCTTCCAGCGTCATATTGTTTTGCCTTTTGGTACTGTCCATAGGGTTTTCATAGCAAAGATACTGGAGTGGGTTGCCATTTCCTTCTCCAGTGGATCACGTTTTGTCAGAACTCTCTGCTATGACCTTTCCGTCTTGGGTGGCCCTGCACGGCATAGCTCATAGCTTCATTGAATTATGCAAGCTCCTTCACCACGACAAGGCAGTAATCCATGAAGGGGAGTGATTAAGTACAATGAATTTAATTATTTCTCAGATTTTTAGTATCTTTCTTTTCTGCCACATTTAAAAATTGTAGTTTTGTGATAATTCTGGGAAGCAACTTTGAAAGGATTTGGGATCCCTAGATTGTGCAGTTTTATTTGGAAAATAGTTGATCTGGCATTCATTATAAGTATGTTATTGCTTTTGCTATACTTTTGACTTTTGGCTTTGCCTGTCATGGAGAGTAAACTGAGGGAAAGATTGAGAGGAGTGCTTTGGGATGTTATTATTTTGCTGTGAATCTCAGCAATTGGGTGGCAAAGCCAGTGCAATTTAATTATTAATAGGCCTGGTGGTCCAAGCTTCTTTAGAGAAATGAGAAAAAAGACCTTATAATGATTAATTTTCCAATAACACTTTTAAATTTAGTTCTGTTACTAGCTTCTGATTTTCAGCAAAGACATTTTAGTGGTTACGAAATAGAATGTATTTTACATTTTATGATAAGATGGAAATATGCCCCTAATTACTATTTTTCAACCTTCTAAAATATTACAGTACTGAAGTAGTTTCCACAGGTTTCTTTTTTTAACTATGTGGTTAATTCAAACCAATCTGGCCCTAGTTTGATAATTCATATTATTACCTTATACTATTTCTTACTTGAGATTTATATGAGAGAGAAGTAAATGGAATGAACTTATCTTAACTAAGATCCCCCAATAGAGATATTAACTCTACTGGATACTCTCAGTTCATGTTTATTTTCATGTTTATCTACATGGAGGGAAGTCTGTAGTGGGGTGCCCCGGGGCTCTGTTCTGGGCTCTTCAACTTTTTCATTAATGATTCGGATGAGGGGATGAGGGGAGAGATGGGGAACTCATCAAATTTGCAGATGACACCAAGCTGGCAGGAAGATAGGTTTAAGATACAGGAGGATCTGGACAGACTTGAACACTGGGCGCTATCTAACAAAATGACATTCAATGATGAAATTAGTAAGGTTCTACATTTAGGCAAGAAAAACCAAATGTACAGGTATAGTATAGGTGGTACCTTGCTCAATAGTAGCAACTGTGAGAGGGACAATCACTTAGATATAAGCCAGCAGTGTGCTGCAGCTGCCAAAAAAGCCAACACAGTGTTAGGCTGCATTAACAGAGGGATAGAATCAAGATCATGTGAAGTATTAATACCACTTTACAAAGCCTTGGTAAGGCCACACTTGGAATACTGCATCCAGTTTTGGTCACCACAATGTTAAAAAAAATGTTGAGACTCTAGAAAGAATACAGAGAAGAGCAACAAAGATGATTAGAGGACTGGAAGCTAAAACATATAAGGAACGGTTGCTGGAATTAGGTATGTCTAGTTTAATGAAGAGAAGGATGAGGGGGGACATGATAGCAGTGTTCCAATATCTCAGGGGCTGCCACAAAGAAGAGAGAGTCAAGCTATTCTCCAAAGTGTCTGCAGGACAAGAAGCAACGGATGGAAACCAATCAAGGAGAGAAGCAACCTAGAACTAAGGAGAAACTTCCTGACAGTTAGAACAATTAACCAGTGCAACATCCTGCCTCTAGAAGCTGTGAATGCTCCAACACTGGAAGTTTTTAAGAAGAGATTGGACAGCCATTTGTCTGAAATCGTATAGGGTTTCCTGCCTGAGCAGGGGGTTGGACTAGATGACCTCCAAGATCCCTTCCAACAACAATATCATCATCATCATCATTATGATTATGATTATATTTCTATTATTATAAAGTATTTTCAGATTCAGTGCTTCATGTTTATTTTGTCCAGGACACTTTTTCTGGTTATCTATACTGGTTTAATGGGAAGCTATATGTTTTTAATCCTGTTGCAATTTTACACTCTAGATCTTTATCAACATATTATAAGATATGTATTTTATAAATCTCTCTGAGTGTAAAATGCATATGCATTTTTTCCTTCCCCCCCTTCTCTCTCACACACATTTTTCTTCATTTTGGCTAGGTTGTTCATTTCTATCAAGCCATCACAGCCCTCACTTACTCTAAACTATGTTAATTCATGTGAAAATGATTTTCTCTACAGCATCACCAGCTCGACACATAACCTCAGTTTCCCTTTCTTCTGCTGGAAGATCTCCATTGAAGGTACTGTTTTGCCTTCAATACATTTAGAAGCAGAACTACACTGTTTATTTCTCATGATTTACATTAATTGTGGCTCACTTTTCAGCTTCAAAACATAATGTATTTATGCCTTTCCAATTTGTGCTGTGTGATGGGATTAAAGAATTAAGCTTTTTAGTCATTTCTGTTGTGATAAATGAACAGATCATGTAAAGGTCCATAAAAGACAATAGGCTGAATCTTAATCTTGATTTCTCTCACTCTACACTATAATGTAACACAACAGCATATCCAGTGGTGGGATTCTTTCTTTCTTTCTTTCTTTCTTTCTTTCTTTCTTTCTTTCTTTCTTTCTTTCTTTCTTTCTTTCTTTCTTTCTTTCTTTTTTGAAGGCACCAGCAATATTGCGTAGTTAACTTGTCTATTATATTAGCTTTTTGTGGTCTGATATACTAAATAACACAAATATAGATGGGAGGTTGTAATTTAAAAGTAGATACAAACCACAGTAATTCAAGGTTTTATAGTATCAGTGAATGAGCACCATTTAATTTTTGATGTTCAAGCCACAGAACTGTTATGTTATAAGTATTGTTATAACAGGGACAATAACAGGGACCCAGAACTAATGTAAAGGCATGTTCCTCTACTTTTCCCTCTTAGTCCCTTCTTTCTATTTCCAGACTGATTTTTTCTTTTCTAAATGCAGGGTTCTGTTCAATCATTTTCACCGTCTTCTATGGACTACCATTTGTCAGGGCTCATTTCCAACTCTCCAGTCTTGTCTGGAAGTTACAGCAGTGGCATTTCTTCACTTAGTCGATGTAGCACATCTGAAACATCTGGTTTTGAAAGTCACATCAATGAACATCCAGTTCCTCTTTCTAATTGCAACATTTCTGAAGAGCCAATAAGAAAAGAGAGCAAGACTCCTCCGCCTTATAGTGTTTATGAGCGGACTCTGAGGCGTCCTGTCCCACTACCTCACAGCCTTTCCATTCCCATTCCTACAGATCCACCAGCGTTACCCCCAAAACCTTTGTTGGTTAGACCAAGCAATTTGGAGAATAGCAAGAGAATGGAACAGGTCCCTCGACCTAAACCTCTTCCACGAAAAGTCTCTCAGTTATAAATAAAAGTCAAAAAGTCAGTTTTTGAATGTTTAAAATGAAAAACATATCTAATATAGGCACTTTAATATTTGTCACAAATTTTCTTTCTGGTAATTTTTAAAAACTTCTTAACTTTAAGTATTTAATTTTAAGTACTAGCTTAAAAAGCCAGAACCTAGAGGCAATGAGACTGAAAATACTATATTTAGAATAGCATACAGCAAATGTGATTCTGCATTTAAATTTGAACCTGGAGCCTAGCTGTTTAAACAATATCAAAGTATACTTCCCCTTGACAGTCTCATATTAGTGCAACAGTGTACTTTCTGATAGAATAAAATTTGGTTTGAAGTTAATGAATCCAATAAAGCTCTTGTGGTTTGTGATGACATTGCACTGGAAAAGACCCTATTACAAGGATGTTGTAGCTGAATTTCCAGAAAAAAATGTTTGGCTTGCTTTCTTTTTACTGTCATGTTACTGTATCTTATTCAATATTTATATGTATACTTGTCTCTTAGAGACCTTTTTTCTAGCATTCTGATAATGGTTAGTTTACATACTTGTATAATTTCCCCCTCCCTTTTATTTTATTTTAGATAGGTGCAATTTACACTTCCCTGAAGATAAGAAACGTTAATAATTATTGTATTATAGAAAATGTAACAAAATATAAAGTTATTTTTTTAAATAGACATGATTTCAGACACAAAAACTGAGTCTGTGGATTATTTTAATGGCCAAAATGAATACATTATTTTAATTGTGAATCAAGAAAAAAAACACTGTCAGACTCAAAGATGAAAATGCTGAAAGCAATTGAGTGCAAGCAAATGGTTCAGGAGAATAAGGCTATTTACAACTAGAATTAATTGAAGCAGCAAATATTTAAAGACAAGATTCAGACTTGTTTTTTAATTATATATAAACTTTCTGAATAGAAGTTCTTCCATTCTGTTGCTGTATATTCCACTGGAAAAATGTGGAGTAAATAAGTAATTTAAGGGATAGTGGTTTAGATGGTGGGAAGAGAGAACTTTTTAGGGCACAAACTGAAAACTTGCTGGCAACTAAAAGTAATCCAGATTTCAGCCCCAACCCTGCAAATGTTTTTTTTCTGAAAAGTGCTTTTACTCATCTCTCATATGGAGCCCTAATTGGCATTTTGCTAGAAAGCTCCTGTTTTTTGAAAGCTCACACTTACTTCTATAATTGTATAAACTAAACATAAAAACAAGCGTATAGGCAATTTTTCTTTCTTATTTCCCCCTCCCCCCCACAAAATTAAATCGTACCATTACAGTTACCACCCTGTTTTGTTGGGAAACTTGTGTTGATTTTATCAGTTTACCTTATTGATAGCTTAACTGGAACATTATTGACCATTTTTTAATTCCCTCAATGAGAAACTCTCAGCAGGTATATGCTGTTAACGGTAGCTATAGAAGTTTTATATAATAAATGTTCAAGTATTTTTATACATAACTGGTTAATTTTAATAAGAAGAACAATTATGTTTGGGGGAGGAAAGCAAATGGTTGTGTATGCAGTAAGATTGTTATAATTATGCCAAATACTTTATGTAATTGGGGGAACAGGGACACAGGGAGTAATATTTGTACATATATGTTTTTAACAATAATTCTGCCATATTGATTCTATCTTTGAATGTCAAAAATAATCTATGTTTAGCAAAAGTGTTTACAACTGGGAAAAAGGGATAAAATTTAGGTTTATAGGTGGCTGATTTTGAGGTCTGAGATTTCTGAACTTGCTTGATCATAACGTTTTTTTTGTCTGCATAACTACATTTTTGGAATCGTTAATTACATATTTATGCTTTTAAAATATGTTGCAATTTAAATAAACTGTCATAAACTGGATAACAGATCTACTTTGATCCCTTCCTATATTATATTTAGAATTAAATCAGTGTTTGCCTGGTGCTTCAGCTTAGACTGAATCAGTATTATATTTTGCTTGTCTATTTTAAAAATATATTTGACAGTAAGCAAAATTTTTACTCATGTGTACATATTACTGACGTCTGCTTAGCAGCAAAACATTTTAATGTTTGTTTACAGATAATGATATTGGTTGTTGAGAAACCGTAAATACAAAATAAAATTGATTGAAATTCATTGTCCAGTTTTATTTTCTGCTGAGTGGTGCATTATAACTCCATTTGTGAGGAAGTTAAAATAGACAGTTTTTTTTATTAAGCTTCATATATGATTTTAAGAAACACAGATAAATTCCAATATCTTTTTTTGTTTCCTCTCTCCAGCACAATTCCATAATTTATCTTATTTATTAACATTTTCATGATACCCTAGTCAAATGAATCTGGGTGATAAACTCTGTCCAAAACTGCAATAAATAACAAGAAAACCACATAAAATCAAGTAGCATGTTTCTATTGTCACTAAGTGTGAAATAAATGAAAACCCACCAATGTATGTATTTAGCATCTGAGGACCAGGAGCATCATATGTATCATCAGGGGTACAACCAAGAAGGCCTGCTTCCTCGAATGTACCTTATGTCAGGCTGGGATCTTAAGCAGGGGCTCTGGATAATCCAGCTGCACAGGCTGTATCTTTTGATATGGTTGGTTACCATGGTATTTAGGAATTTATGTCTGGCACTTTGAATTGAGATCAGAAATCTATCGGTCAGTACAATACTTGTAAAAATGATTTCACCTCTTAAAGATCCTCTTGCTGTTATTCTGTGAAATAATTGCATAATTCAATTTGGATGAGAATATTTCAAATACAGAAAAGCATTTGGTTATATAGAACAATGAAATGACAATTCTGGGAAGAAGAAACTTTTTTTTTATTTAAAAAGTTTTACAATACATTTTGACTTTAATCCCCCCCTCCCCCACCCCTATCCAACCCTCCCTATCCCTCTCCCCCACTCCCTCCTCCCCCCCCGACTTCCCAGAGCTAAATACAGGGCATAAAATCAAAAAACAAACATAAACACCCCTATGTTATCAACAATAAACTATAAATTCTATCTCTCTCTAGCTCATATAAAATGAATACAAACAATATTAATATTACAAATAAAGTAGAAAAAAAGAGGAAAACAGAAAAAGAGCTTTACTCAAAATAAAGTTCTTAATCCCAGTCCTTATTCATATTAATTTCAAAAAAAAGAAAAAAGAAAAGAAAAAAAACAAAAAAACTTTCACCTGCTATTTGCATTCTCCCACCTTTCTCTAATTTCCAAACAAATTCTCAGTTACACGCCAAAAGCGCCTATCTCTGTTAATCTTAATAATCTCCAACCAAACTAAACTATGATCAAAAATAGTTCTTGCATGTATCACGCCAAATGTCTCGCAGTTCCAAATCATCCTTAAGTTCAAATAAAAGTTCAAATACAAAGAGTATATATAAAAAAAGATTTAGGCAATCTCTAAGACAACTTGTTGTTAATTAGGAGCTTACATACCCATTCTTAGTTCAACACATACTTTAAGTCCATAACCCTAATATACTTTTCTAGCAAGCAATCTTAAATTGTGTAAAATATTAACAAAAAGAAAAAAACTTTCTTTCTCCTCTATAATAATTTTACTCCATTGACATTCTAATCTAAAAATTAATCAGCAATCTTAACGCCCCAAAACTTTTGGAGCACCTCTGTCATGACCCCCAAAACTTCTTTAGACCGCTCTCCTCCCACATCTTCACTGTAAGCACACTTTGAAGATTCCATAACTTTCTGCTGATCTTGCTCTTGCTCTCGTCTCGCTCTTCTTAGGGCGGCACGCGTCATCTTCTGGCCTCCTGCAGCAACCGATGAAACTGTGACTTGATCCCCTCCAACACCATTGTCCTCTGTCTGTCTATCTGCAACGTCCTGAAGCTTTCCCCCACCGTATCCTTTTGCAGCTTCCAAAAATGATAGGGGGGTTGCTTTTAACACATTACTATAAAAATAGGGAAGAAGAAACTTGACAGCTGAAGGCTGCATTAGACTTCTGTGTCACTGAATGTCAGGGAACATACAGTATGTGTTATTTGGAAATGATTACAAAGTTGTCGTACTTATACTTCTGCAAATATTACTCAAACTATAAAGCAGGAAGTCAAATCAATCAATCTGTAGGCAAGACACATATCTCCACACAATACATAGTTGAGATTTGGGAGGTGTGCATGTCGGCCCATCTGCAACCATCTAAGTAGTTATAGTGTATACCTTTTTTAAATGAAAATTATCACCACTTTTGATCAGTGACGTCATCAAAGTAAACAAACCCATGTGGTATTGATTATGTCAGCAGATCATGGCCCTATGCGGAAGTAACCAGCCTATTTTCAGATAAGGTGAGCAAAAGTGACGTGTAGCCCTAAGCCCATCAGGATAAGCAAGAGTAACCCTAGCAACCCTATTTTCAGATAAGGCGTCTTGAACATAACCCCATCAATGTCAAGGCAGTCATTGATTAGCTTAACCCTAGACTAATTCTATGGACATTCAAAACAAACAGAATAAGCTAAATAAAGTAAATAATTAACAGAGGGCTCTGCTTTTGTGAAACAAAAACTTTGGGGAGCTGGGAAATAATAATAAAATGCTTTTTAGCAGCCCTATTTTCAGATAATGCGTCTTGAACCTAACTCCATCAATGTCAAAGCAGGCAACCCTCTGGGTACATGATTAGCTTAACCCTAGACTAATTCTATGAACATTCAAAACAAAGAATAAGGGTAGGGGGAAAAACCATTTAAAACCTGCAGCTGTTTTTTACCTTTGTAAAAATCTAGTGTCACATATTTTGTCAATTGAGCCCTCAAATCCACATGTACATGTAACCGTACAAAGCACGGCCTTAATAAAATTTATTCTGCACCCCTACAGCAAAAAGACAAGGAATATTAACAGGAATTAAAATGCTCGCAAGAGGCAACTAGCCAGGTGGGAGGTAGACTTGTTTGGGCATGTTAGGGCTGTGGATCCGGGTATGCGTGTTTGTGCCTGATAGTAAAAAAGGGGGTTAGGCCTTGTTCGGGACATGCCTGGGCATGTCATACCCCATGATTCTGGACAGGCGCAAGGCTCAAGGACATCTCATAGCATGCGCGGGGGGAGATTGTACAGGCAGGTCTGAACAGCTAGCGATTTAATTCCACCAGTCTTTTGAAGATGGCAAATACTGATGGAGATTTGTTTGATATAAATTTGACCCTCAAACCACCCAAGCGTGGGTGTAGAATAAGAAAAGGACCTGAGCTATATGGCTTCATTGAAGACAACAAACTTATAAAGCCTTGTTGTTGCAGATTCTGCAAAACATCAAAAGGTAAGTAAATATAAAAATTAAGAAAACAGTATTTTGATTAGTTGAAACAGCTAGACTAATTCTACCTTATTTCCTGTTTTAGAAACGGTGGAATCTCAAAATGTCAGCATGCCTCAGATTCTGAAAGCGTGTATCATTAAAATATTACACCATTGTTTAATGGGGTGTCTACAATCAGATGAAGACCATGTGGATGGAACCAGTGAAATAGAGCTTATTAGCAGCTTATGCTTTAGACTTTCTATGCCTCATGTTCTCTGGGTCATCATCAGTATTTCTGGCAAAGTGAATAACTTATATTTCACCGGGGATTCCCTTGGTGACAGTGGCGTAGCGTGGGTTGTCAGCACCCGGGGCAAGGCAAGTAATTTGCGCCCCCTAACCCGTGGATTTTAGCACTCGAGTCTCTTCCACTAGCTCAGGAATTCTGGGAGTTGAAGTCCATGAGTCATAAAAGAGCCAAGGTTGCCTACCCCTGAGTTAGGTTCAAGGCAAAAAAGGGTCTCTGGAGAAGAGGGAAAATGCTAGTTTAAAACTGAAACAAGGCAACTTTAAAGTGCCTCAGCTGTGATTTAGGATGAGACAAAGAGAGGACATGGCGTTGAAAATGGTTAATGGGGCATGTTTGTTCCACTCTTAGTGGACGTCAGGATAAACCCCACAAGAGAATGACCTTACAACAGATGTGAATAGGCTTTGACTACGTTTGTAGATTGAGTGCATACATCACATGGAGCGATGATGGGCTTCATCAAGATTTATGATCCCACAATTGGCTAGTTTTCTCCATCTTGTCCTAAACCCTGGATACCAACCACGGTTTATGGCTTAGCATGTGGCATGGGGTTGACCCAACATGTTAGGCGACAAACAATGACTTCCAACTTACAATGCCTCAGCTTCCCAAGGTTATTCCAAAGCCAGAAAAGCCAACCAACCCACCCTGCAGCTTTGCCTGCTTAGGCTGAACCCCAGGAGTTCATACTTGCTGCGGTGCCCGACCTATTTTCTGCCCAGACGCTGCTTATCCAAGCCAAGCCGCCTCCTTCTCTTTGGCACCTCACCCCAAAGATTCGCCGGCCTGGCTGGAAACTCTCGCTGCTGGCGACGTGTGTCGGGGGGGCGGTCCCGATCGCCTCCTGCAGGGGGAACCGAGTGGCCGCAGAGAGTCAATACAGCAGGAGGAGGAGGAGGAGGAGGAGCAGCAAGCAGCCGCAGGTGCGGCAGCTGCAGTTGTTACCTTTACCTCCGGGAAAGGAGGAGACGGGGGCGGGAGCTGGGTCGGGGGGGCCGGGCTTGCAGGTTGAGAGCCAAGCGGAGGAGAGCCGCGGCAGGAGAAAGAGAGGGAGGCGAGACGCCGCCAAGCCTCCCCACCCCCACCCGAGAAAGGAGGCAATCCGCAGCCGCGAGAGGACGGGATCCCGCTCTGGCTGGGCGCAGCGAATGCGGTTGCTTTCTACGCTCCGCTCGCTCGCTCCTCCGACCCTTGGCGAAGCGGAATCGTCCCCCTCCGGCGAGCTTAATGGGCGCCCCCCCCAGATGTTGCGCCCGGTGCGGCCGGCCCCCCCTGCACCCCCCACGCTACGCCACTGCTTGGTGAGCTCAAGAAATTTATACGTCGTATAGCACTTATGCATAATCCGCTGTCATTAATGTCAAAGATTGAAGCCGAATTGCCATTGTCTCTGAAGAGGTTCATATAACAAAAATTGATTACAAGAAACTGTTAACGCTATTAAATTTGTAATAAAATGTGCTTTACAAATCACATGAAAGATGTATTATGCTTTTCTTTTGGTGGCCCTCTGTTTAAACTTGTTAGGTGTTAAACATAAACATACAATTTAATCAAAGCTCATGTGATATTATCCAATCAAGTTTTCCTGATGAGGTAAGGGGGGGCAGTTTTGCAAAAGGTGAGAAGAACTCACTAACTCTGATGGGATTAATTTGTGACATCAACAGCCTGTATAAAAGCATGTCCCTTACTGGGACAGTCACGTCTGCTGGCTTCTGTCATACCCATACCTTCAGAGCCATTTGATCTGCTAAGAAGAACCTTTTCAGAATGAATCCTGCTAATGCTTTTTGTACCCTATTATGATGTTTCCTCATGCGAGTTTGTGGATACGGAGACAGCTGTTGTGACATGGAAAACAGCCAAGAACCACCCCACCAGAAACACATGCACTAATGTATTCATTGCCAGCTTTACAACAGCTTATGCGTGGCTGGAATTATACAGGCTAAAGGACGGACTGGGCGATAGGTGCCTGTACCATGACACCGATTCATTCACTTTTATAAGTAGAGAGGGGGCGTGGACACCACCTTTGGGTGATTATTTAGGTCAACTGACAAGTGAGATTCCTCCAAACACTATGATAACAGAGTTTGTTGCGGCCGGTCCCAAAACGTATGCTTATGCTTTGTCCAACGGTGAAGCAGTGCTAAAGGTGAAGGGAATCATACTAAACTGCAGTAATAGCAATAAGGTTAATTTTGACAGCTTGAAAGATTTGGTAGATGATTATCGTCTGGTGCAGAGAGAGAAAAAGAGATTAGGGTAGAACAGTTGGGGATTGTTAGGGTTAAGAAACAGTGGACCCTAGAAACGAGAGTCCTCCATAAAACTCTAAAAGTAGTGTATAATAAAAGATTATTAAAGAGTGAAGATTACTGTATGGTGCCTTACGGCTATTAAGGATGGTGGAAAATATTGTACAATTTGTACACCCCTTCTCCTGTATTATAAGCGGTCCGTCCAATTCTGGCAAATCTTTTTTTATCAAAGAAATGTTAGAACATGGTGATGTCGTGTTGTCTCAATTGCCTCAAAATATTGTATGGTTTTATAGCTGTTGGCAACCTCTGTACAAAGAACTGCTTAATAATTTCCTTATATTAAGTTTATGGAGGGGCTTCCGTCTTCTTTTGAAGATGATGATTTGTTTCCACCAAATCAAATTACTCTAGCCATGATAGATGATCTCATGGCGTCGGCCAGTGAGATCAATCAAATAGAGAAGGCTTTTACACAGTACGTTCAATCACAGAAACCTGAGCATTATTCTCATACTACAAAACCTGTTTTTTCAAGGTAAGAAAATGAGAACAATAGCTCTGAATTCCAAATATTTGGTTTTATTCAGCAACCCCCGTGATCAGATGCAAATTGTCACACTGTCCAGGCAGATGTATCCCACTAACACAAAGTATTTTTTAGAAGTATTCCAAGATGCCACTTGCAAACCACATGTGTACCTTTTGGTAGATTTGGCATCCACCACTCCAGAATCCTACAGGTTGAGAACAGGCCTCTTCCCACCTGATTGGCCTGCTGTTTACACAATGAAAAAGAAGTGTAAAAACAGTAGCCCAGTTATCTTAGCACTAGTTCATTTAAGATGTCAGAGAGGGTACGTAGAAATTGGGGGCTTTTAAAAATCTTAGTAAAGGCCGGACCAAGACAGAGAAAAGCCATCTTATGCAATGCTAATAATGACCTGGTGGGGGCAATAGCAGAAATAGCTTTGAACACCCTAAAAGGAAACCTTCCTCTGAAACCTTCACAATTCCGGTCTCTAAAGAGAAAGAAAGGTGTCATTAAAAAGTTGAGTGACAGAATGGTCTCACTCAAAAAAAAAAAGAAGCAGGTCATACTTCAGTCAGGTGGTTTTATCGGTCCCTTACTAGGGGCAGCTATTCCGCTGTTGACTAGCCTGTTAGCTGGATAAACCATGGATCATGCCGAGAAAATGTATCTGGTATCGCATTATCAGATGGAGCAACTACAGGGCAGGCCCCCTACTATGGGGGCTACAGCCACTAACCGGTTGGATGCTGAGATGCGTGCCATTCTTCAGAGAGCTGATTTGTGTGAGGATGACAAGATTGAGCTCTACAGTTCTGCATTGCAGAGGTATCTAAGACTAACCAGGCAAAATGAGTCTGAAAAGGACAGACTGAATCTCATTTACCCACCAGAAGAACCTCGGCCACTTCCAACATTACCAGAACAGCTGCCACAGCCATTTCCGCAGGACACAGCGATGGCCGAGATCCTAAGCAGTGTGAGCACCCGTTACAGGAAAAGTGCAGAACTTTTGCTGAACAAAATGAAACAGCATCAGGACGTCTCAACCTGGGATGATTGCGGTACCTTTTTGTACAAAGGGGTCCCTATTCCTGGTACTAATATTTTAGACTTGGTGAAAGGAGCCTCACAGCACCGAGCCCCTACTGAGAAGCGGAAACCTAACGGCTGGGATGACTTTATGAATGCTATGGCTGAGGTGAATGTTCCAACCTCTGTGTTGGGGTCTACAGCTGTTAAAGAGCAAATAGAAAAGTTGAAAGATTCTCTGGTTGTTAAGGATGAAACTGCTACTAGCCCCGACTCTGTTATGACAGCCCCTTTTGGGGCTCAGAAGCCTCTGTTTACTAGTGCCCCTTCTAGCCCTTGGACATTAAACCCTAGAAGTAGGCTCATGTTTGGTGACTGGCTCAATTTGTAAAATGAATAAAAACACAGTGAAACAAGTAAAAACGTTTAAGTCTTTTTCTTTCTTTTTTTATTAAAGAGTTTTATAAAAGTTACAATATTATCCCATCCCCAACCCACCCCTAAACCTCCCTCCCCCTCCCCCACTTCCCAAAGCTGATTACAGGGTTACAAATATATAATAATCACAAACTAACTAACATTGATCAACTATCTAAATAACCAAATACATAATACACTTTAACCCGCCTATAACATGATTACAAACACTCTAAAAATATCCAACTTATAAAAAAATAAATTATAACAATCTAAAGTTTACTCATAAGCTAAATGGAACTTTTTAGTCCCATATTTTTTCTGAATATAATCTATCCATCTTCTCCAAACCGAAATGTATCTTTCTTGTGAATGATCCTTCAAGTAAGCAGAAATCTTAGCCATTTCTGCTAAATTTGACACTTTAAGCGTCCATTCCTCTATAGTAGGCAGGCAATCCTTCTTCCAATATTGCCCTACCAATAACCTTGCAGCTGTTATCAAATTCAACATCAAATTAATTTCTTTAGTATCACAATCTGTAATAACACCCAATAAAAATAATTGTGGAGTAAACTTTATCCTTCTCTTGAAAATCTTTTGGATGTTCCACCAAATTTTAATCCAAAAAACTTTTATATTTCTACAAGTCCACCAAATATGAAAGTAAGTAGCATCCAAACTATCACATCTCTAACATTTGGGCTGTAAGTTGGAATACATACAAGACAGCTTTTTAGGATCCAAATGCCATCTATAAAACATTTTATAAAAATTTTCTCTTAAGTTTTGGGCTTCAGTAAATTTTACATTTCTAACCCAAAATACCTCCCAAACATCCAATGGGACCGATTTTTGAATATTTTGAGCCCACTTTACCATGCAGTCTTTCACCAATTCCGTTTCCGAATCTAATTCTATTAAAGCATTATAAATTCTCTTTATATGTGCTCGAGTTTGATCTTTAATCTGTTTTACCAAATTTTCATCCATCAGTGTCAAACCAACCTTCTGATCTAACTTCCACCTAGCATGCAATTGGGCATACTGAAACCAAGATTGTACGATATTTTCTTGTTTTAACTCGGCTACCGACCTTAATTGCCAATCATTCCCTACCAGTCTAAGTAATTGCTTATAAGAAGTCATATCTAAATTCACACCCATAGATATACCCTCTATTGTGTGTCCAGGAATCCCCCAAATTGGTATTTTATAATTCAACTTATAATAATACTTTTTCCAAACACGCAATAAAGCACTTCTTAAAATATGAGATTTAAAAGCCTTGTCAACTTTTTTTTATCATAAATCAAATATGCATGCCACCCATATAATAAGTCCCATCCCTCAAGATAAAGTATACTTTTATTTGTTAAATTGAGCCAATCACTAACCAGCGTTAAAACCACTGCATCATAATATAGTTTCAGATTAAGTCCACCTTAAGTCCCCCTCTTTCCCGAGCGTCTTGTAAAATCTTAAGTTTAACTCTCGGTTTTTTCCCCGCCCAAATAAATTTATTAATACCCTTCTGCCAATCATCCAAATTAGCATCCTTTTTCAAAATAGGTATCATTTGAAACAAAAAGAGAAACTTTGGTAAAACATTCATTTTAACAGCTGCAATTTTTCCCAACAAAGATAATTGTAATTTTTTCCAATTATTTAAATCCTTTTGTACTTTTAACCATAACATCTCATAATTATTCTTATATAATTTCACATTAGAAGCTGTAATATATACTCCCAAATATTTAACCTTGTTCATTATTTCATAACCTGTCAATTTTACTAACATTTCCTTATCATTCATAGACATATTTTTAGATAATATTTTAGTCTTATTATTATTTACCTTAAAACCCTAAACTTTCCCATATTGAATTATGATTTCCATCAAATCTATAACCGATTGAATCGGTTGGGATAATGTAACAACCAAGTCATCCGCAAATGCTCTTAACCTATAGTCATTCTGCTTTATTTTTATTCCCTTTATTTTAGTTGATTCCTGAATTTTAATCAATAAAATCTCCAATGTTAAGACAAACAGTAATGGTGACAGGGGACACCCCTGCCTTGTACCTTTTTCAATTTTAAATGCATCTGTTAATCCCCTATTAATTATAATTTGAGCCAATTGTTGTTTACATATGGCCTTAATAGATTGCAAAAATTTATCCCCAAAATTCATCTTGTCCACAACTTTCAATAGAAATTGCCAATTCAACTGATCAAAAGCTTTTTCAGCATCCAAAAATATCAATGCCTCAGGGACTTGGTTATTCTTATCCAAATACTCAATTAAGTTAACTATTTGTCTTACATTATATTTCATATATCTTCCAGTTATAAATCCAGACTGGTCAGTATGAACCATTTGTTTCAAAACTAGCATTAATCTATTTGCCAATATTTTTGCAAAAATCTTATAATCTGTGTTTAAAAGCGATATAGGTCTATAATTCTTAGGCTGAGTAAGATCTTGATCCTCCTTTGGGATCAACAATATAAAAGCCCTTCTCCAGGATGGAGGCACCTCCCCTCCAGCCTGGATATTATTAAATAGTTCCTTTAAAGGTTCTACCATCTCTGCAAGTAAGGTTTTATAATAAATTGCTGTTAAGCCATCTGTACCAGGAGCCTTACCCACTTTTAACTGTTTAATTGCTAATATAATTTCCTCAGAAGTGATTAAACAATTCATCCCTTCCCGTTGTTCATATGAAAGCATAGGAATATGCGCTTCCTGTAAGTATTTATCTATATCTAAAGCTTGTATATTCTCGCTAGCATATAACTTTTCATAAAAATCTAAAAAACCCTTTTTAATCAAATTTTGTTGATATATTTCTTTACCCTTAAATTCTGTTTTCTCTATGGTACATGACTTCTGTTTTTTCCTACCAGGCTTGTTTGCGTTACAGAAAGTATTATGTTTCGGATATCGCAAATTAGTTGCAACCTGATCTGCCATTAACATATTAAATTGCTCTTTCAACAAATTTATTGAAATCCTTAATCGCTTATCTGATGGATTCAAAATAAAAGCTTTCTCCTTCAATTTAATCTCTTCTTCCAATTCTTTACGTTTTTGCATCTGCTTATGCCTATGACCATTATTCATATGAATCAATATCCCCCTCATATAAGCTTTGCTAGCATCCCAAACCATTTCAATCGGTGTTCCTTTATGCATGTTCAAAACAAAAAACTCTTTCAAATACATTTCAAATACATTTCTCTGAAAGTACATCATATCTAAATAAATTTTCATTCAATCTCTTCTTATCCCATCTTCCCTAAATAGCTCCATCCATACA
The DNA here is from genome assembly GCF_947247035.1 of Vipera ursinii. Classification (NCBI taxonomy): domain Eukaryota; kingdom Metazoa; phylum Chordata; class Lepidosauria; order Squamata; family Viperidae; genus Vipera; species Vipera ursinii. The sequence continues at coordinate 32,392,890 of NC_139515.1, forward strand.
GGACTATGATCCGACAATGTTCTAGGAAAAATCTTGACATTCTTAACTCTGGAAATAAGATCACCAGTAATAAAAAAATCAATTCTAGAAAACGATTGATGCCTGTCTGAGAAAAAAGTAAAATCTCTGTCCTCCAAATTTCGCTCCCGCCAAATATCTCTTAATTCCAAGTCATCTTTCAAGTCAAAAAACCCTTTAGGTAATCTAGAATAGTTAGGAGAATTTTTAAAAGACCCCTTCTTGTCCTTGCTTGAATCCAAAACACCATTCCAATAACCCATCAAAATAAAAAGATTTATAATCCAATTGAGTTAATCTATCATGTAAAAACTTATAAAACTTTCTTTGCTGTTGATTAGGAGCATATAATCCAATAATGAGAATTTTCTTGCCTTGTAGCAATAGTTCAATAATAACATATCTTCCCTGTGGATCAGACTCAATTAATGTAGCAGATAAGTCTCTTCTTAGATAAATAACCACCCCACTCTTTTTATCTGGAGCAGATGCTATAAAATGTAGTCCCAACTGGGAATTAATCAAATACTTTTGATCTTTTGCACAAATATGAGTTTCTTGTAGGCAAACAATATCATTTTTATGTTGCTTCAGGTAGTGAAACACTTTCTTTTTTTGCGGTGAGTTTAAACCATTAACATTCCATGTCAAAAGCTTCATCACCATCCTCAGCGACCTGGAACCTCTGGAACACCACCTGAAGATCCGCAGTTGGTCTCTTCGGTCACGCCCCTCCCACCGGCTCCATAGTGACAGGGCCTTGTATCATAGGCCCAGAGTCCATCTTCTGTTTCAGTTGCTCCTTTTCTTTCCATTTGTGCGCAGCATGCATCATTCTCTGCTCTTTTGGATCACCCTTTAACAGCAAACTCTGTTCAGTAGATTCAGCCAATTGTGCCTCTCCAACAAACTGTGCTGATGCCCCTTCAACTTGTTGCTTATCTTCTTCCACTCTTTTGAGTAATGGAGATGGTGGTGAACCTGCTTTCAGGACATAGGTATAAAAATCTTTTGCCTTTACGATCGTATTAAGTCTATATTGTGTCCCTGCATAATTTACCACTATTCCAATAGGTATCTCCCATCTGAACTGAATTTGTCAATTTTTAAGCTCATCAGACAAAAAACCAAAATCCTTCCTTTTTCTCAACATTTTAGGAGGTATTTCTTTCAAAATTATAATATCTTGACCTGCAATTTGAAATCTCTGTTGATAGAAGGCCTGGATGATTGCATTTCGAAGTGACCTCTTAGAAAAATAGATTACCACATCTCTAGGTAAATTTTTAATTTTATTGAATTTATATACCGCCCTTTCCCGAAGGACTCAGGGCGGTTTACAGGGTATAATTTTAAAACATTAATACAAAAATTAAGACCAATTTAAAAAAGATTAAACTAAGTCACTGCAACATGTAAAACCCCAGTTAAAACCCCAATTAAAATTAAAACTCAGCCTGAGCCGGAAAGCTCGAAGAGCCAGGTCTTCAGGTCTCGGCGGAATGATCAAAGGTCGGGGGCAGTCCTAAGCTCCGCAGGCAGCTGGTTCCAGAGGGCAGGCGCCCCCACAGAGAAGGCCCCCCCCGGGTATCATGTGGGAGCGCACAGGACGAAGGGAGCTTGATGCCGGCAGCAGGTGTTCCCTCAAATATCCTGGACCCAAGGCATATAGGGCTTTATAGGTCATCACCAGCACCTTGAATCTCACCCGGAGGGCAACTGGAAGCCAATGCAGCTCACGGAGCAGAGGTGTTACATGGAAGTAAAGGGAAACTCCCATCACAACTCGCACAGCTGCATTTTGTACCAGTTGAAGCCTCCGAGTGGTCCTCAAGGGCAGCCCCATGTAGAGAGCATTGCAGTAGTCTAAATGGGAGGTCACGAGTGCATGAGTGACTGTGCGTAGGGCATCTTGGTCCAGATAGGGTCGTAACTGGCACACCAGGTGAACCTGGGCAAAAGCCCCCCTGGTCACGGCTCCTATATGATCATCAAAACTGAGCCGTGAATCCAGGAGGACACCCAAGTTGCGAGCCCTATCAACAGGGGGGGTAACACCTCACCCCCCATTGTTAACGATGGAATAACTTGGTCAACCCGAGATGCCGGTATGCACAGCCACTCAGTCTTGGCAGGATTGAAACGAAGCCTGTTTCTCCCCATACAAACCCGGACCGCCTCCAGGCAACGGGACATCACGGTGAGGGCATCACTGGGTTGGTTTGGGGTGGAGAAAAAAAGTTGGGTATCATCAGCGTACTGATGATACCCCACCCCAAAACCACAAATGATCTCGCCCAGCGGCTTCATATAGATGTTGAACAGGAGGGGCGAGAGAAGGTCACAGCGCTGGGGTGTTGCAGTTGGCGTTGGTGAAATGTGTACTTCTCAGCTTGCTGCTCTATAAACGTCGCTATGGAGCCAGGAAAGTCAGGGCTATCCGGCGGTCTTCCATAAGAATCAAAAAATTCTGCCATTAGAGTGGTATCATCTGCATATCTTAGGTTGTTGATATTTCTTCCGGCAATCTTAATTCCAACTTTTGATTCATCTAGCCCTGCCTTTCTCATGATGTGCTCTGCATATAAGTTCAATAGGCATGGTGACAGTACACAGCCTTGCCGGACTCCTTTCCCAATTTTGAACCAATCAGTGGTTCCGTGTCCAGTTCTCACTGTTGCTTCTTGGCCCACATATAGGTTTCTCAAGAGACAAATAAGATGGTCTGGTACGCCCATCTCTTTAAGAACTTGCCACAGTTCGTTATGATCCACACAATCAAGGCTTTAGCATAGTCAATGAAGCATAAGTAGATGTTTTTCTGGAACTCTCTAGCTTTCTCCATGATCCAGCGTATGTTGGCAATTTGATCTGTAGTTCCTCTGCCTCTTCGAAATCCTGCCTATACTTCTGGTAGTTCTCGATCCACATACTGTACTGCTGGAGTCTAGCTTGTAGGATTTTAAGCATAACTTTACAAGCATGAGAAATGAGTGCAATGGTGCAATAGTTTGAACATTCTTTGGCACTGCCTTTATTTGGAATTGGAAAGTAAACTGATCTTTTCCAATCCTGTGGTCACTGTTGAGTTTTCCAAATTTGCTGGCAAATTGAGTGTAGCACTTTTACTGTATCGTCTTTTAAGATTTTGAATAGCTCAGTACTGTACTCAATACTGTCACCTCCACTAGTTTTGTTGTTGCTCAGCTTTTCTAAGGCCCACTTCACTTCACATTCTAAGATGTCTGGCTCGAGGTCAGTGACCACCTCACTGTGATCAGGGACGTTAAGCTCATTCTTGTATAGTTCCTCTGTGTAATTTTGCCATCTCTTCTTAATCTCTTTTGCCTCTGTTAGGTCCCTGCCATTTTGGTCCTTTATCTTGCCCATTTTTGCATTAAACGTTCCCTTCATCTCTCCAATTTTCTTGAAAAGATCTGTGGTCCTCCCTATTCTATTGTTTTCTTCTATTTCTTTGCACTGTTCATTTACAAAGGCATTCTTGTTTCTTCTAGCTATTCTCTGGAATTCTGCATTCAGTTGGGCGTATCTTTCTTTTTCTCCCTTGCCTTTTGCTTCCCTCCTTTCCTCAGCTATTTGCAAAGCTTCCTCAGACAGCCATTTTGCTTTCTTGCATTTCTTTTTCTATGGGTTGGTTTTGGTTGCTACCTGTTGTACAATGTTGCGAACCTCTGTCCATAGTTCTTCTGGCACTCTGTCTATCAGATCTAATTCCTTAAATCTATTTGTCACCTCTACTGCATATTCAACAGGGATATGATTTAATTCATACCTGAGTGGCCTAGTGTTTTTCCCTACTTTCTTCAGATTAAGCCTAAACTTTGCAACAAGAAGCTCATGGTCTGAGCCACAGACAGCTCCTGGTCTTGTTTTTACTGACTGTATAGAGCTTCTCCATCTTTGGCTGCAGAGCATATAGTCAATCTGATTTCTGTGTTGACCGTCTGGTGATGTCCATGTGTAGAGCCGTCTCTTGGGTTGTTGGAAAAGAGTGTTTGCTATGACCATCGTATTCTCTTGACAAAACTCTATCAGCCTGTGCCCTGCTTCATTTTCTACTCCAAGGCCAAACTTGCCTGTTATTCTGGTTATCTTTTGGCTTCCTACTTTAGCATTCCAATCCCACATGATGATAAGGACATCATTTTTTGGTGTTAGTTCTATAAGGTGCTGTAGGGCTTCATAGAACCGGTCAATTTCATCCTCTTCAGCACTGGTGGTTGGGGCATAGACTTGGACTACTGTGATATTGAATGGTTTGTCTTGGATTCAAACTGAGATCATTCTGTCATTTTGGGGACTGTATCCCAGTATTGCTTTTCCTACTCTTTTATTGACTATGAAGGCTACTCCATTTCTTCTGAGGGATTCTTGCCCACAGTAGTATACCTGATGGTCATCTGAATTAAATTCACCCATTCCTGTCCATTTTAGTTCGCTGATACCTAAGATGTCGATGTTCAGTCTTGTCATCTCTTGTTTGACCACGTCCAGCTTTCCTTGATTCATGGATCTTACATTCCAGGTTCCTATGGAGAAAAAATCTTTACAGCATCGGACTTTCCTTTCACCAGACACATCCACAGCTGAACGTCCTTTCGGCTTTGGCCCAGTTGCAGTAATCCATGAAGGGGAGTGTGTCCATACTCACATATAATCAAAGAGCAAATAATCAAAGATGTAAACATTTAATCTATACACAACTCTTTCCCCCCTTGTCTCCAGTTCTTTGATGATGAATATCTCATCTATAAAGGTTTGCTGATAGCCCTTTTCAAACTTACCCCTCAGTCTGGATACTCTGAAATGATCCCCCACCTTAAGACATTTTTTCTTTCTTTTACTTTTTAAAACTACCCCATAAAGCCTCATCCACACATCCCTTTCGTTAGACAAATTTACGGTATTAGGAGCAGTCCCGATGCTACGATGGTAAGTGCTTTTGTACGCCTGAAGAGTATCTGCCAAAATGTCTAATACCGATGTGTATTTCTAGCTGTGAAATATCTCCAGAGTTTGTTTTTTAGGGTTCTATTAAACCTCTCTATAATGGCTGCTTTAGTTTCACTATGAGTGACAAAATGATGAATGCCATAATGTGCTAAAAGTTTCTTCAGCGGGATATTCAAGAACTCTTTACCTGCATCTGTCTGTATTTTTCAGGGTGCGTGTCCTGTTTCAAAGATATTCTGGAAGGCAGCTGTAACTTCTCTCCCTGTTTTATCAGATAAAGGGAAGGCCCAGGCATATTTAGATAACACATTGATAACTGTTAAGATGTACTTTTTTCCATGGTTCTCCTTAGAAAACTTAGAGACATCTATGAGATCAACCTGCCATTGATGATCCAAGCCAGACACTACTGTTTTATTTCTAGGAAAATTAATTCTTGCAGGCTTATGAAGCGTATAAGCATCTTGCCCTGACAGTCTTGACTTGTTTCACGGTGAGGTTTTTATCATGTTTTCTAGCTTCCTGAAAAAGGCTATTTACCCCCCCCCCAATAACTACCTACACATCCTGGTGTATAATAAATACGGCTTACACTAGAAACTTTTCATGCATCATTATACTGAAAGAAAACTGACAAATGGTCAAGTGTTGACATTAACACAGTCTTTTATTGGTTATACAGAGTTCAGAGGGGGGCATGGCTCCACCATCAGAAAAATACCCCTCATCTCCACTATCAGATTCAGAAGATAAACCCCCATAACAGGCTATTTTACAATACGGTGACCCGCCTGCACTGTCCAATCCGTGTGCACAGTCACAAGCAAGCCAGTCTTTACACAAATTGCAGCTCTTTAACTCACAGGGCTGGTAGCGTGGTCTCTGGGATAGCTCAGAACCACAGTTATAGTCTAGATCAGAAAAATCTGCAGAAGCTTTGTGATCGCTGCGATTACCACAGGAATACAAAATCGGGGTGTCTTGAAGTGTTTGCTGTCTAGGTGTTATTAATTCGGAGTCTGCAAAATATAAAGCACATCCTGCTAGTGTGATATCAGCACCAGCAGCATTTACATTAACATAAATAAAAACATATTTTACTTACCATTGCAGGGAGATAATGTAGCATCATTCATCATTTCACAGGCTGTACGCTAAGTACTCTGCACCTCATAGTTAAAATTACAACACATCATGCTACAGCCGGGCAAAATGGGCCTGAATAAAAAAAAAATGTTCATCATAACCGCTGCAACAGATTTTGTCACATTCTTTTGGCTGGGGCCTTGTGTCAGCCCGTGTGATGCTCGCTTTTGCAGTTGTTTTAAAATCAGCTTTGGAACCAGAGGTTGCCATCTTCAAAAGACTGGTGGAATTAAATCGCTAGCTGTTCAGACCTGCCGGTACAATCTCCCCCCGCGTATGCTATGAGACGTCCTTGAGCCTTGCGCCTGTCCAGAATCACGGGGTATGACATGCCCAGGCATGTCCCAAACAAGGCCTAACAAGGCACAAACACGCATACCCGGATCCACAGCCCTAACATGCCCAAACAAGTCTACCTCCCACCTGGCTAGTTGCCTCTTGCGAGCATTTTAATTCTTGTTAATATTCCTTGTCTTTTTGCTGTAGGGGTGCAGAATAAATTTTATTAAGGCTGTGCTTTGCACGGTTACATGTACATGCAGATTTGAGGGCTCAATTGACAAAATATGTGACTTTAGATTTTTACAAAGGTAAAAAACAGCTGCAGGTTTTAAATGGTTTTTTCCCCCACCCTGCATTCAAGAAAATGATTTAAAAACCTCCTAGAAATAAATACCTTTTAGAAAAAGGGGGTTAAATGCAATGCCTGGCCCCCTTTTAGGGCCTCCTTTTTCCCCTGCTTTTGAGGCACTGATTTTTAAAACTCCACAAAAAGTAAAAGCATCATTAGGCTAGAATGATTAGAAATAAAAAGCATTTTTATTATTATTATTTCCCATCTCCCCAAAGTAGGGGTTGTATTCCAAATGCACAGGCCTCTATTAATTATTTACTTTATTTAGCTTATTCTGTTTGTTTTGAATGTTCATAGAATTAGTCTAGGGTTAAGCTAATCACGTACCCAGAGGGTTGCCTGCCTTGACATTGATGGGGTTAGGTTCAAGATGCCTTATCTGAAAATAGGGTGGCTAGGTTACTCTTGCTTATCCTGATGGGCTTAGGGCTACACGACACTTCCACTCACCTTATCTGAAAATAGGGCGGTTACCTCCGGATAGGGCCATGATCTGCTGACGTAATCAATACCACGTGGGTTTGTTTACTTTGATGACGTCACTGATCAAAAGTGCTGATAATTTTCATTAAAAAAAGGTTTACACTATAACTACTCATCTACACTTGCCCATCAACCCCTTTGCAGTGTAGGTATGTGTTGATGCCTATGTCCACTTACCGAGAAGTCCAAATCAAGCTTAACTTGACAAAAAAACGTATGTTCTTTCATGGTAACATTCTATCAAGGAACTTTGAACAAGGAAAAAACCATAACATGAAGAATGTTAAAATCATTTCCTCTCTCTTTCTCTTTCTTCTTAAATAAATAGACAGTAAATAATTTAAAAAAATATTTTATGATATGAAAGAAGTGTTATCTTGTGTTATATATTAACAAAATTTGATAAACAACAGGAAACATAGTATCTAAGTAAATATTAAACTTGTTATAGTATAAAAAGAAGTGGCTTTCAAAATGCTTCAAAACATTTTGCTTTAAAAAGCTTTTTTTAAAAAGATTTCAAATATACTTTTTAAATAATATTTATCGTATGGCTTCATCTCGGGGGCACAAGTATGGATGACCAGTGGCAGTCAACTTATAAATAAAGCCTCTTATTTGTTGCTGGTGCTTCTTGAACAATATGAGTTGAATGAACTAAAAACACAATTGTTAAGACAGTCAGTGCAGGAGCTATAACTGGATATGTGCCATCAAGTTTGTTTTGCCTCTTCTCCAGGATGATTTGTTCCCAATCTTGCCCTTAGGTCGTCCAACAGCTCACCCAGCATCATTGTAATTGAGTCCATTTACCTTGCTGCTGGCGGCTTTCTGTTTCCTTCGACTTCTCTATGGACTTCTCCAGGGAGCTGGGTGTTCACATAATGTGTGCAGAATAGAATATTTTAATTCTGTACATTTATGTCTCAAGGGAAAATTCTGGATTGATTTATTCAATGATGATTTTGTTTTCTTGTTCTTCATAGAATATCACAATGTCACAGGAAAATCATTGCCAGTGCAAGTACAGACACATCATGGCATCTAAAATTTTAAAATTATGTTCATCTTCTTCCAATCCAGCCTCTCCCAGTGTATATTCAGCATAGATTGAATAGGAAAGGAGACAATACCGTATTTTCTGGTGTCTAAGACAACTGGGCATATAAGACAACCCCCGACTTTTGAGAAGATTTTCATGGGTTAAAAAGTAGTTTTCCCTATGTGGTGCTCCTCAGGTGCCTTAGAGTGAACAATGCTCAAAATTGTTCTGGCTGAGAATTTTAATTTTCACACATCTGGAGAATGCCAAGCTAGGGAAAGACTGATTTAACCAAAATATTTTGATTCTCAGCATCTTAGGCAAAAAGAGACAATGCTGCTTTTATCTTAGCTGTTTGGATATACAGAGTCTTGATGTTTAACATTCATTGTTTGCTTCTGATCTTTCTAAATAAACCCAGCCTATTTTTATTTGTGCACAGCTTAGCAAGCCATTAAACTGTGACTTTATTTTTATTTTATAAATGTCCTCAGTAGCAGAATCTTGTAGATATGTTCAGCTCTCTCCAGTTGACTGACATATAAAAAAGATGCATTTCTAGTATGTTGTGAGCTTTAGCACACTTGTAGTTATGAGGCAATGTAGGAATACAGTACTATTGACTTGACTGGCTCATGTAGATTTTATTTGCATATTTGTAACACTCACACTTATTAATGATAACACTCTTTGGTAGTCCCAAAGGTGCTTTTTCCAAAAGGCAACTGGCCTTTCTTGGTTTTTTTTTTCCTTTGAAAATGTTTTCACTTCTCATCCAAGCAAGCTTCTTTAGTTGAACTAAGAAGCTTCTTGGATGAGAAGCAAAACATTTGCACAGAAAAAAAAAACACCAAGAAAGTTCAGTTGCCTTTTGGAAAAAAACACAACCATGACCTGCATGACTGAGAATCTCCACGGGCATTCTCTTGGTATGATTGTGCCTGTCTAGACAAAGTGAACAAACTGCTTCTGCCAGACATAAGTAGGAAGTCAGGGCTGCTTCTCAATTAGATGAAGGTTTATCAAGAGCTTTTGGCCTCGAGATCAGCTTTGCTCTGCCTCGCCTAAACCTCGTCTCCTCTCACCTTGGCGCCCCCTTCTACTTCAGCCACATGCGCTGGCTGTTTCGGCCAGGAGCGACGAGCATTGTGTCCCAACACTTCAGGAAGGCACCAGGTCTGAAAGAAGGCAGTTCTTTCCATAGGTTAGTTAATGAACAGGGCGGCGGAGGAGTGGGGGGGGAAGAAACGGGCTCAGCCCTGCGCCGCAAGTTTAAGATTCACACGCACACCCTCCCCAAGGCCGCCTTCTACTTCAGGGTGGAGGGGCGACCCCGGGCTGCTGAAGCCCCAGCACCAGCTTTCCGCTGCGGTCTGCCTGTCACAATTCCCGAGCTGCGCCTTCCCGGGTGGATGTTGCTGTAGGTCTGCCGTGGCACCACACTCTGAAGTCAAACTCCCAGGGTCAGGTGAAGCTTAGCTTTGCACGAACATGTCAGGTCGGCCTCCGCCTGGCTTCCTGCGCTCCCTTGAGCTCTCGTGCTCATGGAGCGCCAGCGGCTCGGCACGGACTTAACTCCCGCTCCCTTCCAAAAAGAAAAAGGGCTGCTGCCCTAGGACGCCGGTAAGCTGGAGCCTCAGCCTCGGTTGGGCTGGTCGGTTTATTTATGAGGAGGCCGTCTTTCACCATTCTCGAGTGCTGGATTTGTCCGTTTCCACTAACGTCTTTGCTCCCGAGGATTGATTTACTATTTTCTGGCGTATAAGATGATTGGGCATATAAGACGACCCACAACTTTTGAGAAGATTTTCTTGGGTTAAAAAGTCATCTTATACGCCAGAAAATACGGTAAATAGAGACTTGTCTCACTTCTTTGCTGATTTGGACCCAAGCTATTTGCCATATTTCATCTGCACTGGGCTTCATGTGCTATGTATCAGTTTCAGAGGTGAACAATAAAATGTTCTAGGTTCTCATTTTCCAAAGGATATTTCACAGCTTAAAAACATATTGATGGATGATAAATAATGGAAAGCCAGGGTTTTCCAGGGAGCAGCAGCCATTGGGAAGGAATTATTTGCTACGTAGGCTACAGAAGTGCAAGAACCAAGTCCTTTCTTTTATATTACACTTTCCATTATCTTATTAAATCAAGGCAATCTGGTCAATTCTCATGTTTCAAAATCTGACTGATTGATGAGCTCATTCAATAAAGAAAAAAGTGGCCCCAGAAGCTGGAATTCCTGTTTCGTTTGTAGCCAAACTAGGACTAGATAACAGAAGCTGCACCTAGAAATCAGAGAATGATTCCACAGCAGATTAGTTAGGTCAATTAGGGTTGATTAGATCATTTCCCTGATCATGTCTCTTCAAGCTTTTTTCTCCACACACTTAAGAGTGTCCAAGTGGAAGGTCCTGACTAGGGATAAGATGGAAACACCAGTTTGACAATAGAACACCTAAATCCATTTTTGCCTTCCCTGTGCTTCTAATCTATATCTATGTACAGGTAGTCCCCAAGGTATGAGCCTAATAGACCCTGCCCATTAGACTCGTAATTCAAAAATTTCATCAAATGAATCAGACTCAATATTACAACATTTAAAATCACACTCATTAGTTGAATCAAATGGGTCTTTAAATGAACGGAGATCTGACTTACTATTTTCTCATATGGCTGCCTGAACTAAAACATTTTTTCCACCACTGCTGCTGGCTGTTTCCAGCCACCAGTCAGCTGTTTCTGGTTTCAAGAACTACAGTAAATTACCTCCCAAGCAGGCAGTCTGCTTTTTTTTAAAAAAATGTTTGTTGTTAGGCAGCTCAAGCTTCTTCAGAGTGTGGTGGAGAACTCTCCAACTGCAGTTGCCACTAAAGTAATTAGCTTTATCTTAAGTGTCTCCAGGAGTTTACAGAACTCCCCAATTGCTTTAAAAAAAAACATACTTGCCATCCATTAGCTTAAGTCAGTGGTGGGATTCAGCCAGTTCAGCAGAACTGGTAGCTAGATTTTTGTTGCCCAGGCCCAGAATGGACTTCCGAAAGCGGCATCCACACAGAGAACAGGTTGTTCACATATTTGAATCCCACCACTGGCTTAAGTGTCTCCAGCCAGGCATGCAGAAGGAGATGTGGGTAGAGTTTATAGAACTGTCAGCTTGCAACAGTAACTGAGATGGAAGGGACATTGAGGTCATCTAGTCTAATTGACTGCTCTCACAAGAGAGTACTGTATTGTATTTCTGATAAATCCCTATCCAGTCTCTTCTTAAAAGTTTCCAGTGAGGGAATACCCACAACTTCTGGAGGCAATTTAAATTTAAAACCTTTAAAAAAAAACAAAAAAAAACACTGGCCCTGATCAGCACAAGCCTCTCCAGGCAAAATCCAAATTGGAATGAAGAGGATTTCCTTCCAGTAAGGGGTCAGCAGAATAACTGGTGGGTCTGTGCTAGGAAGATGAAACAGCAGCAACCACATGCTATAAGTTTCAGGCAAATGCAAACAAACAATCTTGCAAAGTACTGTACTTACAAACACAATAAAAAACAGAGCAGTTCCCAAAGTGATTACAACCAATACAGTACAGTACTATAGAGTAACAAAGAAGAATATTTTAAAATACTTACAGAAGTAATTCTAGCTCTGTAGTCCTCAAGCCCAACAAGCAGCAGATCTTCCATGCAGCTCCGGGAAAACAAAAACAAATGGTTGGTGCCGACTGCAAAAATCACCAGATCTTGTTTGGCCATGTGACCAGGCAAACCCCCCCCAGCTTCTTGTAGGCCTAAACTGGCCCAGAAAAGTCACAGAGCTAAAATGGCCACCGCAGCAGCCCAAACTGAATCCAAGTTACATGGCTACAATTTTGGTCACAATTTTGAATTTCTAATGTATGTACCCTTTCTGAATAAGCTCGTTTTTGTGAAAACTCGCTAAATAAATGCTCATATCTGAGGGATTACCTGTATCTGTATCTCCATCTCTATATCTATATCATCCATCTGTCTATCTAATCTGCACATACATATTTATGAAGAATAGAAGAGTATTATCAATAATTGTTGAACTATGGTACTAGAGAAGATTCCTGCGAGTCCCTTGGACTGCAAGGTGATCAAACTGGTCAGTCCTAGAGGAGATCAACCCTGACTGCTCTTTAGAAGGCCAGATTCTGAAGTTGAAACTCAAATACTTTGGCCACCTAATGAGAAGGAAGGACTCACTGGAGAAGAGCCTAATGCTGGGAAAGGTTGTGGGCAAGAGAAGAAGTGGACAACAGAGAATGAGGTGGCTGGATGGAGTCACTGAAGCAGTAGGCGTGTTCCTAAATGGACTCCAGAAGATGGTAGAGGACAGGAATCTATCCCACTAATAAATTGTATGGATAGATTGGTGAAGTCAATCAGTTGTCTTCTTTAAGAATGAGTTGAATTGAAGCAAGAATAAAGAATAAGAATAAAAATATAATGCAACATGTTTATTATTGGGATATAATAATATCCAGGTGGCTAGAAAGGCCCAACAGAGGCTTCACTTTCTTAGGGTCTTGCGGAAGAACAGGGTAGAACAATGGCTAATGACCCTCTTTTACCGGTCTACTATAGAGAGCGTCCTCTCGTATGGTATTGTGGTTTGGTATGCTGGTCTGACAGCCGCGGACAGGAAAGTATTACAGAGGGTAGTGAGCACAGCACAAGACATTGTGGGCTGTTCCCTGACACCACTGGATGACATCAGAGATGACTCACACCCTGGACGGTATCTCTTTACTCTCCTACAATCCGGTAGGAGATATAGGAATATAGCCAGCCATACCAACAGGCTGAAAAATAGCTTTTATCCGTGGGCTGTTAGGCTTTTAAATGGGACATAATCTCTGTGTACCTATGCAGAATTGACTTGGGAGGCCAGTGTGTTGTGTAGTTGGTTCACATGGTGTGGTAGGATGGAGGGTTTGTTGTCACTGTGTGTTGGGGGGAGAGAGCACGGGGGAGAGGCTCAGCTAATCTCAATGTACACACGTTGTACTTTGACAATAACGATTTATTATTATTCTATTGCTGACAATTAAAACTCCATTTACATTATAGCAACAGAAATAATGACTAATGCAAACAGAAACATAGCTAAGATGAAGCCTAAGAATCAGATGAATGAGGGCTCTCTGGGAAAATACTATACCATCAACTTTGTATTCTACCACCTATAGCTGGTGCCACAACAGAGCACTTAAATAAATAATGACCATTATTTTTTTTTACACTTACTACAATTGCGGCATCCCCATGGTCACATAATCAAAATTCAGATGCTTAGCAACTGACTCATGATAATTGTGGTGTCCCAGGGTCATGTGAACCCCTTTTGCCACAAGCAAAGTCAATGGGGAAATCAGATTCACTTAACAACTGTGTTATTAACTTAACAACTGCAGTGATTCACTTAACAACTGTGACAAGAAAGATTGTAAAACAGAGCAAAATTAACATTTGTTGTCTCAGCCTCAAAATTTTTTGTCTCAATTGTGCCTGTAAGTCGAGGACTACCTGTATTTAAACTACCCTAGGTGAACCATACTGACCCAAAACAGATAAGAAAAGACCACTCAGCTCATTGCTACTCTGGAAAGCTATAAGTACAAGTTTCAAAATGTGCATCTCCTACTATATGTAGATATATTTTTGTTCTAAAAAGGAAATAGTTCACCTGCTGATCCGACTTTCATTTCAATAAATATTGCAATTAGGAACTCTGAGACGCATGGGAAAAGTTCAGCTACCTAATAACTACTTGCCAGGGATCACCAACCTTTCTGGGTTGGTGGCCTGGTGAGAAAGGGAGGGGCAGGCACCTTACACGCACATGTGCAAAGGTGAATGTGGCCACACGTGTGCATGCATGCACAAACAGGCCACAAGCATGTGCACCACACAAACAGGGCTGTGAGCATGCACGCAAGGGTCTCAGCAATGCCGGTGTCTGTATGAGGTTTGTGGCGCTGCCACCAGGCTCACAGTGATGCTACCACCAGTGCAAGGAACACACCACCACCCTCATGTGAGGCTCGTGCTATGGCCTGCTTGCTGTTTGTACCGCCTGTACAAGGTTTGTGGCACCTGTGCAACACTCGTGGCAACGGTGGCACAAGGGGGGGTGAGCACACACACACACACATGCAGTGCCTAGCTACTCACCCGGCCCAATGGCACAGCCCATAGGTTGGGGACCTTTGCACTAGAGCATCAAAAAGTCTAGAAGAAAGAAGTGACTACAGTATATGATTCAGCCTACTACCATGATGTAAATGTCACAAATCTAGAATTTTTCTTGAATCAGGGCCTAGAAATTTCAGCTACATTTCCAGAAAATGAATTACTGATCTCAAAGTTTTCAAATGGTGCCTTTTCACTGAATGGCAATTGTTGGATGGGCCCTGTCCAATATATCCTACATAGCATCTTAATTAGTCAAAGCCTCTGCAATTTCAGACAAAACAATGGGCCCAATAGTATACAATAATTATCACTGTGGAGTATGAATTAATTATATTTGTCCTCTCAGTCTGTTTGCTTTGCAAAAGATTTTCTCCTAAATAGTGAAAATCAATCATTTTATGAATACAGCCCAAAATGAGGCTGCTTATGTCACTGCTACCTAAAGACCGCAATGAAGGTGGAGGAGAACAAAAATTGCCCTCCTGCTCTTCTGCAATAGGCTGTTTTTTGGGGGGGGACAAATGTCCATCCAATAATTCCACAGAAATTTAATTACAGTGTTCTACAATTACAGCATAATTGTTTCTGGGTGGGTTGGTACATGCATTTGTTGCCATTTGTCCTTTCAGAATTTCACCCACATGCTTATTGTAGTGTTTATACATCTCACTATACCTCTTATTAATTTTTTCCTGCTTTCCACTTTCTAGATAATAGAATATTTTATATTTCCATTTATAAGACCGTCATGCCTTATTTTCTCTGTTTCTCCTGCCTGTAATTCTGGCTCAGTTTCCCAGTCTCCAATTCACCTTTAAAAACTTTTGGAAGTGGACTCATGCTGGTTTGACATAATACAATTAACAAATGTATGTGTCCCAGGATAATGTTGCAGGATCCAATGGTCACCAGGACTAGAGATTTAGTTTTCTGAGCTTTTAGACTTGTGCTGGAGCTCTCCTGAGGATGGGCTCCAGCATGAGTCCACAAGCTCGGAAGACTATAAACCTCTGATCCCGGCAACCAACCCAGATTAGATCCTGTAATTTAATTAATGCATATGTTCATCTGAATGTCCAGAAAAATAGCAAAAAAAACCACAAAGAGCCTTCTGACATCTTAGTCAATAATAAGTTTATCACAGCATAAAATTTCATGGATTTTAATCAACTTCATCAGAAGCCAAGGCACCCTTATTTTTTAAAAACAAACAAACATGGTTACCTCTTCTGGAAGAAAAATAAGTAGCTAGTGATTTTTCATTGAAAATAACTTGGAAGAAAATCCTGAAAATATTATTACTCCTGTCTATATAGAAGAAACCCCTTCATGGATTACTTCCTTGTCGTGGCGAAGGGGCTTGCATAATTCAATGAAGCTATGAGCTATGCCGTGCAGGGAAAGGTCATAACAGAGAGTTCTGACAAAACGTGATCCACTGGAGAAGGAAATGGCAACCCACTCCAGTATCTTTGCCATGAAAACCCTATGGACAGTTCCAAAAGGCAAAACGATATGACGCTGGAAGATGAGCCCCTCAGGTCGGAAGGCGTCCAATATGCTACTGGGGAAGAGCAGAGGGCTAGTACTAGTAGCGCCAGAAAGAATGAAGCGACTGGGCCAAAGCCGAAAGGACGCTCAGTTGTGGATGTGTCTGGTGGTGAAAGGAAAGTCTGATGCTGTAAAGATTTTTTTCTCCATAGGAACCTGGAATGTAAGATCCATGAATCAAGGAAAGCTGGACGTGGTCAAACAAGAGATGACAAGACTAAACATCGACATCTTAGGTATCAGCGAACTAAAATGGACAGGAATGGGTGAATTTAATTCAGATGACCATCAGATATACTACTGTGGGCAAGAATCCCTCAGAAGAAATGGAGTAGCCTTCATAGTCAATAAAAGAGTAGGAAAAGCAATACTGGGATACAATCCTCAAAATGACAGAATGATCTCAGTTCGAATCCAAGGCAAACCATTCAATATCACAGTAGTCCAAGTCTATGCCCCAACCACCAGTGCTGAAGAGGATGAAATTGACCGGTTCTATGAAGCCCTACAGCACCTTATAGAACTAACACCAAAAAATGATGTCCATATCATCATGGGGGATTGGAATGCTAAAGTAGGAAGCCAAAAGATAACCGGAATAACAGGCAAGTTTGGCCTTGGAGTACAAAATGAAGCAGGGCACAGGTTGATAGAATTTTGTCAAGAGAATACGATGGTCATAGCAAACACTCTTTTCCAACAACCCAAGAGACGGCTTTACACATGGACATCACCAGACGGTCAACACAGAAATCAGATTGACTATATGCTCTGCAGCCAAAGATGGAGAAGCTCTATACAGTCAGTAAAAACAAGACCAGGAGCTGACTGTGGCTCAGACCATGAGCTTCTTGTTGCAAAGTTTAGGCTTAAATTAAAGAAAGTAGGGAAAAGCGCTAGGCCAGTCAGGTATGAATTAAATCATATCCCTGTTCAATATACAGTAGAGGTGACAAATAGATTTAAGGAATTAGATCTGATAGACAGGGTGCCTGCAGAACTATGGACAGAGGTTCGCAACATTGTACAACAGGTAGCAACCAAAACCATCCCAAAGAAAAAGAAATGCAAGAAAGCAAAATGGCTGTCTGAGGAAGCTTTGCAAATAGCTGAGGAAAGGAGGGAAGCGAAAGGCAAGGGAGAAAAAGAAAGATATGCCCAATTAAATGCAGAATTCCAAAGAATAGCTAGAAGAGATAAGAATGCCTTCTTAAATGAACAGTGCAAAGAAATAGAAGAAAACAATAGAATAGGGAGGACCACAGATCTTTTCAAGAAAATTGGAGAGATGAAGGGAACGTTTCATGCAAAAATGGGCATGATAAAGGACCAAAATGGCAGGGACCTAACAGAGGCAGAAGAGATTAAGAAGAGGTGGCAAAACTACACAGAAGAACTATACAAGAATGAGCTTAACATCCCTGATAATCACAATGAGGTGGTCACTGACCTCGAGCCAGACATCCTAGAATGTGAAGTGAAGTGGGCCTTAGAAAAGCTGAGCAACAACAAAGCTAGTGGAGGTGACAGTATACCAGCTGAGGTTTTCAAAATTTTAAAAGACGATGCAGTAAAAGTGCTACACTCAATTTGCCAGCAAATTTGGAAAACTCAACAGTGGCCACAGGATTGGAAAAGATCAGTTTACATTCCAATTCCAAAGAAAGGCAGTGCCAAAGAATGTTCAAACTATCGCACCATTGCACTCATTTCTCACGCTAGTAAAGTTATGCTTAAAATCCTACAAGCTAGACTCCAGCAGTATGTGGATCGAGAACTACCAGAAGTACAGGCAGGATTTCGAAGAGGCAGAGGAACTACAGATCAAATTGCTAACATACGCTGGATCATGGAGAAAGCTAGAGAGTTCCAGAAAAACATCTACTTCTGCTTCATTGAGTATGCTAAAGCCTTTGATTGTGTGGATCATAACTGGACAAGGAACCACTGATTGGTTCAAAATTGGGAAAGGAGTCCGGCAAGGCTGTACACTGTCGCCTTGCCTATTTAACTTATATGCAGAGCACATCATGAGAAAGGCAGGGCTAGATGAATCAAAAGTTGGAATTAAGATTGCCGGAAGAAACATCAACAACCTAAGATATGCAGATGATACCACTCTAATGGCAGAAAGTGAAGAGGAACTAAAGAGCCTCTTGTTGCGAGTGAAGAAGGAGAGTGCAAAACTTGGGTTGAAACTAAACATTAAGAAAACCAAGATCATGGCATCCGGCCCTCTCAATTCCTGGCAAATAGATGGGGAAGAAATGGAGGTAGTGACAGGTTTTATTTTCCTGGGCTCCAAGATCACTGCAGATGGGGAATGCAGCCAAGAAATTAAAAGACGCTTGCTCCTTGGGAGGAAAGCCATGGCAAATCTAGACAGCACACTAAAAAGCAGAGACATCACCCTGTCAACAAAAGTGTGTATAGTCAAGGCTATGGTCTTCCCAGTTGCAATGTATGGCAGTGAAAGTTGGACCATAAGAAAGGATGCGCGCCAAAGAATTGAGGCCTTTGAACTCTGGTGCTGGAGAAGACTCCTGCGAGTCCCTTGGACTGCAAGGCGATCAAATCGGTCAGTCCTAGAGGAAATCAACCCTGACTGCTCTTTAGAAGGACAGATCCTGAAGCTAAAACTCAAATACTTTGGCCGCCTAATGAGAAGGAAGGACTCACTGGAGAAGAGCCTAATGCTGGGAAAGATTGAGGGCACTAGAAGAAGGGGACGACAGAGAATGAGGTGGCTGGATGGAGTCACTGAAGCAGTAGGCGTGAGCTTAAATGGACTCCAGAAGATGGTAGAGGACAGGAAGGCCTGGAGGAACGTTGTCCATAGGGTCGCGATGGGTCGGACACGACTTCGCAACTAACAACAAAATATAGAAGAAGGGACGCAGTGGCTCAGTGGGTTAGGACGCTGAGCTTGTCGATCAGATGGTCGGCAGTTTGGCGGGTTGAATCCTGAGTGCCGCATAACAAAGTGAGCGCCTGTTACTTGTCCCAGCTTCTGCCAACCTAGCAGTTCAAAAGCACGTAAAAATGCAAGTACCGTATTTTCCGGCGTATAAGACGACTTTTTAAACCCATGAAAATCACCTCAAAAGTTGGGGGGTCGTCTTATACGCCCAGTCGCCTTATACGCCGGAAAATCAGCGTGTGGCGTCTGGCAGGAGCCGGCAGGGCAGTCCTGCGCACGCGCGCACTCCCCGGCTGCTCCTTAGCAGCTGGGGAGTGCGCGCGTGTGCAGGACTGCCCTGCCGGCTCCCGCCCCAGGCTTTTCCCTCTTGAGGCAGCATCGCTCCCTGGCTCCTAAGGAGTCCTCGGGGATGCTGCCTCAACTGTCCTGCTTTGCCCCCATTCGTCCTCCTTTCCAATTCTCCAAATCCTCCTTTGCTTCATGAATTAAGGCTAAGCAACGTGGAAGGGAAGCGGTATTAATTACACATTAAGGCACCCGGAGTGATGCTCGTCTCTGCCTCATTTTATTTCAACAATCTGTTTGGGGGGGAGGGGTAAGTATTGAAAGGTCATCCCATTCACCAATGGTTTATTTGGACACGAATCTGCATATAAACATAAACCCACCTTATCCTACAGCAGTTACAAGCACCCAAAGGAGGAATTCAACAACGATTATAGAGATCTCTCCAAGAGGGAAGAGAGCAACATTAACCACTCCCTCCCTCTCCCCTCAGACGCGCGGCTAGTCTTCCCCCGCTAGCAAAGAAAGCGCTCCTGCTCAAGTAAGCCCGCCGGCAGTTGGAAAGGGAAGAGTCAGAGGGGCGTCGAAGGCAAACACGCGTGCAGGCTCTGATTGGTGACTTCTCGCGCAGGCACCCGAAGGCAGGAGCCAAGTAGGCCGCGGGGCTTTTTGTCAAGGAAACGCCTGTTTACAGTTGTTGCATCCTTCTCTGCTTCCACCGCAACCACCTTCTTTTCTCTCCCCTTAGAAGACTTGCACGTTTTCGCTGTCCACGTCTAGTTCCAGGCAGGCAAAGAGTCATGCCTGTACGCTGGAAGGTGAGAGGGCGCTGCCATCGTGTCCTCGGCGAGAGGCTCTCCCCTCTTTTCCTAAGAAGCTTTAAGCTCTAGACAAATGCTTGGCTTCCATTCTTTATCTCTCCTCTCCTCTCCTCCCCCCCGCGCATACTTGGTATTGGCCGTTGTATTATGGTCGTTTCAAGAGAAGCGCCCATTGTTGCCGCTTCGGGGGTTTGTTCTGTCTTCATCAGGAAATAATTCGGGTCGGCAGCTGCTGGTTGTCTCGCAAACCCTCGCAGGATTTCCCTGCCGGCTCCCGTCCGACGCTCTTCCCTCTTGAGGCAGCATCCCCGAGGACTCCTTAAGAGCCAGGCAGCGATGCTGCCTCAAGAGGGAAGAGCGTCTGGTGGGAGCCGGCAGGGCAGTCCTGCACACGCGCGCACTCCCCAGCTGCTAAGGAGCAGCCGGGGAGTGCGCGCGTGTGCAGGACTGCCCTGCCGGCTCCCGCCAGCCTGCCCTGCGATTTTCCGGCTTATAAGACTGAAAATCATCTCAAAAGTTGGGGGGTCTTCTTATATGCCCCGTCGTCTTATACGCCGGAAAATACGGTAGAAAAATAGGAACCATTATGGTGGGAAAGTAACAGCGTTCCGTGTGCCTTTGGCGTCTAGTCATGCTGGCCACATGACCATGGAGACGTCCTTGGACAAGCGCTGGCTCTTCGGCTTTGAAACGGAGATGAGCACCAGCCCCTAGAGTTGGAAATGACTAGCATGCATTGCGGGGGAACCTTTACCTTTATATAGAAGAAACTACAGCCCGTATTTGGAGAAACTACAAAAAGAAATACCTTTTTTAGGAATCAAATGTGCTCTAGAGAAAAATAGCCTCAGTCAAAGAAGAAGGTGACATAAAGGCTTTATCTGGAAATATTGCTTTGAAGATATGTGGAGAACACCTAGCTGTGATGAAGGCAGTGAAAAAATGGGAAACAGTGAAAAAGCCATGAGTCAACACTTCAAAGGAAGGGAAGTTGAATAAAACAACAGCAGATATACTATTGGAATATATGTTTGGGATGCTTATATCTACCCAGGCAACTTGGGAAATAAGAGGCTTGGTGTGATTATACTCTATACTCTAAAGCAGGGGTCCCCAATCCCTGGTCCCTGGACTGGGTATTGGTCTGTGATATGCCAGCAACCGGTAAGCGCAAACAAGTGAAGCTTCATCCGCGGGATGCAAGAAACATGCAAAACCACCTCCCTTCCAGTCTACCAAAAAACCTTTCTTCACAGAACTGGTCCCTGGTGCCCAAACGGTTGGGGGGCACTGCTCTAAATTAGAGTAACAGAAGTCCAGACTACATTACTGTGGTTTAAAAAAAGTGGAAATGGAAAACTATTATTTTCTTGATGAGCAAAATACTTAATACTTGGCTGGTGATAATCCCTTCTTGTGTTGAACAAATTGGAAATGATACAATAAGCAGCTATAAAAGATCCCTTACTATAATTCCATTTTACAATAATTTTGTTACACTACAAAACATAACAGTATTAAAGGATCAACATAACATCAACATTGTTAAGTATAGAAGGCTATGATAAAGCCAGATTGCAAAGTTTATTTAATTAAAACATTTATATAGCTGCCCATCTTCTAACCAATTCTGGGCAGCTCCTAATAAAAAGTTAAAACAACATATAAAACCATATTAAACTATAAAACTAAAGAGATTAAGACATTAAACAGTAAAGGCCTGGTGCCAAGTCAATTTCTAATGTGCAATTATCCAATCTTATTTCAGCATTTGGAGGAAAAGCCATGTCTTCAAAGCTTTGAGAAAGGTTGCCTGCCAAAGTTCATGGGGCAGAGTATTCCATAGGGCAGGAGCTGCAATAAAAAAGGAACACTTCCTAGCTCCCATCAGATGGAAATATTTGACCTGGTAGGACAGGTAAATGTCCTTTGGGATAGAAGGTCCTACAAGTAAGATGGCTCACTGATATTGTGCTTTAAAGGTGATGATCACCACCTTGAATTGCATCCAGAAAGAAACTAGAAGTCAATGCAGTTTGCAGAACAAAAGTGTTACATGGGCAAACCTAGAAGTACCTATTACTGTGTGTGCTGCTGCATTCTGGACCAGTTGAATTTTCTTTGGAAGCAGCCAACCTTCCCTGCTCAGAAAATGAGTGGGTCCATAAATGTCACATCTCAACAAGGCAGACCTTAATATATATGTTTTAAAAACTATGTCCACTTTTTATCACACAATAAATAAACATGCCACCCATATAACAAATCACACCCTTCAATATTCAATAAACTCCTTTGTGTTAAATTAAACCAATCACTAATTGATGATAATGCTGCCGCCCCATAATATAATTTAAGATTGGGCACTTTGAGACCACCTCTTTAACGTACATCTTGCATTATCTTAAATTTAACTCTCGGTCTCTTCCCTGCCCAAATAAATTTATTAATACCTCTCTGCCATTCCTCCAAATTTGAATCTTTTTTAAGTATAGGTATCATTTGAAATAAAAATAAAAATTTAGGTAAAACATTCATTTTCACAGCTGCAATTCTTCCCAATAAAGACAGTTGTAATTTTCTCCAGCTATCATGCTCTTTTTGTATTTTTGACCATAAAAATTCATAATTATTCTTATATAGTTTGAAGTTATATTTGAAGCTATAGTTATATTTGAAGCTGAAAGATGTACCCCCAAATATTTAACCTTTTTAACTATTTCAAATCCCGTTAATTTTTCTAAGGCTACCTTTTGTTCTATGGTCATATTTTTAGACAATATCTTAGTTTTTTGTCTGTTTACCTTAAATCCAGAAACTTGTCCATATTGTAAAATTATTTCCATTAAGTCCAAAACTGATTGAATTGGTGACTTAACATAATAACCAAGTCATCTGCAAACACCCTCAATCTATAATCTTGATCTCTAATTTTAATTCCCTGTATTTTCTTTGAGTCACGTATTTTAATCAATAATATTTCCAATGTTAAAACAAACAACAGTGGTGATAGTGGACATCCCTGTCTTGTACCCTTTTCAATTTTACAAACTTTTGATAAGCTACTATTAATTATTATTTGTGCTGTTTGTTTTTTATATATAGCCCTAATAGGTTGTAAAAACGTATGCCCAAACTGCATCTTCTATAACACCTTAAATAAGAATTGCCAATCCAATTGATCAAAGGCTTTTTCAGCATCCAAAAAAATCAGCACTGCTGGGTCTTGGTTATTTCTTTCTAAATATTCTAATACATTTACAATGTGTCTCACATTATTTTTCATTTGCCTACCACTTATGAATCCTGTTTGATCAGTATAAATCATTTGTTGCATAACCTTCATCAATCTATTTGCTAAAAATTTTGCAAATATCTTGTAATCAGTATTTAACAACGATATAGGTCTATAATTTTTGGTTTGTGCAGGATCTTGATCTTCCTTTGGAATCAACATTATAAATGCTGTTTTCCATGATGGTGGTACCTCCCCTCCAGATTGAATTATTCTAAACAATTCTTTTAAAGGTTCCACCATCTCTAATTGTAAATTTTTATAATAAGTAGCAGTCAATCCATCTGTCCCAGGTGCCTGTCCTACTTTTAATTGTTTAGTTGCTAGAATAATTTCTTCAGTGGTTATCAATTGATTCATCTCTTCCCGTTGCTCTTGTGTGAGCGCCGGGATCTTCACTCCTTGCAAATAACTATCTATGTCTAAACCTTGACTTTTATCCCTTGCATACAGCTTAGAATAAAATTCAACAAAGGCCTTTTTAATGAGATTTTGCTGAAACACTTTTTTACCCCTATACTCTATCTTATCTATATGGCGAGATCTTTGTTTTTTCCTTAATAAATAAGCTAACCACCTACCAGGTTTTTTTGCATTATTAAAAATGTTATGTTTAACATATCTTAAATTAGTTGCCACCTGATCCGCCATTAGCATATCAAACTGACTTCTTAACAAATTAATTGATTCTTTTAGCCTCTTATCAGATGGATCCATAGTAAAAGCTTTCTCTTTCCTCTTTATTTCCTCCTCTATTTCTTTATGCTTAAGTTCCATTCTATGTCTATATTTATTATTCAGATATATCAAGACTCCTCTCATGTAAGCTTTACTTGCATCCCATACCATTTCAATAGAGGTGCCTTTGTGCATATTCATAATATACCCAAACCCCCCTCAAAGAAAACATGCAGACACCTAGCAAAGAAAACTACACTAAATACTCCTAAAAGAGTCACATCAACAAACACACCTGAGATAAACGAAAAAACACCCCAAACTGCACCACTCCAAAAATGGAAGGCAAGTGTTTATAATAGGAGATTCTAACCTCAAAGAAACAAAATTAGCCATCTGCAGACCGGACATACAATCCAGGGAGGTATATTATCTCCCTGGAGCAAAAATCAAAGATGTGGCTGAGAACCTAAGCAAAATAATTAGGCCCACAGATTACTACCCTCTCCTACTCCTTCATATTGGGACGAATGACGCAATAAAGAATCTGAGTACAATAGTGAGAGATTACATATAACTAGGTAATAAAATTTAAAAGCTAGGAGCACAAGCAGTGTTCTCATCTGTACTCCCAACGAAAGGCCAACACCCATTGAGGGGAAAAAGAATTCTAGAAATAAATTATTGGCTAAACGACAGGTGTCGCCAAGAAAACTTTGATTTCCTGGACCATGGACTGCATTTCCTACACGAAGGACTCTTGGCAAGGGAAGGGCTGCACCTCATGAAAACAGGGGAAAATGTACTCAGAAAAAGACTTGCCGAACTCATGAGAAGGACTTTAAACTAACATTGAGGGGGAAGGGGGAAGGGGGAAGATGGCGGCGGTCTGGGACTAAGCTTACAAGCTCCGTGATGGGCTTTCTATTTAAGCAGCTTAGGAAGCCTGGTATGGGGCTTACAACATCCTGGATTGGAGTATAACTACCAGACATTGTTCTGCGGTGTGGAGGTTTTTACCTCCTTGGAGTGGTTTGCGACGTTGGAGGGAGCTTCGGGCAGCTGAGGGCCCGTTTGTTGTTTTTGCTGCCATGGTCCAGCTGGCAGACACCGCAGACACCGCGTCTCACAGTGAGGAGGCTTCCCCCCTCCCTTTAGAGAGAGAAGGAGAGTTTGAGGGGTTTGAGGATGTTGGCGGCTAAATATCTACTCACCGCCTTTGGAGCATCTGCTGGGCGCCGTTTATTCGGTTCAAAGACTTCCCCCCCTCCCTTGGAGCTGCAAAGACAATGGGGGGATATGGCAGTTGGAAAACAATTCTGCTTCCTCAGAACAGCTGATCGGCACCATTTTTTCAGCGTGGTGCTTTCTCCCCCCCCATTGGAGCGATATTAGTGCTTCAGAGACCCCCCTCCTCCCTTCCCACTGTGTGCTGGCTGCAACCTGGAGAACAGGGATGGTCAAGGATCAACTTGGTGTCTGGAATATCTAATGGACGCCATTTTTCCCTTCCTTGTTCTTGGAATGCTAACTGTGGCCAGAAGAGTATGGTGGCTTGGAGACAGGCGTCCACAATTTTGCTCCTTAGACCGGACACCGCGTTTGAGACCTGGTGGCTTCCCCTTCCCTGGATTTATGTCCTTCGAATATCTTGGACACAGTTTTTATGCCCCTGTTCCAGTGACTCTCCTTAACAGTCAAGAGTGGTCCCGGGACTTGACTGCAGTGAGTGGGCAGTTGAACTGACCATCAATCCACCCCAATGATGTGAGAGATCAGTTAGGGTGGATTTATCCCGGCTGTTTATGACCAGTTTAGCCCAGATTGGCTTTTGTCTGTTGTGAGAGGACAGTCATGGTCCTTGTGCCTGTTGCCGGCTCAGGTGAGAGTAGAGCTGGCTTGGCTTAGCTTAAGGAACTTGAATCACTCTTTTGACCTAATAATATCAATGACATTAATTAACATCATTTCAATCTTTGACCATCAAGCTGCTTATGATAGCCCATGCGGACATTTTAGCATATGGTTTGTTTATATTACTCTAATGCGGACTTATATGCCCTCAGGAAGGCTCCTGCCTCTTGGATATGACCTGTCGCCCTTTGTTCTATCTCCCTTGAGGATGGGCCCAACTGTTGGGACCCTGAGAGGTGGTTTGGCATGGATAGGGGCTGTTGGTTGAAATGGATTAAGAAGCCCCTAATATATTTTTAGCTGGTTGTTTTAGGGGGTTGGGGAGGGGAGAGAAGGGCAGGGTTGGGAGGGATAAGGGGTTTTTATCAACTGGCGGTCAGTCCAGGCCAGAGATGGTTTCCGGCAAGACGGGGATGGGGTTGGGGTCTTCTGGTTCTCCTGGCAGTGGGGTGAGGTTTCAAATCCCCACAACAATTGGGAACGGCAGCAGGTGGTTACACGGAGGGCCATATCAATATCTGGGATCACGCCCCTGCTGTCTTCAAGCGGTGGCATGCTCCGACCCTCCGGTTGACACCCATCTATCCGGGAATGAGGGAGATCAGGCCCCTGAGCTCAGGATGATATATTTTAATGCCAGATCCGTTGTGAATAAAGCTCCCCTTGTCCAAGATTTGATTGAGGTGGAACACGTAGATCTGGCATGCATTACGATAACCTGGTTGGGCCCAGAGGGAGGTGTTCCTCTGACCAATCTCTGCCCCCCAGGTTTCTGTGTGCTGCATCGTCCGTGGGCTCAGGGTAGGGGCGGAGGCGTGGCGGGTTGTCAGAGTTGGCTCGGGAGTTCATGGCCTCCATGACAGCCATGGACCTGACCCAGATAATTCAGGGCCCAACTCATGGAGGGGGTCACACTCTTGACCTGGTTTTCCTATCTAGGCAGTGGTTTGGACTCTGGCTGGGCAGAGTGTGATGTGGAGGAAACGAACGGTCTTGAGAGTGTTATCTGGACTGAGTTCGATCCTGTGACCCCCCCCCCGATGAGGTGGACAGGATTATGAGGAGGCAGAGCTCTACCACCTGTTTATTGGACCTGTGCCCCTCCTGGCTATTTTATTCAGCTCGGGAAAAGACACGAGGCTGGTTCCAGGCAGTAATATCTGCTTCTTGGAGGGAGGGTATTTTCCCCACCTCCCTGAAGGAGGCAGTGGTGAGACCCCTTCTCAAGAAGCCTGCCCTGGATCCAGCGATTTTGAACAACTATCATCTGGTCTCCAACCTTCGCTTTTTGGCAAAGGTTGTTGAGAGTGTAGTAGCACATCAGCTCCCTCTGTCCCTGGACAAAATCGATTATCTTGACCCATGCCAATTGGGCTTCAGGCCCGGGTACAGCATGGGGACGACATTGGTGGCGCTGGTAAATGATCTCTGGCGGGCCTGGGACAGGGGTTGTTCCTCTGTCCTAGTCCTATTAGACCTCTCAGCGGCTTTTGATACCATCAACCATGGTATCTTGCTGCGACGACTCAGGGCACTGGGAGTCGGGGGCACTGTTTTACAGTGGTTCTCCTCCTACCTCCTGGGCCGTTCGCAGTCAGTGTTGACGGGAGGGCAGAGATCTGCCTTGAGGCCTCTCGTTTGTGGAGTTCCTCAGGGGTAGGTTCTCTCTCCCCTCCTGTTCAACATCTATATGAAGCCGCTGGGTGAGATCATTTGTGGTTTCGGGGTGGGGTATCATTAGTATGCTGATGATACCCAGCTTTTTCTTTCCACCCTGAACCAACCCAGTGATGCCCTCACCGTGATGTCCTGTCGCCTGGAGGCGGTTCAGGTTTGGATGGGAAGAAACAGGCTTCGTCTCAATCCTGACAAGACTGAGTGGCTGTTCATACCGGCATCTCGGGCTGACCAGCCTTCTCCATCATTAACAATAGGGGATGAGGTATTACCCCCCGTTGATAGGGCTCGCAACTTGGGCGTCCTTCTGGATTCACGGCTCAGTTTGGAAGATCATATAGGAACCGTGACCGGGGGGCTTTTGCCCAGATTCGCCTGGTGCGCCAGTTGCATCCCTATCTGGACCGAGATGCTCTACGTACAGTCACTCATGCGCTCGTGACCTCCCGATTAGACTACTGCAATGGGGCTGCCCTTGAGGACCACCCGAAGGCTTCAACTGGTGCAGAATTTAGCCGCACGAGTTTTGATGGGAGCTTCCCGATACTCCTGTGTAACACCTCTTCTCCGTGAGCTACATTGGCTTCCGGTTGCCCTCCGGGTGAGATTGAAGGTGCTGGTAATGACCTATAAAGCCCTAAATGGCTTGGGTCCGGACTATCTAAGGGAACACCTGCTGCCGGCATCATCTTCCCATCGTCCTGTGCGGAGGGCCTTCTCAGGGTACCGCCGGTTAATGAATGCCGGTGGGTTATTCCCAGGTGAAGGTTATTCCCAGGTGAGGGTTATTCCCAGGTGAAGGGCGTTCTCTGTGGGTGCACCTGCCCTATGGAACCAACTACCCACGGAACTTAGGACTGCCCCCGACCTTCGCTCATTTCGCCGGGACCTGAAAACTTGGCTCTTTGATCTGTTTGGTCCAGACTGTGGGGTTGTTAATTTAACTGGGTTTTAGATTTATTCTTGGGGATTGAGTTTAATTTAATTGTTTTAATTGATTTTAAATTTTTGTATTTCATGGTTTTAACTGCCCTGTAAACCGCCCTGAGTCCTACGGGAATAGGGCGGTATACAAATCCAATTAAATAAATAAATAAATAAACTTGGATCCAGGAGTTCTTATTTGCTAAGATGTGAATTGGGGTGGGTCCTGACAGATGAGTTATGGATTGCTCAGGCCATCTCTCTATCCGACTGGCCATCTTTCAAAACTCCCGCACGTACTCTAGGCCAGGCCGGCCAGCTTGCTTTATCTTATGGATGGGTCCTCAAATCTTTCCCTCAGCCCCAGGAGGAAAAGGTGGGGGTCCTCCAATTCAGAGGCCTGCTCATTTGGATGCTTCTCCCTCAAGGCTGAACGCCATCACATTGACCATAGCACCTGGGTCCGGGTAGAGATGGGCCCAGCAATTCAAGTGAAAGCGTACTTGGTTGAGGAAGAAAATCAGTTTCTCTGGGACCCCTTCAAAGGGTGCTCTGAAGGATGGTTGCTGGGGGCCCCATTGCTGCTGGCCCCACCCTGGTTGTTGGTTCAATGGCTGCTGGGCCCCCATTGCTGCTGGCCCCACCCTGGTTGTTGGTTCAATGGTTGCTGGGGGCCCCACTGCTGCTGTTGTGTCCCCAATTGCTGCTGGCCATCTCCTGCTTGTTGATTCAATGGCTACAAGGGTCCTCACTGCTGCTGTTGGACCCCCAGATGCTGTCTACCCCATTGGTGCTGCTTTAGGCCCAGGGGTTGCACGTTTGGACCCTTCTGCTGCCTCCCTTGCTGTGGTTGTCCGAGGGAAGGGTGCTGTTGGTCTAAATGTAAAACTTTTCTCCACATTAAAATTCATTTTGTTGGATAGGACCCATTGTTCATGTTTGTCAAGATCTTTTTGGATCCTGAGTTTATCTTCTGGGGTGTTGGCTATTCCTGCCAGCTTAGTGTCACCTGCAAATTTGATGAGTTCCCCTTCTATTTCCTCATCTACGTCATTTATGAAGATATTAAAGAGTACTGGGCCTAAGACGAAGCCTTGTGGTACTACAGTGCTTACTACTCTCCATGTGGATGTAGTACCATTGAGCAGGGTTTTTCAACCTTATCACAGACTTTTAGGATATGGAAATATTCGAGTACTACCAGTCACCTAGCAAGGTGTCAAAAACTTGACCAAAAAAAGGAAAAAAGTGATAAAGTACAGGTAGTCCTCGACTTACAGTTTGCTTAGTGAATGTTTAAAGTTACAACCATTGAAAAAAGTGACATGATCATTTTTCACACTTATGACTGTTGCAGCATCCCCAGGGTCATGTGATTTACATTCGGATGCTTGGCAACTGATTCATATTTATGATGGTCACAATGTCGCAGGGTAATGTGATCCCCTTTTACAACCTTTTGGCAAGCAAAGTCAATGGCCAGGGGGTGGGCTCAGGTCGCAGGGCACCTGTGGGTGGCTCGGCTGGGGTTGTGGGAGGATCTGAGGGTCTCCAGTGGAGGGGGCTGGGACAGGTGGATGTCAGGGCATGGTCAACTAGAGGAGCCTCGCTGTCCCTCTTGGGCCATGCAGGGGACTCCCAGACAATGGCATGGGCTGCCTGGAGCACTGGGCAGTGGAGGGCAAGTACCCAGCCTGGCCCTCGAGCTCCTGGGGCACCAGGACCCTGCAGCTCAACCCAGTCATGCCCCACTTCTCCAAGGGGGTGCCTGGCTGTGCTTACCTCCTGGTCAAGGCTGTTGCTGCTGATGTGCTCACTCTCCTTGGCCAGGTTGCTCATAGTGGGTGCAGGAGGGCAAAGTGCTTGGGTCAGAGGGAGAACCACTCCCTCTTCATGTGAGGAGACCCGGCTTCGTAACCAAAGCATCCTTAGTGATAGGATGAGAGACCATTAGGATAGGCGAGGAAGAGGGGGCAAGGAAATGGTAAAAGAACACCAAGGCTGCTGGTGGCCAAGTGCTAAGGGACGAATTCCCTCAGACCCTCCCTCACATCCCAATCTCCCTCCTATCCTTGTTTCCTCCCTCCACCCCTACCCACCTTTCCTTGCCACCTTGCTTCTCATTCCCATCTCCTTCCTTCCTGTTTCCGTCCCTCCCTCCTTCCCTCCCTCTCTTTCTCATTCCCATCTCCTTCCTTCCTCCCTATGTGCCCAGGAAGGGACAAGGGGAGGGGAAGAGGCTGCCACTGTAAATTCCTGAACAAGAACCACACAGCCTTAAGAGCAGAGTGGCGCAAAGATATTTGTGATGAGGGAGGGAGGAAAACAGGCAAGAAACACAATTGGGGAGGGGTCACCCTCTGCGATGAATGAAGAAAGGCACCTTCCCCAGATGGAGACCACAAAATGGTCCTTGCCCACTTCACACACCTGGCTCTGTGGGCTCCAGTGGAGGGTATGCCACAAGCGGCATGAGAGTCAATGTTACTTGCACTATGCCACCCAGCCCACAGGCTGCCTGGTTTCGGCAGGCAGCAGTACCCTCTCCTCACCACATGAAGAGGCTGGGCCAGGCGAGGTGAAGCTGTCGAGAAGCCTCTAACCTGCCTGGGCACACCTGGGTATGCCAGGCCCCACCTGCTCACTGCCTCCTGTGCACCCCCCTCAGGAAGGTTTGTATGCTGATGATACCCAGCTTTTTCTTTCCACCCCGAACCAACCCAGTGATGCCCTCATCGTGATGTCCTGTTGACTGGAGGCGGTTCAGGTTTGGATGGGAAAAAACAAGCTTCGACTCAATCCTGCCAAGACTGAGTGGCTGTACATACCAGCATCTCGAGTGAATCATTTTTGTCCATCATTAACGATGGGGGCTGCAGACGGGATCTGAAATTGAGTTACATTTCAATACTATATAAAGCATTCCCGTTTCAACCCCCTCCCCTCAAATCCATTTGGTCAGGCTCACATCATTTACTTAGGTGTCAGGCTCCTTGTGTTTATTGTTATTGCTTTCTTCCTTTCAGTTCCAAATGGAGATGCAACCCAGATCTCTCTCTCTCCCCGTTCCCCCCAGATCAAAAGCTTTCCTGGTCTTTGAAAATAGCCTACAGCAATCTGAATAACCATCCTCTCCCCCCCCCTCAGAGAGATGGCAGAATCCCCAGAATAAGCACAATATTCTAACCATACATTTATGAAATGTGATATAAATGGATTCTGACAATTGGCTCTCCTCTCAGAAAAAAGATGGTTCCATCTGTGGGAAAAAGAAAACATATAAATTTTAGCCTGGTTTGTTCGGATATTCTGTATGAAATCTCTTAAGCAACTTAACATGAAGTTTGTTAACCCACTCATTTTCTGAGGAGGGGAGGTGTTTCCATGCCACTAAATATTGTACTGTTCCATGGTGTTTTCTGGAATCTAAGATTTCTTTCACTTCAAAATGTTGTTCTCCTTCCACCATGATGGGGGTGGTGGTGGTGGGATTTTTGTTCGTAGGGGTGATTGTTGTTCTCTCTTTATTAAACTGCAGTGAATGGTTGGGTGTATTTGTCTAAGATTTTTGGGTAGTTCTAATTCAACTGTTACTGGGTTTATGATTCTTTTAATTGGAAAGGGTCCAATATATTTTGGTCTTAGTTTTTTACAGGGTTGGAGTGATTTCAGGTATTTTGTGGATAAATATACCATCTCTCCTACCCTGAATGGTGTGGGATCGGTTCTTTTTTTGTCTGCCTGTGTCTTGTATGCTTTTCTGACATCTTCCAACACTTTCCTAACGATTGGCCAGGTATTTTGTAATTGAGCAATCCATTCCTTCAGTTCAGGAATGACCGGTTCTTTTGGGGTTAGTTCTGGTATTGGGTTGAAACTCTGGCCTGTAGCTACTTGAAAAGGGGTGTAACCTGTGCTTGAGTGGACTGCATTATTATATGCTACTTCTGTGAAAGGCAGTAGGTCCGTCCAATTGGACTGCTGAAAATTAATAAAGCATCTTAAATATTGTTCAAGTACAGTCGTTCAGAAGCCCCGTCCGTTTGAGGATGGTGACTAGATGACAGTCCTTGGGTGGTTCCTAAGAGGGATAAAAATTCTTTCCAAAATGCCGACGTAAATTGCACCCCTCTATCAGATATGATGCGTTGTGGTACCCCGTACAATCTGTAAATATGCTGTACAAAAAGTTTTGCTAATGCTTTTGCAGTCAGGATTTTTTGGCAAGGTATGAAATGTACTTGCTTAGAGAACAGATCTGTGACAGTCCAGACTATGGTGTTTCCATTACTTTTTGGCAGTTCTACGATAAAATCCATGGCTATTTCTTTCCATGGGGATGAGGGGTTCGCCACTAGTTGTAACAGACCTGGCGGTTTCCTTTGCAGTCTTTTGGCCATCACGCAAATTTGACAGCTACCCACATAGCTTTCTATGTCCTTTTTCATAGATGGCCACCAAAATTCCCTTTTAGTTAAGTGTAAGGTTTTTACAAAACCAAAGTGTACTGCTGATTTTGTATCATGGCACAGTTGCATGAAATTGATTCTCTGGGTGGCAGGTATATATAGCTTCTCTCCCACCCACGGCAGTCCATCTTTAATTGTGCACACATGTCTATTTTTCTGGAACCATTCATCACTTTCCAAAGACTTCCTGAATTCTATTCTATGTTTGGCTATCTATCTTCGGCTTCATTTTTTCTTGTGCCCTGGTGGTGACTGGTGCTGCCAGTTGTTGTTCCAGCACAAGTGGTTTAAAGTCAGTAACTCTTGTGCTGTTATATTGGGGCATGCGGGATAATGCATCTGCCAGGAAGTTCTTTCCCCCCGGTAAGTGTTTGAGAGTGAAATTGAATCGGTGAAAATGTTGGGACCAGCGGGCTTGCTTAGGAGTGAGCTTCCTGGGTGTTTTTAGTGCTTCCAAATTCTTGTGGTCTGTCCAGACCTGGGAAGGTATTTTATTTCTTTCTAAAAATTGGCGCCATGTTAGTAACGTCCAGCTCAATGAGAATGCCTCTTTTTCCCATATTGGCCAACGTTGTTCGGTTTCTGTGAGATTTCTGGATGTGTATGCGCATGGTTGCAAAGTCTCCCCATCATTTTCTTGTAATAATACGGCTCCTACCGCTACATCGCTCACATCTGCCTGTATTACAAAAGGTTTGTCAGGATCTGGGTGTTTTAAGACAGGTTCAGCAGAAAAAAGTATCTTTAGCCTCTCAAATGCTGCTTGACACTCCATTGTCCACTTTACAGGCTGGCTGGATTTCACGGGGGACCCCCCTTTTGTTTTCAACAAGTTTGTCTGGGGCATGGCTTTTTGGCCAAATGCAGGGATGAATTGGCGGTAGAAATTTGCAAACCCCAGGAAACTTTGCAATTGCTTCAGTGTGCGGGGGGCGGGGTGTGTTTGCCCACTCTAATACTGCCCTGACTTTCTCAGGGTCCATTTCAATGCCCTCTGGGGATATGTGATATCCTAGGTAGTCAATTTTTTCCTGGTGGAATTCGCACTTCGATAGTTTAGCATATACAGTAGGTGAGCAGCTCGCAACTTTTTAAAGACTGCTCTGACTAGGTTGATGTGTTCCTCTTTGGTCTCAGTGAAGATAAGGATGTCATCCAGGTAAACCAGGACCCCCTTATAAAGGTGCTCCCTTAGCACGTCATTAATTAATTGCATGAATACTGCGGGGGGCCCTTGCAGTCCAAATGGCAGTACTTTGAACTGGTAGCAACCCAATGGGCAGTTGAATGCAGTCTTCCATTCATCTCCTTCCTTAATCCTAATGTGGTAATATGCTTCCCTCAGGCCTAGTTTAGTGAAAATCCTTCCTTTCGATACGTGGGATAGCATATCCTTCATTAGGGGTAAGGGGTACAGATTGCATTCACTAATTGTGTTCAGATTTCTATAATCTATACAACAGTGGTAAGAACCATCGTTCTTCTCCCTGAGCAGAACTGGGGCGGCCACTTTGGGTCTGGCAGGCTCAATGAAGCCTCTTTCTAAGTTTTTCTTCATGAATCTTTCCATTTCTAACATTTCCCTTGGGCTCATGGCATACATCCTGGGTTTTGGGAATTTTGCCCAGGGTTTGAATTCTATAGCACAGTCTGTGGGATGGGGGGGGAGCTCATCTGCCTGCTCCTCACTGAAAACCTCAGCAAGGTCCCTGTATTTGTCCGGTATCTCTGGGAACTTCTTGTCTTCCCCCACTGCTGCTGTCTCCTCCCTCCGGGTTGGGGGGATGCTTTTGGAGTCTAAGTTCTTCTGCCCCCCCTTTGGGAAGTTGAGTTCTGCTGTTTATCCCGGGGTTCCATTTCTTCAGCCATTCCAGTCCTAGAATCATTGGGCATTCCATGCCTGGGGCCACTATAAACGTTATGTCCTCCTCATGGGAACCCAGTGATAGGTGGATTGGTAAAGTGGCTAGGGTGGCTGGTCCCCCCTGCTATTGACCCATCTAATTGACTAAAAGAGATTGGTTGTTTTAACCTCCTCACTGGGATGCTCAATCTCTCCACCAGCGTTGGGCTGATAAGGCAGAGGATGCACCCAGAGTCTATCAGAGCTTTTATTTTGGCTGCTTCAGGCATAGAGGAAGCTAATATAGTCACTGTCTTAAGTATACGTGGAAGGGGTCCACTTACCAATGGTTCTCCCTCTGAGCTGTCTTCCAAGTTGTTCACCATCCCTGCGGGGTAGGCCGGAGTTGAATCCCAGTTACTGGCAGGAATTGTGGACTCTACAGCCTCTGTCCCGTTCATGGAAGATTCTTTTGTGTTGCCTTGGGACTTCCCCGGCTTCTTGGAGAATGATGCCTCTGGTTTTCGTGGGGGGGCTTTTGAACGACATTCTGCGGTGCGGTGGCCCTCTCTCCCACAGTTGAAACAATCTGTTGATTTTTTGGCTGTGGCTGGTGGTTTTTCCCCCTTGCGTGTTTGCTCGGGTGACAGGTGGCCCCATGGTTTTCCTCTGCGGTGTCTCTTCAGTAGGTCTATTTCCACTTCCTCCGCCAGGATGTCCAAGTCATCGAGATTAGGAAAAATCCCAGTCGTGATGGCTCCCCCTTGAATTTGACTTCCAGGGGTGGGAGTCTTTGACTGGAGTGTTGTCTATGCCGCGGCCAGTATTGCTCCTCATCCTGCTCCCCATCTGTGGTTCGGGGTGGTATGTACTGCTGAGGCAACGATTTCTGTTCCATTGGACGGCCCCAGGGTTTCACGTGCTGGATCCCCTCCGTTACCTCTCCAGTTGCAGCCCCAGGTGCTGCCTCGGTTGCTATTTTCAGCTCTCTCCTCCCTTAGTGAGCTCAGGGTTGCTTTCATCAGGTCAATGGCTTTTTCCAGGATCCGCTCCTCCTCACTGGCGTGCAGGGAGCTCTCCATCTCTTGCCTCCATTCTGGTTGGTGGTTACTCCGTCTCAGGGTCACTTCTCCTGATGCCTTTTCCCACTCACTTTTCCTTCCAATGCCCATCGACCACCAGGGTTTTCGGTCGTGCTGCTCCACCGCTTCTTCCCCGGGGAAATATGCTGCTTCAGCTTCCCATCATCTCTGGGATTCCATTCGGGGGGGAAGACTCCCTCTCCGTGGGGCTTCCCTCCTCTCTTGCTTCATCGCCAAACATAGTATTTAATGCAAAGTCCCCCGGTAAGGTTTTCCCTTCCAGGTTGACTCTTATAGCAGATCCCGTCTACTGTCAGGACCCACCCCAATGCACATCTTAGGAAATAAGAACTCCTGGATCCAAGTTTGTCCAAAAGGAAAAGTTTACCAGGATGAGATTGGTTGTGGCAATACAAGACGGGATCTGACATTGAGTTACATTTCAATACTATATAAAGCATTCCCGTTTCAACCCCCTCCCCTCAAATCCATTTGGTCAGGCTCACATCATTTACTTAGGTGTCAAGCTCCTTGTGTTTATTGTTATTGCTTTCTTCCTTTCAGTTCCAAATGGAGATGCAACCCAGATCTCTCTCTCTCCCCCTGTTCCCCCCAGATCAAAAGCTTTCCTGGTCTTTGAAAACAGCCTACTGCAATCTGAATAACCATTCTCTCCCACCCCCAAAGAGATTTAATTTAATTTATTGAATTTATATACCGCCCTTTCCCGAAGGACTCAGGGCGGTTTACAGGGTATAATCTTAAAACATTAATACAAAAATTAAGACCAATTTAAAAAGATTAAACTAAGTCCCTGCAACATGTAAAACCCCAGTTAAAAACCAATTAAAACTGAGCCGGAAAGCTTGAAGAGCCAGGTCTTCAGGTCTCGGTGGAATGATCGAAGGTCGGGGGCAGTCCTAAGCTCCACAGGCAGCTGGTTCCAGAGGGAAAGCGCCCCCACAGAGAAGGCCCTCCCCCTGGGTGTCATTTGCCGGCATTCTTTGACCGGCAGCACCCTGAGAAGACCCTCCCTGTGGGAGCGCACAGGACGAAGGGAGCTTGATGCCGGCAGCAGGTGTTCCCTCAAATATCCTGGACCCAAGCCATATAGGGCTTTATAGGTCATCACCAGCACCTTGAATCTCACCCGGAGGGCAACTGGAAGCCAATGCAGCTCGCGGATCAGAGGTGTTACATGGAAGTAATGGGAAACTCCCATCACAACTCGCGCAGCTGCATTTTGTACCAGTTGAAGCCTCCGAGTGGTCCTCAAGGGCAGCCCCATGTAGAGAGCGTTGCAGTAGTCTAAATGGGAGGTCACGAGTGCATGAGTGACTGTGCGTAGGGCATCTCGGTCCAGATAGGGTCGCAACTGGTGCACCAGGCGAACCTGGGCAAAAGCCCCCCTGGTCACGGCTCCTATATGATCTTCAAAACTGAGCCGTGAATCCAGGAGCACACCCAAGTTGCGAGCCCTATCAATGGGGGGTAACACCTCACCCCCCATTGTTAACGATGGAATAACTTGGTCAACCCGAGATGCCGGTATGCACAGCCACTCAGTCTTGGCAGGATTGAGACGAAGCCTGTTTCTCCCCATCCAAACCCGGACCACCTCCAGGCAACGGGACATCACGGTGAGGGCATCACTGGGTTGGTTCGGGGTGGAAAAGAAAAGTTGGGTATCATCAGCGTACTGATGATACCTCACCCCAAAACCACGAATGATCTCGCCCAGCGGCTTCATATAGATGTTGAACAGGAGGGGCGAGAGAACCGACCCCTGAGGAACTCCACAAGCGAGAGGACTTGGGGCAGATCTCTGCCCTTCTGTCAACACCGACTGTGAGCGGCCCAGGAGATAGGAGGAGAACCACCGTAAAACGGTGCTTCCCACTCCCAACCCCCTGAGACGCCGCAGTAGGATACCATGGTCGATGGTATCGAAAGCCGCTGAGAGGTCTAATAATGGCAGAATCCTGAGAATAAGCACAATATTCTAACCATACATTTATGAAATGTGATATAAATGGATTCTGACATCATCTTTTTAGAGAAGGGTTAGACGACCACCTTTCTCAGGCATGTATCTACCGAGCTGCGCCCGACCAGCTGCATGAATGGTACCAGGCAGCAGTGAAATTAGATGTCCAGGTGACCCGCTATAAAATGCCTCTCCCATCTGAAGTTGCACCAAAGCCAGGATCCAGATGACTACCACCACCACCCGAACCCCGCCAACTACTGCTACTGCCGAAAGATCTAGACCACCTACAGGTCCACCAATCAAGTGCTTCTGATACAGACAGTAGGGACATTGAGCAGCAAACTGCCCAGTTCCTTACCTGCAAAAACAGAGTAAGCTGGAACCAACAATGAGGAAGAGACCCGCACAGCAGCCACCAAGAGAAAAGTCCAACTGGGCTACCCAGGAGCCTGTTACCCAGGTTATGTCACCCACTCAGGAGGATGCTGTCCCACTGACCAGACCTGTCCCCACTTTGCTCGGCTTTGACAGCAACGATGAAGGGGAGATCGACCCGATGGTGAGTCGACACATCCTACCTTTTTTATTGCCTGCTAAACTCATAATCCTTAATTCAGGAGCACAAGTAGACCTGAAAGTGCTAGTCAATACTGGCTGCTTCCAATGCATCATTAGCCTGTCATGTGCCTTGACACTGGGAATACAGGCTAACCTGCTCTCCAAACCTGTGAGGTTTGAGCAAGTCGATGGCTCCCTAATTGG
The DNA here is from genome assembly GCF_947247035.1 of Vipera ursinii. Classification (NCBI taxonomy): domain Eukaryota; kingdom Metazoa; phylum Chordata; class Lepidosauria; order Squamata; family Viperidae; genus Vipera; species Vipera ursinii. The sequence continues at coordinate 32,431,616 of NC_139515.1, forward strand.
AGGGACTTTAGTCACGCAATTAATGGAGCCCTTACGCCAAGAAATAGGCTAGCACTGGTAGTTTATTCACTTCCTGGTAGCTCCAAAAATATCTGAGACTGTGATCCTAGGACTAGTCTGGCTAGAAAAATGGAAGCCATTTATCTGGTAGGAAAAAGGAATGAGAACTGTGAGACTACCCATAGGGCCCGATTCCCCCATTGATTCAACAGATGTTACAGGAGAATTTATTCCACCCAATGAGCAAGCGCACATGGCTACCTCACGGCCACCAGACGAGCTGCTCATCCCCAGTGAGTACCAGGACCTAGTGAAGGCGTTTAGTGAGAAAGAATGCGATACCTTGCCTCTTCACCATCCCAATGATTGTTCCATTGGGGCCAAACTCCTCCAACCAAGAATGTACGCTATGTCCCCCCTTGAAATGGACGAGATACAGCGATATGTGGATACAAACCTAGCAAGGGGATTCATCGAGCAGGCCAAGTCAACTATGGGTGCCCCCGTGTTGTTCAGAGAAAAAGGATGGGACTCTTTGACTCTGTGTAGACTATAAAGGCCTAAAAGCTGTGAGTGTGGAAAATAAATACCCTCTCCCCCTCCTGAAAGACTTACTAATCCACCTGGCGAAGGGGAGTGTCTTCACTAAATTAGACCTGAGAGAAGCTTATTACTGGGTGAGAATAAAGGAGGGGGATGAGTGGAAGATAGCTTTCAACTGCCCTTTGGGAAGCTACCAGTTCAAAGTCATGCCATTTGGACTATAGGGGGCCCCAGCCGTATTTATGCAGTTGATCAATGAGGTCCTACATGATCACCTATACAAAGGGGTCCTGGTATACCTTGATGACATCCTGATATACATCACGAATATGACTGACCACATAAAACTGGTCAGAGAAGTGTTAAAGAAACTATTGAATGCCAAACTTTATGCCAAATTGTCAAAATGAGAATTTCACCAAACCCAATTAGATTATCTCGGCTATAGAATTTCTATTGAGGGTATTGAAATGGACCCAGCCAAAGTAATAACAATAATTGAATGGCAGCCCCCCAAAGACCCGCAAACAGCTCCAGAGCTTCCTAGGGTTTGCCAACTTCTACTGTCAATTTATTCCCTCTTTTGCCGAGATTGCTCTACCTCTTACAGAACTACTCTAAATGGGTAAGGGAGGAGGAAAACCATGACCTGGCCAACCGCTAGCATGGACTATGAGTTGTCAGAAAGCTTTTGAGAATTTAAAAGGACTATTTGTGGCTGAACTGGTCCTAAAGCACCCCTGCCCAGGGGAGCCCTTCGTAATTCAAGCAGACGCCAGCGCTGTAGCAGTGGGAGTGGTGTTAGTGCAAAAGAATAAAAGTGGGTTCCTGCAACCTTGTGCTTACACCTCTAAGAAATTTAGTGAAAGCGAGAGGAGATGGACAGTCTGGGAGAAGGAGGCCTTCGCTATTAGGTGGGGACTATTAAACTGGCAACACTACTTACAAGGGAGCAAGGTGCCTTTTGAAGTATGGACAGATCACAAAAATTTAGAGGCACTAAAAACTCCCCAAAAATTGTCCCCAAAACAAGTACAATGGGCACAGTAGTTCAACCATTTTAACTTTAAAGTACATACCAGGAAGAAAATCTTCCTAGCTGATGCGCTCTCCCGATTGCCACAGTACAAAAGTGAACGTGAAGAAGTTCACGAGGCAATTATCCCCGGTGCACAAACTGCGGCCCAATTCACACCTCACAGGACCTCTAATCCTTATGACCTTGGGGTAAAGAAAATAAAGTGAGAATTCCTCACTCACCAATGGTATAAAGACAATCAGACATCCCTACCGTGCAGGGATGGTCTGGCTTACAAGGGGGGGAAATTGTACTTGCCTGAAGCTCTTCGTCTTAATGCCCTCAAACACAGCCTTGATGTCAAACAGGCTGGACAATTTCGGATATCTAAAAACTCTACATCTCACTCGCCCACAATTTTGGTGGCCGGGACTGAAACGAGACGTAGAAAACTATGTCAAGAGCTTTACTGTATGTTCCACCATGAAAAGAAAACCAGGAAAGACCCCTGGGTTACTGTAACCAGTGGCCGAATCTTCTCAACAATGGGAAGAAATAGCTATGGACTTTATAGTAGACCTACCTGACAGTAGAGGAAATACTGTCATTTGGACTGTGATAGACCTATTTTCAAAACAGGCTCATTTTAGTGCCTGCAAAGGATTTCCCTCGGCTTAACGCCTGACTATGTTGTTCCTAAAACATATCTACCGACTACATGGCACCCTTCCGCGATCAGTCAGGGGTCCTCTTCATGCTCATTGCCCCTCCAGGGCGTCTTCTGACCCTTTTCAGGGTCCCCCGGGTGGTAGAAAACCATTTGGCGGGGAGAGCAGTCACCCCGCGCATCCGCCAGCATTACGATCACAAACTGAAAGCCCGATTAACTTTTGATTCCCATAATAAAACACCATGGCTTTCCATATTAAAGGTACCAAATTTTTCATTTTTATTATAATAGACCATGGCTATAACTTATTATTTAATAAAACAAATGTATATGACTACCCAACTCAAACATAGGTAACTCCAGGCAGCTTACATTAAAAAAACCAAGATAAAAACCTATAGCCCACCCTTTGACAGAAGCAACACAATCAAATTAACCATTTGATTGGTTCTATCTCTATTTAGGATTCCCAGGCCCAATGAGTAAACTTTCAAGTTTTTGATGTATGAGCTTTTCAAGTGACTCAGGCATTGTTTACCTTAAAAGTCCTTTATTAGCCCAATACACCGGCAAATCCTTGCTCGAAGGAAGCTGGAATCTGAAATCTCCACACTCTTGCACAATATATTAAACACAATTCTCCACCTTTCTATTTTTGTCATGAATCACATTCTCAATTAATTTGAAGAATTAGTTTCTCTTCCGTTAGACAACCCACCAAGTTCTTATCTTCTTTTATTTCTGACGACCTTGAGGTACAATCTTCCTCCTCCCTCCTCCCAGCCATAACCCTATCTCTTAAAGCAATGCACAAGTTAAACATTCCTATCTCCCTCACTGACAGCTCGGCCGACGCCTTAGTGGATGCCTGGGAAAGGGCTGCCACTGAGGCGCTCGACCGTGTTGTCCCCTTGCGACCCCTAACCTGACGCTGATCCCGGTGGGCTCCATGGTTTTCTTCAGAGCTCCGGGAGATGAAACGTCAGAGACTGGGTCTAGAGTGCTGTTGGAGATCCAGCCGATCTGAGCCTGACCGATTGCGACTAAGAGCCATTACAAGGTCTTATCTCGCTGCAATGAGGACGGCGAAGTCTAATTACTTCGCTACCCTCATCGCGTCTGCAGATAATCGCCCAGCCGCCATTTCAGGTTACTCGCTCCCTCCTTCATTGGGAGGAGAGGGAGGATCCCTTGCAGGGACAGGCCGAGGAGTTCAGTCGTCATCTTGCAGATAAAATTGCTCAGATTCGGGCCGGCTTGGACTCTGACTGGACAGAATCTGACGGGGAGGATTCGAGTGGTCTTGAAAGTGTTATCTGGACTGAGTTCGATCCTATGACCCCCGATGAGGTGGACAGGATCATGAGGAGGCTGAGCTCTACCACCTGTTTATTGGACCCGTGCCCCTCCTGGCTGGTTTATGCAGCCCGGGAGAAGACACGAGGCTGGTTCCAGGCAGTAATAACTGCTTCTTTGAGCAAGGGTGTTTTCCCTTCTGCCTTGAAAGAGGCAGTGGTGAGGCCCCTCCTCAGGAAGCCCACCCTGGACTCGGCGATTTTGAATAACTATCGTCCTGTCTCCAACCTTCGCTTTTTGGCGAAGGTTGTTGAGAGTGTGGTAGCGCATCAGCTTCCTCTGTTCCTGGAGGAAACTGATTATCTCGACCCGTACCAATCGGGTTTCAGACCTGGGCATAGCACAGAGACAGCATTGGTCGCACTGGTGAATGATCTCTGGCGGGCTCGGGACAGGGGTTGTTCCTCTGTCCTAGTCCTATTAGACCTTTCACCAGCTTTGATACCATCGACCATGGTATTCTACTGCGGCGTCTCAGGGGGCTGGGAGTGGGAGGCACCATTTTACAGTGGTTCTCCTCCTACCTCCTGGGCCGCTCGCAGTCGGTGTTGATGGGAGGACAGAGGTCCACCCCGAGATCTCTCATTTGTGGAGTCCCCCAGGGGTCGGTCCTCTCTCCCCTCCTGTTCAACATCTACATGAAGCCGCTGGGTGAGCTCATTCGTGGTTTTGGGGTGGGGTATCACCAGTACGCTGATGATACCCAACTTTTTCTTTCCACCGCAACCCAACCCAACTCAGTGATGCCCTCACCGTGATGTCCCGTTGCCTGGAGGTGGTCCGGGTTTGGATGGGGAGAAACAGGCTTCGTCTCAATCCTGACAAGACTGAGTGGCTGTTCATACCGGCATCTAGGGCTGATCAGCCTTCTCCATCATTAACAATAGGGGATGAGGTATTACCCCCCGTTGATAGGGCTCACAACTTAGGAGTCCTCCTGGATTCACGGCTCAGTTTGGAAGATCATATAGGAGCCGTGACCAGGGGGGCTTTTACTCAGATTCACCTGGTGCGCCAGTTGCATCCCTATCTGGACCAAGATGCTCTACGTACAGTCACTCATGCGCTCGTGACCTCCCGGTTAGACTACTGCAATGCCCTCTACATGGGGCTGCCCTTGAGGACCACCCGAAGGCTTCAACTGGTGAATTCAGCTGCACGAGTTTTGATGGGAGCTTCCCGATACTCCCGTGTAACACCTCTTCTCCGTGAGCTACATTGGCTTCTGGTTGGTAATGACCTATAAAGCCCTAAATGGCTTGGGTCCGGACTATCTAAGGGAACACCTGCTGCCGGCATCATCTTCCCATCGTCCTGTGCGCCCCCAAAGGGAGGGCCTTCTCAGGGTACCGCCAGTTAATGAATGCTGGCAGGTTATTCCCAGGGGAAGGGCGTTCTCTGTGGGTGCGCCTGCCCTATGGAACCAACTACCCACAGAACGTAGGACTGCCCCCGACCTTCGCTCATTTCGCCAGGACCTGAAAACTTGGCTCTTCGATCTGTTTGGTCCAGACTGTGGGGTTGCTAATTTAACTGGGTTTTAGATTTACTCTTGGGGCTTGAATTTAATTTAATTGTTTTAATTGTTTTTAATTTTTTGTATTCATGTTTTTAACTGCCCTGTAAACCGCCCTGAGTCCAATAAAATAAATAAATAAATAAATATGAAATAGCTGCTTCTTCATCTCTTGTCAAGCAAGAAAATTTGATGTTAGCAGCGTTGACATCCAGCCGCCCTTACAAAAAGGACATATCCTGTAATGTAAACAAAACACAAGTTAGGAGCTGGCTTTTGATTTGTTGGGGTGTTTCTCATAAAACGTTTGATAAGTCTGTCAGTTTTCACATCACTAGATTTCACCCAAATGGCTTCAGACAATGGGTACCTCTTCCATTGTACTAGGTCAGGGCTTTTCAACCAGTGGTACAGGTACCACCTGTGGTACATTGGCACCTGGCAGGTGGTATGTGACCATCCTAGCAAAGTGGTAGCGGGGGAGGGGAATGAGCTGAACCATTGGCAGCACTGCACAAGCCTGAGCGAGAGATGGCTGGAGCTACAGGACTGTCAGGGCTCAACGAAAGCACCAGGATCAGTGCTTCTTCAGGGCTGTCAGGGCTCAGTGGAAGTGCCAGGGTCAGCACCAGGCTCCAGCTGGAGCTCAGCACTGATCGCAGTGCTTCTGCTGAGCTTGGGGGGCACTTTTTTCAGTGCCACTGTAACTTCGAACAGTCACTAAGCGAGCTGTTGAAAGTTGAGGACTACCTGTACTTCATCACTTTTTTCCTCTTTTTTTTGGTCATCAAGTTTTTGACACCTTGCTAGGCGACTGGTGGTACTCAGATGTTGCCATATCCTAAAAGTGCTACAATGGTGAAAAGGTTGAAAAGCCCTGTTATAGTCTACACAGAGATGAAGAGACCCATCCTTTTTCTCTTTGAACAACACAGGGGCACCCATGGTTGACTTGGCCCGCTTGATGAATCCTCTCACTAGATTTGTATCCACATATTGCTGCATGTCCTCTATTTCAAAGGGGGACGTAGCGTACATTCTTGGTTGGGGAAATTTGGCTCCTGGTAACAGTTCAATAGAACAATCATTGGGATGGTGAGGAGGCAATGTATTGCATTCTTTCTCACTAAATACCTCCCCTATGTCCTGGTACTCTCTGGGGATGAGTGGCTGGCTGCGTGGCCATAAGGTAGCCATGTGTGCTCGCTCATTGGGTGGATTAAATTTTCCTGTAACATCTGTTGAATCAATGGGGAGGATCAGGCCCTATGGGTAGTCTCACAGTTCTCGTTCCTTTTTCCCACCAGATAAATAGCTTCCATTTGTCTAGACAGGCTAGTCCTAGGATCACAGTCTTTTTGGAGCTACCAGGAAGCGAATAAACTTCAAGTGCTCACCTATTTCTAGGCGTAAGGGCTCTGTTAATTGCGTGACTAAAGTCCCTCCCATTAGGGAGCCATCGGCTTGCTCAAAGCTCACAGGTTTAAAAGCAGCTTAGCCCGTATGCCCAGTCTCAAGGCACATGACAGGCTAATGATGCATCAGGAGCAGCCAGTATCGACTAGCGCTTTCAGGTCTACTTGTGACCCTGACTTAGGAATTATGAGTTTAGCGGGCAACAAAAAAGGTAGGATGTGTCGACTCACCATCGGATTGTTCTCCCCTTCATCGTGTGTGTCAAAGCCGGGCAAAGGGGGGACAGGTCCGGTCAGTGGGACAGCATCCTCCTGGGTGGGGGATGTAACCTGGGTAATGGGCTCCTACATAGCCCAGTTGGACTTTTCTCTTGGTGGCTGCTGTGCAAGTCCCTTCCTCCTTGTTGGTTCCAGTTTACTCTGCTGTTGCGGGTAAGGTACTGGGCAGTTTGCTGCTCAATGTCCCTGCTGTCCACATCAGAAGCACTTGATTGGTGGACCTGTAGGTGGTCTAGGTCTTTTGGCAGTAGCAGTAGTTGGGGTTTTTTGGGGGGGGTCGTAGTCATTTTTTTTTGCCCAAGATGGCGGCGACCACGCTGAGCTCTGCGGTGAGCCGACACAATGGGGGACTGTTGAGGCTCACGAAAGCCCAGCCGAAGAGCATATTCAGAGGGGGGGTGTAGGAACAACAGGCTAGCACTGTTTCGCGGTGTGGAGCCTTTCCCCCCCCAGAGAAGTAGAAGCGGCAGCGGCAGCGGCCAGGCGGCCTGTAGCCTGCCGCCGATCAGCTGGTGCTCTGGATCAGCTGTCGGGTGCTGTGCTGGCTAGAACTGATTGCTCGCTCTCCCTTCCTCGGTCGTTGGGGAAGCTTTCTCAGACTGAGATGACTTCGGCAGCCTAGGATCCTGCTACGGACCCCTGGATGGATCATCAGGTGCCTGAACTCGGTTGGAGGGCGCCGTTTGCAGCCGTGTGGATCTCTTTGCTCCTGACTGTTGCTCCTGGCCTTTCCACTTATAAAATGGCTGCGGATTCCCGTTTCGGCGTGGAGGCTATGGGGGAGACTTTTCTGTCTCCTTTTCCTTTTTCTCAGAGGACTATGGAGATTTGGCTGCTTGAATCTGAGCACTTGACATTTATAACTGAGCTCCCTGCTGCCCTAGAAATGGATTTAGCGTGTTTGGATGGTCTTTGCTTGCTACTTTCCAAGATGGATTGGAGGCTGGAACAGGATTTGGGACATTTTTTCTCCTGTTCCCGTGACCTCCCTATGATGTTCCGGAAGGAGTCTAGGACAGGCCGTGGTGAGAGGGTGGCCCTGGACTGGCTATCAATCCCCTGCTGGTGTGAGAGACTAGCAGGGGGGACTTCTGCTCCCCCAGCAATGCTGCCCTTATCCATCCCAGGCTGGATTTCATGGCTAGGTGAGAGGACAGTCATGGGCTCTTGTCTGGACCGGCTCAGGTGAGAGCAGAGCCAGACTGGCAGACTGCTGGATGAAGACACGTTCCGGACTTAATGTTTTTTACATCTGAACTAACATCTTATCATTTTAATAACATCTGACCCCATTTGTGAACAATGGCTCATATGGACAGTTCCATCTCATGGCTCGAGTACAATACTCTGGACCGGACTTGTACGCCCTTAGAGGGGTTTCTCCCTCCTGGATACGACCAGCCTTCCTTTCTAACATTCCCCTTGATGACGGGCCCAATTGCTGGGACCCCGAGAGGTGGCTGGGCTTAACTAGGGGCCCCGAGTTGAGACGTGCTAAGAGGCCCCTGATAAAATTTTTAGCCGGTTATTTTAAAAGGTTAGGGAGGGGTAGGGGTAGGAGGGTGGGGAGGGAATCTTTAACCGGCACTCAGTCTGGGCCTGTTAGGGGTCCTGACGGGACGGGGTTGGGGGAGGCGGCTGCTGGTTCTATGAATGTTGGGGTGGGGCTTCAAATCCCCACGACGATAGGGAATGGCAGCAGGTGGTTGCACGGGGGGCCATATCAACACCCGGGATTGCGCCCCCGCTATCTTCAAGCGGTGGCGCGCTCCGACCCTCCGGTTAGCACCCTCTTACCCGGGGATGAGGGTGATCAGGTCCCTGAGCTCAGGCTGGTCTATTTTAACGCCAGATCCGTCGTTAACAAAGCTCCCCTCATTCATGATCTGATCGAGGAGGAATGTGCGGATCTGGTGTGCATTACGGAAACTTGGTTGGGCTCGGAGGGAGGAGTGCCTCTGACCGAGTTATGCCCTCCAGGTTTCCGGGTGCTACACCAGCCACGGGCTCAGGGCAGGGGTGGTGGGGTGGCGGTGGTTGTTCGGGAGACTCTGTGCCCACGGGAGGCCACCATTGTCCAGATGACCGGGAGTGAATCCCTCCTCCTGAGATGTGGTCCTCGGGCTCAGTTGGGCTTGTTGCTCACATACCTGGCACCCGGCTGTGTGGCGACAGCCCTGCCCGAGCTGCTCGACACTCTCTCAGGGCTGGCGGTGGAGTTCCCCAGGCTTATAGTCCTGGGTGACTTCAACCTGCCGTCACTGGGAGGGTCACCTGAGTTAGCTCGGGAGTTCATGGCCTCCATAACGGCCATGGGCCTGACCCAAGTTATTGAGGGCCCGACTCATGTGGGGGATCATACTCTCGACCTGGTGTTCCTATCTGGACAGTGGTTGGATGATCTGGGAGGGGGTTCACCAATCATTACCCCCCTGTCATGGTCAGATCATTACCTCCTGCAGCTGGTTTTCCGTTATGCCACCCCCTGCTGCTGGGCTACGGAACCGACCAGGTGGTTCCGCCCCAGGCACCTAATGGACCCGGAACGGTTCCAGAGGGCGCTTGGGCCTATACCCATCACCCTTACCCACAGCCCAGTCGATGCTCTGGTGGATGCCTGGGAAAGGGCGGCCGCCGGGGCACTTGACTGCGTTGTACCCTTGCGACCTCTGACCCGGCGCAGATCCCGCTGGGCTCCATGGTTCTCTGTGGAGCTCCGGGAGATGAAGCGTCGGAGACGAGGTCTAGAGAGCGGTTGGAGGTCCAGCCGATCCGAATCTGACCGATTGCAGTTAAGAACCTTTATACGGTCTTATCTTGCAGCGATAAGGACGGCGAAGTCTAACTACTTTGCTGCCCTTATCGCGTCAGCAGATAATCGCCCGGCCGCCCTGTTTAGGGTAACTCGCTCCCTCCTTAATCAGGAGGTGAGGGAGGATCCCTTGCGGGGACGAGCCGAGGAGTTTAGTCATCATCTTGTGGACAAAATTGCTCAGATCCGGACCGGTCTGGACTCTGACTGGGCAGAGTCTGATGTGGAGGAATCGGACGGTCTTGAGCATGTTATCTGGACTGAGTTCGACCCTGTTTTCCCTGATGATGTGGACAGGATCATGGGGAGGCTGAGCACCACCACCTGTTTGTTGGATCCGTGCCCCTCCTGGTTAGCTTATGCGGCCCGGGAGGGGACACGAGGCTGGTTCCATGCAGTAATAACTGCTTCTTTGAAGGAGGGTGCCTTCCCTGCCACCTTGAAGGAGGCAGTGGTGAGACCCCTCCTCAAGAAGCCTGCTTTGGACCCGGCTGTTTTAAATAACTATCGTCCAGTCTCCAACCTTCGCTTTTTGGCGAAGGTTGTTGAGAGTGTGGTGGCACATCAGCTCCCTCTGTTCCTGGAGGAAACTGATTATCTGGACCCGTACCAATCGGGTTTCAGACCCGGATACAGCACAGAGACGGCATTGGTCGCGCTGGTGAATGATCTCTGGAGGGCTAGGGACAGGGGTTGCTCCTCTGTCCTGGTCCTATTAGATCTCTCAGCGGCTTTTGATACCATCGACCATGGTATCCTGCTGCGGCGTCTCAGGGGGTTGGGAGTGGGAGGCACCGTTTTATAGTGGTTCTCCTCCTATCTCCTGGGCCGCTCGCAGTCGGTGTTGACGGGAGGGCAGAGATCCGCCCCGAGGCCTCTCATTTGTGGAGTTCCTCAGGGGTCGGTTCTCTCGCCCCTCCTGTTCAACATCTATATGAAGCCACTGGGTGAGATCATTCGTGGTTTCGGGGTGGGGTATCACCAGTACACTGATGATACCCAACTTTTTTTTTCCACCCCGAACCAACCCAGCGATGCCCTCGCCGTGATGTCCCGGTGCCTGGAGGCGTTCCAGGTCTGGATGGGGAGAAACAGGCTTCGTCTCAATCCCATCAAGACTGAGTGGCTGTGCGTATTGGCATCTTGGGTCAACCATGGGGGGTGAGGTGTTACCCCCCGTTGATAGGGCTCGCAACTTGGGCATCCTCCTGGATTCACGACTCAATTTTGAAGATCATATAGGAGCCGTTACCAGGGGGGCTTTTGCCCAGGTTCGCCTGGTGCGCCAGTTGCGACCCTATCTGGACCGAGATGCCCTACGCACAATCACTCATGCGCTCGTGACCTCCCGTTTGGACTACTGCAACGCTCTCTACATGGGGCTGCACTTGAGGACCACTCGGAGGCTTCAATTGGTGCAGAATGCGGCCGCGCGAGTTGTGATGGGGGTCTCCCGATACTCCCACGTAACACCTCTACTCTGCGAGCTGCATTGGCTTCCAGTTGCCCTCCGGGTGAAATTCAAGGTGCTGGTGATGACCTATAAAGCCCTACATGGCTTGGGTCCGGGATATCTGAGGGAACACCTGCTGCCGGCATCAAGTTCCCTTCGTCCAGTGCGCTCCCACAGGGAGGGTCTGCTCAGGGTGCCACCGGTAAGAGATTGCCGGTGGGTAACACCCAGGGATAGGGCCTTCTCTGTGGGGGCGCCTGCCCTTTGGAACCAGCTGCCAGTGGAGCTGAGGACTGCCCCCGACCTCCGTTCGTTCCGCCAGGGCCTGAAGACCTGGCTCTTCGAGCTCTCTGGCCGAGGCTGAGGACTAATTTATTTTAATTGGAGTTTTATTTATACAGGGATAAATTTAATCTTTTTTAAATTTGGTTTTTAACTTTTGTATTTTTGGTTTTTAATTACCCTATAAACCGCCCTGAGTCCCTCGGGAAAGGGCGGTATATAAATGTAATAAAATAAATAAATAAATAAATAAATAAATAAAATCTGGATCCTGGCTTTGGTGCAGCTTCAGGTGGGAGAGGCATTTTATAGCAGGTGAGCTGGACATCTAATTTCACTGCTGCCTGGTACCATTCATGCAGCCGGTAGGGCACAGCTCGGTAGATACATGCCTGAGAAAGGTGGTCTAACCCTTCTCTAAAAAGATGAATTATGGATTGCTCAGGCCATCTCTCTATCCGACCGGCCATCTTTCGAAACTCCCGCAGGTACTCTAGGGCAGGCTGGCCAGCTTGCTTTATCTTATGGATTTGTTCTTCTGCTTTGAGGGCAATGGATGGGTCCTCAAATCTTTCCCTCAGCCCCAGGAGGAAAAGGTGGGGGTCCTCCAATTCAGGGGCCTGCTCATTATATAAATTGTTCAACCATTCAGATGCTTCTCCCTCTAGGCTGGATGCAATCACATCGACCATAGCACCTGGGTCTGGGTAGAGATGGGCCCAGTGATTCAAATGAGAGCGTACTTGCTTGAGGAAGAAAATCAGTTTCTCGGGGTCCCCATCAAAGATTTCTCTGAAGGGTGTACTCATCATTGGTTGCTGGGGGCCCCATTGCTGCTGGCCCACCCTGGTTGTTGGTTCAATGCTTGCTGGGCCCCCCACTGCTGTTGTTTTTATTTTATTTTAATCCCATTTATATCCCGCCCTTCTCCGAAGACTCAGGGCGGCTTACAACCTAAGCACAAATCAATGTACTTAGCAATGTACTGTTGTGCCCCCAGTTGCTGCTGGCTGTCTCCTGGTTGTTGATTCAATGGCTGCCAGGGCCCCTTCTGCTGCTCTTAGCCCCCAGATGCTGTCTACACAATTGGTGCTGCTGTAGGCCCAGGGGTTGCACGTTTGGGCCTTGCTGCCTCCTCCCCTGCTGTGGTTGTCTGAGGGAAGGGTGCTGTTGGTCGGCGGGACATTGTCACACCACCTGCTGTTGTAGGCCCCTCAATGGGTGTTGGATAGATGGGGTTGCTGTTGTCTACTCTGGAGTTTGGCTGCAGGGAATAGTGGCACCCTCTGCTTCTGATCTATTAAGAGATGTTTTAGTCTTAAATGCTGTGGTGCCTCCCTCACTTGTGGGCCCTTCAGTGGTTGCTTGGCACTCAGGGGTGGTGACCAGACTCGATGGGATTGTCGTTCCCCCAATTGGCTGGTGCTCTCCAGGCTTCTTCAACACCCCAATCTGTTGCAAGGCCTCTATTAGCTGATTTAGGCTCAGAGGTTGCTGGCCCTCCTTCTGTGGGGGTTGCCATACTCCCCACAGTAGAATATGCCTCGGATTCTTTCTTTGATGTTCACCATGCATCAAATGAACCATGGTTCATCGCCCTCTGATAGGGGAGTAATAATCCTCCCGACACTCCACACAGGTCTGGGGAACACAATGTGCAGGAATCTCTTTGTTGTCGTCCCACCTCCTCTGCCTTTGAAGCCCTCGGGAATGGCAAGGCTGCTTCTAGGCGCCTGGAGTCTCCGCTAGGCTCAATCCACTCTGACGACCAGACCAATTCTCCTGGTTGTTTGGATCTAACTTCCAGCTAGATTGCTGAAACTCTTTCCCTGCCAGCTTCTTCGCTGGCCCTTCCCCCACTGGGGTTGCTGCTGGTGCCGGGGAGCTGGCTTTAGGCAATTTTTCTTCCTCCGTGATGGGATCTCCCCCAACTCTTGCGAGAGTGTCTCCCAAACGTGGAGACAGCAACAGGAGGTCAGGACTCCCTAGTTAGTTTGTAAAGTAGGGAGATTCCAGCTCGATGTCAAGTTTCCAATGTATGAGCTTTTCAAGTGACTCTGATGCATTGTTTACCTTAAAAGTCCTTTATTAGCCCAATACACAAGCAAATGCTTGCTCGAAGGAAGCTGGAATCTGAAATCTCCACTCCCTTGCACAATATATTAAACACAATTCTCCACCTTTCTATTTTTGCCATGAATCACATTCTCCAATTAATTTGAAGAATTAGTTTCTCTTCCGTTAGACAACCCACCAAGTTCTTATCTTCTTCTTTTTTTTAATTGAATTTATTTAAAACATTGGACATGGTGCAAACGGACTGACATACCTTCTTGTCTACAATATTTTTTTAAATTTACTTATATGTATATATACACATAAGATACACTTAAAATACATATCAGTTATATATAATAATACAATACTTAGAGCAATCAACCAATCTATAAATTCTAATAGAAACCTTCCTTTTGTTCCCGCCAGAAATAAAACTTATTCCAAATTTTATAATAGCCTGATTGATCTTTATTCTTAATTTCCAAAGTTAATTTATCCATTTCTGCACATTCCCAGATTTTCCTTATTACCTCGTTTTCCACTGGAATTTCACTCCTTTTCCAATTCTGGGCAAATTATATTCTTGCTGCCGTAATAATATGAATCATCAGATACAACTCTTCTTTGGGGTATTTCTCTTTTATTATGCCCAATAGGAACAATTCTGGACTAAACTCAACTTCTTGTCTTAGTATTTCTTTTAGCCAGGTCCGAATCATTTGCCAATATCTTTGTGTCTTGCTGCAGGACCACCACGTATGAAAATATGTACCTAATTCTTTGGAACATTTCCAACATTTAGGAGATACTGTCTTATACATTTTGGCTAAATGTGCTGGGGGAAGATGCCATCGGTAGAACATTTTAAATAAGTTTTCTTTGTAAGATGAAGCCAGTGTTATTCTTTTATTTCTGTCCAAGAGCGTTTGCCATGTGTCAAGATCAATGCCATGTCCCAAGTTTTTAGCCCAAGTCAACATAGGGTCCTTCACTTGTTCCTCAAACAATTTATATCCCAAGATCAAATTATATAATTTCTTTATCTGTTTATTATCTGGCCCCAATATTTTATCCAAGGCCGTTTCCTGAGTGTTTACCCCCCATTCTTTTTTATCTTTCCCGAATCTTGATTGAATCTGTAGATAGGCCCACCAATCTAGTTTTATTCCTTGTAATTCTAATTCATTTCTAGACTTCAATTCCCCCTCATCATTCAAAATGTCCTTATATGAAATTATGTTACCCAGGTTGAATAGATTTGGATAGGCAATCGCTTCGAGGGTGGATAACCAGACTGGTACTTTAATATAGTTATGATTTCTGATTTTATTCCAAATATTAAATAATGCTTGCCTAATCCTATGTTTTTGAAAATGTGAAAATAATCCTCATTTCTCAGTTCATAAAAAAGCATGCCAACCAAATTGTAAATCATGACCTTCTAAAGTCAGTAATCTTATATTTTTCAGAATTATCCATTCTCTAATCCAATTGAACGCTGCAGCATGATAATATAATTCCCAGACTGGCAATCCAAATCCCCCGTTTTCCTTTGTATCCTGCAAATATTTCATCTTTTATTTTCTTTTATTTCAGACAGCCTTGAGGTACAATCTTCCTCCTCCCTCCTCTCAGCCATAACCCTATCTCTTAAAGCAATACACAAGTTTAACATATGAAATAGCTGCTTCTTCATCTCTTGTCAAGCAATGTTGACATAAACCATGCTCTCAGAGACTTTCCAGAAAGAATGCTACCATTAAGGCAGACCAAGAAGTTAAGTTCTTTTTCTCAGAATAAAATGCCATAGTTATATGCACTGAAGTTTTATTTTGGAGTACAATATATAGAGACTATTGTCTGAGATGTGGCTCAAGGTCCGAAAGAGAAACAAACTTACTTGGAATTCCAAGAACAAAGTTTTATTTGTATAAAGCTTTTGCAAAAGCTGGTGGACCCAACTCACGGAGGAAAAAAAGCCACACACACATTTTTAAAACCATATATTTATAATCTCTCACAAACCCCTATCGCACTCAACAGCCCACCTGCTCATCCAGATCAGCTAATCTGAAGCACCTAAACAAAATACATTTCTTTTTCCCTTCCCAGGAAAAAGCCTCATGTGTCTATACCTGTTGTGTTAACCATGACCTATTTTGCTAGTATAAGCTCTATCTTTATTTTTGCACTTCCTCTGCTTGCAGTTACGGCTGACTTCCTAAGAACAAGCTACATGTCTGAGATCTTGTACTTCTAAAAGCTCAAGTAACTCCATTTTAATCACACCGCTTAACTTTCAGCTAGGCCATTAGGATTAATTTTCTTCATAAGTTCATTAAACAATTTCTGAACTTATTATCCCTTACCTTACGATTATAGTAAAGCCAGGCAAGAAAATTTTATTCTTGAAGTAGAAAAGTCAATGCTGCCACAAAAACCAGACACAAAATTTAACTAATTCTCACTATTAGTGAGAATGCCATGGGTTTTAGCACTTAAAGGAGTCAAAGTTTTCCTTTACAGTACTGTATAAAAGAGTGTTCTAAATTCTATTTATATAGCCCTAGAGATCAAAATATAGTCACCATATTGCTTAACTGTTACAGAAAACTCCTCAGAACAAAAGGACATAATCATAGAGTATAATCATAGATGCAAACTTATAAACACTGCCATCTACTGGTTAGCTACTACTACAGCTGTTCCACCAATTATACATTCCAACATCCCCACTCAACATCTACTCTTTATATTAGTTCCATTTTCGGATCTCAGTTCTATAAATCTGCTTCTTATGCTTCTTCTTGTCCTTCTTCTTCTTGCTGCCCACAGAGTTGACGCTGCTGCTGCGGCTCCAGCCTTGGCTCTCTGAAAAACTGGCGCTGGAGCTGCTGAGGCTCTGGCTGGGCTTGGAAACCAGAGCTGTGGCTTTTGGCTTCTCCTTCTGTCTCTGGGTTTTAATGCCATGCGAGCAACATAGGACAGAAAAGTTGGCTGTTCTATTACCGAAAATGAAATGCTAGAAACTTTGCTCAGCTCCTGATCCGCAGCAACAGCCTCAACCTGCCTGCTACACGCGCCCCTTCCCCCTACGCAGTAATCAGAAAAAAAGTCAGCGATTCAGAGACCAGGGTTTACAGTTGATAAGCGCCGCCTCGTGATTGCTCGAGCTGACTGTGACGCTAGCCAATCCTGGGTATTTCCGGACGCGTTTTCTGCCTTGCTGAACAGGGGCAGTTGGGCGGCGAAAAGAACGTGCTCGGGGATTTCGGGCGTTTGTGTTTAACGCGTCTGAAAGGCAAGACGTTGGGACAGAGTGTTTTATTTGCTTTTTCAAGGTGAGCCACTGATCCCGAGCAAGCAAGAAGGAAAAGCTATTGCTGACTAGTACAGAATGAAAAAGTATAAATCATGTTTTACAAACTATGCTTGGCTGGGTTTCCTTATTGTGTAAACCTGTGAGGAAATGTGTTGCTTTTGGTTTAGTAAACCCCTGATAATGGGGGGGGGGAGTTCCCCTGAGCATGCATAAAAACGTATTTTAAATCAGGGAATGTCTGCAGTTTCACGTTTTGAATGAATGAACAAGGGTAAATTTTTCAGAACAAATGAGAAATGGATGGAGTGCTTATATGAATAATTTTTGTTTCCTTTTTTTCTTGCGGAAAAAAGATAGTACTGTCATGTTCTGTTTTCCATTTTGGAGGGTTAAACTTCCAAATTTGCAAAAATAGGTTTAAAAAACTGGCACTTTTACATAGTTACCATAAAATAAACTGAGATGGACCTCTGAAATTGCTGAAGAAAATGGTGATTTCATTCATATATTTCATTCATAGACATATATGTAACTTTGAATTTACACTGCCTTGGGACTATCATTTAGTTGGATGGTATTTAAATTCACAAAAGCATAAGCATGCTATTTTGTAGTTGTTGAATCTAATACTTCGTGACTGTAACCCCTTTCTGTTTTAAGTTACACAAGTATTTTGTATTTTTTGCCTTCAGTGACATTTTTTGTTTTTGTGTCTTCGATGATAAATGCTTTTTTTGCTGTAATTATGCCTTTCTAAAGTCATAGATTTAGCCATTATAAACTAGAATATTATTTTAAATAAACACCATTGTAATCATTCTAAGGCAGTATTTCTTCATCGTAAAAGTTCTATGCTGGATTTGCACCTTTGCTAAACCATATTTTAATTATAGTTTATTAAATTAACCATTATTTGTGGCTTTTATACGTGAAACTGAGATTGTAAGTCTGGTGTTAA
This sequence comes from Vipera ursinii, assembly GCF_947247035.1. Lineage (NCBI taxonomy): Eukaryota > Metazoa > Chordata > Lepidosauria > Squamata > Viperidae > Vipera > Vipera ursinii. The sequence continues at coordinate 32,449,298 of NC_139515.1, forward strand.
AATTCGCAATGTCACATGTGAAGTAATGTGACTTTTTTTGCCATTGCTGGCAATGGAGTGGGCACCATTTCGCTATGATGCATCTGGCTCGCAGGCCAGCAGTTTGACACCCCTGTTGTAAGTAGTCAATATGCCTTTCAACTCATTTTTTAAAAAATAAAGTTTATTATTTTTTTAACAATTCAGTAATAATTATTCAACAAAAACGTGTTGTCTGGGTACCTTATTAATTAATACAAATTAAATTCCTAATCCCTAAATCTTTTCTCTAAGCATTGATAAAATAGGTCCCAAGTTTAAAAATATTCTGTTTCTTCTTTTTCTTTCAAACTTAAAGTAAGTCTGTCCATTTCTGCAGTTTTAATACTTTTGATTATTTCTTCTGGTGGTATTTCTTCATTCTTCCAATATTGTGCAAATACAATTCTTGTTATCACATGTAGAATCAAATATGTACTTTGCTTATCAAGTTTTTCTGACATACCTAGTAAAAAAAAAATCAGGTTTATAGTCTATGTGTTTCTCTAACATTTTTTCTAACCAAGTGTGGATTATTGTCCAATATCTCCTTGCTTTAACATATGTCCACCACATATGATAATGTATCTGGTTTGTGTTTACATTTCCAACATTTCTCTGACATATTGTTAAACACTTTTGCTAATCTTGTTGCTGGCCAGTGCCATCTATAGAACATTTTATATAAGTTTTCTTTATATGAGGCTGACATTGTCAATTTATAATTTCTTTCCCACAAACATCGCCACTTCTCTAACTCTATATTATATCCAAAATTCTGTGCCCATGTTATCATTGTCTCTTTTACTTGTTCATCTTCCATTTTGAAATTTAATAATTGTACATTTTTTAAATTAACTTTTCATCGGAGGTTAGTAATGTCAAACATAATCTGCTCTTTATAAAATCCATACTGTTTAATATCTTTGTCATATCTGATTTGCATTTGTAAATGTGACCAGCATGTTAAATCAATGCCCTGATTTTACATCTCTTGCCTGGATTTTAAGTTCCTTTCAGAATTTAGAATATCTTTTTATGTCCATATTTTATCGAGACCGACTAGATCTGGATGTACAAATGCTTCCATTGTTGAAAGCCATCCTGGAATTTTCAAATTTTACATTTTATTTTTCCCCAAGTTAATAATTGTGCATTTCTAATATAGTGGTTTTGGAAGTATTTATGCATTTTATTTTTTCCATACCATAAAAAAGCATGCCAACCAAGTTGAGGTCATGTCCCTCCAAATACTGTAATCTTTTATTTCTAAGAGTTATCCATTCTTTTATCCATGTTAACACTGATGCTTGATAATATAAAATCCAATCTGGCAAGGCAAAACCTCCACTTCCCTTAGCTTCTTATAACATTTTCAGTTTTATTCTAGCTTTCTTTCCTTGCCAGATAAGAATTTTTTCTCCAGTTTTATAGGTATCATTTGAAACAAAAATAGTATTTTTGATAATATATTCATTTTCACCATAGCAATTCTTCCTAAAATCAAGTCGAAGATTCTTCCATTTTTCCAAATCAAGCTTTATTTGTTTTAATAATTTAACATAGTTATCTTCTTTTATTGTGCTGTCAGATATATTCCCAAGTATTTGACCTTTTTGACTATTTGCAATTCTATTTTTTCTGATAGTTGCTTTTTTTGTTTATGTGTAAAAAAAATTCTCATACATTTTGTAATGTATCTTTTTATTTTCTTTTAAGAAAAAATCCATTTCTTTTGTTGCTAAGTCTATAAATTCTCTTTTAATATAGATTGATTCAAAGTCCATCTTAATTTTTCTGCATTCCTTTCCATTTTTAAAGGATTATGATCTGCCCAAGTACCTATTTCTATTTCAATTTCCTGCACATTAACCCTTATTAACCCTGCATATCAACTCTGGACCAAGATTTATGACTATTAGAATAAAATGTATATTGTGATTTTCCTGGGTTCATTTCTCTCCAAATATCTTGTATACTAATTTCCTCTATTGTGTTGAAAAAAGTCTAGGTAATCTTTTTCTTCCTTGTTTCCCTGATTTACTGCTTTTATAGTCTAATGTCCCATCTACTATTGCATTGAAATCCCCAATTAAGCATACAGTATATTTTGATACTGTATTTCTATTATTTTCTGTAAAGGTTTTTGATAAAATTCTTGTTTGTTATTTGGTGCATATATTGCTATCAAAAGTATCTGTTCATTTAAAAATATTTCTACCATTAATATTCTTCCTTCATTTGCATAAATCATTTTAGAATCTATTGTCTCTTTAACATATATAACTACTGTTTTTTTTCTTGAGTTGATGTATAATAAACTTTTCCAAGTTTTGAATTTTCCAAAAATTTATGATCATGTTTTTTATGTGTGTCTCTTGCAAACAAATTATATCAGTGTTTAATTTCTGTAGTTTGAAAATTCTTTTTCTTTTTGATGGGGAATTCAGTCCATTTATATTCACTGAAAAAACTCCATTTTTCTTCTCCATTTTGATTTACTTATATTTAGGTCATGGTGATCTCATAATCCTCTGCTCTTTTACTTTTCCCTCACCTTCTTGATTCATCTTCTCTTTTTCTTCTTCCACTTGTGTAATTGTTTCCTCTATTGTTTGTTCTATCCGTTCCTGGCTTTTTCCATCCTCTTGTTGATATTGTGTCCTTTCTCCCAGAAATGCTCAATATCTTTCATCAAAATCCTCTGTCTTCCACACTGAATCCAGTCAATATCTTGTATTATTCCAATTGATTAAAATCCCATCAGGCATCTAAAATTTACTCCTTTTGCAATCAGCTTTGTAGTCAAGAAATGGTATTGTCTTCGAGTATATATTATTGTCTCGGGAATCTGTTTCAGTGCTACTGTTTCATTATCTTTATATTGTAATGGATCATCTCTTAACTCTTCTTAGTATCTCATCCCTTGTTTTCTTCATAAATCTTATGTGGACTTCTCTGGGCAATTTGTGTTTCCTCGTGTAACTTGAATTCATTCTAAATATTTCATCCACCTTGCTGCATCTCTGATCTTTCAATTTCTAGGATCTCTGCTAATAGATTAATAATCAGTTCTGCTATATTTTTCTCTTTATCTTCAGGTACGTTCTGGAATCTCAAATAGTGTACAGCTTTCTCCATTTCCAAAGCAGCGACCGCCCCTTTTTAAGTTTTGATTTGCTTATTCTAATCTTTCATTCTCTGTTAATAGTGTTTCAATTTTTCCCCCAGTATCTTCTGATTGTTCTTCCACCTTCTGAATTCTTTGTTCATTTTAAGAATAATTTGTTGGTGAGCTTCAAATTGTGTCTTTATGTCAAGCATTTGTTCGTTAGCTTATCAAGATTGCTCTTTGTTTCTTGGTGATTCTTCTGCATCATTTCTTGCATTAGTTGTAGAGTCATGTGCATCTCTTTTTGGAGATTGTTTGCCTTCTCTTGTTGTAACATTGTTTCAATATATCCCTGACTTGCTGGACTAGTTGTTCCAGAAGAGGGTGCAGAAGCAGATTTTTTTGTAATTTTAGTGACGTTTGGTGCACTCATTGTTCAATCAGGCAAATTTTGTAAATCTACAGGGAGAAGAGAAAAAAAGAAGAGGCTTTTTTAGGCTATAATCCAACATTAAAAAGAGCCAACTGTTTTAGGCTATAATTCAACTTTAAAAAGGAGCCAACTGTTTTAGGCTATAATCCAAAATTTAAAAGGAGTCAACTGCTTTAGGCTATAATCCAAGTTTAAAAGGCAGCCAACTGCTTTAGGCTGTAATCCAAGTTTAAAAAGAGCAAACTGCTTTAGAGCAGGGGTGTCAAACTGAATTTCATTGAGGGCCGCATCAACATTGCGGTTGCCCTTGGGGGGCCGGCTGGGTGTGGCCAGGGTGGGTGTGGCCTACTGGGTTGGCGTGGCTGGAGTGCGTATGGCCTACTGGGTGGGCATGGCCAGCTCTACATAATTTGTGTCAAGGGTGCCTATGGGGGCCTGGGCAGGAGTGGGACAGATCTGAGGGTCTCTGGCAGAAGGAGATGGGACCAGGGAAGTGCCAAGGCATGGTCCACCGGAGGAGCCTCACTGTTCCTCTCAGGCCATGGGGGGGCTGTACGGTGACACGGAGGTCAAATGCCTAGCCCAGCCCACAAGCACCTAGCCCAGCCCACAAGCACTAAGCCCAGCCCCACTTCCCCAAGGGGGTGCCCAGCTGCATTTACCTCCTCCTCAAGGCTGCTGCTGCTGTGCTTGCTCTTCTTAGCCAGGTTGCTCATGATGGGTACAAGGGCAAAATCAAGAGGGAGGCCCATTCCCTCTCCATGTGAGGAGACCTGGCTTTGTATCCAAAGCTTCCTTAGCAATAGGGAGACCCCCCAGGATAGGCCAGGAGGAGGGGGCAAGGGGATGGTGAAAGGGCAGCAGGGCAGGACTAAGGTAGGACTTCCCTCAGACCTTCCCTCTCCTTTCTTCCTTCCAAAGAACAGAGTGGTGGGAAAATATTTGAGATGAGGGAGGGAGAAAAACAGGCAAGAAACACAGCTGGGGAAATGTCATCCTTTGTGAGGAATGAAGAAATGCACCATTGCTTAGAAATGGCCAGCACATGGCCCTCACCTACTTCACATATCCGGCTTGGTGGGCTCTATGGGAGGGGATGCCATGAGCAGCGTGAGAGTCGATGTTACCTGCACAATGCTGCCCAGCCCCTAGCCTGCTCAATTTTGGCAGGTAGCGGGGTGCTCTACTCACAGTGCCGAGAGGCTGAGCCGGGTGGCATGAATCTGAAGAGAAGCACAATGCTGCCCAACCCCTAGCCTGCCCGAAGTAGGCAGGGCCACGTGCTGGCCACTTCCAGGCAATGGTGCATTTCTTCATTCCTCACAAAGGGTGATACCTCCGCAGCATGTGCCGAGGGGGCAGTGCCGACACGGCATGGGCCAGTCCCTCACTTTTTCCAGATGGCCTTGTGGAGCTAAGACTGAATGTATTTCAGCATAGATGACCACCATGAAATTGTACATTGGCTCCTGGCCAGCCTGGGCTGGGGCCAAGACAGCGGGGGCCGTTCTCTTACTGTTTCCAGGATGGCTTTGCGGGCCACATGAAACCACTTCGCGGGCCGCATCCGGCTCCCAGGCCTTGTGTTTGACATGTCTGCTTTAGAGTATAATCCAGATTTTTTTAAAAAGCCAACTGTAATCCAGCAAAAAAAAAAACACCAACTGCATGTCTAATCCAGATATTTCTGTCAGTTCAAAGATAATGGAAAAAGAAAAAAGAAAAAGAAAAAACTCGTCTCTAAATAGTTTCTATAATAGTTATGTCTAGATTTAAAAGATATAGTTAAAAAAATGTTTGTTTTTTTTCTTCTGTAGAATCATAAAATGTTCTTTGTTTAGCACAGGTGTTTCAAGGTCATCACTTCTGATTATTTCTGTATTATTGTAGTATCTTCCTTCACCACTAGATGTCCTCATTAATTGTAATGTCTCTATCCAGTAATAAAACTTTTATTTAAAATGCTCTTTCACAACAAGGTAAAAAAAAATCTTCCCAAATCAAAAAAGTTAGCCAGCAAAAGATTATCAATTTTTTTCACTCAGTCTTAAGCCTTTTTTTTAATTTTAATTTTATTTTATTTTAATTCCATTTATATCCCGCCCTTCTCCGAAGACTCAGGGCGGCTTACAAGCTTAGCAGTAGCCTTCATTCTATGTATATGCCTGCTTATTTGGGGTTTCACACACCCCCCAAGGGGCATTATTACAAAGTCAGCTTAATTGCCCCCAACAATCTGGGTCCTCATTTTACCTACCTCGGAAGGATGGAAGGCTGAGTCAACCTTGAGCCTGGTGGGATGCGAACCTGCACTAATTGCAGGCAGCTGGTGTTACTTGAGGCATTAGCTCACTGCTCCACCAAAGCTTTTCTGCATATTTTTTATATTCCTTAATTTTGTTCCCCCATTTCAGATTTCTCACTGCTCTTAACTCTCTTCTTCCCAAGTCTTCCTGGGGTTTTTACTTTTAAAAATTATCCAATTCAGGGATTTATATTTTAAAAGTCCATAGGGAAGAGAAATAAAGAACAATCTCTCCCAGATCAAACATGTTGTTGACAGTCAGCTGTTTGGCAGTGCCGCCACAGCTCTTTACTTCCCCAGTTGTCTATGGCTTGGGCTGTCTGTGTATTTGCTGGAAGCCTTTCTCTCTCATGTTTAAAGAGTTTCCTTGGTCCATTTGGGCCAACCGCCGTTGGCTCTGAACTCCCAAGGTTTCCCTTCCTCCTCGTTGCCTCTCCACGGCCATTTCCGACCCCTCTGGGTCCCCAGACGAAGCAAAATCAGGCTAGGAAACCAGAGCTCCAGTTTCTTTTATCCAAGTTGCCATGACACGGGGTGAACTCTCACCTTTCAGCTCATTTTGAGGCCACTGGAATTTCTTACTGTCAAAATGTGGTACCGTATTTTTTACTATTTGAAGATAGTTTTGCTTACTTTAAAAAATTAAGTCTCTGATAGTGGTACTCTAAAGTCCCTAGGTGATTTAAATCTCTATTAAAGGTTGAAGTTGTTGCTTCTTGCAAGGAAAAAAAAGTTACTATATGATACAAAAACTGCAGTATAGCTTAGCATGTTTGAATGAAACTAGGCTTTTTTGTTACTGTTAATAAGACTAATGAACAGTAGGAAAATGAAGCTTTTTCTAGTTTGGTAGCTGATAGTTGTAAAACACCAGCACAGCACATTACAAAGAGAAGAAAACAAAATTGGCCACCGTGATGGTTTTCCTTGTTTTGTCAAACCAACAGCTCGCTCATTACTTGATATTATTTTGGGTTTTAAGCCAACTCTTCAAACTAGGCAGGGATATCTAGAATTTTTGAATGGATATATAAGGATGTGAATATTTATTGGGTCTGTACAAATTCAGAGTCTCTTAACGCAGGGAACAAGTATAAGGCATCCTTCTCATTAAGACAGATGTACAATACGTCTGCTTTCTAAGTTGTTCTTGGCTCTTTGTGCATGAAAATGCATTCTTCAGAGAACAAAAGGGATACATGTACTTGACCACTTCCACTTGATTCTGGAAAAAGACCCAGCTAGAGATAGTTGCTGAATATGTGTTTCCTTGAATGGTAAAACTGGTCTGTCTTCAGTGTGTCATACCTATCAGTACAGAAGTACGTAAAGTAAATGCTATCCATTAAGAGTGTGGATTTGATTTAAATCAAGTCGATGTAAATTACAATTTAAATCATGTTTGAAATCACTAGTAAAAAGGCTTGATTTAAATCAACTCAATTTAAATCATAATTTTTAAAGAGCAACTGTCATCTCTGTCCCGCAGCGGCTCCTCCTCTGACCCGTTGTTGATTCACTGACAGTCCCATTCACTTTAATGGGATGGCTGGTGATGCAGTGACACAACAAGGGAGGGACGTGGTGGGCAGCAGGTGAATGTATGCCTGCTAATGGGTGCTGACACGATAGATCTGAAATGACAGGTGCTCTTTAAATGTAAGGACTCATTCTTTCTGATGGTTAATCTTTAATATTATTTGCAAACGAAATGATGGTTTCCTATTTAGAATAATAAGCTGTCAGGTTAGTAAAACATTGATATCAGAACCGATTTTAGGTTAATAGGTTAATCATACATACTGTAGTTGGAGAAGTACTCAAATTCTTTTATTTAATTAAAACACTTAGAGCCTGGTACAGATGCATTTCTCTTCAAACGATCATACAGTTTGTAGTATACATAGATTTGCAAAACAATCTAAAGGAATATTCCTGCACTTTGTTTTATAATTTATCTCATGGTTACTGTGAAATTGTGTGAATGCATCAATGCAGTGCATGTTATCTCAGCTTGCAGAGCTTGGATACCAAAAAGTAAATATTGCAGAATATACAGCCTCATGCTGCATAACTAAGCTCCATTCCTGCTGAATAAACTAAATTATTCATGTATCTTAAATAGAAAACTATCTTTAGATAGATTTTTACTCCAAAAGCATTTTATTAAAATAAATTTGATAAAAAAATTAAATAAAAATCTGATTTAAATAAAAAATGATTTTTTATTTTTTAAGAAGCATCAAGTATTATCCACCCTGTCCATTAATACTGAAAGTATTTGAGCTAAAGAACTGCAAATAGCAATCTTGTATAGTTACCTTAGTAGTAATCTATGCTCTTTAATCTTTATGTAAAAACAAAGCAAACCTCCTGTCAGAACTTACATCAATCTACATCTTTTTTTATTGAAAAGTTTTTTAATACATTTTATCTTTAACAACACCTCCCCACCCACCCCCTTCCCAGCCCCACCCAACCCTCCCCCCTCCCCTTCCTCGACTTCCCAGAGTTGAATACAAGGTATAAAAGTAAAAACAATCATAAACAACCATATGCTAACATCAATGAACTATTAAGTCTATCGCACTCTAGCTCATATAAAATGACTACAAGCAATACTAATATCACATCAATACTTATTCAAATGCTAAGTGAAACTTTTTAGTCCCATATTTATTCTGGATATAATCAATCCATTTTTTCCAATCCATAATATAACGTTGTTGCGAGTGGTCTTTCAAATACGCCGAGATCTTTGCCATTTCCGCCAGGTTAGAAACTTTTAAAGTCCATTCTTCTATAGTCGGCAATTCCTCCTTCTTCCAATATTGACCTACTAAAAGTCTTGCTGCCGTAATTAAGTTCAACATCAACTTAGTGTCCACAACAGTAGTATCAGTAATTATACCCAGTAAAAACAATTGCGGACAAAACTTTATCCTTTTCTTAAATATCTTCTGCATATTCCACCAGATTTTAATCCAAAATGCTTTAACCTTTGTACAGGTCCACCATATGTGAAAGTACGTTGCATCTTCGCCACCACACCTCCAACATTTAGGCTGATAATTCGGATACATACTTGCAAGCTTTTTAGGATCTAAATGCCACCTATAAAACATTTTATAAAAGTTCTCTCTTAAATTTTGAGCTTGCGTAAATTTTACGTTTCTCACCCAGAACTTTTCCCAAGTATCCATTGTAATAACTTCTTGAATATTCTGAGCCCATTTTATCATACAATCTTTAACAAGTTCTGTTTCTGAATCAATTTCTATCAATGCAAGATATATCCGTTTGATATGTGCTGGACCCTGATTTCTAATTGGCTTTACCAGATTTTCATCAGTTATTGAAAAACCAATTTTCTGATCTTCTTTCCACCTGGCCTGTAGTTGCCCATATTGAAACCAGGTTTGGACAATCTTCTCTTCTCTTAAAAAGTTATACGGCTTTAAACACCATACATTCCTCTCTAAGCTTAAGATTTCCTTATATGTAGTCACATCATGTTTAAACCCAACATTTATGTTTTCTATTGCATGTTTCGGTATTGCCCATAAAGGTATCTTGTATTTTAACTTATGTCTATACTTTTTCCAAACTCGCAACAAAGCATGTCTTAAAATATGCACCTTAAAGACATCTACCTTCTTATCATACAAAAAATATGCATGCCAACCAAATAACAAGTCGTGGCCTTCAAGATTTAATAATCTCCCTTGTGTTAAGTTAATCCAATTACAGACTTCCAGTGGCAATGCGGCGCCGAAGACAGCCGTCTCCGGGCTGTCCTCTCCGCAGCTGTGTTTATCCATCGAAAACAGCGCCGATCAGCTGTTTAGGTGGATTTGAAGCCCCCTCCTCGGGAGAAGAGGAGGGGGTGAGGCCCCAGGTAGGGGTTGAGCTCTCCGGGGCCGCCTGAGCTGAAAGTTTGGGCGGCTGAAGGATTGAGCCCCCCCAAAGCCTGGGTTGCTCCGAGCTGCGCAGCGTCTGCTCCGGGATTTTTGGAGCAGAGCCAGGCGTTAGCAACCACCCCTGCCAGAAGGAAAGATTCTTGAGTATTAAGGTGCAGGCAGAGCGGTACAGGAGGTCAAGGTGAAGTGGACTTTTATCTTTACTCTCTAGCTCAATGGATTTTATAGCTTTAAAGTGAAAGTACGCAACAAGTGAAAGTGGGGAAAGATGGCGGCTAAAACCTCTAAAACTCTTCGGAGTGCGGGAACTTCCCCGGTGCAACAGACTTCGTTGCAAGCTTTGCTTCCTCCTGCACCTACTCTGGCATTGACGCTTAAGGACTTACAAGATGCCTTTGCAAAGCAATCGCAAGTAATATTAGATATGATGGATGATAAGATGGAAAAGCTGGAGGCAAAGCTGGAGGAGAAATTGGAGAAAATGCTACTCAAGTAAAAAACTATAGACCAATATCACTTTTAAATACAGATTACAAGATATTTGCCAAGGTGTTAGCAAACAGATTGATGAGGGTTCTGCAACAGGTGATTCATGGGGATCAAACTGGGTTTATTAGTGGTAGACAAATGAAAAATAATGTGAGGCATATAGTTGATGTGGTGGAGTTTTTGGAAAGGAACAACCAGATCCCTGCGGCGCTAATTTTTCTAGATGCGGAAAAAGCCTTTGATCAATTGAATTGGCAATTTTTGATGAAAGTTTTAGATAAAATGAATTTCGGGGATAAATTTTTGCAACCAATTAGGGCATTATATCAAAAACAAACTGCCCGAATAATAGTTAATAATAGCCTGACTGAAGTATGTAATATTGAGAAGGGCACAAGACAAGGGTGTCCGTTATCACCTTTATTATTTGTTTTAACATTGGAAATATTATTGGTAAAAATACGGAATTCGGAAAGAATTAAGGGTATACAAATTAGAGATCAGGATTATAGACTGAGAGCATTTGCAGACGATCTGGTTGTTACGGTGACCCAGCTAGAAAACTCTGTTGTGGACCTGATGGAGATAATAATGCAATATGGGAAGGTTTCTGGATTTAAAGTTAATGCACAAAAAACTAAAATTTTGGCCAAAAATATGACAGTATCGCAAAAGGCCCTTTTAGAAGGATTAACTGGATTTGAGATTGTTAAAAGGGTCAAATATTTGGGGGTGTTTTTGTCACCCTCTAATACAAAGTTATATAAAAATAACTATGAAAAGTTATGGGGAAAAATTCAAAAAGAATTGGAGAGCTGGGAAAAATTGCAATTGTCTTTGCTGGGAAGAATTGCAGCAGTGAAAATGAATGTCCTGCCTAAATTTTTATTTTTATTTCAAATGATACCGGTCCTTAAAAAAGATTCTAATTTGGAAGAATGGCAACGGGGTATCAACAAATTTGTTTGGGCAGGGAAAAGGCCACGAGTTAAATTTAAGATTATGCAGGATACTCGTGAAAGAGGTGGTCTTAAAATGCCTAATCTTAAATTATATTATGAAGCTGCTGCGCTATCAGGAATAAGTGATTGGATTAATTTATCACAAGAGAGATTATTAAATCTTGAGGGCCATGACTTGTTATTTGGCTGGCATGCATATTTGTTGTATGATAAGAAGGTAGATAATATGTTTAAAGTGCATATTTTAAGACAGGCATTGTTGAGAGTTTGGAAGAAGTATAGACATAAGTTAGATTACAAGATGCCGCTGTGGGCAATTCCAAAACACGCAATAGAAAACATAAATGTTGGCTTCAAACATGATGTGACTACGTATAAGGAGATTTTAAGTTTGGAAAGAAATGTCTGGTGTTTGAAGCCGTACAACCTCTTGCGAGATGAGAAGATTGTTCAAACTTGGTTTCAATATACTCAGTTACGGGCCAGGTGGAAAGAAGATCAGAAAATTGGTTTTGCAATGACTGATGAAAATTTGATAAAGCAAATTAGAAATCAGGGTCCAGCACATATCAAACGGATATATCTTGCATTGATAGAAATTGACTCAGAAGTAGAACTTGTTAAAGATTGTATGATAAAATGGGCCCAGAATATTCAAGAAGTTATTACAATGGACATGTGGGAAAAGATCTGGATGAGGAACGTAAAATTCACACAAGCTCAAAACTTAAGAGAGAACTTTTACAAAATGTTTTATAGATGGCATTTAGATCCCAAAAAGCTTGCAAGTATGTATCCGAACTATCAGCCAAAATGTTGGAGGTGTGGAGCCGAAGATGCAACATATTTTCATATTTGGTGGACCTGTAAAAAGGTTAAGGCTTTTTGGATAAAAATTTGGTGGAATATGCAGAAGATCTTCAAGCAAAGGATAAAGTTTTGTCCGCAATTGTTTTTGTTGGGCATAATTATAGATGCTACTGTTGTGGACACTAAGTTGATGTTGAACTTAATTACAGCAGCAAGACTCTTAATAGGTCAATACTGGAAGAAGGAGGAACTGCCGACTATAGAAGAATGGACTCTAAAGGTTTCTGACTGGCGGAAATGGCAAAGATCTCGGCTTACTTGAAAGATCATTCGCAAGAACGTTATATTATGGAGTGGAAAAAATGGATTGATTATATCCAGAACAAATATGGGACTAAAAAGTTTCATTTAGCATTTGAATAAGTCTTCCTTTCTTTTTTCTTTTCTTTTTCTTTTTATATGTAATATTAATATTGCTTGTAGTTATCTTATATGAGCTAGAGAGCGATAGAATTAATAGTTTATTGTTGTTAGCATATGGATGTTTATGATTGTTCTTTGTTTTTATACCTTGTACTTAGCTCTGGGAAGTCGGGGGAGGGGGGAATGGGGGGGAGGGACAGGGAGGGTTAGGTAGGGGTGGGGGGAGGGGGGATTGTTAAAGATAAAATGTACTGTAAAACTTTTTAATAAAAAAAAATCCAATCACTTATCACTGACAACGCAGCAGCCTCATAATATAATTTAAAGTTGGGCATTTTAAGACCACCTCTTTCACGCGTTGCCAATCCAGTTGGTCAAAAGCTTTTTCAGCGTCCAGAAAGATCAGCGCTGCAGGGATCTGGTTGTTCCTTTCCAGAAATTCCAACAAATCAACTATATGCCTCACGTTATTTTTCATTTCTCTACCACTAATAAACCCAGTTTGGTCACCATGAATTATCTGTTGCAGTACCTTCATTAATCTATTAGCTAAGACCTTAGCAAATATCTTGTAGTCCGTATTCAAAAGTGATATTGGCCTATAATTTCTTGCTTGTGTGACATCCTGATCTTCCTTCGGGATCAAAGAAATAAAAGCAGTTTTCCAAGACGGAGGCACCCCTCCTCCCTTTTGAATTGTCTGAAACAATTCCCTTAGAGGCTTTATCATCTCCGACTGTAAATTTTTATAATACACCGCAGTCAATCCATCCGTGCCTGGCGCTTTGCCCACTTTCAATTGTTTAATTGCCAAAAAAATTTCTTCCTCAGTTATCAGTTGATTCATCTCTTCCTTTTGCTCTTGTGTAAGAACCGGAATTTTAGCATCCCTCAAATATGCATCAATATCTACTTCATTAATCTTACCTCTAGCATATAATTTAGAATAAAAATCAACAAAAACTTCCTTAATAAGGTTCTGTTGATACACAACCTTACCCTTATGTTCTATTTTGTCTATATTAGAAGCCCTCTGCTTCTTCCTTAACATATAAGCTAACCATCTACCTGGCTTATTGGCACTACAAAAAGTATTATGTCTAGCAAACTGTAAGCTAGTTGCCACCTGATCAGCCATCAACTTATCAAACTGTCCCTTTAATAGATTAATAACCTCTTTGATCTTCGCATCCGATGGATTCAAAGAGGGCCTTTTCTTTTTCCTTAATTTCATTCTCTCTTTCCTCCTGAGTTCCAAATTACGTCTGTATTTATTGTTCATATATATTAACACCCCTCTCATATAAGCCTTACTAGCATCCCAAACCATATCCATAGAAGTACCCTTATTCATGTTAGTTTCAAAAAAACCCTTCATCTGCTTTTTGCATTCTTCCACATTTTCCAAATTTCTAAACAAGTTCTCATTTAGATGCCAAGAGCGCCTATCTCTGTTGTCCTTATTGATCTCTAACCAAACTGGACTATGGTCAGACATAGTTCTTGGACAAATCTTTGTCTTCTTAATTCTAGAAAAGAAGTCGTTAGTGATTAATATAAAGTCAATCCTGGAAAAAGATTGATGTCTATCAGAAAAAAAGGTATAATCCTTTTCTTGTAAATTTCTTTCCCTCCAGATGTCTCGCAACTCCAAATCATCCTTCATCTCAAAAAAAGATTTAGGCAATCTAGCATGACTTGGAGTACTCCTAAAAGAGCTACTCTTGTCCATTTGTACATCCAAGACACCATTCCAGTCTCCCATAAAAATAAAAGATTTATAATCCAACTGAGTGAACTTGCTTGTAATAAACTATAAAAATCTGCTTGTTGTTTATTAGGAGCGTATAGTCCAACAAAAAGCGTTTTTTTCCCCTTCTATCAGCAAATCTATTATAACTTATCTTCCTTGTTTATCTGCTTCTATTAACTCCGCTGTCATAGTATTCTTGACATAAATAACCACTCCATTCTTCTTATTCATTGCAGAGGCGATGAATTGTGTACCCAGTCTAGAGTTCAATAAGTACTTTTGGTCCATAGCCCTAATATGTGTTTCTTGTAAGCAAATAACATCAGTCTTAAATTGTTTTAAATATTGAAAGATTTTCTTTCTCTTCTTTGGTGAATTTAAACCATTAACATTCCAAGTTAAAAACTTAGTCGCCATCCTTGGCGACCTGAAGCTTTTGGAGCGCGTCTTCCAGAATCCCTTTGACGTACTTAGGCCGCGCCCCTCACACAGCTTCGCTATAGGTACGCTTTGGAGGTTCCATGACATTCTGCTGGTCCTGTTCTTGCTCTCGTCTCATTCGTCTCAAAGCAGCACGCGTCATCCTCTGGTCTCTGGCATCTTCCGATGAAACTGTAATTTGATCCACTCCTGTAGCTTTCTCATCTGTCTGCGTTGTTCCTTCAGCACCTTGAGGCTTTCCCTCGCCATTCTTCTTTGTAGATTCCAAAAGTGGTAAGGGGATTGCTTTTAAGACATTACTGTAAAAATCACGTGCCTGCATCTTTCGTCCAAGCGTTGAATACATATAGCCATGCCTTGAAGTGCAAGCAAGATGTCTGCCCTCATTTCTCTTAACTTCTCATCCAGCTTTTCATCCATAACTTCAACTAACTTTTCTGTCAGCTTCTCATCCAACTTTTCATCTATAATTTCAGCTATTTGCTGTGAGTGCTTTTCCAAAGCATCTTGCAAATCTTTGATTGTCAGTGCAGGAGTAGGTGCAGATGCAGGGGTCAATAAAGCTTGCAACAAAGATTGCTGCACCGGGGAAGCCCCCGCGCTCCTGAGAACTTTGGAAGATTTAGCCGCCATTTTCCCCCACTATTTTCCTCCACTATTACTTGCTACGCACTTTCACTTTCAAAGTCTACAAAGTCCTTTGAGCTAAAGAACAAAAGTCCACTTTCACCTTGATCTCCTGTATCCTGTATCTCTCTGCCTGCATCCTCGCACTCCAAAATCCTTTCCTGCTGGCAGGGATGGTTGCTAACGCCTTGTTCTGCTCCCAAAAGCCCGGAGCAGAAGCGCTGCGTAGCCCGTAGCAAACCCAGGCTTCGGGGGGGCTCAATCCTTCAGCTGCCCGAACGTTAAGCTCAGGCGGCCCCGGAGAGCTCAACCCCTACCTGGGTACTCACCCCCTCCTCTTCTCCCGAGGAGGGGGCTTCCGAACCACCGAAACAGCTGATCGGCGCTGTTTTCGGCGGTTCTACAAAGCCGCGGAGCGGACAGCCTGGAGATGGCTGTCTTCGGCGTCGCCTCGCCACCCGGAAGTGATTTTTATTTTTATTTTACTCTATTTATACTCTGGTTTCTCTTCAGATCGTATAAATCTTTCGCCTTTTACTTCAATCTACATCTTAAGAAAGAAAGACTCTTGGAGACAAGGTTATCCAAGCAGGAACTTTTACTAAGATATAGAAGATAGAGGGTATCTGAAGATAGACAGGATCTGAAACAAAAAGTTACATCTAAGGAAAGGAAGTGAAAGCAATAAACCCCCCACGTTTATTCCCTCTCCTCCCTTGGCAGAATCAAAGTGGGGGTTGAGATTTGGGTTTGCATGGAAAAGAGAGTTAGAAATGAAATATAAATGGATTCTGACACCTCCATCCACTTGATCACAATTGGATGGAACAATTGATTTTTTTAAAAAAAATAAAAATAAAAATCGAATATTGCTGTCCATATTGAATTTTCACATGTGTACTTCGGCTAGATCTGGTATGTACAAAGTGAGGCCCACAGATTGGAAATTCCAAAAGTTATATTTTTCCATGTATTTGTATGAAACAAATTTACATACAAAATACCTGGAACAATCTAACTTTTTGAATCTCCAATCTATGGGCCTTCATTTGTAGATACCAGATCTAATTTAAATTAAATGCATGCATTTAATTTAAATAAATCCATAATTGGCAGTGAGCACACTGTGAAACAAAATGCTCATTTCAATGCTACCTTTATGCTCAAGATCCTATTATTATATTTCCAATAGACTTAAAATAAAGCATGCTTCTCTAATCTGGGTGGAATCATAACTACGATGCAAAGTTTTAAATTAGATCTGACTATAGTTGCTATAGCCTTGCAGAAACAAAGATTGCTACTAGATTTTTGGTAGGATATTTTTTATGTTGTAATTACCCTTTTGTTCAGGCAAAGTATCCTTATTCCTAGGATTTTGTCTGTGATATGGATACCAGTATATGTGCAGATACAACTCTTGTTATATGTCAGTTCCCTGCATGACCTGCCTTAAACCAAAGTAGGTTGATTTTAATAATATACGGTAAGTAAGCATCCATGCAAAAGAAGTGCCAGATCTCAACACTATGTTCATGATGAGTTTGCTTAGAAAAAGAGAGTTTGTGGTGAGTTAGAGAATACTCTGATGATAAATAAATGTAACCTGCTTTCAAATTTTACATGTAACCTCCAATCTAAAAAATGAACTTTTGACTTTTATCAGTAATTATTAGGCATAACAGTTTTTGTGTCTTGAAGCAGGGAAAAAACAATATTCATCTTTCTCTTAAGCCAGACATGTGAAACTCACATCGTCACGTGGCGTCGTGCAACATATCGGGACAGTTTTGCCATTGCCGGCAATGGCGTGGGCATGGCTTCCGGATGATGCATCCGGCCCATGGGCTGGCAGTTTGACACCCCTGTCTTAAGTCATAAATGCTTAGCAAATGTTCTCCATTGAACCCAGCTGCTTTATATCTGAAATTACCTCAACCATTATCTTGTCTTTTGACCTGCTACTCAGAACTTTTTTTAAAAGAAGTTAAAAAGGTAAAGGTAAAGGTTCCCCCGCACATGTGTGCTAGTCGTTTCCGACTCTAGGGGCCGGTGCTCATCTCCGTTTCAAAGCCGAAGAGCCAGCGCTTGTCCGAGGACGTCTCCGTGGTCATGTGGCCGGTATGACTAGATGCTAAAGGTGCACAGAATGCTGTTACCTTCCAACCGTAGTTTTTTCTACTTGCATTTTTACGTGCTTTCGAACTGCTAGGTTGGCAGAAGCTGGGACAAGTAACAGGTGCTCACTCTGTTACGTGGCACTCGGGATTCGACCCGCCAAACTGCCGACCCTCTGATTGACAAGCTCAGCATCCTAACCCACTGAGCCACCGCGTCCATTTAAAAACCTATCTCCATTTAAAAATTAACTACAGGTAGTCCTTGACTTATGACCACAATTGAGCCCAAAACGTCTGTTGCTAAGACAGTTGTTAAGTGAGTTTTGCACCATTTTATGACTTCTTGCCACAGTTGTTAAGTCAATCATGGCAATTGTTAAATTAGTAACATGATTGTTAAGTGAATCCGGCTTCCCAATTAACTTTGATTGTCAGAAGCTCACAGCAGGTGATCACATGATCCTGGAACACTGCAGCTGTCATAAATATGAGTCAGTTGCCACATGTGCAAATTTTGATCATGTGACCATGGGATTGCTGCAACAATTGTGTAAAAAATGGTCAGATCACTTTCAGTGCTGTAACTTTGAACAGTCATTAAACGAATTGTTGTAAGTTGAGGACTGTGTAACTGGGGAAAGGCAGAATAATGAGCTAGGAAAGTAAGTTCCTATGCCAGGTTGGCACTATGCTAGAGCTTAACCAGAAGGCAAGAGGCTAGCCCTAAGCCAGCTTACTCTTGAGATGTAAGTACGTTCTTGCATTTTTTGAGGTGCTTGTCAAATGCTAGAATGATGGTATCTCTATTCTAAGAAAAATGATAATTGTTAATGTTAAATATTTATATGATTTGGTATTGTGGCTGACCTATGTTTTTACAGGAGATGCTAGACTTGGAGCCAGTGTATAATTTTGAATAAATCTGCATTCCTTTTATCTTACAATTAGAGTATGATTCTATGCTGCAGATTTTGTCCACAAAATAATTAATTATACTCCAGAGAGATAATTACTTCCAAAGACATAATGATCTTGATTTTATAGACTATGAAGTCAGCAATGAAATGTTCCTTTGAACACCAGAGTGTAAACTTAAGCTTTTGAGAATGGGGAATGGGAATATTGATATTTAGTGGAGGTAAAAATAAAGTAAATATAACTTAATCTTATTAAGGGAGAGTGGTTTCATTTTTGTTTCTAGTTCCTGAATAATTCATGTTTTCTATGGTGTAGTCTTCAAATGAAGATTTGTGATATTATTGTGACATCAAAGTTTTCCCCTCCCCAATGTACAGTGTCTACAGATTTAATTCAAGTTCCATTAATGTTGTAGAACTTTGAGATTATGTGAGATCACTGGGTGAGCATTTTGTACATTTTGAAGCAGCATAGAGAACCCAAAATATATGTACCTTGAAGAAATAGAACTAAAATGGACAGGAATGGGTGAATTCTCATTGCAAATTTTAGGCTTAAACTGAAGAAAGTAGTTTTCCCTAGGCCACTCAGGTATGAATTAAATCATATCCCTGTTGAATATACAGTAGAGGTGACAAATAGATTTAAGGAATTAGATTTGATAGACAGAGTGCCTGAAGAACTATGGACAGAGGTTCGCAACATTGTACAACAGGTAGCATCCAAAACCATCCCAAAGAAAAAGAAATGCAAGAAAGCAAAATGGCTGTCTGAGGAAGCTTTGCAAATAGCTGAGGAAAGGAGGAAAGCGAAAGGCAAGGGAGAAAAAGAAAGATATGCCCAATTGAATGCAGAATTCCAGAGAATTTCTAGAAGAGATAAGAATGCCTTCTTAAATGAACAGTGCAAAGAAATAGAAGAAAGCAATAGAATAGGGAGGACCAGAGATCTTTTCAAGAAAATTGGAGAGATGAAGGGAACGTTTCATGCAAAAATGGGCATGATAAAGGACCAAAACGGCAGGGACCTAACAGAGGCAGAAGAGATTAAGAAGAGGTGGCAAAATTACACAGAAGAACTATACAATAATGAGCTTAATGCCCCTGATAATCACAATGAGGTGGTCATTGACCTCGAGCCAGACATCCTAGAATGTGAACTGAAGAGGGCCTTAGAAAAGCTGAGAAACAACAAAGCTAGTGGAGGTGACAGTATTCCAGCTGAGCTATTCAAATTCTTAAACGATGATGCAGTAAAAGTGCTACACTCAATTTGCCAGCAAATTTGAAAAACTCATCAGTGGCCACAGGATTGGAAAAGATCAGTTTACATTCCAATTCCAAAGAAAGGCAGTGCCAAAGAATGTTCAAACTATCGCACCATTGCACTCATTTCTTATGCTAGTAAAGTTATGCTTAAAATCCTACAAGCTAGACTCCAGCAGTACAGTATGTGGATCGAGAACTACCAGAAGTACAGGCAGGATTTCGAAGAGGCAGAGGAACTAGAGATCAAATTGCCAACATACGCTGGATCATGGAGAAAGCTAGGGAGTTCCAGAAAAACATCTACTTCTGCTTCATTGACTATGCTAAAGCCTTTTATTGTGTGGATCATAACAAACTGTGGCAAGTTCTTAAAGAGATGGGTGTACCAGACCATCTTATTTGTTTCTTGAGAAACCTATATGCGGGCCAAGAAGCAACAGTGAGAACTGGACACGGAACCACTGATTGGTTCAAAATTGGGAAAGGAGTCCGGCAAGGCTGTGTACTGTTGCCCCACCTATTTAACTTATATGCAGAGCACATCATGAGAAGGGCAGGGTTAGATGAATCAAAAGTTGGAATTAAGATTGCCGGAAGAAATATCAACAACCTAAGATATGCAGATGATACCACTCTAATGGCAGAAAGTGAAGAAATGGAGGTAGTGACAGATTTTATTTTCCTGGGCTCCAAGATCACTGCAGATGGGGACTGTAGCCAAGAAATTAAAAGACGCTTGCTGCTCGGGAGGAAAGCCATGGCAAATCTAGACAGCACACTAAAAAGCAGAGACATCACCCTGTCAATAAAAGTGCGTATTGTGAAGGCTATGGTCTTCCCAGTTGCAATGTATGGCAGTGAAAGCTGGACCATAAAAAAGGCTGAGCGCCAAAGAATTGAGGCCTTCTGTAAATACAGGAGGTTTACTTTCTAGAACAGATACAGAATATCCAAATTGGGTTGCAAAGAGAAGTCATCTCCCTGACGTGTAAGTGGAAGTCACACATAAACAGTTGGATTCTCTTAGTTGCTCTTTCATCTGAAATAGAATGTAAATTTTGCTATGGAAACATTTAAAAGGAATTCACCAAAACCTCACCCTCAAAAGAGTAAGACATCTGTGCCTTTCAGAAGGTTCCATATGAGCCTTTAAGGATTTCATAATATTATCTGCTGACACATGCATTCATGGACATCTAGGCAAAGGTCTTGAAGCAAATGAGTTGAGCCAAGCCTTCCCAACAAAATGCTTTTTCGCAAGGGCTTTGAGGAGAGGTGCTTTGTATCATTAGGCTTTGCTAGGGGTCCTTTCAAATGCTTTTTTCATTGCAACTTACTGCACATACAATCTCTTTAGTAAATATATCACCAGTGAGCTACATCTAATCTCTTAGTTGGTCATGGAGATGAAATCTAAATCTCTGGACAACTAAATATGTCAACTATCTTGAGTTACCTTGTCACTGCACATCTTTCTCATAGAAATCCTCTCATTTTACTATATTAAGACTTTCAGCGAGACTCTATTGAGAATATGCCTATCTTTGTAGCTTAGGAGTAGTTCAGAATTCATTGGAAGTTATGTGAAAAGTCTTTTATTATTTTTAGTACATTTTCTAGAGTATTTATATAAAGTCCCTTTCTCCCTTTAACTTTTTGACAGATACTCTGCTGCAATTTATATTGCTCCTATTTTTTATGATGGTGTGGCAAAAGATAACATGGAAACTCTAATAAAATTTGTAGCTACATCAGTTGTAGAGTGTAATCTCATATTGCTTTGGTCTGTTTACTATATATTGTATTATTATCTAGACCAGGGGTGTCCAAATTTTTTTCAAAGAGGGCCAGATTGGATGAAGTGAACATGCTGGAGGGCCGAACATTTTTCCGAACATTCTTTGAACAATTACAATTAAATGAATTATTTTATGCCAAGTTAATTGCAAATGGCATACTTTTCATTTTATAACATTAAGATCAACTGACAGCTGAGTTTTCACAATGTATTTTATGTGCAAAACAAGAGGCTTGACAGAACAGTGGAGCCTAAGGGGAGATATACAGGCACCCTGCCCCCTTCGCTCTCATTCACTCACCTTTGCTTGGAAAAGTTTCTCGGTCTCATTCACTCATGTTTTGTTTGCAAAAGCTTCTCTCTCGCTCTCTCATTCCCTCACTCTTGCTCCAAAAAGCCTCTCATGCTCTCATTCACTCACACTGCTCAATAAACATTTCTCTCTCGCTCTCATTCACTCACCAACTCAAAAGGCCAGCCGCGGCGCCTCCATTGACTTCCATGGGGACGCTTGGCAATTAAAACCACTCCCGCTACTGCTGCTAACTTTTTCACTTGCTGCTTGGTTCCAATTTAACCTGCAGAAACAAATCCCCGAGCCGACCCCCATGGCAGCAGCGAGCCCCAAGGAGCGGGGCGGCCCAGTGTGCTTGCCGAGATGCTGGAGCGAGATTGCCCCCAACAATCTGAACACGAGATCAGCATTTCTCAGCCCTTGCTGATCTCACGCTCCTTACAATCTCCCTCTCTTTGTTTCAGTTTGCTTTCTACATTTGGGATGAAGACTCGAGGTTCGGCGTTTCTCCACACCCGCTGATCAGCGCGTGCGGAGAAATGCCCATTCCCTGTGCTGAGCCATCCCAGTTACTTTCCTGGAGCTCCTCCATATCATGCAAGGGCGCACAGGGAATCCGCGTTTCTCTGCGCTCGCTGATCAGCACGTGGGGAGAAACGCCCATTCCCTCTGCTGAGCCATCCCAGTTGCTTGCGTTGCAGAAGGCAAGTATTTGGGATGAAGACTCGAGATTCAGCGTTTCTCAGCCCGTGCTGATCTCGCCCTCCTTACAGTCTCCCTCTCTTTGTTTTAGCTTGCTTTCTGCATTTCGGACAAAGACTGGAGACTCGAGAGAGGGAGATTGTAAGGAGCGCGAGATCAGCACTTTCTGCATTTGGGAGAAAGACTCGAGATTCTGCGTTTCTCAGCCTGTGCTGATCTCATGCTCCTTACAGTCTCCCTCTCTCGAGTCTTCATCCCAAATGCAGAAAGCAAGCTGAAACAAAGAGAGGGAGACTGTAAGGAGGGCGAGATCAGCGTGGGCGGAGAAATGCCGAATCTCGTGTCTTCGTTCCAAATGATTGCCTTCCGCAATGCAAGCAACTGGGATGGCTCAGCAGAGGGAATGGGCATTTCTCCGCACGTAGGAGAGGTTTGTTAGGGAGGTGGTGGTCCGGCGTTTACCTACTTCCTGTGTGTGTGTGTCGAGCCCACAGAGAGATGCAAACAACAGACTGCCACCACCTCTGCCAGCCGTTCCCCACAGGTCCGAGACACACACACACACACAGAAAAAAAAATGAGAGGGGGAAAAATGCTGGACTGCTGCCTCCCTACCAGCTGTTCCCTGCAGGTCCAACACACACACACACACACACACACACATACAAATGAGAGTGGGGGAAATGCCAGACTGCCGCCTCCCTACCAGCCTCCCTACCAGCCGTTCCCCGCAGGTGCAACACACACATACACAAACAAGAGGGGGGGAAATGCCGGACTGCTGCCTCCCTACCAGCTGTTCCCCGCGGGTCCAACACACACAGACACACACACACACACACACACAGAGAGAGAGAGAGAGAGAGAGAGAGAGAGAAGGGGGAAAAGAAGGAGGGGATCTGGCAGCACCCGAGACTCCATATGCTGTTCAGAAACACCCTCTCACCGCCCTCCCTCCTGCGGCAGACAGTCTTCTGCTTGCCGCCCTCAATCAGAAGGGAGGGCCGTGGGAGGGCCGCATTTACACAGAGCAGGGAGGGCTGTTAGAGGGCCGTATTAAACTGCCCCCCGGGCCGCAAATGGCCTGCGGGCCGGACTTTGGACATGCCTGCTTTAACTCAAAGTAGCCCAATAGAGCCAAGCATTCCAAAGGAGTATCAGGACCTGGTAGAAGTCTTTAGTGAGCAGGAGTCAGTTGTGCTCCCTCCTCACCACCCCACAGACTGTGCTATTGAATTGTTACCGGAGGCAAAATTCCCTAAGCCAAAAATGTACTCCATGATTCCAGGATTGATGGAGGAACTCTGAGTCTTGTGGACAAGAACTTAGCCAGGAGCTTCATTCAGCCAGCTAAATCCGAAGTGGCCACACCAGTGCTCTTTAAGGAGAAAAAAGATGGGTCATTGAGATTATGCATGGATTTTAAGGCGATAAATGGCTTGTGAGTGAAAAATATGTACCCCCTCCCACTCATGAAAGACATGCTGGAACACCTGTCCAAGGAGAAGGTACTCACCAAGTTGGATTTAAGAGAGGTGTATTATCGTGCGAGAATCAAGAAGGGAGATGAATAGAAGACTGCTTTCAACTGCCTTTTGGGATGCTACCAACTTCACTCTTCGGTATCTGCCTGGGGAAAATATTTCTTGGCAGATGCACTATCACACCTACCACAATACAAAAGCTCCAGGGAGGATAGACGTGCAGTGGAAACTAGAAGGAAAGAACTGGAGAATGAAATAAAGGAAAAAGAAAAGGCTTTGATTTTGAATCCAGAGGATGTTAAGACCAAGGAGGCTATTAGATTGCTAAGAGGACAATTTGATAAATTAATGGCTGATCAAGTGGCGACCAATCTGCGGTTTGCTAGGCACAATACTTTTTGCAACGCTAATAAACCAGGCAGATGGTTAGCTTATAGATTGAGGAAAAAACAAAGGGCTTCTAATATAGATAAGATTGAGTATAAAGGAAGGGTTGTGTTTCAACAGAATCTTATTAAGGATGCTTTTGTGGATTTTTATTCAAAATTATATGCTAAAGAGGAAATTAATGAAAAAGATATTGATATATATTTGGAGAATGCTAGCATCCCGGTTCTTACACAAGTACAAAAAGAGGGGATTAACCAACTGATTACAGAAGAAGAAATTTTTACAGCAATTAAGGAACTGAAGGTGGACAAAGCACCAGGTACGGATGGCTTGACTGCGGCCTATTACAAAAATTTACAATTAGAGATGATAAAACCGTTAAAGGAACTGTTTCAGACAATCCAGAGGGGTGGAAAGGTGCCACCGTCTTGGAGAACAGCTTTTATTTCTTTGATTCCGAAGGAAGACCAAGATGCTACTCAAGTTAAAAACTATAGACCGATATCGCTTTTAAATACAGATTACAAGATATTTGCTAAGGTTTTGGCTAATAGACTGATGAGGGTTCTGCAACAGGTGATTCATGGGGATCAAACGGGGTTTATTAGTGGTAGGCAAATGAAAAGTAATGTGAGGCATATAGTTGATGTGTTAGAGTTTTTGGAAAGGAACAACCAGATCGCTGCGGTGCTAATTTTTTTAGATGCTGAAAAAGCTTTTGATCAATTGAATTGGAAATTCTTGTTGAAAGTTTTAGATAAAATGGATTTTGGGGAAAAAATTTTACAACCGATTAGGGCATTATATCAAAAACAAACTGCCCGAATTATAGTTAATAATAGTTTGACAGAGGCATGTAATATTGAGAAGGGCACAAGGCAAGGGTGTCCGTTATCGCCCTTGTTATTTGTGTTAACATTAGAGATATTATTGGTTAAAATTCGGAATTCGGAAAAAATTAAGGGGATACGAATTGGAGATCAGGACTATAGATTGAGAGCATTCGCAGATGATCTGGTTGTTACAGTGACCCAGCCAGAGAACTCTGTTGTGGACCTGATGGAGATAATAACACAATATGGGAAGGTTTCTGGATTTAAAGTTAATACACAGAAAACAAAAATTTTGGCTAGAAATATGACAGTTTCGCAAAAGGCTCTCTTAGAGGGATTAACTGGATTTGAGATTGTTAAAAGGGTTAAATATTTGGGGGTGATTTTGTCGCCCTCTAATACAAAGCTATATAAAAATAATTATGAAAAACTATGGGGGAAAATTCAAAAAGAACTGGAGAGTTGGGAAAAGTTGCAATTGTCTTTGTTGGGACGGATTGCAGCAGTAAAAATGAATGTCCTGCCTAAATTTTTATTTTTATTTCAAATGATACCGATTCTTAAGAAAGATTCTAATCTGGAGGAATGGCAGCGAGGTATCAATAAATTTGTGTGGGCAGGGAAAAAGCCACGAGTTAAACTTAAGATTATGCAGGATACTCGTGAGAGAGGTGGCCTTAAATTGCCTAATTTTAAATTATATTATGAAGCTGCTGCATTAGTAGGAATAAGTGATTGGATTAATTTGACGCAAGGGAGGTTATTAAATCTTGAGGGCCATGATTTGTTGTTTGGCTGGCATGCATATTTGTTGTATGATAAGAAGGTAGACAACGTGTTTAGGGTGCATATTTTAAGACAGGCATTGCTGAGAGTTTGGAAGAAGTATAGACATAAGTTAAGTTGCAAGATACCATTGTGGGCAATTCCAAAACACGCAATAGAAAATATACATGCTGGCTTCAAACATGATGTGACTACGTACAAGGAGATTCTTAGCTTGGAAAGAAATGTTTGGTGTCTGAAGTCATATAGCCTCTTGCGAGAAGAGAAGGTTGTTCAAAATTGGTTTCAATATATTCAGTTACGGGCCAGGTGGAAAGAAGACCAGAAAAATGGATTTACAATTACTGATGAAAATTTGATAAAGCAAATTAGAAATCAGGGACCTGCACATATCAAACGGATATATCTTGCATTGATAGAGATTGACTCAGAAACAGAGCTTGTTAAGGATTGTATGATAAAATGGGCCCAAAACATTCAGGAAGTTATCACAATGGACACGTGGGAAAAGATTTGGGTGAGGAACGTAAAATTTACTCAAGCTCAAAATCTAAGAGAGAACTTTTATAAAATGTTTTATAGATGGCATTTAGATCCTAAAAAGCTTGCAAGTATGTATCCGAATTATCAGCCTAAATGTTGGAGGTGCGGTGATGAAGATGCAACATATTTTCACATATGGTGGACATGTAAGAAGGTTAAGGCCTTTTGGATAAAAGTTTGGTGGAATATGCAGAAGATCTTCAAACAGAGGATAACGTTTTGTCCGCAATTTTTTTTGTTGGGAATAATTGCAGACGCTACAGTTGTGGACACCAAATTGATGTTGAATTTAATTACGGCAGCAAGACTTTTGATAGGCCAATATTGGAAGAAAGAGGAACTGCCGACTATAGAAGAGTGGACTTTAAAGGTTTCCGACCTGGCAGAGATGGCGAAGATTTCGGCCTATTTGAAAGACCATTCGCAAGAACGCTATATTATGGAATGGAGGAAATGGATTGAGTTTATCCAGAACAAGTATAGGGTTAAGAAGTTTTATGTAGCATTTGAATAAGTCTTCTTTCGTTTTTCTTTTTTCTTTTCTTATTTTAGTTTCTTTTTATATATATTCAATATTACTAAGGCTTGTTTATCCTATATAAGCTAGAGAGTGATGGATTTTAGACTTTATAGTTGTTAGTATATGATTGTTTATGATTGTTTTTTATATATATACCTTGTATTTAGCTCTGGGAAGTCGGGGGGGGGAGGGGGGGAGGTAGGGGGGGAGGAGGGAGGGGGAAGGGGGGATTTTTAAAGGAAAATTGTATTTTAAAACTTTTCAATAAAAAAAAAAAAGCTCCAGGGAGGAAATAGTTAACATGATCATTCATTCAGACCTGGCTCTTTGAGCTTTCCGGCCAGGACTGAGAACTTTTAATTTTTAACCTATTGCAATTGGGTTTTTAATTAGAGTTAAGGGTTTTAGATTTTAATTAAGGATAATTTAATTTATTCTAATTTGTTATTAACTTTTATATTGTTATATTGTTTTAATCACTTTGTGAACCGCCCTGGGTCCTACGGGAGTAGGGCGGTATGTAAGTTTAAATAATAATAATAATAATAATAATAATAATAATAATAATAATAATAATAATAATAATAATAATAATAATAATCAGGACAAGGCTCTAAGAGGCCAGTTCTGCTGGCTTCCCCTGAGCCATCTGACAATGAGGTCACCCAAAACCTGAAAGAAGCCCTGGAGGGAGTTGAATGGTTTTAAACCTATAAAGGTGACATGACGATGAAAGAGGGTCTGCCATTCAACCTAAGAACCCAAATTTTGCAAAGGTGTCACAATGTGAAGCCTCCATTTAGCCAGGAGGCAATTTTGGTGGTCCAAAATGAACAAGGACAAGTGCAGGTTGGGCACTTCAATGAAAAGACTGCCAGGAAAACCTTCTGGATTGTTGCAGCCGGTGGCTAATCCCCACAGCCTGTGGGAGGAGATTGCCATGGATTTCATTGTGGATCAGTTTTTCTGTTTCTTTTGAACAATTTGATTCTTTGAACAATTTGTATCCATCCATCAGTCCATTCCAGTCCCACTAGGTTTCTCTAATGCCAACTATGTCATACCCACCTTTGTGTATTATTGCTTCTAGTTCACCCTGTTTATTCCCCAAACTTTGAGCATTAGTATATAAACATTTAAGACTGGATATCCTGATTGTTGTTTTATTGTTTATTTTTTCTCATCATTCCCTACCTCTTTTTAAATTTGTTTTCTTGAGATTTGTGACTGGTTTTGTGTTCTAGAGATTCTAAGGATTGGTCACCCTTCCCCCTTAATTTTAAAGCCCTTCTAATGAGTTGGGCCAGTCTTTTTCCGAGTACATTTTTCCCTGTTTTCATGAGGTGCAGCCCATCACTTGCCAAAAGTCCTTCGTGTAAAAAATGCAGTCTATGGTCCAGAAAACCAAAGTTGTTGGCAACACCAACCCTTTAGCAGGTGGTGTATTGCTAGAATTCTTTTTTACCTCAGTGGGTGTTGACCTTTTGTTGGAAGTACTGATGAGAACACTACTTGTGCTCCTAGCTACTTAACTTTATTGCCTAGTAACTTATAGTCTCTCAATATTGTGCTCAGGTTCCTTGTTGTGTCATTTGTCCCAATATGAAGGAGTAGGAGAGGGTAGTAATCTGTGGGCCTAATTATTTGGGGTTAGGTTCTCACCTACATCTTTGATTTTTGCTCCAGGGAGACAACATAACTCCCTGGATTGTATGTCTGGTCTGCAGAAGGCTGATTCTGTTCCTTTGAGAATAGAATCTCACATCACCAACACTCACCTTCTGTTTGGGGTGTGTGTGCAGTCTGAGGTGCTTTTCTGTTTATCTCAGGTGTGTTTGTTGATGTGACTTTTTTAGGAATATTTGGTGCTGTTTCTTTGCTAAGTGTCTGCATGTTTTCTTTGAGGAGGAGATTGTGGGTCTGTGTATTTCCATCTAGGGAGAAATTGATTGCTCAGTTTTAATGGGGCTGCTTCTGGTTGGGTTAGATTGGGCAGTAGGGGTTTGTTAGATATGTGCTGCTTCTTCCTTTGATTGTTGTTTCCTTCTAAGTGTGACATGCGTCCATTTGTCCTCCTCCAAGGGTTTATCGGTAGGGTCAAATCCTCTGGGAGTTATTTGTCCATTGTTTGGTTCAGTTTGGGAATATCTTTCTTGTGTAGGTTGGGGTTTGGCTAAAGTTGCCTCTAGATCCCTTACTTTTTCCTTTAGCAGTTCACATAGTTTACATTTAATGCATGTATAATTTGGGTGTTCTTTGGGCATAAGCACATATATGGAACATGTATTGCATACCACAATAGTATCCATCATCTGTTCCATGAGTTTGTTGTTTGAAAATCCCTCTTTTAGCCATGTTAGCTGTTAGCCATGTTTCTACCTTCTCTGTTCTAGGTAATTATGCCTATTTCTTTTTCTGTCTTATGTTTTGCAGATCACAATAGCAGCAGTTCCTTTTTCCAAGAACCTGCTGTGTAGTTGCTATTCGCAGTCCCCAGTCTACTGTTTTTTTGAAGAACCTGGTCTACTGCAGTTCGCAGTCTTGTGTCTACTGCCGTTCGCAGTCTTGGGTCTCCTGCTGTTCGCAGTCCCAGGTCTCCTGCTGTTCGTAGTCCCTTATCTACTGCTGTTCACAGTCCCAGGTCTACTGCAGTTCGCAGTCTCTGGTCTACTGTTGCTCATAGTACCCAGTCCACTGCCGTTCACAGTCCCTGGTTTACTGCCCTTTGCATTCCCCAGGCTACTGCTGTTTGCTGTCCCCAATCTACTGTTGTTAGCAGTCCCGGCTCTGCCGCCATTCTCAGTCCCCGGTCTACTCTTGTTCGCAATCACTGGTCTACTGTCATTCACAGTTCCCGGTCTACTGTACTACAGTGTTCCACCACCCCCACCAATAGCTCCGCAGCCACATGGCTCCTGTTTGCTGGTCTGTCGTGCTGGTGTTCTGCTTCCTTCAGCAAACGGGGCTGCCTGGGTGGCTCATAGTAAGCTCTCATCATCTCTCCCTGCCTGGATCTCCTCTCTACTATCTCTCCACTATCTCGCCAGCTCGCCTCTTGTCTCTGCTGGTTATTGCACTGCCCTCATCTCTCCTTTCTGCCTGTCAGGTCCCACCCCAATCAACGTCTTAGGAAAGAAGAACTCTTGGAGACAGAATTGTCCAAAAAGGAACTTTTACTAAAACATAATTGTCAATGGGAAATCTAGACAGGATCTGAAAACTGTGTTACAGGTTGGTACTTTTAAAGTGTCCCCAAGTGAAACCCCCTCCCCTCAGTCCATTTGGTCAGTCCCGGATCAGTTAAGGTTCAGGTGTCAAAACCTTCCAAGGGAAGAGGGATCTTCCATGGCTTTACGACATTTCCTTCCTCCCTTTCAGATTCTAATCTGAGATACAAACCAGATCTTTCCCCCCTCCCTTTCTTTGTTCTTCTCAGTTCAAAGGTTCTTCCCCTAGTCTAATGACAGCCTCCAGGCAGGCTGAAATAAACACCCTTGCAACAAATGGATAAGGATAGCCAATTAACATCTTCTCTTCTCCTCTTTGGGAATGGCAGAATCCAATGAGGGATGTAAGATTTTAGAACATACAGATAGGGATTTATGAATGGGATATAAATGGATTCTGACAATCTGCTCCCCTTAAAAGAAAGATAGGTCCATCTGTAGAGGAAATAAAACATAAATGTTAGCCCGGTTTGTTCGGATATTCTGTATGAAACCTCTTAAGCAACTTTGGTGCTTTAACATGGTGTTTATCGACCCACTCATTTTCTGAGGAAGGGAGGTGTTTCCAAGCTACTAGATACTGAATTGCTCCATGGTGTTTCCTGGAGTCTAGGATTTCCTTCACCTCAAAGTTTTATTCTCCTTCCACCATGATGGGATATGGTGGTGGTGGGGTTTTTGTTCGTAGGGGTGACTGTTGTTCTCTTTTTAGTAAACTGCAGTGAAAAATTGGGTGTATCTGTCTTAAGATTTTTAGGTAGTCCTAATTCAACTGGGTTTATGATTCTTTTAATTGGAAAAGGTCCAATATATTTTGGTCCAAGTTTTTTACAGGGTTGTAGTGATTTAAGGTATTTTGTGGATAAATATACCATCTCTCCCACCCTGAATGGTATGGGATCTACTCATTTTTTGTCTGCCTGTGTCTTGTATGCTTGTCTAGCTTCATCTAAAGCAGGGGTGTCCAAACCTTTTTCAAAGAGGGCCAGATTGGATGAAGTGAACATGCTGGAGGGCCGAACATTTTTCCGAACATTCTTTGAACAATTACAATTAAATGCAAATGAATTATTTTATGCCAAGTTAATTGCAAATGGCATACTTTTCATTTTAGAACATTAAGATCAACTGACAGCTGAGTTTCCACAATGTATTTTATGTGCAAAACAAGAGGCTTGACAGAACAGTGGAGCCTAAGGGGAGATATACAGGCACCCTGCCCCCTCCGCTCTCTTTCACTCACCTTTGCTTGGAAAAGTTTATCTCTCAGTCTCATTCACTCATGTTTTGTTTGCAAAAGCTTCTCTCTCGCTCTCTCATTCCCTCACTCTTGCTCCAAAAAGCCTCTTTCATGCTCTCATTCACTCACACTGCTCAAAAAACGTTTCTCTCTCGCTCTCATTCACTCACCAACTCAAAAGGCCAGCCGCGGCACCTCCATTGACTTCCATGGAGACGCTTGGCAATTAAAACCACTCCCGCTACTGCTGCTAACTTTTTCACTTGCTGCTTGGTTCCGATTTAACCTGCAGAAACAAATCCCCGAGCCGGCCCCCATGGCAGCAGCGAGCCCCAAGGAGCGGGGCGGCCCAGTGTGCTCACTGAGACGCTGGAGCGAGTTTGCCCCCAACAATCTGAACACGAGATCGGCATTTCTCAGCCTGCGCTGTTCTCGCGCTTCTTACAATCTCCCTCTCTTTGTTTCAGTTTGCTTTCTACATTTGGGATGAAGACTCGAGGTTCGGCGTTTCTCCGCGCCTGCTGATCAGCGCGTGCGGAGAAATGCCCATTCCCTCTTCTGAGCCATCCCAGTTACTTCCCTGGAGCACCTCCATATCTTGCAAGGGCGCACAGGGAATCCGCGTTTCTCTGCGCTCGCTGATCAGCACGTGGGGAGAAATGCCCATTCCCTCTGCTGAGCCATCCCAGTTGCTTGCGTTGCAGAAGGCAAGTATTTGGGATGAAGACTCGAGATTCAGCGTTTCTCAGCCCGTGCTGATCTCGCCCTCCTTACAGTCTCCCTCTCTTTGTTTTAGCTTGCTTTCTGCATTTCGGACAAAGACTGG